>NC_141691.1:839662693-840862693 GCF_964263255.1 Lissotriton vulgaris | reverse complement strand
TAGCTCATCTATGAAAACCGCCAACCAATGCATGAATTCACATATCCACCTCTTCAAGTAAAGTGCAATACTAAACGCAATTAACTAACAATAACCCCCCCCCAAAACACCTACTGACCCTGGGTTCCGTAGGAAAGTGCCCCTTGGCGTAAAGTAACACAATACCTCTCCAGGGGTAGTGCTATTTGAATTCAGTTACAATACAATACAATATAAAAAAACCCTTGCCACATTCTAATACTAATTCCATAATTTAACAACACTCCACAGTTAGGGAATCAACTGTAGTTCGTACAGACTGCTTATTATTATCCTTCCGCTGCTTGATGCTCTCACCCTGAGGTAATACAGAACTGCTATGGGTCATGTCCATCACACAGTACTGTACCAGTCCTCAGCAATAAACCACCCAAGCATGGAATAACTGAAGTGATCTGCTATGTGGTGCTGGCCAACAGAGGACTTTAATTTAGTCCACTGCTGCAGGTCCCAACTAACTACATACTATGACGCTTTCAACATCTCACAATGGCAATCAGATATGGGATCACAGTAACAAAGTCCACCCCAGCAGAGCTATGATGCATGTCTTCCTCCAACCGATACCTTCTTCGCACCATCAAATATAAGCTTTAACCCCTTCACTGCGGCGGCTATTCCCGCGCAGTGCTAAAGGGGGAGGGCGGCCGAGCAGCGGGCGCATGCTGGTGACGGAACTGCTCCGTCACCAGCGTCGGTTGAGCTGTGCTCGTGACGGAGCGGTTCCGTCATGGCCCCGCCCGCTCAATAGAACGCGCCGTGCAGGCGCGAAATCAGCGCCGCGCAGGCGCGAAATCAGCGCCGCGAAATCAGCGCCGCGCAGGCGCAGCGGCCGGGCCATGACGGAAGCGCTCCGTCATCAGCACAGGGCGACCGCGGCTGATGACGGAGCGGTACCGTCATCAGCAGGGGAGGGGTTAAATATACTATCTCAGAATGGACAATCCAGTGCAGTAATTAGCAAGGTGGACTATGAAAGGGACCTGCAGAGCTGTTCAAAGCTGCCAGCTTACATGGAAATCGTAATCTACACACTTGTTTCTCACACTTCTACATTCATCATACTGCTAAGCATTGTGTCCCATAATGCGATAACTGCACCTCGAGGATCATCATGCACAATGTGGAAACATTTCTCAAATTGAAATCAAAACAAAGATTACACTTGGTGTGGCGTGCTACCCATGTAGGCAAGTGCTTCAGCAACACACATAGTGGTAGTAAGCACTATACAAATGTTGCAATACAATACAATACAGATAAAAGGGGGATGCTTCTTTCATGACCTCTTATAATTGCAAATTGGACAGGATTGTAAAAGGCCATTATTTATGTGTTGAAAACGCTTTTCTGACTCGTAACCGTACTTTTGTAAATATTTAAAATCAGTTGTAAACCTTGCGATTTTGCACTTCACAAGCTTTCTAGCCATAAACTACTTTTGCGAGCCAGACCCTCTTTCTCTTGTGTTACATATTTATCAACCCCTGCTACTTTCACAGCATAAAAAGACATTTTATTGGCAGTGTGTGCTGTACGGATTAAGTTAGTTGACCGGTATGGGATGAACTCTAGCAGAGTCCTTACCAGAATGAGCACCGAGTGATGGTGCAGTAGTACAGTGGTTTCATGTATATATTGCCCAAATTTATTTATTTATTTGTGAGTTTATATAGCGCAAATTAGACGCAAAGTTATCAGAGCGCTTTACAGAGTAAGCACAACAACAATAACATGAGGTACATCAAGAAGATTTCAATAGTGGCCACCATTATTATGTGTTTGGTAGATTTTAGAGCAGGGGATATCCTTGCATCAAAATTGGCTGATTATGAAATTTGGGCAGTAAAACTTGTAATATTTTGAGTTTTGCAGCTCAGAATACGATGAAGCATGTAGTATTACATTTTATCCTACATTCTGGCCTGCGGAACACGAGCTAGGGAGGGCCTGGCATTTCGGGTTGAACTGTTCTTATTGGAGCATGGTGAAGACTGATTTGCATATGGCTTGGACCAAACTAATTCGGAATGACGGACAAAAACAGTAGGAGTAGGAATGCTACCCAAGGGATTGTCAGGGGTTAGGCAAAATGCAAGCATTCCTCCTATCTGCTTTTGTGTGGTTCATGAACTGCCTTAAGAGGCAAGGAAAGCCCAGACATGGGTCCTGTGTGGATTGTCACTTGAAACAAGCTTTATCCGACGGCAGAGCCCCAATCAGGCCAAAACTGGTCTTGGGTTGCTTGTGTTGCAGTTCAGGGATGACCTGGCCTTACAGTTCGGGCTGGACTGTTCCTACTGGAACAGGGTCAAGACTGAATTACATATGGCTGAGTACAAACTGAGATTGAAGGATAAGCAAAAGAATGTTAACTTAGAATGCCTCATCGAGTAATTGACAATGGTAGGAAAATTGCAAGCTTTCCTCCCACCACCTTTTGTGTGTTTGACATAAAACTAAACCAGAGAAATTCCAAACCCTGCATCTGGCAGACCCCTTGTTTCAGCACTAGTAAGGCACAATCGCAGCAGATTGGTGAAGAGAAATGAGGACCTCTCTTGGGCCATGGCTCCTCATCTGAGAAGGAGTGCAAACATGTAATCTTTCTGGTCTAAAGTGCAGATCTCCTGGAATTCTAATGGTTCTAAATATTGCATGGTCAATATAATGGGGGCAATTACGAGTCGGGCATTTTTCTTCCTGGTATTTCTTTTTCCCCGCCACCAAAATGTTCGATGATGAGGGCATTGTGAACCCTGGACGGGGGAAGAACTACTCATGTTTATGGGATTTTGAGGAAAGAGATTTGGGAATTACTATTTTAGCCCAAATACCTGCATGTTTTGTCCAGTCAGCAACCCAGAGACTTTGCCTGCTCCGGGCAGAATGCCTTTGAGCCATGTAGTTACTGTACATCTTATAATCCCAAGGGGTCTGGTAACAAGCTTGCCAGCCCTATTGAGACTATAGCCTGACTCCTAATGAGGCTTACTTCCGGGTCCCGCCGGCTTACCACTGAGAGTCGCCATCTTTAGGCAGTGTGCTCTCTCGTCTTGGGGCGGCCGGGCCTATTTAGATGCCCGCTGCACGGACGCGGGTGTCTTGATGGGTTCCCTGTCTGTTGTTGTTTAAAACTTTAAAATCTTTTTAAAAAGAAAAAAAACCAAAAAGACATCTCTGCACTATTTCTTTTTAACGTGTTCACTATTCTGTACTGTTTGAATTTGATTGTTGCTCCCGCGACTCACTTCCGGGTCCCACCAGCTTGCCACTGAGATTCGCCATCTTTGGGCAGTGCGCTCTCTAGTCTTGTGACGGCTGGCCCTATTTAGATGCCCGCTGAGTAGACGCGGGCGCCTTGAGTTCCCTGTCTGTTGTTCCCGATTTCATTTACCTTGCACTGAATTGCTGTATGCACACCTCCTTTTAAACGCTTTAAAACATTTTTTTATCTTTTTAAAAAGAAATAAAAGAAAAACGAACAAAAGACATCTCTGCACTATTTCTTTTTAGAGTGTTCACTATTCTGTACTGTTTGAATTTGATTGTTGCTCACGCGACTTACTTCCGGGTGCCGCCAGCTTGCCACTGAGAGTCGCCATCTTTAAGCAGTGTGCCCGTCAGTGTCCCAAAAGAGGCCAGCACCAGCCATTGCCCATCGAACTCCAGGATTGGAGGAAATATTGTGCTATACCAGAGATTTTCTGTGGGCTCTCTGTCCCCAGACCTGCCCCCATCAAGGTAACTGGGATGTAGCGGGATGAACTAACATCATCTGCCCGACCTGCAGCTTTAAGCTGGGTTTGGGTTCAGTCTTTTGTGCCCAATCCAGCACTTCTTCTTGCTGATCTATGAGTGCCCCACCTATCTCCGCTGCTCTACTGAACGTTCGTTCACTCAGGAAACATTGTGTAGATGTCTTTGAGCTTCTTGTAGACAGACCTGTACACCTCCTGTTTATTACGGACACTTGGTTGGACTCTACATCTGATCCTATTGTCATCCTGGCTATGCCCGAGGGCTATAAGGTCTCCAGAGCCAATCGCCCAGAGGAGAGGGGGGCCATTATTTACAAGAATAAGTGGGACCTTCGACGGGGGCAATGTTACTTCCTGGGGAAACTGTGAGGCCCTTGATTTTAGCATTTGTTTTTCAGCTCACTTTACTTTGGGATCCTCCCTGATCTACAGGCCCCTGGTCCTGCAGGGCCCTTTCTGCAAGCGTAGGGTGATGCTGTTATTTCCCGGGCTTTGTAATACTCCCATTACATTGTGTTAGGAGATCTTAGTATTCAGTTTGATCAGGCAGACAACAAGGATTCGCTTGACTGTTGGATACTTTGCACCTGGCTCAACTTTTCCAGTGGATCAATCTTCCTACCCACCAGGCAGGCCATATTCTAGACCCAATCTGCACTAACTTTCCCATTTTGTTGGAGGGTCCATGCCTGATCTCATGGTCTGACCACTTTTTTTATTTTATTTTTTAAAACCTTTATTGACATTTAAACCAAATACAAGTATGGGCCTACAACCCCGGGGGCCGGCCGCTAAGCAGTTAGATTAACAGGGAGCAATTTTAATCACATGCAGCACCTCGGGGAGCAGAATCTCCATGCTAGCGTACTCTTGGCCACTGAACAGCACAATTAGAAAAACAGGATATAAAAGGTTTTCATTTTATAATATTAGATGGAAGGATCAGGTGCCGAACAATTTCCCAGCAGCGAAAATGGCAGGCAGAAAAGTAAACGTATCGACAATAAAAAGTAATCGATCAAATCAATGGCACTGAAACAAGAGGTCAGGATGTGAAGGAATATTACGGTCAATTCGCCCCTGCAGTTACCTGCCCTAAGACCCAAAAAACACCACGAAAATTGAGGCGCAGATGAAAAAGCGAAAGATCCCCTCCCCCAACCCCCCACCTTGCACCCCTGCAGATGACTACGCCCCCCCCCCCCCAGCAGTGTGCCTGTCGCCCGAGAAACAAACCCAAAATATAGAAAAAGAAGAGAAAAAAGAGAAAGAAAGGAAAGCCTACCTAACGGGTAAGCAGAGGAGGGCGATAGTCTATGCACTCCCGGTCTCTCGACCCCGCCCTATCAAAGGGCCCCCCTAAGCAACCACAAGTAGAGTTGTCCACCATACAAAAATACCCCGAGGGGGAACCACAAACCCCCCGCCCCGGAATCCGTCCGTTGATGAAGCAGTCACGTTACCAATAGATCCATCGTAAACGATTCAACCCACAATCTCAGCCTTGGCCCCGTCTAACAAAGTTGCCATGTCCCTCGGATAAGAAAAGCCACATCCCCGGAAAGTCAAAGTTCACACAGAAGCAGCCGGAGCTTGAGTCAGCAATTAGGAGAGGAATAGCAGGTCCCAACGCACACAACTTGCACCAACGATGTCCCTCCCCGTCCCCGAAGCCAAGCATCGTTCCATCCGCCATATTGGGAGACCGATTGGGGAGGGGCTGCGACTTGTTCCGACACAGATCAAAATGTGGGCCAACAGTGTCCAGGATGGGGGAAGCAGTGAAATGCTCCGATAACTGTAGGACCGATGTTTCCGAGAACTTAAGAGAGTCACCAATCTCAGCACACACAATGAATTCCGTTTCTTCGGGGGCAGGCACGGCTTCCAGCACCGGGTCCAAACACACCAGTAGGGCGTCAAACAGGGGGCAAGTCGGCTGCCGGGTCTCAAAGAGCAAGTCAGGGCTCGTTCCCGGTCTTATGATTCCATCTGTTGCCGACAGCCAATGATTGACCTGGGCCCACACCATCGCATGAAGCGCCGCAACTTCCGCCATTACCATCTGCAAGGAAGGGCCACATTGAGTCCGTTCCGCCAGGTTCCATCCGGCTGCAGGCATAGCGATCCCCACGGAGAGGCTCCCTCTCCGGGGCAGGATACGCTGGAGCAGAAACAGGCCGTGAGGGACGGGCAAGCAACATGCAGCAACGCGCGGTGGGACCCCTACCCCGGGGCACCAGTGGTGCTAGTGCCGGGCCTCCGGGCCAGGGCCCCCGCGACGCAGCACCGCGCACCACCCGTCGCCTCACCTCAGGTACAGCACCAGGCAAAGTAGTTCAGAGAAATTTTCAAAAGTTCCAGGGACTGGACCCAACCACCCTCGGCAGTCCGTTGTTGTTCACTTTGGACCCGGGTAGACCAGAAATCGAGACCCCGGCTTCCAGTCTGGGTTAGGCCTCAAAACATTTTCGATGTTACTTCACACCAGAACATCAGAAAAATTCCGCGATCACACCATCAGGATGCAGACTAGTTCACCCACACGAATCCGGGGCAGGAGATCAGGATATTCGACAGGATAAGCGAGCTGAGGACGGGGGTGATCGGAGCCGGGAGACTATGCGGCCATCTTGGATGGTGTCGGAGCTCCTCCCCGTCTGACCACTTTTTAACGTATTTTTCCTGGGAAGTTTTCAATGTTGAGCCATGGGTGCGATCGTTTGGCAAACCAGCCTTTGGCAAAATTAACCCTCTTGCACTCAGCCAGACATTGGAAGCTTCCAGGCCCACCATCTCGGGGGATCCGAGGGCCGGCTTGCTGAATTTACTAACTGGGTTATCAAAGACATTTTCTCAATTGTACAGAGTTTTACATACCCTCTCGCTCAATCTAGGGAGTCTCCATCCACAGACACCTGGTGCAAGAGCTTATCCAGTTTTTTTAGGGATAAAATCCTTTCCATTCAGGTGACCTTCTCCTCCTGTGACAAGGGCATCGGGCAGCTTTGGTGTCATCACCTGCTGAGCCAGACCATTCTTTGCATGCTTTTAGGCATGTGGACCTCTCTGAGTCCCTTAAAATTCTTACGTGCCTGAAGTCCGGCTCTCCTTCGAACCCCTGTCCAGCCAGGATGTTGGCAGAAGTTGCAGGGCTATTATTAATTAAGTGAATGGCATCATCAATCTGTCTCTTCAGGTAGCCTGCGATCCAGAGGCCTGGAAGCAGGCTAAGATTCTACCTCTTTTAAAAAAGCCATTGCTAGACCCACTTAGCACAGTGAATTACCGTCCCATCTCCCTTCTGCCTGGCTTGGCCAAGGTGTGCGAGAAGGGGGTGAACAAACAACTCACAGAGCTTGTGGAGAGAGAGGGTCTGTTGCACCCGGCCCAGTCATGGTTCAGAGCCTCCCACAGTACCAAGTCTGCCCTGGTGGAAGTTTTGGAGGCAATTAGGGAGTGTCTGGACGCCAGCTGGAGGGCAGCATTAATTCTGCTTGACCTGTCGGTGGAGTTCAACACTATCTCCTCACTCTCTCCACCTCTCGCGTCTAACCGAAATCTGTGTGTCGGGCACTGTGTGGGGCTGGCTCAGGTCCTTCTTGGAAGGACGGGCTCAGCAGATATAGCTTCCGCCGTCCTCTTCCCTTTCCCAGTCAGTGACCACAGGAGTCCCCCAGGGTCCTCTCTTAGCCCCCTTCTTTTTAACATTTACGTCAACCCTTTGGTGTATCTGGCAGAGAATTTTGGGGCTAAGGTTATGGCCTACGCTGATGACACCCAACTTCTCTTTACCTGGGATAAGAATGTGGACTCTGTTTCCTCTGCTCAACACTGCTTGTCCCCTATTTTTAAGTGACTAGCTGCCGCACACCTCAAGTGTAATGAAGAAAAATTGGAGATTCTCCTCAATGGAAAGTTTCCTGCCAATTTAAGGAAGACTCTCTGGCCGCCTGAGTTCCCCCTTCCCACTTCTACAGGGAAGCCCGCCAAGAACCTAGGGGTGTATTTTGAGGAGAATCTTTCCTTTTCGACGCAGATCGTGAAACTTGCCGGGACCTGCTTTGGCATGTGGAAAATCCTGAGGAAGTTTCTCCCTCTACTGCCAAGGGCAGCGAAAGAAACTGTCATCTGCGCCCTTATTCTGTCTCGGTTAGACTAGGCTAGCGCCCTTTATAGGGGCATCCCGGGCTATCTGTTAAAAAAAACACCAGGTGGTCCAACATGCGGCAGCCAGGCTTCTTCTTGAGATTCCCTCTAGGATTAGCATGAGACCCCACTTACGCTCTCTGCATTGGCTTCCTGTAGCCGAACGGGTCAAATTAAAATCTTTAGTTATGGCCGATCGCGCTCTTCATGGGCAGAGCCCTATCTACCTGCAAAAATGCTTTTCCTTCTACACTCCAGAGCAACATCTGCGTTCCATATCCCAGTGCCTCGCCCAGGTCCCCCGCTTTAAATGTCAGAGGCTTGGAGGCAGCTCTCTAGCTCGGAAAGCTGTTGTTGCATGGAACGCCCTCCATTTCGCTCTCCGGAACATTCAGGACCCGTTGATTTTCAAGAAGAACGTGCAAAAACATTTCTTTGCATAATTTCAGACATTTGCCCCTCTTTGCTTCGTGCCGGGACACTCTTGAGTATCTGTGCGCGCTAAAAATTAAATTAACATAACATAACAATGGGATTGTCTCTTTGTCCTCAGTCCCCCAAATGACTATGCACATTATGTATCCCATCTCTGTCTCTCTCCTTCTTTTTCTCTCTTTTGCTCTTTCTAATTTTTTCTTCTTGTATCATGCCACTTCTTCTCTCTTCAGAATAACTGTTAAAAGTAACTAATGACAGCACAATTTTACCTTTAGGAAAATAGTGGTTAATACCCTGAAATAGATGGAAGAGGGCTTTCAGAAAACATTAACATAACATAACAAAACTCAGACATCCACAGGCCTCGGCCATGGGAGTAATGGTTGGGTTTTCCGGGGTGGGAAGTGAGAGTAGGGAGAGGGGTGGGATAAGGGAAAGGGAGAAAACTGTAAAAAATATTCCTCATGAGCAGTCTTGCTGTGACTTAAACAGGAAGAAGAATTGGGCAGCATATGGCAAGCATGATAACTATAATGACCAGGGCCAGAGATAAGGAGTTAAGGTTCCTTAGCTGGAATGTTAATGGGCTCCGAGTTAAATCTAGAAGACAGCTGATTCTGAAATATTTGGAGGATTCACCCGCACAGATCATCATCTTGCAAGAAACACATTTAACACAAAGGGAAAGTAAGGAGATTTTTAGCACCCAAAAATGGATAGCAAAGGCTATTTATACATCCCAAGACTTGGTAACAAAGGGGGTAGCCATTCTGATAAGAAAAGGATCCGACATAGTAGTCGAAAACAGTGTAGTAGATAGTAGAGGAAGATGGGTGATTTGCAGTCTGCGACTCTCGGGGGAAACGTTAATAGTAGTGGGTTACTACGGTCCGAATATAGATGATCCCGCAGTCTTAGAGAAAGTTGAATTGGAGGTATTGGATTTTCCTGGCAAAGTAATCATGGCAGGGGATTTTAATACGGTACTAGATGGGAAGATGGATAGGGCAGGTAATTCTAGAGCAATAACAAATATCAAAATGACTGCCAAACTTAAGTCAATGGTGGGGCAACTTGGGCTTTGTGACATTTGGAGATGTAAATTTCCACAACAGTTAGGGTTTACCTTCCATAACAAAAAATACAAACATAACTCAAGGATAGATTTTTTTTTGGTTGATAGTAGATTGAGAGAGAGGGTTACGGATGTAGCTCATTTAGGGGCGCATCTATCAGACCACTCAGGGGTAAGTCTAAATCTGAGTTTGGTAGAAGAGAAAATCACTTCAGTTTGGAGATTAGACCGGACAATTTTAGTAGATACAGAAATCTTAGAGATTCTTAAAGAAGAGATACAAGTTTTCTTAGAAGTAAATGTGAGTTCAGCCAGCGATGATATAGTATGGGAAGCGTGCAAGGCATTTATGAGAGGCAGAATGGGAGCTCAGGGCGCAAAGAGAAGAAGATTGTATTATAGCCAGGTATCTAAGTTAGAAGAAGAGATTCGAGAGTGCGAAATGAACCGGATTCCCCAGGATGATACTACTTTAGATGGTCCTTGTGATAAAAAACTTTTAGACCTAAAAGTTCAGCTAACTGCGATACTTGCACAACGAGTCAAAGAAAGATGGGAAGCTAGTCGGTTGGCACATTTTTCATATGGGGAGGGATGTGGCAAGCTACTAGCCTGGAAAGCTAAGAAAGATGTTGTACGCAATCATATTAAAGAGATTAAAAATCCAGGCACAGATCAAATTATATCGGAAAATAAACTGATGGTAAAAGCATTTCAGGAGCATTTCACAAATGTTTATGCAGAAGATTTGTGTCCAGATACAGGGGAGATTGAGCCCTGGCTATCTTTAATGAAACCATTATCAGATGAGGATATGAGGGGGCTTAATAAGGAAATCACTCAGGAGGAGCTGATGAAAGTTATTAAAGATAGCAAGAGAGGGAAAGCCCCTGGACCAGATGGTCTACCTGCAGAAGCCTATAAAGCTCTTGACACTACATTGGTCCCTACTCTTTGTCATTTATATAATAAAATATTTCGGGGGGAAGTGAAAATCCCAAACTCTTGGAATGAGGCAAATATTATTCTAATTCTGAAGCCAGGAAAATCCCCAAAAAATATGGATGCGTATAGGCCGATTTCGCTTTTAAACTGCGACTATAAATTCTATACAAAAATATTGGCTGACCGGCTCAGTAAAATAATCCATAAACTAATACATGAAGATCAAAGAGGCTTTATTAAGAAGAGGTATTTAAAAGATCTTACCTATTCTTTGATAGGCATGATAGATTTAGCCTCTAAGTATGATTATCCCTTGGCAGCGATAGCACTAGACGCTGCCAAGGCTTTCGATCGTGTTAATTTTGTTTATTTAAAAACTCTTCTGCAATATCTCAATCTAGGAGATAAATTTACCCACTCCATTTTCTCACTATACAGTGCTCCGACCTCACGTGTACTTATAAATGGCACTTTTACATCTCCCATAAGGGTAATGCGGGGTACCCGGCAAGGATGCCCCTTATCACCTTTACTCTTCAATATATATATAGAACCCTTAGCCTGTAAAATTAGAGAATCAGTAGAGATACCCCCTTTTGCAGTAATGGACTGGTCAAAGAAACTGGGTTTATATGCCGACGACATTATTGTTTATTCTACTAATTTAGTTAGTTTGTTGGAAAATTTAGTAAACATAACAAAAGACTTTGGTAGGATCTCTGGTTACCAGCTAAACCAAGAAAAGACTGAGATAATGACTTGGAATCTTAACACAAGAACTGTAAAAACAACACCAGAAATGAGATATCTTGGTGTTAGGATTACACAGAAGATTGAGGACTTGGCCAAAACTAACCTTGGCAGAGTAAAAAAAGAGGTTGGAGATTTGCTGAAGGGCTGGATGAATATACCTCTGTCAATATATGGGAGATCAAATCTAGTAAAGATGATGATTATTCCGAAAATTACCTTTTTGTTTGAAGCTATTCCATTATGTTTTAAAAAGGAATGGTTGGCGAAAATACAAAGCATGATAATTTCATTTATTTGGACATCTAAATCCTCTCGAATTTCATGGAGGAAAATACGAAGAAGCGTAAATAAAGGAGGATTGGCAGCTCCTGATCTACAAATATATGCATGGGCTTTTTGTTTGAAAAATTGCAGGATGTTATTGGGTTCGCTCGTCTATTCACAGATAGGTGAAATGTTTAAGATAATGCTGAAAGTATCGGGTTATCATGAGTTTGGTTACTTATATAAGTTTGGAGACCCTAAGTTTTTTAAAAAAGTGAAACTCAAGACTCTGAAAGATCTGGCTGAGACTTGGCATAAAATAAGAAAAATTACTAAGATTCCTTATCTTAGTTACATGGCTCCAATATGGGAATCACCGGGAGCGCCGACCTGGACAAGAGATGCGTTAGCTTCAAACTTGATAAAGGAGCCAGATCTACAAAGATGGAGAGATCTATTTCAAGATGGAAGGCTAATTTCATGGAGTTTATGTCAGCAAAATTGGGGCTTAGTTTTCTCAAGATACAAGTATGTACAAATTCAAAGCTGGGCAAACCACGCTGTATCAGAGATTGGACAGGAAAATGAATTTGAACTCAAACTGGAACGAGAGGGCTTTAAGAAGGAAGTTGCTTGCTGGTACTGGCAAATATTGGAGATGGAGGATGGGATATTTGATCTACCAGAGACCCTGTGGAAGAATAGCTTGCCAAGGATTGCTACAGAAGACCAATGGCAAGTAACTATGAGCATGCTATATAGAATTGTTAAACCTGCCAATCTAAGGAGAAATGTTTTATTTACTATCCACAGGGCATACTGGTCCCCCTACAGGCTTTCCAAATTTAAGAATGGAGGATTGGTGGAATGTCCAAAATGCAAAGCCCCAAATGTTGATGACCTCCATATGTTTGTATCATGCTCGAATATCAAAAAATTTTGGATTGACGTGAGTAACTCCCTCTCCAAATCATTGAACCAACCCATTGAGGTAAGCCCCGAATTAATTATTTCTGGGAGATATGATTTGCAAAATAGAGTTTTGGGTAACAATGTAAGACTCATCTTTTATGCCATGTTATTAGCACGTCGGGAGATATGTAAGTGATGGGTCTCACCACTCAGTCCAACTTTATTGGACTGGATATTAGCCATGAGATACACAGCAAAGTTAGATATGTTAGATACCTCTAAAAGAAATAGAGGTTTTTGGATACCCTTCCTGTTAAATTTTGGTTAAAGTTATATTTATGTTGAAAGTCCAATGATTAAGCCCGTGCCTGTCTCGCTGGTATTTGGAATCAATAGCAAGGAATAGAGATGGTGGAGAATACACATCTTGGGTCAGATGGTCAAGAAGGAGTCTTGAGAGGGGACCAGATTCAAAATATGTGTGGTTCACGCCCCATTACTCTAGACCAGCCCAAGAGACAATAACAGCCCAGAGGTCGGAAAGAAACAAAGATATGGGCGGCAAGACGGCGAATGAGGATAAAAAAAAAAAAAAAAAAAAAAAAAACTTAACATAATATAGCACATTTTAATTTTACATGAGTTTTTAACCTCATTTACTGCAGAATTATTAAGTGTTTTGTACTTTTAAATATTTGATGCTGAACCACGACCGAACCACCGCCCCCCACCACCACCCTCCGCGCCTGGACTCCGATCAGCACCGAAGACACCGTCCGCATGATGAACTCCATCCACTCCGGATCTCTGACCGACCCCTGCCCTCACCACGTCTTCAACAAGGCCGACGCTGTCATCGCACCCCACCTGCGGGACATCATCAACACCTCCTTTGACACCGCCACCTTCCCGGAGAGCTGGAAGCACGCCGAACTCAGCGCTCTACTAAAGAAACCAACAGCGGACCCCACCGAACTCAAGAATTACCGCCACATCTTGCTCCTCCCGTTTCCAGCCAAAGTCATCGAGAAGACCGTCAACAAACAGCTGGCCGCCTTCCTCGAGACGAATGGATCCCTCGAACCCTCACAGTCTGGCTTCCGAGCCAACCACAGCACCGAGACCGCCCTCATCGCTGCCACCGATGACATCCGAGCCCTGATGGACAACGGAGAAACAGCGGCCCTCATCCTCCTAGACCTCTCCGCGGCATTCGACACTGTCTGCCACCGCACCCTAGTGCAGCGCCTCAGCAACGTCGGAATCCAGGAGAAGGCACTGGAATGGATCATCTCCTTCCTCGACGGAAGAACACAGAGAGTCCGTCTACCACCGTACAAGTCAGAGGCCACCGAAGTCATCTGCGGCGTCCCTCAAGGATCCTCGCTGAGCCCCACCCTCTTCAACGTCTACATGAGCCCCCTCGCGGCCATCGCACGCCAACACAACCTCAACATCATCTCCTACGCTGACGACACCCAGCTGATCCTCTCCCTGACCAACGACCCGCCGCCGTCAGAGCCAACCTTCACGAAGGGATGAAAGACGTAGCCGAGTGGATGACGACCAGCCGCCTGAAACTGAACTCAGACAAGACGAAAGTCCTCATCCTGGGCTCCTCGCCCTCCGCCTGGGACGACTCCTGGTGGCCCCCCGCCCTGGGCACCGCACCCAAACCGACAGACCACGCACGAAACCTGGGCTTCATCCTGGACTCCTCCCTCTCCATGACCAGACAAGTCAACGTCGTCTCCTCGTCGTGCTTCAACATCCTGCGCATGCTACGGAAGATCTTCCAGTGGATCCCCACCGAGACCAGGAAGACGGTCACCCAGGCCCTCGTCACCAGCCGACTGGACTACGGCAACGCCCTCTACGCCGGAACCACCGCCAAGCTCCAGAAGAGACTCCAGCGGATCCAGAACACCTCCGCCAGACTCATCCTCGGCATCCCACGACACAGCCACATCTCCGGACATCTGAGAGACCTGCATTGGCTCCCCATCAACAAAAGAATCACCTTCCGGCTCCTCACCCAGGCACACAAAGCCCTACACGATCAAGGCCCGAGCTACCTCAACAACCGCATCAACTTCTACGCTCCCAAACGCCATCTCCGATCAGCCAGTCACGCCCTCGCCGCCGTCCCCCGCATCTGAAGAACGACAACAGGAGGAAGGTCCTTCTCCTACCTGGCAGCCAAGACCTGGAACTCCCTCCCGACCGACCTGCGCCTGACCCAAGACCACCTCTCCTTCAGGAAGAAGCTCAAGACCTGGCTGTTCGAGCAGTAGCAGCATCCCCCCCCGCCCCCCCCCCCCAAGCGCCTTGAGACCCTCCGGATAAGTAGTGCGCTCTATAAATGTCCCTGATTGATTTATTGATTGTTTCTTGACTTGTACTTCCTAAGAATTTTAAATGCAATAATTTAGGATTGAAGACGCAGGCCAGTTTCCAAATATGCATCATTTTGTTCAGTGAAAAAAAGAGTTGTGTTTTAGAAGAAGTGTGATGAATGATTCGCTATCCTCCATCACTTCAGGCAGAAGTCTCTTCTGAAGAGCCCTGTTAGGCATCACTGTGCCAAGCAGTTGCTGAAGAACCATCCTGAATCCAACATCATCAACTAAGGGTTAGATGTTACTGACCAATCCAATGTGCTAAACAAATAATATTTTCAGAAAATATACATACATGCCATTTTTTCATTATTTGTTTCTTTGTACAACCCTGCTAAAACCTGGAGGGTGATAGAATGCTTTGCAAAAAAGACGTTTGCCCCTCTTTGCTTCGCGCCGAGACACTCTTGAGTAATCTTTAGTTATGGCTGATCGCCCTCTTCATGGGCATGGCCCTATCTACCTGCAAAAATGCTTTTCCTTCTACACTCCAGACCAACATCTGTGTCCCATGTCCCAGTGCCTCGCCCAGGTCCCCCGCTTTAAATGTAAGAGGCTTGGAGGCAGCTCTCTAGCTCGGAAAGCTGCTGTTGCATGGAACACTCTCCCTTTCGCCCTCCGGAACATTCAGGACCCATTGATTTTCAAGAAGAACTTGCAAGCACATTTCTTTGCATAATTTCAGACGTTTGCCCCTCTTTGCTCCGCGCAGGGACACTCTTGAATATCTGGGCGCGCTACAAATTAAATTAACATAACATAACATAACAATGGGATTGCCTCTTTGCCATCAGTGCCTCAAATGACTACGCGCATTATGTATCCTATCCCTGTCTCTCTCCATCTTTCTCTCTCTTTTGCTCTTTCTAACTTTCTCTTCTTGTCTCATGCCACTTCTCCTCTCTTCAGAATAACTGTTAAAATTAACTAATGACAGTACGATTTTACCTTTAGGAAAATAGTGGTTAATACCCTGAAATGGATGGAAGAGGGCTTTCAGAAAACATTAACATAACATAACAAAACTTAACATAACATAGCACAATTTAATTTCACATGAGTTTTTAACCTCATTTACTACAGAATTATTAAGTGTTTGTACTTTTAAATATTTGATGGTGAATATTTGTTTCTTGACTTGTACTTCCTAAGAATTTTAAATGCAATAATTTAGGATTGAAGACGCAGGCCAGTTTCCAAATATGCATTATTTTGTTCAGTGAAAGAAAGAGTTGTGTTTTAGAAGAAGTGTGATGAATGATTCGCCATCCTCCATCACTTCAGGCAGAAGTCTCTTCTGAAGAGCCCTGTTAGGCATCACTGTGCCAAGCAGTTGCTGAAGAACCATCCAGAATCCAACATCATCAACTAAGGGTTAGATGCTATGACCAATTTAATGTGCTAACCAAATAATATTTTCAGAAAATATACATACATGTAATTTTGTCATTAGTTGTTTCTTAGTACAACCCTGCTAAAACCTGGAGGGTGATAGAATTTTTTGCAAAAAAGACGTTTACCCCTCTTTGCTTCGCGCCGGGACACTCTTGAGTAATCTTTAGTTATGGCCGATGGCCCTCTTCATGGGCATGGCCCTATCTACCTGCAAAAATGCTTTTCCTTCTACACTCCAGAGCAACATCTGCATTCCTTGTCCCAATGCCTTGCCCAGGTCCCCCTCTTTAAATTTAAGAGGCTTGGAGGCAGCTCTCTAGCTCAGAAAGCTGCTGTTGCATGAAACGCTCTCCCTTTCGCCCTCCGGAATATTCAGGACCCGTTGATTTTCAAGAAGAAGTTGCAAGCACATTTCTTTGCATAATTTCAGACATTTGCCCCTCTTTGCTTCATGCCGGGTCACCCTCGAATATCTGGGCGCGCTAAAAATTAAATTAACATAACATAACAATGGGATTGTCTCTTTGCCATCAGTGCCTCAAATGACTACGCGCATTATGTATCCTATCTCTGTCTCTCTCCATCTTTCTCTCTCTTTTGCTCTTTCTAACTTTCTCTTCTTGTCTCATGCCACTTCTCTTTTCTTCAGAATAACTATTAAAAGTAACTAATGACAGTACAATTTTACCTTTAGGAAAATAGTGGTTAATACCCTGAAATGGATGGAAGAGGGCTTTCAGAAAACATTAACATAACATAACAAACCTTAACATAACATAACACAATTTAATTTTACATGAGTTTTTATCTCATTTGCTGCAGAATTCTTCAGTGTTTTGTACTTTGAAATATTTGATGGTGGATATTTGTTTCCTGACTTGTACGCAGAGAGATTAAAAGGTATCTGGCACGTTGTTGCATAGTTTGCGATATGTGAGCGATATGGCTTTATCTGGGATTGGCTCAGAAAGCAGCTGGTCCTTCAAGGGGGATGATTCCTGCAAGTTTCCTATGTCTGGGAGTGCTGCCGTGAGGGCATGACGGATCTGCAAATAGCAAAAAGCCTCCCCTTGAGCTAACTCATATTTCTCCTATACTTCATGAAATGTGAGGATTTTCCCCTTCTGCACTAAGTGGACTATGGTGGAAAGTCCAATTGTATCCCATTTATCAAATCCTGGTTGATAGCACAGGAGTCCTAATTAATGAGAGGACCACACAGGCGTGGCCTGGGTCAGTACGGCGGTCCAGCCTAGACGTTTAGTCCCCTGGTGCCAAATTTCCACCGTTTGAGCCATAGAACCCAGGTACCTTGCTTTCCTGACCTTCGTATATAGGGCTCCTAAGCTCCCCTCCCAACCCATCTGGTATCTGTCTAGCATATATGCTGGGTCTACCTGAGAACGGTACAGGCAATGATTTATTACCACTGATTGTGAGGTCCAGTAGTAAAGTCGTATGTCCGGGAGTGCAATCCCCCCATCGTACCACCCTTTAGTCAATTTGTGCAATGCTGTGCGAGGTGCTCCTTCACTCCACAATAACGATCAGATCTCACTCTCAATACTTTTAAAATAAGAGTCGGGAATTTTGTAGGGGCAGTTTTGGAGGATATGCAAAAATCGCGGGAGAGCCAGCATCTTAAACAGGGCAGCTCGGCCTAGCAAAGAAATCGGCAGAGATATCCAGTGTTTGACATCACTTCGGAGTCTTTCTAAGGGGAAGGCTACATTTCTGTCATGGAAAAGTTGTGGGTCCGGGGTGATAAAAATCCCCAAGTAGCGTAATCCATTTAGGGCTATTTCGATCTCGCATCCCGGGGGAAGCTTGAGAACTGGACCCCAGAGAACGAACAGTACCGATTTAGTCCAGGTAATGGCATATCTGGAGTATTTGCCAAAGTCGTAAAGATATTTAAAAGTCTGTGTATTGATGTAGAAGGGGACACTCAATATAATAGAATGCCATCTGCATATAGTGATACTCTGTCCTCATGCCCTTCCGCCCATTTCAGCCCTCTGAGTAGTACATCCCCTCTCACCCAGGATTCCAGGGTTTCCAAAATTAAGGAGAAAATCAGGGGGATAGGGGGCAGCCTTGTCTGGTGCCTCTACATAATGTGAATATTCTGGATGTGTGATTGTTAACCTTTACTTGACCCGGCAAATCCGTATAAAGTAGCCAAATCCAACTCCGAAATTTCGGGCTGAACCCCAGACGTCCCAACACCTCGAAAAGATAAGGCCATTCTATAGAGTCGAAATTCATAGAGGCATCCAGGGAGAGCACCACTGCATCTTCCTCTATATATTTTTGACGCCCCAGTACTTTGTGAATGCGGCGGATATTCAGTGCTGTATTCCTCCCTGGCATAAAATCTAATTGGTCAGCATGGACCTGCGATGGCATTATTGACACCAGGCGGGAGGCCAGGAGGTTTACCAGAATATTGGCCTCAACATTAATTTAAGAAATCGGGCGATAAGAACCACAACTGTCAGCGGGTTTCCCCGGCTTTTGAATGACTACAATTGTAGCCAGACGTTGGTCTTCTGGCAGAATATATGTGAGTTTTTAATGATTTTCAGAGCCTGACAAAGTCATATTCATGTCTCAGATGTCGTAGGAGGGAATTCCAAACCACCTGTATTTCATTGGATAGGTAGTCAAGAGAAATCTTTTAATAAACTGTAAGATTGTGGTCAGTAGGTAAAGATGAATAATTATTGGGCCAATTTTGATGTCGGATGGAGCAACAGGCTGTCGGTAGAGGTCCGTCCAAACTCTGGGACTGCGGTCCGAACGTCGGATTGTGATGCTGATGGTCGATGCACATTGGGCTGGGGTAACGACCGCTGCCTCTGATAGGCTCTAGGAGACCGTTGGGGCGGAGGTCGGATTCGTAATCTCTACAATGAGGCAGTGCCTGTGGAGGCACCGCCATAGGGATTAGAAATGTCAGTTTCCCACAGCCTTGTCATGGCTGTCCGACCTCCATGACAAGGCTGTCGGAAAGTGATTTTGGGGACCCCTTGCAGGGCCTCCGTCATCCATGGGCCGCTGCTATGGGGCCAGGGGGCACACGTGGTGAATGGATGTTTGTAAGCATACCCTTTACTATTTTGGCTTGTGTTGAAGCCTTTTTTTGGCCGGCAGCACAAACCACAATAGTAAACGACATGTCTCCGACTGCCGTGCTAGCAGTTGCACTGTAAATCGGAGAGTGGGACCTCCAACTCCTTGTCGGGCGGTCCCATTCCAGCTACGATGTCAATCGGACGCTCGTCCGACTTTCATCGTATTGAGGGCCTTTGTGAGGTAATTCAGTGATTGACCCATCGGCACCTTACGTACTAGGCAAAAAGTTTTGAAAGTCACTCTTTCCTCTACTTTACTTAGAGAGGATAAGGGGATTTCAGTGCCAGTGTGACGTGTCAGGACTGTTCAAACCAAACAAGAGATAGGCTTTATTGTTTTGAAAACTCTGGAAAATAAAGCAGTGCTAGTAAAGGTCATCATTGAGGCAGATTCACAGCTGTGTCTGAGTTTGAAGGACTGGTTCAGGTTTCAAATAATTAATGCAAGGAGCAAATTTAAGGGGGCAATCTAAGCCCTACGAGCATCACTCCTAGTGCTTAATGTCAAAAGCTGCAGCATGAATACAAAAATGCTTCAATATTGATGACAATAAGACAAAAACTATTAAACAGAGGTTATGTCTATGTCTATGTAATGATTCTTGTTGAGCGCATATTTCACCCAGAGGTCTCATAGCGCTTTGTCGAGACTCTGAACAGACAAAGGAGGACTAGAGGGAAAGAGGTAAGTTAAAATAGCCACGTCTTGAGGGACTTACAGAACTTCTGGTGTTCAGTCTCAGTCCGAAGGTGAAGTAGCAAGGAGTTCCAAACAGTAGGAGCTAGTTTTTAAAATTATCTGCTGCTGTTTCTGACTGTGCAAACCTTAGGAATTATTAAAAGATGTTTATTGGCAGAACGAAGAGTTCTAGCTGGATGATATATTGTTAATTTGCTTACCAGATACTTAGGGCCCTGTCCGTTGAGAGTTTTATGGTCAAGACAACAGATTTTAAAATCAATCCGCTTCTTAATAGGTAGCCAGTGGAGAACTTTTAGGCTATGAGCAGAGGGGGAACGAGAGGGAAGGTTTAAAACCAGTCTAGCTGCGGTGTTCTGGAGAACCTTGAGCTTAGAGAGGTGTTCTTCGTTAATGGATGCAAGTAGGGCATTGCCATAGTAATGATGATTCCTCCCTGGATTTGAAGAGGACTCTCCTTTGGATCTAACAATTAAATATACAGAGAAGTGGAGATTCCTTTGGATTTGAATAGGACTCTTCTTTGGATCTAACAATTAAATCATTTGTTATATCAATATTATTTGGACATTGGAGCAATTATATTTGTACTGTTCGCACCTTTATTGAAATTGTTCAGTTAAATTTGTTTATACAATTGTTTGAATTTATGTTGAAGTGCTCAGGGAGGAATCATCATTACTTTAGTTGTGCCCTTCTTTGGGGACTTGTTGGATTGTTTGATAACTAACCCCTCCACCCTTTGTAGCACTCACCTATTACGGGAATTCTATTACTCGCCCAGACAGACAGTAGAGCGCCCAAACTCAAACCTGGTTACCAGCTTTGTTGTTAGGGCATTGCCATAGTCTAATCAGCTAATGATTAAGCCCTGAATCAGTGGCATACGGGATGGCAATGGGACCAATTTAAAAATTTGCGGAGGGCACGCAGTAGCCCATAGCAAGTGCGCGCAATATGATTGACATGCTCCCACATGGAGAGTTTATTGTCAATCATTACTCGAAGGTTGCGAGCTGTTTCCTTCAGAGAGGGGCAGGTACCTAAGGTAGTGGGCCACCAGTCGTTTGTCCATATCCATTGTGCGTCGCCGAAAATAATAATTTCTGTTTTATTTACATTCAGTTGGAGGTTATTAGTTAGCATCCAGTTGTTTATGTCCAACACGCTTTGCCTAAATCTATGTTTGGTATCAGCAATGTCTGGGCCGAGAGTAATTAACAACTGCATATCATCGGCGTATGACAAAGTGTTAAAGCTGTGGGCCTTAATGACTTTGTTGAAGTTAAAGAGTGTGTGGCTCAGGATGGATCGACTCTTGGAAGTATGGGCACCGATTTGAACTCTAGAGGAACGATCACTTAGATATCACCTGAGCCAGGCTAATGCGAGCCTCCGACATCCGACTCCCGTAGGCGCTCCAAAAGGATGCCGTGGAAGATGATGTTGAAGGCAGCTGACAAATCCAGGAGAACCAGGATGGCAGAATTACGGTTATCCAGAGATAATCTGATTCTGTCCACCACTTCTAGTAGGGCCGATTCGTTGCAGTGAAAGGCCCGAAATCCCGACTAAGAGGGATCTAGAACCTTGTTGTTCTCCAGGTGTTTAGTCAATTCCTTATTTATCAATGACTCCAAGATTTTACCAAACAAAGAGAGGAGGGAAATTGGTCGATAATTATTGCCTGTTCAGGGTCTGATGAGGGGTTCTTTAGAATAGGTCTAAGTATAGCCTCCTTCCAGCTAACAGGTACCGAAGAATGTAATAATGAGAGATTGAAAAGTAAGGTTAAGCTAGGAATGATAGCTATGCTGATTTTTGATAAAACCTGAGGGGAGACTGGATCATTGGGGGAGCCAGATTTCACCCTCTTGAATGCTAAAGTAACTTCTTCCAATATAAATTCAGAGAATTCATTAGGAGTAGAATCCACCAAGGAACAAGTGTTGCCTGGTCTCTGAATAGGTGGGTGACTGGTAGTGTGGGAAAACAGACCATAAATACTATCAATGTTTTTTACAAAAGGGTAGAGGAGTCAAATATGTAAGTCCGTACGGCAAAGATCACCAGTGAGTAACGATAACAAAGGAGTAGCTGTGTGACGTGTTAGGGTTGGTTAGCAAATGTTCTTCTAGCTCAGAGTTGCATTTTGTTTACTTATTGTGGAATTCTTATGTGGGTGGGAATGGCATTACAAATAATTGAGCATTGTCCTGAGAAAGTGGGCTTTCGAGTGATCATATTCAACAAGTGATGATTTTGAAAAGAAGTGCTAATTTTCTTCTTAGAGCCCTGGTCTTGTCGCATACCTCCAGTGCTAATGCAAGGTACAAATGACAATTTAATTGTAAGGCCTTGTAAGTGAAGCATGCTAGTTTATGCCGTAAATACATTAATCAAGTGAAAGCCATTTAGTGGTATATAGAAAAGGTATGATTCTGTCAATTGTTCAAATATTGGTTACAGGGATGGGTCTGAATCAAGGCTAGGAGTCTGTGAAGTTGTTTCAAGTTTGCTTGAATTCCTGAAGAAAGGGCAACTCCTCTTAGTTGCAGCAATGATACCCTGAACATAAAAGTCATGTGAAAAGTGTAAATTTGAAGAGGGCGGCAGTTATAAAAAAAAATATGAGGTGCAAAAAAACTCTTTGACAATCTTGGTGGTTGTAGACAATGTTTGATACAAGGGTTGATAAGCAAAAAACACCGAAACCTCCCTGAATCGCGGTAGAGAAAGATCCCAGCGTAAAGCCTTCAAAATGAGAGATTCCAATAAGGAATCCAGCTACATAAAAAAATCAAAAATGTGGAAAAAAGACTTCAAAGTCGACAATCAAAGTGGCGAAAAATAGGGAAATAAATGTGTTGCAGTGCATCCATTTCAAGGCAAACCTTATATATGGAACAAGCAAGAAATGGATTTCACAAGAAAAAGAGATAGCACCATCTTGAATTAGAAACTTTAGACAACAAACACTGGGAAGGAACACTATTACAGTGATAGATTTAAGTCCAACCAATCTTATCCAGGACAATGACATCTCCAGGCATGAGCAGTAAAACCTCTCATTTGACACAATTCCTCTTTTCCATTCTCCCTCACTCTGTCCATCGCCTTTCCAGGGTGGCACTCCACACAGCTCTAAGGGCCAGATGCATCAAAGGGTTTTGCCTATTCTGTGTCTATGGGAAAATGTGTTCATGTGTACGGCCCTAAATCACTGCAGACAGAGTGGCACAGGAGAAAATGTCACATGCAGTGCTGGGCATGAAGACCAGAACAGCATTGCCTCATCCATGGATGTCGACCCCGTAAACACGCTTCAATCGGAGTGGGATTAAAATTCTGGCAAAGTGCCTCCAACTGCTAAGGCCAAACAATCTTGAACATGTCATGTTTTGAGGGCCGTACTGTAGGGCATTGATGATAACATTCTTCAATCTTTACTCATCAAGGTAGGCCTAACCACCATTACTCAGCCTTTAGATATTTGTCAAATTTGGCATCCAGTAAGGAAGCATTTCCATTTGCACTGTTCTTTGATGCCTTGAAGAAAAGCTGCCCACAGTCTTGTGAAAGATCATGCTGGCATAATTGTGTTCTCTTTTTATTACATTTACCTTTTAAAAGTTTGCTTTTTATTCTGGTTTGTTTGCATTTTTAACGAACATTAGTAACTAATGTGTAATTCTACAGTATGCCTCTACACATGGGTTTGTTTATCTGGACAAACAAGATTAAATAAACAACATCTTCAACTCCAATGAGATAGCATTGGTTTAAGCCATTTAATCCAAAACACAACACAAACAACACCTTCCCAGCCACAAACCTAGCTGCATGGCCTCAGCCCGTCACCTTTCACCACTTAACCTCTCGGTTAAAACTCCACTTGCCTGTAACACAGCGTTTTCTCTTTAGAGAGCATCTATTTGAACCTTCAGGGGAATTGTATTATAAATAATAGGACAATGTGGGAGATGGGAAGTCATCCACTCACTATACAACCAGTAGAGGCAAAAGATTGGTGTGTACAGGCCAGAGGATTGACACAGGGCATTCAAATGGACAAGGCCGCGGGCTCAAGTGCCAAGGCGTACTCTGTGATATGCCAGGGCAGTGTTCTCCAATGCCAGATTTTTAGCATATCCCCATTTAGATAAATGTAGTTATCTTGAAAATATGGCATGGGTCTGGCCCTCAAGGACCGACTTTGGAGAACCCTGAGAGAAATATCCATGAATGAATGAATGAAAGGGATTTTATATCGCACGACTTTGTCCGAAGACATCAAGGCGCCTAACAGAAAAGTTCAAAAAATCAAATAAAAATAACTACAAGTACGCCCTTGCAAACAGCCAGGTTTTTAACGCTTTTCGGAAACACAGAACAGAGGGCTGATTTTTAATTTCACCTGGGAGGGAATTCCATAGTTTTGGAGCAATTATAGAAAAAGCCCTACCGCCCCATCTGCTCTTGCGGAAACGAGGTACCACCAACAAATTCTTTGAGGAAGAACGTAGAAGTCTGCCTGAAATGTAGGGAGCCAACAGTTTTTTGACCCCTACAGGACCATTGCCATGACAAGGGATAGAGATCTGATAAGGTCAGAGGTCTGTCTGAGTTAGGTCAATTGCTGTCCAATCATAACGTGGCCTGCAGTGCAGCGAAGTGCAAAGCCCCCTACTCCTATTTCACAGTACATTCCTGCAAGGGAATGAATCCTTCTTTGCCTTTGGCACCTGGCCATTCAATTTCTGATAAGGCGAACCGGGAATGATCCCAAAGCAGAAGGGTTTCAGTAGATTTATGAAAACAAAGCCAACGACAGGACCCGCTGCATGTTGGGAAGTAGGGTTTACTATGGAGAGCTCTTAAAAGACTTGATGCTAAGCAAAACATAATCAATAGATTATATCACTTGCTTGGCTGAGGCCCAAAAATGAATGCTGTTACATTCAAATCCGCTCCCCAAATTGCACTAAATGCATTTTAACTGCATAGTTTACTTCCTCCCAGAAGGGATTTAAACTAGGAGCTATGTGGCGTGTCATCAGTTGTAAGCGTGCCATTACTCAGGAGGGATTACATAATACAAGTAAATCCTCTGGAATTTAGCATTATACGACTCCACTCCCATATGCTTATGTCCACCCCATATCTGTGGCTTTTCATAACAAAATCTAACTCTCATATTCCCTCTCCTAATGAGATGATTTCCCCTGCTTGGCGTAACACCATACATTCGTGTAAATCTATAACATAAACAAAGTGCAGAGGAAAGCCTGAATCAAGGCACGCGATCCAGGGCCCTTATGGAGCTTTAGATGGAGTTTAAAAGGTCATATAGTCTTGCCTCATAGCTTCCATCCAATCCTCAAATCTGTAATTGACTCTCGCTGCAGGCCCTGCCATTCTTCATTACTGCATTACCGTGGACCTGAAGCGCATTACGAATGTTAAACTAATACCCCATGTATATGTTACAGCTAGCTTATGCTCTGTGTTATGGCGAGCCTCTGCCTTTTAGAAGACCCTTACCTCATTCTAGAAAAAAGACGTGAGAAAGAAGTTTTTGAAGCAGAAATCGAAATGTAAAAAACAAACAAAAAATCCCCCTTTCTCTCTTCCATATGCTGTTCGATTAGGAAAATGTGAGGTTTTGGCGCTTTATAAAACAGCTAAATATATGGATACATTATCTCTCTCATAATAAATTATAACCTGGCTTTTGTAAAGTGCAAACTAATCACCCCTCAGGGTCTCAAGGCACTGGGGGCCATTGGGAAGGTTAAGCAAGCTATTGCCCAGAGTCACATGCACTGGAGATCAACCCGAAAGCCTTGTGTTCCGGAGTCAGCCACCCTGGCCGCTGCGCCACACCTCTTGCTCTGTAAGATTGAATCATCTAATATCAAAGAATAGGACGCTTTATGAAGAAACAGAGTCACGTGTTAAAAAACTATTGACAGAAATAGACCAAACAAGGCCTTATAATGAGCCCAGTAGCCTGCAATGAACCGTCTGAAGTATTCACTGTCTGTACAATATTGTTTTAGCCAGCTAAGGAGGATGGCATCTGGGGGTTGGAAACCTCAGATTGTACTTCTTCTTAGGTTTTGCCTATCAGATACCACAAGCAGTCTGTTGGCTAAAAGACCTTGGAGTAGATTTTCAGACATTTTGCACTGGGTTAGCACCAGCACTAAGGGCCAGATGTAGGTCAATCAATCAATCAATCAATCAGTGACACTTATAAAGCGCGCTACATACCCGTAGGGTCTCAAGGCGCTGGGGGGGGGGGGGTGCCGCTACTGCTCGAACAGCCAGGTCTTCAGCTTCTTCCTGAAGGAGAGGTGGTCTTGGGTCAGGCGCAGGTCGGTCGGGAGGGAGTTCCAGGTCTTGGCGGCCAGGTAGGAGAAGGACCTTCCTCCTGTAGTCGCTCTTCGGATGCGGGGGACGGCGGCGAGGGCGTGGTTGGCTGATCGGAGGTGGCGTTTGGGAGCGTAGAAGTTGACTCGGCTGTTGAGGTAGCTCGGGCCTTGGTCGTGTAGGGCTTTGTGTGCGTGGGTGAGGAGGCGGAATGTGATTCTCTTGTTGACGGGGAGCCAGTGAAGGTCTCTCAGATGTCCGGAGATGTGGCTGGATCGTGGGATGTCGAGGATGAGTCTGGCTGAGGCGTTTGGATCCGCTGGAGTCTCTTCTGGAGCTTGGCGGTGGTGCCGGCGTAGAGGGCGTTGCCGTAGTCCAGTCGGCTGGTGACGAGGGCCTGGGTGACGGTCTTCCTGGTCTCTGTGGGGATCCACCAGAAGATCTTCCGTAGCATGCGTAGGATGTTGAAGCACGCCGAGGAGACGTTGTTGACTTGCCTGGTCATGGAGAGGGAGGAGTCCAGGATGAAGCCCAGGTTTCGTGCATGGTCTGTCGGTTTGGGTGCGGTGCCCAGGGCGGGAGGCCACCAGGAGTCGTCCCAGGCGGAGGGTGTGGAGCCCAGGATGAGGACCTCCGTCTTGTCCGAGTTCAGTTTCAGGCGGCTGGTCGTCATCCACTCGGCTACCTCTTTCATCCCTTCGTGCAGGTTGGCTCTGGCGGCGGCGGGGTCGTTGGTCAGGGAGAGGATCAGCTGGGTGTCGTCGGCGTAGGAGATTATGCTGAGGTTGTGTTTGCGTACGATGGCCGCGAGGGGGCTCATGTAGACGTTGAAGAGGGTGGGGCTCAGAGATGATCCTTGGGGGACGCCGCAGATGACTTCGGAGGCCTCTGACTTGTACGGTGGTAGGCGGACTCTCTGTGTTCTTCCGTCGAGGAAGGAGATGATCCATTCCAGCGCCTTGTCCTGGATTCCGATGTTGCTGAGGCGCCGTACTAGGGTGCGGTGGCAGACCGTGTCGAATGCCGCGGAGAGGTCTAGGAGGATGAGGGCCGCTGTTTCTCCATTGTACATCAGGGCTCGGATGTCATCGGTGGCGGCGATGAGGGCGGTCTCGGTGCTGTGTTTGGCTCGGAAGCCGGACTGTGAGGGGTCGAGGGATCCGTTCGTCTCGAGGAAGGCGGCCATCTGCTTGTTGACGGTCTTCTCGATGACTTTGGCTGGAAACGGGAGAAGCGAGATGGGGCGGTAATTCTTGAGGTCGGTGGGGTCCGCTGTTGGTTTCTTGAGTAGAGCGCTGAGTTCGGCGTGTTTCCAGCTCTCAGGGAAGATGGTGGTGTCGAAGGATGTGTTGATGATGTCTCGCAGGTGGGGTGCGATGACAGCGTCGGCCTTGTTGAAGACGTGGTGAGGGCAGGGGTCGGTCGGTGATCCGGAGTGGATGGAGTTCATCGTGCGGATGGTGTCTTCGGTGCTGATCGGGGTCCAGGCGTGGAGGGTGGTGGTGGGGGGGGGGGGTGTGTCGGTCATGGTGTGCGTCGGTTGGTTGTTGAAGCTGCTGTGTATGTCCGTGATCTTGTTGTGGAAGTATGAGGCGAGGGAGTTGCAGAGGTCTTGTGATGGGGTGATGTCGTTGTTTCCTGCGCTGGGGTTGGAAAGCTCTTTCACGATGTTGAAGAGTTCCTTGCAGTTGTGTGCGTTGTTGTCCAACCGGTCCTTGAATGCTGTTTTCTTGGCAGCGCGGATCAGCTGGTGGTGTTTCCGGGTGGCAAGTTTGTAGGAGGTCCTGTTGTCCGGTGTCGGTTCCCTTTTCCAGACTCTCTCGAGGGCTCGGCAGTTCTTCTTGGAGCTCTTGAGTTCGTCGGTGAACCATGGGGCCTTCTTGCTGCCGGGTCTGCTAGGCGGGGTCCTCAGCGGGGCGAGTTCGTCCGCGCAGTTGCTGATCCACTTCGTGAGGTTGTCGGCGGCCTGGCTGGGGTTCGCTGAGCTGGCAGGAGGGTGCTGGCTCAGGGAGGTGGCGAGCTGGTCTGCTGTGATCTTGTTCCAGCTTCTGCGGGCGGCCTGTTGCTGGTGATGGTGGGTCGTCGTTCTCTTGAAGGTGAAGTGGACGCAGCTGTGGTCCGTCCATTGAAGCTCTGTGGCGTGGCTGAAGTCGATGTCTGTGCTGGATGAGAAGACGGCGTCGAGTGTGTGTCCGGCGAGGTGGGTGGGGGTGGACACCAGTTGCTTGAGTCCCAGGTTGGCGAGGTTGGCGAGCAGGGTGCTGGTGTTGTGGTCGTTGTTGTTCTCCAGATGGAAGTTGAGGTCTCCCAGGAGGATGTAGTCAGCGGAGGGGAGGGCATGCGGGCTGACGAAGTCGGCGATGTCCTCGCTGAATTGCGTGCGTGGTCCAGGGGGTCGGTAGATCAGGGTGCCTCT
This sequence comes from Lissotriton vulgaris, assembly GCF_964263255.1. Taxonomy (NCBI): domain Eukaryota; kingdom Metazoa; phylum Chordata; class Amphibia; order Caudata; family Salamandridae; genus Lissotriton; species Lissotriton vulgaris. Next base: position 840,833,935 of record NC_141691.1, on the reverse strand, counting down.
GAGGGTGGTGTTCGGGTTGGTGTGGATCTGGAAATGCAGGTGTTCGGCGCTGGCCAGGGTGTTGTCGGTGCTGGTCATGAGACGGATGGAGTTCCTGTGGATGATGGCGATGCCTCCTCCCATCTGGTTGGCGTTTCGGTCCCTCCGGACGATCTTGTAGCCCTCTGGGATAGCAATGGCGATGTCGGGAGCTGAAGAGGCGTTCATCCAGGTCTCCGTGAGGAAGGCAACGTCAGGGGCTGTGGCGTCTAGGAGGTTCCAGAGTTCGATGGCGTGTCTGTGGACGGAGCGGGTGTTGAGCAGGATGCACTTGAGGTGGGTGCTGCTGGTGTTCGACTTGGCGGGTGCTGGAGCGGGGCTGGTCCGGATGCAGGAGAACTTGCAGGCGTGGCAGCTGAAAGGTCCGTGGGTACGTCTAGGGGTGGCTTGGTGGCAATCTGGGAGTCGGCCGGTTTTGAGAGCGATGAGGGTGGCGGCTGAGTACGTCAGGCGGGTAGGTCGGGATCTTCGAGGTCCAGGGGTCCTGGCGCTGGGCGCGGTCCAGTCGCGGACGGACGCAGACGGGCTTACCTTTGGCGCGCCTTCGGCGCACAATCGGCGCACCCGCTGCGCGTGACCGCTGCGCGTTCGCACGGTCGCCATTTAAGGCGAAGTGCGCGGGTGGGCGGAGCAGCTGGGAGGCGGGAGCGGGGAGGGTTACAGAAGACAAAAAAGGGGCGGGGACAAGCGGCGGTGGCGGGAAGGGAGGGCGGAGGGCGGCGAGGTAGGCGGACAACAAGGAAGGAGAGCAAACACGGGGAAAATGAAATTACAAAAAAAACAGGCACAAATAAACGATAAAACAAGGGAAAAATGCGAGTTAAACCAAGCAGGCACAAATTCGCGTCAAAACAAGGGCAAAAACAACCGCAGCGGCGGTAGCCGGCAAACGAGGCAGCAGCGAGGCAGAGGGCAGGCAAGGGGCACACGCAGCAGCTGGTGGCCGTGCGGCGCGGGGGTGTCCCACAAGTGGGTCACACTCACCTGCGTCGCACGGACGCCATTTAAGGCCAAGTGCGCGGGTGGGCGGAGCAGCTGGGAGGCGGGAGCGGGGAGGGTTACAGAAGACAAAAAAGGGGCGGGGACAAGCGGCGGTGGCGGGAAGGGAGGGCGGAGGGCGGCGAGGTAGGCGGACAACAAGGAAGGAGAGCAAACACGGGGAAAATGAAATTACAAAAAAAACAGGCACAAATAAACGATAAAACAAGGGAAAAATGCGAGTTAAACCAAGCAGGCACAAATTCGCGTCAAAACAAGGGCAAAAACAACCGCAGCGGCGGTAGCCGGCAAACAAGGCAGCAGCGAGGCAGAGGGCAGGCAAGGGGCACACGCAGCAGCTGGTGGCCGTGCGGCGCGGGGGTGTCCCACAAGTGGGTCACACTCACCTGCGTCGCACGGACGCCATTTAAGGCCAAGTGCGCGGGTGGGCGGAGCAGCTGGGAGGCGGGAGCGGGGAGGGTTACAGAAGACAAAAAAGGGGCGGGGACAAGCGGCGGTGGCGGGAAGGGAGGGCGGAGGGCGGCGAGGTAGGCGGACAACAAGGAAGGAGAGCAAACACGGGGAAAATGAAATTACAAAAAAAACAGGCACAAATAAACGATAAAACAAGGGAAAAATGCGAGTTAAACCAAGCAGGCACAAATTCGCGTCAAAACAAGGGCAAAAACAACCGCAGCGGCGGTAGCCGGCAAACGAGGCAGCAGCGAGGCAGAGGGCAGGCAAGGGGCACACGCAGCAGCTGGTGGCCGTGCGGCGCGGGGGTGTCCCACAAGTAGGTCCCCAATTACCGGTTGGTAACGGCCGATTTCGGCCGTTACCGACCGGTAATTGGGTTTTGAGATGTAGGGGCCCTTATTTTACAGAATCAGTAAATTTACCGATTCGGTAAATTTACCGATTCTGTAAAATACTGAATCAGTAATTTTACCGATTCGGTAAATCCCAGATGTAGGTAGCACTGTTTACAGTGCTACAGGCCTTCAGAATTCAGTATTTTACCACCCAATACAATTGGGTGGTAAAATACCGTATTCAGGTGTACATGCACATCTGTGCATGTACACCTGTGCCATGTGACACACAGACATGCCCTTAGGGCATGTATGTGTGCCACATGTCACACAAGCCTGTACTTGTGGTGCTAGAGCGTTTCAAAGTGACACCCCCTGCACCCTTGCAGGATTCGGTATTTACCGAATCGGTATTTCCCATTGATTCCTATGGGCTTCAAGGCCCATAGGAATCAATGGGCAATACCTAATCGGTATTTTCCGAATCGGTAAATACCGAATCATACAGATTCGGTAATTCTAAAATTAGAATTACCTACATCTGCCCCCTTCCTATTTACCTACTCTTAAATACCGAATCGGTATAATTCGGTATCTAAGAGTAGGTAAATAGGAATTACCTACATCGGGCCCTAAATGTTTTTGGGGAATTTACTTTCCAGATCAAAACTTGTTTTGCAAAGTGCAAAGTTGAGCGAAGCACTGCTTTGCGTTACTTAGCAACACGGGGGCATTGCATGGCTGGTACATGGGCATTCCCATGCAACCACCCATGCCTTTTGATGCAAAACCCTATCTACAAAGAATTTTAGACAGGGTGTAGCGCCAAAAGTTAACGCCAATTCAAAGCAGGTACTAACACTAGAAATGTTTTGATTTCTCCTTTTTTTCTGACTTTACATGCGTGCTGCACTGTGAAGCAGACCTAAAAAGCAGCAAAAGCTTTTAAACTTGTCTAGGCATGGTACTTTGCAGAGGAAGGGTAACCTTCTTGTACAAAATCAATGCTAGACTCATGCACACACCCTAGTGTTAAGGAGTTAAGGTGTGTGAGAGGCGCATGGCAACAAAAATTAGCACTGGGGGTAGGGAAAGGGAAGGAGAGAGCCATATCTCTGTAGATATGGGGCTCTCCTGCTCCCTACCTGTCACGCAATGCAGCGCCCTTTGGGGGCTGCGCTGCATTGCATGCATTTTTTAGGTCTCGCCTGTCGATGCGCATGCGCATCGAGAAAGCGAGACTATGGGGGCTTATCCACTCTTTATCCACACTGCAAGGAATCGTGGCGATTCCTTGCAGTGCCCGTGACTTTTAAGCTCAATGCGCATGCGCATTGAGCTTAAAAGCGCGTGCACGTCCGTCTTGTTTTACCCGCTCCGCCCCCTCCCCTTCCCGCCGTGTCGCATTTCTCCTCCCCCCTCCCCTCTCTTCCCTCCGGCTTGTTTGTTTATTTTACCCGCTCCGCCCCCTCCCCTTCCCGCCGTGTCGCATTTCTCCTCCCCCCTCCCCTCTCTTCCCTCCGTCTTGTTTTTTGTTTATTTTACCCGCCGTGTCGCCGTGTCTCCGATCCTTTCGCTTGAGAAGAAAATAACGCTAATATACAACTGCGGCACAGTACACGTGAGCCTCGCCGAGCTCAAGCGCCCCAATGCTGACAATCAATGCATCACTTCACTCGAAATGGCAGAGCAAACACCCGCCCCCCAGCACGCACCACCAAAAGGAATGCTGTGACCCCCAACGGAGCACCACAATGGCAATTACCTCGTACAAACAGCAGCCGCCAACACGCAACTCTGAACGTAAACCCGAACAACACGCATGTGCCATCACCAGGCTATCAAATCCACCCGTGATAAGTCAACCAGCAAAGGCCAGAGCACACTGACAAAAGAGAAGGCGGCTGCTCCAGACTGGGACGAGTCTGCACAAAATGCTCCAATGTCCGACATCCCATACAGAACCGCACCACCGTCAGCTCAGCCGAGCTGGTCGAAAAGGGCGAGCTGGTCCACAGAGCCCCACGACAGCGATGCAGCCGCCTGGCTCCATGGAATTAAATGGCCAGCAGGACTGCAGTGCACTAGCACACGACAAATGCTCTTAGACTGTCGTGTCTCCGATCCTTTCGCTTGAGGAGAAAATAACGCTAATATACAATTGCGTAGAATGGTTTGGTTTTTCATTTTTACTCACAGGTTTACTTTGCTGGTGGCACTGCCTTTATAAGAGGCCTGCTAAATACTGCTGCTGCTCCAAGAACAGTGCCCGCCTCCACGTCGTGCTGAACTCTGGCGGCAATGACTCTTGCGGTGCGTGTGCCGGGGCGTGGTCACGTGGAATTTAATTTGGAAAAAAAAGGTTACGCAGGCTGTTGTAGACTGCCCCTACCCCCCACAGGACCAAATGCAGTTATTTACTTTGTATGACGCCACATGTAGTGAGTTTGGAAGCGTCCTGCTTAATGTGAGTTCAAGTTGGCAGACTAGTATAGTGTAGACCCGGCCCAAACTGAGTTTTAAAATGACGTTCGGAAGCCCCCCCACCTTTCACTTCTGAAAGATATTGAGTCATTTGACACACAAAAATACTGACTGGAGCACAGAAGTGTGTTTTCACAACAAAGAAAAGACGTTAATTGTTACAGCACTGTAGTTTTGCAGCAAAATTGAGTTTGCGATGCACTCGCTATTTTGGAGAGTTGCACTACAAAAGCAGAAAAGCTATGTTAGTGCAGAAACTGTAGCTGTAAAATTAGCTTGTTGTTCACCCCACTCACCCACACTGTACTAGAAACAATTCCTCATTAAAACATGAACTCCAACAAGCAATGTGGCGGCAGAAGGCAAGGCAAGGTGTGGACTACAAGATTACTGGCATGGCAGGCACAAATGATGCGTAAGTCTTTGAGTCTTTGCACATACATACCTAGAAGATCACCTCACACTCACTCACCCTCACCCTCTCTCACCCTCTACCCTCACTCACCCTCAATACCTCACTCACCCTCACCCTCTCTCACCCTCTACCCTCACTCACCCTCAATCCCTCACTCACCCTCTACCCTCACTCACCCTCAATCCCTCACTCACCCTCACCCACCCTCACCCTCACCCTCACTCACCCTCACCCTCACTCACCCTCACTCACCCTCTACCCTCACTCACCCTCAATACCTCACCCTCACTCACCCTCACCCTCACTCACCCTCACTCACCCTCACCCTCACCCTCACTCACCCTCACCCTCACTCACCCTCACTCACCCTCACCCTCACTCACCCTCACTCACCCTCACCCTCACTCACCCTCACCCTCACTCACCCTCACTCTCACCCTCACTCACCCTCACCCTCACTCACCCTCACTCACCCTCACTCTCACTCACCCTCAACCTCACTCACCCTCAACCCCTCACTCACCCTCAACCTCACTCACCCTCAACCCCTCACTCACCCTCACTCACCCTCAACCCCTCACCCTCACACAGTGCAATAGGTCTCGGAGCATTTGAGTTAGAGCTTTTAGAAATGTTTATGGCTTTTTTTTTTAAATTCTTTAGCATTGGCTACAGGAAACAAAAATGCTAAAGATTTACAAAAAAACCCATAAACAATTCTAAAAGCACTAACTCTAATGCTGCGAGACCTATTGCATTTCCAATGCTTGTTTTAAATCTGGCCCCTAGTATCAACTTACAGTGCATTGCTTTCATTGGTTGTCTTTATTGTCACTCTTATTTGCTTGCTTTTTATTTGTTAGCTTGTGTGTGCTTTCCCTCCTCTTCTTGTGGTTGTCCCTCCTCTGGAGCATGAACACATTACTTGTGTCCTTCTACTCCTTGCTTTTCAAGCACTACTTTTTAGGGCTTGTGGCGTTAACCGCGCGAAAGCGCGGTCTCACCAGAGACCCTTATGTCGGCGTGTCTGCTTTCCAGGAGACAATCCTGGCCGCGCGCATCTCAGCGATTTGAAACTGGCACACGCACGAGAACGCGCTCGCTCTGGCCAGCTCCTGTCTCCTGGAAAGCTGCTCTAACACACACGCATGCGCTAACTTGGGACCACGGGCACACGCATCACACTTGGGACCCCCCTCCTGATGCTCGCACTCACCGGGACTCCTGTTGCGGGTGGAGTTGGGACCCCCTCCTGATGCTTGCACTCACCGGGACTCCTGTTGCGGGTGGAGGCCGTTACCTGGCTTCTTGCACCGGCGAGACTCTCTCTTCCAGGCGGGAGCCTCGCTCCCTTCAGCACTCCTCCGGTAGCTGCTCTGGTGCCGCGGGCGGGGCTCCTCTCCTCCGGAGGAAGTTCGGTGAGTTCCTGTTGTCCCTCGGTCCCGCCCCCGGCCTGCCTGACTTCCTACTGCGGGCCGGGTGGCGGCGGGGACAATCTTTTATTTTTGTAACCAAACTCACTTCGTCTCAAGTAAAGCAAGGGGCATACATTTTTAGTATGCACAATTTGTCAATAATATTACAATATTTTAGTCTTATTAAGCTGCACACAACGTATGTTTCATTTGTTTTGGGCTCACTCTGAATTGTATCGCTTCTACATGCGTGCAGATTTTGCGGTTACGGAAAGCGAAATACAGTGGGCTAAATCCGTTTTCTCCTGATCACAGTCTGGGTGACTAGTTAACTAACATGCCGCTTTCAGCCCAGGTTTCATGATCAGCCACAGTGGTTATCTCTAGAGTTGTACAGGAACAACAAATTGTTAGGGCATAGTTATCTTTCGAACACAACATTACTACACACTGATCAATGACTTTGACTTTCGAAGTATGATTATGTGGTGCATCTACCAAGCACTTTGTGAGAAGTCTTTCTGGAACTATGAGAGCTAAATCGAAGGCAATTCCTTCAAAAACGGGCAGAAGAATACAAAATGAAACGTAGAGCGTCATAGTTCGCTCAAAAGAAATGCAACACATACCATGTATTAGAAATCAAACATTTACAGTGCAATAGGTCTCGCAGTGACATTGTTTAAAGCTATTCGCATTGTAAATTATATTGTTTTTTATATTTTTTGGGGTCAAAAGTATACAGTATATATTATCAATTATGCACTATTAGACTGGAGATTGAGAGTAGTGAGTAGTGAGTGCAGAGCAGTGAGTGCAGAGTAGTGAGTGCAGAGTAGTGAGTAGTGAGTGCAGAGTAGTGAGTAGTGAGTGCAGAGTAGTGAGTGCAGAGCAGTGAGTGCAGAGTAGTGAGTGCAGAGTAGTGAGTAGTGAGTGCAGAGTAGTGAGTAGTGAGTGCAGAGTAGTGAGTGCAGAGTAGTGAGTAGTGAGCGCAGAGTAGTGAGTAGTGAGTGCAGAGTAGTGAGTAGCGAGTGCAGAGTAGCGAGTGCAGAGTAGTGAGTGCAGAGTAGTGAGTGCAGAGTAGTGAGTAGTGAGTGCAGGGTAGTGAGTAGTGAGTGCAGAGTAGTGAGTATTATTATTATTATTATTAACGAATTTTGTACCGCGCACGGTTACCCTGGGGCATCCCAGCGCTTATAGAGACCTAGAGCAAGCTGCCAATACAGAGCAGAAAGAGCTAAAATTATTCTGGAAATAGATAGGTTTTCAGATGTTTCCGGAACCTGAGAAGATTTGGTTCAGAACGTAGTGAGAATGGGAGGGAGTTCCAGGCCCGCGCTGTATGGATGGAAAAACTCCTGCCACCTGAATGGGCTCTCTTAATTCTCTTTGTCTGAAGGAGGTGTTTGTTGTCAGAGCGTAGAGCTCTTGTGAGCTTGTAGGGCCGAATCATGTCCTTCAGAATGGCTGGTCCTTTCCCCTGTATGCTTTTGTGGGCAATGCAGAGGGCCTTGAAGGTCACTCTCTCTCTGACAGGGAGCCAGTGGAGTGCTTTTAAAGCAGGCCTGGCTGACTGCCTGGCCGGAACGTTCAGCAGCAGCCTTGCTGCCGCGTTCTGCACTTGTTGCAGGATCTTGAACGTTGACTCCGGTGCTCCGAAAAAGAGCGCATTGCTGTAGTCCAGGCGTGAGATGATTAGACCTTGGACTAACAGCTTCCGGGAGAGTTCTGGTAACAGGGGGAGAACCTTACGGGCCGACCGGAGCATTCCATAACACACGCCAGCGGTTTTCTTGGCGTGTGTCCTAAAGGACAACTCCGGCTCCAGCCAGACCCCAGGCTCTTGATCTCCTTCTTTGGGTCAGGCGGGGTGCCCATGCAGTTGGGCCAGCTGCTCGGCGAGAGGGCAAAACTTGACTGGCCCAAGATCATCAGCTCTGTTTTTGAGCCATTCAATTTGAGCGATGACCTGGACATCCAATCAAACACCTCTCTCAAGCATGAATGGAGCGTCTCAGGCTGTTTCTCCAGCTGTGTCAGACCCACCACTAGCTGGGTGTCGTCCGCGTAGCTTATGGTCTTAAAGCCAAACGGAGACACCACACCCTCCAGGGGTGCCATATACACGTTAAATAACGTGGGGCTCAGGGATGAGCCCTGGGGCACCCCGCAATGAAGTGGGAGGGGAGGAGATTTTGCGTTTCCTTCCCAAACCTCGAAGGTACGCCCCTCCAGAAAGGAGGCCAACCATTCCAGGGCCACTCCTGTGACACCCGACTCTGCTAGACGTTGTATCAGCACTCCATGATTGGGGGTATCGAAGGCCGCACTAAGGTCCAGGAGGATCACTGCCACTGACCCCCCTGCGTCCAAAGTGCTTCTGGCCTCCTCTACCACTGCTAGCAGAGCCGTGTCAGTTCCATGACCTGGTCGGAATCCCGTCTGAGAGTCCCTCAACCGGCCATTCTCCTCGAGGAAGTTGGATAGCTGACGGTTTACCAACCTCTCGGCAACCTTACTAACCCCTGATAGCAAGGAAATGGGCCTGAAATTGGCCAGGTTCTGCGGGTCCAAACCGGGCACTTTTCCGGTCCGGCGGCAACGTCCCGTGAGCGAGGGAGAGATTGACCAGATCGGTCAAGGGCTCTCCTATCGACAAGGCGACCTGCTTTAAATACCGCATTGGGACTGGGTCCCGAGGTGAGCCACTTTTCAAGCTCCCGAGGACCTTCAGTACTTCGCCTGAGGTTACAGGGCCAAATGACGTTAATAGTTTTTCCGAGCTGCTCAAGTCCTCAAGAAAGGCCGAAGTCCCCATCACCGGGGGGAGAGAGCTAACAATGGTATCAATTTTATCTTTAAAGTAAGTGGCCAATTCCAGACATTTTTCCTGTGGTCTGTCGTGGACAAGAATGGGATCAGGCGGTTTAAGAAGCTCCTTCATCACTAGAAAAGCTTCCCTGGATGAGGACGCAGCGTGCTTAACTCTCTCCCCATAAAAGGAGGCCTTTGCAGCACGTATTGCGAGTTTGTATGTCCTTAGTTCCATGCGATATTTTTCCCTGCTATCTGTCTCCGCATTCCTCCTCCATGATCTCTCCACCCGTTTGCAATTCTTTCTCAGGGTTCTGAGCTCTAGGGTATACCATGGCGCGGACCCCACTCTCTTGTCCCTAATAAGCATCTTCTTGAGTGGAAGCACATGGTCCACTGCGTTGGTCAGCCAGTTCCTCACCGTGGCATTTGCAGTCACCGGATCCCGACCCTTCTCAGGCTGGGTGTCCTCCAAACAGGCATTCCAGGCCTCTACAGGGAGCCTTGACCATGCCCTGTCTATTCTAAATTTCCTGGGTGGGAGAGTATCATCACACTTTACCTCCCAATTAGCCATGATCAATGAGTGGTCGGACCAAGGAAGAGCGAGGGGGGGCATAGCTGATATACCCGCCATATTCGCGAAGAAAGGGTCCAGAAGATGACCTTTAACATGTGTGGCCCCAGTGTTTATCAATTTCATCTGCAGGGCGCTCAACTCGCTCATCAAATTAGTTGCCATTGGGTCAGTTGCTTCATCAAAATGGCAATTGAGATCTCCCAACAGGATGAAGTTGGACGAGGCCGAAGCCAGGAGCGAGGTGGTTTCCATTAGTGAAGATGTAAAATCACCCACACTCCCAGGTGGCCGGTAGACTAGGAGGCCTGTCAGCGTGCAGGTAGGGGAGAATTGAAGGGAGAATTGGCAGCTCTCACAGTCTTTAACCCCTGCCTCCCGTGCCTTACAGCCCAGTGACTCCCTGTAAATAATGGCCAGACCCCCCCCTCCCTACGCCTCTATCAAGATGGTAGATCAAATATCCCAGCGCCAACGCTGTAACCACGTCCGGACCCGAGGTGTCAGATAGCCAAGTCTCAGTAAGAAACAAGGCATCAACCTTGTGGTCCAGGACTAGGGAGTTAATCTCCGTAGCATGGCAGGGGAGCGACCTGCAGTTCAGCAGGGCGAGATGACGCAAGGTGGTAGGGGTAGTTTCTCCTAATCCTGGTTGACAAACTCTACATCCCCTAAAGCGCGTTCCCCCTTTTGCAATATAGCAGCATGTATCATACTTAGGTATTCTATAGGATATAAGATCATCCTTAGTGTACCTGATCCTAGTGGCTTGTTGGGGGCTCGCATCGGGCATAGCAGCTGGCCCTAGTCCCGTCTGGGCCCGGACGGGCACAGACGGGCTTAACTCTGGCGGAACTCTGGCGCGAATCCGGCGCGTCCGCTGCACGCGTCCGCTGCGCGGAGCCATAAGGGACTGTTTTTATAGGGCGACTAGACCGCTCGGCGAATGTGACCCCACCTAAGATGGCCGCCAAAACCGGATCGAGCCCGGGACCTGGTCGAAATGCACCACCCAGGGATCGGGGACCGAGGGAAATGCCTTAATGAATTCTAAGCCCAAGAGAGGGTAGGAGCGTTCAATAAAAAGATTCTAAAAGATATTTTTTTAAATTCCTTAGCCTAAGTCCTAAATGTAGTGCAAATGCCGGGGGGGGATCGGACACAAAGGAAAAATCAAGAGCAATTTTTTACAAGCTAAAACAACGACTGAGCGCTCAACTAGCAGCCTCTCAGTAAATCGTAGTGAGTGCAGAGTAGTGAGTAGTGAGTGCGGAGTAGTGAGTGCAGAGTAGTGAGTGCAGAGTAGTGAGTGCAGAGTAGTGAGTGCAGAGTAGTGAGTGCTGAGTAGTGAGTGCAGAGTAGTGAGTGCAGAGTAGTGAGTAGTGAGTGCAGAGTAGTGAGTAGTGAGTGCAGAGTAGTGAGTGCAGAGTAGTGAGTGCAGAGTAGTGAGTGCAAAGTACTGAGTAGTGAGTGCAGAGTAGTGAGTAGTGAGTGCAGAGTAGTGAGTAGTTAGTGCAAAGTAGTGAGTGCAGAGTAGTGAGTGCAGAGTAGTGAGTGCAGTGTAGTGAGTGCAGTGTAGTGAGTGCAGAGTACTGAGTGCAGAGTAGTGAGTGCTGAGTGCAGAGTAGTGAGTGCTGAGTGCAGAGTAGTGAGTAGTGAGTGCAGAGTAGTGAGTAGTTAGTGCAGAGTAGTGAGTGCAGAGTAGTGAGTAGTGAGTGCAGGGTAGTGAATGCAGGGTAGTGAGGGCAGAGTTGTGAGTGCAGAGTAGTGAGTGCAGAGTAGTGAGTAGTGAGTGCAGTGTAGTGAGTGCAGAGTAGTGAGTGCAGAGTAGTGAGTGCAGAGTAGTGAGTAGTGAGTGCAGTGTAGTGAGTGCAGAGTAGTGAGTAGTGAGTGCATAGTAGTGAGTAGTGAGTGCAGAGTAGTGAGTAGTGAGTGCAGAGTAGTGAGTGCAGAGTAGTGAGTGCAGAGTAGTGAGTAGTGAGTGCAGAGTAGTACGTGCAGAGTAGTGAGTAGTGAGTGCAGAGTAGTGAGTAGTGAGTGTGGAGTAGTGAGTAGTGAGTGCAGAGTAGTGAGTGCAGAGTAGTGAGTGCAGAGTAGTGAGTAGTGAGTAGTGAGTGCAGAGTAGTGAGTGCAGAGTAGTGAGTAGTGAGTGCAGTGTAGTGAGTAGTGAGTGCAGTGTAGTGAGTGCAGAGTAGTGAGTGCAGAGTGCAGAGTAGTGAGTGCAGAGTAGTGAGTAGTGAGTGCAGAGTAGTGAGTAGTGAGTGCAGAGTAGTGAGTAGTGAGTGCAGAGTAGTGAGTAGTGAGTGCAGAGTAGTGAGTGCAGAGTAGTGAGTGCAGAGTAGTGAGTAGTGAGTGCAGAGTAGGGAGTGAAGAGTAGTGATTAGTGAGTGCAGATTAGTGAGTAGTGAGTGCAGAGTAGTGAGTAGTTAGTGCAGAGTAGTGAGTGCAGAGTAGTGAGTAGTGAGTGTAGAGTAGTGAGTGCAGAGTAGTGAGTGCAGAGTAGTGAGTAGTGAGTGCAGAGTAGTGAGTGTAGAGTAGTGAGTGCAGACTGTGAGTGCACATCATCAGAGCTATGTGAATAATAACTGTATCAGCCCCGTGCGTGAGGTGCATCATCCACATTGCTCAGGTCACCCAAATTCCTGCACTCTCTACCACACTGCTTTCAAGAACTGCTCACCAATTCAAAGTTTGCTAAACATTTTATGCAACGCATTGTCATACACAATGCCAATAACTCAAACTTTAATGCTGCGAGCCCTATTGCATTGTAAATGCTTGTTCTTTTGTGTTAAGCATTTCGTGACAGTTTCAAAATCCTGTCTTGCTCATTGCCGCCCGTGTGCCTCTCCCTTTTCCCTTCAAAGTTGTGCTCGCCCTCATTTACTTGTCCTCCACGTTGCTTCCTCACCCATGTGCTTTTCCACCGCCTGCTCCACGTTGCTCTCTCTCCCCTTGTGCCTCTCCCCTCACTAATACACTCCATGTTACTTCCTTCCCTCCAACCCTCAGTGTTGCTTCCCGTCACACTCTGAGTTGTGTCCCTTGCATGTGCCCTTAATGTCGCTTGCACCTACCTGCATTATTCGTGATGCTTCCCAACCCAGGCCCTTAGGGTTGCTTCCCCCCGCCCACGCTCTCAGAGTTGCTCCCCCACCACCAGTAGTTCAAAAAACGAAACACTTTGGCACTATTTTTTATTTATTTACCAATCTAACACAGCAAATATTTAAAAAAGTGTGAGTGTCATTTTGTTGGCATGTGCATGTGTGGTGCACACCCATACAAAATAATGCAGCTGTCTTCTCATAGCCCCTTTTTTTTGCATGTTGTCTTTAGCCATGCTGCACATCATCGTGCTTGCGGTGCAGCATGGCTTCAGACCGTTGGCAGAGACAGTAGGTCCCAAAAGCGAGGCATATTGGCTTTGCAATTGCTTGTTTGACTATTCTAACCGCCGCTTTCAGGCTCTGTTTACAATGAGAGCAAACATTGACAAAGTCATGTTGTTTGTTTACGAGAAAGTGCTTCTTGATTAGTGAGTTTTTGTGAGTTTGTGTGTGTGGTTGTGTGAATGGGTGAACAGATGAAAATGGCAGTGAGTCAATAGGTAGATCATTGTGTGAGTGTCTCAACTAATGAATGAGAGACCATGCCCAGAGAAAAGTTCACAAACGAGTAAGTGAATGGATGCTGCACGCATGGATACATATATGAGTGGGGGCATGGATGGATAGATGAGTGAGCATGGATGTATATGTGAACACGAGTGTGAGTACGTAAATAAATAAACAGGTATGTTATTGAGGGAATTGATTGCTGGTTTAGAGGGATATTCTTCTACTTACAGTTATGCTGCCATCTCCCAACCAGTCTGCAAGCTCACCCTTTCACACATATTCATCTATCCATCATTTCTTCTATTCAAGTATATTCACACTATCCTTAAAAGCATTTATATACCCATAAACAGCTGTGCACTATCTATTTATCCACCACACCCACACAGGCATGCATGAATTTAGTGTGTGATGGTGTGTTGCCAGTGTTCCTATTTGAACCTCTACGTGTGTTGCTTGTCTGTAAATGGGTGCCTCTATGTCTGTTGGTCTCCCTCTGGTGTCTGTTGGTCTCTGTCTGCCTGAATGCTTGCAGTCTTGCTTTTGTGCCCTTGGTGCCTTCTATCTGCACATGTACCTGCATGTATGTTAGTTTGCATGTGCATGAATTCCTGTAGGCGTTTTGCTCTGCCTCTGAACATGGCTACATGATCTGTGTGAGTATCGGATGTGCAATTGTCTGTTGTGTGTGCTTGAGTGCTTGGAAGTGTGACTCTGTGTGTAGCGGTGTAAGTGAGTCTGTTGGTCTGTGTGCGATTGTGCATGTTGATCTAGGTGTGTTTATGGACACCTACTATGGACCCACCATGGTTGATGATTCCTAGCTTGCCGCCTCTACTTCCCACTCCCATAGACTGCCCAATCCAGGGGTTTGGAAGAAAGCTGGGAGACGCCATTGTAACTTGTTTCATTTTTTAGCTTTATATTCCCAGATATCTCTCCCATGTAGACAATGGCACGTTGAACCTAGAGTACCACTTTTAGTAAGTTTCTCTCCACCATATCTCTGTCTTAGACAAGTATTTTATGGGCTTCTTCATCTTTTTAGCTACGCGACCTCGTGTCCTTCATCCTAATTAGCATCAACGAAATGTTGTATTTGTCCTGATTAGCTCCATGTTAAGTATGAGCAGCTTACCCCGTCTGGGGTTCCCCTTTCATTCTGGTATTTTAGTTCTGCATTTACAATGAAAAAAGCAAAACCACAAGAACCAGAATAGAAAGTAAAAAATTAGGACTGCACGAGCTAGTCATGCCTGACATATTGCATCTTGGGAGTTCTATGCTAGTCAAATGAAGCCAAGGACATTACTCCTATTGCTATATCCTACATGTCTTCTATGTCTATGCACTGTGTCAGTGTAGTCCCTTTTCTTTGTCGGTTGATGCTGTTATAGTTCTGTGTCCATTGTAGCTGGCAATGCTAGACCTGCATCGGTGAACATCTGTTGCAATTTTTGGTTTTGAAAATCTGGTCACTCTGCACCTCTGTCTTCAGAGGGTGGAAAGTGCATTGGGTCGATGGAGAAGGCGATAAATCACACATTCGAGAACCTGAGAGGGGAACGTGCTGTGACACTTGGCTCCCATCTCATGGTCTCGCAAGCCGAATTCCAGGCCCCTCCTTTCCTGGTAGCAGTCTGCATCAGGGATTAATCCAGTACCTAGATATCAATGGGCCTTGCTCTGTTCTTGGCTCTGCAGTTGTTTATGTGCTTGCTTTGTTCCTGTGTTGACATTTTGCCAGTGTTTTGAGGAATAAAGGAGAATGCTTCGTCTAATGTGGACTCATATGCCCTGGGCTTTAAGTGGAGGGGGGTCTGTGGGAGTCTGAACACCCCCAGTTTTTTTTGGGGGGGCCGACGAAATGGGTCTCTAGGGGGCTCTTTTTACGGGCCTCAAAGATCAAAGGTAGGGTGACCAGACGTCCCGCTTTTTGTTGGTGTTTCGGGTGAGCATGCGCGCGCACTGCTTAAGGCGTGACGCCATTGTAGCCGGAAGGGAAATTCTTTGAACAGAGACACTTTCTCTCATGATTTCCCTTCTCTTTGAACACGCAGCACCACCTACGTCATCGTGCCAGCTATCGGCACAACAACAGCTGGTTAGAACCGACTCGACCCTGCTTTTACGGCCTGCAGCAAGAATTCTCCAGCAACCAGTGTGACCCCGCTCTGTCTTAAAGCAAGCGAGGGACGAGGGTCTACAACAGAATCCAGCAGCAGTGAAAAGGAAACTTACCTTTGTGACGCCTCCCCAGCCCTACCAGCACCGTCAGCACCCTGCCTCCGCATCAGAGCTGCCTCTGTCAGGATCCTTCTGAAACCACACAAGACTTGCCCTCCCATCCTGCAAGCCTGCAACGTGAGTATTTTAATGGCCATTTTTTTAATCCTCTTCCCCGCAGCTTTCTCATTCCGCCGCAAAGCTCCATTCATCTTTTTCAAAACACTCTCACTGCCAATGCTGACTTGTTCTGTTTATTGATTTATATATGCGGTGGTAAAGCACCCTCATAGAAAGCACTGCGTATGCGTAGAAAAGATTGAACAGCCCTCCAAAGGGAAATCAAGGCAAATATTGAGCGCCACTGGTTCCCCAGAATCCGAAATATTGTTACAATTGAGAATTTTAGTTTTGCTTGTGGCTGCATTGAAAATGTTCAGGCACAATTCAGAAGTAAGTAGATAACTCAAGTCAATAGTAAAGCCGACCCAGACGGACCGCTCTGAGTTTTTTTTTTTTTTTTTTTAAACACCTTTATTGAGACAAACAGGTACATACACAGCTTTGTGCCTACAACCCACCCGGGCCGGCAGCGCTATAGTGCAAATATATTCTGCGATTACATATCTAGCCTTACACAGCCGTGTGCCGTCAACCCTGGGGTATGGCGGCGCAAGAGCACCCAAGATATAATATGAAACCGCAATAAACAGTTGGTATCATGGCAGAGTATCATGCAAAAATCAACATCAATGATATAGTGGATCCGTGTAGACCTTATACTCAGAAGTAAGAAATGAAGGTGTATTTTACATTGAAAGAAAACCCTCCCCCCCTCCTGAGATAAACTTCCCCCCCTCCCTATGTTCAAACACTCCTAGAGCCCCCCCCCCCCACCTATGCAACCAGTTTACTGGCCTGAATACTGCTTATTGCCACGATATGTGGCACTCCAGCGCTCGTAATCACCAGTCCCGTGTGGAGTGCCCCGGAATGTCAGTGTGTACCCGTTATTCCCCCCGGGTTAGTGTTCAGTGTATGTCCTAGCTGTCCTTGTGTCCCAGTGCGGCTAAGTATCAATACTCCACCCAGCCACCACTGACCCCGACCAGACTCCCCTTAGCGCCTTTCTCCCCAACGCCCTGGAGATCCCTCACCAGTATATAAGACTACTGTGCTCCTTCCACCTCCCCCTGTTGCGTATCGGCCATGTCGTCTCTAGTGTGTCTAAAGATGTTATATAGACTCCAGAAGTTTTTGGGGCGACTAGTGAGGGGGAGAAGCTCGCTGTAGTGTTCTGTTTGAGTGCAGCAGTATACCATGCCTCTGGCCCATCGCTGCTTGGTTTACGTCGGCCCCCTCATCCAGCACTGCGCTATTGT
This sequence comes from Lissotriton vulgaris, assembly GCF_964263255.1. Classification (NCBI taxonomy): domain Eukaryota; kingdom Metazoa; phylum Chordata; class Amphibia; order Caudata; family Salamandridae; genus Lissotriton; species Lissotriton vulgaris. The sequence continues at coordinate 840,817,173 of NC_141691.1, read as the reverse complement.
ACGTCTTGCCAATAGTAACCCCATGTCTGTCAAGCGCCTGTATGCCACCGGCAACGCCTTGGAGTAGCCCAGCAGTGCTAGGGCCGGATTGACAGGAAGTTCATAGTTTAGTATCTCGCCTAACTCTGCTATTACTGCTACCCAGAACTCATATATCCTACGGCACCCCATGCCAAGTGAAGGAAGTCAGCCACAGGCGCATGGCAGCACTCGCACTCAGGGGATTGTCGGAGGCCATAACGATGTAACCGTTCCGGGGTGTAGTATACCCTCTGCAGGAATTTAAAATGGATCAACCTGTGGCCTCCATTCAGAGACAGCTTCCTGGTGTTAACGCAGCAATACTTCCACATGGCATCGTCTATCGTAATCTCCAGATCACTCTGCCAGGCGAGGCGGGCCTTAGATGGTTCCTGTGCCCTATGCGCGACAATGGCCTTGTACATGTGTGTTGTCATATGTCGAGATGATACAGTGTCTATGACGTGTGAAAGTTCCGGGAGGTCCAGAGGCTCCTCCATGTCTGGACCCAGTACGTCCTTCAAGGCACTCCGGACCCTATGAAACTGAAGCCGCTGCAGCAGCGTTGGCCCCTCCACTCCCTGGACTACCTGGTCCCAAGTTTTAACTTTCCCTTCCGCGAACAGAGCGCCAGCTGTCTCAATTCCCAGCCCATGCAAGGCCTGGACAACCCCCTTCTCTTCAATAGGTGATAGCCACTGCATCCACTCCACCGCCATCAAGGGAGAGTAGATCAAGTCGCCTCCCCTGGCTTTCAGCAGCGAGTGCCAGGCATGCTTTGTTGCCGCTATCGAATCCAGCACACCGATTCTGCGGTCCACAGGAGTGCAGACCGTGGCCGGGAGCGGAAGGGGGTCAGCAAAGAGTAGTTCCATCCGCACGTGCGGGATGTTCCTCTCACCATGTATCCACGTATGCAAGTGGGCGGCCTGGGCCACCCTATAGTATCGCTCAAGGTCAGGAGCGCCAAGGCCACCCAGCTCATAAGGCAACGTAAGCGTGCTCCACTTAACCCTTGGTTGTTTCCCACCCCAGGCCAATCTGACCATAAGTTTTGTCAAGTTCGCGAAGAAGGCTTTCGAGAGCACAATGGGCAGAGTAGTGAACAAGAAGAGGAACCTCGGAAGAATCACCATCTTCATGATGGCTATTCGTCCCATCAAGGAGAGCAGGAGTTTGCACCACCTTTCCACATCGTCCTCGCATTTACTGAATGCCACTCCATAGTTCTCGTGGAACAACACCTCCGCATTCGTATGAATCATGATGCCTAGGTAACGCACCGCTTCCGTCGACCAGCGTAAAGGGTATTCCATGTCGAAGTGGCTAGTCTCCGGGGTCAGCGGGAACACCACCGATTTATCCCAATTGATCTTGAGTCCGGAGAGAGCCCCGAATCGCACCACTTCCCGTAATACGGGGGATAAATTCGTCTCCGGGTTCCGTACATAGAGTAGCGTGTCATCAGTGTATGTCGAGTAGCGTGTCATCAGCGTATGTCAAGATGACTATTTTGTATGTCGGGAAACTGACTCCCCAGTGCCAGTGATACTACCTCAGTGCGCACGCCAGTGGCTCATTGATGAGGGCATAAAGCAACGGGGACAGTGGGCAGCCCTGTCTTGTGCCTCTACTGATGTCAAATGGGTCCGAAACTCGGTCTCCTAGGCGCACCATAGCCGTGGGTCTCCAATATAGAGCTCCAACCATCTGCAGGAATGGCTCCCCCAATCCCAGTCTACGCAGGACCCTCAGCATGAACGGCCACTCCACGGAGTCAAAGGCCTTCTCCATGTCCAAAAATATGGCCACGGCCTTCGCGTCTTGTCTCACATGCTGTAAGGTGCCCAGTACTGTGCGTATGTTATAGGTTAGGTTCCTTCCAGGCACAAAGCCAGACTGTTCGGTTAGGGATAGCGGTCTATACGAGGCGCAGACATTAGGAGGCCTGCCAGGTTTTAATATGGCCACCAATAAGGCTTCTCTCATAGTGTGGGGCATGCTGCCTTCCTCGGATATCTCATCGAACAAAGAAGTCAGACGGGGAATAAGTTTATCCTTAAACGCTTTATAGAACCCCACCGTCAGGCCGTCAATCCCTGGGGCGCAATGTATACGCATGCTAGTCAGTGCGTCCGAAATCTTGTCCGCTTGTATAGGGGACATTAGGAACTCCCTGTCCGACTGAGCTAGGAACAGCAATTGTATGTGCTCCAAGTAGTCGTGCATTTCTGACTCTAGATTTTCTGTTTTTGTGGTGTATAAATTTGAGTAGTAGTCGCGGATTCTGTCAGAATCTCTTCTTCTGTCGTGACATTGTTCCCTCCCGACGCCACAAGTTCGGTCAATTTAGGGGCTCTTCTGGTATTGCGTAGTATTCTGGCTAGTAGCGAGCTAGGGCGCTCGCTCTCGCCATAGGTTCGTGCCGTGGCGTACTTTCCCATATAGCATAGCTCCCTATCTGCCTCCTCGTTGAATTCCGCGATTAGGGATCTAATCCTATCAGCTACCAAGGGGTCTGGATTAGCCAGGTGTTGTTTCTCCAGGTCGCCTAGTTGCGACTCCAGGGACCGTAGTCGCTGGCGGATGGCCTTCAGGACACTAGAATGTTTGGACATGGCAAGACCCCGGATAAAGACCTTGAAGGCCTCCCAAACCGTATGGAAGGCGTCCACAGAGCCTATGTTCTTTTAAAAAAACAGATCTATTTCTTCTGCCAGTTCCCCTCTGAAGGCGTCATCCAACAGAGCGTACGGGGGAAATCGCCATGTAAATGGAGGGATCCTACGTTTCGGCGTTGCCAGGCTCAGCAGTATCGGCGAATGATCAGACAAAGTGCGTGCAAGTACAGTACATGTCAAAATTTGGCTAGAGATGGAATGGGAGGCCAGCCAGTAGTCGATCCTTGTGTGTATGTTGTGAAATGACGAGTAGTGGGTGTACCCTCCCCTGCCAGCGTTCCTGCTTCTCCACACATCAACCAAGTCTAGTGTCAGCAGCTCAGCCTGGAGAGTCAGAGCAGCCGCAGATGGCTGACGTTGGGGCCCAGAAGATCTATCTAGTTCCGGGTATAGCACCAAGTTGAAATCGCCCCCCAGAGCATGCACGCTTCGGAATATTCTCTGCAGCTACGGGCCAGCTGTGCGTAGAAATCTGGGGAGTCATAATTCGGGCCGTATACATTTACTACAATCAAGTCATGACCCTTTCCAATGCATCTTGATATGGAAAAACGCCCCTCTGTATCAGCGCGTATCAATCGTAAATCTAAGTCAGAACGTGGATTAACCCATGTCAGAACTCCCCTAGAATGCGTGGTGAATCCCGCCACCGTGGTGTTTCCTACTAGGCCCCTGTGTTGCAGCATTGTGCTCGTGAGAGGTAAATGCGTTTCCTGTATGAGAGCCAGGTCTATGCGGTGTCTCTGCAAATAATGAAGCACTTTCCTCAGCTTCCTGTAGTCATTTAGACCTCTGACATTCCAGTTCAGGACCCGGAGGGTGTTTAAAGGATTTTCAGAGTCCGTCTCCTGGACACTAGACATCTGTGACAGTGAAAGTCTATACAATAGTGTTGAACATCATTAGAACGAGCATGTATTAGATTATCTGTAAAAGCCAGCGAACATCTTGCGAACTGTGCCTTTCCTCTCCCAACTCCCCCCCTACCCACCCACAGCAGACCCTCCCCAATCTGGTCCGACAGTACCCCGCATCCCCCCCCCTCCCTCCCCCAACCCCAACAATCCTACAGAACATACCAACAGAACAACAGTGCGTAGTGCGCGGGGGCAGAGACAGCCTAGGAACATAGTCTCCGCCAGAACTCTCAGATAACTCGTGTAGCCTTCCACCGGCCCCCGCCGTGCACAATGAGTTGGATTTGAGCAACATTCCCGTGATTGAGATCCTGCCATAGGCTGACCCTGGAACCCCTCTAAGTGTATGAAGGAAAGCTCATTCAATTGTGTCAATACAATATAGGTCAAAGGAGTAACCATTGGGAAGGATATGCATTGTTCAGAGTACCCCCCCCGTTCCTGTTCCCCGGTGCACTTATCTGTATTTGCAGCCTGCAACTTGGACCGTAACTTCTCAATTAATGGCCCCCACACATGGAATGTTCTCCGAGGTCTCAAGCTCCAAGTGTTGTAGCTGAGTTCTACAAGTCGCTACCCATAGAGCAAACTCAGTCCTGGTCGTCAAGTCAAGTCAAGTTATTTATATAGCGCACTACATACCCAGAGGGTCTCAAGGCGCTTGAGGAAGGGTGGAGAATTACTTATCGAATATCCAGGTTTTAAGCCGTTTTCTGAAGGCTAGGTGGTTTTGAGTAAGGCGGAGGTGGATGGGAAGGGAGTTCCAGGTTTTTGCCGCTAAGTAGGAGAAGGATCTTCCCCCCATGGTGGTTTTGTGGATGCGCGTAACAGCGGCGAGGGCTTGGTTGGATGAACGCAGCTGGCGGGAGGGGGTGTAGAAGGATAGTCGCGTGTTGAGGCATTCGGGACCAAGTTCGTAGAGGGCTTTGTGTGCGTGGGTGAGGAGGCGGAACGTTATCCTCTTATTGACGGGGAGCCAGTGGAGGTCTTTCAGGTGACCGGAAATGTGGTCTTTGCGAGGGATGTCTAGTATGAGTCTGGCTGAAGCGTTTTGGATGCGTTGGAGTTTTTTCTGAAGTTTTGCGGTGGTACCGGCGTACAGGGTGTTTCCATAGTCCATTCGGCTTGTGATCAGTGCATGGGTGACCGTTTTTCTAGTTTCGGTGGGGATCCAGCGGAATGTTTTTTTGAGCATGCGTAGGATGTTGAAGCATGATGATGAAACGGCGTTGACTTGTCTGGTCATCGAGAGTGAGGAGTCCAGGATGACGCCCAGGTTCCGTGCGTGGTCCGTCGGGATGGGTGCTTTTCCTAGGGCTGCTGGCCACCAAGAATCGTCCCAGGCGGAAGGGGAAGTTCGTAAGATGAGGACTTCCGTTTTGTCCGAGTTCAGTTTAAGACGGCTGTGCTTCATCCATTCGGCTACTTCTTTCATCCCTTCGTGTAGATTGGTTTTGGCGGTGTTTGGGTCTTTGGTGAGTGAGAGGATCAGTTGTGTGTCATCAGCATAGGAGATAATGTTGAGGTTGTGTTGACCTGCGATGGTTGCGAGGGGGCTCATGTATACGTTGAAGAGGGTAGGGCGTAGAGAGGATCCTTGTGGCACGCCGCAGATGACTTCGGAGGCCTCTGACTTAAACGGTGGGAGGCGGACTCTCTGAGTTCTTCCAGCGAGGAACGAGATGATCCAGTCTAATGCTTTTCCTTGAATTCCGATGTTGTTGAGGCGTTGTATAAGGGTGCTATGACAGACTGTGTCGAAGGCTGCGGAGAGGTCAAGGAGGATGAGGGCGGGGGGAGGAGCCTAGCTAGCAACCACGATGGCCGCCTGATTCCTCGGCTCCGCCGACCGTCACGCTTTCCTCCCGTCTCCTGCCCTATCCTGCCAGAGATCCTGAATTTCATCGGTGATTCCGGAGTCGGGAGACGAACCCGGTTCCCAGGGTGTGCCTACCTTCGTGTTCCGTGCAATAACGGTGACGGTGCGCCCTCGCCCTTCCCTGATGCCTCGCGGCAGAGCCTAGGTCTTTGTCCTGCGTCTGTGGCCGGCCCCGAGAACGGCGGCGGCGGCCATCTCGGGCTGGGCGGCGCCGACCGCTGAGGAACGACTGTTGCCTTCAATTCCCTGCCGCGGCAGCCCAACTTGCTGCGTTGCCCCTCAGGCTGCTTTCAAAGCTGAGAACGCCACAATGTATCGTCATCCCGGCCCTCAGACGGCTATCCTCGATACATTATATCGTCTTCCGTGGTGAACGCCATCTTAGATAGCTGCCACTCGCTACTGGCGAGAGACTGCCCCACGGTGCTGCTGGAGCTCGCTTATTGTTTACATCGCCCGCCATCGTGGGAGGTGCAGGAATGGACTGGACTGCTCCTGTGCCCCCTGTTTGGCTATGTTGCTGTGAGCGCCGGCGGGGTGCTCGGCTGATTGCAAGAGGCGATGGCGTCCGGCTTCTGGACATGGCACACGCCTGTGAGCGATGTGTGCAGTGGCAACCCAAAGATCGACTCGCCCCCTGGGATGATGGCGCTCATTCTCGAACACCGACTTCTGATGATCTGCCCGACGTACAGGGAATTGCTGCACCCTTATCTCCTGAGACGCCCCTGCGGATTATTGACGTCCTTGTAGCCCTGAGTGATCTACGTGCTGCCCACTGTGCTGCTGCTAGAGACCTGGAGGACCGGCTGGCCGCCATCTCATCCAGTTTGCAACCGACCGACCAAACTTGTCCGCGAGTGCTGGGCACTGCGCCACATCCTATGCCCTATTACCGCGGACTGCCTATTCAGCTGACCACAGTTGCGCCGTTGGCGCAGGATCCGACCCCCGCCGTGTCACTACATGCGCTAGCCCGAAAGACGTCTGCTACTCATGGTCTCACGCGGCGGCGAGGGATTCTCCTACGAAAGCCACGTCCGGCAACTTCACTGTGGTCCACTGATGGAACTTGTTATCTTCCCCTGGAACTGATGCTACTGCTCGGATTGACTTTCTTTGGCGACCTAATGCTGCATGGTATTCCTTCTGATACGCTTCTTGCATGCTGGGCTCCATGTTGGACATTCCATGGCGGTCATCATTCTACCCTGCCGTGGCCGTTTGGTCTGCCTGCCCCGTCCGGGATGGCTATCGTGCAGCTGGACTCTGTTGGCACATTGGACCGTAAGGGGCTGGGTTGAGGCTGCTTCTTTCTCCTTTGCCTGCTGAAACTCTTATTGCTGGAACTGTAATACACGAGCCGGGAATTTGAGTGTTGGTTTTGTATTGGTCTTGGGGCTCGGGGATGGTCGATCGTGGTTGCGCATACTGATTGCGTTATGTATCTTTGATATATCCTCCTCCGCTTTCACCGGGAGGTATAGATCAGGTTCTTCTGTTCTTCCTCCCTACATCTTTTCCCTTATGTGGGTTCTCGGGGCGACAGGCACGTTCTTGGGGGGGGAGGGCCGTAGCCTCTTCGACGTGCAGGGTGGGGGGGTTGGGGCTTGATTTCTCTTTCTTTTTTGTTTCTATGGCCTTTTTCTTGTTCTCTCTCTTATTTCCTTCTCTTTCTCTTCTTCATATCTTGGGTCAGACGGGAGGTGGGGTTTTGGTTCTTTATTTTTTCCGGGATGTTCTCTGCGCTTTGTGCCTATGTCTTTACCACATGTTTTGTTGACTGTATGACCAAGATATTGATTTTAATGCATAGTCACTGAATGATTGCATATCCTGCTTTTCCTTCCCTCTTCTGCTACCAATTGAGGGCGCATATCCTATCACGCATTTTCCCATGTAATGAATGCTTCTCTCCATACGTCGTCGGATCCTTTTATTGCCTGTATGTAGTGATCCCTCCTATGTCCTATCATATCGTAGTCGAGCTAGGTTGCAATTTCTGATGTGATACATTGATTGGGCGGGCGCTAATCAGGGCGACATGTACCTTTATGCTTAGCTATCCTTGTCGTAATGATCCACTTCAGTATTTTTTATAACGATGTTTCACTTGTGGTTATCCTTTTATGTAGTTCGCCCACTCTGCTACCCTGTCTGACTTTAGGACGATTCGTCAAAATTATAAAACGAAACCCTCTTTATCCTCTTCCGGTGTTTCCTTGCCAGTCTATTGTAGTGCTGCTAATTTTTTGCCAACTGTTGCAAGCAAGGTACTTTGGAAGGTTGTATATTGTCATAGCGGCCGGCCAGCAGTGGTTGTAGGCAGACGCTGTGTACTATGTTTGAGATAAATAAAGGTTTTCAAAAAAAAAAAAAAAAAAGGAGGATGAGGGCGACTGTGTCTCCGTTGTCCAGTAGTGTTCGAATGTCGTCTGTTGCTGCGATGAGGGCGGTTTCGGTGCTGTGTTTGGCTCGGAAGCCGGACTGTGAGAAGTCGAGGGATTTGTTGGTTTCGAGGAAGGCGGCGAGCTGATTGTTGACGGCTTTCTCAATGACTTTGGCCGGGAATGGGAGGAGCGAGATGGGGCGGTAGTTTTTGAGTGCGGCTGCCGCCCCCCTCCGCCTCCGGAGTCTCTTCATTGTTCGAATCTTGTTCCCTAGACCAGCGTGTCATGGCCTGTTGCAATGCCTTGGGGTCCGTGAATATGTGTGATTGTCCTCGTCGGTTGACTCATAGTTTAGCTGGGTATAACAGGGCGTAGTCCAGCCCCATTTCCCGGAGGCGCTTTTTGTGGGGTAGAAACTGTTTCCGCTCTTCTTGCACCTTCGCCGTGAAGTCTGGGTATAGGGATATAGCAGACCCCTCGTACTGCAACTGTTGTTTGGCCCTGGCCAGTCTGAGTGCCACGTCTCTGTTCAGTAGTTTAGCAACTTTGCTATAATGGGCCGGGGGGTGCCCCGGGTTTTGGGCGTGGGGCCAGTGACCTGTGTGCCCTTTCCACCGTAAACATACTGGAAAACACATCGACCCCCAACAGAGTAGTCAGTAGCTTTTCAACAAAGTGTTCCACAGGGCCTGTGTTTGTACTCTCCGGAAGGCCCATAATGCGTAGGTTGCAGCGCCTCGAGCGTGCTTCCAAATCCTCGGTTTTGTCCTGCAGGGCTTGCATCATCCTCTCCATCCTTTTATTCGCTGTGTCCAGGTCCGTCTGCGCCTCCTCCACCTCGGTCATTCTCCTTTCAGCCATATCATGGCGCTCCGCATGCTTATCTAGCCGTTCCGCCATGCGGTCCATCCTGTAGGACATGGCGTCCATTTTGGTGCCCAGCGCCGAAATGCTAGCTTGCAGGCTCTGCTCCATGGAGAGTAGCATAGTTTTAATGTCTGAGTTAGCGCCCTGGGTCTCATCAGTCCTCGCCGCTGTCCCATCCTCCGTCTGCGGGCTCTGTTGCAACAATCGCTTTTGTGCAAAGGGCAGCCTGCTTTGAGTCCGGTCTCCTTTGCCCATCTTGTGGCTCGCTCCTGTACTATCAGGTCAGGTGGGCTGTCCAGCGCTGTAGAGGAGACCTTTCCGCCAGAAGGAGCTAGCTTTGCCCTTCGCTACGTGAAAGGACCGTTGTGGGCACCGTTCTACAGGTCCTCTTCGCGCCTTCACCCCGAGGAAGTCAGAAGCCAAGCACTCCTGCTGTATGAACACAGTGCCGGTTATGGCGTGTACACACAAGGCCTCCCAGGGGTTCCCGTCTGTGGTGGTTAGCTGCTGGGGGGGGGGCCCCGCAGAGGCGATGTAGTAGCCCCCGCACCCCAGAGGGACCAGATAGGAACACCAGCAGCCGGGGCCTCGGCAAACACTAGGCCGTCCTTTCCGCCGCTGATTAAGCATGGGCGGAAAATCCGTTTCGCTCGCGGATTTTGCGGATTTTCGGTAAATTCGCAATCCGCGAGATTCGCGAATCTCCCGCAAAATCCGCAAGCAGCGGATTTTGCTCGCACTGCTCGCACTGTTCGCGTGAGTTCGCGGCTTCCCAGTACAACTTCGCGCCCCGCGAATAAGTGCAAAATTGCAGAAATACGATCTTAGCAAAACTGAAACTACTTACCAGGTTCAAAAGTTCAGGCTCATCATTAGTAGCCATTTCCTGTAGTGCTTCCTGAGGGGCCCCTCCAGAGTTCAGTTGCCAGTTGCAACTATTATGTGACCCTGCTCTGAACCTCAGAATAGTTACACATATGCCACAAAGGTCCTGAATTACAGCTAAGGGAGACAAGCAGGAGCCAGGCTGGAGGTTCAAATCCATTAATCAGCCCCTAATTCATTATTGTCAGTTGGGGCAGGGCAGGTGTTGTAACTAATTTTGCAACAATGAAAGCACTTAGCAAGTGCAAAAGATCACTAATCAGGAAGCACTAAGGAAGCAGGTGCCAGCTAAAAAAATATTCTGTGACACATTAATCAGCCCCAAATTAATTCAGGTCACTTGAGGCAGGGAAGGTGTGCTTGAGTTGCCACAATAATGTACACTGACTGGACAACCAGAGGGTGCTGTGATGAAACAGAGGGTGGCATGGGTGGGCCAGAGGGTGGCATGAGTACTCAGAGAGTGGCAGTGGTGACAGAGAGTGGCAGTGATGAAGAAGAGTGTCCCAAACAGGCTGGACACGTAGAAACAACAAGTTCGCGAAACTTGCGACCCGACAGGTAAGTTCGCAATTTGCGACATTGTACAAAACCCTCGCGAACTGGCAGAAACCCGCGCAAACACACACAAAAAAAATCCGCAAATTCGCGAGAATTCGCTGATTTTGCGGATTGCGAGTTCGCAAATCCGCAAAATTCGCGAACGCGAGATTCGCAAAATTCGCCCATGCTTAGCTCCACAAAATGGCGGCGTGGGCGTCGGGTGTCCTGCCGCTGCCTTTGTGATAGCCGAGCGACCTCGGCAACTGCAGCGAGACTGTACTATGGCGAAGCCCGGCCGCGGGCAGCTCCACACACTCCAGACCGCCTCCGATGCGCGTCCGGCAGCCACCGCCGCCTCAGCTCATAGGATCAGTGTTGGGTCCAAGAAGCGTCTTTGGGCTCAAATAGCGCTCCGTCAGCACATAATCTTCTCCCGCGACGAAGAGCCATTCCGGATGACCATGCCGCCCGGCGCCCCCTCAGAATATGGCTCTCATCGTCTGCCAGGCGTGTCGGACAACTAGGGCATGGACCGCGACACCGTCAGCAGCCGCACGTCGTATGATGTCGTCCAGATGCAGAATGTACGGGAGAGCGCAGGCAAACGGCCTACCGCCCCCGGAGCCCAGACAGGTCGCCTCTTGGTCTGCAGCGCGTAGTCTCTCCACCTCCGGGATCCCTGCCGTGCACCTCGCCTTTGTCAATCCGGGGACGCAGGACTCAGGAGACGATCGTCGCTCTAAACTGTTTTATTTAGGATAAATGCAATGTGCTTGGCGGAGCAACGGTCTCAGGCAGCCATCGCGCTTGCTGGCTAGCTCCGCCCCCCGACCGCTCTGAGTTTTATTTTCATCTACTTTCACATTGGTCTGCTCTTCCTATGTTTACTAACATTGATGTAATTAAGTCCTGTGTTACACTCTACACCGGCGGTACTCATAGTACGGCCTGCGGGCCACTTGTACCTTTTAGAGAACGGGCCACACAATACTAGTTATCTTGATTTAGACCACGCCCCTACTCGGATAGGCCACACCCCTTTAAGAAATGTTCCACGCCCCTTTTAGAGCACCCCTAGTTTTTTCTTCCCACTTAAAGCCCTGCATATGCCTACTATAATTAAACCATTCCTGGAGCATAAGTAAAATCCTACACATCATGAATAACAGGTGCCATCAACCAATGACTAATGTGGGCTGATCAGCTTGTGAATGACACAACAGTCAATCACTGAGGGGGGCGGCTGCATTTGTATCCCGTTGTCTGTGTATGAGAGCATAAACTCCATTCTAAGCCAGACCTAAAAACATCTTGTGGCTGAAAACAGCGCCTGCACCTCTGCCACGGTGTCACTTATTCAATGCCTCATTTCCCACTTTTATTGGGTGAACCAGCCCCTTTCTCTGTATTTCAAAACGTGTACAACAGGCTATTGCTGGGACTGAAATTACTTTATCTGTTGTAAACATATACGTTATGATGAATGTTTATTTTAAGTGTAAAGGGGATTTTGGTCTCTTCAGTTCCCCATTCCATGAAGAGGAAATGCAGAACAGAGACTTCTTCAATTTATGACACCAGAAAAAGGGGAGGAAATTGGGCATGCACGTTTATTTGTGGTTAGAAATCTGCTTGAAACAGGTTGAAGCGTTTTCTAAATACAGCCTTACATCAGAGCATCTTACACTTGTAGATAAAGCGTCACATCAGTGATTGAGCTAAAGAGGAAATCCCAGATTCTTCTGTAACTTTAAGTATCTATGCATAGTTTATGCTAGAAGGATGAACATTTGCATGGTGAAGAAAAGTATTAAAAAAAAGAATTAGTTTAAGGTGAAATCGCAAATAAACCAAAACCATTCCGCCCTGTACCATATAGTTATTTAACATAGCTCCCCAGTGTCATAGCTTTCCTATATGCTACCAGTGAGGGTTCCCTTTTCTCTGTTAAAGACCAGTCATTAGCTGCCACCAGCAGTGCTGCAAAATAGAATAAACAAAGGTCAGGGAGAGTAATACCCACATTGAGCACCTTTCTGGTCAAGGCCTCTGAGCCTCCCCGTCCCACAGCAGAAAACTCGTTGTGGCCAGTTTAAAGAATTCTTCTGGGACCACAAATAAGGATTTTTCGAGGGCTATAGGAATTTGGGTAAATAGATAATTTTGAAGACTATGGCACGTCCCATTAGCGATAGCGGCACTTTACGCCATCTACCCATGTCTCTCCCTTACTCTCTCAACTGGCGGTTCCTGGTGATAAAAATGCCTAGGTATCTGAATTCCAGCTCCTCTACCGGGACCGCACACCGCCACCATCCCGTGAAGGGTGTAGCGACAAGATTTCTCCAGGTTAAGCATAAGTTTTTCGTAAACATTTCTGAGACATTAGAAATATATACTAAGCTGGTGCATACGTTAAATTACTATTCTTTTTCTACAGCTAATGAGTGATACTGTTTCTAATATATGTCATCTGAGTGGCTGTGTGACTGTATTAGTGTGGGAGTAGATGTCTGAGTGTTGTATGTGTGTGAGTGAGTGGATGTATAAGTGAATAAGGGGATAAGAAGCTGTATGGGTGGGTGAGTGGCTGTGTGAGTGGCCATAAGAATGGTTTTGGAAGGACTGGTCAATGCTTTCTCTCAGACAGAAGCAATTCATGATTTATGAAAGCTATCCAGAAACAGTGAGGCTGGAATGACAAGATCCCCAATTTACATGGTCCTCTACAAAACTTTCGTCATGCCATAATAATCTTACATCATTTCTGTAAATTAGCATTTAGGCTTGCTAGTGAAATTACACTGTTAGGACACATGGCATAATTATTTAGTGTTTAAAGCAAAATATTTGCATGAGCACATAGGAACAATGTGAACAACCGGAACTTAAGTGGTTGCTGTTTTCTGGCTGTGTTTTTGTGTTTTTTTTTTGGGGGGGGGGGGTGTTTGCACAGAATGCGTCCTTGCATCCAAAATTGACGTGAGGATGACTTTCGAGCTACAATATAACATCCACTTACAGTTTTGCTTTGAGTTTAGTTAAGCACAATTGTATGTAATTTTCGTGAAATTCATCATAATTACGCATATGCGATTTACATAAATTTCGCACACTCCTCTTTTGCATGCTTGTAAAAAAAAATGCTTGTTTATCGTGTAGGTGATGACGATTCCTGGCAGTCTGACCAAGAATGTACAAGGAACCTACAAGGGCTTTCAGTAATGGTTGCCAAAAAGGCATTAAATGTTGTCAGATTTAGATAGGGTCCAATCTTCCCTTTCCCACTGTCCAACCTCAGTGTGCCCTCTAAATTCTCTTCGCGAATGGAGGCCGGCAAAATATCTTACAATATTGTTTGCAATTCTATTTAATTTGCACAGGCAGCAGCAGTAAGTCTGCTCACCTCCATTCTGATTATCGACACTTATAACACAGGCCCATTGCTTTTCTTTCCAATATAATGTGAAACACAATCTGAACCAAAAATATTAAAAACACAAAATACCATAGGAAATGTCGAAGCACAGCTCAACATCAACATGTGCAGTGTTGTCGGGAAAGGAATTCTCAAGGGGAAGATTCTTACTATTTCGGGCGATGTACACAGCTTTCTTGAAATCAATAGTGCATGAAAGTATTCACAAATCAACCATCTTCTTGCTCAGCTCAAACTTCACTTCTTGGGTCTGGACTAGAGACACAGCTGTTTCTCCAGTTCCATGTAATTCAAAAAATTAATAAATAACAAATAAATACATACATAAACAGAGAAACCGTGAGTCAGCCATCTTCATTCATTAGTCTGTGCAACTGTCTTTCACATTTTGCATCTGCCCAAGCCACAGTGGCTTTACTGTCTTCCAGCAAGTATCATATTTTCCCTTAATGTGTGTTAAAATGAAAAAAGGGTTTCTATACGTTTTCTAAGTACACCTGTCTACTGGGAAGCACCTGCACTACACCATTTTAATCATGTGTTATGGATATTTTTTTAATAAATGTAATTTGTTTTGTATTCAAGCTTAAGTGGTACATGTTGTCTTTTTTCTTCTTTCCTGTTTTTGTGGAATATACTTGCAATAAAATAAATATATCCATCATACCAGCTTGCCAAGACAAATCGTGTCGACTTTGCTAATGCTTGTTGTATATAGGTCCTAGAGACTGACTGGAAAAGGATAATATCATTGGACCCCCAACTATTTTCACATTAGGCCATTGGACGTCTGACATCTCTATGCTGCCATCAAGGTGTTTTTACCAATGTGAAGTGAAAATAACAAGTATAAATTCTCAGCGCAGATGCGAATGGGATGAGGAAAAAGGCGGAGTGCCTCACTTCCTTTTCTTTGCTTTACTGATGACATGGCTGCGGGGCTTGAAGGATGAGGAAGCTTAAAATACAGCTCACTTCCAATTACTGTACCATACACAGAGTAATTGGGGTTTCTGGAACTGATGTCGAAACATTTGAAAATGCAAATATGTGAGCGTGCTTGAGAAACTAGTGATTTCAAGTTGTTTAGCTACAATTGCATATATTCGATGCATGCCCACTTTTAAGAAGTGGAACACACGTAGCTAGTGATGTTTAAGGGTTTAATGAAGAAACGAGCAAAAGCGTGCCTGCCACGTTGGTATTCTCCACGTAACTCAGCAACCATAATTCTGGGTCTCTTCATAAAGTTAGAGAAAACAGCATACATCAGATCCCCCTCCTTAGAACATTTGGATACATAAAATATACCATTGGGAACTACAATAAGAATACATTGAAATATATTCAATAACAGAATCGTACTAAGAATGCATTATGGCAAACAACTTCAAAAACAAAAAGAAATGCAAAGAAATTAAAAATATCATTGGTTCCCGCTATAAGAGTAAATGAACAGGAAAAACATATGTATCGCATAACCTGCTACAATACATACATAATCATCCACATGTTCTGGTCTTCTGCTGACATGAGAAGTAAGTCTTATGACTTTATAAGTGCCTGTATGCACAGACCCCTTCTCCCTTTGAGATACAGACCAATTAAATTTGACTCTCCTGGAAACCACAATTGTACTCCCCATCATAGATGATTCAGATTCTCGTATTTGCCACAACTTTGGTTCAAATTCCTCACATTTTGTAACTTTCCGTACATTCCATAACTTTCCATCTTCCAAAAACACCATATTGCCCTTTGCAGTACACACATGTTTTGGACCAGAACATTTTGACTCATATGACTTGCACCACACTTGTTCTTACCCATTCACCAGTATCCAATGTCACCTTCGCCTTACTGACCTTGTCGTTGTGCCTTTCCACATACTAATTTTGATACTTCTTAATCCTATTCCAGTCATAACCTGATCATTCACCTTCCCACAAGAGGGTATCGCCATCTGAGTAGGTACAGCAGTGATGCATGCAATCCTCAGACACGAGAACAAAAATGGAGTTTCACCCATTCTGGAATGTTAAGTGGTCCTATAACTCTATAACAACATGTTTTTCACCTCACATTTCCGATTTAACCCATAAATCACAGCTTGTTGTAGACAGTTACCCAACACACGATTGATCCTCTCCACCAATCCATTTTCCCTTGGATAGTAAACAGCAGTCTTGCAGTGTTTGACTCCCTCCTTCTTAAGAAAACCCTCAAACTCCCCAGACACAAACTGGCAGCCAATATCCAATACCAAAACCTTCGGACAACCTTCTCTTCTGAAAATGTCCTCACGAAAACGAATAACATTATTTGTTTTCACGTATCGTAAGAAAGCTAGTTCTAGCTACTTTGAAAAGCAATTCAACAATACAATAGCAAATCTGTTTTCTTGACCCAAACATTCAAACAGACCACTAATAGCAATGGCCACTTTCTGCCACGCTTTTCTCGGAAAGTTGACTGACTCAATGGGCGTTTCTGACACAGAATGTGATTTGTCACTGCATGTACAAGACACGCAATTGCGAACTGACCTTTCAATGTCCTTGTTCATGCTTGTAGTTTAAGAGACAAGGGTACCCCATAAAGTGAACCAGGGGTTATAGAGTATATTGGGACAAACAATGGTTCAAGGGTGGCCTAAGTAGGTCCAGAGTAACAAAAACGTAGTATCAAATTAGTCTTTGGAGCCGAACATGTAGGGTAACATGTGAAAAATTATTTATTTCATATTTTCAACATGTAGAGATGCGTTTTCAGGTGCTCACATGAGTGACAGAGTGCATATCGTGACATGAGTGAACAAAGTGAAAATATACGAGATGTCACATAAAAACAAGGTATGATCCACACAGCTATATACAGTGGGGTGGGGGAATTTCCTTGGGTAGGTCGACAACGTTTCGATCTTTAGCGATTTAAGATCATCATCAGGACTAGTTGAGCTTCCTGAAATCTGTCTCTTTCAGTCCCCGCTTATGAGTATAAGAGATGCTTTAATCGAAGAAGTAATGACTGTCTGTTGTGGGTCAGTCAACGATTGGATATGAAGCTGAGAACAATTGTTGAATAAGGACTGGAGCTTTCCAGCGATTTGGAGTAGTCTATCTTGATTATTTGTAGTTAAGTACTACTAATTTCTGTGGTGCTTGCATCAATTATTAGTGTCCACACTTAGCGCCACGACCTATGTGTAGAAATTAGATTTACACGATGTGCCACACGGGGTCCATCGCCATTTTGGCATTGCCGCGTGCATAATTTGTTTTATTTATTTATTTATTTATTTATGTACTTACCTCCGTTCAGCCGTATGCCATAGTTCACTACCCCCCACTCTGTTCTTTCCACGCCCCACCGCCCGCAGCACTCCCTCCAGGAGCCGCTACTGGGCAGGTCCCAACTAACATTTTTCCACTACTTTCCACGTCGGGATTATCTCATTGACCCAGAAACCATAATTCTGGTTCTCTTCATAAAGTTAGGGGGAAACAGCATACAACACCCATCATCTATAGATTTGTGTCTGACCCCATTCTATTGAATATGGCCCCAAATCTGAGCAGTTTATTGTTGCTGATCACTGCTGTTTGCAATTTGTATCAATTAACACTGTAGGAAATGCACACAGAACATAATGATGAAAAATTAATTGAAGCCCAGGAGTATGGGTAGGTCGACTACTCTCCCAAAATGAACTTTTACTAGGTGTGACCCTAACTGTAGACAGGGGTGGCCTTAGGCATGTGCAAGCTGTTCACCTGCACAGGGCCACCAAACCCCAGGGGCCACCACGCCAATATATATCCTTAATATATTAATCTTCTGAGGATGGATACATATTTGCGTGGCGGCTCCTGGCAGGGATTTGGCGGCCTTCGGCTCTGTTCCACTTCCAAACACCCTGACCCCCCACTCTTCCCTGGCCTACACGCTCTGCCCCACACAGACCCCCTACCTAAGCTCCCTGCCCAGGGCCGCCATGAGCCTAGAGCCGCCCCTGCTGTAGAACATACGAAGACATCTAAGCCCCTCTACTCCGTTCCTGCCTCAAAAAGGAACCAAAATAGTAGGTTGTCCTCCCACACTTGTGAACTTTGACCTGTAAGAGGATGCAGAGAAATGTATATCCCATCAAACAAAGTAGTGCATTACCTTTGCCATTAGACTGTTAGGTTGGCCCTGCATGGGTACTTAGCTGTTTACTCAAAAAGTACTAAGTGCCTGAAATGTAATACCTAAGGCATATTTATTGGAATTGGATTTAGTCCCAGAGCAGTAAACATGAAGTAGCATGAAATTTCCAGTACACAGGCTCTATTTCATTAAGAAAAGTTAGACTGGAAGAGATGTTGCCTGCCAGCTAGAGCTGCTAACTTAGGAACTGGTGGACAAGGTGCGTATCCTGGCCTTGGCCAAACATCCTGTGATCCTGGATAAATATTTTTTTCCCTGTGCCTACAAATGTGTCAGGCAATCTGGTACTCTCCTAAAGCACTTTGATGCCCTCAGTTCTCACTACATAAAAACTGCAAACCTGATCCAGATCTGCCCACTTATTGGATACACCTAGTCAAATTCCACTCACTATTTGCTAGGCAAGTGAAGCCTCTCCCTAGAGATCAAAAGCATTTGCACAAAACATGAGAGTCACAATGATAACCACAGTATGCCGCCTGATCAAAAGGAGGAAACTTGTGATGCAGCAAAATACATGTCTATCATGTTTTCCGCTCATAGGGTTCCTGTGTTGTGAGGGAGGAATACAATCAAATTTCCCAGACTGGAAAAATCTCAAAAACACCAATTTGGAAGGGCACTCAAATTGAAGAAGAAGCAATTGAAGGGCAAACAGCTGCAATACAGGAAGTAGGAAAGATCTACATAGAATGGTGTGTAAAAGGGCATCACTTCAGGGTGGCATTTGGGTAGTGACCCCTTCCCTAAATAAATGCATTTGTGGTTTAGTAGTTAGGCCAAGTCAGGTTAGGTGTCCCTGATTTGGGTCTACTATCTCTGTTTTGGTTTTTCTCATTGTCCTGACTTCATTAAGAGGTTTTAACTTGTTAATTGTTTGGATTAGGAACATAAATATATAGTGGCCTGTTTACCAAAAACATAGCACATTTGCACCCATAGAAGTACTACTTCAATTGATGCAAAGGTACTATCTTTCAGAATTCACAAATATTGGTAATAGTAGGTTTACAAAGCTGCATCAGTCTCAGGATTCCAGGCATACTACTGGCAATCAAACACCCAAAGGTTGATGGGATGAATACTACTCTGCCACTGTCGACCGAGGGCCTGGTCTAGGGTTTGGCAGATGGAGTAAAGACAGACAGAAAGGTTGCCAGTTTATTTTACATCCACCACCCTGTCTTTCGCCACCCACCAAATGTAGGGATGCCTGCCGGCTCAGCAAACATCCCCATACATTAACAGGAAAGGTCATCATGGTGGTTCCTGTCAATGTAGGAAACGTTTGACAGGAGGCGCCATCAAACAGGACTGCTGGCCATCAAATTTCCCTTACAAATCATGGCATAGGAGAATCTTGCACTGTCCTTTTTGCCTTATGGAAGTATTTGATATGGTGGACCACAAATCCCTTAACAGCACCCTTCAAAAGGATGAGGCTTGACTACTATAGTTTAAACTTGTTTCAACCGGTCCAGCCCAAGGAAGCTCTAATTGAATATGAAGCAGGTCTGAACATGCGCCAATAGTCTGATGAGTTATACCTAAAAATAAAATCTGAACACAGCATGGAAACACAAAGAAATTATTAGGACTTAGTCATGGCTCTCCAGCCAGTTCCTAAATCTAAACCCAGGCAAAAAACTATTTATGCTTTTTGCACCAAACATCAGCACCATTGAAGGCAACCTGATAATCAACTTAAACCCACAAGAAAGAAGATGGTGATTGATTTTTTGATTCTTTATTCATGCCATGAAATGTATGCCACAAAAATAAAATGAAGAAAAAACATGCCGCAATATACACGTGGACGCCATACCCGTGAATTAAATATTTGACATTTAAAAAAATCTCATATATTTAACAGAACCATACATGTGCTTCTTAGCCTAAAAAGGAACTTAAAACAGTTTCGTTTTCAAGGTGCAAAGAATAGATACTATTTGCTTTGAATTACTCTACCCTGGTGACATAGTTTAAACACACAAGGACTGCTACAACATGAAAGCAGATAAAGAATGATAGAAAAAAATGCTGCTATATAAACTGGATATAAACTGAACATGAACCCCTTTCATCCATCTGCACAGGAAGTGACAGCACTGGTTTCCCACCAAAACTTTCTTTAAAAGAAGAAGCCAAGCAAGAGGAGTCATTTCCATCATCCATCTGCACAGGAAGTGACATAACTGGATTTCGCATTATCCACCTACACAGGAAGCAGCATCACTGGTTTCCTGTCAAAACTGTCTTTAAAAGAAGAAGCCAACCAAAAGGAGTCATTTTTATCATCCATCTGCACAGAAAGTGACATTACAGGATTTCCCATCATCCACCTGCACAGGAAGTGACATCACTTCTCTCCAGGTCCTACATAATGGCTACCACAGCATGGACATACAGCAGACACACAGTGGGTGCACCGCTGACGCACCACTGCCACACCAAAGCCAAGCCAGTCTGCGCCTGTCTGCACCTGGACCACGACCCTTGTACTTCACCCACCCACTGCTTGATGCTGTGATCCTCTACTTCCTCAACCCCAGCCGCTGTTCCAAACGCTGTTGCCTTGCCACACCACAAAACACAGAGGGACCATTTTCCTGTCTATCCTGCAAGTTTTCATGCTCCTGTCCACATCCAACATTCACCACACCAACAGCACCCAACACCCTACTCTCTCACTCACACAGTCCTGCAACCACCTATACAACACTCCACACTCACATCAAACATGTCCCTCAACACTCACTCACTTACTCACCAAACTCACCACAGAGATCTAGGGCCTGCTGCACGACTATGCCTTTGACAGGTTTTCTTCACGGAAACCTGGCTAAACCCTGCAATAGCACCTGACATCACCACAATCATCCCCCCAGTTACAAGTTTGCCAGGCAAGACAGACTTCACAAACCCGGAGGTGGAGTTGCCATCATCCACAAGAACATCATCAACTGCATCACATCCATGGACACGTCATCTTACAACATGGAACACCTTTTGTTTAAGCTCCATGTCTGAGTCAACTTCACCGAAAGTGACACTGTCGTCTACATACCACCAGGACTGCGCACCAAATTCACTGACATTATCATAGACTTTGTCGCACCACTCGCCCCCTATGCTAGCAATTACATTCTACTCAGAGACCTGGACCTCCACCTGAAAGACCACGCCAACCCCAACTCAAGAGCACTCATTGAAGATCTTGGAAGCCTGGTCCTCACCCAAATACTCAAAGGACCTACCCATATCAACAGATACCTCCTGGACCCTATTTTCAACAACTTCATCAACATCTGAGTCAACGAACCCACACCACTCCCCTGGACACACCATGTCCTTGTCAAGTTCAGCGTCCCCATTCCAGCCCAATGCACATGCACAACCATCAAACCAACCCACCACAGCTGGAAGAGCATAATTGACAAAGGCTAGAACACTACTCTTAACACCCACTAACCAGGACAAAGCAACAGCCTCCCCAAAGCCAACAAGAATTTCAACAAATGGATCACCTTGTGCACCAATTCCCTTGCTTCACTCAAACACAGCAATACATAAAGATCCAGACACCAGGCCAGTTGGTACACAGTCGACCTCAGACTGATGAAACACCACTGCAAACAACTGGAGTGCAAATGAAGAATGATCCAGGACATTGCAGACAGGTGCACATTCAAATATGCCCTAAGACACCACCTCCAAATTATCCCGACCACCAAATGTGCTTCTCTGGCAGGGGCATTGATGCCAGCACCAAAAGAAGCAAAGGAATCTTCACCATAGTGAATGTTTCGCCTCACCATCGGCCGCCTCCAACTCGATCTCCCCCTTGCACGACCTCTGCAAAAATCTCTTAATTCTTCAGCAACAAAATGACTGCCATTTGCAGCAAATTCAGCCCAGAACTGAACCCAACAGACCTTGCCAAACACCCTCTTATCTTATCCAAAGAAGCAATGCTAACCACACGCCTAAATCACCCCAGAAGAAAGTGCCGCCGCCATAAAGCCCCAATCGACCCCTGCACTCTTACGCCCATTCCAGAAGACTGCAACTCACCTGCGCCATGCTCACACCCATTCCAAATGCCTCCCCCTCTTCCACGACCTTCCCAGATGCTTGGAAACATGTAACTGTCCTCTCATTGCTGAAGACGTCCTCTGCTGTCCCTTCAACGCTCAGCAACTACAGACCAATCTCCCAGCTACCATTCCCAGCCAATGTCTCAGAGAAAATCATCAACATACACCTCACCAAATACCTTAATGACCACCAACTTCGTGACATCACTACCACAGCAAGGTAATGGTCCTTATCACTGGCATGGATGATATCCACATGACTACAATGCATGCTCAATCTCTTCCTCACGGATGAGGCACCCAGTACCTGAACCAAGTTAAAATGTCTGCATGACTGAATGAAGACCAACTGTCTAAAGCTGAACACCAACAACATCGAAATTGTGATCTTCTCGAAGAGCACATTACCGTGGGACTGCACCTGTTGTCCAACAGAGCTAAGACCGACACCCACCCCCACCACCCACACCAAGAACCTCGGAAAAATAATCGAAAGCAAACTCAACATGAACGCTCTAGTCATTGCAGTCACTGACTCATGTTAACATACCGTGAGGATGCTGAGGAAGATTTTTAAATGGCTCCCAACCAGCACCCGGAAACCCGTCACGCACGCCCTGTTCACAAGCAAGCTGGACTATGGGAGCACCCTATATGCTGGGATCAACAAAAAGTTCACCAGACGGCTGCAGAATATTCAGAACTTGGTGGCCAGAAACACACTTAACCTCCCACACCGCAATCACATCACACAACACCTGAAGGAGCTCCACTGGCTTTCACAAACCTTCCTGATACCCCGCTTATCCAGACTCTTACTTGCACAAATCCGACGCATATGAAAAAACAGATCTAACAGTCGAGACTTCTCTTACATTGCTCATAAAGCATGAAACGACCTGCCACTATGCATAAGAGCTTCATCTCACTTTTTGAATTCGGCAAGAAGCTGAAAACCTGGCTTTCGATTAGGCTCTAGTTGTGCCTAAATCAGCGGCCTTCAACCTTTTCTGCGGTGAGAGCTACTTCTGGTCTATGAAAATGGTTGTGAAATACTAAAGGCCAAGCAACTTGTGCATTTTTCCGAGAGACCCCCACGCCCAGCTTCATTGACTTTAAGCCTAATTACATGCACTTACAGCAAATAAATGAGAAGCGTTCCATAGATGTTAAAAAAAAACTTTTTCTGGCCCAGGCGTGCGTGACAATAACATTTAAAATCACATAAAATACTGGCCACAATGCTGCTGATGCTTACGGCAGATTATATAAATGAGCCGCCTCGTCTATACATCTGTCAGGCCAGGGCAGGGGCTCAGTATGGGGGTGGAGCTGATATGGCCAGCACAGGACTCCTTAAGCTTTACCTGCTGCTCTGCTCAAATGAACTGGTGGCAGGCTGAACAAGGCAGTTGGCGTCGGTCCTGGCAGCAGGTCAATACTGCTTGCGCCACCTGCACATTTTCCTGCACCAGTCGCTCCACTTTGCCACACCTGATGCTCTGCACCAGCACTCTCGCACAGGATGAAAAGTCAGGTGCTAGGGTGTGAAAGGCAGGTGGCGCAGAGATGGAGATGCCAGGGAGGAACAACGTCATCCTCTTCGACCCTCCCCATCCCAGCTAAGCTCAGTTAAGCCAATCAGAGCAGCTGGTTTGGGGGAGTGCGGGCAATGTTGCCTACAAAAAAAAGCCTCAGTGAGCTACCATTAGCTCGCGATCGACAAGTTGGAGACCCCTGGCCTAGACTGAAACCTGTTCAGCGCCAGGATACCCTCCCAGGTGATAGTGCGCTCTACAAATCTACATAACATAATACATAACATAACATAAAACATAAAATAGCGTAGCACAGCATGTCATAACATATAACATAACATAACAGATGAACTGAGCAATGAAAGAAAAGGCTGACCTAAAGTATCTATATGTATGTATATATCATGTATTTTTGGTTGATGTATTTTTTTTATTACATGAGGTTGGCGAGACCGCTAAACCTGTTTTGACACCTGATCCTAAACAAGCATCGGCATAGCCAATAGGTCTCACCTTTGGGACCTTATAAGGGATGTATGTCGTTACAACGCATACTTTTACAACGTATACCTTTACAACGCATTTTTTACACCGCAACATCCATTACAACGCATTCCATTACAACGCATGCCATTACAACAAATTCTTTAAAACTGCCTTTACAACACATTCCACTACAACGCATACTACATTTACAAAGCATACCATTGCAACGCATACCATTACATTGCATGTATGGTAAGTATTGGATAGTGTAAGGGTAAAAACTCCAGGGGATGCAACAGTAGGGTGAGTGTTGGATAGTGTAAGGGTAAAAATTACTATTCTAACTCCAGGGGGTGCAACAGTAGGGTGAGTGTTGGATAGTGTAGGGGTAAAAATTTCTATTCTAACTCCAGGGGGTGCAACAGTAGGGTAAGTGTTGGATAGTGTAGGTATGCGTTGTAATGGTAGGCGTTGTAATGACTGCGTTGTAATGACATGCCTTGTAGTGGTATGCGTTGTAGTGACATGCGTTGTAATGGTTGCGTTGTAATGGCATGCGTTGTAATGGATGTTGCGGTGTAAAAGTTTCGTTGTAAAGGTAGTGCGTTGTAAAAGTTGCATTGTAAGTGTTGTTTCCCCCTTATAAACCTTTAGCCATGCAGCACACTATCCTGGGTACTGTGCCTACAGGGATTGAATAGCTATACAATTACTATACACTGTGTCATGTAGTCTGATTTAGGAATACAAATAGAGCCAGCAAATAGACAGCCCAAAAATGTGATTGAGGTTGCAGGCCTACCCTTGAGCTATTTTCTCCAAAATAGTGACAATGCCTTCTCTCATTACCTGTAGCAATTCTGCAGCCAGGGTGTTTTCCCTCACAATTATAGATTTGCTGTATTTGCCACATAAACCATCATCTGCAGATTTTGACAAGAAATGTTTGTTTCTAGTGCAAACGTACTGTTTCCGCAAAGTGGAAGGCCTTTCACAAAGGTTTACTGGTCACCTTCCCGTAGCTTGTTAATGTACTTGGGTGTTAAACTGGTACTAATTAGGTGAAAGCTTTACTCAGAAAGTGTTAACATGTGCAAAAATAATAAAATAACTAAGTAATACTAACGAAATCTGAGGAATGGTTTGTTTTTCTTGCTCCATAATATAGTCAACCCTCCTGCATAATGTGGTCATCTCCTGCTGCATAATTCCAACGGTCCTGCCTGTAGCCTAGGATATCCCACTTGAACTTACAACTGAACAATAAAAGAGTGATGGAGAACCATTGTTCCCTGAAATCATGCACGCTTTTTTCCACCACCTAGCTTTATTTGTAACAGGACAGAGAACAATGGCTTTGTCACAGTGCATGAATGGTAAAACAATGGTAGTCATATTACAATAACAAGGAAATAAAGGTTTCACTACACTATTTTAGAAACAGTATTGCGTTTAAATTGTGCACACATTTGCTGCTGGGATGTCATCAATGTAGTGTATAAATAGGGGGGTTTACCCAAACATAGTCACTGGGACCTGGGTTATATAGGTACTAAGAGGAAGGGGTCCCAGTGTATATTGAATATAAAAATTCTAAACGGTTGTACAGTGCACTGTACAACCGTTTAGAATTTTTGATCAGTTGTTTGTATATTCAATATACCTAGTCCCATTGTGAATAAAACAATGTGGATCCATTCAGTGTCTGTGTAAAATAATTTTTCGAATTGTACACGTTGTATTACTCTCACACTGGGACCCCTTCCTCTGGGATGTCATCAATGGCGTCCAGATGTCTTCAGAAATGAAACTGAAAACGAAGAGAGGAAAATTACATAAAAGCCTGAACAAGTCGAGGTGCTTGAGAAAACATTAATGCTCTGGCTGCTGCGCCTCAGGAGATTCGGTGTTCAGAACCTCAAAAATATTCAAGGATCAAAAGAAAGTAATAGGAACCACTATTGTTCCTAGATAAAAGCTTTCCGTAGACACTTTTAGAAAAAAATAATTTATCTATAGCATGTTCCGTGGCAGCGTTAGTCGGCAGGCGACCAACCCCTGCAGAGACCGAGCCTGCCGGGACAGTAAAATGGTTGTGGATTCCTCTGCACATACACACCGAGCATTTTTGTTAAAAGAGTAAAATAAGTAGAAGCTTGGTTTATTTATATTTCCCCGCGAAATGGAACAATGCACTTCTCTGGACAAATTGCGTGCATCAAAAAAACAAAAGGATAAAAAATAAACAAAAAGTATCCCAGTTCGAAAGATTGATGAAGCACACAATTTCTGTGACCTGTGCTTCTGCCGCAATCACAAGTGTTAGTAAATAAATGGGGAGCCCAGGGACCTGGCAGCATCACTTGGACCCTGAAACTAAAATGCTTGCCTGCAAGACAGTAAAGACCAGAGAACATACCAGGAGCAGGATTGGCTCTTGCTAACGTTATTAGACATCCATATTCAATTCAATTCAATTCAATTAATTTATATAGCGCGCTACATACCCAGAGGGTCTCAAGGCGCTTGAGGAAGGGTGGGGAATTACTTGTCGAATATCCAGGTTTTAAGTTGCTTTCTGAAGGCTAGGTGGTTCTGAGTGAGGCGAAGGTGAATGGGAAGTGAGTTCCAGGTTTTAGCCGCCAGGTAGGAGAAGGATCTTCCTCCCATGGTGGTTTTGTTGATGCGAGGTACAGCAGCAAGGGCTTGGTTGGAAGAGCGTAGCTGGCGGGAGGGGGTGTAGAAGGAAAGTCGCGTGTTGAGGCATTCGGGTCCAAGTTCGTAAAGTGCTTTGTGTGTGTGGGTTAGGAGGCGGAATGTTATCCTCTTATTGACGGGGTGCCAGTGGAGGTTTTTCAGGTGGCCAGAAATGTGGTCTTTACGCAGGATGTCTAGTATGAGTCTGGCTGATGCGTTCTGGATGCGTTGGAGTTTTTTCTGAAGTTTTGCGGTGGTACCGGCGTATAGGGTGTTTCCGTAGTCCAGGCGGCTTGTAACCAGTGCGTGGGTGACCGTTTTTCTAGTTTCGGTGGGGATCCAGCGAAATGTTTTTTTGAGCATGCGAAGAATGTTGAAGCAAGATGATGAAACGGCATTGACTTGTCTGGTCATCGAGAGTGAGGAGTCCAGGATGACGCCCAGGTTCCGTGCGTGGTCCGTCCGGATGGGTGCTTTTCCAAGGGCCTCTGGCCACCAAGAGTCGTCCCAGGCGGAGGGGGAGGTACCTAAGATAAGGACTTCTGTTTTGTCTGAATTCAGTTTCAGACGGCTGTGCTTCATCCACTCGGCTACTTCTTTCATTCCTTCATGTAGGTTGGTTTTGGCGGTGTTAGGGTCTTTGGTGAGTGAGAGGATCAGTTGAGTGTCATCAGCGTAGGAGATGATGTTGAGGTTGTGTTGGCGTGCGATGGCTGCGAGGGGGCTCATGTATACATTGAAGAGGGTGGGGCTGAGTGAAGATCCTTGTGACACGCCGCAAATGACTTCAGTAGCCTCTGACTTGAATGGTGGGAGGCGGACTCTCTGAGTTCTTCCGGCAAGGAACGAGGTGATCCATTCCAGTGCTTTTCCTTGGATTCCGATGTTTCTGAGGCGTTGTAACAGGGTGCTATGACAGACTGTGTCGAAGGCTGTGGAAAGGTCGAGGAGGATGAGGGCGACTGTGTCTCCATTGTCCAGTAGAGTTCGAATGTCGTCTGTTGCTGCGATGAGTGCGGTCTCAGTGCTGTGTTTGGCTCGGAAGCCGGACTGTGAGGAGTCGAGGGATTTGTTGGTTTCGAGGAAGGCGGCGAGCTGGTTGTTGACAGCTTTCTCGATGACTTTGGCCGGGAATGGAAGGAGCGAGATGGGGCGGTAGTTTTTGAGTTCGGTGGGGTCAGCTCTGGGTTTTTTCAGAAGGGCGCTGAGTTCGGCGTGTTTCCAGCTTTCCGGGAAGGTGGCGGAGTTGAGGGAGCAGTTGATGACGTCTCGGAGGTGTGGTGCTATGATGGAATCTGCTTTGTTGAAGATGTGGTGAGGGCATGGGTCTGTGGGGGATCCTGAGTGGATGGAGTTCATCAGGCGGATGGTGTCCTCATTGGAGACTGGGTTCCAGTCATTAAGGATGTTCAAGGGGGGTGAAGGTACTGTAGAAGGTTGGGTGGGTTGGTCTCCGGGTTGGTTGTCGAAGCTGTTGTGGATGTCTGCGATTTTGTCGTGGAAGAACGGAGCTAGGGACTCGCAAAGGGTTTGAGAGGGAGTGATGTCGTTGGAGTTGGCAGTGGGGTTGGTAAACTCTTTGACGATGTTGAATAATTCCTTGCTGTTGTGGGCGTTGTTGTCTAGTCGGTCTTTGAATACGGTTTTCTTGGCAGTCCGGATCAGTAGGTGGTGTATGTGGGTGGCGTTTTTGAAGGCGTCCCTGGTGCTGGTGTTTGGGTCTTTTTTCCAGGCCTTCTCAAGGGAGCGACAGAGTTTCTTAGATTTCTTAAGATCATCGTTGAACCAGGGGGCGTTTTTGCTGCCTAGTTTGATTTGACGTTTTTTCAAAGGTGCTAGGTTGTCGGCGCTGTTGGTTAGCCATTGAGTGAGGTTAATGGCTGCTTGGTTAGGGTTCGAAGAGTGGTCAGGGGGGTTTTGAAGAAGCGATGAGGAGATCTGGTCGATGGTGATATTGTTCCAGTTTCTTTGCAGAGTAGGTTGAGGATGGTTGTGGGTTATGGTCTTTTTGTAGATAAAGTGAACGCAGCTGTGGTCCTTCCAATGGAGAACTGTGGTGTGACTGAAGGAGATATGTTTGCTGGAGGTGAAGATAGGGTCGAGTGTGTGACCTGCGTAGTGAGTGGGGGTATTAACAAGTTGTTTGAGTCCGAGGTTGGCAAGATTGTCCAGAAGGGTGGTGGTGTTTCTGTCGTTGCTTTTTTCCAGGTGAAAATTGAGGTCTCCCAGTAGAATGTAGTCCTCAGAGGGGAGGGTGTGTGGGGTGATAAAGTCAGTGATGTCTTCACTGAATTGTGCACGGGGTCCTGGTGGTCTGTAGAGGAGGGTGCCTCTGAGTGTGGTCTTGGGGTCGTTGTGGATCCGGAAGTGAAGGTGTTCGGCGCTAGCGAGGTTGACGTCTGAGCTGGTTGAGATGCGGATGGAATTCTTATGGACGATAGAGATGCCTCCTCCTGTTTGGTAGGTCCGGTCTTTTCGGATGATCTTGTAGCCTTCCGGGATGGCAATGGTGATGTCTGGGGCTGAGGAGGCGTTCATCCATGTTTCTGTTAGGAAGGCGACATCCGGAGAGATGGTGTCTAGTAGATTCCAAAGGTCGATGGCGTGTCTGTGGACCGAGCGGGTGTTGAGCAGGATGCATTTTAGGTGGTTGGTGTCAGATCTCTGTTTGGTGTTAGTGGATGAGGAGTTGGTCTTGGTGCCGTCATACTTGCAGGAGTTGCATGTGAAGGGTCCATGGGTGTGTCCAGGAGCGGCTTGGGCGCAGTTGGGGAGTCGACCGGGGTTGAGGGCTAAGAAGGTGGAGGCGTCGTATGTAATGCGGGTGGGGTGGGTGGTACGGGGACCAGGGGGTCTGGTGCTGGGCGCGGGCTTGGCGCGGACGGGCGTAGACGGGCTTACCTTTGGCGCACCTTCGGCGCGGCCGTAGCGCGTGGACGCTGCGCGTTGGGACATCTCTCTTAAATGGATAGTGGAGGGGGCGGAGCGTGGGAGGGGCAGCTGGGAGGCGGGGAGCGGGGAGGAGGCACGGTCCACGAGTGACCACACTCAAAATGGACGGAGTGAAAACGAAACTGGGACCACAAAGGAGCAGACAAAATAAACACACAAACAGGCAATGCAGCGCAATATAGTATGCTAAGAAATGAAAACCAACGATACCAGGCGCTATGGTCGCTTCTAGGCACTCAGCATATGCAGGCTGCTACCGATCGCGTTCACCCAGGCAGGCACAGGGTGTCAGGAGCAGTAACTGGGGCAGGCAAGCGGCAGTATGGGCGAACTCTGCACAAAGAGCAATCAGGTGAGCAATCAGCCAGGAGATCGTGGCGGGGAGCGTGGGGGAGCGACCGCTATGGAGCTAGTCCAGCTGGTCACAGGGGAGTGTAGGGAGGATCGGGCTACTTTGCTTGTGGGTGGGAGGGGCAGCTGGGAGGCGGGGAGCGGGGAGGAGGCACGGTCCACGAGTGACCACACTCAAAATGGAAAATGGTTGCTCAGGGAATGATTTTGCAACCGTGGTGGATTGTCACTCAGTTTTTCATGTCATGATGTCCCTTACCTGATGAAGTGCGCTGATGCCTTAAATGTTGGTGTTGTTTAGTAGGTCGCTCTCGCTTTTGCCCTGCAGCATATCTTCGGCATCTTCCAGGTAGCCAGCTGCGCAAGCTGTCAGGTATTTGGCAGCCCCATTGAAGCCAACAGCCCAGGACTTAATATGGAGAACGGGATGGGTGTAGGAACAAATTTAACATGAACAATGGAAGGGGGGCTGGAAAAAAGTGAAAATGGACAACGGGAGGAGGGGGGGGCAAAGTTAACACGGACAACGGGAGGGGCGGGAAAAAATTTAACCCAGACAACGGGAGAGGGGCATGAACAAGGTTAACACAGACAATGAAGAAAGTTAACACTGACAACGGGTGTGGGACTAAAGGCAACACAATCTACGGCGGGAGGGGGCGGCAACAAAGTCAACACAGATGGCCTCCATGATAGCAGCAGTGCTCGGAACAGGAAAGCTGAGGCAAAAGAAAACAAGCATTTGCAATGCAATAGGACTCACATTTACGCGAGACCTATTGCATTGGAAACGGGAGTGCGGGCGGGTGAGAAGGCACAAACGGGAGTGCAGGGGGGTCCATGGGGGTCGAGAAGTCACAGACTGATGGAGAGGAGAGCCACTGGAAGAAAATAGTTTTCGAAGAAAAGGGGCCAGTAGCCATGGAAGGATACAAATGACGACAGCTGTCATGAGGAGGGACTAATAAGCCTAAAACCAATCAGAAGTCAGCATTTAGGACCTAAGCCAATGAAAAAGATTGGCGGAGAGTGGGCGGAGCTTCCACGCCATACTGAATGCTGCATGCCTCACAAAGCGAGCAGCGCATACGCGTTGCCACTATAGGCTCGACTTAAAAATTACCTAGCACAATTATTCTTGTGATTCTAATCACTGGCCAAACTCTCATTAAACAATAAGTTAGCAGCAGAAATAAATAGCATTGTGAAGCAAGCTAAACAAAACATATTTACTCTTGCATAAAACTTGGAAGAAATATTGAAAGAAACCTATCACTAATTTTAAGAGGATTCCACTGTCTCAAATTGAATGTTTCTCTTAAAAAGCATAATGCATTCTGAGAGGTGTACCCCTGGTTCAATTAAATTGCACTTCCTGTTCTAACACACCTGAAAACAAAGATTTGTAAAAGGCACGTCGTCCACTGGTACCCGGTGTCAATAACTCTGCTTTCAGCAGATAAAACCCAAGTGATAGGAAGTGAAGAGGTTTTGCAAACACGATCTCTCAGCCCCACGCAGAGCAGCAAACACTATGGGCCTCAACTGTAGAGATGAGACTAAAATGAATACCATAAAACACATGGTAAAAATCAACATTTAGGCCCACGGGTCTTCCCTTTACAGCTGCTGTAATGCTTTCTCGTGTTCACTTACACATTTTAAGTGTGTGATGTGCTGAGGGGCTGGTTGCAATTTATCTGTTTCCCAGAGTTGTCAGCGCAGAACATGAGCATAAAACATTTCACCACGATCTCTAAAAACAAGCAGATCAACAGCACAGGTAGCAATTAAAACAGCTGTGTGAACTCAGTGCTGAGTGTATAAAAGGCAAAGTGTGGCTAATGGCGGAGGGACTTCAAGAAGAGTATGCAGACATACCCAAGAGTCACATTTGTCATGGTAAACAGCGTGTGATTGGCTGGAAATGGAAACAAATTAGGCGTTACTGAACATAAGTAAAGAGGAAAAGTCAAGCAACATAGCAGAACTATCAGAAATAAAAGATTTCTTTCAACTCTAAAAAGGCCTGAAATCCCTTATATTTTTGGCCTCCCTCGTCCTACACAGACCTGCAGCCCCGTCACAAAAAGGGAACATTGAAAGAGATAATTTAGGACTGGTCTCTGCCCCATATATGGGCTGAGTGGTGTCTGAAGTATTTGACCACACTGCACAGCTGTTTGTCACTGGAAATTGAAAGAAATGTGCTGCTTTCTGATTGAATGTAGGATAATTTGTTGACACCTATAAAGTATTTAAACAGACCAAAAGAACTCGATATAATCATATAAGACAAGGCAAAATAACAGCACAAAAATATACCCATTACCCTATTCAGACCAGAAGGACATGATATGTTACAGTAAGGAATAGTATGTATGCCATGCGGTGCAGTGATACACTTTGTTATAAAAGGTCATGTCATGGGATGTCATGCCATGTGTGTTATGTTTTCACTTTTCATTTTAAGTATTGTTAAGGCCTCAGTTATTTCCTTAGTATATTTTTTTATAATTCTTCATGAGATTTTTACAGCGGTTAATACAGTGCCCAGCCATCGTCATATCCTGTAGCCAGCCCTTGAAAACTGATCTGATGTCAGGTTAGTAACACATCTTACAACTAGTAGCTACAGAGCGGGGGTTGCAGAGCCAGACTAGAAAACCAGGGTGTGTCTCCTTCACATTGATTACTTGAAGTAGTTTGACATCAAAGTACTTGTTAGGAAAGGCTACGCATCCCTTTTATGAAAATGGCTTGGCTCGAAATGTGGTTCATCTTCCTATTGCTTTAACCTTTCTTCACCCTCATGTGGCCCTTGCAGGAATTAAGGACACCTTCACCTTCTCTGGCTTCCAGAATACTTACTCCTTTTCATCCAGGGTCCATTGTAGTATAGTGGAATGGAGGATGTCTGCCTTGTTCCCTCTTGAATTATACTCATTTTCTATTGCACACAGTCTCCTGTTTGAGGTCCATGATTATCAAGATCTGATGACCCTTGCATTGCAGTCTGCCCCCCCACCCCCCTTCAACCACGCGAACAGCTGTATTCTCTGTTCTTAGTCTCAGGCACTGACAGTTAGGCAGGGTGCACTCCTGGGCCCATTGCAGGTGTTGGCCCTCTACTTGTAATCAAACAGCAGATCTCCACAAAAAGAGGCAAGTAACTCTCCTCCAGATTCAGGGCTTCCATTCTCTATTTCAACATAAAGGGGAATCATCCTCTCCCTCTGAATGGAAAACCAGGTGCCCTCATCTGTTTCAGTCGCACAATTATGTCAAGCCTGCCACTTTTATACACAATTTAACTGACCATCAGGACCACTCGGATAACTTTTTTAAAATGTTGTTTTATTGGACATACCTAGGAGAGAAACGATATTTTAGTTTTATAATCAGAATTAAAAATGTCATTTTTTGCAAAAAAACGTGAAGTAAATCATACTGAAACTTCCGAGTGTAATATCAATATCTGCAGTATCCGTCTCTACAACAGTGTGTGTGTGCGTGTGCGCGTGTGCGCGTGTGCGCGCGCACATGTGTCTGTGGGTGTGTGTGTGGGTGTGTGTGTGTGTGTGTAAAATGCAAAGGGAAAGGTGTTTTGGAACCCCTTTTGTTTTGTTATGCTATGCTATGTTTCGCTATGCTTTGCTAAGCTATGTTTTGTTGTGTATGCTATGCTTTGTTGTGTTTTGTTAAGCTATGCTACGTTTTGTTGTGTTTTGCTATGTTTTGTTATGCTATTTTTTGCTATGCTATGCTTTGTTTTGTTATGTTATGCTATGTTTTGTTCTGCTATGTTTTGTTGTGTTTTGTTATGCTATGCTATGTTTTGTTATACTATGCTATGTTTTGTTTTGCTATGCTTTGTTATGTTATGCTATGCTTTTTTTGTTATGCTATGTTTTGTTATGCTAAGCAATGTTTTGTTGTGTTTTGCTATGCAATGATTTGTTGTGTTTTGCTATGCTATGTTTTGTTTTATTATGCTATTTATTGTTTTGCTATCCTATGCTTTGTTTTGTTATGCTATGCTATGTTTTGCTATCCATTGCTTTTTTTGTTATGCTATGCTATGCTGTGTTTTGTTTTGCTATGCTATGTTTTGTTATGCTATGCTGGTGAGGGTGTGTGAGGGTGAGTGAGGGTGAGGGGGTGTGAGGGTGTGAGGGTGAGTAAGGGTGTGTGAGGGTGAGGGTGAGGGGGGTGAGAGTGAGGGGGCAAGGGTGAGGGGGTGTGAGGGTTGTGAGGGTGAGGGGGTGTGAGGGGGTGAGGGTGAGTAAGGGTGTGTGAGGGTGAGGGTGTGTGAGGGTGAGGGGGTGTGAGGGTGTGAGGGTGATGGTGTGTGAGGGTGAGGGTGTGTGAGGGGTTTTGAGGGGGTGTGAGGATGAGGGTGTGAGGGTGTGTGAGGGTAAGAGGGTGTGAGGGTGTGTGAGGGTGAGGGGGGTGAGGGTGTGTGAGGGTGAGAGGGTTGTGAGGGTGAGGGGGTGTGAGTGTGAGTGAGGGTGTGTGAGGATGAGGGTGAATGAGGGTGAGGGGGTGTGAGGGTGTGAGGGGGTGTGAGGGTGTGAGGGGGTGTGAGGGTGATGGGGTGTGAGGGTGAGGGGGTGTGCGGGTGAGGGTGTGTGAGGTTGTGGGGTTGTGTGGGTGAGGGGGTGGGATTGTGAGGGTGAGGGGGTGTGAGGGTGAGGGTGTGAGGGTGTGAGGGAGGGTGAGGGTGAGGAAATGTGAGGGTGAGGGGATGTGAGGGTGAAGGGGTGTGAGGGTGAGGGTGTGTGAGGGTGTGGGTGTGAGGGTGTGTGAGGATGTGTGATGGTGAGGGTGTGTGAGGGTGAGGGTGTGAGGGTAAGGGTGTGAGGGTAAGGGTGTGAGGGTGAGTGAGGGTGAGAGGGTTGTTAGGGTGAGGAAGTGAGGGTTTGAGGGTGAGTGAGGGTGTGTGAGGGTGTGTGAGGGTGAGGTGTGTGAGGGTGAGGGTGTGTGAGGGTGAGTGAGGGTGTGTGAGGGTGAGGGGGTGAGGGTGAGGGTGTGTGAGGGTGAGGGTGTGAGGATGAGGGTGTGAGGGTGAGTGAGGGTGTGTGAGGGTGGGTGAGGGTGTGAGGGTGAGTGAGGTTGGCCACGGTCTCTCTGAAAGCAGTTGTTTTCATTTACTTGGCGCGGGTTCAGGTCCGATAGAATGAAATGATACGGGCTAGGAGCATTCCTCCGCCGTGAAGCCATTCCAAGAGCCGTTTAAAAGTTAACAGGAGAATTTTCCCCATGCTGTTCTCATCTGTCATTCGACGAGATGTCTGTTCTCCGAGCGCTCACTCCGTACATTCCTACACATTTGGGATTGCAAAATTTTATGTTTCCGTTCGCACGGTAAGAGCACGCTGTCAATTAGGCACCTCGTGCTTGCACAACTGTCCCCCCCCCAAAAAAAATGTTTCTTGAGTGCCGTGATGTGAAACATTGAACTTCCACCTAGCAAAAACATTGTTGTTGTCAGAGTGACTTTTAACGTTTCACAATTCATGCTCAAATTAAGTTATATTTATTTGTAGCAAGTAGGATTTACGATTTTTTAAAATGAGTGCTGCAAAATGACATCACCAAAACTTTTCTTGGTTCTTGAGACCAATTTTCTCACGAAGAGTTTTCGCCGCCAATTTCATCCGAACAAGCTGTACTACTATTTAGGCACATGCATTGTTTCACTTTAAATCAAAACGGTGTGAAATTTACCTTAAAATACTTTTAGACATGTTACAGTCAATGAACGCATTTTGCGTTTCCAGAACCGAATTAAAGTGAAAGTGTCAGTGAAGCTCTCGGCATTGCGCGGCGGGGGGGCGGGTTGTGTGTGTGTGTGTGTGTGTGTGTGTGTGTCTGTGGGCTGGGTTAAAGATGAGAGCTGAGTAAAATTAATGAAAAGAGTGTTATAGTGGAGAAGCCTGTGTTAGGGAGCAGGGAAAGTGCACTCAGAGTCAGCATTGCTGTGGCGGCGGCGGAGGAGCGAATTCCTTTGAAGTCTGATGGGCGAGCGGCTTGGGAGCAGCTTCCTTTGAAGTCTGTTGCCAAGACTCAGACAAATGGTGTATGGTGTGCGATGTGCGATGGGGCTGGTGATGTGCACGCGCCTGGCTCACATGAACTGCACCTAATCTGCAGTTTGAGTAGACTTTTGAAATCCTCTTACTATAATCTTGCCGTCAATTATAACGCATAGGTTCAGCGAGACCTCAAAAGGAAGATCTTGGAAGTGAAAACAAATGTGCCCCAATAACACGTTATTTGGATCCAGTATACAAATAGACATTTACTACCACATTTATTAGTGCAAAGATCAAATTTCATGTTATTACCATAGTTGAGCTAGAACGTTTTCTGAATATCGCCATTCTGTTTCTCACATTACAATAAAATCCCTTTACATTATAGTGAAAAGAACTGAACCCAGGCTCAGAGAGCCTATTTATTCAGACAAATTTATACATTTAATAGTAGAAAAAAGTATAATAAACATTAATGCAGATACGCAAATAATAATATGCAATTCATTACCATTGCTGATGGAGCTGCGTGGTAATATGTAAAAACAGAAAGCCTGGAATGGTAAAATGATTTTTCATATTTCAGGTCACTGTGGACAGCACTTGCCAATCCTATGCTTAAATAATTTGCTGCAAATGTGGCAAAAAGCTGTTGCCACATTTTCGAGATCAGCATGGATATCCAATACTTAATAATTCTTATTGAAAAAGATTTTAAGAGGACAGATTTAAGTGCCTCTCTTGTTGCATATGTGCTCCATAAAACGGAGCTGCTCTCCACCTAAAGTCATTGAACTACACAGAGTTCCTAACAGGTGCTTTCCACACATATATGGCAAAGCCTCAAGTGAGTCATGATGCCTCTCCCTCAACCATGATAAATGGCATATTATGATCTGTATGTCTGAATTTATGGATTATGCCATATCATTTGGCATATGTATTTATTTTAACAAAAGATGTTTAACCAAATCCAGGATGCAAGGGCTTACATTTATACAGGAAGATAAAATCACACTACTAGAAGAGTGGTTTCCCTGTATAAAGTAATTATTACCCGAAATCTGTGAAGCAGTAAAATATGTTTTTCTCATGTCACGTTTGCTGTACTGAGGTAATAAACTTGAATTTTACCTATACATAGAAGAATGTTGTGTCTTTGTGGTCAGTGCCAGAGCAGCAGAACAGAGGCACTGCAACATTATGGGGTGTTCACAAACAATATCTTTCAGACTCTTGAAGAGGGGCAACTGCAGGAACAGAATCAAGAGCAGAAGAATATTAAGCAATCAATTCCTTTTTAGGTTTCGCCTGTCGAAAGCTGCGCAAGCAGCGTTTCGCGCAGGCGAAATCTTTTGTTTTGCAGTATGGATGTTTGTCCCGCCTCTGTTTCCCATTGGCTAGCTCCATAAATGGAGGCTAGCCATTGGAAAACAGAGGCGTCCGTCATTCTGCGAGGCGACTCGTGGGCGTTCCTGAGAATTTTTCTCATCCGGCCCCTTTTGTCTCGTCAGTGCGGCGGTGGGCGGTTCCTATTTTTTGGGGGGGGGAAGGTTTGTTTTGGTCATTGCAGGCCTACCGCCGCCGGAAGGAGTCCAAGTGAGTGCTTTTTCTTGCCGTTCGCGCCCCCCCTCCCGCTGTCCGTGCCTTTCCCGCCCCCCCTCCTGCTGTCTGAAGCCTTTCCCGCCCCCCCTCCCACTGTCCGTGCCTTTCCCGCCCCCCTCCCGCTGTCCGTGCCTTTCCTTGTTCGTTCCCTTATTTCCTTAAATTTTTCTCGAATACTACTTTAATTCTCCATTACGGAAACTTGGGCTTGTGCTACAAAATGTGTCAATGTCCTGCCACAGGCAGCGTGCGCGTGACTGATGCTCGAAGCAGGGCACTGCGTTCTGGGCACAGATTGACCCATTTAAAATGTGACCCACTATTGATGGAAAAAAATAAACTAATTTCATAAAACGACTGAAGAAATAACCATGCTAAAAGCAGCGCAAGTGTGGGCGAACGAACGTCTGGGAAATATATTTTATAATCATTGTAAACGGGTTACTTTTATGGCAATTTATGGAGAATTACCCTGATGTTTGTTGTCTAAGGGGACGGATTCACAGATTTTTGTGTGTGAGCAGGTGTTTACTTCTGGATTTTTAAGTTTGTTACAACCACTCACGTAAAAACGCTCTGTGAACGGGACTTTCTGATTTTCCTGCTGCTGACGGCAATGAGCTCGAACCACCTTCAACAATCACTTACAAGACATAGAATCCCAGATTTTAGTCATGCAGCTTTTACACAAACGAGGGTGGGCGGGCGTTCAGTGATCGGACTGAAAGGAGCAGACCTGTTTGAGGCGGAACCTAGCTGGTGGCCACACACTGCACAGCCCTGGGAAGGATGCATCACCAACTCCCTTTCGCCACCATTGGTAGATTTACCCATTCTCCTGTTCGGGTAAAGGTTGCCCACCCACAAGGAACTAGTGCAGAGAGCTGGCCCAGCCCTCTCTGTAATCCAGTTGTCCATGTGCCTGCCCGCCACCCTCCCGCTGTCCGTGTGCCTGCCCGCCCCCCTCCCGCTGTCCATGTGCCTGCCTGCCACCCTCCCGCTGTCCGTGTGCCTGCCCGCCCCCCTCCCGCTGTCCGTGTGCCTGCCCGCCACCCTCCCGCTGTCCGTGTGCCTGCCCGCCCCCCTCCCGCTGTCCGTGTGCTTATCATCTCTTATTCTTGCTGTTTCAGTTGTATTTCGTGTATGCGTCTCTATGGACTTCCTCTGCTACGGGACCATGTTTATTCTTTGCATTCTGTACAGCTGTTTAGCACACAAAAAAGTAACCATTCCGTCTTCATTAACTGTTGATGAAGGATGATTATGGAAAAAAGCCAAATGATTTATTGCTAAACTACTGCCCTTCTGGCGAATTCGGGGTTGTGGGGGGAACGGGAAGGGGGAGGGGTGGGGTGGGCAGGGCTGTGGTAGTGAATTCTTTGCTGTAGTTATCCAAGTATGCATATTTTATTACTCAGGGGTCACAGATCACTCAGGGAGCGAGAGCAAAGACCGTAATATGTGCGGCTTAAACATGAAGCTGCATTTTTCGTTGAAAAAATATGGCGGGCGCTGTGCAATCCGAGGCATCACTGCCTTCTTTGTGAATAAGCAGCAGCCGAGCTATGCTGCTTCAAAGGCAACTTTGTGCTTCTTATTGACACCGGGCAAACGTGTGCACGAGCCCAGGCTTCTAAGTAAGGCACAGTCATGTCAAGTCAATATTAACAGCAACATGTTACTTCCTGAATGCTAGGATGGCTGGGGCCACGCAGGAATCCCCCAGGGTCAGTATCAGACGGACACATTAATTTTAGGCACAGATTAAGTGTTTTGCCCAGAATCACAGTGTTTAGCAGACGCCGATACGCCAGAGTCTGCAGCTCTGATCGTTACGCCATATCGACTTGGCAGCGCAGCGCTGGGGGAACCAGTGCAGTGGCTAACACAGAGGCATGTGCGCCCCGGATGTATCTTCGCAGTGGAACTCTTAGATGCACGGGAGGAGGCGCATAAGCCCTCACACTGGTTCAGCATTATGTTTTTTTGTCTCTGGGTGGGTGTTTGTGGCTCTGGGTGGGTGGGTGTGGCTCTGGGTGGGTGGGTGTGGCTCTGGGTGTGTGTGTGTGGCTCTGGGTGTGGCTCTGTGTGTGGTTCTCTCTGTGTGTGGGGGGGTCTGTGTGTGTAGGTCTGTGTGGGTCTGTGTGTGTAGGTCTGTGTGTGTGGCTCTGTGTGTGTGGCTCTGTTGGTGTGGGTATGTGTGTGTGTGTGTGTGTGTGTGTGGGTCTGTGTGTTTTGTGTGGCATTTGCCAGAGATTAAACCATTGGCATTGTAAATGACAATGCCATTTATTTATCTGTTTTCAAAACCAACACATAAATACAAATTTTGTCATTTACAATGCCAATAGCTCAAACTTTTCAAAAGGCGAAACCATTGCATTGTAAATGCTTGTTGTCATCATGGTCTTGCATCCACAGTCCAAGAGCAAAGCCCCTCATCTAATCACAATACAAGAGTGAATGGTTTTGTATAATCAGCTTTGTATAATGGGCAAACCAAGGGCAGTGGAGAAAACAAGATGACTACAAGGATATAGAGGCTTGTTCTGCTTCTGGAGATCAGAGTAAAAGATATGGAGTATACTTCTTTAAGAGATTTTGTAAGGGATTCACATTATTAGCATAACCTACAATTCATAGATAACAGTAACCTGCTATTAACTAAATAAGATGGACTTGGATCTTGCAAGACTTTGTATGCCAAAGGGAAGCAAATCAGAGTCTCTAGCTAGCAGTCCGTCACAGACAATTCCGGGAAATAGTGAGGCTACCCACCTGACCTCTCTGAGCACATATCTCAGAACGGCGAGGCACCAATCGGGCTATTCTAAGGTTGGAAGTTGGGGTATCATCATGTTGGCCTCTCTTTCAGTCCTGGCATTTGTCACGATATTGCCAATCACGAGCCACTTGTTGCATTGCAACTCACTGTGTTCACCATATTTGCTGCACCCACTTGCTCTCACTCTACTTGAACCCCTGGATGAACCCCTCTATCTTGAGTACCATCACCAACAGGCACAACTGCTGGTGCACCCCCAACTCTGTCAGCCACAGAAGGGGAAACTTAAGATATTTAGGCGATCCTCCTCTGTCTTCATTGACCTTTTCAGTAATCCGGGCGAAGAGATACAAGGAAGGTGGTGCAGTGGGAGAGCAATCTTGAATCCTTTCCGCATGTGACTTGTTTAGTATCTCAATTTCTTCTGGGTTTCTTTAAGACCCCTCACATGTGATTCTTGTCATCAGTTCAAGGCCTCTTCATTCCAATTATGGAAAGCTAATAACTGTTCTGGTTGAATTTTGTTTCTAGGATCTTTTAGCTTTCAATTGAGGTTATTTATGCTCAATGTCAAATTTACCTTCTTGAGTGTAACACTTGTTGCTATCATCCTCAGTGCACATGAGCCAATTTGTTATAAACCACCACACTCATTTGGCATAAAGGCTCACATGATCTGGATTCAGTCTTCTAAGCACAACTTTAGCTCACTTTTGATTCTCTGGATCCATTTTCCTAATGTGCCCTCTGCCTTACCAAGGTCAAAGTTTCAGATCATCTGCTGCCTATGGCCTCAGTTCGACCAAAATAAGGGCTATGGGAAGGTTTCAGGATATCAACCAAGGAAGGAGGATGGAAAGCACATTCATTCTTGTCCACTGGCCCCCTTGTAATCGTAACACCTCCGATCACGGCCTGCTGAGACTTGGCAGAAGTTCTGGTATGGCTGAACCAGTGTACCTCTTTCAACAGCGTTCACCCTTGAAAGTCTATACTGGAGACCTGTCCCTCTCAAGCCTTCTGTTCTTCTTTCGAAATTCATAGCATTGAAAATGTATGTAGGGTTTAATCAATATATACAAAATGAACTCACATTAAAACATTTGAATTGGATAAAATTGTCTTACCTGATTCGAGAGCCAAGCACTGAGGCGCCCTCCATCTAACTCCTTCCTGCAGCCTTGGTTCATGTTGGATCAGTGGACGTGGGCCAGGAGTGGAGGGCAGCACAGCATCAGGGGTCACAACCAGTGTAAATGAACATTAATCTAGAGGGTCATACCTCCACTTGCAATGGGTGCAATAAAATTCAAGCAGGAACCCCACAGCACATCGCAGCTTCGATTTACGTACGTAGCTATGGACCCATTCATCAGACTGGAAGTGGTGACAAACTCTGGGACTCCAGCAGGGCTGCATGGACTTGAGAATGAAAACTGCAGAGATATTGAATCAATTGACTGAGATACTATAGAGCCACATCATCATTCTGAGGCAATTTTGGAATAGTCAGTGAGACAAGCAGTTTTAAAAGGAATAGCATGACAATACAATATACAATATTCCGATGGACTTACCTTAGTTCTCCTAGAAGACATTGCTTGGATTGATCAGAGAGACAGGGATGGGGGGGGGGGCAACTTAAAGTAAATCTCAGTGCGGATCTTGGGCATTTTATTGTTGAGAATACTATTGTAGTGCTCCACTTTGCCAGATGAATTGGAGTGTGACGCACAGTGAAAATGCTGTTTCACTCTTGAGCTTTGCATACTACATGACTTACAGAGGAAGCAAAGGGTTTTCCACAATCATTAGAACACCTTATTGGACCTCCAAATCCCAGTATATCTCTAAACAGTTATTTGGCCACTGTAATAGCATCAGCATGGGAATACGGATCTGCCTAATTCAACCATAAAACATACACGCAATCACAAGAACATAAGATTAAGGGTAAATCTTGGGCATCTGAACTAAATCCATCTGTAGGTGGATGAGGGGAACAGGGAAATAGGCGAGCAGTGAGAGTTGTCCTAATTCTCTTTCAAATGATGCGGGTTTGACCTGTGCACAGAAGTGACAAATGTGTTGGCCAGCTTAGAGAAGAAGGAAGAAGGAAGAAGGAAGAAGGAAGAAGGAAGTCCCAGTGGGTTCCTGTGGTGCGAATCATGCCGTCCATTCCAACATGAGCATGTTCAAGGTTGGAGAGCAGGAATTCTGGTGCCACCTGTCTCCCTTTTCTAACCCACCACACTCTGTCAGGGCCCCTTAAAGAATGCTGCTTGGCAGCAGTGACACAGACATATGAACATTTTCACAAATGATGCACTCGGTGAGCATAGCTGATGGTCTCTGTCATCCAGGCACACTTTCATTGTCTGTTCAGCAAACTACATCTAGTGGAGGTTTTCTGCGAGCTGAAGGATATTGCATTGGTTTGTTAAAGGAAATTCCAGGAACTAACTTGAGCCCTAGTGATTGATAATCATCTGGTCTCTGTTTGCTAGCTCTAAGCTCATACAGCAACAGTTGGTAACAGTTAGCTGCCAACGGTTGTTCACTGTAACATTATGTTGTAGCTAAATGTACAACACTGTATTTTTGGGCATTGCTGGCATGCACACAGCGGAAACAGAAATATATCTATTTGCCAAGATCAATAGTTTAGTCTGTTGGTACTGCCCTTATTGGTATGTTGCAATGCCATAGTTTGTCTTTATGTATAGCACCTTGACTGCATGTACGCAGGTGAATCTATAATACGGCCAATGCTCGTGCACTCTTGGGATTACAGTCATATTGCAGGGCAGAAGCGCGTGAGCAAATGCACTTTCAGTCTTTCACCTCTAGTGTAAAGCACTGAGTACATGAGCAAAACGTTGAACGTGCATAGTCCCAAAACTAAGGCAAACTACACTGTACACACAGAGTTCCTTGGCAGCATATAATGCATGCGAGCTATTTGTGCTTTGAGTGACCAGTGATGCACTATTTCAGTGCTTCAAGCTGGAATCTGTTTGTGATGTTGAAACATTTTAGCGCACCCTGTATATTGGGGGTACTAGGATCACACATGCTACCTAGTAACAACTTGCGTGACATAATACTTTACCTCTCACATTTTGTGTACATGAATGCTGCACACAACTTTGTTAAATGCGTTACTCTAATGATTCACCCCGACGATTGAAACTAGTCAGGGCTGCATTGTTAAAATTACATGTATACAAGGTCACTGGAGGCATTACCTTGT
The DNA here is from genome assembly GCF_964263255.1 of Lissotriton vulgaris. Lineage (NCBI taxonomy): Eukaryota > Metazoa > Chordata > Amphibia > Caudata > Salamandridae > Lissotriton > Lissotriton vulgaris. The sequence continues at coordinate 840,773,540 of NC_141691.1, read as the reverse complement.
GGTCCTTTACACAGCTGTAGTGTAGAATATGCACTAGACATTTACCCAATGAGGTAGCTCTTATTAATTAACCAGTAGAAAATACTTCAGTTGGGTAGACATTTTGTGCAAAACTGTAAACTCTTGTTGGATATAGCAGGTGAGATTCCGACCTGGTCCAGTCACTCACACAGCTGCTAACACACCCACACAGACACTCAGACACCCACTCACACACCCATTCAGACACTCTCCCATCCACTCACAGACCCACACAGACACACACGTACTTGCTCAACCATACAGTCACTGAAATACCCAGTCAAACACCCACAAAATCACTAACATACTCACTCACAAACCCAAACAGCTACTCAAACACCCACACAACCACATAACCACTCACACACTCACTCACTCACAGACCAATATAGCCACTCATACAACCACTCACACGTCCACAAAACTACTCACAAACCCACTCACACACCCATATAGCCACTCACACACCCATTCACAAACCTATACAGTCACTCACACACACACTCTCAACCTTCAAAATTCCCTAAAAAAGCAAAGGTTACAGGGACATTATAGTTAGGCTCAGATGTCACTCACACAACACCAGTGAAATTCAGCAGTTATAGTTACATGTGCTAAATATTACTTATGCCCCCGCAACGCACTGCTTATGACCTCACATATTACATTACTCATGAAATGGTCAGTGACATCACTGATGATATCTCAAATGACATCACTGATTACATTATCCAGTGATTGTGAGTGTTTTCAAAAAATGTATTAGTGTTAAACATATTTACTAAAATACCACAAAAGTTAAATTAGTATAGTTTGTGTACTACTAGTGATACTATTTTGAACATATATTATGTTTGTTACTGTGTGTATCCATGTGTGAGTGGCTGTATGGGTGTGGGAGTGGGTGTGTGAGTGAGTGTATGGGTGCATAAGTGGGTGTGTGAGTACCTGTGTGGGTGAGTGGCTGTATTGTTGAGTGTGTGGGTGTCAGTGACTGTATGGGTGAGTGAATGGTTGTGTAAGTCGCTGTATGGGTGGGTGAGTAGATGCATGAGTCATTGTATGGGTGACTAAGTGTCGGTGGTTGTATGGGTGAGTGACTCAGTGTGTAAGTAGCTGTCTGCAAGAAGAAGTGGCTGTTTTAGTGGGTGTTTGGTTAACTGAGTTGGTGTGTAAGTGGCTGTATTGTTGAGTGTGTGGGTGTCAGTGGCTGTATGGGTGAGTGAATGGCTGTGTGAGTCGCTGTATGGGTGGGTGAGTAGATGCATGAGTCATTGTATGGGTGACTGAGTGTCAGTGGTTGTATGGGTGAGTGACTCAGTGTATAAGTAGCTGTCTGCAAGAAGAAGTGGCTGTTTTAGTGGGTGTTTAGTTAACTGAGTTGGTGTGTAAGTGGCTGTATTGGAGAGTGTGTGTCTGTGTTCTGAGTGAGTGGCTGTAAGGGTGAGTGAATGGGTGTGTGAGAGGTTGTATGAATGTGTAAATGGGTATGTAAGTGGTTCTGTGGGTGTGTGAGTGGTTTTATGGGTGAGTGAGTGGCTGTGTCCATGACTGTTTGGGTAATTGATTGGGTGTTTGAGTGGGTGTATGGATAAATAAGTGGGTGTGTAAGTAACTGTATGCATGAGTGAGTGGCAGTGTGAGTGGTTGTATGCGTGAGTGTGTGAGTACCTGCATAGTCGATTGAGTGGCTGTGTAAATTTCTGTATTGTGATTGAGTGGGTTTATGTGAGAATGTATGGGTATGTGAGTTGGTGTGTAAGTGGCTGTATTGGAGAGTGTGTGTCTGTGTTCTGAGGGAGTGGCTGTAAGGGTGAGTGAATGGGTGTGTGAGTGGTTGTATAAATGTGTAAATGGGTATGTAAGTGGTTCTGTGGGTGTGTGAGTTTTTGCATGGGTGAGTGAGTGGCTGTGTCCATGACTGTTTGGGTAAGTGAGTGGGTGTTTGAGTGGGTGTATGGATAAATAAGTGGGTGTGTAAGTAACTGTATGCATGAGTGAGTGGCAGTGTGAGTGGTTGTATGGGTGAGTGTGTGAGTACCTGCATAGTCGATTGAGTGGCTGTGTAAATTTCTGTATTGTGATTGAGTGGGTTTATGTGAGAATGTATGGGTATGTGAGTTGGTGTGTAAGTGGCTGTATTGGAGAGTGTGTGTCTGTGTTCTGAGTGAGTGGCTGTAAGGGTGAGTGAATGGGTGTGTGAGTGGTTGTGTAAATGGGTATGTAAGTGGTTCTGTAGGTGTGTGAGTGGTTGTTTGGGTGAGTGAGTGGCTGTGTCCATGACTGTTTGGGTAAGTGAGTGGGTGTTTGAGTGGGTGTATGGATAAATAAGTGGGTGTGTAAGTAACTGTACGCAGGAGTGAGTAGCAGTGTGAGTGGTTGTATGGGTGAGTGTGTGAGTACCTGCATAGTCGATTGAGTGGCTGTGTAAATTTCTGTATTGTGATTGAGTGGGTTTATGTGAGAATGTATGGGTATGTGAGTAGGTGTGTGAGTGGGTCTGTGGATAATGTCATCAGTGATGTAATTTGAAATGTCATCAGTGATGTAACAGACCATATCATGAGTGATGTAATTTGTGAGGCCATAAGCAGTGCATTGCAGGGACGTAAGTTCTAGTTAGCTCATGTAAATATAACTGCTGAATTTCACTGGTTTTGTATGACTTTAACCTGAGCCTAACTATAACATTCCTCTTACCTTTGTTTTTTCAGTGAATAAATATATATATATTAATGGTGGGGCCTTAGTAAAAACAGGGGTTCCAAAACGCGAAATCCCCATACATTTTCCATAGAATTTTGTCAGAAGTGTTTTCGCAAAAACTGCTGAACGGAATTACACCAAATTTGGCAGGAAGCCAGCCACACCAACCCGAACACCACCCTCAGAGGCACCCTGATCTACCGACCTCCGGGACCACGCACTCAATTCAGCGAGGACATCGCCGACTTCGTCAGCCCGCATGCCCTCCCCTCCGCTGACTACATCCTCCTGGGGGACCTCAACTTCCATCTGGAGAACAACAACGACCGCAACACCAGCACCCTGCTCGACAACCTCGCCAATCTTGGACTCAAGCAACTGGTGTCCACCCCCACCCACCTCGCCGGACACACACTCGACGCAGTCTTCTCTTCCAGCACAGACGTCAACTTCAGCCACGCCACAGAGCTTCAATGGACAGACCACAGCTGCGTCCACTTCACCTTCACGAGAACGACGACCCACCACCACCAGCAACAGGCCGCCCGCAGAAGCTGGAACAAGATCACAGCAGACCAGCTCGCCACCTCCCTGAGCCAGCACCCTCCTGCCAGCTCAGCGAACCCCAGCCAGGCCGCCGACAACCTCACGAAGTGGATCAGCATCTGCGCGGACGAGCTCGCCCCGCTGAGGACCCCGCCCAGCAGACCCGGCAGCAAGAAAGCCCCTTGGTTCACCGACGAACTCAAGAGCTCCAAGAAGAACTGCCGAGCCCTCGAGAAAGTATGGAGAAGGGAACCTACACCGGACAACAGGACCTCCTTCAAGCTTGCCACCCGGAAGCACCACCAGCTGACCCGCGCCGCCAAGAAAACAGCATTCAAAGACCGGTTGGACAACAACGCACACAACTGCAAGGAACTCTTCAACATCGTGAAAGAGCTCTCCAACCCCAGCGCAGGAAACAACGACATCACCCCATCGCAAGACCTTTGCAACTCCCTCGCTTCATACTTCCACAACAAGATCGCGGACATACACAGCAGCTTCAACAACCAACCAACGCACACCATGACCGAACAACCACCCCCCACCACCACCCTCCACGCCTGGACCCCGATCAGCACCGAAGACACCATCCGCACGATGAACTCCATCCACTCCGGATCACCGACCGACCCCTGCCCTCACCACGTCTTCAACAAGGCCGACGCTGTCATCGCACCCCACCTGCGAGACATCATCAACACCTCCTTCAACACCGCCACCTTCCCTGAGAGCTGGAAGCACGCCGAACTCAGCGCTCTACTCAAGAAACCAACAGCGGACCCCACCGAACTCAAGAACTACCGCCCCATCTCGCTCCTCCCGTTTCCAGCCAAAGTCATCGAGAAGACCGTCAACAAGCAGATGGCTGCCTTCCTCGAGACGAATGGATCCCTTGACCCCTCACAGTCCGGCTTCCGAGCCAATCACAGCACCGAGACCGCCCTCATCGCCGCCACCGATGACATCCGAGCCCTGATGGACAACGGAGAAACAGCGGCCCTCATCCTCCTAGACCTCTCCGCGGCATTCAACACTGTCTGCCACCGCACCCTAGTACAGCGCCTCAGCAACATCGGAATCCAGGACAAGGCGCTGGAATGGATCATCTCCTTCCTCGACGGAAGAAAACAGAGAGTCCGCCTACCACCGTACAAGTCAGAGGCCTCCGAAGTCATCTGCGGCGTCCCTCAAGGATCATCTCTGAGCCCCACCCTCTTCAACGTCTACATGAGCCCCCTCGCGGCCATCGCACGCAAACACAACCTCAGCATAATCTCCTACGCCGACGACACCCAGCTGATCCTCTCCCTGACCAACGACCCCGCCTCCGCCAGAGCCAACCTGCACGAAGGGATGAAAGAGGTAGCCGAGTGGATGACGACCAGCCGCCTGAAACTAAACTCTGACAAGACGGAGGTCCTCATCCTGGGCTCTTCACCCTCCGCCTGGGATGACTCCTGGTGGCCTCCCGCCCTGGGCACCGCACCCAAACCGACAGACCATGCACGCAACCTGGGCTTCATCCTGGACTCCTCCCTCTCCATGACCAGGCAAGTCAACAACGTCTCCTCAGCGTGCTTCAACATCCTACGCATGCTACGGAAGATCTTCTGGTGGATCCCCACCAAGACCAGGAAGACCGTCACCCAGGCCCTTGTCACCAGCCGACTGGACTACGGCAACGCCCTCTACGCCGGTACCACCGCCAAGCTCCAGAAGAGACTCCAGCGGATCCAGAACGCCTCAGCCAGACTCATCCTCGACATCCCACGAACCAGCCACATCTCCGGACATCTGAGAGACCTTCACTGGCTCCCCGTCAACAAAAGAATCACCTTCCGCCTCCTCACCCACGCACACAAAGCCCTACACGACCAAGGCCCGGGCTACCTCAACAGCCGGATCAACTTCTACGCTCCCAAACGCCACCTCCGATCAGCCAACCACGCCCTCGCCGCCGTCCCCCGCATCCGAAGAGCGACTACAGGAGGAAGGTCCTTCTCCTACCTGGCCGCCAAGACCTGGAACTCCCTCCCTCCCGACCTGCGCCTGACCCAAGACCACCTCTCCTTCAGGAAGAAGCTGAAGACCTGGCTGTTCGAGCAGTAGCGGCACCCCCCCCCCCCCCCCCAGCTCCTTGAGACCCTACGGGTATGTAGCGCGCTCTATAAGTGTCATTGATTGATTGATTGAAGCTAAACCTTGGTCCGCAAAGTGTGCTTTCGTGATTTGGTGTAAATCCATTCAGTAGTTACTGAGATATTAGGGTTCAACAATAATTGAATAAGTGGATAGTTCTGTTCGGTTGACTCTCACAAAAGTACCTCAAACCCAATTTTTACAAATGCAGCATTCTGATTGGCCCAGGCAGCTTTTTTCTCTTAGGCTAATTCGAATGAAATTGGATCCCAAGTTAGTTAACCTAAAAACAATGAAACCTGAGGTTAAGACGTAAGGCTCTCTGTTTCGAGATTTCTTCATTAAGGAATAGAGAAAATATGTGTCCACTTTACAATTTCGATAAGGTGCAACAATCTCTGAAGAAGGTCTTCTCTAAGCATGTTTTGGCCAGGGTCAGTAGAGGCAGGAGCCACTTTAGTAGCCGCAACTTCCACAACCAAGGTTCCTGAGGCTCCTTCAACTCCGGCTTTCAAGATTACAAGGCACAATTCTAACCCCAGAGAAGTAGGCACAAAGGTTCCAGATACAACCCTCAAACAGGTATGTCTTTATTCTGGCTTTCCTGTAGGAGGCCATCTTCAATTGTTCCTTTCAAAGTAGAATTTCATAACTTCTGACCCACAGGTGTTAAACACTGTTCGGTGGTTATGCTATAGAACTTTACTCTAGAACTTTTCAAACTGTGTTTCCCTCCCCCACCAAACATTTCTTCCAAAATGTCCAACCTAATTTCTCTGGAAATTATTTCCCTCTTACAATAGATGGCCATCCAAATTACCTTCCCCGATCCCTCAGGTTTCTTCAGCTCAATCTTTCTCATCCAAAAGAAAAACAAGAAAATGAGGCCAGTAATCAATCTCATCAGTTTGACCAGTTTGTCGTTTATCAACATTTCAAGAAGGAGACTATCCTCCATCTCAGAGATTTGCTACTTCAACATGACTGAATTGCTAGTTTTGGACATTCAAGACACTTATCTTACTGTGGCCATTTTTCCGGCCCACAGAAAGTTTCTCCAATTTCATTGGCAAGGTCAAACTTATGATTTGTTCTGTCTTTCTTTCAGGCTATCCTCAGCACCATGGAGTTTTACCAAGCTAATGAAACCTGTGGTTGCTTTTCTCATAGCCCAACACGACCGACTCATCATCTATCTAGACAATATTTTTCTAATACCTCAACATCAATCCACCCTCCAAATTCAACTACAGCTGACATCTTCCCTTCTGTCAGATCTGGGTTTTCTGATCAACACAGAAACATTGATTTTGAATCCTCCGAAACAGATAGAGCTTCTAGGGTTTCTTATAAACTCTTCCAGTAAGATGGACGTGGTGGGGTGCCCCATGTGGACCAATCTCGACCGGCGGTACTTGTTCTAGCATGGAGTACAGATTGCAAATCAGTTGTTTAGAGATTCTGGCAGGCTCCTTTGTGATCAAAAGCCAAGCAAAATACAGGGTTAATTGCTTTATTCTTCTGCACATGGACAGCATCACTGCTGTCCTTTACATAAATCATCTGGGCATAACTAGATCATAGCCATTAATGGAACTAGCCAAACGTTTTTGGGAATTCTCCCTCTGAAACAACATTTCGGTGCTCACAGAATGCTTGCCAGGAGATCTCAACTCTGTAGCAGACTGACATTTCTGCCACCTGCGAGACTCAATCGATTGGAAGCTTCACCCTTCGGTGTTTCAGTCTCTGCTTCATAAATGGGGTACTTTTCAGATAGACCTGTTTGCTTCCAAACTAAACTGTCAACTTCCTCTATTCTTCAGTTGGCACCCAGATCCCTTGGCCTTAGGTTCAGATGTTTTTCTTCAGGATTGGTCCCTTTCAAACAATTTTCTTTCCCTCCTTTCATAATGATCAACAGGGTCTTCTCCCAGGCCAGACGCCAGAAAGCAACAGTCATTCTGGTAGCCCCCTTTTGGCAATCACAGGTCTGGTTTCCTCTCTTCTAGAACTAACAGTCGATTTTCCAGTTCTTCTTCCTTCCATGCCCAACCTCCTCTGGATCCATGTGGTCTTCCTCACAATCCGGTGTTGGACAATTCCCTAATTCTTTCAACTTGTAAGATATCAGGAACCCCCAATTGTTCCCTCTCATTTCCCCAGAAGCTTCAGCATACATCAGTAACTCCTGGGCACCAGGGACCACCTGGGATTACAAATCAGCTTGGTCTTTATGGGCAAGCTGGTGTGAGAAATAACCTGTTGATCTCATTTCAGCAGACATAATTTACATTCTTAATTTCTTGGCAGAGCAAGCTAATGGGCGAAAAAATTATGTTTTAATAATCTTTACAGATCTGCCATCTCTATTAATCATCTCTACATCAATGGGAAACTAGTGGGGGAGCATCCACTCCTCTGCCGACTGTTGAAGGTAGTAACATTTTCTAATCCTCTTGTTCCTAAGTACAGTGCATTGTCGGATGTAAATGTGGTTTTAAACTTGTTTATTTCACGTCCGGATAATGTTAACCTTTTATTGAAAAGGTTGTCTTCAAAACTCACCATGGTACTGTGTCTAATTATTATTAACTCCTTGACCGTGGCGTGAATTCCACCGCGGTACTGGAGAATTAATGAGTGGGCGGGGTTCGGATAGCCCCGGGCTGTCCTCCACACACGCCCACTGTGACGTCCGACGGCCGGGGGCTGTCCGACGCATGGAACGGGTTAAACGACTGCCTCATGTTAAAGTTGTGGATATTTCCTCTTGTCAGTTTACTCAAACAGGGGTGCTGTTTACAGTTTTAGACGTACAAAATCAAAATTAACTTCTGTTTTTTATCCCTATTTTTCTGATCAACATAAACTGCATTGGACAATGTCTCAAGGTATATGAAAATAACAGAGTGGGTCTCACAATGTCCTCAGGCACTCAGCTTCTCATTTCTTTCAGACTAGTAACCCTCTCATTGCTTAATGAACTGCAAATGTTCAGCATTTTTGTATTTTGAAGCTGGATAACAAAACACTAGTAGAAAACAAACATGCATTAATAGCAAGTTTTACTGCTCAAGAAAATACACCCAGCCCATTTTGTGGGCTCTCTGAATGCATGTTAACGATGTAATAGCAAGTTCCACATCTCTGTTTAAAAATAGTGCCCTTTCCAGCCATTTCTGACCTCAAGTACACACTGATATGTGAAACATATACACCTGGGGCCTTATTTATGAAGGCCTTGCGCCGCCGGTGCGTCACTTTTAACATGGGAAAAAGTGACGCACCGACGGCGCAAGGCCTTCATAAATAAGGCTCCTGATTTATAAAAGGTAACACAAGCCACAAAATGTTCTTTTCACATTTCTACTGACTATGTTAACTTGTTTTGTCAAATCAGGAAAATTATAAGGCATAAGATTCCTTATTGCCAGGTCACTTCCTGTGACCTCATTGTGAGTTACATAACAGCTAATATGTCCCCTCACTGTTTTTCTTAGGACTTATACTGTGCTAGCAACCCCTCGGTCCTTTCTATTACCTACAATTTATTCCTAATCACATAGGTGTTTAGATTATTGCAGGCTTGATCCAAGTGGCTAACAAAGAAAGAAAGCTCATACGCATCTTAAAAGAAGCCAGCGCAGCAAAACTAAGCACCACCTTCCAATATTTAGTTTTAACCTGTACTTATTGCGTTTAATACCTTCAGGGACAACAGCGGTTAAATTGACAATATTTGTCTGGGCTCATGGGCACCAGGTTATAAGGTTTTGTGGGATTCGGTCCCCACCAATAATGTATGATGACCTTTCTCATTGTTTACTGGCTGAAGGTGTGTGAGGCTCACCTATAACCCCGGCACCTACTTTCGGAAAGACATGTCACAAGGTGTGAATGAGTGATCATCATTTCTAAAGGAGACTGAGGTAACTACGCTGTCAAGAGATAAAAGTCAGGAATTCAAAGCAAGCTCTGTTTTGTTATACCTTTAGCACTGATGCATTATAACATTCAAGGCCTAACATTAATGTGTTGGGAAATCGTCCCTTTTTAAACCACCAAGCAAGCATACCCCTAGTTTTAAAATGTCGTTTTGGCTCATTCATAAGGTCAACTGTTCCGTATGTGGAAAATACGCATTTGATTTACAATAGTAATATAAAATAACATATTTTCATATTTCCATTTCGGATAATATTTTATAGTGTTTCAACAGTCATGAGGCCTCCTCAGGCACCATTAGGAACAAGAAATGATCATAAACCTTTTATATCCATGCATAAGGTTTATTTACGAAAATATACATTGTATGCCTGGTTGGTGCAACACTCGGTGAATAATTACGTTATTTCTTGTTCTTGATTGAGGGTGATTTTTTTCAAGTTCAAGACGAAAGCGCTTTGGTTGCATGGCGTGAAGTGAAGATACCACACTCACCGCAGAGCGAGACATTTGAAATAAGAAAAGTAATAGGTGTGATTTAAAGAAATTACTGACTGGGCCAAAGTCAAGGCCGAGCTGTAATTGTAAGGCTGCGGTTACATACAGCGCGTGCCGAGTAAGAAGAGAAGAGGTACTGCCTGTTTTGCTTCTCTCCAGGTGTTGTTTATTTCTCGAACGTTCTTTTCCTCCAAGGGTATCGGGTGTTGCCGGGTGTTGGGTTACAGATATGTACTATACCCATATATTTTCAAATGATTAATTAATTATCAGGTAACAGCACTAATGACTGGAAACGTTAGATTCGTTAAGGATGATGTAACATGAGATAGGGCGTATTAGAATTGTCGCTCTCTTTTGTAAAGATATATAATGTGGATCCTATTGTATACACTGTTTTGCATTAATATGATTGGTCTCAATGTGTTGGGCAGCAACGGTTGGGGATTCCCAACAGATTTGAGCGAGAAGGTACATCTGTGGTTCACTGCGTTCAACGTGTTGCTTGGAAATCAAAACCACTAGTGGAGAGATTATGGGAAAAATAATGGGGTGGGGGGTTATTTATGGACCCATGAGTCACTTTTTGTGACGCACGAGCAGTGTAAAAAATGTGCCATGTTGCGCCATATTTACAAACCCCTGCCCCACCTTATACCTGCGCTAGGTATAATGTATGCATGGGGGGCGTTCTGAGGGAAGATAGGGTCGTAGAAGTGACACAGTGAAATATATGAGATTTCACTGCACCGCTTCTAGGACGGAAATGCATCCATATCTTACGCTCGCCTCATTGCAGGTGTAAGACAGGCGCAGGCACATTTAACATGGGACGTGCCCATGTGTAATTACCCATTGCTGGAGTTGCGACACTTTTGTGACACACTCCAGAAATGCATCAGTTTTGCGCCTACAGATACATCAGAAATACTGACGTGTCTGTAACTCCTTGCGACATGATGCGTCATACTGTAAATATGATGCGTCATTGGTGTCGCAAGGAGGGCGTAATGAAAAGTGACACATCGCTGTTTTCTCGCAGCGGTGCGTCACTTTTCAAAATTGAGGGCCTGAGTTGCCAGTCACTAATCGCACAGAAAGATGACCGATAGTAGAGAGCAAAGCATGTTAGAACCAAGGGTGTTGCTTCAGTGGGGGTGTTTGGGGTGTTACACCCCCCAATAAATTTAGTTTCTGGTTAACAGTTGGGTACAGATGTTAGTTGGGTATGGTGTGGTGCCTGTTGGATTTCACAATTTTTACACAGACAAAACAGCACACATAGACTTTACCTCTCTGTTTTGAAAGTCTTCAAAAATTTTGTTTTTTTCACAAAATATTATGTTTTCTCTCACTTAGTACCCCTGCCAATCTGCATTTGTCTACCTTTAACACTGCCCCCTTAGCCCCTTTCATGCACCCTGCTTGTCTTATGATGTATTTTAACAATATATACCAGCATGATTGTTGGAAAATCTGAAGCAAACACACCCCCACCTATCTTACTGACCAATCTATGCCTCTGGTTAGAGAAAAACATAAGGGGAAGATGATGTGGCATAAAGGACAGAGCTGGCAATCTTGGAACATGGGAACCTGGGTCTAGTCTCGGTGTCGACTTACAAACGGGGTACTAGGTTCTAGACTTGGTGTCCACTCAACATCTGTGACTCTAGGCAAATCACTTAATCTCCCCAGTGCCCACAAAAAACATGAAGGTGACATTGTGTGACTTAACTGGTAATCATATAAAGTGCTCCAATACTTTTGGGTTGAGTCCACGCTATATAGAAGCTGTAATATATACAGTGAGAGCCATTGAAATAAATTAAACACAAGGCACATTAATGGGTAGGACAAAGCTGTCATTAAGTCAAGAACAGAGCTGACCTTTGCTTGGAGAGTGTTTTGAGCTAAACTAAATTTAGCACCCCCTCACAATCACCCTCTTTAATTTTCTAAGAATTGAACACTTGGGAGGAGTAGGAGGAAGTTGGGACAAGATTAAGGAGTGCCATGAAAGGATTTCACTCAAAAAGCAGACAAGGGTGCCAACAGCCTGTGGGAAAAGTGTTCAAACATACTTTTGTTTGGACCTAAGTCAATGAAAGACTGCTGCAGGGAGCTCCAGCACCCCCTTTGAGGTTAGCGCACTGGGCATAGGCCCAATTCACACAAGCTAAAGGACAGCCCGGGTCATGAAGATCCCCGACAGCCAAGCACAATATTTCATCTAGTATCTGAATATTGCTGTAGTGTCAATTTGTGTCGACTAAGATGCAAGAGACACTCAATCAAAACCAACTGAGTAAAGCCCTAAACAGGAAATCATTTGATACATACATTAGAACAAAGTTAAATTAATCCATGCTGGGTAAGGGAAGGTAAATGAGCCACCAGAAAACATTGGCCCCAAATTCTTCCTGAGGCGGGCTTGGTGTACCTGTTGCTTTGGGTGAGGCAATAACTGCACATGAATTTTTACTATAGCCCGCCATAGCGGGCTATACCGGCTATTAAAGGCCCACTGCAGTGTTAAAGGCCCGAGCCGAAGGCGAGGGTCTTTAACAAGGCAGCGGGACTTTAAAAGCCGGTATAGCCCTGCTACGAAGGGCTATAAGGCTATTAGAACATTCTGACACTAGAGGGTAGAATGTTCTAACAAATAAAACAAAGCCTTCAGGGAGCGCGATGGGATTGAAATCCCCTCAGGCTCCCTGAAGCCTTAGTTCACAGCCAGAGTTGTGAACAAAGAAACATTGGAATGTTGGAGCTCTGGGCTTATACCAGCCATTATAAGCCTAGAGCACTCCATTGTTTTCAATGGAGCTATCAACATTCCAATGTTCTAATACAGGATATACCAGTATGAAATCCTAGATCGTTCCTTGAGATCTCTATCTGGTCCATGGATCGTTACTATTGGTTACTGGCAGTGTGGACCTTGGGCAGGCGCTCCGATGGCGAACCGCTCCAAAGGGATTACATGCATGGGAGTGCATGGGAGGTCAGGCCTCAAACAGCTGCCACCCTCATATCTCCCATATAGGAGGTGAGTTTGTAAAAAATAATTAAAGACTATAGTGTCTTGTTATCTGCAGCATATTTAAGCAATGTGAAATGTGTCACAAGTTCTAGCTTCAGGAGCAGAGTTACTCATTTTGATACAGAGATCTGACATGCTCAAACCACCGACAGCTGAGTTTAACCAGTCAGGTTACTCAGATCTTATATGCCCATGCCTCACACAGCAGTGCTACACATCTGGCAGTCCCCCCAGACCTCAAATCAGCCTCTACTTTGTAGTCCACTAGGAAATGGTAGATATCTCAAATGGCGAATCTGGCCCTGGTCGGATATCAATGCATGTTCCATGTGATTCACGTTAAGTCGGGGAAATGAAAAATCTGAAAACTTCATGCTTAGTGATGGCCCCATCACCCATGAACAATAGTGGGTGTTTTCGCTGATTTTGTCCCAGTGCCTGGATACCCTCACAGGTGATAAGCTGTGCTATATCCGTTGGGTATGATTGATTGATTGATATGTCTCACAACTGCCTGTCTATGGGCCTACTGCAGTGATACACATTGGTTATGTACACGTAAGTGCACTTTTAGCATGGTCCGGAGGAACAGACACAAGGGGATTAAATTTCCAACCAACCTGTAATGTGTATGTTTTTTAGAGACATCATCTTAAAAAACACATGCTTCTGCCTGTGTGCGGCCCTGTTCTGTTTTAATACGTCTGATGCCAGAGAGCGATGTTGTGACATAATCTGTATGTCCAACAATTATGAAGAGGCACAGGATGTCAAGAGTACATTTATCAAATGGAGCATGTTAAGGATATTGTGTTTAAGATTTTGTAAACAAAATATTAGCTGACAAGAAAAAAAATTACTTGAGTTACTTTTCAGCTTTTCTTCCATCCACAGCCCAATTATTGTGAAACGACAAACAGTTGCTTTTCTTTCCAGTGCACTGTAGAGAATCTTAAAAACAAGATGGAGAACAGGTTAAAGTTTATATCCATCAAGCAGAATTTAAAAAAAAGACTGCAGTTGAAAACTCATGAGCACTTTCTTATTTCTGTCTCATTTATGCACCACAACCATCATCAAGGAAACAGTGAATAACCAATTAAAAACAACTAAAAAGAAATCTAAAAAAAAAATAGGAAAAATATGCTTGCCCAATATTTGTTGTGGGAATATGGAAAACGTTTTGGAGACATTTTGTGTTTTATAGAACTGTACTATAAGATGTAACTGTACAAATAAAACAAGTTTTACTCCTGGAAGCTCCTCGTCTGTGAATTTATAAAAAATGTGCAAGTTGTTCATGGACCCTGGTAGGCAACGGATTGCCACTAACAATTCCTTGTGTTTAATTAACAAGGGAACCCAATTGTAATGGTCAGGAACCTTGGGTAGTAGTACGTTACAATTACAAAATAGTCCCTGAAGGGGAGATTCACACAGAAAACAATGAATATAGGCCTGAAATCAGTGCTAAATTGAGAAAATTTAATATTTGTATCAAATCACATAAAACACAAGAATAAAGTGGGACACAATCCTGCGTCCAACGCAACATATATAACAAAGACACAAATTCACAAATTCAGAAAAAGGTTCAGGCAAGACAAAAAGTGCTTTTAACTTGTATAAAGAAATGCAACAAGCACGTTACACATCAGTAATTAATTTGTTGCTTTTACGGCGCATATAAGGTCGTCGCCGTTTCAATCCCGTAGAAACAAAATTGGGATCATCATCAGGACATTAAAATTACATGCCTGAAAATACACACCACATCAAGGAGGTTGATATAAAAACAGGGAAACTGTGGATTCCTAAGAACTTCACAAACTGTAACAGTGAAAACATCACCTACCACATTATGGGCCAGATGTAGGTAGCCCTTTACCGATCGGAATCGGCCGAAAATACCGATTTTCGGCCGTTTCCGATCGGTAAAGGGCTAGGGAGATGTAGGTACACATATTCGGTAATTTTACCGAATCGTTATTATTACCGAATCGGTAAATTTACCGATTCGGTAATAGTTACAGAATCGGTAAAATTATTACCGATTCGGTAATATTTACCGATTCGGTAAAATTACCGAATATGCAATGTGGGAAGCCTATTTTCCTTTGGCACATGCCTTACAGAATCGGTATTTTACCATGGAATACAAATCCATGGTAAAATATTGATTCCTGTGTACATGCACATCTGTGCATGTACACATGTGCCATGTGACAGACAGACGTGCCCTTAGGGCATGTCTGTGTGCCACATTGCACACATGCCCGTTTTGGGGGTGCTAGAGGGTGTCAAAGTGACACCCCCTGCACCCTTGACAAATTCGGTATTTACCTATTCGGTAATTACCGAATCGGTATTTGAATTGAATCCTATGGGCTTCAAGGCCCATAGGATTCAATAGCAGATACCGATTCGGTATTTACCGAATCGGTAAGTTCCGAATTTGTAAGGATTCGGTAACGATTCCAGATGTTGGGACCTACATCCCATTTACCGATTTTGAAACACCGAATCGGTAGAATTCGGTATTTCAAAATCGGTAAATGGGATTTACCTACATCGGGCCCTATCTGCCCCTGCAACATCTTCTACTTGTGCATGATGACAAGAAAAATCAAAATGAGAATCAACAAGCATCGGAGTACGATCAGATGTAAAAGGAACATTACTAAACTGACACGCCATTACCTTGAAAAAGGCCACAGAATGAGGGTCTGGAATGGGTGGCCCTGGAGAAAATGAGCCCAAACGTCCCCAATATACAGAGAAAACTCCACACTCAGGAACAATGTTGGGTATACCGCCTCAAATCATGGGAATCTGGCTTCAATGATGATCTACCTTGGCTAAAAATTGTACTGTACATCTATATATCCATACAACGATACCCTGTCTACAAATTGGGTAAATACAGCTACCAACATTTTTTACAGTATTGTTAAAAATCCTGGCAATCATTTTTACTCATGTCTAGTGGTATACATGACGCCTCAACACACTATGAGGTCAAACCCGCCTGTTTTTTTATTAGCCAGCAATGTCCATAAATATAGCCCTGCAGAATTTTTTTGCAACTTTTGTAGCAACGTTTTACCACACCTAGCGCATGACGGTCTTACGTCATGCCCACTAAATTGGCAAGCCACGAATGTCTTTCAGTTTGGCCTTGCCCGCTGTAAATCATCTTTCCCTTCATTTAATGGTTTTACGTAATGACATTATCTTTAAATTGCGGGCATCTGTAACAAAGATTTCGTCCTCCAAGTGGGATTTCCCCCGTTGCCTTTCAATAAGGTGAATGCAGTTTGATTGAAGAACATAGTGCTCGTCCCTCTCATACATTTTACCACGTCAGCGAAACACTGAAAATTCTACGTTCAGGTAGCGCTGCAACATGCATGCGTGTACCTGAACCACGCCCTGGGTCTCCCGTCAGACATTCTTAACACGGGACACGCGAGCGCTGAGCACTGACGCAGCATGCAGAATGGGAGCCCCCCACCTGGCAATTAGTGGGACACCGGATCTTGAGCGGCTTAATTAAGGACTGCATACCACCAATTTAGCCTAATTGACCATTGTTTACTTCAATCAGTCACCTATATAAACCACGGGCCCGATTCACAGAACTAACTTAAGACAAAATCCTAAACTTACTACTTTTGGTATTCACAGAAGTTAGGATTTTGTCTTAAGTGTGTCTTAAGACAGACTTAAGACAGGCTTAAGACAGACTTAAGTTAGGATTTTGTCTTAAGTCTGTCTTAAGACAACTTTAAGGCAAAATCCAAACTTCTGTGAATACCAAATGTAGTGAGTTTAGGATTGTGTCTTAAGTTAGTTCGGTGAATCGGGCCCCACATGTCCCCACTCACTTCACTACCAGCGGGGAAGAGGCGAGGACAGTTTTTAGGAGATCCATGAGGGAAGTACCTTGAGGCAGCAAGGGTGTGGCTGTGACGTATGCATGAGACACCAGGGTTTTTAGATCACAGAACCCGGTGTTAGGTGAATGAGCGTGTGTGCAATAATTTGTGTGCAATTATGTTTCTCTACAATTTTCTCCTCCCTACTCTGTTGTCACAGTGTAACTAGAGGGGTCCCTCAAATCTCCCCTTCCCATGATGCTTTCCAACCCGACCCGGGGTAAGATTGTGAGCTGGTCTCACAGTACATGATATTTGTATATATATGTGCGCCACGTTTGCAGTGACACATGTTTCACATCCACATGAGCAACATTGTTGATATGGATGATGCCATTCTGATTCTATACAATATGCTTGGATAGCCATTCTTTACACTTTGTTAACGTTTATTTTACAGGTTTCAAGGAAATTCCAAATTTTAGGTAGAGATTGACAAAGTTCACCCTACATGGTGGTCATATCCTAATCTGAAGAGATCAGATAGGAGCCCTTATATCTCGTCTTGATAAATGCCATGGACCCTCCTGGCCTACACGGCACAAACATGTGGACAACACGGATGGGGATGGGGTACTAAATCCTCCAGGTCCCCATGCTTTACTTTTAATATCAAGCAAGCACCTAACAAAGAAATTATATTTAGCGTTTGCGTTAATTTATCATTTTTAACTTCTCACTTTTTCACGGGGCTCCGACTTAGTTCTAAGAAGTGCCTCCCTGTCTTCAGGTGAAGGCCCGCTCGCTATCAAACACAGTTTCTAGAGAGCGAGGAGTGCCAATGATGAAGCATGACACCTGGTGGTGTGTGCGGATGGTCCTTCAAATTTTTTGAGATGCCTGGCACCCCACTTAATTAAGCGCAGTGCGCCTGATTTCACATATAGAATCAGATATCTATTGTGGGTAGGTTCTTTTGCGTGTACATGTCTGACTTGGAGGCCAGCTTACCCTGAACACCCCTTAGCCTCTAGTTCCCTCCCCTAGCAGGCACTAGGGTTTAGTGTGTGTATATACCCATATGTTTTATTACCTTCCTCCTCCATCTTCCTCATCAAAGCCACTCAGGAGAACTCCGTGTTTCAGGCACAGCATTCGCCCATATAAAAAAAGTCCCCACCCAATATGGCGGCCTGACAGGAAGTACCTGTCACTTGACCTATAAGAGTGGGGCAACCATAGAACACATCCTGTTTTTTCACTGTGTTCTGGCTGGAACACCCATTGCGTACTACTTCACAGTAAGTGTTTTTATTGTTTTCTTTTAGGGTCTGCTATAGGGTCTCCAACTATTTTTCTTTAATGCATATGCTGCCGCCGCACTCGCTGGAGCAGCGGTTTGCGTTTGGTGCCGCCCCGCGCCCAGCAATGGGGAGCAGCAGTATGTTCACTGTTTCTCTGCTCTGTTGCGCTGCTGCTCCTGCGCTGTGACTAGGGAGCGGCAGTGGTGGGTTGTGACGCTTATGCCGCTCCTACGCTTTAGCGGCCAGGAGCGGTGGTCTTATTTATTTCTTTGCAGGGGGCGCCTGGGCCTCCTTTACCTTGCGGCTTACCTGGGTGCTGTTCCCTGTGGATCCTGTCTCCAAGCGGGGCGGTTCCCGGGGATGTTTATGGTCACGGAATGACCGATTTCAGCATGCCGCATCATGGGGGCAGTGACGGCTGCTTGGCAACGGTGTGTCTCGTCCCCTTATAAAGTACATACCTCCTCCTTGTCAGCAGTTGTGTTTTGCAGCCATGGAGGGTAAACGCTCTGAGAAGCGTGAACACAAGTCTTCTGGGTCAGAGTGTGAACCTGCTTCCTCCCAGCAGCCTGTGGGCATGGACCTTGATGTCCTTCAAGCAATGATTGATAAGGCAGTGGATTCTGCTTTTTCGGCTCGGGATGGGCCAGGGACTAAGATGCCCAGGGTTTCTTCTCAGTCTAACCCGGACTCTGATGGTTCGGATGAGGAACAGCGGGGACGCTTTGTTGAAGGCGTCGAATTGAAGGAGGTCATGACTCACTTCAAGGACAATTTGGCCTTTCAGACTATTGTACCTCTGGATGGGGAGGAGGATTTTTATCCCAGTACCGCCAGAAGGAGCCAGATGCTCTTCCCATCTATAAGGCAATTCGGGGGCTTCTGTCCAGGAAATGGTCTGAGGTCGAGAAGCTGGGTTCCCTCAGTTCCTTGCTAAAAAGTACCCTCTTCAGAACTTCCTGATGGAGTTTGCCCCTCAAGTGAAAGTGGACTCTCTGATGGTGGGTCTGGCCTCCACTGGTTCCATAATCTCGGAAGACGCCTCTCCTAGCGATCCTGTGGATAAAAGGGTGGACAGTGCTGCTGAAAGGGCTTACTCCACCGCTAACTTTTCCATTAGGGCGGGTGCTTACGCCTCATATGTGGTTCAATCTCTTCTGCATGATTTTCAGGCATAGTCTGAGGACCTCCAGCAAGGGGAGGACGTTAATTCCCGTCTGACCCTTATGGAATTGCAGTTTTGCTTTTTGTCGGACATTACATTTGACTCTCTCTTAGCTGCTGCAGCCATTTCTGGTTCCATTGTTTCTGCTCTTCGTAACCTCTAGATGAGGTCTTGGAAGACGGAGGCCTCCCAGAAGTCCCTCCTGTCACGCTTGCCTATTGATGGTGCTAAGTTGTTTGGGCCTCAACTTGACGATCTACTGAAGAAATCGATGGAGGATCATAAGCTCCTGATGCCTCTGCAACCTGCTCTGAGAGGTCGGGGTTGGGTTATAGGCATGCATTTGCAAATCCCCCTCAGCTGGGAAGGGTCCGTTCCAGTCCTTTCATGCGAGAGGTTGTGGCCGTGGCATTCCCTTCTCTGCAAAGGCCCGGCAACAGCCCGCAGGTGCTGCCCTTACCAATGCCTCTCCAAGTCCTGACTATATCAGGGTGAGCGGCCGAATCAGACAATTTTCTTCCGCTTGGGCTCGCGACATCACCGATTCCTGGGTTCTTCGCCTGGTGTTCGAAAGTTATTCTATTGACTTCTCTTCTCAGCCTCCAGATCGTTTTGTCCCCACCCCAACTCCTCTGAATCCTCTGAAGCTGCTGGGTTTGAAGCAGGGGATCTTGGATCTTCTCTAGAAGGGTGCCATCATTCTTGTTCCTGGGGCCGATTTGGGACAGGATTGCTACTCTCTGATGTTCCTGGTGCCGAAGGTGTCAGGGGGTTTTCACCCTGTTCTGGATCTCAAGACGGTGAACTCCTATGTGCCTTACTAGAGATTCAAGATGATGAGATTTTAGAAGACTCTGCCCCTTGTTTCCCCTGGCACCTTTATGTCATCCTTGGACCTATTGGATGCTTATTTCCATATTCCTGTGCATCCTCTCTTCCAGAGGTATTTACAGTTCTTTGCCATGGGACAACACTTCAAATTTTGTGTCCTCCCCTTTGGGTTGGCCTTCGCCCCTCGGGTGTTTGCTAAGGTCCTGGCTGTGAGAAGTTGGCCCGATATGCAGCGTTCGCTATTCTAGCGACCGCTATGTATCGTTCCAAACGACCCTTATGATGATTGGTTGTAAGTCAACCTATAGACCAGCTATCCTAGTAGCGTGGATACGAGCAGTCTAAGGCAAAAGACTCGAGAGGGCGTGTTAAGCCAGCTGTTATACCATCACATACCCCTTGAACACCAAGTGAAAGGACACCACACAAGTGTTATGAAAATAAACAGTATATTTATTAAGAATCACAACAGCCCTGTACTCTTTATGAGGACAGGGTACTAAGCACAAACCAAATCTCTTAGGAAAATACTTCAAGTGCACAATTAAAACAAGTGTCCGAAGACACGGAAGGTTTAGTGGTCTCGGGCGGACCCGATAAGGCAAGTCGGAAGCGAGGGACTCGGGACTCGGGACCCTAGAGTAAGGAGGCTATGCAGGCACCGAAATGCCGAAGTTACCTAGCCACGAGGGCTGCGGCTGCACAAGTCTTACAGGCGTCGGGGGTCTTCGCTGACGAGCCAGGAGCCGGAAGAAAAGGAGTTGCTGGCCGGCGACCAGTGATGAATAGTTCGTAGAGATCCAAGCCTGGATCAGAGATCGATGACACCTGAAAGCAGAGGGGACCAAGTTCGTACTACTAGCCAGTAGTCAGAGGGTACCAGGAGGGCACCGGTTGGCCGTCACCTCGACCAGGTGAGTGGGCGACGCTAGGCTCTGCAGTCTCACGGACCAGGAGGCGTTGTCGGCGACCAGGATGGAGGTGCGAGCTGTCCCACGAAGGATGATGCTGTCGGCGTCGCTGGGCCCAGGATTGGGGCAACAAGCCTTGGCAGATCTCAGGGCCACGTGGTAGGCCTAAGATGGCGTCTTGAATGGACCAGGAGGGTCCGGGGTGCTCCTCTCGGAAAAGGGAGCAAGGGCCGATCTGGAGCAACCAGACCAGCAGTGTTGTTTGTCGGATGTCGTCAAGGAAGGGCACAAGCCAGCGGCTAGTGACCAGACAACGTGCTTGAGCAGCGAGCAGAAGGGCCCCACGCAGATCGTGGAGATGCTGGGAGACTGCACTTCGGTGCTGGAGCGGCTCAGGGTCGGGGCTTCTCGGACCCCAGAGCACTCACCAGAGAATTGCTTCGATGGTCGTGCTGGTTAAGAAAGCGTGCAGGTTTTGATGGTGGCCGGTCCCTCGAGGTCTCGTCGCACCCACAGATCACAGCTGAGCTGATGACGTGGGTAGAGGTCAGCGGTGCCAGGGAAGCCGGTTCTCGTCGAGCTGGGCCGTCGGATCCTTGAGGAAGGACTTGCAGCAAACCGCAGAGTTCTTAGATGGTGCCCGCTGATGCAGGGTGACTACTCCTTAGTCACAAGGGAGAAATCTTGAGAAGAGTCTCGAATGTTCTTTCGTAGAAAGTAGTTCTTGATTCAAAGATGATCTAATTTGGAAGGGTCCCCGCTCCGGCCTTTATCCTAAAGAAAGGGGTGGGTACATGACTAGGTCCTGCCCTAAGGGTGGGACCAGGAAGGGGGGTAGTTACACCCCTCTCCCCCCTGCTGGACTTTCCCCAGGTCAGGGGCTGCGCGCCCCTGGAACTGGTTCTAGCCGGCAGATGCGTAGTGAGCACCGGGGTGCCACTCCGCAGTCACCTTCTTGCAAAGCCCTACCTACCCAGAATACACAAACCCTGTCTGGGACGGTGCGAACACCGCCCTTGACAGGAAACCCTTTGTCCAAGCGCTCCTCGCTGGAAGGACTCCCAGCAGCAGGAGGTCAGACTCGTGTCTGTGGTGGCAGCATCCATTTTGTGGAGCTGAGGCTTTAGTTAACTTTAACCGGGGTTCACAGTTACGTACATGTCGTGTCCCTCTAGAAGGGCGGAATGCTAACCTCGTCGCCAGAATTGGTGAGAGGGCAGCATCCCGATTCGTATGACACCTTACTCGACATGCCTTGATAACGCGACACCGAAGTTACCGATGTGGTACGCGTTATCATGGAACAGCCATTGGGTCTTGATTCCGCAAGCTGCAACCGGGCTCGGCTCGGGCCAAAACCTAGTTCACACGAGCCCACGCACTCTGCCTTCAGGATTGTCAAGGCCTGCCATAGGAGTGACTGATAGGAACTCGGGTGTCCATTGTATGGTTAGATATAGAGCTACTATACCTAAAGCAAAGGGTGATTACACGACTTTGCCCCAGCTGTCATGCAGCCAGTTGTGTCAAATTTAGGAGGCCAGCCACGGGTGGCATAATACATGCTGCAGCCCCTGGCGGCCCTGGGTACACCTATGCCCTGAGTTACAGGGTCTGATAAGGTGGCCCAGTACCAATTGGTAAATGCACCTAGGGTACATATCGTAATTTAGAAAGAGAACAGCCAGGCTGTGGGTCTGATTGGCAGGCCCACAGCCAGAGAAAGTCGTAAACCAGTGAAACAAAAGCAAAAAATCTGGGTGATCATAGGATTGCAGACCCTACTCTCCTACATGACCCCCCCCCAAACGTCGGAACAATAAGCTAACCTTGACCAGGTGAGTCTTCTTGTTCTAAGTGGAAATACCTGGAGAGCCCATCGGCATTGCCATGATCAGTACCAGGTCTATGTTCCACTGTAAAGTCCATCCCCTGTAGGGAAATGGACCACCTAAGCAGTTTGGGGTTTTCACCCTTCATCTGATTTAGCCATAAGAGGGGCTTATGGTCGGTCTGAATCTTGAAGTGAGTGCCAAACAAGTATGGCCTCAGCTTCTTCAGGGCCCAAACCACAGCAAAGGCCTCCCTCTCAATAGCTGACCAATTCTTCTCTCTAGGGGTCAGCCTTCTGCTTATAAAAGCAATGGGCTGGTCTTGACCATCAAAATTCAGTTGAGAAAGAACAGCTCCCACACCCAACTCAGAAGCATCTGTTTGGACAATGAATGGTTTGGAGTAGTCCGGACTCTTAAGGATAGGCGCCGTGCACATGGCCTGTTTTAGGTCATCGAATGCTTTTTGACAGCTCGCTGTCCACTGAACCTTTTTTGGCATTTTCTTGCTTGTCAGTTCGTTTAATGGTGTCACGATGGAACCATAGTTCCTGACAAACTTCCGGTAGTATCCAGTCAGGCCCAAGAAAGCTCGAACCTGAGTCTGGGTGGTTGGAGGAGCCCAGTCCCTGATTGACTGTATTTTGCTCTCCAGTGGCTGAACCTGGCCTCCACCTACAAGGTGGCCCAGGTATACAACCTGTGTCTGCCCTATCTGGCACTTGGTGGCCTTGATAGTGAGGCCTGCTGCTTGCAGAGCCTCTAACGCTTTCCGCAGGTGGACCAGGTGATCCTCCCAGGTGGAGCTAAAGACAGCAATATCGTCTAGATACGCCGCACAGAAGTCATCCAGCCCAGTAAGGACTTGATTCACCAACCTTTGGAAGGTGGCAGGTGCATTTTTCAGACCAAAGGGCATCACCACGAACTGATAATGCCCACCAGGGGTAGAAAATGCGGTCTTAGGCTTGGCGTCCTCAGCTAACCTGATTTGACAATACCCAGCTGTCAGGTCAAACGTACTTAGGTAGTTGGCCGAAGCCAATCTATCGATAAGCTTGTCTGCCCTTGGTATTGGGTGGGCGTCAGTCTTAGTGACTGCATTGAGACCCCTGTAGTCTACGCAGAACCTCATCTCCTTCTTACCGCCCTGGGTGTGAGGTTTCGGCACTAGAACTACGGGACTAGCCCAAGGGCTATCCGAGGGTTCAATGACTCCCAGCTCCAACATTTTCTGCACTTCACTCTTGATGCAGTCTCTAACGTGATCAGGCTGCCGGTAGATTTTACTCTTGACGGGCAAGCTGTCACCAGTGTCAACCTCATGGGTGCACCAATCGGTCTGACTGGGTGTTAGAGAGAACATATGTCTGAAAGACTGAAGAACCTGTTTACAGTCTTTCTGTTGATGTTCGGAGAGGCTGCCACAAAAGACAACACCATCGACCGATCCATCGTCAGGATTCTGAGTGAGCAGGTCGGGGAGAGGGTCACTCTCCTCTTCCTGTCCCTCATCGAGGGCCATGAGCAAACTCATGTCCTTCCTGTCGACATATGCCTTGAGCCTGTTGACATGAAGCACCCTGTGGGGGCTCCGGCGAGTTCCCAGGTCGACCAGGTAGGTGACCTCTCCCTTTTTCTCCAGGATGGTGTAGGGCCCGGACCATTTGTCCTTGAGTGGTGCTGGGGCCACTGGCTCCAACACCCACACCTTCTGTCCGGGCTGGTAAACAGTCAAGACAGCCTTTTGGTCATGCCAAGCTTTTTGGAGTTCTTGGCTGGCCTTAAGGTTTTCAGATGCCTTTTCCATGTATTCAGCCATCCGCGAGCGGAGGCCAAGCACATAGTCCACTATGTTGGCTGCAGGCTTTTTGAGAGGTCTCTCCCATCCTTCCTTCACCAAACACAGGGGTCCTCTCACAGGATGCCCGTACAAAAGTTCAAAAGGGCTGTAGCCAACCCCCTTCTGTGGGACTTCTCTGTAAGCGAATAAAAGGCAGGGGAACAGGACGTCCCATCTACGCCGAAGCTTTTCAGGTAGTCCATGAATCATCCCTTTTAGGGTCCTGTTGAATCTCTCAACAAGCCCATTGCATTGTGGATGATAGGGTGTAGTGAACTTGTAGTTGACACCACATTCCTTCCACATAGCAGTTAAGTAGCTCGACATAAAGTTTGCACCTCTGTCGGAGACGACCTCCTTAGGGAAGCCCACTCTGGAGAACACTCCAACTAGGGCTCTTGCCACAACAGGCGCTGTAGTGGTCCTAAGGGGAATAGCTTCAGGATACCTGGTGACATGATCCACTACCACCAGTATAAACTTGTGCCCTGATGCTGTTGGTGGTTCCATGGGACCGACGATGTCAATCCCCACCCGTTCAAAGGGCACCCCCACCACAGGCATTGGTATAAGGGGGGCCTTTGTCGTGCCACCTGACTTACCACTGGCTTGGCAAGTGACACAGGAGCGGCAAAACTCCTTGGTATCTTCGTTCATATGAGGCCAGTGAAAGTGTGAGACAAGCCTGTCCCACGTCTTCGTCTGGCCTAAGTGACCTGCTAAGGGAATCTCGTGGGCCAAGGTAAGTAGGAAACCTCGCTGAGACAAGGGTACAACCAGCCTCCTGGTCATGCCAGGCTTGGGGTCTCTTGACTCAGTGTACAGGAGTCCATCTTCCCAGTATACCTTGTGGGTACCTGTGGCGTTCCCAGCAGCCTCAGCAGCAGCCTGCTGTCTGAGGGGTTCAAGAGAAGGGCAGTCTAACTGGTCCTTCCCCAGGTCTTCCCTTGAGGGTCCCCCTGAACCCAAGAATTCAACTTGATCAAGTTCGAACTCCCTAGGCTCAGTTTCCCTCAATTCCTGTAGGTCAGCCTCCTCGGAGACTTGATCCACGACCTGGGGCAAGGGGGAAGGCGCAGCCTTAACCCTACTGCTCTTTTTCTTGGGAGGTGTCTGGTCCGTTGTTCCAGGATCCAGCACCTGTTCAGTGGGGCATTTCCTGACCTGTGACCTGGTCACGGCGAACACATGTGCTGGCAAGCCTAACATTTCCATGTGAGTCCGGTGCTCCACTTCTGACCATTGTGATGACTCCAAATCATTGCCCAACAAACAATCCACTGGGAGGTCTGAACTAACTACAACCTTCTTTTGGCCAGTTACCCCTCCCCAGGAGAAAGCTACAATTGCCATACTGTGATTGGTAGTGACATTGCTTGCATTGGTCACCAGGAATTCTGTACCTGGCATGATCTGTCCAGGGTCCACAAAGTTAGGTGTCACCATGGTGACACTGGCACAAGTGTCCCTATAGGCCTGAGCCATTTTTCCGTTTATGAAAGGTGTCTGTCTGTATTTGCCCAAAGTATTGGGGCTTACGTCAGGGGACATATCCACATCCCCTGTACTGACAAGGACAGCCTGAGTGAGTGTACCAACTAAGTTGTCACGCCCCTCAGAACCCAGGGTTAACCCTACTAAACCCTTGGGAGGTGCACTACCACTGCTGGCTGTACTAGGGGGCACAGGTGCCTTAGGGGCTGCAGTGGCAGGAGTCTGCCCTCCTTTCTTGGTGCACTCACTAAACCAGTGAGATTTACTTTTGCAGTATTGGCACCATCTTTTAGATTGGCCTTCTTTCTTCTTTTGGGGAGCCTGACCCCCACCCTCTTTGGGTTGTTGGGGACCTGTCGAAGACTTCTGGTCATTTTGTTCCCCCTTAGAATCTTTACCCTTCTGGTCTGCTTTCTTCTGACCACCTTGATTCTGGCCCTGGTTCTGTTTCACTCTTGTTCGAACCCATCTGTCTGCCTTCTTTCCCAATTCTTGGGGAGAGGTCAGATCCGAGTCGACAAGATGCTGATGCAACAACTGGTTCTGACAATTGTTTAAAATTTGTTCTCTCATCATCAAATTATACAATCCTTCGTAATCAGTAACCTTACTGCCCAGCAACCAGCCCTCCAAAGCCTTAGTGGCACAATCGACAAAGTCAGACCAATCTTGAGACTGCGTTTTCTGGGTATCCCGGAACAGCACCCTGTACTGCTCAGTGGTTAGGCCAAACCCTTCAACCAGTGTACTCTTCAAGACGTGGTAATTATTAGCATCCTCTACCCTTGTGGTGAGGAGCTTGTCTCTACCTTTACCTTCAAAGGAGAGCCACAAGATAGCTGCCCACTGACTCTGGGGAACACCCTGCACAGTGCAGGCTCTCTCCAAAGCAGTAATCCATTTGTGGATGTCGTCCCCTTGTTTAAAGGGGGGCACTATCTTACCAAGGTGTTTCGTATCAAAACTCCTTTCCCTATTGCTAGGTACAATGCTGCCACCAGTGGGGACTGCCCCACTCAACTGTTGCTCTCTAGCAAAGGCAAGCCTCTCTTTGGCCAGGGCAAGTTCTTCCCTTTCAATCCTCAGATTAGCTGCCCTTTCTTTAGCTTCGTATACTCTCCTCTGAGGGGACGTCATCCCTCTTTGAGAAGAGTTGTGAGAGCCATTGGTTTGAAGGGATCTGCCAGAGTCTCTTGACAGAGATCTGGCTCGTCCATTCCCAATGTTAAGCTGACCTGATAGTGGCCCCAGGGGTCCCCCAGTACCACTGTCATGTTTGCTTAAGTTGGACCTGCTTAGTCTAACGACTTCTACCTGTCCCTTATCTGCCTCATCCCCAGAGGGATCCTCATCCTCATCATCCTCCACATCTTCGTTCTCAGTTGAGAGGTGGATGAGGTCAGGGTCACCTCTGGTTCCCTCAAGGGGAGGCATACCTCCTTCTGGATTAGAAGAGCTAAGAAGGGTCTCAGCTTTTCTGGCATCATAAGTCTCCAAGAGACCAATCAGAAAGGAAGTTGTGGGGTTAGACCCCTGCTTGATCTTCCTGGAGTGACACACTTGTCTTAACTCCTTGAAGCTCAGCACAGTATATCTTGAAGGGATGACCTGTGGAGGGTCAGCTGACACAAGGGGAGACTCAGAGTTTCCTCCTTTGTCCGACATACTGTTTCTAGTGTGGTGTAAGTGATGCACCTACCTACACTATGTGTTTGCCTACTGATCCCTTGCTAAGAGTTGCAGCCAAGGTGTGCTAAGCCTTGAGGAGCTACAACAGCTGGTTCAGTAGAACTCAGAGTATTCTAAGCTTTAGTTATATGTACTAACAGTACTTATGTGATCTTTCAACAAGATATTCTTAGGATACGTGTGGTAAAACAACAGCAAGCTCAAATCCCAACCGCTGCTCACCAATGTGAGAAGTTGGCCCGATATGCAGCGTTCGCTATTCTAGCGACCGCTATGTATCGTTCCAAACGACCCTTATGATGATTGGTTGTAAGTCAACCTATAGACCAGCTATCCTAGTAGCGTGGATACGAGCAGTCTAAGGCAAAAGACTCGAGAGGGCGTGTTAAGCCAGCTGTTATACCATCACATACCCCTTGAACACCAAGTGAAAGGACACCACACAAGTGTTATGAAAATAAACAGTATATTTATTAAGAATCACAACAGCCCTGTACTCTTTATGAGGACAGGGTACTAAGCACAAACCAAATCTCTTAGGAAAATACTTCAAGTGCACAATTAAAACAAGTGTCCGAAGACACGGAAGGTTTAGTGGTCTCGGGCGGACCCGATAAGGCAAGTCGGAAGCGAGGGACTCGGGACCCTAGAGTAAGGAGGCTATGCAGGCACCGAAATGCCGAAGTTACCTAGCCACGAGGGCTGCGGCTGCACAAGTCTTACAGGCATCGGGGGTCTTCGCTGACGAGCCAGGAGCCGGAAGAAAAGGAGTTGCTGGCCGGCGACCAGTGATGAATAGTTCGTAGAGATCCAAGCCTGGATCAGAGATCGATGACACCTGAAAGCAGAGGGGACCAAGTTCGTACTACTAGCCAGTAGTCAGAGGGTACCAGGAGGGCACCGGTTGGCCGTCACCTCGACCAGGTGAGTGGGCGACGCTAGGCTCTGCAGTCTCACGGACCAGGAGGCGTTGTCGGCGACCAGGATGGAGGTGCGAGCTGTCCCACGAAGGATGATGCTGTCGGCGTCGCTGGGCCCAGGATTGGGGCAACAAGCCTTGGCAGATCTCAGGGCCAGGTGGTAGGCCTAAGATGGCGTTTTGAATGGACCAGGAGGGTCCGGGGTGCTCCTCTCGGAAAAGGGAGCAAGGGCCGATCTGGAGCAACCAGACCAGCAGTGTTGTTTGTCGGATGTCGTCAAGGAAGGGCACAAGCCAGCGGCTAGTGACCAGACAACGTGCTTGAGCAGCGAGCAGAAGGGCCCCACGCAGATCGTGGAGATGCTGGGAGACTGCACTTCGGTGCTGGAGCGGCTCAGGGTCGGGGCTTCTCGGACCCCAGAGCACTCACCAGAGAATTGCTTCGATGGTCGTGCTGGTTAAGAAAGCGTGCAGGTTTTGATGGTGGCCGGTCCCTCGAGGTCTCGTCGCACCCACAGATCACAGCTGAGCTGATGACGTGGGTAGAGGTCAGAGGTGCCAGGGAAGCCGGTTCTCGTCGAGCTGGGCCGTCGGATCCTTGAGGAAGGACTTGCAGCAAACCGCAGAGTTCTTAGATGGTGCCCGCTGATGCAGGGTGACTACTCCTTAGTCACAAGGGAGAAATCTTGAGAAGAGTCTTGAATGTCCTTTCGTAGAAAGTAGTTCTTGATTCAAAGATGATCTAATTTGGAAGGGTCCCCGCTCCGGCCTTTATCCTAAAGAAAGGGGTGGGTACATGACTAGGTCCTGCCCTAAGGGTGGGACCAGGAAGGGGGGTAGTTACACCCCTCTCCCCCCTGCTGGACTTTCCCCAGGTCAGGGGCTGCGCGCCCCTGGAACTGGTTCTAGCCGGCAGATGCGTAGTGAGCACCGGGGTGCCACTCCGCAGTCACCTTCTTGCAAAGCCCTACCTACCCAGAATACACAAACCCTGTCTGGGACGGTGCGAACACCGCCCTTGACAGGAAACCCTTTGTCCAAGCGCTCCTCGCTGGAAGGACTCCCAGCAGCAGGAGGTCAGACTCGTGTCTGTGGTGGCAGCATCCATTTTGTGGAGCTGAGGCTTTAGTTAACTTTAACCGGGGTTCACAGTTACGTACATGTCGTGTCCCTCTAGAAGGGCGGAATGCTAACCTCGTCGCCAGAATTGGTGAGAGGGCAGCATCCCGATTCGTATGACACCTTACTCGACATGCCTTGATAACGCGACACCGAAGTTACCGATGTGGTACGCGTTATCATGGAACAGCCATTGGGTCTTGATTCCGCAAGCTGCAACCGGGCTCGGCTCGGGCCAAAACCTAGTTCACACGAGCCCACGCACTCTGCCTTCAGGATTGTCAAGGCCTGCCATAGGAGTGACTGATAGGAACTCGGGTGTCCATTGTATGGTTAGATATAGAGCTACTATACCTAAAGCAAAGGGTGATTACACGACTTTGCCCCAGCTGTCATGCAGCCAGTTGTGTCAAATTTAGGAGGCCAGCCAGGGGTGGCATAATACATGCTGCAGCCCCTGGCGGCCCTGGGTACACCTATGCCCTGAGTTACAGGGTCTGATAAGGTGGCCCAGTACCAATTGGTAAATGCACCTAGGGTACATATCGTAATTTAGAAAGAGAACAGCCAGGCTGTGGGTCTGATTGGCAGGCCCACAGCCAGAGAAAGTCGTAAACCAGTGAAACAAAAGCAAAAAATCTGGGTGATCATAGGATTGCAGACCCTACTCTCCTACACTGGCTCCCCTGGTGGGTCTGTTGCATGCACAGGGGTGCTTTTGTTTCCCTACCTTGATGACTGGTTAATTTCTTCTAGCTTTTCTCAAGGCCCAGGAGGATTGGTGCTGAGTTGTCTGGAGTCCCATGGGCTCCTTGTGAATCTCAGCAAGTCCTACCTCATCCCATCTTAGTAACTCCAGTTCATTGGAGCTCACTTCAAAACCCAGTTGGGGAGGGTGTTTCTTTCTCCAGCTCGCCAGCTTCTGCTCTGCTATTGTGTGGAGTCCCTCCTGTCTGTGCCACCGGCTTCTGCAAGGGACTGGTTGCGGGTTCAGGGGTACATGGCTGCCTCCCTTTCTCTGGTTCCTTGGGCTCGCAGACACCTGTTCCATCTAGTGTATCACCTTCTGTCTCACTGGAATCCGAGGTCCCAGGATTACGCTGCCTCTGTTCCAGTGACTCCAGCCATTTCTCTCCAGCTGCGTTGGTGGCTGCTGCTGGACAACTGGCAAAGGGGGTGCCCCTAGATCCTCCTGTTCCCTGTTCCCAGATGACTGATACCAGCCCTTGGGTTTGGGGTGCCACACTCTGAGTTCTTTCTGCTAAAGGGCCTTGGTCCCTTTAGCAGAAGAAGCTGGATGTCTTCGAATTGGAAGGACCTGGCAGCAGTGTTCAAGGTGCTCCTGCAATTTGTACATCGTCTGAAGGACAAGTGAGTTCAAGTCCGGACAGACAATCAGGTGGGCTGTGCCTACTTGAATCATTTGGGGGGCACTCGCTCTCTTCTTTTGGCTCTCCTGGTGGATCAGATTGGGTCTTGGGCAGAAGCCAACCTGCTGGGTCTGACAGCTATCTATCTGCCTGGGAAGGAGAATGGGCATGCGGATCATCTGAGTCACCTTTTCCCTTCTTCGGTTTCTGTGTCCCTGTCTCCACTGGTCTTTCAGGAAATATCGGGCGGTTCGGGAGGCCTTGGTTGGATCTCTTTGCCTCCCCTCAAGCTGCTCTTCTGCCAATATTTTGCACCCTTCTTCTTTGAAGGGAGGAGTGGGGTGGATGTCCTGAGTTTCCCTTGGCCTCAGGGTCTTCTCTATGCTTTCCCCCTTTTTCCCCTTCTCAGCAGGGTTTTGGCTAAGATCAGGATAGAGGGGGTGGTGGTGATGTTGGTGGTCCCCTTTTGGCATCGCCAGCCTTGGTGTTCCTTCCTGCTTCGTTTGGCTGTTGCTCCCATGTGAAGGTTTCCGCTGTCTTCTTCTCCGCTCTGCTTTCCTCTCCTGTCTCGTCATGCTCTCGGCCAGTTGGCATTGGGAGTTTGGAAGTTGAAAGGCGATGGCTAGTGTCTTTGGGTTGTCCCTCTGAGGTGACTCAGTCCATGTAGAATTCTAGGAAGGGCAGTACCCTTAAGGTTTACGAACGTCACTGGAGAAATTTTCTCTGCTTGGTGTTCTTCGCTGGGTTTCTCCCTGACTCCTGTGAGGGGGGTTCTGTGCTTGAATTCCATCGGGATAATTTTTTGCTTGGGCTGTTGGTTTCTACTCTCCGCAGCCACTGGTCCTCTATTAAGGCTATCCGGGGTGCCTCTCTCATCTCTTTTGAGTCCTTGGCTTCTTGCCTTCTTCACAGTTTTTTTCTTCAATAGCCTGTTGTTGCTTCTCCTGTTACCCCCTGGGATCTTCCTCTGGTCTTCATGCCTTGCAGCTTTCCCCGTTTGAGCCCGTACCTTCTGTATCTCTGGTGTTTCTCACCCTGAAGGTGTGTTTTCTGGTAGCTATTACCTCGGACGGCGTTTAGGGGAGCATTGCACCTTGCTTTGCCATCCTCCCTTCTTGGGTATTTTTCCTGACAAGGTGGTCCTTCGCACTGACCCGGCATTTCTTCCCGAAATGTCCTCCCCTTTCCATTTGTCCCAGGATAGTGTCCTTCCAGCCTTTTTTCCTGTCCCCTCTACAGAGGAGGAAATCCAGCCTAATTCGCTGGATTTGACAGGGGCTCTTGTGATTTACCTTGAGCGGACCGCCTTCCTTCACCAGGTGAATTTTTGTTTGTCACCTTTGGGGTTGCACGGCAGAGTCATCGACCTACCACGTCTACTCTTTCACGTTGGTTTCGGTCTGCTATTTCCTTAGCCTATCTTCCCCGTCATTCAGGGGCCTTCCACCGGGTGTGTAGCTTCCTCCTGGGCTTCTTTAAAGGGCACCAACTTGATTGTCCCCTCATATCTTCATCTCCTATTATAAGTTGTGGATAGGGAGGTGTTTTCTGGGGATTTTGGTTCCACTGTCCTTGCTGCTGTTCACTGATTTTGCTTGTCTGCAAATAAATTTCCTTGGCATCCTTTGGTGTCTGTTTCTTTTGCTCGTTTGGCGCTTGGGTGAAACGCTCCTGGGTGACGGTGATGAGGAAGACGGAGGAGGAAAGTAATGACTCGGTTACTTACCGGTAATCTTCATTACTCCTAGTCATAGTCTTCCTTGTCACAGTCATGGTCCCTCCCTCGCGCCCTGGGTTGTGGAGGGACGAACAAAATATTTTGCTTTTTCCTTCTGGTTGCGTCTCTGCTTGTTGGCATTGCAGGATATGTTCGACAGTTGGCCCACCCTTAAAGGTCAGGTGACAGGTACTTCCTGTCAGGCCGCCATATGGGGTGGGGACTTTTTTTGTATGGGTGAATGCTGTGCCTGGAACACGGTGTGCTTCTGGGTGATTGTGAGGAGGAAAACCATGACTCGGAGTAATGAAGATTACCGTTAAGTAATCGAGTCAATTACAGTGGTGACCTAGCCGGTTACCTTTTTAGCGTGACCACTGGGATCCACGTTATTGCGAGTCAAAAGGTGGAACCTACCTGGTCCACAGGGCTTTAAATTACTGTGTAATACCCTTAGCTCTGAATATTATCAGGCGCCAGATCAAAGAAGCAGCTGTCTTTCCTCACTAGGTGCAATAAACTGTATGTAAGAATAAAAGCTGAGAATGCATCAAAGGTTATGTTTTTTGTGAACACCCCGTGACAGCACAGTGTCTGGAATAAATGGTACAGTTTCATAGAAACTGCAGTCCATTCCAATAATTGTCATAAACATTTAATACTAACATGTGTCTTAGCAGTGGAAAGGGGTGGGATTTGTTAGGAGATGTGGATACTTGGTATAGAGTTAGATGCCAGTCGAAACTTGGGGAACAAGGGATAGGGTGAAGGATTTTGCAGAAGCGCCTGTGAGCTTCACCAACCTGAACCAGTACAAAAAAGATAGCAGCCTTGCAGGTGAGGTCAAATAGTTCTCAAATATTCACAGCAGGGTAGTGAGCAAAACTAAGACTGTCTCAATTGGAGAGGGGTCCAGCAGTGTGAGCGTCATCAAGGCATGCCTTTGAAGCACTAAAAACTCCAGCAGGGCAAGTGCTCTATTCATAATGGAAGTGTCCTTTTGCCACTTGAGGAGTCTAGTAAGTGCCAAGCTTTTTCTAGAAGTGTTTTCCCAGTGATGTATCCACCATCTATATTAAGAGCTTTATCTACCAGAGACATATCAGCAGTTTTGTAATGCCAGGTAGGAACAGATTTCCACTTTATTGCCTTTTCTATCACTAGAGGTCCCCGGGAGTGTTAGTTTCCCGACTCTCGCAGTGGGAAGTTCTTTAGTGATGCCTTCTAGTGGCTTTTGGTTAGAAGACAGTGTTGGTCTACTCCAGCTGTAGTTTCTCAGTGCTAGTGGTAGGGGCATCATAACAGCTCCCCCCCGCTTTAGCTGCTTGAGCGGGGGTGAGTGGCTGCCGTAGGCTATTCTCTGTAACATAATACGTTGAGGTTGGTGTTTATGGTTCTTCTGACATTGTTCAGAGACTCTGCAGTAGCAGTTTCTTGTATTGCAAAGTAGTGAGATAAATATACAAAATTGCATTTGACTGCTCCAACGGCCAACGCCTTGCTCCTGATTTTCACATCTGAAGATACAGGGACTTCTGCACACTGTGCAGGCCCCCAGGGACCAATCTCTGCGCTGCTCCCATGCTGGGAATACTATTCCCTGCATGATATCAGCACTGGGATTGGTCTGAGCACCCTGGTTCGGAGTTCAGACAGGGACTGGAAGCCTCCGTTAGTTCTCAACCCGCATGTACAAC
The DNA here is from genome assembly GCF_964263255.1 of Lissotriton vulgaris. Lineage (NCBI taxonomy): Eukaryota > Metazoa > Chordata > Amphibia > Caudata > Salamandridae > Lissotriton > Lissotriton vulgaris. Next base: position 840,738,864 of record NC_141691.1, on the reverse strand, counting down.
ACAGCTCAGGTAGGAGACTCTCATGATGGTGTGTCAGGCCCCAGAGGGCCGCCAAATCGTCATTTGCACTTAGCAGTGCCCACCACTCCCCACCCCTCTCTTGTTCAGCAGCAGTATGGATGGCCCTGGTCCTCCCTCGGCTTGCAGCCTGCAGGCCGGTAAATAAAATTATACTAAAATTGTTTTATTATCATTTTATTTTTGTCGTTTGAATCTAATGGCTTTCCACAGGGGGTCGACTTTCCCCCGCCTTAATAGAGGAGCCGCCCCTGAGACGCTGGTCTCGAAAAGAAGCTCATAGAGAGAATCGTGACAGATAGGGCACCGAGGTGGGAGAACAAATGGAACAAGACAGCATCGAAGAAAGGGAGACATGGAGAAAGAAAATGGAGAGGAGGAGGAGGGGATGATGGGTGGACAGGAGAATAGAGAGGTGAATGGATAAATGGATGAACTGAGGACAGGAAGGATGGTTGGAGAGAAGTAAGGATGAATAGTGGAGAGAAAGAAGGATGGATAACAGATAGACAGAAGGGAGGATGAAGGATGAATGATGAGAAGGCAGAAAAGATGGATTGATGTTTGCAGGGAAGAAATTATAGATTAGTGGATGAGAGACCGATGAACTAGTAGATACTTGTAAGCTACTACACAAAAGAAAGACGATGTACTGGATGGGGAGGAAGAAGGATGGATATATGGATAAATAAATGAGAAAAGGAAGGCTGGATCACAGAGCAAGAAGAAAAGATGGAAAGGTGAGAAGGAAAGAATGATCAATGGATAGATAGATAGACTGATTGGTTGAGGGATAAAGAGAAGAAAATGAGTAGAAAAAGAGGCAGATTGATGATGGAGAAAAACAGGAGTGGATGGAAAGAAGGGAAAAGGCAGCAAAAGGAAGAGAGGAGGGATGAAAGTACCATTTGGTAAGATTGTTTCCAGAATTCTCTCAGGGGAACAACTCCTTTACCCCGAAACAGTGCTCGCTAGCCTCAGTTGCTCACTCAGTGTCATTTGGTTCAAAGTGGGGAGTATTTCATTTTTGTCTACTCCCATGGATGGTAGTCTCCAATCGTGCGCACTTCTTCCAGCAGTGGCTTCTCACTGATGTTGGACAGCAGTGTGAGTTTCATTCAGCAAAGCCTTTTTATTAATTTGGGATCAAAGTTAGTCCAAGGATACCCCTGCATTGTCTTCTCAATGCCAGTGAATTCAAGCAGTGGCCCCTTCCTCCAGTCATGCTTGAACTGCTGTAGTAGACCAATAGAGTCAACTTCCTATTTCAGGGCCTTCTTAATGAAGGGGGTATCAAGAAGTATGACCTACTTCCACTAATGCCTTCTCATTTCTTTAAGTCGCATCTGCTTTCCACAGCTGAGCCTTCTCAGTGCCAATACGCATACTTGTAAACTACTGCACATAATGTATCTTTTTCCTGTTTCACTACTTTACTTTTCACATTCTATTAGAGACTTGCAGGTTTCCATACTAAAGTCACAGAAAATGTGGGCACTAACTGATTGGGGATGTTCCTGCCTCCCCAAAAATATATGTGTCTCCTATCCTATCAACATGATTTTGGAATATTCACTCATACACATGCTACATATTTATGAGGGTGCCGACTATTATTCACCTCAGTGTCAGACTGCAATCTTGGGTCTCTGCTGAAGGGTGAGGTTATAAATCTCAAGATATTTATGTAAAAACTTTTAGTAGCAAATATTTAAGGTCCAGGTAAAAAAGTGATCAATACAAGCAGAGCTCGAGTCAGGGTACCACGCGGGTGGACGGCATCCCCCCAATTATTTTACCGGGGGGGGGACGCCGACCCCCTTGCCAAACAGCTGGACTTTACTCTTTGTCTCTCTTGGACAAGGAGCTCATCACCTTTCGTGACATCACTTCCTGTCGTGCATGATTTCCGGTGACAGCGTCCCCCCACTTCTTTTTTTAGGACTTGTGCCCTGAATACAAGTGATGCTTTAGTAATGAGTTTGAGCTAATCTTAGGTAGATTTGGACAAAATGTTTTCTGTGGTGATACATATGAGTGCAGAGAGTCGGCCATATTTAGAGTCTGACCGACGTGGGACAGCTACCAAAAACACTGAGTATCCTATTCACTCCATTTAGAAAAGATACAGCCTCCCTGTGGACATCCACCCTTTTGACAACGGGTATGTACCTTCCAAATTAGAAATAAGGCATGCCCCCTCCAAACAATAAAGAGGGCCCTCATCAACTCGTGATAACCTGGTCCTAGGTTGCATAATCGTTTATAGTTCTGCCACAGACTATACATACCTCCGTATGTAAGATACGCACACGTGCATAAACAAACACGCAAACACTACACTAACACAAACCCAGAGGGTTAGTGAACAATCCACCAATGCGATTGTTATAAGTTCGTGTCCAGGGAACCGAAGAATCGAGAAACAAACACTCAAGTTCTGGAAATGCTTATTGTTCTCAAAAACATGCTAGGCTGTGAAGGACTTGTGGACCAGTCCTAGGGATAGCTTTCAGGGCTTGGCGGGTTTGGTGCAGTGCGATGCTGCCTATTGGCTGACGCACGTCATGGGAACAAAGAGCTCCCATTGGCTCCTGGGGCAACATCACAGATGTCCCATGCTCCCGCCTCCCATGGCTAAGGAAGAGGAGGGGCAAGGATGGGATTCCCTTTAAGCATTGAGGGCTGGCAGAAACATGGTGGGCCTGCGGCGGGGGAGGGGGGGGGAGAGATATGGTTAGGGTGGAGTGTTGGTCCCCTTGCAAGAGGTAAGGCCACTTTTTGTGACAACCTTCCTTTATTGTTTTATATACAAATACATGCACACATGTCTTAGCAGCTGTAAGTTTTTTATATGCACAAACAGAAAGAGTGTTACCATTTTTCTTTTGTTGCAAATAAGAAGCAGAATGACGCTGGCTTCAGATGTAACCCTAGCAGAATATCATTAAAGGAACATGAAACACTGCACAGCTGGGAGTAAGACAATACGCCTGAGCCTGAATAACAAGGAAACAGCTTGACAACAAGGATATACTCTGACCAAATGAAAAGTGACCTGAAACTGACTCAGTGTAACCTGACTATCCGCCGAGTATTTAAAGAAAGGAAGAAAAAAACGTACACAGGAAGTAGCGGCTAACGAAGAGTTTATGTTCTCCAGCCTTTAGATGTAGTGACTTTGAAAAAGATTTCCCTTTGATGAATAACAGTAACAATGCCACAACAAAGCAAGTCCTGCCAAAACAGGGCTGTCCAGGGAATTACCAGCTAATGCTTCATTTACTTTAACTCGCTTTGTATTTTTAGCTCACCAAATAAATCTGTCACTACGGCAGAAGAAATCCAAAAAATTTCATTTTGCAAGATAAAGGGCGCTGCAAGACACGAGCAATATTCGTAGATCAAATGAGGGTAACTGATAAGATTTTTTTCTTTGAATACACTGAGAAATCACATTTTGAAAATAACTACTTTTCTTGCCTGGTAGCTGCAGCCTTGCAGAGGCCGCAGTCAGCCCTGATTTATTGTTCAGTTTATGAACATATATTTCACAGGCAGCTTTCCCTTAAAAATAGCGTTCCATTATTTATGTCAGAACTCTCAGAGCAACGTTTTACACTTTGCAAAACATAGTTCGTGTGAGAATTGAGCTTCCACTCCAATATCCTTCCGACTGAATATGTCTGCAGGGCACCTTGAAGGACTGACCAAGGATCTAAGGGCCACATGCATCAATGTAAGATTTTGCGATTCCTTATTTGTGAAAAATAGGGAATCGCAAATAAGGAATCGCAAAACGGGATGCATCAATTTAATCGCATAATTTTTGCGATTTGGTAAAAATCGCAATTTTAACCGAATCGCAAATATTATGCGAATTCTAATTTGCGATTTCCCAATTCCCATGGATTCCTATGGGCCAAAAGGCCCATAGGAATCAATGGGAAGGCATTGACATTTTGCGAATTTTAATTAGCGATTCGCAAAATGTTAATGCATTCCATGGGTGCTGGGGGGTCCAAAGGACCCCTCCTGCACCCCTGAAATGTATTTTAAAGTGCATGTTTCACACACACATGTCCTAAGGACATGTGTGTCTGTAACATGACAGTGTTTAAAATGCTAATTTGAGCATTTTAATAGTTTTTCGCAAATTACCACGAGGTTCACCCTCGTGGTAATTTGCACCCCCTAATTGCGAATTCGCAATTTTAAAAATGCAATCATGCATTGCTTTTAAGGAATCGCAAATTTGCGATTCCTTAAAAGCAATCGCATTTTTGGAATTCGCTAAAAATAGCGATTTTCCCAAAAATGTTTGCTGCATCTCAAAAACCTATTTAGGAATCGCAAACGGCCGAATTTACCGATTCGCACCGTTTGCCCTTCCTAAATAGGTTGATGCATGTGCCCCTAAGAGCGAATGTGCGCAGCTAGAAATGAGCGCAGGAATCATGCGAGCAGCCGCACTGACTTTTTTTCCCCCATGGAGACTGAAAGTATATCTTGATTCGATTTTCAAACACTGCAATGCTGTTGCTTGCCCTTCCGCGTGTTGCTGTTCACTCTCGGAGGGCCCGATTCACAAAGGGCCTCTCGCAGCCCTGGCGGGACCTCAGAACTGCAGTATCTCATTGAGGAGGTCTCGCCTAGACTGCTGGACCTACACAAGTGCGGAAGGACTCTGTGAATCGGCCCAGCGTCATTTTTACACTGCCTCTCGTAAGTATACAAAGGACAAAATACTGAATACAACATAATGTGGTATAATAAGCAAACAAAAAAAGTCCAGAAAAGGTTGAAGATTGAAAAGGAAGAAATGGGAGGAAGGTAGACTAAAGGTCGCGTAACGGGGGGGGTAAAAGTCAAGTAAAACAATTCGCGCAATAAACAGCCCACGCAGTGTGTCAGCGTAAAAGGCCATTTTATTAGACCAGGCTGCGTAATCTTTATATAACAATAAACATCAACAGGTAAATAACATCAAACCCCCACTCACACTCCCCTCTCATTCGTTTCACCCGCTCCACCTCATCACAAACCCCTACATGCCCCATACCATACCTTATTCATGCCTAGCAATCACCTGTCATCCAGCCCGCTCCTTGAGTCCTTCCAGTCATGCCTCTATCCGCCATTCGAACTCCCCCCCCCCAAGGGATGGGTGTGACCGCTCTTGACCCCCCTGTTACTTCAAAGTACCGCCTAAAAGCAGCTCTGGCCTAAACTGGCAACGCCCTAGACCGTCCCAAACCGCATCTCCAACTGCCGGGTGGGTGGGAGGCCTTTCTTGCTACCCTCCCGATGGTGCCAGGCGCAGGAAGAGGAAGTTCCCTTCCTCCCCTGCGCCTTATACCCACCCCCTAAACTCCTCCCCTTCCCCAGCCTGCCCTTTCCTGCGCGAAAGACCCCGGGGGAAGACTAGTCTGCGACTGTGCTTCCCCCGGGGCCCGGCATCGCGCAATAAACTAACCACGCAGTGTGTCAGCGTAAAAGGCCATTTTATTAGACCAGGCTGCGTAATCTTTATATAACAATAAACATCAACTGGTAAATAACATCAAACCCCCACTCACACTCCCCTCTCATTCGTTTCACCCGTTCCACCTCATCACAAACCCCTACATGCCCCATACCATACCTTATTCATACCCAGCAATCACCTGTCATCCAGCCCGCTCCTTGAGTCCTTCCAGTCATGCCTCTATCCGCCATTCGAACTTCCCCCCCAAGGGATGGGTGTGCCCGCTCTTGACCCCCCTGTCCCTTCAAAGTACCGCCAACCAGGGAACCCCCTGTAGGGCGGTTCCCTGCCCCACCCCCCCCTACCACCAGTTCTGCAGGTCCACCCAGGCACACTGTCCGCACTCACTCCCTGCAATACCAGATCACCTCGTTTCCACAACTTGCTCACCACGTCTCTCATTTCCATCATGTAATAGGCATTTCCCAACTGTGACAGGTGCACTCCGTCCTCCCTAAAAACTAAAGGTTCCTCCAGTCGAATCCCTCCGTGTGCGATCACTTTGATGTCCTTGTCCCCACAGAAAAGTCTCATCGCCCTATTGAGTTTCCTTCGTGCCTTTTCAATTGCCCCATGCTTCATTGCCCCTCTCCATACTTTCCTGGGGACCAACTCCATCCAGGCAATGCAGGTCCCTGCAAGCCTAGACTTCAACACCTCCAGGTCCCTCTGCATAAGCTGTAAAAGCGCCAAACCTGACAGCTGTACCAAGTCATTTTCTCCTAGATGTATTATCAACAAATCCGGGCATCCTCTTTGCGGGATCATCTTCGCGAGCCAGGGCAGTAGTGCCCCCCATCGCATGCCACCTTTGCCCCACCATTGTACCTCGTGCAAGTGTCCTTTCAGTCCCAGGTTATGGCCGTAAACCTGTTGCTCCGCATATTTGGACGCCCAATGCACGAACGAGTGCCCAACAATCCATGTCACCGTCTTAGTCCCCGGTCCACCCACGCAACCTACGAAGAAAAAGATGTTAGAACAAGAACAGCAAATTCCACAAATCAACCAACTGCCTACCTGGGACCATCCCATTTCCTCACATATCTCTCACAACATCGTGACTTCCACCGCCCAATCCGCCTGATCCTGTCCCAGGACCACCATAACCGGGCCGCAGCTGTCGCAGCCCCAATCCTAAAGGAGTGAGTCCCGAAACCAGACTCATCCAGACCCAATCGTCACAAAGCCTTGCGCAACACCGCCAATAATTGGCCCACCGTCATTCGCGCGCCTGACGCGTGACAAAAAATGTCCCCTCCCGCCACGCTTGCCATCCCCAGGAAAGACCGCCATTCAACCACCGGGCATACCGCCCCACCCTCCGTCTCATTCAGCCACACCCACTTACCCCTGCCCAACTGATCAGTCTTCGAGCACCGCAACCAAATACCCAGGCGACCTCCATCCACCCGAATCTCCTCAAACAACCTGCCAGCCATTCTCCTTGTACCCAACAATTCAGACACCCTAAACGCCCCAAAAAACATCCACACCATACACAAACGGAAAAGGCCAGCCTCAAAAAGGTCATAACAACATTCCGGCAAAACCCCAACCAGCCGGACCAATAACTCAAATGTAACTGCCTCCCGCAGCCTGCCCCCCCACTCCTATATTCCTTGCCCCAACCCCGCAGCATCCTGTTCACAATCACATCTTTAGTCGGATCAAAACCCAGAAACAAAGCACAGTAAAAGGAGATCCCTGCCAATTTACCAGAAATCGAAGCCACAGTCAAACCCTTGTCAATACAATCCAGCACAAAACCTCTCACTCCCTGTTCCACCGCAGACTTATCACCCACGGCACAATCCTGATTCCAACCCATGAAAGCACCAAATTCGGACCATGCCAAACGATACGTCCTCCTCGTGGTCTCTGCAACAGAACCCTCCACCAGGCCAATCATCCTCACTCCCCCAAGGCCCAGATGCCGGCCGGCAGCTCGGTCTTGCATGTATCCGCTCCCGGTGCCAGGTGCCGGAACCGCTGCCACTGCGAACGAGACAAACCATCCGCAAAGTCATTATTCGCCCCAGGGACATGCTTCGCCCGAAACACCACATTCAGCCGCAGACAAGCCAACATGAATCTCCGCAACAGTCGCAGCACTCTCAGGTCCCTAGCTCTCTGATGATTCACCAGCTCCACTACCGTCATGTTGTCCACGTGGAAGAGCACTGACCTGTTCCGAAATTCCTCACCCCACACCTCCAGTGCCACCAGTAAAGGGAAGAATTCCAAGAAAGCAATGCTCCTCCCTTGTTTGAGCCAGTGAGCCGGCCAGCTTTCAGCACACCACCTTCCGTCCCAGAAAACACCAAACCCCGCTGACCCAGCTGCATCAGAGTAAATTTGGCATTACCAGACCGCCCTTTCCTCATCAAATTCCAGGGACACACCATTGAAGTCTTTCAGGAATGCAATCCAGGTCCTCAAGTCAGCCCGCACCCCCACCGTCCGAACAACACCTTTTAGGCACCATACTTCTTTGCGGCCTCAAAAAATGATCAAGCTGCGGTATTCTTCACCGTTTGACTGTATTGCCCAATGATTTACACCATAACAACAGGGTAAAGGTGACCCTGGGACTTGGAGCTGTCTCATCAGACAGTGTTTTTCTAAACCAGGGAAGAAAGCAAGAATGCATTTGATCCTATTATTCGATATGAGATCTGTGACAAGCGTGCAAGGTGAATCACCTAGGCTGGTTCATGTGTGTATCCCTTCATCCCTTTACAAAAGGTTCCTTTTCTCTGAGATCACACCACATCTAGTTTAACAACATTAATGCCTTTTGTCAGTATGCTAAGCTGAATTATTAAAGCACAAATCAGTTTCAACCCCAAGGGAGGACCGTTGGCGTTAAGCACTACAGCAGAGGACGGTGCTGGTTGTTTGCACAACTAAAGAATGTTACTGATGTTAAACGTGCCTGTTTCTGCTTCGAAGAATAGCTCTATAAATAGGCTAATGGCTGCCTCTGTCTAGTTTGAAAAGTGGTTTGTGGTGTATTCAGTCAACGCTTAATTAAATCCTACGATACTGTGCCCTTTAAAAGTGTTAACATATTTTGGCACTAGGCTTCTTTATTTCACAAGAAGTTTTGACTCAGTTGAGGGCCCGTGGTGGAGGTGAGTCCTGTCCAGAGGTCCTCCATGCCTTTCTAGGTGATCACACCTTAAGCTAGCGTTCAGTCCAGTAGGGCTATGTCCTTTATGGTCTTTCATGCACACAAGAACTCAGTGCTTAACTTTTAAAAGAATAAGTGCCGGGGCACTCGCCGGGAGGCAACTGCAGCTTCCACCACACATTTCCCCGGCCAGTTGCCAATGACAGAGCAAGCACAGCTACTAACCATCACAATCATATAAGTGTGACAATACTATTCCAGCCCCCCAAAGCAATAGGAATAGCTTGGGAGGCAGGTATTAGCCATTGTAAATGTAAATTTAACGAACAAACAGCTGTTGTGGTGCTCATACCTAAATTAGCCAGACATCGCCGCCATGTGGCAGACTGTCATAAGCCCCGGTGCTGGAAATTAGGTGGCGGTGCCGAGCACAGGAAACAACCGGCTCAAAAAAAGCACTGCAAGAACTCCTTCTAATTCACTGGAATTTTTAAATGGGGTGAACTAAACTAACCCAGTATCACCAAAGAAAAAAATCCCGAGTAACTTTTGTCAAGCTTGACTGTAAGTATTAGATGTGAACACCTACATTCCTTTATCACTCTGTATCAGTGGCTGGCGAAAAAAGCCATCATTGTATGTGCGCTATTGAGGATCATAACTCACCAACTGGCCTTCATTTTACTTCTGTTTAGGACACCTTCCTGTCTTGGCCAGTGATGGATCTTGAGTGTCTGTGTGGAAGAGAAGCCTGTCACAGAAGTGTGGCTCAATGGTTAGAGCGGCAGACCCTGATGCAGAGGTCTAGCCCGAGACCAGGTTTCAATTTCCCGCCTCGGCGGGTCTTGGACTCAAAAATTCCACGGACCTGATAATTCTCGCCTCGGTGCCTATTCCAATCATGGAGTCCCACTCTGCAACTCTGGGCAATAGCTTGCTTAATCTCCACAACGGCCCCCACAACGCTAAGGATGCCTGGCCTCCACCTTGGGGGTGCCCTGGAGTGGACACCTCACAGGGAAAGCCAGGATGGGTTCCACAGCGGTATTCGTACAAGCGCCTTGAGACCCTTGCGGGTGAGTAGTGTGCTATACAAATATCAATTTACATTACATTACAGTACAATTTACATTTACACTCAGTGGGAATAAAAGTGTAAAAAAAAGTAGCGCCTGATCTCTTCCTCCTCATTGGCTCATCTGCCTAATAAATACACAATTCTCTTGATTATTAACACGAGATTAATCTGATGAGAATGAAAAAATTATTTCCTGTTAAACACCAACATTATGAAGATGGGATTTTCTGAGCCCATGTTCTTTTAGCTATTTAATTCTAGATGTTATGGAGTCAACTAATAAGGGGAAACTACAGAGGATATTTACAAGCCCTATTCTCCACCGGCGCGTCACTATTTTGACACTCCGGCCGTGGTGTAGCGCCATTTCTCATATTTACAAGGTGGCGCTAAGCCACTTAACGTAGCTTAAGGCCACCTTGAAAATATGCCCCTTTCCACCGCATTTCTCAGCAGCAAAAGGGCGTGCAATGGGTGTTCCACCACAATATCCATTGCTTTTTATTGCTGCCCCAGATTCTCAAGGCTGAGGTAGCACCAAAAACGAAGGCCCAGGAATACCTGGTCTTAGCATGGTGATATGAGGAGAAATTATTTATTTCTCCTAGTTTTTTCCTCTTACTATGTGTGGTGCATTCTGCAACACACATAGAAAGAGCAAACCACCATTATTAATTGTTTATCTGCAGGAAGGTGTCCCTTTCTGCACATAAACGATTGCCCCTGCAGCTCAAGAACCCATGCCACATGGGGGCAAGGAGCCTGCACTGGCGCTATTCAGATTTTTTTGCGCCAGAGCTAGGGGAAACACAGGAGTGCGCAGTATTATTGTGAAGATGGCGCATCCCTAAGTTTAAAACATTTGTGAGCTTGGAGTTGCCAAATTTGGCATAGCCCCGCTCTACGACATTTGTTTGTAAATATGCCCCAACATTTTCGTTAAAGAGATATTATCCTGGTGATGTTTTTGTAATATGGTTTTGTTGAAACGTTTGAGTTTAGAATTCCTGTATTTTGGTTTGTGTTTTATGGTACATGCTCGCATGTTTTTAACCCAAGGACACACTCGTTTTAAATTAAATAGAGATTGACCCGAGTTCATGATTAGATAATATTGTAATAAACTGGAATGCCTTTCATCTATAGTGTAGCTAGAGCGATTGCACGTGCCTTTTGAAATAGGGAAAGGCGGCTCGCCTCAGTGAATGTTTTGTCTGGGTGTTGGTTATGCCTTGCATGTGCTGGTGATGTCAGAGCACAGCCATCAGCTTTCATCTGTTCTATTTTAATCCAGGTTATTGGCCAGCACTCCTCATTTCCTGTGTTTGATTAAATATGAACTGGATGCTTTAATCAGGCCTGCAGTCTAGCTGCATTTTGCCTCCCGTGACCTCAGCAAAAGGACATTGGTTGTAACTGCAGTTCTATTGCATCATAAAAGGTATGCCTCTCTGTCAATAGAGATGTGTTAAAGAATATTTCTTGCCAGTCTATATTTTTTTATGAAATAGATAACAAAATGCATGACCCATGTTAGAGGCTTCTTTAGCACAGACGTGCATAAAATACACAAAATATATATTAACAGAATGCAATTTTTTTAGGTTTCGCCTGCACAGCGCTGTGCTTACAAAGTCTTTTGTAAGTAAAAATACCCCTTAAAAGGGAATTTGAGCCCAACCCTTACTTACCTGAATTTGTCGTTCGTTTATTCCAACGTCGCTCAAATTTACGTGCTTCTGATCAGCCAGCACGTCGTTCGCTTTTACTTCTGCTCTTGCTTTGCCATCCTTGCCTGGTGTGGAGCTTGGACCAAGTACAGTTTCTGGTCACTGGCCACTGGCCAGTGTCCTTGCACTGGCTACTTACTCTGCAGGGAAAAAAAGACATTCCGAATGAGCCCTCCATACGAGTGCATGTGTTTGTCTTCTCCCTGCACCGTATTGACATTCAGGAGGCTTTTATTTGTATTCATTATGTTGGACTTTTATGTAGAGCAAACATGACCCGAAGGGATTGGAGTGCTTTTCACCCACTGCGGTTGTTTTGAACGACCTTACCCCCCCCCCCCCTGCTTTTCACCCATTACGTCCTCCGCCATGATCCCGTGAGCTTCCTCGTGGCCACCCTCCTCTCTGAAGTCCTTTTCATTTCCATACAGGCGCTTTTTATTTTCTCATATCTTTTTGCCGTAATTATGTAGAACAAACTCGATGCTGAAGGTATTGGAGTGCTTTACATGAGCTCCACTTACAATTCACAGGGACACTTAGCAATTCACCACCCCATTTGTTGTTTTGAACGACCCCGGCCCTTTTAACCCGCTATGTCCTCCTCCCTGATCTCACGACCTTCCTCGTCACACCCACTTTCATGTCCTTTCAGGCACTTTGATTTTTTTTTTATTAACTTTTTTTATGTAGCGCAACCGCAATGGTATTGGAGTGCTTTACATAAGCACCACTTACCTTACACAAAAACACTTTAGATTTTAAGTCTCGTCTTACGCAGCACATGCGCTGGTCTGGCGAGACGTTTAGTGAGGGCTCAAAAAATGCTACCATGGCCAGCCTGGCCAGCCTAGAGCTACAGTGCATGTGCACGGGCACGCGCTTAGGAGCCGAGGTGCCAAATGGCAAACCTCGTCATACTCATTAAGCGCCCAAGATCACTTTCGCCCGCGATCACTTTAGCAGCGCCCCTTTGATGTTCTCGTTCAAAGAACATCAAACATCAAAGAACATGTTGTTGTGTTAATGCTTTGCTGCGCCCGTTTGACTTACAATGTGCTTTCTCTTTCTACAAACTCGATGTTTGTGTTCCTTTATTTTCAGATGCTTTTAGTATTACTGTCACACACACAACCACACACACAACCACACACAACCACATGCACAACCACATGCACAACCACAAACACAACCACAAACACAACCACACACACAACCACACATACACCACACACACACAATCACACACACACAACCACACTCATACACACAACCACACAGCCACACACACACACAACCACACACACAACCACACGCACAACCCCACACACAACCACACACACACAACCACACACACAACCACACACACACACACAACCACACACACAGCCACACACAACCACAACCACACACACAACCACACACAACCACACACACACACACACACAACCACACACACATAAACACATACAACCACACACACAACCACACACGCCTAACACCCATACACACAACCACACACACACACACAACCACACACACAAACACACACACAACCACAAAATACACACATAACCACAACCACACACACAACCACACACACAAAACCACACACACAAAACAACAACCACACACCCAACCACACACACAACCACACACAACCACACACACAACCACAACCACACACACACACACAACCACACACAACCACACACAACCACAACTACACACACACCCACACATACAACCACACACACACAAAACCACACACACACAACCACACACACCCACACACACACAACCACACACAATCACACCCACAACCACACATACAACCACACACAACAACACAACCACACACACAACAACACACACAACCACAACCACAACCACACCCACAACCACACACACAACCACACACACACAACCACACACAACCAGACCCACACACAAAACCACACACACAACCACACACACACCCAACCACACACACAACCACACATACAACCACACACACAGAACCACACACACCCACAACCATACACACACACACACAACCACAACCACACACACAACCACAATCACACACACAACAACAACCACACACACAACCACACACACACACACAACCACACACACAACCACATACAACCACACAACCACAACCACACACACACAACCACACACAAAACCACACACACAACCACACACAACCACATACACCTACCACACCCATACACACAACCACACACACACACACACAACCACACGCACACAACCACACACAACCACACAACCACACACACTACCACACACACACAACCATGCACACAACCAAAAGCACACACAACCACAACCACACACACAACCACACACACAACCACACACACACAACCGCAACCACACACAACCACACACACAACAACGACACACACAACCACACACACACAATCACACACACAACCACACACTTAACCACAACCACACACACACAACCACACACACACACAACCACACACAACCACAACCACACATACAACCACACACACAACCACACACTTAAACACATGCACAACCACACATACAACCACACACATACAAAACCACACACACACACACACACACACACACAACCACACACAATCGCACCCACAACCACACACACAACACAACCACACACACAACCACGCACACACAACCACACACACCCACACACACACAACCACACACAAACAACCACACAACACCACACACACAACCACATATACAACCACACACACACAGAACCACACTCACCCACAACCACACACACAACCACACACACAACCACACACACATGTTACCTCAACCACACACAACCACACCCAACAACAACCACACATATAACCACACACACAACCACACACAACCACGCACACAACCACACAACCACACACACACAACCACACACACACACACACTCAACCACAACCACACAACCACACACAACCACACACACCTAACCACACCCATACACACAACCACACACACAACCACACACACAACCACACACACAACCACATACACTATCACACACAAACAACCACACACACTACCACACACACCACACACACAACCACACACACACAACCACACACACAACCACACACAACCACACACAACCACACACACAACCACACACACAACCACACACACAATCACACACACAACCACACACAGCAACACACACACAGCCACACACACACACACAACCACACACACACAACCACACACACACAACCACACACAACACATACAACCACACACACAAACACACACACAACCAGACACACAACCACACACGCACAACCACACACAACACCACACACACACACACAACCACACACACACAACCACACACACCAACCACACACACAAACCACACACACACAACCACACACACAAAACCACAACAACACACACAACCATACCCCACCACACATCCACACACACACCCAGCCGCATCCACAACCACACACACACACAACCACAATATCACACACACACAACCACAACCACACACACAACCACACACACATCACACACAACCACACATACAACCACAGACGCACACACAACCACACACATACACACAACCACACACATGCACACAACCACTACCACACACATACACAACCACATACACAACCACACACACACAACCACACACACAACCACGCCCGCACACACAACCACACACACACATAACCACACACACACAACCACACACACAACCATACACACAACTACACACACAACCACACACACAACCACACACACACAACCACACACACACAACCACACACACACAACCACACACACAACCAGACACACACAACCACACACACAACCACACAAACACACAACCACACGCACACAACCACACACAACCATACACACATCCACACACAACCACACAGAACCACACACAAAACAACAGACACACAACCACATACACAACCACACCTAACCACACACACAACCACACCCGCACCCACAACCGCACCCACACTCACACACAACGACACACAACCACACACACAGTCACACAACCACACCAAGCACTGGCATAGCCAATAGGTCTCGCCTTTGGGACCTTATACGTGTTTAGCCATGCAACAGTTGATGTGGTTGCACCAAGGGTATTGTGCTGCATAACTAAATACTTAGAAGGTCCCAAAAGCGAGACCTATTGGCTATGCAAATGCTTGTTTAAACATGTTGCACGGCGGCGCTATCTGCTGTACAAGACGGCTTACAGTTTTTTTTTTTAAACGCTACAGCCTGAACCACATTGCAATTCAGGAGCTTTTATTTATATTTATTTATTATGTTGGCGCATTTATATAGCACAAACATGACTCGAAGGTATTGGACTGCTTAAAGTGAGCACCACTTACATTTCACAGGGGCATTCAGTGAACCCACCACCCCCTCTGTTTATTTTGAAATACCCCCTCCTTTTAACCCACCACGTCCTCCTCCCTGCTTTCATGACCTTCCTCGTCACACCCACCTTCATGTCCTGTTAGGCACTTTGATTTTTATTTAATTGCATTTTTTGCCGCATTTATGTAGCACAAACTCGATCTCAAATGTATTGAAGCACTTTACATAAGAACCAATTACATTACATAGGGACACTTTCATTTTTTAAAACATATTGCACAGTGGTGCTAGCTACTTTACAACATGGATTGCAGTTTTAAAAAAAAACACAGTGACATGGCGAGTGTTGACCGCGTCATAAGGCTTTTAAAAAAACTTTAAGCTATGCTGCACAGCAGCTCGCGCTGCTGTGTAACATGTATAACAAAACATTGACAAAACCAACAGAATTTGCAGAGGTGAAATCCAATGCTTGCTTCTTCTTATTACCCAAACTCAGCACTAGATTTGTTTTTCCCTAAGCAAAAATTCCAAAGCATGTGTCCCCTTACAATGTCCATTCCCTAAGTGTTCATGCACAAACATACACAATGTGCACATGAGCAAAAAGAAATGTAACATGCTTATTGCATCATTAACGAGGATTGCTAGCAATAATACATTTGGCAAGATACATGCATATTTCATAGCTATTTACTAGTAAGCATATTTCAGTGAATAGGAGAACTGCCATCACCAACCACCTTTCCCAGGGTCGGAATGGGACAAAAAATAGGCCCGGAAGTAAAATAAAAGTAGCCCCTATGAGTAATTAGAAAGCTAAAAAAAAGTGGCCCAGATTTATAAATTGGGGCCGATTTGACCTTGTAAAGACATATATAGGTGTTTTGCCAGGTATGGAAAACTGCATGGATTTGAGTTTGCTCCAAGCAATGTTTGTTTTAGTAGCAGGAAACCAACTGTAAAAACCGTCCCATCAGACCCTAAAAGAGGCCCGTAAACAGCCAAAGAATCTGCCCACACACTGACCTCTCAGGCCAGCCCAACAGGCACTGCCTGAGTGCCCTATTGGCCAGTCCGACCAAGCCCAGCTGGCTCTCCATTAGGCCTATTAACCTACCAACAATTCACCATCCCTCTTCCAATTAAAAGTTGAGAAAGGGCAGTCTGGCCTCAGAGGAAACAGGGTACCTATTGGGGACAAAAGCTAATAAGGAACATAAATTACACTTCTAGATATGCTTAAAATTGTTCTGGGTGCCCATATGAGCCTCCGCACCCGGCCCTAGTCAAAGCACTGGTCATTGACACTGGCATGCATTGAGAACTACTGGGCCATGATGAAGACAGAGGCATGCCAGTCTAAGCTGCCATTTGTGGGAAAATGACAGATACGCCACACTGAGCCAGACAGGGCCACCAACGACCCCAGGGTGCCCTCATGATACATCCCTGCAAAATTTTAAACTAAAAGACATATTAATTGATGTAAAAAACAGCCTGTTCGCCATCATTGGCAATATTGATCTCCACCCCAGCCGCCTCAAGAGGATGAGGGAAAGAGTTGGCAAGCACGAAGACACGAGACACAGATCTCGGCGAACACCTGCTCCTTGCAATCATAAAACAGAAAAATGGAGACTTAAAGGCGCTCTCTCGGTGCAATAACCTCTGCATCATAGGGGTCCCGGAATCCACTGTGATCGACAGGATGGAAGAATATATGGAGAAAATGTTGAGATCCCTCTTCGCAGACGCCCTTTCAGCGGTCTCCATCGTAGAGAGAGCATACTGATCGCTGGGTCCAAGATCCCCACCTAGTGCACCAATTTGGGCCACCAGTTCTGTTCTCCGTTCACAATATGGTGCCTCCATCTTGCTTGATGACAGTTACTAAACTGGCCCTTTCACATCATGTGATCCTCTTGGAATCCTCGTCAACAGTTCCTATTCTAGCATGTCACATACTCTATGTTACAAGTGCCCATACCGACTCCCAGCTGTGTGTTAACACCTTGCATTGCCCAACCAGTTCTCTCCTAACTAGATTGTATGCCTGGATTTCTGATGCCTCAGGGATGTCTCCCAGTGTGCTACACTGTTTTATGGGTTGTGGTATTGTGAGGTGGGAGTGGGTAGTTTGGAATGGCTTGAGTTCCTTGAGCCTTTTCTTGAATGTCCCCCCAGGACACAATTACACATGTCACGCAGGGCACTAAACCTGCACATGCTTACACCATGCACACCATGGCTGTCAGCTAGCACTATGCATTGCTCCTCCAGTCAGCATGATGACCACGACTAGATGCCTAAAGTGGAACGTTCAAGGGCTCAATGACCAGTGGAAAGCCAGATTGATACACGTTTACCTCAAGGACACCTCATAGACATTTGTTTTGTTCAAGAGTTCCACCTCACCTAGTAGACGCCCACCCGCCTGCATTCAGGATGGTGTGAGGAAACACACATATCTCTCTCCCCTTATTACATTCATGGCACTGCTATAGTTCTACATAAGGGCCTCTCTTGGCGCGCCACGCAAACTATCTGTGACGCGGATGGGCGGTACGGCCTACTCGCAGGCACACTGCCTGGTCATTCTTTCCTCAATATACAGTTGAAATGTTGATATCCCCAAATTCTCCGTTGACGTATGGTGGCTGATTGCTGGCCTAGGCCAATGCACAGTGATATGGGGTGGCAATTTCAATGTAGTACTTGACTCTGCTGTGGATCACTCAGCGCTTTTCACAGACCACACCCTAATGCAGATGCTCAACTTCATACACTGATGATGGATAACTGCTTGGCAGATATTTGGCGGCTGTGAAGCACAGCAAGGAGGGCACTTGTGTCACCGCTGCGTGCGTTCGCAAATCAGTTATTGGTTACTCAACCAGGATGCCCTCACCTATATCACATCGGTGTCAAACCGCTTTCAGACCATGTCCGCATGCTATTGGAGCTTTATTTGCCCCTACCAGTACCGCTGGGCTTTACATGGCGACTGGCCCCCTGGATGCTTTGCAAAGCAGTCATTAGGGATGAGGTCCGCACCACAATCATTTACTACATTGCCACTAACGCAGAGCCCCTCTTCTCTCCATTGACACTGTGGGATGCTTTTAAAGTGTTTTTTGGGGGTATATGTATTGCTAAAGGAGAAGGCATTTTGAAAGCCAATCATAGGCAGCTGGCCAAGCTCAAGGGAGAGCTCACATTCCTTGGATTGGAATACTTTGTGACTAAGAAAGCCTCAGTCATGGCGAGTATCTGCGAGAGGCTATCGGAATATGAGAAGGAGGCCATGCCAGAAATTAAGTATCTGAGCTGGGAGGCGACAGTGCGCCACTATGGTGAAGGAGACCACACTGGAAAGACACTGGCCAGTCTTCTTCGTAGGTTGCGCGCTTTGGAATACTTATTAGAGCTGCTGCATGAGTAGCAGGATTGGCAGTCTTCCCCTGCTGGCCTACTCCAAACCATGACTACCATCTAAGTAAGTAGTGTGGCTCACTGGTTAGAGGCGGCAGACCCGAGAGCAGAGGACGGCCCGGGACCAGGGTTCGATTCCCGGCGCGGCAGGTTTCTGGACCAGGGTCAGCGGACTCGATAATTCTCTCGCCTCGGTGCCCACTCTGATCAGCGATCACACTCGGCAACTCTGGGCATTAGCTTGCCTCATCTTCACTAACGGCCCCACCAGACCGCCGGGGATGCCTGGTCTCACCCTGGAGATACCCATTAAGGGACCATCTCTCAGGGAAGCCAGGAAGGGTTTCGCAGCGGTCGAAGCGCCTTGGGACCCTACGGGTAAGTAGTGCGCTATATAAATGCCTATACATTTACATTTACATTTACATTACATCTACACCCACCTCTACAGTGCCACCCCTGTGCCATGCTGTGTGGAACTGATGGTCTATCTCAATACCACCCAGCTGCTATGGCTGGACCGGGGTCATCGCATCTACCTGGATTTTCCCTTCACAGAGGAGGAGGTGCTCCAGGTCATACAAAGCCTCCCTAGCAAAAAGGCACCCAGTCTAGATGAGCTAACTATATCCTTCTACAAGGAGTATTCTAGCACTTCATCCCACTTCTCCTAGTGATGTATGATGATGCCCTGAAGTCAGGGGAACTACCACTCTCATTCCGCAAGTAGGTTTTTGTCATGGTACTTAAACCAGCGAAATGCTGTGATTCATACCGGCCACTGTCCATGATCAATATGGACAATAAAATATTCGCCAAACTACTAGTGAACCGCCTGCTCCTGTTGCAACAAGACATTGTCCACCCGGACCAATTGGGGTTTGTCTTGGACCATACAACAGTGCATAACCTGTGCACAATGTTTTCCCTCATGCATTGCTTGGACCCTCAGATTGCTGCAGTAGCTGCCCTTATGCACGCCACAAAGGCATTTGACTCGCAGGAGTTGGCATTTCTTTTCCGCCTGCCGGCTCACCTTGCCTCAGCCTGATAATTGTGACCTGATTCGGCTCCTTTACAACCTCTTGATAGCCAGATTTCGATTGAACAGAATGATCTCGGACCTGTTCCTGATTACACGTGGCACCTGGAAGGGATGCCTATTATCTCTAATTTTTTTGGCGATCGCAATAGAGCCTCTCAAGGCCCAGCTATGGCAACACCATGCGCACTGGGGAATTAAATTCACCGCCCACAAGATATTGGTCTCCATGTACGCGGACGATGTCACGCTCTACATTCTGGAACCTCAAACAAACCTGGATCCGATCATCCGGGAAGTTATTTGATTTGGATGCTATTCTGGTATGCACATTAACTTTGCCAAATCCATTTTTCTCCCCATTAAGGAGGGCGCCCAACCATTTGACTCAGAATATCCACTAGAATGGGCCTCTGAACCTGTGGGGTACCTAGGTATCTGGCTAAGTCGTGACACAAACGAGCTTTGGATGGCCAAGTACGGCAGAGCCATGATGTGGCTGGAGGAACTAATCCCAATTTGGAGTAGTCTGTCCTGTCCTTCATTGGCCGTACTGCCAACATTTGTCTATCTATTCCCTAATATTCTGGTCCCTCTCACCTCATGATTCCTCTGGCAACTGCACTCCTATCTGGTTGTCCTGGCCTGGGCTGTAAAACAGTTGCAGATCACATAGGAGAGGCTTATGCTTCACTTCAGAAGGGAGGCCTCAATGCACCTGACATGAAACTATACACTCTATGTGCTCTGGCTCAATGCCTGCAATGCTGACTTTACCCCACATTCTTCAAATCCCACACCGCGGTAGAGGCAGATGCGGTGAGCCCGTGCCTACTGTCCACTGTGCTATATCAGCCCTCTAGGCCTGGGTGGGCAGAGGTGGACACAGTGGAGTGCGTACACTGGGCTTGGAATGGTTTGCAGTGCCATGCCCACTTGCCATGCCTTTATGCTCCCTCTGTTCCTATCGCGTGGAATCCCTAGATTCTGGCATGCCAAGATGACAGAGCCAGAGCTCACACATGCAGACTCCACATGTTTGCAGATTTTTGTCCAGATGGTCAAATTTTGCCCACCTTTGGACCTGTGAATCCTTCCAGGTCTACTGCACTAATATACTGCTAAACCATCAAGTGCATGCCACATGCAGCGCAATGCATCCATAATTCCCTACACCCCCACTCTACGCACTTGAACACCTGGTCACAAACATGTCATCTCATAAACTCACTTATACACAACAATGCAAGATAAGTCACTGGTGCGAACCCCAGCGGCACATGAGGCATGGGACCTTGACACTGAACCTCCCATCACAGGTGCGTAGTTGTCAGAGAGCTGCAGCCAGACTGCAGCGCTGTCACCTAACTACTGACTGCGCCTTATCCATTTCAAATTCTAGCATCCCATTGAAATTTCTGCATAAGGGTGTAGTGGACAAGGCACGCTGCACCCGCTGCTCGGCCCAATGAGCCTCCTCCCTTCAGCTCGCCTGGGAGTGCACGCTGGTGGTAAGTTATTGGTCCGAGGTGTATTCCCTTCTATACCAAATGACGAGCTATCCACTTCCACAGACCCCACTGGTTGCGCTCCTGGGTTATGTCAAAGAAGTCTCCCCGGCCTCCGATGCCTCACAGCTATGCTCTTGCTACCAGACAAATGGCAAGTGGGCATGCACTGGGGCAGACGGACCCCACCCAAGGCCACTGAGTAGCTGTGAGATGCAGTCTACTGCCAAGACAAATTGTCTGCATACTGGGACCTGATGCCTCTAAATTCACACTCAAGGGATATCTGGAGCCCACTGCTAACTTGCTGTAGACACAGAGACACTCCCCTCTCACCAGCTCTGGAAGAGGACCCGCCCATCACGGATCAGCGTACCAGCTCGGACAATGTGCCAGCAAACCCGACAGTTTCCCCCTCCCAGCCCCAAGCTTTGCCTGAAGCCACCTGAGAGGGTTCAGCTTGGGTTACTGCGCGCGCTCTCTATAATTATATGCTGTCCGCCAGTTAGAACAATGCTGTATGTCCTCCCAGTACATTTTGCTGATGTCTTTGCACACTTGGTCTTAGGGAGATGCACTTATGCGATAATGCCATACTGTCGCCCAACCGCTATACTTTCATGAATTTGCCTATCTACCCTGTCCTGCTCCCCCTCCTCTAACCTAATCCCCCCTTCTTTTTCTCTCCTAGCAGTGTAATTCGGAGGCTGACACCTCCTTGTCGTATTCTTTAAGAAATGCCAATAAAAACTGTTGAAATTAAAGAGTAACTGCAACAATTGATGGACGGAATGCTGAAGTATTCAAACATTCTCTCCAGTCAAGAGATCTGGATTAAATCCATCGTTCTTTTGCCCACTACGCCACCCCAGTTTGGACCCAGCCATATGCAAATCAGTCATGACCCTATTCCTCATGGGAATAGTCCAGCCCAAACTGCCAAGCCAGGTCATCCCTGGACCGAAACAAGCATCCTGGGACCTGTTTTGGGGTATGTCACCCCTCATCAGTCAGGCTAGCTTTAATCCAGTGGCACAGTGAGCAAGGAACCCACGCCTGGACATACCCGTCCCATTTAGGGCAAAAAGTGTAACTGTAACAATTGATGGATGGAATGCTGAATGATTCAAACATTCTCCCCAGTCAAGAGATCTGGGTTAAATCCATTGTTCTTTTGCCCACTATGCCACCCCAGTTTGGACCCAGCCACATGCAAATCAGTCTTAACTCTATTCCTCATGGGATTAATCCATCCCGAACTGCCAAGCCAGGTCGTCCCTGGACTGGAAACAAGCATCATGGGACCGGTTTCAGGGTATGTCACTCCTCATCAGCCAGGCTAGCTTGAATCCAGTGGCACAGTGAGCAAGGGACACACGTCTGGTCTTACAGATTCCACTTAGTGCAAAAAGAGCCAGGTTTTGAGCTTCTTGAGAAACGTAAGACAAGAGGATGCTCTGATGTATTGAGGGAGGGCTTCCTATGTCTTGGGTGTGAATTAGGAGAATGGGGAGCCAGTGAAACGTTGAGGTGCGGTGTGATGTGGGTGTGGCATGGGAGGTTGAGTATGAGTCTGCGGCAGCATTCTGAATGGTCTGGAATCTGTGCAGGAGTTGTTTGGAGATTACAGAATATACAGTGCTGCCGTAGTCCAGCCTGTTGGTGATGAGCACTTACATGATAGTCAGTCTGGTGTTCTTAGGCAACAATTTCAAGACCTTTTGCAGCATGGGTTAGATGTGGAAGAAGGAGGTACTCACTGTGCTAACTTGAGCTGTCATGTTGAACTGGTATTCTATGATGGTCCCTAGATATCCTGTGTTGTCTGTGGTTGTGGGTGTTGGTCAGAGCTCCGACAGCCAGCAGGTGCAGTCCCATTGGGCGGTCTTGTTGCCGAAGACCAGTACTTTCATCTTGTCTGAATTGAGCTACAAGCAGCTTGTTCACATCCAGTCTGCAAACATGATCATGCAGTTGGTGAAGTTGGTCCTGGTGGTGGTTGTTTTGTCTGTCAGGGAGAGGATGAGTTGGGTGTCATTGGCATAGGAGATGACAGTGATGTCTTTTGACTGAATGATGCTGGCATACACTTCCATATGTATGTTGAAAAGGGTGGGGCTGAGGGTCGGTTCCTGTGGGACTCCGCATATCAGTGTCTTGGTCTCTGATGTGAAGGGTGGCAATCTGGCTCTTTGGGTTCTTCACATTAGGAAGGAACAGATCCATTTGAGAGTGGATCCTTGTATGACAATCTTATTGAGTCTTCTGATGAGGGTATTGTGGGAGACAGTGTCACAGGCCGTGTAGAGATCCAGCAGGATGAGGGCCGCTATTTCTCCTTGGTCCAGAATGGTTCCAATATCATAATGTATGGGTAAGTGATGTTTCAGTGATGTGGTTCTTTCTAAATCCTAATTAAATGTTGTCTAGAAGATGATTAAGCTCAAGGTAGGTTGTGAGTTGATTGCCTTCTCAATTACTTTGGCTGGATAGGGAAGGAAGGAGATGGGTCGGACATTGCTCAGTTGATTCAGTTTAGCTGTGAGCTTCTTGAAAAGGGCGATGATTTCTGTATGTTTCCATTCATCTGGGAAAGTGGAGAACATGATAGAAGTGTTGATTATGTGGGTCAGGATGGTGCTGATTGGTGATGTTCCCAGGTTGTAGATGCGGTGGGGACATGGGTCCATTGAGGCCCTTGAGTGAATGGTCTGCATGATTGCCACTGTGTCATTTCTGGTGAGGGTTGTCCATTCAGACAGGTGACCATCTTTGTTGGTAGTGGGTAGGTTAGAGATGGGTTCTCTGAGATTGTGTTGGTGTCCAATGTTGCTGTAGCTATTTGCAATTTTCAGATTTTAGGAGGCAGTGATGTTGTTGACAGTGGCTAAGGGCAAGGTGAAATCATTGCCTTCCAGCTGTTGGCGCTTCCTTTGATGCACTCCACTAGTACTTTTTTCTTGGTGTCTCTTATTTGATAATGTTTGCGTCTGAGTGCAGCTTTGTAGGTACTTCTGTCTGTGGTGTTGTGGCTGGTTCTCCATTTCCTTTCTAGCTATTTGCAGTGTTGATTGGTGTTTTGGAGGTCTTCTGTGTACCAGCAGGCCTACTTGTTTAATTTACTATGCCTGAGGTGTTTGATCGGTGCAAGGGAGTCGGTGCAGTTCTTTATCTAGCTGTTGAAGTTATTGAAGTCTGTGTAGAGGCTCTCTGTGGGGATAAGTAGATCCATGCTGAGGACGCTGAGCAAGTCTGCTTAGGTGATTTTATTCCCAAGGTGTGGCTCGGAATGCTGAACCTGGTAGCAGTCTTGACGTGAGGTCTGTTGATTTGGAAGCGGATGATGTTGGTCGGTCCATGTGAGCCGCGAGGTGGAGTTGTATTGATGCTGTCGCTTATGGGGAAGATGGGGTCCAGTATGTGTCCTGCGGTGGGTGTTGATTCTGAGACAAGCTGGGTGAGTCCGAAGTTGCTCAAACTTTTGAGGAGTGTTGTAAAACAGGAGTCGTTTCTGTCTTCCAGGTGAAAGTTGAGGTAGGCTCTGGAGTATATGGTGAGGGGGAGCGACAAACTCTGAGTTGAGGTTGGTAAATGTGGCTCACGGTCTGGGTGATCGGTAAGCAATGGTTCCATTCAGGGTGAAATTTTCTGAGGTTTGCAGCTTGAAGTGCAGGGGTTCCATGAATGGGCTGGCGTTCTGTGCGGATATATTGCATTTGATGGATTCCTTGCAGATGATAGCGAGTCCTCCTCATGGCTTGTGAAAGCAGTCTTGTTGAATGGCCTTGTGGCCTACTGGGATCGCCGTGGCGATTTTGGGAGCCGGTGAGGGATTGAGCAAGTTCTCTGTGATGAAGTGGATGTTAGGGGAATCGCTGCTCAGCAGGTGACATATTTTGTTGGCATGTTTCCTGAGTGATCTGTTTTGAAAAGCATGCTTGTGAGTGGGTGTTGACGTGCAGGTTTGATGTGGTGTGTGTTGTTGGGTGGGAGTATTGGAAGCATTGTAGATCCTTATGTGGCGTGCGTGTTAGGAGGGGGTGTTGAAGACGTTAGTATTTGCTTGGGGGTGGAGGTGGCTTCATGAGTCCCAGCAGTTGGATCAAGTGAAAATTCCTACTCATGAATTACACCTGAGAGTCCTGAATGAGACAATAGTACTACAAGAGAAGGTCACTCCAATTCATTTACTGATTTTGTGAATTAGGAGGCCGATTCACAAAAGCATTTATGAGTATCCGAAATAGTACTGCAGGACTACTCTTTTACATACTCTTGGATGACTTAGTGAATCTCCCTATTAGAGTGTACAGTCTTTTCTATCTGTAGTATTTCTGTAAGAATTTTCCCTGAATATTCACATTTGATTGCCATTTTAGATGCTTCAGCGCTAGTTAAAAAAGATATGTAAGCGTTCGTAAAAAAAAATGCTTCAGGAGTACTGCTTTACATAATTAAATGTTGCTTTATGGATAGGTCTCACTGCCCCTACTTTCCAATTGTACTGCTTTGATAGGCATGAATTACACTTCATTCAAAGAGGTCACAGGCACTGGACATTATAAAAAGCTATGTTGTGCTCAGTGGGATTCATGGCATTGGCCCATACTTAAAAGAGGCATGCAAACACACACTACGCATGAGATTAAACCTAATATTACACCCCAAAGGATTGAATACTTTAGTCAGGAGAGGAGAGGAGTTGGCCTAACGGCTAGGGAGGTCGACCTTGAATCTGGGGAACGGGGTTTGAGTCTCAGCAATGACGCTGAACATCCTGTGATCCTGGGTAAATCACTTAATCTTCCCCTGCCTAACAAAATGGAATATGTCCTCATGTAATACAACTGGTGCTATGTAAAGCGCTCCGATACCCGATTTAGGTCAAGTTCACGCTATATAAAACTCTGTAATTGGTTATAGTTTCAGAGCTCTCTCAATGAAAAATGGTTGCCAAAAGGTTACCTGAGAACCAGAAAATAGCCTACAGCAATGACTGATTTAAAAGTATAAGTAGTACAATAGGCTTTACCTTCAGACAATCTGTGCAGACAATATTTACCACCTGTGCTCAAATTATATATAAGGGATGCAAGCATTACTCCCAAAATTAATGAACTCTGAAAGAGCAAGCATACCAGTAACTTGATTGAGTTGATAAAGCCCAGGACTCTTTAAGGATCAACATTGATTCCTCCAAAAGGCTATGGAAATTCCGGGAATCCTTGAACTCCTCCAAGTCAACATGGTCATTTGACCTTACAACAGTTTTATTGCAAAATTGGCCTTCCCGATCTCAAAGAAGATGCAAACTTAATGGGAGCACTAATAATGCCTACACTTCCCTCATACCAACTAGGGTCTGGAGGATCATCTAATATGGGGGAAATGCATTACCCTGAATCCCCTGCCTTAATTCATGAAATGCATCCATAGAAGATGCCCTTGGATGCATGTTTCCAATTGCAAAATGTTTTATACTTATAATTCAGCTGTGAGGCAACGAGGTCACCTTGAAAGTGGGCCCAAAATAAATCAAGAGGAGAGGTCCTTCCCAAGCCAGAGCACAAACATTTCTTCTGGAAGGAAGCTAGAGTCCTAATCTGAAGCATTGAGATGCCTAGGATGGTATCTAGTTGAATCATTCTTTTGTTGCCCAGGTATAAGTAATAAAAGTTTGAAGCCAAATCAGGTAATCTTTGGGACCTAGTTCCTCCAAGCTTGTTGATGTACCAAACTGCAGCTTGATTGTCCATTCTGAGAAGAATGAAATAGGTTACTCTGACATATATGAAACCTTTCACGGTGAAAGATCTTACAAGCGCTCTAATAAATATAGATGCAGCTATTGACAATGTTCCTTCTGTGGAGATTTGACCACACCAAGCTCTTCGACCTAACTTGCTGGTATCTGACTCTAATATGGTATCAGTAACATGGTCAGAAATGGATCTGCCTTCATAGGGAACCACAACTACACTTATTCTCTGTATCTC
Source organism: Lissotriton vulgaris (assembly GCF_964263255.1). Classification (NCBI taxonomy): domain Eukaryota; kingdom Metazoa; phylum Chordata; class Amphibia; order Caudata; family Salamandridae; genus Lissotriton; species Lissotriton vulgaris. Next base: position 840,710,966 of record NC_141691.1, on the reverse strand, counting down.
CAGAAATGAAGTTGGATGCTTAGTAAAGGAGGCCTCATATGAGATGAAGTGCTTTTGGTTTCAGAAGTACCCTGCGATGTAAGTGGGCTGGAAATACACTGTGGGGGATTTCTCAATATCTCTACTAACCTGCCTCATTTCCAAAGAGAGAAAACATATTTTATCCAAAATCCATTTATTGTGCATGTTTAAACACGGTACAACCTAAAGCCACAGAAAATGTCATAATATCAAAATATAACAAGATCCATTTGGCACCAAGCTGCCAACTGAAACATATATTGGCTCAAAGTATGCCTAATCAAACAATGTTAGCAAACATTAAACAAGATCATACAACACTAGCTTTCATAACTACTCGACGGGCTAAGAGAAGGAGCTGGGGAGGAAACACAATACAAAATTATTAAAAAAAACAGCACCGTATTAACTTTCACTTCCACAAATACTTCTGGCACAGGCAGTTTCAAGATTGCTCAGGTACCACAGTCACCAGTTCCTCAAGTGACTTGTGTTTCTCAGAAATCACTCCGCTTTCAAGTTCATAATGCCCAAAAAGTCAAATGCAGATTGTGGGTAGGAGAAAACAAGCTTTTTCCATCCACTAATACTTGGTCCATGGTCGGTAAACAAAGAAACACCCCCATGCCAAATGCCAACATCTTCTTGATATTTTGAAGGATATCCATCCTCTTCCTCTGGGTTGCACTACTTAGGGCCAGAAAGATAACATGGCCTATGGTTTAAGTCATTCCTTTTGATTAGCACTTATTACTGCTGCTGTCTGTAAAAGAATTTAAAGGTCCACAATTGTTTTCACACTTGGGAATTTAGAGCAAGACCTGTAGTAGGAAGCCAGGCCTACCTTCGAAAACCCAAATGCACATGAGGGTCACCATCTAGAAAACATTTCATCAGTAAATGAAGGCTCGGGGAGCATGCGTCTTCACACTCTGTCAATGGTGGCACTTCAGAAACCTTGATCTTTGCTTCTCTGGCCATATTTGCCAACCTCTTGTTTAATTCCTACCCCTCCATGGTGCTGTGGGAGCATGAGAAAAGGTGAGAGATGCCTGTCTGATTCCAAAGAAAACATAGTACCCAATAACACCAAAGTTACTAAAGGTAAATTACTTTCTCTGCTTAGACTTGCTCATAATTGGGCAGATGTTGTCAGTGTCTAAAACAGCACATATTTCAAAAGCCTCGGTTGAGTTTTGCCAGCTCAGCCATGCATCCTCATGGCTCACCAATGCTTCTATATGGCTCTTCCTGATCGACAATACTTAAGCTAGGTCTGAGACAAACTATGTAAATGTAAATGTATGTGTACTTGTAAAGCGCACTATCACCTAGAAGGTATCTTTTCGCTATATACCGCTGTGGAACCCTTCCTGGCTTTCCCTGTGAGATGCCCCTTACTGGGCACCTCCAAGGTGAGGCCAGGCATCCTAGCGCTTTCGGGGCCGTTGTGGAGATTAAGCAAGCTATTGCCCACAGTTGCAGAGTGGGACCCATGATTAGAGTAGGCACCTTGGTGAGAATTATCGAGTCCATGGACATTGAGCCCAAGACCCTGCCACATCGGGAATTGAACCCTGGCCCCGGCCAGACCTCTGCCTCAGGGTCTGCCGCTCTAATCCGTGAGCCACACTGCTCCATGTGAGAGAAATCTCGCTTATCCATTAGTGAATGCAAGTTGTGCAGTGTCATAAAGATGTGTTGTGAATCCTGGGTTCTAGGATCCAGGTCTGCAGGGTTTTGGTTCCCAACACATGTGTACAAGGACATAGGGGCACATGCATCATCCCGGCCTTTTGCGAATTCTAAATTGCGAAAAATAGGGAATCGCAATTTGGAATTCGCAAAATGGGATGCATGTATATTTTCCCAAAATATTTGTGATTCGGTAAAAATCGCAATTTTTACCGAATCGCAAATATTATGCGATTTCCAAAGTGCAAAATCGCTATTCCCATTGATTCCTATGGGCCAAAAGGCCCATAGGGATCAATGGGAAGGCTTTAACAAATTGTGATTTTGTTTTTTAGAATCGCAATTTGTTCATGCATTACATGGGTGCAGGGGGGGGTCCAAAGGACCCCCCACTGCACCCCTGTAATGTATTTTTAAGTGCATGTTTCACAGACACATGTCCTAAGGACATGTGTGTCTGTAACATTACACTTTAAAAAATGCATTTTTGTGCATATTTAAACATTTTCGCAAATGACCACGAGGTTCAACCTCGTGGTAATTTGCACTCCCTATTTTGAAATTCTCAAATTTCAAAACAATGATGCATTGCTTTTAAGGAATCGCAAAATTGCGATTCCTTAAAAGCAATCGCATTTTTGGAAATCGCTAAAAATAGCGATTTTCACAAAAATGCATAATGCATCCCAAAAACGTATTTAGGAAGTGCAAACGGCCGAATTTACCGATTCGCACCGTTTGCACTTCCTAAATAGGTTGATGCATGTGCCCCTTAGTTCAGTGAACCATCACTCTGTAGGGAAGTCCGGTTTAGCCGCATTTCCCACACAAACCAGTGAGAATTCCTGCAAGAGCGGTGTATAGGTTTTCTGGGTTACCCACAGTCCCATAGAGGATTCAGAGAAATAGTAGCAAGCCCAATATTGTTCTCAGAATAGCACACTCAAGAATAGCACTAAGAAAGTTACTATATATTTTAAAGTATATTTACAACAGTTTCATTCTTTTGCTTAGTACATGAATAATAACCACAAATACTATAATTAAAATATCACTTGTGCGTGTTGCTAGCAGCGAGAATAAAATTAACAGTTTTTTATAATATGAGAGCATGGAATGGAATATCTAACTTTCCTCTAGAGTTTCTTGGGGTCCTGCGCACTGCATACTTGTTCGCAGGGTTCCACTACATTATCATTCTTCATCCAGAAGAGAGTGATCCTTCATAAGGAGAACTGCTGGGTTTTAGAGTGGATGCTCTTGTGATAACCTGATGTGAAGGCCTCTACAACTTGTTGTCGACTCCAGAGGTATGTATAGGATATTGACCACTGACTTTTAGCAAAATCATATGGATCTTCTAAAATCCAAGATGCAACCGGTCTAAACTACTGAGATGAAAATACATCAACTGTGACTACATGTTTAACTTTCGTATCTACTGTTAAACCTTGAGACGTAGACATTGAATAGTTTGTGTGTGATTTGTATTGCCTGATGTTACAACAAATCAATGTTAAAGTCAAGATGGCCCTTTCACAAGTTCAGCGAAAGATAAAGACATGCTAAATGTGGACCAAAGGCTGACAGGATAACTTAAAGTTTATAAAATGGACTCTGAATTGGGACAGACTAAAAGTTCCATGCATCTTTCCGTACAAATGAACTTGGGTTTCTAATGACAGTGTGTCGTACCATTTCCGCTTTTCAGTATGAACTCTTAATTTGTTGGACAACATAAACATTGGGATGGCGCCAGACCGATTCCATGCACTCCCTCAGGATATGTTGGCTAACAGTTCTGCTAGCTCACAGTGCCACCATAAGTATCCCTGAACCTAGTAAGGTAATGAATGGTTTGGGCAACCTCCGAACATGACAACTCTGACCCCCAAGAAATCATGGTAATAGCTCTAGAACCATTAGATCAGTCACTCAGGAGCATGTTCAATATTTATTGAACCATCATGATTCTTGTAGGAAATATATGTGCTGCAATGATTAATAGAAGCAGACAAATGTGATTAGCAATATAAGGACAGTGAAAACAATTAACAATTCCACCTTCATGCTAAAACAGTGTGTATATATGCTGGCAGATAGGTACTGTGTCTAGTGTAATCCTACTTATGCATTCCCTAACCTAGAGGCCTAGGGAAGGTGTTCTGCCAAGAAACCCCGCCTGAATTATCTAAATGCCCATTACCTGAAGGGAAGGTATGTAGGTCCCTGTCTTGGTCACAGGTTGGACATCCCTCTTCCCAGATGAATAAACAGGAATCAGCTGTGCTGAAATGCCAACGATAGTGATGACCTCACAATGACAGCAGAATGCTCCTCTAATTTGAGTAGGGAAGTGAATGTGTATTTAGAACAACAGCATTCATGCTTCCGTATCGAGGCTTCAGCCGAGCTGACATTGTTTATTGTCTCTGTGATAGCGCCATCACCTTATGGACAAATAATACACAACAACATTTGCAGAATGTATGTTCATGGTGTCGTCATCGTGCATATATGAAGTAGAATTGTAAGCAATGTGGATTCAGAGAAACCAATCCTGCACTGTCATGTAAGACAATGCGTGTTAAAAGTCCGCTGTGGAATAAGAGTTGGAAGTGGGTCTTGTCAACACCTTCCCTTTTGTTACTATATTCCAATTTCTATCGTGGTATGAGAAAAATATATACGTTTTACAACCAAATTTTGTGTTGGTTGAAAAACATTATTACATTAGATACCTATTTGGAAGAGACTCTTACAACACTCCCATTCTGGATACCAAATTGATATCCATTCGGAATCTCACTTTTCTGATTGCGAAAAATGGATTAGTACATAAGAAAAGCATTTTAATTGTTGCAACGAAACATTAAAGTGTTTGCAACTGATAAAATGCCTAGTATATTTGGACCTCATTTCTCATACTATTTGCTTGGTACCTACACCCTCATATATGAGGTTGCCTGTTTGCTTTCTTAAATGGGACATGTGAGTGTAGGCTGGCATATAGAGGCTATAGTAGAGTATTTTGTTTAAGACTTTCAGTGCACCAAATAGACTTTTCTTTCACTTAGTATTTGTTTGCTAGCTCTCCTTCCCTATTGATGAAACTTGTCAATTCCCCTCAATGAGTCAAGGTGAATTGGAAAAGTCATACAAAGTTTAGACATACCTCTGCACTGCCTATATCTACAGATTGAAGAAAGCAAATGACTATGAACAGAAAGCTATATTCTACCATGGACATTTTCAAAGAGAGTGGACTGATTTATTGATTGACTGACTTAAAATAATACCCACTAGCCCCTAGGAAGTAGTTGTGTGCGCCATTTGCTTGACATCCATCTTACCAACTGTCTAACCAAGTAGACTTTAGTTTGTCTGAAGTTAAAGAGTGAGTACGAGCTCTGTGTTTCCAAGGGTAAAATCTAAGTCATGCCTGGGGCCTTGTTCAGATAATGAATGGGCGTCACACATATCTATGGGCCTTTATCAAACTTTTATCTTTGCTGCGAAGTTCTCTTTCAGGAAACTGGAAGGAGATTTTAGGACAAAGATGGAGAGGTGCTAGCTCATGAATGAATTTATTAACTGCACATAACATCTTGAATATCATCTGGACAGAGATTGGTAGCAGTGTAAGGATCTACATGCCAATGATACTCTTTTACAAACACCCAAAATTGTGGAAACACAGCATTCTGAGTTCACTGAAGCTTGATGAAGAGATTCATAGATAATTATTGCTTAGAGGGCTTTAGAATAATCCAGATAAGCACTGACAGCTGCAGCTATTACCAGGGCATGACTCATAAGTGAAATTAGTGGATGCAGAGATTTCAGCCTGTTAATTTGCTTGAACTAGTTTCTTCCCACTGTGTTGATCTGAGTTTTAAGGGAAACCTGAGCATCAAGTAGGATCCCAAAATATTTATCCCAGTCAGTTGCACTTAAATGTAGGCCAAAGATATTAGGTATATCTAATGATAATAGTGAAGAGCTTTCCCATTTCCAATGATAATTAGCGAAATCGTAGACTGATTAAGCAGGAACAAATTGGCAGGTGTCCCGTCTTGGAAAGAAACCAATAGAGACTGCAGATGTAGGCGTTAAACAAAAAAGAAGCTTTTAAATTTTGTGCGATCTTTGGGACAAAAAGAGTGAAATTATTTGATGGTAGAAATTGAGGCTTACGCAACAATGATCATACTTTTCAAGGGGATGTCATGATCTACTTTTTCAAATGCTGGGCTGAGGTCTAACATAATCAGAAAGGGTACCGCACACTCATGAATGAAAAACCAAGGTCACTTCTCAAAATCCCAGTAATCCAATTTCACTTGCATACAATGGCCTAAAACCACACTGGCCGGGCAACACCATGTAGTTTGAATCTAGTAAGCATTGGCATTGTTGAACCTCAGTGTTTTCTAGCATTCGTGCAAAAACTGCCAGATCTACTATAGGAAGGAATCTTACCACGTCTGAAGGAGATGCATTTGATTTCTTGGTAAGTGGCATAATCAATTCTTCTATTAAGGCAAGACGAGTCATAATTTCCAAGACCCCACACTTTTTCAGGGCATGTGCTCATGATGCCACCATTATTTAAAGATTTTAAAGCAAAGCTGACATATTTATTATTGACGAGTTAGCTAGCAAGGCTAAATCCATCAGATGAAGCCAAATGCTGGATCTGCTGCATTTTCTCTTTCCCTACAGTACATTTGTAAGCATGTGTAAACAGGTCCTGTCCTGTGGAGGGCCTTGCTTCAGTTTGTTGGCTTGGGGCTCTCAAAAGTTCATGCATGCTTGCAATACATGCAGTAATGGATAAAACCCCCCTTATGTTAAAGGCTGGGGAGAAAAGGACAGAGCACAGAGCATCAGGAAGTGACAGCTTATTCAAATTCACAGTAATTTCTTCCAAACAAACAGGAAAGGGGGTGTTGTGATCTGTAATGGGGAAACTCTTGTCCATGGAGGAAAGTCTTGACCATATAGCTTGAAATTTGCATATTCTATAATAAACAACAAATTAAGTAGATTACTTACCTTTTGTTTTGGTTTGACATTGAAAGAGATTGATAATGTGTTAGTTGCTGCAGCGACAAGCTGAAAAAAGAGTTTTGGAATGACTGTCAGCTTGTTAATTTCATCATCCCAATGTGCTTCATAGCATCCATCATAGCTTTCTTCGCACTTTTCATTCTGGTCATTCTGGTCAAGTATTGTTTGAAAATGGCACGAGTTATTTTTTAATTACCATTTATTTTTTCAAGTTTTTGAGCCCTGTGTTTTAGTTCTTTTTGCTAAGAAGAGAACCATGGAGCCTTCTCTGATTGGGTCCTGGAGATCTGAGTGGAGAGACATTAGATAATAAAACTAACCTAGAGAAGAGACAAGAGGCTTCCATCCAGGAAAGTTGATGTTTTTTCTTTGCCTTAAACGTTCAGTGAGATAAATTTGTAATCCATAGGCCTCACGCCAGGACCTCTGAGCACTTTCGTGTTGTAACAAATGATTATTTAACAGCCTCTTTACAAAGTATGGACAAGAAGGTGATGTGTGTTGGGAGATATCAATGCAGGAGGATTGTGATAAGTTCACACATTAAAGACACCAGAAGTACCATTTCATGTTCAGCACTTTCCAGTCTAAGTACAAAACTACCAACACAAATACTCACATACCCAACAACACAAATTTCAAATACTGACAAGCTAAATGCCTTAGCTTTGTCAGAATGCTCAGTTCAGAGCTTCTCTGCATCAAAAGTATGTTGTCACCGGAATTTGCCCAAGGTTTGCTAAGAATATATGCCAAGGACTTTTGGTGGTCTAGTATTAAAGATAGGCAGTTAGAGCTCCCTCTCTGTCTCCCTCAACCACAAAGATAAGAGCTCAGATTGGATTCCAGAGTTCTCCAAAACCTGTTACCAGTTCTTGACCAAAGAGGGAATAAGGGCCCGGCACATACACTCTTAAATTATCCATTGTTTGTTTGCTTAGACCAATTAGCCTCCAACCCACAAACCTCTGTCTGTGGCTTTGGTTTAACTCTTGCTTAACTCAATCTAATGAGGGCGCAACATGCCCTGAGGGAATGATGCAGGCTGGGTGTTATGAGACTTGCTGTGTTGGCTTCACCTTGAACAGTCACTGATCAGAAGCCACAGGACTGAAGAGACATGTCTCTGTTGATGTTTCAAATGATTAGAAATTAGTCTTTTAGTGGGGTATTGGAGCGTTCGTATAGGAAGTTGTAGCTTTCTTAACCCCTTAAGTGCTGCGCACGTTCACCGGCCGACGGCACCACTACCTCCGTAGTGCTGCCGTCGGCCGTTGAACGTTCGAACTGCACCTGCGCAATGGAGCGTCCAGCACTGGAGCTGGACGTTCCGTTCCATAGCAGTTATGAGGTTAAAGAAAATGAATAATTTCTTCTGCTAAATGTTTTTCTTTTCATTATCTTTTTGTGTAGAATTCTACATAGACCATTGTTAGGAACTTGATATATTATAGGATTTGACATATATTCTAAACGTGGAAAGCAGATCTGAATGGGAGAGTTACCAACATGAACTTAAACTGGTTACAATTTAGTTGTAAATCTTACATTGCTGTCTATGGACTATTGTATTTCTGTGAGACGACAAGGAATGATCCTGTTCTCCAAGAGAACACGGAAAGATGTTTGGCTGGCTGAGGAGGAGGAAGACTGCAACATTAATGAAATGCATTGTCTATTTTAGTGTGTGTTCTTGGAGTAGGTTAACACTCTTCCCTACACTCTTTCCTAGACCACTTGCCACTTCCATTTTTCCCAGACCTTTATGCCACGTTTCTTGAGAATTTTTATGAGTTTCTCAAACCTCTCTTTGCGGGGAGTTCTGATTTATTGATTTCTTTTATACAGCTGGCTTTAATGCTAACGCTTTATGCTTTTCTCTCACTCTCTCTAAATCTAGGGCCCTTAATGAGATGAGTTCTGACTGATACCATTTCTCTCTCCCATTCCTAGAATAGGGATTCTTCTTTTATGGAACATGCTTTAATGCATTTATTATAATATGATTAAGCAATATTGATTTTATTTTCTGTCATATATTGAGGCTTGAGATTAAAACGAATTTAATTTGTGATCTGCAATAAAGATGAACTAAAGATGAACTACTAAAAGATTTGATTAATAAAACCCTTTAACCCATACCATACTCTCATTATTGACTGAAAATACATTAGTGAGTGTGCTTATAATGTATGAAATGCAGAGCTCCTAATCTTCTCTAATACAGTGGCAAAGATCCATTAGACCCATAATCGGGGATTTGCTCAGATGATGGTGAACCAAAATACTTTAATTTAAACCAAATCCCTGCTCCAGCAGACAAATAGGCATCAAAGAGGGGTTTTGGCCACCGAAACCAGAGTGGGGAAGGGCCCAGACTAGGGGCTTAAAGGTTAGGCAGTACAGGAGAGCAGAAGGGTTGGTGGAAACAAGAATCTTAGTTTTGACTACATTCAATTTGAAGTGCTTAAAATACATCCCGTGGTGGACAATGGTTAAGCAAGCATGCAAATTGATCAAGGCCTTGGTGGAGTCATCCTCGAATTTGGCAATATGTTGGGTGTCATTTGGGTGTCATTGGCGTAAAATAAAATTTAAAGTACAAAAGATTCAATTAGGTGGCCAAAAGAATCAGATAGAAATAAAAAAGAAGGGGTGCGAGAACAGATACTGAGGGACACAGTAAGTCCACAGCCTGGAGGTTGAGCCTGACTTGAACAGTTCTGTTTGTTAAAAATCTGCAAGCCAATGTAGGGCTGTGCCACGAATTCCAAGCTCGTCAAGCTTTGCAAGAAGAATTGCATAGTTGACATGTCAAAGCCCACGGATAGATCCAAAAGGATCAAAGCAGCACAAATGAGTCAGAGAACATTCTCAGATCATCCAGCACTGAACAATGCTAAGTTCAGTACTATGGCCAGAGCAAAAGCCCATCTGAGTGAGTTAGAGGAGGCTAGTATTAGGCACGAACCCAGAGAGAAGTTAAAACACTGCTTTCTCCAGCATTGTACCAAGGAATGGTAACTGGGAGATAGGTATATAAGTATATAGTTGAATAGAACTTCTGGGTCTAAACAGGGCTTCTATAACAACAGAGAGACTGCTTCTGTTTTAAAGATATCTGGGACACAAACTTCCAGCAAAGAAGTGTAATAAAAGCTCTGGTCCAACTAGGGTCTATCATTTAATACTCTTTGTAAAGCCTACTGGCCACCAAAGAATCAGGTGGCGAGGCTATGGGTTAACAAGTGCAAAAAGTATTTGTTGCTAAGTGGCAAATTCAGTAATCTTAACCCCACATCCTGGACAACTGGACTAGACAGGAAACACAGGTGCTGGAAGAGAGAATAGAATATCCTCAATTTTGTGCACAAAAATATAAGCAATCTGGTTACATTTCTCATTGGATTTTAATAATTGAAAAAAAAGCTGTGAGGGGATTGGGTCATTTAGAATTCTTTCAGAATAAAAGTCAGTTTTAGCTTTCCCGAATACACATTTCTAGGTGATACTGAGCTTACTCCACCCTGTTTTAGAGCTGGGGTTAAAGTACCTGCGCGTTCGATGTTCTAGGGTCCTAAGGGCGTGTTTGGTGGATTTAAGTTCCGATGAATACCACTTATTGGCTGTCTTTTACTACCCAAACAGGGTTTAGGGGGCCCATTTTCCATCAGGGCATCTTTGCTACACTACTGGATATAGAGTGGTTGCACAGCCCACAGAAAAAACAGTAGGTGTGAGTAAACACAATGAAAAGGGAGATGCAGTAATTGCAGTGCAGTAATTGCAGTCGTGCTTCATCAAAGCCAGTTACATTTCAGTTGCACACCTGCTGTTTTACTCTAATTAGTCTATGTGATTGCCTACTATTACGGCTAGTAACAGTGGGCGGGTAGCAGTATTGTAGTACTACTATACGTACTTCAAAATACAGTTTGTGACTAGGCCGCAAAGCGTGTGAGACCTAGGGATATTCTGAAGGCTTATAAGGCCTTATGTACGAAATTTTCATTTTGCCTTTCCTAAATAGTGAATCCCAAGAAATAGCTATTTAAGAAATGCTAAATGGAGTATACAAAATAGAGATTTCCTAATAGCTCTTTGAAAAATGCATTTTGTGTGCATTTTTTATAAATTGCACATGGTGACCATCGATTTGGAGTCGATGGTAAAAGACTCCTAAAGGCCGATTTAAAATGTAGGAAATGCTTTGTACATGTGCTTAGGAAATCGCAAACAGGAAATCCCTATTTGCAATTTACTATTTAGAGAATCGCAAAAAGCGATTTCTACTAGGGATTTCTTCGTGGGTAGAAATTGCATTTCGCGATTCCATACCTGCCTTTGTACATATGGAAAGGCAGTTTAGCATTTCCTAAAAGACCGAAATTGCGATTCGGTCTGTTAAGAAATGCTAAATCCTTTCAAACAAATGGCCCATAATTTGTTATAACAATTGTTAGATGATGTACCATATAGCTGTGGGACTATTCGCTGTGACCCAGTGTACATCAGTGTCCAGCAGAGACACGAGTTAGAGTGGTGATATCCAGAGCACCTGTAACAAGTCTCTCCTGTGCCATTCACCTTTCCCCAATCTACTGCCACCCAACATATTACTATTGTGCACATATTACAATTGTGCACATATTACTATTGTGCACCGAAAGGCCACCTTCTCTGTGCTATATATACATGTGATGCACCCCCAGGCCCTTTTACCAGATACTTAGGGTACTAGAGACACACAAAACATTGAGAATAAAGCTAAACACAAAGATAGAATGAGCCAGTCAGGAGTTATGACAGCCTTACTGTGTACTTCCTTCCTGGCAGTCATAGGATCAAGCCTCATGTGCTCCTGTGGTTTGCAGCGCTTCACATCTTCAGAAGAGTTTGTGAATGTCCCGCTGGGAGCCAACAGTGCACGTCTTTGTTTTGGCAGAGATTTAAGAGTAAGTTTCCCCACTGTTTAAAAAGGTTCCGGTTTTTGCCCAGGGCTGAGTAAAGCAGCACATGGCACGGATCATTAATAGCTGTTACTAACGACAAACCATACAAGAGCTGATGAGGTTACCTCAATTCTTCTCAATGGAGATATCCAACTTGTCTAAATTGTGGTGAAGGAAGGTTGCCAACACAGTTATGGAAAATAGCCATTGCCCAGCACTAGGGTGGTTAACCATAGCCATATGTGGGGTGCAGTTTATCCCTAATAGAAGATGTCTGAAATTGCGAAGATTTCGGCTCGCAAACGTTCTGTTCTCTTCTTGTGAATACTACAATTGCCTACTTGTAAGCCATAAATATTTCTGCATGAGTTTTCACGTTAAAATTGGGACTTTCACCACCCTTTTAGGTTGTTGCAGAGTAAAAACGATCGCCAACATAAATCCAGTATTACAGTCGAGATGAAAGCCTTTTTAGGTTTATCGCACAAGTAATCACATCTATTTTAATGCCAAAGAGTACCCGTAAGGAAATATTGACAGCGCACCAGGGCCTGGGGCGGGAATTTAGATGGTGTAAGCAGAAGAATAGAGGGAAAGTCTGCAAATCAAGGGTAGGCCAATAATAAGGATCTGCACAGACTTCACTTAAATAATACAAACAGTGGCGGCCAGCATGATTCGCAGGTGGTGTGCTGGGGTGGGCAATGAGAGGGTGCTCGGGGGTGCGGGGTTGCGAAACGAAAACAATATATATACACTTACGTTGCCACCAAGTCCCGCAAGGACCTGCTCCTTGCTCCTGATCTCCTTGTTGGACTCGATTAACAGGAAACCAGGAAGAACAGCCAGGCTCCCCTGACCAATCACAACGCTGCGATGCAGCATTGTGATTGGTAAACACCTAGGCTCCCCTGACCAATCACAACGCTGCGGTGCAGAGTAATGATTGGTTTTGAGCGCCCTGGTTTAACGCTCAACCAGGGAATTGGGGCCTGGGCATGTTCTCCCCGCAGGCTGTAATACAGCCTGCATGGACAACGGGGAAAGTGCGCATGCCCGGTTTGGGTGGCCTGAGAGGGCCGACCAAATAGTCATTGCGCACTTAGGAGTGGGCAAACCACTCCTCCCCTGCCCTGCTCCAATAGCTGAGCAGCCCCGCCCACCCACAAAGGAAACATAAATTGATAATAACTCAAAATGATTATCTTTTTATATTTCCTTTACTTTACACTGCTCAAAAGCAGCGGGGCAACGCTCCTTCCCCACAGTGGAGGGGCCACCACAGAATACAAACAACACTCACACTTAATGCCCATGTGTGCTGGTGCCACATAATTTTTACCCTAATGATAGCTATGCCGGGTTAATAACCTGTATGGGCATCAGTACAAATATCAAATCTGGATTGCCTCTAGGTGGAAAATTCACAAATGATCTAGCTCCTGGGCACACACTGAGTGGATTGACATCCAGACAATATGATGCACTGGCAGAGATAAGGTTTAAAATCAAGTTTAGAAAATTATTTGTGCGACGGGGTGCATCTGTAAAGTGTGCTACCATTTATATTGCAGCAATTCGTTTTTCAGAAAAACAGTGTCTGCAAAAGTATTGCCCATTTTGTCTTTTGTAATATAGCATTAAAACCACTGCTAATGGTTATAACGGTGGTTAAAGGCCCTCTTTCAGAATTATAAGCTCGATACCCGGGAGAGGGCTTAAAATATGAGGAAAGGCCTTTAATAACCATTATAGCCCGAGATAAGAAGGGCTATGATGATATAAGAACATTTCACCCAGTAAGGATAGAAGGTTCTGAAATAAAAGCAGAAAAGCAGGAATACAAACAATGCAACGTAGAAGCAGAATGGCTATACCAGTCATTATTGGACCTGAGCCACTTTTATGGTCTTCAAAGGAGATGAGCGCAAGTGAGATTTCAGGCACTTGAAGAAGCATGGGAGGCTTCCTTCGAGTCAGAGGTGTAGGGAGATGAGATACCAGAAAAAATGGCCTTATCTTTGGAGATATCTACCACTTAGAATGTGTCTACTTAGCTGAGTAAACTGTTAGCAACTTGTAGACTGTTAAGTTGTTGGGCATCTGGTCAGTTGTATGGTGGAAAGATTTTCCAAAGGCAGCCAGTGCTGCAATAGTACACAGCCTTGTGGACTGTATAAAATGTATTGAACCGTGTTCTTTTCTGCAGACACTGTCCGGTCAGGGTTAATGTGGTCTGTTCTTTTTAACCAATAAAGATGTGGGCTGTATGGCTTTGGGCCTTTGCAGTATGCTTACTGACTCTTCAGGCTGACCTTAATGGATGTTATTGCAAATGAGCAAGGGCCAGAGCTCTGATGTAAAATGGTGACTAAGGGGAAGACCTCACTAAAATGTGTAGGTAATGGGTCGTGTTCCTGGTGACTCCACTGATGTAGGTTAGTGTCACAGATCACACCAAAGATATACATCTTCTGCACTAATAATGGGAAGCATCTTCATGAAGCATCAAATGAGTGGGAGCTTTATCTGTAAAAAAAAAAGAAATGAATAAGTGCAGAATGCACATGTTTTTCTTAGGAGCCCACCACTGGCACTGCTGAGGTTGCCAAATACCAACACTGCTTGCTATTGAGTCCATCTCATGCTTCCTTTTCCCTTCACTTTTTGTCTTTTTATCTCACTCCTTTTTCATCGCACAAGAAATATGGGGGCATATTTACAAAATAATGTTAGAGCGTGGTGCTGCGCCAAATTTGGCAGCGCTACGCTTTGACATTTTTTTAAATGCTGGGGTGCTCCGTATTCAAAAGAATACTGTGCACCCCTGTGTTTCCCCTAGCGCTGGCGTAATTAAAGCTGCCTAGCGCCAGCACAGCCACCCTGCTGCCATGTTGCAAGGGTTGCCTGTGCTGCAGGTCTGATTGTTTATGTGCAGGAAGTGGAACCTTCCTGCACATAAACAATCAATAATGGCAATTTGCTCTTTCTACGTGTGCTGCAGAATTCGGCACACATGGTTAGAGCAAAAAACAAAGAGAAATGTATAATTTCTCCTTGTATCACTATTCTAATGCCCGGTATTCCATGGCATTAGAATGGCCCTGTTTTTCCTGTACCTCCGCTTTGTAAACCTGGGGCAGCGTACAAAACCTATGGGTGTTGTGGTGGGGACATCCACAATAACACCCGTTGCACTCCCCTTTGCCACAAAGGACTGCAGCGGAAAAGGGGTATATTTCCAAGATGACCTTAAGCCACGCTAATTGGCTTAGCGTCACTTTGCAAATATGGGAAATGGCGCTACGCTACCAGAACATCTAACTAAGTGACAGTCCAGGGCCACTGGGGCTTGTACATATGTCCCCTCCTTTCTCCCTTTGTCAGTTTTTCTGCCATTCCCTTCCTCCTACTTTCACTCTTGCTGTCTTTATCTCGCTTTCTGTGAGACAAAGGTGTCCACCACCGGCAACCACCAGCACGGATGTATGTCGTTACTACATATGCTTTTACAACGCATGCCTTTACCACGCAACTTTTACAACGCAAGTCGTTACAACGACTTGCGTTTGGGGGCGCTGGATAGTGAATAGTTTAATTTACTATTCCAACTCCAGTCCCCGTGGATAGTAGGGAAGGTTTTGGATAGTAAATTAAACCATTCCCTATCCTACAGCACCCCCCAGCGCAAGTCGTTGTAACGACTTGCGTTGTAAAAGTTGCTTGGTAAAGGTAGTGCGTGGTAAAAGTTGCGTTGTAAACGCTGTTCCCCCCACCAGCACACATTAAGCACTGGCTTTCATAGAAGTATACGTTTTGAACGGTACTAATGAAAAATCTCCTAGGGGCACATGCATCAACCTATTTAGGAAGTGCAAACGGTGCGAATCGGTAAATTCGGCCGTTTGCACTTCCTAAATACGTTTTTGGGATGCATGAAACAATTTTTCAAAATTCGCTTTTTTTTGCATTTCCTAAAAATGCGAATGCATTTAAGGAATCGCATTTGTGCGATTCCTTAAATGCAATGCATCAATTTTTTTTAAAATGCGAATTTTGAAATAGGAAGTGCAAATTAACACGAGGTTGACCCTCATGTTAATTTGCGAAATTCTTTAAAAAAGCACAAAAATGCATTTTGGAAAGTGTCATGTTACAGACACACATGTCCTTAGGACATGTGTGTGTGAAACATGCACTTTAAAATACATTTCAGGGGTGCAGGGGGGGTCCTTTGGACCCCCCTCTGCACCCTTGCAATGCATCAACAAATTGCGAATTCCAAAAAATAGAAATGCAAAACGGCATTGATTCCTATGGGCCTCTAGGCCCATAGGAATCAATGTAATGCCATTCCTTAATTACGATTCGCAATTAAGGAATCGCAATTTCCGAAAATTAAGAAATCCTAAAAAAAATTAGGATTTCTTGATGCATAGGATTTTGAAATTCCTAAATTGCGATTCCTCAATTTTCGCTATTTAGGAAATGCAAATTCCTACAATGATGCATGTGCCCCGTAGTCTCTGCAAGTAGATGGGGTCATTAGGGAGAGACAGGAAATTTCCACCTGACGACAGGTGGGGGAAGTGTGAGGAAGAGTATTTCAAGTGCTCGCTGCCAGGCCTGTTTCCTCACTCACAGTCCTCCTATAAGTTGAACTCACAGTCAAACACTACTTTAGTTCACTAGCACCCCTAAAGTCTCTCTCAGTGTCTGCTATTGCTACCTGGCCTTCTCTCCTAGAGTCACGACTGAAGACAAGGCTGCCAATAGTGGACATGCTGTAAGCAGTAGCATTAGAGGACAGCATTCCTTAACCAACTTGTACCTTTTATTAACAACATCCTTGCTCCCAATCCAAAGTCCTCCCCTCCTCCTCCATTTTTTAAATGTGCTTTCACACGCTCCAGTGTCCTCTTTTCTCTTGACTCCCTACTTTATAGCCTGCTCTTCCTCAGTCTCTAGATTTTGATTTTGACCCGAGGTGCATAGTCAGGAATGATGTGTGACTCATTGAGTAGATGGTAAAGATCCTCTTAATTACCTGCATGGCTTTGTTGACTTGTAACTAGTTCTGACATTTTGTCTCCCTTTTGCAGGAGCGTCCCCCCCCCCGCGCCAGCAGCGTAAAAAAGCTAAATAAAATGATAGTACATTCAGGTCCGGCCCCCCCCAAGTCTTGGAGACTTGGGGGCGGGCCAGGTGGATTACAGGCACCACAAGGAGTGGTGTGCACTGTTATCAGTGCCCCTGGAGGTTTGGTCGACCGTCTCAGGCCGACCAAATCGTCATGCGCATTGAACCTCTCTCCACCCCAGCTGCCTTGCTGGGTTGGAGAGAGTAGTCACAGGCACCCAGTCGCCCTGGGAGCACAGATGTGCTCAGGCCAATCCTGAAGCTGCTCTCATGCATGAGAGCAGCTTCAGGGTTGGACGCAGGTTTGTTTGGGAGCCTCTGCCTGCAGTGGAGCCACAAGAGGAGCAGAAGATAACAATGCGGTGGGCTGCAGGTACGTTTTTTTCCCCTCTTTTTTTTTTTTTTGTTCGCTGTCTTCCCCACCCCGCCCCACAACTCTCTTCCGACACCGGCCACTACTGCCCTTTTGATTTTCTACCCATATAAGAAATCACCCCATTGTCTATCTTCAAGCCTCACCTGGACTGTTTATTAAAGTCTAAATGACTTAGAGGCTCTGTCGGTGAACCTTTATAGGTAAAGGGTGCACAGGTGATTTTTGAAAATACTCATTATGGAAAGGGCATACTTACATCTCCGCTAAGTGGACTCGAGGGTAGCAGTAAAATATGTGATAATGGATATTTACCTTTGTTCCTTCTGCATATATTGATTGTTCATGTTGTCTCTGATAAAAGAGTCAGATGGCTACAGACAAAGTGCCTGCTAAAAGATGGGCCTGTAATGGCATTTGGGCATCAGGACAAAAAAAATCCTTAATGGAAGTACAAGCTTGAAAATTGTACAAAGTATGCAACTAGAATACAGTTACCAAACTTGAAATGTACAAAAAACAAACATAAAGCTTTAATTGTAGTAATGGTCATAGCACGCCACAGAACTTTTCAGCAGCACTCGTCTATATTCAGAACTTGATCATTCAAATAATTTTTACTCATCAAAAAATAAACACATGTTAACCGAAATCTGTTACGGTCAGCACTCTTATGGCCTTACTTAAAATACAGAAGGAATTCTGCTTTTCAGGAGAACCAGAATTACTAGTAGAAATTACCCCAAACACATCTTTGAACTTTGGCAGTAGTATTTTGCACAGGTTGCATTACCTTGAGTGCAGTAGCATCTCATGAAGAAATTCTGCCACTTTTAAGAGTGTACAAGCACCCCTAAAACTAGCGGGGAGACATTGTGAAAATAACAATTCCAGAAACCAGGCTACCAGTACTCTTTGGATACAATTTTTTTAAATTTTGTTTTATAAAAATGTTGTTTAGAATAAAAATCAGTGTCGACTCATGCCCAAAGGAAATATACCGACATGTGTCAGCCTGGCAATGGGAAAAGAAAGAATACTGAGGTATAAAGGGATAAAAGATTACGGAAAAGGGGGCAAAAATGGACACTGAGGCTTCCATTACATGTGCCTTTTTAATTCAATGTGGCCTGTAACTGGAGTTACTGGTCCGCTCGGAATTATAATTCCAATAGTAAAGCCACCCAACTGTATGATTCCCCCAGAGAGTTCACCTGCTAAAAACAGGTGGACTTCTGGTGAAATATCAAATAAGGAATAACCAAGGGACTCATGAATGGAATTACTAATTCACTCAGTGAGTCTTTACTTCTAAGGGGGCATTTAGGGTCCCACTAATAATCGTCCAGTAACTCCAACCCGCAGGCGTTACCTGTAAACACTGATATTGGTAAAGCCAGGAGGGTGGAGTTACTACTGATTTAATGGAGCATTCATAAAGTGGACCTTACCTATAGACAGATGCAAATGTACAGTTGAGAAAGACACTGACATTGAGATAGACACAGACGCGGCAGAGAAAAGGAGTGTAGCTTGTTAAAGGGAGTCTTATGAAGTCCCCCATGACATTTCCCAGCACTTTGATACTTTGAGTGGGGGAAAGGGAGGGTTGACGAACAGAAGCGACTTTAAACACACATGTTAACGTGCTGCAGGCAGCTAATGTCAATGCAACTACTGTAGTATATACTATAGTGACATTGCCTTTACGTGAACGTGATGGAACACCAAGCTCTTCTGAGTATTGGTGGCCGAGGGATAGGAAGTTGTTCTTCCAAACCAGAGCGAGTGCCCTTCCCCTTAGATCTCTGACAGGCAGGTGGGGTGGTCCATCAATTACCAATTGCCCCTCTTGTGGAGCACAAAACGAAACAATTGGCCATTTTTTATTTGCTTGTACGATCTATGCAGAGCCAAGACGCATCTGGCTTACCCCAATGTGCAAGAATTTAGGTACGACTAGTAGTGTGGTAGCTTTAAGAATTATACGCACTAGCACTTTACTGCCTATAGTAATAGCCACCGCCAAATATCTTGGTTGGTCATGGACTATTAGACAGAAGTTTTTAGGCAGTTGATTGTTTCTTTTAAGTTAGCTATTTCTTTAACTTTGTAAATGATGTACTGCAAGAGTGTCTGCATTTTATCTGTAAATTCTTATCTCGCAATGAAATTGATGTATTTTATCTGTTTTAAGTCCTACTTTTAACACAAATGTTTTTTAATGGTTTTATTGAAGATTGTATATGCTCTTAATGAGTTAACCTCAAATAAAGCAAATTTGACTTGACTTGACATGACATTGACTTTATGTGAACGTGATGGAACACCAAGCTCTTCTGAGTATTGGTGGCCAGCGTCCAAGTTTTGGGAGCCTTGGAACACAAGTGCTGTACTAAGTGACAAGGCAATACACAAGGTCAGGTATATTACTTGGAAGCTACACAGAAAGTAGTGGATGATGCATGGATTCAGTACTGGAATTCCATACTTACAAAGTTCATATTAATGCAGTGAGTAGCTCTTTCGTGGATGGTGAAGTGTCATGGGACTATGTGCGCTAGGACCTTTGCGTTTCTGGACGGTCTCAACAGAGGAATTACATAACCTGCTGGGAGGTGTTAAGATGTGGTTAGTAATGATTTTGATATAATCAGAGGACAGTGGGTGTTCGTATTCGGAGGAATGGAGAAGTCTGTTACTGAGCTCCGTGTGTGGCATGTTTATGTGCATGCCGTCGGGCTGAGGAGACCACTACAGACGGGGATCTCTTTCCAGAGTAGTGTTCTAAGAAACTGAAAGATCTAAAATGTGATGGTACTCAGAGAGATGAGTACAGATAGCAGGTGAATGTGAATAGGTTGCAGTAACCAAAGCGGAGTAAGCTCATGCGATTAGGGCATATAGGAACTTAATAACATACCACTGGGTGACTTTTAAAACGAGGATGGGTAATTATTAGTGAGCACTTTGTTCTACACTTACCTATCCTTAAATGGTGTCTGTGGGATGTGGAAAGGGAGTGACGGGACTAGTTGTACAGTATTCTAAGAAAAACGAATGACTTTGTTCAGGGGGTAAACATACCCAAGGAGATCTGTCAGGAAGCTGTTACAATAATCACATTTGTTGATATTGTTGTTATTATTATTTGACACTTACATTTTCAAATTAGCATGGAATACAGCACGTTTAGTAGCCAGGGGATGACTTTGCACTCATCACTAGAGAGTTAATCGAGGGTTTGGCCATGGAAAGTTTGAGGTGTGTTCAGATTTTCCTAATGTTGTGAAGTTGGAACTGTGCAGTAGTGGCAGTGAAGGGTCTGAATAAATTCACTCAAAGGCTACACTTAAACAAAAAGACAAATATCTGGTGCAGATGAAATGGACAAATTATCAGGTGGAAAAGCGATAGGAGACATAACAGTATTCGGTACCAAGAATGCAGAAGTTGAACATAGCTACAATGAACAGAGAGCAAGAATATGCATGCCGAGTAACAGAGGATAAGCTCGTCGAGCAGCAGCAGCAGGAGGTAAGGTGGAGAGGATAGCTCCCCTTACAAGTACCAACTGCCACCTCCTCACAGGGGAAAGAGAGGTAAAAGCCTTCCACCTCCCTGGCCCGCCCCCGCTAAAAGACAAAAGAAAGTGGTGAGCTAAGTTAAGTCACAGAAGCGGCTGAGTTTTGTGCCACCGTGAGGCAGGCTATATCCTTCCCTTGGCGTAAGGGTTGCGCCAGCTGATCCTGTTAGATACTGCATCCCTGCTGGTTGCCAGCCCCATACTGAGAGGCTGTTTGGGGCGGAGGCTGCAGGTAAGTCTCATTGCGTAGGGGTTGATGGTGGCCACAGGAGTTCTTTGGTTGTGATATTGGTGGTGCCACTTGTGCCTGGGTGGTAGCAAGGTGGTTGTCCCAATTTACTCCCTGCGTTCCTGTGTACACCACCAGGGTTCTGAATTGTGGGACTCTCCAGTGTCATAATAAGCAACTGGACCCTTGCTTCATGCATATTCTAACTTCCAGCCATTTGGACCCTACTGGGAAATTGACATCCATTCCCAATCCATGCCAGGTTTTGTGAAAGCCAGCCTGATCATGCTTGAAGCCAGCCTGCTCATGTTTGATTCTCCATTGCCCAGAATTCCCTGCTCACTGCTTCGTCTCCACCCCTGCAGGCCAAGGATGGGTGGAGGAATTCAGCTCACGTGTGGCTGGCTGCTGCTAGCCTACACCTGATATGTGTAATTACTGTGAGCTCTTTTAAGCCCCAGCTCCCTTCAATCCAGTCATTGTAGCTGTATACCGGTGAGACCAATCCTTGTTTCCAGTGTTTTCTGAGCCTTTGATATCGTTGTTTCCAGTGATTCCTGAGATTTAGTTAATCCTTGTTCCTTGATTCCTGAGCTATAGCTATTCATTGTGCCTGAATTTGCACTACCTGCAGTGCTACCTTGTTTCATGAGTTCCTGGGCTATAGTTCTTCTTTGTTCCTGTTTCTGGGCTTCAGCTATTTCTTGTTCCTGATTGCACTGCTTGCAGTGCTCTCTTGACTCCTTGTTTCCTGAGTTGGGGCTATTGTCTGTTTCCTTGAACCAGCACTGCCTGCAGTACTACCTTGACTCCTGAAGCTTTAGTAATTCTCTGTTCCTGTACTAGCCCTGCCTGGAGTGCTACCTTGACTCCTGAGCCTTAGCTCAATTATTGTTCCTGCCTCAGTACTGCCTTCTATGCTACTTTGTTTTCTTGCTTCCTGAACCTGCACTATTCTAGTATACCCTTGTAGCCTCCTGTTCAGTATATCCTTTTCCAGTACCTGCCTTTCTTCCCGTTTCCTTGGTTCCAGTTTCTAGTCTGCTGTCTTTCGACTCTGCTGTCTTGCTTCTGTTGCCTTGTATGTTTGTTACCTACTTTCTGCCAAGTATGCCCTGTAATTTCCTTCCTTTCCTGTTAAACACCCCTCCTTGCTAGCTCCTTGTCTATTGTGCTTGTGTTTAGTTCTCCCCCCTTGCTGTTAATGCCTTTCATGTTAATTTTTGATCGCAAGGATCCTTGGGCACAGCTGACTACCTAAGTGGTGTTTCTTGTTTACTGTGAGTATTGTCTTTGAGTTTATAACATCACCATAGGTATAAGCTCCACAGACCCTGCCTTTGCATGCATATCCTGGGTATTTGCAGTCAGTATCTGTAACAGCAATTGTGAGTGAGAAACTTACTGAGATTCAGTCTTAACGTATAGAGCTCCTGAGTGCTTTACCCAACACTCCCTTTTATTGTTAATGTTGTATTATATATATGTCTTGCACGTCCGTCCTGAGTGTAGTTAGTCCGAATGCTAAATTGCCTTGTGAGTGCCCTTCCTTTCTGAATCTTAGCCATCTTGTTTACTTGTACAGGCTCACCCTTTGGATCCCTTTTCCTCCTCTGACTTCCTGTGTGATCCTGGGCAGTGCTGTACTCCTCTGTGTACGTTTTCTACCCCGTTCCCAGTCCTTGCCCAAGTCCCTGAATGTGTTCCTGAGATAGTCCTGGACAGTCCCTGACAGTGGTGTCTCGCATGTGCCTATCCTGGCTGGTATCTCGGTGCAGCTTGTGGCCTTCAGCATTCTCTCCCTCCCATCTGCCCCCAGAGCTTGGGCCTGAAGTAGTGATAAGCTAACTGCATAGCTTCTAGAGTCCTGGATCATCCCTGGGACATTTATTGACCTGCATTAAGGATCTGTGGAGGGGCAGCACAAAATCACTACCAGATCCACCTGGCGTACTCCCGCAAACTAGGCTCACATAGGTCTTCCCAGGCAAGCAAAGAAGATGAAGCAGAAAAAGGCTTATGGGACCTGCTACAGCAGCCATCAGAAGGAGGTAAAAGCACCACGGATCAGCAAATATGTTAATGAGTCTTAAAGCCAGCCATAATAGGCCTAGGTTAACACATCTCCGGTAATCAAGAGCAATGGTTACACATCTACAGTCACCCCCTAAATCCTTTTGCTTTTTTTATTACACAGCCCGCTATGGGGACCATGGACAGTAGGGTGCAAAGGTGACAGAATCATATAGTTTATTTATTTATTTATTTATTTTTAGAGTTTTCTATAGCGCGAACTTGAACCGATTAGGTTATCAGAGCGCTAGTTCACAAGTCATAGAGGTGGATCAACCTAGTGTACCTGAGCTAATTCTAAGCAATCCAACAATTAGCAAAGGGTGTCCTTCTCTGTCTGCACCAGGTGACCATAATTTGGACTCAGAAACACAAGCTAACCGCAGGAGGTACCCCGAAAAAAACAGCACTGACCCTGATGATCATGATGTCAGTGAGCCTGGTAACAATTCATCCAAAATAAATTCTTCATTGCTCACATACACCCCTCTGATCATCTGTCCTCAGAACTTTTTCACAGCATTTACGCCCAGTAGAGAGGTTTATAGTCGAACATGGGCAGAGTAAATGCCCCCTGCAGCGCTGACAACCACGATCCCCAGGACATGATGGTGCAGGTTAAGCCCAGACTAAACTGAATCTCAGTCCAGTGAATCGCCCTGTGAAGCCATTGTCAGCTGTGAGCTAAATGAGAGAGCACAACAAACAAATGGCCCTAAAATGACTAATGCATTAGGGTGTTGGGGCACCCTGTTGAACACACTGCAAGCAACAGTCAAACCGCTAAATTGCCATTCAATGAACCTCCATGTTCAGGAAGACCTTATAAATATGTTGCTATTATTTGTCTCAGGCACAGACACAAAAGTGGAAGAATTAAACACGCTCCTCACTAGAGCCTAGTCAGGACTTGACCCTGATAATTTCGGCTGCCCTTCTTCGCCCATTGTGGACAAACTGAGCACCGTACCACAGGTCTCAAGTGAACTGATGAACAAACTAAACCCAGAAAAGGTCAATCATCGTCCATCATTGGCAAATTCAGCTGTGAGCGGGGGTGAGGCTCCAACACTCAGAGAGGACGCTGTGTGGAGTGCCTCATTTCCCGAAGTCATTACTCTGCACAAACGGCCCTACACTTAAGTTACAGTTTAGCCAGCACAGGTCAATATTAACCCCTCAGAATAAGGCCTTTTGGGAAGTAAGGCGGACATTATTCCACAATTCGAGGACTCCTCACCCGGAAGGAAACCATGCTAGTTGGCACGTCCCTACAGTGACTATTCCGGTAAAGTAAGCACTAACTACAAAGGGCCTAAAAGGCAACCATGAAAATGCCACAGTACCCATAAGGCAAATTAAAGAGATTATTGGCACCAAAATCAACAAACCATTCCATGGGCCCGATTCACAAAGGTAAAGTGAGTCAAAAGCCTAACTTTATGACTTTTGGTATTCACAAAGAGCATTTACTACTCGTAAATGCCCTTTCTGAATACCAAAAGCTGATCTTTACAACTTTCAGTATTCACAAAGGGCCAGGCCGGACTGGCTACCAGGTGTTTTGGTGGGCTGCCAAGCTGGGGGCCGATTTCACTGCGGAGGGGGCTGACTTTGTTAATGGGGACCTGCATGTGCTTCTAAATAAAGAAAGCAAAACAAATGGTTTTAAAGCATACTTTAAAACCATTTGGTTTTGCATTGTTTACTTAGAACGGCCCGGTAGCCAGTCAGACTCTGCAAAGGGCATTTAAGAGCCGTAAATGCTCTTTTTGAATACCGAAAGTCATAAAGTTAGACTTTTGTCTCACTTCACCTTTGTGAATCGGGCCCCATGTGTATTACAACCCTTACCTACAATCCATGCTGATCAGGTTAAAGCAAAGCTAGAGCAGATAAAAACTGCAGAAAATCGATCAAGTAATGCGAGTAGGGTGAGGTTAAATCTCCTATCAACAGTAAACTGTGCCAGAAATCAAAGCGAGCTTGAAAGAAACTGCACAAGCGAGGAAAAAATGAGCTAAGAACAGCTACCCACGAAGACCCCGACCGACCCGCCTGACGTACTCCGCCGCCACCCTCATCGCTCTCAACCCCGGCCGACTCCCTGAATGCCATCAAGCCACACCACGACACACCCACGGACCTTTCAGCTGCCACGCCTGCAAGTTCTCCTGCATCCGGACCTGCATCGCACCAGCACCCGCCAAGTCGAACTCCAGCAGCACCCACCTCAAGTGCATCCTGCTCAACACCCGCTCCGTCCACAGACACACCATCGAACTCTGGAACCTCCTAGACGCCACAGCCCCTGACGTTGCCTTCCTCACGGAGACCTGGATGAACGCCTCTTCAGCTCCCGACATCGCCATCGCTATCCCGGAGGGCTACAAGATCGTCCGGAGGGACCGAAACGCCAACCAGATGGGAGGAGGCATCGCCATCATCCACAGGAACACCATCCGTCTCACGACCAGCACCGACAACACCCTGACCAGCGCCGAACACCTGCATTTCCAGATCCACACCAACCCGAACACCACCCTCAGAGGCACCCTGATCTACCGACCCCCTGGACCACGCACGCAATTCAGCGAGGACATCGCCGACTTCGTCAGCCCGCATGCCCTCCCCTCCGCTGACTACATCCTCCTGGGGGACCTGAACTTCCACCTGGAGAACAACAACGACCACAACACCAGCACCCTGCTCGACAACCTCGCCAACCTGGGACTCAAGAAACTGGTGTCCACCCCCACCCACCTCGCCGGACACACACTCGACGCCGTCTTCTCATCCAGCACAGACATCAACTTCAGCCACGCCACAGAGCTTCAATGGACGGACCACAGCTGCGTCCACTTCACCTTCAAGAGAACGACGACCCACCAACACCAGCAACACACCGCCCGCAGAAGTTGGAACAAGATCACAGCAGACCAGCTCGCCACCTCCCTGAGCCAACACCCTCCTGCCAGCTCAGCGAACCCCAGCCAGGCCGCCGATAACATCACGAAGTGGATCAGCAACTGCGCGGACGAACTCGCCCCGCTGAGGACCCCGCCCAGCAGACCCGGCAGCAAGAAGGCCCCATGGTTCACCGACGAACTCAAGAGCTCCAAGAAGAACTGCCGAGCCCTCGAGAAAGTCTGGAAAAGGGACCCGACACCGGACAACAGGACCTCCTACAAACTGGCCACCCGGAAACACCACCAGCTGATCCGCGCCGCCAAGAGAACAGCATTCAAGGACCGGTTGGACAACAACGCACACAACAGCAAGGAACTCTTCAACATCGTGAAAGAGCTTTCCAACCCCAGCGCAGGAAACAACGACATCACCCCATCGCAAGACCTCTGCAACTCCCTCGCCTCATACTTCCACAACAAGATCACGGACATACACAGCAGTTTCAACAACCAACCAACGCACACCACGACCGACCTGCCACCCCCCCCCACCACCACCCTCCACGCCTGGACCCCGATCAGCACAGAAGACACCATCCGCACGATGAACTCCATCCACTCCGGATCACCAACCGACCCCTGCCCTCACCACGTCTTCAACAAGGCCGACGCTGTCATCGCACCCCACCTGCGAGACATCATCAACACATCCTTCGACACCGCCATCTTCCCCGAAAGCTGGAAACACGCCGAACTCAGCGCTCTACTCAAGAAACCAACAGCGGACCCCACCGACCTCAAGAACTACCGCCCCATCTCGCTTCTCCCGTTTCCAGCCAAAGTCATCGAGAAGACCGTCAACAAGCAGATGGCCGCCTTCCTCGAGACGAACGGATCCCTCGACCCCTCACAGTCCGGCTTCCGAGCCAACCACAGCACCGAGACCGCCCTCATCGCCGCCACCGATGACATCCGAGCCCTGATGGACAAAGGAGAAACAGCGGCCCTCATCCTCCTAGACCTCTCCGCGGCATTCGACACGGTCTGCCACCGCACCCTAATACGGCGCCTCAGCAACGTCGGAATCCAGGACAAGGCGCTGGAATGGATCATCTCCTTCCTCGACGGAAGAACACAGCGAGTCCGCCTACCACCGTACAAGTCAGAGGCCTCCGAAGTCATCTGCGGCGTCCCCCAAGGATCATCACTGAGCCCCACCCTCTTCAACGTCTACATGAGCCCCCTCGCGGCCATCGTACGCAAACACCACCTCAACATCATCTCATACGCCGACGACACCCAGCTGATCCTCTCCCTGACCAACAACCCCGCCGCCGCCAGAGCCAACCTGCACGAAGGGATGAAAGAGGTAGCCGAGTGGATGACGACCAGCCGCCTGAAACTGAACTCGGACAAGACGGAGGTCCTCATCCTGGGCTCTTCACCCTCCGCCTGGGACGACTCCTGGTGGCCTCCCGCCCTGGGCACCGCACCCAAACCGACAGACCATGCACGAAACCTGGGCTTCATCCTGGACTCCTCCCTCTCCATGACCAGGCAAGTCAACAGCGTCTCCTCGGCGTGCTTCAACATCCTACGCATGCTACGGAAGATCTTCTGGTGGATCCCCTCAGAGACCAGGAAGACCGTCACCCAGGCCCTCGTCACCAGCCGGCTGGACTACGGCAACGCCCTCTACGCCGGGACCACCGCCAAGCTCCAGAAGAGACTCCAGCGGATCCAAAACGCCTCAGCCAGACTCATCCTCGACATCCCACGATCCAGCCACATCTCCGGACATCTGAGAGACCTTCACTGGCTTCCCATCAACAAGAGAATCACCTTCCGCCTCCTCACCCACGCACACAAAGCCCTACACGACCAAGGCCCGAGCTACCTCAACAGCCGAGTCAACTTCTACGCTCCCAAACGCCACCTCCGATCTGCCAACCACGCCCTCGCCGCCGTCCCCCGCATCCGAAGAGCGACTACAGGAGGAAGGTCCTTCTCCTACCTGGCCGCCAAGACCTGGAACTCCCTCCCGTCCGACCTGCGCCTGACCCAAGACCACCTCTCCTTCAGGAAGAAGCTGAAGACCTGGCTGTTCGAGCAGTAGCGGCACCCCCCCTCCCCAGCGCCTTGAGACCCTACGGGTATGTAGCGCGCTTTATAAGTGTCACTGATTGATTGATTGATTACCCTGACAAATAAAAAATTGCTGCCGGAAGTGCTTCCCATCTCTAACAAAAGAAGGCGTAAACCAGACAAGGAAACTGATTGTTGTGAAATGGCAGACATAGAAATGCTTGTGCTGTGTAAACTTAATACAACCACAGGCTGCACTGACAAATGCTGATGACCAGGTACAGGTAGACAAACAAGCAGTTCCACAGATCAACCGCAAAGACTTAAGCAACACAATGGAGGAGTCCCAAGTCAAAGTAAGAACACTCAATATGGAAAATCGTGGCATCAGGGACACTGTACCCCGGCAATGAAGGTGACTCCAACCCTCAAGGGCTCACCTCCAAGAACAGAGGAGAAATTGAGACAGTAGGTAGGAAAAACATACAGCCAGCACATCTAGATTATAAGTACACGCACCCGGAAGGTCAAGAAACTGAGCCAGTACACACCAGGAGCTCCATGGCTACACAAACCAGACACCGGTTATTCTCAGACAAGAGACCAAATACGGAGTTCCATCTCACTAATACTAAATTAATCTTTCAACTGGAATATAATCCCAGGGCTAGGCACAACATACTACATTGTGGAACATTTTGAGGGTTTTAAGAGGCCTACAAGGTTTTCAGAAAATCGACTCCCCAGACCTGCAAAGCATCACATTCCTACCTCCAAGAGGAACACACACCATGGAGCCCACCCTGAAACCTTTGTAACAAGAAACATTGTGCAGTTGGTGTTCGGGCAATCAGAGAATGGGGAATCAAGGTTACATTATAGTGCGTCAACGCTTACCCCCCACCCCCGGTACTGGCCTGTAAACTCGGACCAGTACCCCTTAGATCTTGGAGGACCTGTAAAAGTCCACTTGCAATAAGGAACAACCATTTACAATGCAACGGTCTCGCCTTCGGAAACGTTAGAGCTATTGGCATTGTAAATGACAAACTTTTTATTTATGTGTTGATTTTGAAAACAGATAAATAAATGGCATTGTCATTTATAATCCCAATAGCTTAATCTCTCGCAAATACGAGACCTATTGCATTTGCACCCACACCCACACACAGAGAGCCACACACACACACACACACACACAGCCACACACAGAGCCACACACACACAAAACCACACACACAAAGAAACACATACACACACACACAGAGCCACACACACACACAGAGCCACACACACACAGAGCCACACACACACAGAGAGCCACACACACACAGAGGCATAGACACACAGAGCCACACACACACACACAGAGCCACACACACACACATAGCCACACACAGAGCCACACATACAGAGCCACACACACACAGAGAGCCACACACACACACAGAGCCACACACACAGAGCCACACACATACAGAGTGACACACACACACACACAGAGCCACACACACAGAGCCACACACACACAGAGCCACACACACACAGAGCCACACACACACAGAGCCACACACACAGAGAGCCACACACACAGAGCCACACACACACACACAGCCCCCCACACACACACAGCCCCCCCACACACACACACAGAGCCCCCCCACACCCAGAGCCCCCCACACACACGTTCAACATATACGAAGAACAGCTGTTGTAGATCATCAGGAAAGTAAAGGCGTAATGGGTGGCAGGGCCAAGCAGTCTGAACCAGCTAACTCTGACCTATTCTATGGGCATAATAACTGCGCATAGTGTACAAGGCAGTCCTTCGCTCAGCATAATTATAGCAACTTGGAGGGCTTCAATTTATAGATCTCATTGACATGGGAGGCAGCAAAAGAAATGCAGAAAACCATTGTTTGATAGCCCTCCAGGACAATATGGTCAATACTTTGCCAGCTTGCTGCTACAAGATCTACAAGCATGCGCAAGTGACGAGGACATTGTCCCATGGAACCAGACAGGCTTTCACCCGGGCCTAGGACCTGTTAGGCCTCTTGGTGCTCTCAATGAGCATGGAAAACACCTTCAAGTCCAAAATGGTAATTTACACATGCTTTGTCAATCTTAAAGCTGAATTTGGCAGGATCCCTGAGATGCTCTTGGCAGAAAAGGGTTGGTTGGATGGGGTATCTTGCATAACTTGCTGAAGGCAATACAAACTTTGTACACAGGAACATGGGGGTATGAAGCCATGGTGCCACTTTCATTATGCCGACGGATTTTATCGCCTGCCCTGCACAGCTTTAGCGCTGCAGTTGTAGTGGGTAAAATGCCTGTGCGCTAGGAGGGGAGGGCAGTGAGGACACAGAGGACCCCCGTAAAAAAATAAACAAAAAAACAGCACAGAGAGTGTGCTGGTATTTTTCTGGTGGTGAAATGTCCGCTAGCTAAACGTGGGTACAGGTGAAGCTGGGCAGCAGAAGTAGGCAGTCAAGGGAAATCCCCACAACCTCTGGCATGAAGCAGGGGTGCGTTCTTGCACCCCTTCTTTTAACGTGTTTATTGCCGACCTCACAAAGAAATTGTATTTGGTTAATGCGCACCCACCCAATTTGGGTGGTGAGCAGATTATTAACCTTCTATCTGTGGAAAACCTATTATTAATGTGTAAAACCAGGACAGGCCCCCAAATACTGTTAAATAAGCTGTATGCCTTTACCACCGCAAACCCATTTTAGATCAACCTGAAGAAAACTAAAGTGCATATTTTAGTAATACCATGGACAGTAGGGACTCCAGAAACCACTACAAGTTACAAATTAAGGACAAAGCAGGTCGCTCAACTCTGCCTTTGTAACTCGGGAAAAAACACTGACCCCCTGCTTAAAAGCTTCAGTATCAAGTTGAAATCAGCTTTAAACATTCAGGAGTGAAATAATGTGGCTCGGAGCGTCAAGATCAATAAATAGCAAAAATCTATCCATTGTCCTTTTCTCTACTGATTTTCCTCCAGTGTCCAGGTGAATTTACGTTTTTTTCTCCAAAAGCAGATCCTGGCCAGGCGAGGAGCATTTATTTCTTAAAGCATGCCACTGATTTAAAAATGAATTAGCGGGCACCTTGGACAACTAAATCTGGTTAGAACTTAACGCTCCTTTGAATGGATCCGCCCATATGGTCAACATGAACACTTCCCTATCGCTACTACAGGCCTCTATATATTTCATGTGCCACGCTGAGGGAAGGAATTCAAAAGGCTTCTGAACAACAGATGCGATGGCTATCATTCTTGGAGTATAGAATGAAATGACTCATGGCGAATAATAAACAGTTACCTCTCCGTTGTCCCACAACCTTACCTGTTCGCTTGATTCTCACACATTTTAAAAATTAGGTTCAAGAGGCATCGTATGGTGCCCTGCCAACATTGGACAGTCTACCTCCATGGACCAAAGAGCCTGACTCCACGGTTTGTAAGCTCTGCAGTAAGGTAGAAGAAAGACTTCTGCATATATCATGTACTTGCTTGATCCTCCAGGCCAAAGGTAGGTGTCTTTTAAGGAAACCATTCATTAGCTTGGGAGTTCGGACCTGCTAGCTTGCTAATATAGAGTGCATTAACCCCATAAACAAAGCACTTAATATGTTCAAATTACACAAGTGTATGACCCCAGTAACCCTGGAAAGCTCCAAATATGATCCTATAATTTAGCGGACTATTGCTCTAAGTTTGCACAGCACTCAAAGCACTTCCTACAAGCACAAAGCATGCAGACCCCAAAGACCTCCTTGAGGAATCCACCATGATGATTCCAAATTTGTACTGCACCCTATGCACCTTTTCCCTATATAAGCACAGAAAGTGCTGCCTTGAAACATTGTTACGACCCAAAAAATGATCCTACCGCCTAACAAGACTGGAGTTTGTTTAGCACCCTATGTACTCCAACCCAGGTGATGAATGTATTAGACCCAAAGCATGGTGGACTGGGTAGTGAAAACATTTTGTAATTACTATATTTTTAATGAACTTTACTGGGTAACCGAAGACTGTCCCGGTATTTTTCTTTTATCGCAGTTCTATGTTCTCAGATATCATACTTCTAACGAAGTTAATGGCCTTTATTGGGGTACTAACAACTATTACTGTACTTTCCTTCCTTTTTATTGTAGCAGAAAAACTTAAGATATCATACATCTAATTAATTTTACTGTGTAACTAAGAATGAATACTGCTCTTTTTAAACTATTGCACTATGGAACTTGCGCTTGTTTTAAGCTATATTGAATATTATAAGACAAGGGCTTTTTTTCTTTTTAGAATGCTGTTTTAGTCATGCAATGGTTTTAATTAAGTAATGCATAGTAATCAATAAACGTTCAAGCTTTCATAAGTGGAGGACATTTGGAGATTCTATACAGGATGTCATTGTGAACAAGGTGAAAGAAAACGAATGGATTGATCATTCTCATACTGTCCTACTGGTGCGATGCACTCTTTTGTCTCTAAAAATGACCATATACACAAGAGTATGAGGGACAGTGGTAAAACGGGGAAATAAGAGAGAAAACACACACCTGACTCCACCACTTTTTACTTCTGCTGGGCAGAGATCTGCAAGCCAGAGTGAGATGTCTACACTCTATGTGAGATATCTTTAGTAACTGGCCAAAACAATCCTGCGATAAATGATAACAGTGAAAGGCGTGAGTGATAACTCAATGTAACCATTTATCTGTAGTTTCATGTGGGGCTTGTTATTCCTGAAACTATACATACAAGAGATGAGTTTCTTAACTAAACACTCATCAACACTTCTCGCTAACAGTAGGATAACTACCTCAAGATTCATAACTATGCACTTTTTGTGGAAGATGAGTTATAGTTTCAACTTGGTTTGTATGCTACTGTAATGTAATTAACATTCATTGATATCCTGTGATTCATAACTGGGATGTCCTTGCAAGCATTAGTGAAACTCTGAATACTTTATGCATTATCATAAATACATAGCGAAAGCAACATTCTTCTGACTTAAGAATCCTTTGTGTTCTGCCACAGCAAAATCTCAAGTGTAACAACATTGAACAGTCTTTCGGACAGTTCAAGTAAGTGTTCAAAATAGTTCAAAGTTCTTTTTCACCACATGAGACTGCTTTTAGAACCCTTCTCTGTATACCCAATGTCCTTCATAACCACTCCAAAGGAATGCAATGGATCATGCACAGGGAAACCAAGATCAACGTAGAAAGGTCCTGGTTTCACCGACATAGCATTATGATTGGCTGACAAAGACACCATGGGCCACAAGAAAAGCTAAGCCCAAGAATCCAAGATGGCACTTCCTATATGTGCTGCTGGTTTCTCTTATTAACACCAAATTTTTTATCCTTAATGTGGAGTGTTCATTGTATAAAACTTTACATGGGAATTTATGTTGAAAGTACCTCTTCTTACATACATTTAGTCCCATTATTAGAGATCGCTTGGACTGCAATTATTTTTGAAAATTATTTTGTCCGAATAGTTTATTTCAATGTCTACCACGTTATATGGGGAGGGAAAATATGGCACTTGAGATTGTGATAGTGATACTCGTGAAATAGGACACGAATATCCAGATGAATATAGGAGTGAGATGAGTTGAACTTTACTGAATTATGTTGTTGATATGTGTTATTGCATATTATTATGGTCATTTATAAAAATATTTTTTGCATGTACTAAACTTAGTTATGGGTTGATCGCTGAATTAGATATTACAAGATGACCGCTGCACTTGTTACAACGCAGTGGTCCATCTTGAGGCAAGATGGCGCCCGAGTAGAACGCCACAGCAATGCACACTGTCTGATGTCATGAGTACTCCCTGGCTCAGTAAGTTTTGAAATTAGTTAGTTATGTTTCAGTATTTGAGGTGAGCAATTTTTGAGTTTGTTTACTGAGTTAGGTTTTTGATATGGGTCATTTGATATGATCATGTTGACAGATAATTCATATTTTTTATACATGTAGATCATAGTTACTGGTTGATCGCTGAATTTAGATATTACAAGATGGCCCCCGCAATTGTTGCAACACAATAGTCTATCTTTACTTGTACTGCATTACCTATTGAGGACAAGATGGGGTCCAAATAGAACGCCATAGCAATTCATGCTGCCTGATAATGGGAGCACTTCCCGACTCAGTAAATATGTTATTATTTAATTTTGTTTAATATTATAGATTTTATGTTGTTTGTGGTATGTTTACTGCACTATTTGTTAAGGATTAGATGGCGCCTTAGTAGAATGTTGTAGCAATTCAAGCTGCTTGATGTCGAAGATTTCCCAGTGTAGTAAGTTTTGTTAGCACCTTCAGATGTTTGATAGTTAAAGGCTAATGATAATGTGGTGTATGTGGTAGCAGGTGGCTAAAAGATGTGTAAAGAATTTTTGTTACGTATACATGGCTTAATCAATTTATAAGTTTGCCTGATTTTAAATGTCAATGAACACACAGAAGATAGAATGTTTGCCTTTATGGCATACACTTTATATTGGGTGAGTGTGTACTCATAACTCTATCTAGTAGTATTAGATATATACTGATAAGATATTTACATACAGTTTTGTCTTATGTGGTTTTTATGGCAAAATTGACTACTATTTGTAATTAAGGTATGTGGTTCGTGGACACCTTCAGAATGTATTAAGACACGTTTTGGGGTAATTTCTGCCTTTGTTTCGTTCTTGCACTTTGTGATGGAGAGGCAACTTTTACTGTGTCGCACTTGGGTGTCATTATAATATTTCGTGTTTTTGCATTAGTGGATTGTTTAATAAGGTTACGATCAACCTCACTTTCTTAATTTATATATATTTTTTTCTTGATGGAAATATGGGTTTTCACACACGGTATTTTCACGCCATCACTATAGATACATTTGTTAAAAAGATGTTGAGTTGCAAGTAATGGTAACATTAGTTTGTTTGTTGTGGGTGAAATTATTTTTAAAAAAGTATTGTTTTGTTCACTCTTAGCCCTGATGCAGTCGCAGTCCCAGTTCAACGTTACATGTGTTGGCTAGAAGTTCGAAGATCAAATGAAAGGACGGAAATGTGAACATTTTGTTGTGGATTCTTCATTTTGTGTGCTCAAGGCAATTTTTTATATTTCGGCTTCACCATCAAAGACGGATGACACACTGTCAGCATGTGTATGATTCTTACTCAATTTACTGTAATGAGATTTTATGCTTTACAAAAGAACAATAATTTAAACTTTACGGTATTTAATAGGTTGGCTCAGATGTTTTATTTGGAAAAACCCGTGTGTGACATTTTCTGTTGCTAGTGGATATACTGGCAAGAAACCTATGTGTTGTCATATTTCTTTCTTTGTGGTACATTTCCGAAACTGGACATTTCACCCACTCCCCCTAACTCTATGTTCCTATCCAAATTACTGTCCCCAACACTAAAACCAATTTGTAGTGATGCAAGCACTTCTGAACCAAGGGCTTTGGCTCCTTTTTTTAATCAACAAATCAACAAAAATGTACCAAATATTAACCAAAATAAATTTTTTATACTGGTTAGCTAAAACATTGAACACATCAGGTACGTCTAGAGTGAATTATTACAATAGTATCCTGGAGACACCCCCTCTTATTTCCCTGTTCTCCAGCAAAGTACTGATTATGTGCTAGATCAGCAGATAAAAGGAGACAATAAAAATACTCATTCTAATGTAGTCAACTTCTTTTATGAGCATGTTATGTTCTAAACTATGTGCTTTCTTGGCAAGGAATTTTGGATTGGACTGTTATATTGTATAATAATAGCACAGGATGTAATGGCGCCAGAAGGAAGCTGAAGTAATATTTGACCAATCTGAAACAGAAGACTGGTCCCTCGTGCTCGGGGAGACTAACAATGCCATTGGCTGTTCTACTTATACCACAAAGCGAAACACATACCCACTCTGTCTTTTCTTCATTCTCATTTCAGAAATCATTTTGATAACTTTAAATAACTGTGTTTGGATATTGGATCTACTGAACAAACACAAAAGAATTACGATTTTCAAGACTCTATAAATCCCACTGTCTATTTTGAATAATACTAGACTCTTCTAAAGAGTCAAATTATAAACTGGATAATATTAAATTAGGGTATAGTAATAATTGTCACTTATAGTGATTAGAAACAGAAGAGGTGCTGCATGAAGTGTTATATGAAAACGTCTATTTCGTATTCTTATGCTTATTCTTACTACTGTTATTAAAACCTACTTGCATATACAAAGCTGCCAGCTCACAAACATGGACTTTGATGCAAATTAGAAGCTCCTCGAAGCATCTCAGATTCATACCAGTTATCTTTTTATTGTATTAACAAGTTTTTGCCAAGAGGCAACACTATGGAAGTCTAGAGCATCTATGAGATGGCAATGTGCAAATACAATTCACAAACATTTGCTTATATCTTATGTATTTTTAAAATTATTTTAAGTAGTTGTCATAGTCGTGGCGTACTGCACAGAGCAACTGAACGCTTTGCAAGGATTTTTTTTAAACGAGAACATCTTACGCATAATTTAACATTATGTTTTCTGGGATCCAATGAGACTGGATTACAGAATCAGGGATTAAATGGGGAAAGGTAGGCTGCAGGATACAACTGATATATTTGCAAATGTGGTCAATGAAGTCATGCCCTTTAGAAAACGTGCTACCTGCATGCTGGGTTGCATGTAACAAGGTATGTATGTTTAGGGTATGGAGACATAGAATCTCATTTGGTCAGCCAGCGACTTTTCACGTTAGAGACGCCCTGCCCTCCACTCCCCTGGTGGATAGCTGAATACTATAATTTTAGAGCCCTACCTATGGCTTCCGTGCATCAGTCATGGCAGCGGATACACTGAAGGCAGAGCAGAATATCAAGTGGGTGCTACGCCCAGCTCTGCCAGAGAGGGTAGGAAAGTGCATGAATGAATTAAATCATTCATTCAAAGTCTTATTTTGTAGATGGTGCTCATTAGTGATTGAAAACAAGAACAAGTTACATATCGTTGGTAACAATATTTCGGCTAAATACTCCATCTAATTGCTTATCCATAACCTTTTGAATCCTTCCAGGTGTCAGATGGGATCTGCGACATGGTGTCACAGCTCTGGCTCAGCTCTGTGCTTGACCAGCATACATCACAGAACCACACAAAGAGCACTCACATCAGTTACCCATCTTTTTTTCCATACCCTGGAGGCGGAGAAATGGTTGATAAGATAGATAGAACAAGCAATGCATGAATCTCAACACCTCTGTAGTCAAGCTATCCTGGCTGAAGACGGCTGATAGCCAGAAACCGGTCCTAGGATGCTTGGCAGTTCGGGCTGGACTGTTCCCATGAGGCACAGGGTCAAGGCTGATTTGCATATGGCCATGTCTGAACTGGGGTGGTGCGGAGTGCAAAAAAAAACGATGGATTTAGGCCCAAATCTCTGTACTGGGGTGAATGTATGACATTGTTCTGCATCAACTGTTGTTTTTGCATGAATCTAAACTGAAGCATTATTAATAAATGAAAGACCCTTTCTCAGAATGCAGAGTTGGGTGGGAGTGGTGAGAAATCTGCAGATATCCACCTAAAAGATCCTTACCAAAGGTAAGTTACTTGTTCTTCTGATGAGTTCAAGGAAAGAACACATCAAGAACACGAACATCAAATTAATGGGCCAATAAAGCATCGCAAAAGGAGACAGGCGAACACATGCATAAACCTTCCAGAAACTACATGACAATGGGCGATTGAGCAGTGGTGAATGATCAGGTAAACAATAAACGGCTGAAAGATCCAACAAATAACCTTTTACTGGGCCTACAGCATAGTCTTGCTGAGCAACAGATAATGCAAAATGCAAAACATCCAGTGAAGGCGCTTTGAGGGGGTCAACCTACACTCAGATGCATAATGTATAATACACCAAGACCAATACTCAGATTAATTTAGTAGATGGGCAACTAGCTGAAAGAATAACACACATGACTTCCTTGACCAAATCGAAGGAGCTCAAATACACACATAGGGGCTCATTACGATCGCGCAACCCCTGAGTAGGAGGGAACATCCGCATGGGCTGCGGACTTCCCTCCTGCGCAATTAGGATGTGACCGCCACTCTATTTGTAACATTGCGGCGGGTGCGGCTTCAAGCTGCACCCACCGCAATGTTACAAATGCATACATTGCATTTATATGCAGAAAGCGGCAGGCACCGCGCTGTGCCTGCCGATTTCTGCATACAAATGAATGGGGTAACATGGGTACCCCCCATGTGCACCCCCACCTCCCCTTCACCCTGAAGATCCACATGCTTTTCCTCGGCGGAGAAGCCGCCGCAGAAAAGCATATTTTCACAGCCATCCTAATATGTCTGGCGGTGTCTGAGAGGCACCGCCTCCATATTAGAGCTTTTCCGCCGCGGTTGTAAGCCGACCGCGGCGTAAAAGTGGCGGACTGAAACCAAGACCCACCAGCCATCCTAATGTGGCGGTGGGTCTTTGGGTCCGCAGCGTTTTTCCCGCATCCTCCGGGCCGGCGGTGGCTTCCGCCGGCCCGGAGGATGCGGGAAAACCGCGATCGTAATGAGCCCCATAATCTCCAAGCATGAAAGTGGAGGCTCTGGAAGTTCATGTGCAGGACCTGACCTTCCTACTAAAAGAGAAAATCTGCTGGAAATGGAAGAGGATAAAGGGGGCATAAGAATATTTGAAGCAGATCTGTGCACCATACCATCTGGTACCTATCTGATGCAATTAAGATCACCTGTGCTCCGTCCTGAAGCAGCAACCTCATAACAGGAGAAATTAGAGAAACTAGAGGGATGCATGTGGGAGATGGAATTCCCACCTGAGACCAAATGTGTCTCCCAAGGATCCCTTCAATAGAAACTGCAGGGATTGACTGTTCACTTGAGTAGCATAGAGACCCACTGGAGGGCTGCCCCAGAGGTTGAAGATGGATTGAATCACCTTCTTCTGAAGACACAGCTAGGGCCCCAAGGTGTGGTGCAGACTAAGGTTGCCTACCCAAAAAGTCAAGGAATCTGCCAGATGATTCACCATCTGCCAAATGCAATCAGTCTGGGCCCATAACCACAGTCTGAGTGCCTCCAGACACAGAAAGTGCAAAACCATGCCACTCTTCTTGTTGGCTGACCCCAGCACAGTCATATTGTCCGTCAACACGATCCAACTGATTGCAGTTTGACAGCAAGAACACCTTGAGTGCAATACTCATGACATGGAGCGTGAGAAGGTTGTTGGGAAATCATTGCTTGGTGGGACACCAGATGCCTCTGAAATTCAGCATGCTACGATGACTGTCCCAACTGAGGGAATATGCGTTGGTCACCAATGTGGCCACTGCTGTAGGACAACAGACGTGCCTCCTACAAAGGTATTTGGATAAAACATCGGATTAGAAATATCGAGTTGAAGAAATATCAGAAGAAAATAGTGTGATACCAAAATATCATGATGTGGAAATATCGTTGTCACGAATATTGATTTTTCATGTAAGTAATATAATTTTCAATAGTATAGTTGTAAAAAATATAATTTTTTTAATTATCTTTATGTGTGTTAGTTCACATATTAATGTCATGTGCTATTGTTGTTTGCATAATTGTTAATGATGTTTTGAAATATATTTTGTAATTTTAAGTGATTTATACATTTTGAATTTAATTGCTAATAGTAATTTATATTGTCGTAGTGGATTTCTAGATTTGCAGGGGTGTAGGGTGGGAAGTTAATTAATTAAATCTTTCTAGTCAGGTGCCTCATTCTCTCTTCCGTTAAACCTTAAAAACCTGGCACTTTTTACAGATTTCAGCATGAGTATGCTGTTTGGTCCGCATCCCCCTCAGTCTGCAAAAGCTCCTTGACGCCCTTGGCTTAGTTCGTGCATTACAAATTCAATACCTACTTACTTACTTAATTATTATTAATTAATTATGAATGTATTAATAAATATTTAAATGAATGATAAATATGTATATTGTGTAATAATTGTATTTTTTAATTATCTATGGCATGTTGGGTTTGTAGGGGTAGAGGGTGGTTAGTTAATTAAATAATTATTAATTACTAATTAATTGACAATTTTGTATTAATTATATAATAGATTTTTAATTATGTAAATTGTGTAATAATTGTATTTTTAAAGTTAGATATTTGATGCA
The DNA here is from genome assembly GCF_964263255.1 of Lissotriton vulgaris. Classification (NCBI taxonomy): domain Eukaryota; kingdom Metazoa; phylum Chordata; class Amphibia; order Caudata; family Salamandridae; genus Lissotriton; species Lissotriton vulgaris. The sequence continues at coordinate 840,670,593 of NC_141691.1, read as the reverse complement.
AGCTACTGGGTTTGTAGGGGTACAGGGTAGGAAGGTAACAATAATTAATTAATTCATGATTTATTATTAAATTATCAATTACAATGTAATTGATTAATCATTATGTTAATCATATTACATTTATATTTTAAGTGTGGGGGGGTAGGTTTGTAGGAGTATAGTGTAGTAAGTTAATTAAGTAATAAAAACATGACATTTTTTTAAATTGTTAATTAAATATTAATTTGTTTACTAATCCTGGTCTTTATTTAATAGTTTTTATTGTTTTTTTTAATATATAATAGGGCTATGATTCATATATGTTTTATGTTTGAAGTGAAGTACTTTCCCTAGTGTTGCACTGACTGTAGTGGGTATAGTAATTGTTAGCACTCCGAAATCCAATACTTTCCTTTCTCTTTCACTGACAGGAGTGGGAATAGTAAATTTTAAACCTCCAGAGTCTAACGCTTTCCCTACTGTTGCACAGATTGGAGTGGGAATAGCAATTTTAACTGCTCCGAAGTCCAATGCTTTACTTACTTTTGCACAGATTGGAGTGGGAATAGTACATTTTACCCCTGTAGAGTCCAAAGCTTTCCCTACTGTTGTACAGATTGTAGTTTGAATAAAACATTTTACCCCTCCGAAGTCCAATGCTGTCCCTACTGTTGCACAAACTGGAAAGGGAATAGTCCATTTTACCCTTTGGGAGCGCAGAGATTTCCCTACTGTTGGAAAGATTTAAGTGGGAATAGTAATTGTTACCCTTCGAAGTCCAATCCTTTCCTTGCGGTTGCACATACTGGAGAGACAACAGCAAATTTGATCCCTCCGAAGTCCAACGCTTTCCCTACTGTTGCACAGACTGGAGTGGGAATAGTTCATCTATTATTCCCAGACTTTAATTGGATTTTTAATACTGTTTAAATATACAAAATTTTATTATTTGAATATTTATTTGTTGAATTTTATATTATTTGTATATAAATATATATTTGTGTATAGTTTTAAAGAATTATTTTTAGTAACTGTCTTTTTTATATATATTTAATTTGTTAATGTATTTAATATTTTGCATTTGATTTAATATATTTCTTTGTCTTATGGTGTTATGTTATTTGTATTTGTAGCGCGCACAGATACTCTAAGAGTGTCCCAGCGCAAACCTTGAGAAATGAAAAAGGACCAGATTAGATAAAGAGGAACGTTTTCAAGTTTTTTTTTTAATGAATGTGGTCCTGAATGCTACGGAGAGCAAGAGGCAGCGAGTTCCATTCTAGAGCAGCCTTCAAAGCAAGGGAACTGCCACCCGTACTTTGCAAATGGAAACGGGGGACATGAGCCAAAAGTTGAGCTGTAGAGTGCAGTTTTCTTGAAGGAGTATAACAAGAGAAGTGCTTTTGAAGGTAGATTGGTCCTAAGGCATGAAGAGCGTGGTGTGCTATGACTAAAGAATTCAATTTAACCCGTTCAACTACGGGCAGCCAGTGAAGTGTGCGCAGATGTTGTCTCATGCTGCTTCTGGCAAGGGATGTTGAGGAGAAGCCTGGCTGCCGCGTTCTGAACTACTTGTAGTTTATGATGCAGAAGTCCCGGGATGTCAACGTACGGAGCATTGGCATCATCTATTTGAGATAAAATAAGGTCTTGAGTAATCATTTCTGTAGAGGCCCTAGGAAGAAAGGGAAGGAATTTCCTGAGGATTTTAAGTAATCCAAAGCAATCCCCAGCCAACTTCTTGATCTGGGTCGAGAATGTAAGGTTCTCCTCAAACCAAACCCCAAGATTCATAACAGGTTGCCCGGTTGAGGCTGGCAAAGCAGAATCAGACGGCCAGAGTGTTTCTCTAAACTGAGGGGGAAACTTTCCATAGAGAAGGATTTCAGATTTCTTTTCATTACATTTAAGTTGTGCACAGGCCAGCCAGTGAACGATTGTGGTCAGACAATTTTTTGCAGCGGAGGTGGAGCATTCATTATTCCCCCCATGTAAAATGAGCTGGATGTCATCAGCGTAGGCAATAATTTTGGCCCCCAGATCCTCCGCCGTTGAACCAAAGGGGTAACATAGATATTAAAAAGGAGAGGACTCAGGAAAGATCCCTGTGGGACCCCTGTAGACTCCCTCTGTGGTGAAGAAGAGGATGGAGAGAGCCATGCCTGTTGCATCCGGTCCTCCAAAAAAGATTTAAGCCAGCCCCAAGCAGTGCCAGATATGGCAATCTCAGCAAGTCGAGTGAACAGCAACGAGTGTGCAACTGTGTTGAAAGCCGCCGAGAGGTCAAGCAGAATCAGGGCTGCACTCCCGCCTGCATCCAAGCAATCTCAGATATCCTCAGAGACTCCTACCAGAGCTGATACAGTGCTGTAGGAGGCCCTGAACCTTGACTGAGCCAGATGTAAGAGGCCCAAGCTTTCGATAAACTTGGTCAGCTGTTTAGTAAATACTTTTTCACACACTTTTGCCACACTAGGCAAAAGGGAGATGGGACGATAGCTCACTGGTCACAAAGGTTCAAGTGATGGCTTTTCAAATAAAGGTAAGAGCTTGGCCTGCTTCCAGGCTGCTGGAACAAGAGCCTCCTGAAGGGACATATTATTGAGTCTGTTAACGTCCGGGTTAACAGTTTCCGCAACGGCGGCCAGGAGCCTGGCGGCGCAGGGTTCCGATAGGGAGCCTGATTTCAGGCCCTTGAGAATTCTAAGTGAGCTAGGCAGGTCAATGGGGATGAAGGCAGTCAAAGATTGGGGGGGAAGAACAGATGAACCCTTGACACCATGGTGGCACCTGTATCTCTTTTGCAGGAGATAACAGACATCTGTATAGTGTTTATTTTCTCCATGAAAAACTTGGAGAGATTTTCACACCAGGAGTTCGAGGATGGGAGCATACTCAATTGGGCTTTGGGTGCTAGGAAACTCTGAACAATGGAAAAAATGTCCTTGGTGTTATTCCTGGCTAAATCAATGTGAGTTGAGTAGTAGAGGCTTTTAGCATGTGCTATGGCAGTGTAGTAAATTTGTTATTTATTCCTTAGCATGAGCTTTCCCCCAGGGAAAAGTTCCTTATGCCAGCTTCGCTCCAGTTTCTTGCACTCCTGCTTTAGTTCCCTCAGAGCGGGCATAAACCTTGGTTTAGATGGAGAACCCTGGAATGCCTATGGAGGGTGGCAGGGGATAGGAGAACCATGGTGTTTGAGACCCAACTAGTAAAACAGGCAAGCACTCCTTTAAGGTCATTATCAGGATTGGGCCTGGAGGCCGCCAGGGCCTGGCCTAACACAATCGGTCATTTTTGCAAAGGCCGGTTCGCGCTTGGACCGAGATGGGGAGTTAATGTCTGCCGTAAACCAGGAACAGTACGTCAAGAAGTGGTCAGACCAAGGTACCGGGAGGTGGGCTTCGACTAAGATGGGAAAATTAGAGCAGATTCGTCAAGGATATGACCCCCATGATGCGTCGGGAGGATGACCCATTGGGTGAGCTGGGCAAGATGCGATGTGCCTAAAAACTCTTGGATATCCCCCGCAGCTGCCTGGTGGAGGTGTATATTCAAATCCTCAAAAACTATATAGTGGGAGAAGCGGAGTGCCCGGGGAACAATGACATCCCCAGTGCTTTAAGAAAGGCTCCTGCCGCAACCGGGTGCCTATAGATCAAAGAGCCTCCCATTGTAAAGTGTGCTGAAATGCTGATGCTAAAATCCAACCTTTCGCAATCCCCCACAATGTGGCCTCACCCCGTTGGAGGACACATTTGTCTCTATATATAATAGCCACTTTTCATTTTGTGCGGTTGACTCTAGAAGTCCTATAGCCATCAGGAATGGCCAACGTAACTGTGGGGTTGGAAAATTGATTCAGCTAAGTCTTCGTGATAAACAGGAGGTCAACTGGTTTGTCCCCAAGAATATCAAAGACATCCTGATGGTGCTTCCTGAGTGAGCGGGTATTGATTACAGCAGCATGAATTAATGGATCCTGTTGTCCATACTAATACGAGAACTGAGACGAGCTGATCCAGCAGAGCCAAGACCCAAACCGAAGACACAGTTTGGACAAACTGAGTCATTGCACTCTAGCACATCCCACCTACTAGGTGACCGGACCGTATACCTTTTGAGTGAACGCCGACAAAGAACCCAGTATAAGCTGCTTCACACGTTCCCACCAACGGATCACAGATGTGCTGGCATCATAGTCTTCGTCTTGTCAGCCCACAGTGCATGACCACAGAACCTCGTCTACTGAAAATGAGGAAATTCATCAGCAATTTAATCGTATACTTCCACTATATGTCACGTTTTGAAAATTACATTCGCAGCAAACATTCTAACACAAACGCCTGGAGCAACAGCCAGACTTGGGGGTCCCTCTCTGACTGCCTGTTGAACATGTTCACCATTGACATATTGTCCACATTGAAATAAGAGTTTTATTAGAAAATTGATGGCCCCATGAACAAACAGCCACCACCAAAGGAACGAACTTTAGAAAGGCAGTGCTCTGTCCCCCCTTGCTTCCATGCCTCTGGCCACTCCTCTGCACATAATCGACCTTGCCAGAAAAGGCCAAAACATGGTCTACTGCTGCATTAAAAAATACCTGGATGGACCACTCATACTGCTCCCCCAATCTGGCCATGGAGAAAGAAAGAAAACTCCCCAAAGCCTTTGGTCCTCCTTCACCCCAGCTTTGAGCTGAACCCAGTGGTGTGGGCGCCCAACCAAACCTCCTTCAAAACCTCATTCCCTCTCGAACCGCCTTACAGGCAAAATTTAAATGGCCTAGCAATACCTGTATGTCCTTCACCTGCACATTGCCCTTCTCCAAAATCCTTTCCAACAGCTGTAAGCATTACAACGTCTTCTCCTCTGGGAATCTGATTTCCATCAGGAGGGAGTCCAACTCCACCCCAAAAAGGTAATCACCTGCACTGGCCCCACTGTCTTTTTAGGAGCCAACGGAACACCCACATCCTCCATCAACTGCTGGAACAGTAACAAACTCTCCTCACAATCCTGCAAATCTGGTGCGCCCACCGAGAAAAATCCTCTAGGTAATGTGTCATGAGGTCTTTCCCCACCACATGTGTAAACAAATTCCTTAAAAACTAACTGAAAGCTTCAAAGAAGAAGGTGAAGCTGAACAGCCCATTGGCAAACACTTCTCAACAAAAAATTGCTCTCCAAATTGAATGCCCTACAACTCATAGTCCACAGGGTGAACCGGCAATAGCCGGAAAGCAGATTTGACAACACATTTCAACCATCAAAGTGCCTCAGCCACTGACATTCACCAACTGAACAGCCATGTCAACAGACACATAATGCACCCTGATGCATGCATGTGGGATGAAATCATTCACCGACAAGCCCTCCGGCCATGAAAAGTGATGAATCAAATGGAACTCCCTGGGCCCTTTTTTCAGACCACCCCAAACGGTAAGATCCTTAAGTTCTCCATTGGTCAATCATCAAACAGCCCTTCCATCGCCTCTTCTCCCACTTCCTTTGTCAGTTTGCTCCATATTAATTCCTGTGGAACTCTCACTGACTTCAAATTGTCTGTCCCCTGGCGCACCCTGGGACCCTCATAACACAAACGAAATTCAAACTGAAAGCAGGGCAATAATAAATACTGTTCTGCCTGCAACCCCAGCAACTCAAGCCAATGCAGCAACATCTCCACCTTAACTGGTGTATGCACCTTTGCTCATAGGATTCTGCCCCCCTGCCTCTACCCCACTCGCTGAAACCTGACCAATGACCCCCCCTGCTGACTAAACCAGCCACCCTGGGGAGCACACTGTGTGAGCTTGTGCTTACCTCCACACTTTGAACACTCAGGTCTATATTTAAAGAACACCAGCAAACACAGTCCTCTGCTGAAGGCCAGCATGCCTTCCGGCCACCAGTCCTCTGCCCACTGCACCCACACAAGCAAAAGGGCTAATAGATAACCGTACAGCCAAATCTCAAAATAAGTCGATGGGACAGACCATTCATGCATCATTGTTTGTATGAACAGCTCAAAATCAAGCTCTCCCCAGACCCCATCTGCATCATCCACAAGGATTGTCCGAAACTCCTCATCCTATCAGACCCAAGCCCAGTCCTTAAGAGTAACCAGCGCCTTCCGCACTACATCGAGGTATTTGAACAAAGCCACACTCCTCTCTGGAAATGTCTCATCATACACACTCACATTTTTGAAAAATGTTGCTGCCCAATTCTCAATATTAAAAGGCACCCTCGGCCTGCAGGACAGGTCATACTCCTCTTTTATGGAGCCCTCCTTCACCTTTATGTCCCAATGCAAAAGCTAGAAAATTTGAACATGCTCCAGTTTCCATATTTATTCCCTAGTTGCTAACATCAGATGTGCTCCAAAGGGCTTTGGAATCCCCATGTAAGGCAGCTTGTGATACCTCAATTCCTTACTCTCCTTCTTCACCCCTTCTACTTTGCCCTCTTCAAACTGCATCCCTGCAGCCTTAGATGTTATGCTCACTCCCTCCTTCTCCTTCCCCTCACATCCGCGTTCGTACCTGTGCCATGATCCTGCACATACTTACCCTTTGACAATCGCAAACTCACTGCCCCCTGTATTTGCATGTCAACCCCCACCGCCTGCACCCCAACCTCTACACCTCCTGTACCAGTGTCCCACGCAGAACCTTTCTTACCTAGCCTCAAAATCGGGGCCGCACTAAAGTCATCTGCCCTGACACCAGTCTTGGTTCCTTGTCTGGGTGCACACCGTTATCGCTGCCAACAGAGCCGTAACAGGCTGCAAAACACCAACACTCCTCCTGTAGTTAACTGCGCCCTGCCCTCCTTGCACTTTCTGAGGTGCCAACCACCACTCACTCTCCTGCACCTTTTCTTCCACAATCTCCCCTTCTTCCACCTCATCCTCACCAGAATCCAATCCCCATCCATCATAACCACACACTTGCCCACAGGCAGCACTCGTGCCCGGCACATCTCCTTCACCCACTCTATGATCACCAACCTGTACATCCTAAAGGTCCTGAGAAGGGTCGAAATCCTGCAAGGCATCCTAAACCTTGCCTCTCCACTGATTGGTCCACCGTCATTCCAGAGCCAGCCACACTGATGCGAACTCAGACTTCGGGCTGGGGATGCCAGGCCACACTAAACCTTCCCAGCTGATATGCTGTCACCTCCACTGATGCCCCTGCCTGAACCACAAAGATGACCTCTAACTGGCCCTGACCTGGCTGACCTGGTAAACTAAGTGGGGGATCATGGCACCATACCTACCCCCATCTTGAAAAACCGCACCATCTACCCACTCCTCAACGTGCCCTGGGAACCAGTGACATGTCTCTGCAGCCCCCTCCCCTTTGCCTTGCCCACCACCAAATAATGAAAACGCTGGGGTTAATCTGGCACCACGGTCCAAATGGGCAGCTACCCTGCCTGAGAGGTCACTCCCCACAAAACCTCCACTAATAGGGGAACCAGTATGTTGTCTGCTCATCATCCCTGAACCAACCAAGCTGGGCCCAGGCCCAGCCATCCTCTATTCCCCTTGGACAGTAATGGTTGGGCTCGCCCCTCTCCCTGCCTCCCTGCAGAGCTTTGATCTGTGTCTGACACTTGAGGCAGGGCCTGCCTCCACGGGCTGGGTAAATCTAGTGGCAGACCCTGGGCATTGTGAGCTTCGCCCACCCCTGCCTGTTGCAAACACTTTTTCGCTCGGCCAAAACACGTCATCAAACTCTCCAGCCGCACAAGGCCCGAACCAACACTCCCCAAGGCCTAAACCCCAGCCGGCAAAGCATGCGCCACTCACTCACTTAAACCCCCCACATCAGCTAAGGCTACCAGAAAGGGACAATGCACCTGATCAGGTGGTGTGGTGCAGCGGCCAAGGACTACAGGGTTCACGGTTCGATCCCCGGTGCCAGCAACACGTTAGCCCACCACCATGTGACTCTGGGAAATAGCTTGCTTAATCTTCCAGAGGGCCCCGAGCGCCGGGACACCACTTCAGAGGTAGCTGTGCGCTTTACAAATACTGGTATTTCATTTCATTTCTTCAACAACACTGCACACTGCCTCCAGCCCCTGCATTGGTCGCCGCACCACGTGCAGGGGCTGCAGTCACTGCCTCCCCATATGGAATGGGCCTTGGAACCATACAACACCGGGTCTGCTCTTCGGTCTGACCCACCGCCTACAACCCAGCGGCAAGGCATGTCTGCCTGGGTTGGCCGCCCTGCTACGGTACTTGACCATGGTCAGACTGGTAATTCCGGGCACCGGGCAATCCCCCGGTAGTCGGACGGGTTGGGGGCCGTTTTTGTTGCTGGGGCCGATTTGGACCCTGAGGCGTTACCGAGACCGAGCAAACAACAAGCACAATCTGCATAAAATGCAGCTGGTGGTGGTGGTGGTGGTGCTGCACGCACCGTCCGGGACCGTGCACGTGATGTCACCCGATTTGATTTAATTTATTAAAAATCCACCTCTGACCTCTGACCTGGGCTGGGTGGCTGCACCGTGATGCGCTGCAGGCAGTGACGTCTACTCTCAGTCTGCACGCCGCGGTACAGTCATTCACCCTTAGGGTGGGGTCTGGAGTCAGCACAAGCGCATTGGGGGTCGTGCAATAAAAAGTGCGCATGACTGCGAGACAGCGACGACTGAAAGAGAGACTGGCCTGGAGCAGAGCCTGGAGGCACCCCATAATTTAATGATTTCTCTTGCCTGCCACCGTGTCTGCCGCCCGGCACCCGCAGAAAAAGGTGAGTGACTGGCCGTCCCCTGCATGAGTCTCCACCAGTCGTTTGCATTGAATTCATGGCCAGGCTCTGGGGGCTTCCTGGTCACAATTAAAAAAAAAGCCATTAGGCCCCGGGCCGTAACCAGGCTTAGGGCGGAGTGGGGTAGTAACAGGATGTGTTAATGTAATGCGCATAACACATTTAAACGGAGCTTCAGCTAAGGTCTTTAAGTGCAGCTACAGCCACATTCCCATCATAGAGTCTATGATCTGCTAGGCGGGTGTTGGCGCCTCAGCATTGTTCGTGAAATACAATGAAAGGCCTCAAGATGCCGACCGTGATTAATGTTGCCTTAAACATCTGATAGATGTTATCTCTGGCCACCATAATTCACCACCCCACTAGCCCATCCATTACTAAGCAGTCTGTTCTAGTCGCTTACACTAGGCATCAGGTTCTGGCTGTGGCAGTACCAGTCTCATCAGCAATGAAGTGTATCATATTAGTTGATGCACATACTTTCGAGATTCGAACCACCGACCCAATGCTACTGTGATGCTAGCACAGGGCACGGAGAAACTGCCCATTCAGGCAGGTATATTTCCTTATCTTCAAACAGAAGTGAGAATAGCTCAGCAGCTGAGGGCACTTCTTGCTCGATCTGGCTGGAGCCCTGTGAGCATCAGCCGTGAATCAAGGACATGCATGCTTCAGAATATTACCTATCAGTACATAACTCAGAATACCCACGCAGTGTATCCTCTTCTTTTTATGTTTGTGTTCCTCTGTTTCTCCAAATTAACCAGAAGTGCTGTGTGTATTCAGTCGCTACTTGTAAATGGAGAAGTGGAGAGTGGAGAAGTGTGGCTCACCGGTTAGATTTATTTATTTTATTTATTTATTTATTTAGCACATTTATTGAGCGCTCTAATACCCGGAGGTGTCCTGGCGCTGGTTTGATAGGGCAAACGTGAGAGTGCAGGCTTACTGAGTGAAAAGCCATGTCTTGAGTCCTTTTCTAAATGCCATCAGATTCTGAGTTTGTCTGAGCATGAGTGGAAGTTTATTCCAGGCCTCTGCCGCCCTAAGGGAGAAGCTCCTACCTCCCCATCGAGCTCTTTTAATTCTGGGGACCGTAACCAGGGCCAGTTATCCTGACCTCAGGGTTCGTGCTGGTTTATGTCAGTGAAAGAGCAGTTTCATGTGTCTGGGGCCCATATCATGAAGGGCCTTAAAGACCATGCACAAGGCCTTGAATGCAATTCTCTTACGAATTGGCAGCCAGTGTAGAGCCACCAGGTCCTGGGATACCGACGCAAATTTGGGAGTGTCGGTGATCAGGCGGGCGGCTGCATTTTGCAACAGTTGGAGTTTGTTGAGTACACTCTGCTGGGCGTTTAACATCAGGCTGTTGCAGTAGTCTAGACGCGAAAGCACTAGACCAGTGACAATAGTTTTCCTGTGTTTCATCTCCAGGTAAGGGAGAATTTTTCTGATGGTTTTGAGGGTGTAATGGAGGGAGGAAGAGAGTGCGTTAATCTGAGGTATAAAGGACAGAGAGCTGTCCACAAGAATGCCCAAGTTTTTCACTTTGTCAACCGGCACGGGGAGTGGTCCCATTTCGTCTGGCCACCATCTCGGGGACCAAAAGTTCTCTCTGGCTCCAAAGAGCAGGACCTCTGTCTTCGAGGAGTTCAGTTTAAGGAAACTTTGTGCCATCCAGCATCCCACTTCGTGCATGCAGTTTTTGAATCTGTCTGCGGTGTTGTCAGTGTTGCCGGGTAGCAGGGACACCACAATCTGTGTGTCGTCAGCATAGGCCGTGAGTTGAAAACCGAACGATCTGATCACCGGGGCAAGGGTAGACACATAAACATTAAAAAGGGTAGGGCTAAGCGAAGATCCCTGGGGGACTCCACAGGGTAGTACAAATGACTGTGATTCGTGTCTCCAAGCGCCACGGACTGTGTTCTATCGGACAAGAACGCCTGAAGGATTTTTAGTGCTTTTCCCTGGATTCCACAGGCCCTCAACCGGTCCACCAGTAAGTTGTGGTGGACCGTGTCGAAGGCCGCAGAAAGATTCAACAGGATCAGGGCTGCTCTGCCTCCTGTATCCATCACTTGCCTTATGTCTTCCATGGATTTGATCAGAGCGGATTCCGTGCTGTGTTCCACACGGAAACCGTGCTGGGAAGCATCAAGATGATCCCCTGTTTTTAGGAAGGTGCTTAGTTGGGCATTCAGGCTACCTTCTATTATTTTGGCACGAAGGGGGAGTCGGGCTATTGGGCGATAGTTGTTCATATCCATGCTGTCTAAGTTAGGTTTTTTTAGCAGGGGCAGGATGGAGGCTCGTTTCCATCTGGAGGGATATTCCCCTTTCTCCAGCATCTGATTAAAAAGGGGCGTGAGTCCCCTGGCAATGGCATCTGGTGCTAGTTTGGCTATTGCGGTGGGACAAGGATCATGAGGGGAGCCTGATTTGATTTTTTGTATGCGGCTCACTACGTCCTTTTCCATGATGGGTTCAAACTGTTGCAGACTGACCGCAGGTCTGGGGGAATTTAGGTCCTCAGTCGAGGGGGAAATCTTCACCTGGCTATCTAAGGAAAAGAAGATTTTCTCGACCTTCTCACGAAAGAAGGTGGCAAGGCTTTCACATAGTGCGAGACTGGAGGGAATTTCTATGGTTTTTGGGTTTGCTAGGGAAGAGACCGTCAGACCCAGAAGAAGGCGGCAGACCCAGAAGCAAAGGTCGGCCCGGGACCAGGGTTCAATTCCCGACGCGGCAGGGTACGGAACCAATGTCAGCGGGCTCGATAAATCTCGCCTCGGTGCCTCTCTAACCATGGGTCCCACGCTGCAACTCTGGGCAATAGCTTGCTTAATCTCCACAACGGCCCCCTCGCTACCGGGGATGCCTGGCTTCACCTTGGGGATGCCCAATGGGGACCATCTCACAGGGAAAGCCAGGACGGGTTCCCCAGCGGCACACAGCGCCAAGAAACCCTGGGGTGAACGTGCGTTCTACAAAATTCATACTAACATAACATAACATAACAAATGATGTATACCTGTCTCGTGCAGACATGAGCACGCAGGATTTCACGCGAGTGTAAGCGGTTTATATGAACGTACATCTGAACTCCGTGCTTAGCCTTGAACACAGTGCCATGGGAGATGCAGTGACATCCTCCTTAATGAGCTTCCTTGCAAATATATGCGTGTGAAATAGCAGCACGTTGGTTGTGCAATAAATACTGCCTTCCCCCGGGTAGGCAAGTTCCAACATCTCTGGGATTCTCACAGACTTCCTTGCCAGACTAATAGGTATCACCGATCTGTGGAACAAATTCATTTAAAAACAGGAACAGCCAATGCCAATTGATTGGGCTTTTGTATAGTGGACAATGTTAGTCAGCACCAACGCTGCACAGAAGGGGTAGCACAAGGGCAGCAATGGAAGGCATTTGCTTTCCCACACTCAGTCTCGTTCTGCTGAGGAACAGGGCTTTAAGAAGGCCAGGTCCTGCCCGTGTAGTTCTAAAAAGCATGCACAGAGACGGTTCTCTATCGGGCTCTCCACTTTTGCCCTCACCCTCAGGGTGAAAAAAAAATCTCAACTCTGCAGCAGTGCTACCCTTCGCTGCCTTTGATGCAACTTCAGCCTTGTTATCGTTCTTTCACAATCTCATCATTTCAGAACTGAAGCATTTTCAATATTATATACTACGAAGCCATAGTTGTCGCTTATTTATCTTATGTAACTAACATCCATTAACAAAGCCAATAGTGCTGGCTTGTAGGTATAATGTTACTTGCTGTATTATATATCTGGATGCAATGACAGAAGCATCAAAATACCAAAAGTAAAAGTGTAAGACTTGCAAGGACTGAATTGCTTGCTGCTATAGTTTATTATTGCATTATAACCTGTACAGTAAAGCAGTGGTTCCCAAACTTTTTTGACCCGTGGCTCCCTTGACCTAATTGGCAGTTGCCCGTGGCTCCCCGCCATTTTTTTACCAGCACACTGGGGTGCCGCAGCGCACACTTTGGGAACCACTGGTCTACATGAAGAATCAAGCCTAGACGTGATGAAGGATTCAGAGAGTAGCCATCACCATCATAAAACTTTATTTGCAATCACAAAGATCTTATACAGTACATCTCAATGCATACAACACCATCATAGAGTAGCATAAAGCACTCCCACTAAAAGTAACCAGGCTAGAGAAAGGCTCAAGGAGCTCTGTGGCGTTACAAGAAGTTTACGTGGGGTGGGCTCTGATGAACCCAAGATGGCTCACCAGATCCCATCTATCCAGTCTTTTAAGTGAGCTGGGTCCTGCCGGTGCAGTTCTAAAAAGCAGATGTCAAGATGGGTCCCTATCGGTCTCTCCATTTTTGCCTTCAGCCTCAGGATGAAAATAAAAATCTTAACTCTGTAGCAGTCACTTCACTGCCTTTGAGGTAGCTCCAAAGAGACTCGTTATAGTTCTTTCACAGTCTCATCATAAAGTTTCTAATGAAAAATAATAATAATAGTTTTAAAGTTTTTAAGTAAATCGTTGTGGAAGAATAAACGATACGCCCATCTCTGAAAGAGTTATTTGTCTTCAAGGAAAAATGTCACTTGCTGATTCCCGTTTCACCTCGAATGAAGGACGCGTCTCTCAGTAAATGTATTTCTGTCAGAGAATAAAAGGCTGGTTGCTCGGTGATTATTCTTATCAGAAAACAAAGTTCTTTCAATCACAGAATAACATGCGGCTTTCTTGAAGTTATTCGTGTGAGAGACGCATATACTGATTTCTCTGTGCTGTTCCAGTCAGACAATAAAATGCTCACCTCTGGCAGTTTGTTATTCGTGCCAGGGAATAAAAGATTCATTTCTCAGTTGAGTTGTCCCTCTCCTTCAAGAAAGGACTTGTCTGCCGGTTGGTCCATGGAAGTTATTATCTGCATTTCCGAAGGATGCCTCATTTAACTCTAAGCTGCTCTGAAGCCGGTGATGTTTCTATCTAGCCAAGCCCCCCTGAGGGTCCGATTAAAGAGGTGCCCTTGATCTGACAGTGACCACTCATCTGGGCCCATTAGCTGTAATCACGCTGATACTAACGATTTGGACTCCTACCTGGCATTTTCCTGATCTTGTTCTTGCCGTGAGGGGAACGGCTGCGCCAGAGTCTCTTCAAAACGCTGTGAGGGGAACGGCTGCGCCGCGAGGGCTGGGACCACATTTCCCAGGTGCCCCGGCGGACAGGCGCACATCTGACGCCACTGCTGCGCCCGGAGGCGCTTGAAAAGCGAGGAGCGCCGAGCGCTCACTGGGACGCTGATACTAACGATTTGGACTCCTACCTGGCATTTTCCTACCCTTGTTCTTGCTGTGAGGGGAACGGCTGTGCCGGAGTCTCTTCAGAACGCCGTGAGGGGAACGGCTGTGACGCGAGGGCTGGGACCACATTTCCCAGGTGCCCCAGCGGACAGGCGCACATCTGACGCCACTGCTGTGCCCGGAGGCGCTTGAAATACGAGGAGCGCCGAGCGCTCACTGGGACACTGATACTAACGATTTGGACTCCTACCTGGCATTTTCCTGCTCTTGTTCTTGCCGTGAGGGGAACGGCTGCGCCAGAGTCTCTTCAAAACGCCGTGAGGGGAACGGCTGTGCCGCAAGGGCTGGGACCACATTTCTCAGGTGCCCCGGCGGACAGGTGCACATCTGACGCCACTGCTGTACCCGGAGGCGCTTGAAAAGCGAGGAGCGCCGAGCGCTCACTGGGACGCTGATACTAACGATTTGGACTCCTACCTGGCATTTTCCTGCCCTTGTTCTTGTCGTGAGGGGAACGGCTGCGCCGGAGTCTCTTCAGAACGCCGTGAGGGGAACGGCTGCGCCGCGAGGGCTGGGACCACATTTCCCAGGTGCCCCGGCGGACAGGCGCACATCTGACGCCACTGCTGTGCCCGGAGGCGCTTGAAAAGCGAGGAGCGCCGAGCGCTCACTGGGACGGTGATACTAACGATTTGGACTCCTACCTGGCATTTTCCTGCCCTTGTCCTTTCCGTGAGGGGAACGGCTGCGCCGGAGTCTCTTCAGAACGCCGTGAGGGGAACGGCTGCGCCGCGAGGGTTGGGACCACATTTCCCAGGTGCCCCGGCGGACAGGCGCACATCTGACGCCACTGCTGCGCCCGGAGGCGCTTGAAAAGCGAGGAGCGCCGAGCGCTCACTGGGACGCTGATACTAACGATTTGGACTCCTACCTGGCATTTTCCTGCCCTTGTTCTTGCCGTGAGGGGAACGGCTGCGCCGGAGTCTCTTCAAAACGCAATGAGGGGAGCGGCTGCGCCGCGAGGGCTGGGACCACATTTCCCAGGTGCCCCGGCGGACAGGCGCACATCTGATGCCACTGCTGCGCCCGGAGGCACTTGAAAAGCGAGGAGCGCCGAGCGCTCACTGGGACGCTGATACTAACGATTTGGACTCCTACCTGGCATTTTCCTGCCCTTGTTCTTGCCGTGAGGGGAACGGCTGCGCCGGAGTCTCTTCAGAACGCCATGAGGGGAACGGCTGAGCCGCGAGGGCTGGGACCACATTTCCCAGGTGCCCCGGCGGACAGGCGCACATCTGACGCCACTGCTGCGCCCGGAGGTGCTTGAAAAGCGAGGAACGCCTTCCGACCCCACGGGATGCGCACGGGACGAGCCGGGTGAAGCCCGGGCAAAAGGCGGGCCCTCTGAGGCCCTCTGAGGCCAGAGGAGGCTGGGCTGGGACAATCCCCTTTCCATCTTTTGGACCCATATCGGCCATTCGAACTGTAATTGAGGTGCGGGTAATTTTCTATGTGATTTAGAACTTGACTTTGTTCCCAAAGGGAAAGGTGTAACTAGTAACAATCAATCCATTAGTATGGCTAAAGTGAACTCCAAAACAGGTATGAGGGCGGTGGGTATGGGGACTCTTGATGGTTATCTGAAACAGGTAGAAACGGCAGTTGCAAAGGAAATTGAATTAGTAGAGCGGAGATTGTCCTTGGACCCAACTAGGCAAACAGTCTCTCCGTCCTTAATTGTAGTGGAACCCGTCCCCACTGTTGCTCCGTTGGACTGCTTGCACCCCCATCTGATATCAAATGGGTCAGTAGCAGTAAATAGTCTTACGATCTCCCCCGCCCCCCTACCTGGAACTAGTGCAGCCCCTTCTCCTGTGTCTATACGCACTAGGCAGTTGAGGGCTAGACGAGACATGACAACTAATCGTAGTAAAATCGTTCCAGGGAAAAGGAAGGCTAAGAACAACCCACATGGTAGCTGGCAACAGGCAAAACAGCGGAGGAACAGCAACTCCGCATCTGGGTTGGGTCGAAACGGAGTTAATGTCCCCCACCTAAACAATGAGGACAGGGGGGAGGGAATAAATGATTGTATCGATTTAGATACTGAGAACAGCAGCGGGGGAATTATGTCAGATTTTGTTAAGATTTTGGATGCACGTCTCAGGTCATTTACTTCGCCCTTAATGGTTAAGTTGGAGCGAATAGAGAACCGACTTAATGTAATTGAAAAACATCTCAACATTAAGGGTCAAAAGACGGGGCCAAGTACATCGGCAGCTCACTCACTAAGTGCAGTTACAGCCTCAGTTAATAATTTGTTGGACTCTATAATCACCCCACTCCAACAACCGGCACCTCAAGTGACTCCCCAGGGCGTAGGAGTAAGTATTCCATCTTTATTGTCAAAAGTCACTAGAGCCACTCAGGGTGAGAAACAGGGTCCTCGGGCCCAGTGGGGAGATTAAGCCCGCCGACACAGCCTCCCAAGAGAGAATTGTCATTACATCTACCAGCAGAGGCATGCCCTTATACAATAATCCTTGCCAATGTTCCCAAAATTGAGGGCGGCCAAAATGAACATTGGACCTCACTAAAAAATAAGGCCCTCCACTACCTGTCCAATAAAACAGTTTTGGGAGAACACTTGGATAACAACTTTATGATGATTAGAAGGGTGCCATGGGTGGGTAAGACAAAGAAAAGCTTAGAAGGCGACTGTGTCGTCATAAGCTTTAGATCCCCCAGGCTGGTTGATGATATATTGAGGCAGGCTGGGTCGGTTAGAATTCAAAATGAGTATGTAAACGTACTTCCTTTGGGGGTTGCTGCAGGCAGGTCATGTTAACTGTTTACAACGTCAAAATGCCCACAACCATAATGTGCACTGTTGCACTTTACATAAGATGCTTTATTTTAGCACAGTTTACAAAGCTCAGGATATAAAAATCATTTAATGTTTGCACATTGTCTTGTACACTTTTTACTCTGAACCTTTGCACAATTGTTTGAAGTATGTGCATTTTTAAATGTCTTTATGCTATTTTATATGAAGAATAAATTGGTTATATTTAAATAAGAAATGTTTCGTGCTCGACATTTCTTTTTTTAGTGTTCTCTGTAGGAATGTCTGTGATTTATGACTGGGTATCCTGGTGCTCCATAAGATAATCATTTACTATGCTTAAAAAGTTAATACAATTTAATATGTAATGAAAAATGCTTTGTTTTGGCCTTTCTGTCTCCAAAGGTTTCTTGGGGGGACAACCCCCCAAACTCCCCCTAGTAGTGGTTGCTCTCTGCGCTTGCTTGCTACACACCATGTGGGGGCTGATCTCACTTTTACTTTGTTCTCTCTGGTTCACTACCTATGTCTATTTTTGGTGCTCTCTGAAAGAATGTCTATGGGTATATATGACTGGGTGGGTAACCTGGTGCTCTTTAAGGTCGGTATCTACTATTTACTGTGCTCTGAAATTTGATACAATTGAATACATAATGAAAAATGTGCTGCAAAATTCACCATAGTCTGTCTTTTTCCAAAACATTCTTGGGGGGAGAACCTCCCAAACCCTCCTAGTAGCGGTCAGGCTCGCTCGCAGCGCTCACTAGCTATGTGCTGGTCGGGGGCTGGTCTGGCAAAATTTGCCAGGGCTGCTTTCAGTTCCCAGTCTGGCCCTGTGCTTGACACACCCCTCCGCCCTCCTAACGCTCCTCTACTTACTGTCTTTTGAGGAGGCGATCAGGCCATAACAGGTGCCGCAACTCCTCCTGCTGCCCTCCTGCAGGACCATGCCAATTGCTCTATGCCCACCAAGGCCCCAGCCATTCACAGGTCTGCCTTGCCTTCCTCATGAAGAACCCTCAGGGCCTGGCGCACTTCTTCATTGATCTCAGCCATAATAGCCAAAGAACAACTCACAGTAAGCCACCGCAACTTCACAGAACAAATTTGAAAAAACCTCATCAAACTGTCCCTGTCAGCTGGGATGCACCATAAAACTAAAACGGCATGTCCCTAACTACGTAGCTAAGTCTGCCCACACGCCACTCAACCAATCAGTGCTGCCAGTTGCCCTTGGAACCTACAACCCACCTTCTGCCCACCTCCTCAAAACCTCCATTGGCATATGCGTCAAAATGGCAGACGTAGCCATCAAACTTGCCGATGCATCAAAGACATTGTCTTTGCCCAGCAGCCGCGCTCATTTAGCAAAAGAAATGCAGCAAGTGCAGAAGGCTTCAGATACCCCACTGTGCGCTCGAGGAGAGACAGGTGCACACTGCGTGCACACACACCTTACAGGGAACAATGGTTACAGGACCATTATAGTTAGTCTGACATTTCACTCGTAAAAAAAAAAGAGAAATTCAGCTGTTGTAGTTAGGTGAGCTAACTATAACTCGCGCCCCCGCAATGCACTGCTGATGACGTCACATATTACATTACTCATGGCATGGTCAGTGACATCACTGATGACATCTCAAATGACTTTACTGATGACATCACTGATGAGATCATACACATTATCTCTGATGCACCTACTCACACCCCAATATAACCTTTCATACACCCACTCCAAATTTCAGACTAACATTCTTGAAACCATTGACACACCAATACCAGTACATACATAACCACTCACTGATTCATAGGTCTACATACACATACACTCACTCACCCATACAGGCATTCATACAGCCAGTCATTCACCAATACAGCCGCTGATTTATCCACTCATACACCCATACAGCCACTCAAATACTGTCAGTCACCCATAGAGCTACTCGCACACCTACTCACTCACCCAAACACTCAATCACACAGCCACTTACTCACCCATACAGAAACACACACACACTCGCTACTCATACAGATACTAACAAATACTTACTATCCTATGCAGTTGCTGACCTACGCACCCACTCACCCATACAGCCACTCTTACAATCACTCACTCACATATGAAGTTACTTATATACTCCAACACTCACATATACTGCCTTTCACATATGCAGTTACTCACCCATATACCACTGAGACATCCATTCATTCAGCGACAACGCCATTCACACACTGACTCACCCACAAAGTCCTTTGCAGATGCACTAATAAACCCATACACCCAGTGATTCACCCACTACACATTCATGCAGGGACATGCACACACCCTTACCCACATCAGTGATGTCATTTGAGATGTCATCAGTGATGTCACTGACCATGTCATGAATTATGTGATATGTGACATCATCAGCAGTGGATTGCGTGCGCGCGAGTTATAGTGAGTCCAACTAACTATAACGTGGGAATTTCAATGGTTTTGTATGAGTAAAATGTTCAGCTAACTATAACTGGTGTAAAACCTATGGTTTTTTCAGTGAATTTCAAAGGTTTTTTAATAGCTATTTTTTATAGCTATTAATTATTATAATTTTAATAAAATTATTTAAAAAATGTTTATTTTTCTAACATTAATTTTTCAATGTATTTTTTCTGTGTTTTTTTTTATCTTTTTACCCCAGAGCGCTCAGGGTACGCGCACCCGTAAACGCACCTGTACACGTAGCGAGAGCGCTATTCCCGCGTGTGAAAAAAAATATAATTATGTATTTAAAGTAAATAATAATGCAAGACATTCAGTAGCATACTCATAAAAGTACTATTTTTTATTTTTATAAACCGTATTTTGACTCTAAACACATTTCCGAAAATCAAGTGCCTAGGGGGTCAGGGGGTCTCTACCCTGCCCCTTTTGGGTAGGTTGAAGATTATGTGAGTTTGAAAGTGTTGATCTGTATAACCAATTAAAATGTTAGTTTGGTTTAGTATTTGTGTGTGAAGAAATTTGATTGGTTAGGGACGGGTATAAGTGTGAAGAATGAGAGGGAATGACAGCCATTTTGTGATTGCAGTGTCTGAGGTAGATTTGTGAGGAGTTTTTGGTTTTCAGTTTCTGGTGTGAGAATTTTCAACAGCATTCTAAAAGGTTAGTTGTTAATTTGTAAGGGGTACTATGTTGTACACGTTAAGTTATTAAGAATAATGTTTTTTAATATAAAAATGTCTTACTCTCACTGTCTTTCTCTCTCTCTCTTTTTATAGTACCCTAACAGCAATGACGGATCTTAATGAGGAGTCAGTTGACATTGTTTTTGAAATTTCTGCAACTATTTTAGACAATTTCAATGATCCAGTTAATGTGAATACATATAATGAAGACCTTATTGAAGAAGGAGATGGCATGGGGGATTTTTACGATGAATCTTTGGATTCAGAATTAATTGAATATTTGGAGTTCATTGAGTTCCAGGATTCTTCTTTGGAGACTACCAATGACGAACTTTCTGACAAATTAATGTTAGAAGTTCTTTCAAATTACAAAAATTCTGAACAATACATTTATATTTAGTAATTAAAAATTGTTAAAAATGTTTATTTTTTAAAAAATACTACTTGTAGGTACTTAATTCACCCAGATAACACAACATCTCTTTTCAGAGCTACCCTACCTCTAAACACTCTAAATTCATTATTTAAACTACATTTTTTTCTCTGTCTTTCCCCGTGGTACGCGTACCTGTACGCGCACCCGGAGCGCACTCCGCGAAAATTTCAACAACAAAAATTACGTTTTTTTGCCCTTCGTTGTCCTTCTAGGCCCCCCTCAGAAAACCTAGGGGGTCAGGCGGTGTCTACCCTGCCCCCTTTTAATCATTTCCCCCTTTTTTTTCACCTCTTGTGTCTCGATTCTACCGAGACACAAGATGGCGGACTCTCTGGACTGTTTGGAATGTTGACAGACATCCGAGAGCCAATCAGCTTTCCGCTCGCGCACTTCCGTGGCGCGCCGGGTGCGCTCCCCGGTACGCGTACCGGTAAGCGCTCGAAGCGCGTATATAGATATATATGTGTTTTTGAACTTACTTTTCATAAAAAACCACTTGAGCAATTTTCACCAAATATAGAAAAGGCACTTCTGCGTACCTGTCCCAACAATTTTGCCAAGTTTGCTGTAATTCCGTTCAGCGGTTCGGGCTGTAGCCGTGTCTAAACGTCCTATGGAAAATAACATGGGGAAAACACGTTTTGGGACCCCCCTTTTTTCTCGGCCCCCACATGACGAATCCCACCGAAACTTCCAAGGAAAGGAGCGGAGCTGAGCTGGCCTAAATTATGGAAAAGTTCACATTCATTCCTCAACAGGCGCCAAAGTTATTCCCAATAGAATGTTGCGGATTTCCTATGGTAACTAGGTCCTAACTATAACTACCTACTGGCGACCGCCAGTAGGTTATATATATATATATATAAGTCCAGAGAATGGAGAATGGACTTCACCTGGTGAGACGTAGCAACATGGGGGAGGAGCAAACTTAATTACACCTTACAAGTGGTAGCGGGAAGTTACTTTGCTGATTAGGCATTCTGGTGTTGGGCGCTGATGAAGGTTGTAATGTAATGATACATGCCACGCCGCGTGTTACATCTCGCGGCGTGGACTTGGTTCGTGTTGACTCCATGACGTGGGTTTGGCTCGTGTTGAATTCTCGAGCCGGAGCCCGCGTTTAGAGTTATTATTCTTTAAATGTGTTATCCACGAGCCACGGCCCGTGCATACCTTTGTTGTGTTTTGAAAGTGTGTACTCCCGTGCATGGTCGGCTGAGTCATACGGTTAGCCATTGTAACCGCCGGCTTCCCGATGACCAGACGCTCATGTACGGGTGGAGTTAATCTTCGTGAATTAAACTTCACTTACCAGTTCCTCATCTGCTTCCTGTTTATTCACCACATATTTTGGCGACGATCGGGAGACTCCACCTCGCCCTTAGTATTGAACGCTCTACTTTAACCAGTAAAGTTGTGATGGAACCATCGAAACAAGCAGTCAATGCAATAGACTGTTATGACTCTGATCAAGAAGAAGCCCTTTGTGCCATTTCTAATAAAAACAAAGTACAATCCAGTAAACCCTTTCAAAGGAAAAAGAACTTTTTCTGCTATAGATGCGGTTCAAAAGATCATATAGGAAATGCTCCGAACTGCCCTGCGCTCAAGAAGCGTTGTTCTATTTGTAAAAAAATTGGACATTTCCAAGGAGTTTGCAGATTCGCCAAGAAACCTCCCAATGTTAATATGGTGGATTTTGATGCATGTTCTGATTCTTTTAAGAACATTGTTGTAACATTAGATTTTAATGGCGATGTTGATTCCATTAAGGGCCCGCTATGTGCAGCTATTATTGATAATGTTCACCTCCAAGTTATGGCAGATTCAGGTTCCCCATATACAATTCTTAGAGATTCAACCTTTTATGAAAAATGGGACAAAAGAATTGAATTGATTGAATCTGACGTTAATCCATTGGCATTTGGTGAGAAAGATATTAACATGCTGGGGTACTTCGAAGGTTTAGTCCAATGTCTGGGGAGGGAGACCGTCACTAAAATTTATGTGGCAGAGAAAGGTAAGAACATCGTAGGCTGGAAAGACTTAGCCAAGATGGGTCTTTATTTAGTTCCTGGTGATGAGAATCCCATCAAAGTTGGGAAGTTACCTAAATTTAAAACTGATCTACCCATTGCTGTGATAGAGAATCCTAATATAAATGTACAAGACATTGTATCAGAATTTAAACCTGTCTTTAAGGAAATGGTGGGGGATGTAAAAGGATTCGAACACAGGATTAGATTAATACCTGGAGCTCAACCAATAGCACATAAGGTTAGAGCAGTTCCACTGAGCGTCAGAACGGAATTGAAAGTAATGTTGGATGATTTGTGTAAACAGGGTATCATTGCATCTATCAATTCTTCACAATGGGTCGCACCAATTGTAGTCGCCCGTAAAAAGACGGGAGAAATTAGATTATGTGCGGATTTACGCTCATTAAATAAGAACATAATCGTTGACTGTCACCCGCTACCAAGAATTCACGAGCTCCTGGCAAACATAGGCGACGCAAAATGGTTTTCGCTGATCGATCTTAGGTCAGGGTACCATCAGGTGTCTTTGGCAAAGGAATCCCAAGAACTTACTTCTTTTATCACACCATTTGGAGCCTTCAAATTCCTTCGCCTTCCTTTTGGTTTAGCGTCTGCTGGTAGCGTTTTCCAGAAGCTGATGGATGTATTATTCCAAGGGATAGCAGGTGTACAGGCATACCTTGATGATATCTTGATTTTTGCCAAAACGTTAGATGAGCATAATGCTATCCTCAGAAATGTACTTTCAATTTTGATGTCTAGGAATATGACTGTTCGCACAGATAAATGCAAATTTGCAGTGAACAAGATTGATTACTTGGGACATACAGTCTCAGACCAAGGTATCACTCCCAAATTTTCGGTTGTTAGAGCCATTGAAGACGCAAAGCCTCCCCCCGGATAAAGATGCCTTACGATCTTTCCTTGGGCTAGCGGAGTATTATGCTAGGTTTGTTCAGTCATACTCCCAACTAGTTGAACCTTTAAGGCGACTTTTGAGGAAAGGGTCCAATTTTGTTTGGACACAGGAGTTGGACAAGGTTTTTTGTGAGATTAAGAAGTTGATTGTTTCTGCAAAGGCCATACATGCTTTCAGGGAGGATGCCATCACCGTTATCACGGTTGATGCAAGTATTTCTGGACTAGGGGCAGTTCTTACACAGAAAGTTAATGGTCAGGAGCAAACAGTGGCGTTTGCGTCTAGAGCACTTAAAGACTTTGAACAAAGATATAGCAAAATCGAGAGGGAAGCCCTGGCTTGTGCATGGGCGGTCCACAAATTTAAAATGTACATTTGGGGTAGAAGATTCGAGTTGGTCACTGACCACAAGCCACTAATTTATATCTTTAATAAATCCAATTCAGCGTCCATGTCTGCACGGCTTATGAGGTTAGTTTCAAAGTTGCAGGAGTTTAACTTTTCCGTTAAACATATTGTTGGAGGCAAGAACTTTCGTGCCGATTGCCTATCTAGGATGGCTATGGTCAAGGATGATGAGGAGGATTTTCTAGTGGAGGATGTTGAATGTGTAACGGTTGTGGACGCTGTGGATGAAATTAGTGATGTGATTTCTGAGAATGATTGGAAGGAAGCCACCGCTTTGGACAATGTGCTGTTGAAAGTTCTCGAGTTTACCACCCATTGTTGGCCTGAACCCAGAGGTTTGAGCGGTGATTTGCGTAGTTTTGCCCAAATTGCTGAGGAACTTTCTATTGAGAACGGTATAGTCCGAAGAGGTGAGAAATTTGTTCCCCCTTTTAAATTAAGGGAATCCATTATTAATAAGGCACATCAAGGGCACTTAGGGGCGACTAAGACAGCTATACGTATTAAGCAACATTATTGGTGGCCATCAATAGATTCTCAAGTCAAAAATTTGATTGATTCTTGCCCGTAGTGTTTGTTATCCGACAAACATTGGCGCACATTAAAAGTTCCTTTGCATCCTACGGAATTTCCTAGCTCTCCTTGGGAGAAAGTGGGGGTAGATTTTTCAGGCCCTTATTCCATTCTTCAGCAGGAGAATAAGTACGTTATTCTTTTAGTCGATTATTTCTCGAAGTGGATGTACTTTGATTTCGTTAAATCACCAGATTCAGACTCTACCATAACCTTCCTCAAGAAGGTTTTTGATTTAGAAGGGTCTCCAAGGTTTATCGTCACAGATAACGGGACTCATTTTGTCTCTGATAAAATGTGCAAATTTTTGAAACAATTGGATATCAAACAACTCAAGGTTGCTCTTTATTCCCCAGCTTCGAACGGTCTTGTCGAGAGGGGGAATAAAGTAATCAAAGAGGGTGTTCAGACTGCAGTATCTTGCGGTTACAAAGTAGGTGAGTTTGTGAAGCAAAAAGTATGGCACTATAATACCTCCCCGCATTGCGTGACTGGGGTTTCTCCATTTTCTTTACTGAGAGGCAGGGAGAATCGTTCTGTTTTATTTCCTTCCTGGTTGCACCAGGGTTCTGCCGTAAAAACTATTGATTTGGACTCTGTTAAGAAAGCTGTTCTTGAGAAACAAAATCAGATGAAGTTACATTTCGATGGTACTTCAGATAGTAAATTGGTGGATCTTCTGGTTGGTGACTGGGTTTTAATCAAGAATCCTGGAAGAGTAGTTAAAGGACGTTCAAAATTTTTTGCCCCTGTCCAGGTAGTTAAAGTTAGCAAAGGAGCAGTTTTTCTAGGCAAAAAGGGTTGGTGGAATAAGCGCCAATTAGTGAAAGTCTCTGATCACCAGGCTGAAATTATCAAAAACAGGAAATTTAGTGATAATTCTGATAATTTAGATTGGAGTTTTTGGATGGATACTTCCTCTTCTGGTGTCCCTGATCATTCCTTTGTGCAACTTCCTGTGGAGGGCTTAACGAATTCTCCAAACGTTATCACTAGTCAGGATGCTGCAGTTCCCAAGAAAGTTTCTTCTTTTGGCAGACACATCAGGGCACCAGAGAGATATAACGAATTTGTTAGATTCTAGGCATTTTTTTTTTCTCTTTTCCCCTTTCATTTTGTTCACTGTTGTAAGGGGGAAGGTGGTGTAATGTAATGATACATGCCACGCCGCGTGTTACATCTCGCGGCGTGGACTTGGTTCGTGTTGACTCCATGACGTGCGTTTGGCTCGTATTGAATTCTCGAGCCGGAGCCCGCGTTTAGAGTTATTATTCTTTAAATGTGTTATCCACGAGCCACGGCCCGTGCATACCTTTGTTGTGTTTTGAAAGTGTGTACTCCCGTGCATGGTGGGCTGAGTCATACGGTTAGCCATTGTAACCGCCGGCTTCCCGATGACCAGACGCTCATGTACGGGTGGAGTTAATCTTCGTGAATTAAACTTCACTTACCAGTTCCTCATCTGCTTCCTGTTTATTCACCACAAAGGTACACACCGAAATGCATTCACCGCCATCAGGGATCTTTGCAGGTCATTAAAGGCTTCCTACCTTGATCCCCTCTGGGCTTCCGCTTCTTCACTTCATGGGGGAGCTTTGTTTGGATATACATATATATATATATATATATATATATATATATATATATATATATATATATATATATGAAACAAGCAACTCTTCTCGAAGAAAGAAGCAGAAGCCACAGCGGGGATTGAAAGACAGCACCGTTTATTTCATATAAATGGCGAATGCATTTCGGTCGGTTTGGCCTTCGTCAGCGCCTGCAGTGGATATGAAGGAAGTCCTGACGTTCTGCAGTTCAAATGTACCCAACCGCACTCTAGTATATATATATATATATATAACATTCTTAAACTTTTTAGAAACACAGTCACTGGATGATGTCATTTGAGATGTCATCAGTGATGTCATTAGTAATGTCACTGACTATATCATGAGTGATGTAATATTTGACGTCATCAGCAGTGCATTGCGGGGGGCACGAGTTATAGTTCACTCAGCTAACTATAACGGCTGAATTTCTCTGGTTTTGCACGAGTGAAATATCAACCTCACTATAACGGTCGTGCAAACTGTGTTTTTTTAGTGAATATATACATTATATACATCTCAAAGTCAAGTAGTTCCTACTAAATATATAAATCAGAAAACCATCAAATTCAAATCAATGGACCTTATAAATTACCGGGACTAGGGTGAAAAACCATCAAATTCAAATCAATGTACCTTATAAATTACCAGGACTAGGGTGGAAGGTAGTCTGAGGATTGTTTGTGGAAGGTGTGTCTCTAGAGTTATGCTAACTGGACGATTTTATTAATTGCTTCATTTGTCCCATGCTCTCTGCGTCTGTCCGTGCTGTATGCAGGCCCAGCAACACATTGCAACTAGTCTAGTCTGGTGGCAGCCTCACTGCTAATTTGACTTTACGTTTTTAAAACCGCTCTGCGCCACGGTAGCCACATGTTGCTTCATTAAACTGTTCCTCCCAGCACCCGTACACTACACAAGGTCACTAACTGTTCCTATATCAAGTACAGACTCCAACAGGAAGGACCTCGCAGGGCCTTGCAAAATGAAGGCAGTCTTTCCAAGAAAACGGGGAGTACAAAAAAGAGGATTAATGTTCAAATATAAATTAAATGAGAGAAATCGAGGGCTGCCCTAAGGGAGGATGGACAGCAACAAAACACTGCTTTTTTAGCAAAACGCCTGGCAGTTCAGAGAAAAGGGGTCAAAAGTCACCTACTTAAGGAAAGGTCTCAAGGGAAAAAGGCCGGGGAGCTTATCCTGCCTCTACAATGGGCCTTTATGTGGTGATTCCGTCGCTGAATGCATCAGCCACTGCAGTCATGTGGTTTCAAAAAATAGTTAACACATGACGAAAAGTATGTCTTTTCACTTTTTCTCCATATCTTATATTAGCACTTCCCTCGCAGCTAAAAACTTGCTGACGCATCAAGCTCACAGTGCAGTGTCCCCAGGACCCAGTATTTTACATATCAGGAATAAAAGGGACCATTAACGTATAAAATGTTCCAACTTTTGGGGGGAAAAATCCATAAAATTGTATATTACATGAAAAATATATCACAAGAAATGGGTTTGCTGGGTCGGTGCAAGGATTTTTGCCTCTACTGCAATGTTAGATTAGGTTACAGCAGGGTTTTTGTATAGTGCAGCATTCACCAATCACTCACTAAGCCTCCTGAAGATTTCAGCAGATTTTCTTCACTGGGTCTTGGCTTCCGAACCACTCTGAGGTGGCTGCTTATTTTGAAGGGTGTGGGTTATGCTTACAGAGGTGTTCTGTAAATAGGGTGTGTCTTGCACCCTTCAAGGCTTACCCATGTGAAAGTTGAGTGCAGTGTGGGCTTGCCATAAAGTTTCAGGCCTTGAGGCCCTCTGCCCAACCCATGTCAACTATGGCAGTGTTGTGCCATGGGGCAGTGGGTCTTAATATGACCCTAAAGCTTGTGGTATGTTGCGCTCTCTCCTGTCTGGTCCAGCGCCGGGACTCCCCTTCGCTGGGGCAGCCGTTGCGCTATATAAGCAGCTGTAACATAACATAACATAACATTACTTTGCACACCACACTCTATCTCCTCCTACAAGCACAGGAGAGATGGGGACATCTGATTATTGTCAATAAGTGCATGCAAGTGTTTTAATAGTTACTTTGACAGATCATAAAATGTAAAAACTTAAGTATAACTTCATACAACGAACACATTGAAAACCCTTCTCATAAATACCATTAGATAAAATTAAGTTAGTTCTAGTCCTGAGCTTGGAACATAGCATGGGGCTTCGTCTCCAGTACATGAATTCGAAAATTGTAAAAAAATAAATCTTAAACCTGTGACAGGAAGTAGGTAATACAATAGAAAGTTCTAATTGAATTAACTATGGTGGTGTAAAAGGCCTGGGAAAGCCCCATGAGGTATGTGGATTAGCAAACCACACTATTGGAAACAAATGGCAGAAGATAATTCACATGAGCACCAAGAGAGGTCTAATATATAGTTGGGAGCGTCTCATTATGGCAGCAGCTGGAAAAGAGCAGAGGGAAGGAAGGGAAAATGTTGTTTTTGCCACAACCAGCCGCTTAACGTAACTATCGAAATGGTGGTGTGCTAGCCTTATTGGCTAAGCAATTGGATCATGTCTGAAGGCAAGGGAGATCATATCAGTGAAAGGTGTGTTGGTACTACCTATAGAACAAAAATGGGTAGCTATTGAGAAATAGTGCTTTGCCAAAGTGTGGGCTTGCCTTAGTTCCACACATTTATTTGGCATTACATTTGTGGTGCAAACAGATCATAAGCCATTGAAATGATTGATGGTCATAAAGGGAGAGTATTCTAAGTTTTTGAGATGGTCTATTTCTCTCCCTGGGTTGCACGTTATAGTGGAGCCATAGAGGCGGAATAAGCCACAGAAATGCTGAATGGCTTCCCTGCTGGTTTACCAATCTGGACAGCCAACCTCTTCAGGTTAGGAGTTGGTTAAGAGTAGTCTGATCTGGGAGGAGCAGCTGCCTGGGTGGAAAAGATCCTCACATCATGAGGGCCCTGAGTACCCCAACTGCAATGATATGTAGATCCTTGGTGCCGATATTAGTTGTCATTAGAGCACATTCATCATGCATGTGCCCAATGACAAAGGCCTGCCTCATGGACTGCAATCTTGTTGGTTTGGGAGGGTACAGCCAAAGACCTACCCTCATAGTGGTGCTTTTGCCAGAAGTTAAGCAGCATGAGTGTGGTGGTGGCTGGATACCATGTAGTCGGTAGATATGAATAGGACTGTTTCCAGACCTGTGTCACTGGAGGGAGGCCTACTGTCTCACTCATGTAAAGTTCAGCTGCTGCGTGCTTAACTCACCCTTGGCCTATATCAAGTTAGTATGTACTTCTGTGCAGCATGTGAATGGTTACACATGTGCTGTGTGTATGCGTGCCTGTGAATGGTACAACACAGAATAGTCTCTGTGTTCCCTTTTGAGAGACCCAGGGCTGAATTGAGGACCATGAGGAATTAGAGGAATCCCCCCAGACAGATTTTTAGATTGCTATGAGCTGGGAAAACCAAGCTCTTCAGTACACATCACAGCGTGCTCTTTGATTCAGGGAGAGATCATTGGAAATAGGCCTGGGAACATCTCAGGCTGAGGATGGGGCTAATAAGAGCATGATAAAGAGTAGGGCTGTTAGTGTAGGAAAACGTTTTTATGCAATCTTCACTGTGGCTGGCATCCAGGTGTGAACCTCTAGTCCCTCCCATGGCCTGAATTTTGGGGCTATCTGATTTGTCACTCCTGCTGCGACAGACTGCGTTCTGCCTGCTTGCCAAGACCATTATGCCCTTTGAGGAAGAGGAGATCGCTTGGAGAGAGCAAGTTCCAGTGGGGATCCTGGTGAGTGGACCCCTGTAGTGAGGTGTGAGGGGGCTGCTGCTGCACTAATTTGGTCGTCACCCGTGTGCAGGTTCAAGTCGGAATGTGCTGTATCATGTTAAATACGGTGTATCCCTGCAGTTATTTCCGTGCCCTTTCATGCAGCTTAACAAGGTGGCTTGCTGCACTGCATGAAATAATTATAAATCAGCCCCTGTGTGTATTAGTTGTGGATAAAGTATTTTACTTTGTGCTCACATATAAATACTCTTTTGTCATAAAACCAAGTATTTGACTGGATAAACATTTAATGCTGCACTTGGACATATTTAAGGCCTCATTTTTTTAAAGTGTTGCATCGCTGCGTGAAAACAGCGATGCAACACTTTTCAGTGTGGCCTCCCTGTGACACCATGGATGGGCCATATTTACTGTACGCCGCTCCATGTTGCAAGGATTTACTGATACATCAGTACTCCTAATGTATCTGTAGGTGCAAAAGTGGCGCACTGCTGAGGTGAGTGTGAAAACAGATGCAGCTCCAGAAGTGTATCCTTTCAGGGCCTGCGTCACTCCTTACGCCTGCTGTGAACCAGGTGTAAGGATTTGACGCAGTGGCGTCCTAGAAGTGGCACAGTGAAATCTCATAGATACAACCCTTTTGTTGCGGGGGAACGCCCACTATGCATACATTATACCTGACGCAGGTATAATGCGTTCAGTTGGATGCATCTTGAGCACAAAAGATTGGTGAACGTGTGCTCCCTTGCCAACTGCTGAGTAAACAAGTCATATTGTGTTGTAGGTATTAAATGATCATGTGTTTCCCCCATGCTGATGTTTATTTGAACTGGGTACTTGCGTTGCTCATGTACAGGATAGCGGTGAACACGCAGCGTTACAGTATAAATGTTTAAGCATGTATCACTGGCCAACCGCAAATTAAGCAGAGTTAGATTGTGCGCTGCGGTGGACGATGGGGTTCTCGCATGCCGATATTAGGTGAAACACTGTACTTTTTTGTTGCAAGGATGTGGTAGCACGATTGAGGACAGTGTGGCG
The DNA here is from genome assembly GCF_964263255.1 of Lissotriton vulgaris. NCBI lineage: Eukaryota > Metazoa > Chordata > Amphibia > Caudata > Salamandridae > Lissotriton > Lissotriton vulgaris. The sequence goes on along the minus strand of NC_141691.1, from coordinate 840,639,641 downwards.
CTATGTATAACAAGGTCACAGGTAAAACTTGGCAGATGTACATGCAGCAAAAAATGGCAACCGATTTGCAAGTGGTGCGCATTTAGGCGTATTCAATTCATTAGTAACAGGTCTTTTGGTCTCTGTTTACTGGAAGTGTTGTAAACGAATCTAGGACTCTAGTGTAATTTTCCCGATTCATGCCCTTATATAGGAATAACTAATCATATCCTTATATAGGCATAAGAATCATAACCATATTTAGACACAGCCAATGCAGTCCAAATACGGCATGGCTACTTCTATTAAGCTCCTGGAGTACAACTAGTTTTTGAAGACAACCAGCCTTCAGCAGTACGGGACTTCCCCCTGCTTCAGTATTGATTTGTCCCAGAACTCCTGGAGCGTGTAAAGAACTTCGAGTTCTTAGTGGCATTATTATGTCCACCCTTACGTCAAACTCGGCACCTTCCAGGTATAAATATACCCACATCTGCCCTAGCAAACACACAGTGGTTTTGGAGCAGATCGACTAACTACTTGCCCGACGCCCTGCTGTAGCGAGTGCCGAAGGAAGCCGACCCTCCAGCTGACGCACTGAGAGAGACGCTGTCTTTTCTCCTGCCGAGAAATCCAGCTCCAGTGTTTCCCTGCTACCCTTGCGGGTTACTGGGAGATCGAGTCCTGAGAGAGAGATACAAGACCTCCTTCATTCTATAACCAAGGTACGGAGCTGATTAGACCCTTAGAGAATTCTTGGATAGATTCTTGGCAGAAACTATTTAACTCAAGCTACACCTCACTTACTTCTTCCCTTGTACTAGGCTTAGGTTAGGTACACCGGGGTAGGCGTATTTTAGATGCACCAGTTGAGTACTTTTTAGTCATTATTTATCATTGTATGTATTTTATCCATTTTAAGTATCTTATGGGTTCGAAACCATACAAATGCTTTTACAGTATTATTTCATAATACTCCTTTTACTGAACGCACTTTACTTCATAGCAAGTATTACAATTGTTGCAATTAACTTCTCTTGCATGAGAAAGAAGACTGCTCAATAAATAACCTTTTTATTGAAAACGCCCGTCTCTCTATTTCTCTGGACTTCTGGTGAAACGGAGCATGCACGATTGACTGAGTGAAATAGCCATCTATTGTTTCCGCGACTCTGAAGATATATTTCTTATTCTTGGGGAACAAAGTTGTCATGTTATATGGTTGTCATAAACGAATCCCTTTTTGTTTATTCGAGAAAGTTTCTAGTGACCTCTGAGCTAGCTGGCATTCACAATTAAGTCTAACACACTCAGTAGAGACCTAGTCGACTTAAGTCCTACGTCTAAACTATCGTTTATGTTATTCCAATGCGCAGAGCCTTTTGGGAATATAGGAACTACACTACAGGACTGTCAGAGGGACTGCTGCGCGATTGCTGTCTGCAATGAACACGAGGAAAGGGTGCGCTAAATAGTAAGCCTGCGGGCCCTGTTGCTAACGCTGAGATCCAGAATATAGGAACTACACTACATGGCGCCCAACGTTTGGTAAGGCGATAATTTAACGCTAGATACTAGAGTAACTCAGTTGTGCTTTTCACTCAGACCCCTTTTTCCGTAAAAACTCCAATAGACGTCTGGAGTGGGTAAAAGGTTAGTATCTGCCAGAACTAAGTAGGACGAGAATCCTATGTAGTTTTTGGTTTGTTCAACGTTGAAGGATACAGTGTTCCAAAATATTGTGCACCTAATCTTTGTTTCCTTGAAAACATACTCTGCAAACATTCGGTCAACAAAATGACGGGAAGTGAAGACGAAAGAGAGGCTTTGGCAACTCAACTATTAGCAGAAGACACAAGTCTTCAGCAAAACAACCCGGATGCAGTAATCATCCCGGTAAATGTAAGAAAGAGTGTAACTTACAAACTAATAAATAGTGGTGTATCATCAAGAGGTGGTACAGTTATATTTGTAATAGAGGCACATGAGTATCGGCAAACAGAGGTATTCTATTCATGGATAACTTTTCCAGCAGCAAATGCTGTAACACACTACTACAAAGCAGAGGAACACCCATTGGAATACGTTCCTTTCGAGGACATTGAAATTCCACTAACTTACCAGGAGCACCAGCTCTGGTTTAATGGCGCCCTAAAACATCAAAATCACATTACCAGGCTCGGTCCACTAGGTAGACCAGGAGCTACATGGCCGGTATTAGCTGGTTATAAACCACATCCTGACATAGAGGAAATGTCAGACAGAGAACTGTTAGCTCAGCTAAAACAATTAATTAAAATACATAGACAATTGGTTCAATATGTCATGCGGACTTTAACAGTCCAACCTGCTATAAAAATTCCACAGCACACCCCTCACCAGGGGAATACAAACAAAATTACACCACAGACTATACAATCAGTCATTGGTAAACTACCCGCAAAACGGGAACAAATTCCGTTCTGGTTGGCTCAAAAGATTACTCAACTAGAGGCAGTATTCCCTGATAGTACACCTCATGGAAAACACAGAATTCTGACAATCTGTTTACCAATGGGGATCGCACCACATGTGGAAGACTGTGACACTTGGGGAACAGTCTTTGCTTCAATCAACACAAAAACACATGGTGTTCCGTCTATGGCGGTTATACCAGACGTACTAAGACAGATTCAAAATGAATACGGTCCAGAGCCTGCTTTAAATCTAGATATGAAATTACTGAAAGATTTTAAACAAGTCTCGGCTATACTACTAGCACGTAGCAGTTGCCTTCTACATCGGGACTCAGCGCAAACCAGGACCCTAACCTCATTTGGGCGATTTTAGTGCTAACAAGGTCTCGCATCTTTCCAGGACTGCAATCACGCCAACGCGGGACTGCGAGGACCAGCAGCCTCAGCTTCGGCCACAGCTGGTGCCTCTTCACACCCATCCCCCGCCTACTTGCTGCCCATAAACTGCTCGCGGCCCCCGCTCCGGGTGGGCCGCTCGTAGCAGTTGCCTTCTACATCGGGACTCAGCGCAAACCAGGACCCTAACCTCATTTGGGCGATTTTAGTGCTAACAAGGTCTCGCATCTTTCCAGGACTGCAATCACGCCAACGCGGGACTGCGAGGATCAGCAGCCTCAGCTTTGGCCACAGCTGGTGCCTCTTCATGCCCATCCCCCGCCTACTTGCTGCATATATACACGCCCCCTTTACGCAACGCGGGACGCGCCCGGGCGAAGTCCGGGCCAAGGGCGGGCCCGTCCTTGCCCGTCACTGGACGGAGGAGGCCGGGCTGGGCCTACTTACTAACTTTTCACTCCTGGGACCTGCAAGCAAGGTACTGTGATTGAGTTCTCCATTCAGGAACTTGACTGTCAGATCACCATAGCCCAAATAAGCTTCTTCACTTGCTGTACGCCCCTGTATTTGCATTACTACGGGCTTATTACTGTTGACCTTAAATTGTAAAAGTTTCCATTATATAGCTCTTTGTCCGAGGGGTGGAAAGCAGGTGATTGCTCCCGACATCCATCAAGCCCAAAGTATGGGAAAACACACACCCCCCCCCCCACTACCTAGAGCTAGTACCAGGCAGAAAACGCACTCTCATATTCCAACTTTACTTGGCAGGCAGCCCATTGACAATCTTTAAATCTGTGCCCGGTCTGGGTGTTACTGTCTAGAAGATTATCTCGGAGGTAGGCATACCATGCATCTTTTACGGCAGGTGCTTGGACAATTAACTGATGGATGTTAACACTGCCTACATTTACATAAGTTGGATCGCAACATCACCATCTTTTCTTATACTCAGGGCCATTGGTATTATTGGGATGCAGCAGTAATATTCACAGAACTTTGGCGCTGCATTAGCTATTTATATACCTCTTCCATTCTGGCCAACTCTATGGCCATTCTGCTCGGACTCCAAATCTTGGTCCAGCTGATGCAATAAAGCCTTTGACTTGTTTAAATCTTTGTCGACACATATTGTCACGTTACTGGCCAGCTAGTGTTTGTGTCCTAGCATGAGGGCCAGAGAGGCCAATGAACAAGTACAATTGAGTTGGGTGACAATAACTGTGTTATTCAGAGCCAAGATACCATGGGGTGAATGTATTCACAATTAGTCAGAAATTGAAATTTTAAAGGAATTTTGGGAAATACGGTGGCCTCACTCAGCAGTGTAGTAAGCGAGAAAATGGGGATGATTTGGACAACAGACTAGCTGGCTGCCTCGATTCATACTTGTTTTACTTGGAAGGGATGATCTGCTTAAAGGCGTGGTTCAAGCCCCCACCAGAGGCAACATGGCCATCTTTACTACACACTCCAGTGGGGTTGCATGTTAAATTGTGTGGCATGACCCAATTAATGCTCGCAGGCAACAGTTCTTAGAAGCATTCAGCATTCTCACAAGTTACGATAGGACAGTTGTTGGTACATAATTATCAGTGAGTGGAGTAACATACATCAGTATTCAGTGCCATCCCGGGATACGCGAGCATGCACGCTTCACATATAGTCAATTTATATTATGCTCCAACAAGCGTGATACTCCGAAAACGGTAAGAGTGGTAGTAAGGTGGGTTTGGAGATCTCTTGACTTCTGCCTGCAATAGCACATCTTGTCATGTGTTGCCTGGGCAAAGGTGCAGCACTCCTGCCCGGCAGCATTGAAAACCCTTCCACTCATCAGTCTGTACCCTGGTACTGGGGATCATCCAAGTAAGATGGCAAACTAGGGCTTAGTCACCCCCTAAAGGATAGACACAAACTTGCACACTGTGTGTTACGGTTTGTAGACACCAGCCTGGGGGTTTCTCTTTGGGCACACTGCCTGAGCCTTGTGTATTCAGCCGGCTGTATTATCTTTTCATAGAGAAGCGGTGTGTGAGGTATCTAGTTGTGCTCAGCATTGCACATTAAGGTTGGCCCAAACCGAGATGTTACCCATTAATGTTGCAACTGCACACTGTGCTAGCAGTTAAGCAAATGGGAAGTTCCCTCAGAAGGAGCTGAACAGGCGTCATTTCTGTAAGACAGAAAGGGTTCATGGCAAGTACATGAGAACACACTTGCTTATTATCACTTATTCCCGGTTCATCAGATAGTTCAGCCTGCCAGGTGTTTGTCAGGGACACGCTAGGGCATTAATGGAGCTGCAGGAGGTAGCGCGGTAACGTGCTGTGAGGCAGTGTGATCTCAGCAGACCCGCAAAAGAGGGGGCTGCGGCAATATTTGAAACTGGGAACCTTAGGTTCTAACAGTATCGTTGGTAATATACACATCACCCCACTGGTCATTTTAATGTGACTACAAGGTAAGCTGAATGCGGACTTGAATTGGTGGAGGGCAATCATTCCAGGGATAACAAAGTGAACTAGGTCAATAGCTGGGCTGAGCTCCAAGGGTCATGTGATCAAGCTTTAGTTAAGCAAGCCAAAGGGTCCGGTGCAAATGTCTGGGCAACTGCAAGAGAGTATTTACACCCTAGTCTACGGGCAGGTTTTGGTTGCTTCAGATAAGCACACTATTCTCTGCCCTGGTAGCCCCAGTAGATAGGCTGGAAGCGGTCATCTAACAAGGGTGTTGCTGTCCCACAAATTGGGGAAAAGGGTGTTGAAGCACTTAAAATACTGGAGGGTTGCAACTACAGGTTGCAGGAGGTGGGAGCCTACATTAGCCTCAAGGGTAATATAGCTAGGATAAGAGTAGAGTTCCCTCCTGGGAGGTCATCACATTCCTACAGGTAATGTTTGGCAGTTGCACTTCCCGGAGAAGGAGAAATTACTCCATGCGGTTTTCCCAGACACAGTTTGTCTGGTTGGGGTTCCCCGGAATGAGATGGAGTAGCTCCGAACAGATTGGAGCAGAGACTGGCTGGGTGAAAGGTCTCCCTAACATCTTGGTGATCCACTTAGGAGGCAACAACCTCACTGCCATGGGTAGGGGGGCATTGTTGCAAGCAATGAAGGCTGACTTAGGTGAGATCAGCAAATACATGGGTCAATGTGAGCTCTGGTGGTCTGAGACGATCCCACGCAGAGTGTGGCACGGGGCTAAGTCAGAAGAGGCCATTGAACATTCCCAAAAGACATTGAACAGTTCAATGAGTAAGTTTACAGACCAGAGGGGTCTGGGCTTCATCAGACATGAGATGATTCAAGCTAATGTTCAAGGTTATTTTGATAAAGATGGAGCACATCCACCACCAGTAGGGATGGATCTCTTCTTCTTGGATTTGCAGGAGGCCCTGGAAATGAGAGGTTGCAGGTGAGAAATGAGCTGTTTTGGTGGGGGGCTCTGGTGTCGACGGGGGCTGCCTCCAGTGCTGTGATGGAGCTACAGAGCGATCTGGAAGCAGATGAGTACAGAAGGGTATCGCTGCGCGGCACAGTAGGGGTGCCAGAGCCAAATACCAGGAGCCTCATGGCAGGTTCCTGGAAAACCGCATTGGCGCCCTGCTAGTGCTTCTGGCGGCTGTGGGCTTGAACAACTGGGTTCTTGTCTTGCTACGCTCCGCCCTGAAAGGGGTGTGAGTAATATTGGACCAATGTGTCACGTGATCCGGAAAGGGGATCACACCATAAGGTGTAGCACTGATTGCGTTCTCCACATTGCTTGGCTCATCAGGCGGGCAGAGCAGCATGGGTTGGTTACAGCTGCCTGCCCTTGGATCGCCCTTAAAATAACCCACCTTATCGCATACTTTGTATGGAATTAACCTGCAGCAATATTTTCCCAAACAAAAGTGTGTTGTGTATTAATTTATTCATCATGCATGCCGTTGTTGTGTGGGTGGGGTGTGTTGCCAATAATGGCACTATGGTAAAACCACAGAGATTTTGGCAGAACATTATCTTTGAGTAGGTGGCCAGTTATAAAGGAAAAGCAGCAGAATTGGGACTAAGGTAACATTTGACCCATTCATTAGTCCCAACAGTTATTCCCCATTTCACAGCCCGATGGATGGAAACATACAAAATCATTCATCGCACCCTGTATCGGTCTCAGAAGGATTAAAGTTTAGGGTCGAATTTAAGACTTACAGGTCATAGAGATGTCAAACACCAGGGGTAAACTGTCTCGGCCATCTTGCCTGACAAGACATTCTGATAGTGTTGAGCGCATGCGCATCCCAGGTCCTTCCGCATGAGCTGCTCAGATGAAAGGCACTTCACTAAATCCAAGTTGTTGTCATTCTGTGTGGCCTTGTCAAATCCACTTTAACTCCACGTGCTTGTAAACTAACGAGATGAACATGCTGTTCCACCCAGTCTGCAATGCCACACACAGTCCCAATGCACGCGGGCTAGTGTTAGTGAACGGAGAGATTCATCGCTGCTGCGCCTGTTGCTAGCATTTCTTCAATTTCTGTGAACGTGAGCTGTCACGAGGACGCTCTTGCTGCCTGGCAAGATCTTAATTAATATTTGAATGGGATGAACATGACGAGCCAAAGCTGGGTCGTTTAGAAATTACTGTCTTGAATTATAAATAAACATTACTCTTAATACGAGGCGGGTGGCATTCGGAATTTCGCAACTGTACTAATGTTGACTGAAGTAATGCTAAGTAAACTGGGGTTCTGGGAAAAATAAATATAACAATTCATCTCTGACGTGACGCAAGCGCAGTTAGAGCTCCATGCTGATGAAAGTATGTACAGTATCTGCACGCCTGTATGTGGAGATTGGGAAATATTTCTTGTTACATGCTGCCGTGAATAAATCATGGGTTTGCACTTTATCTCTCTTGTATTATCTAATAAGCATTTTTTTAAAGGGTATGCTCACTCGGACTGTACTGTGTAATGAGTATAAACATGGACCATGGTACTTTTTTTTAAATATATTTATGTATTTGCGGCTTTATATAGCAACGACCGGAGCCAACGGGATAGCACAACACTTTACATGGGAGCATGACCTCCACAAGACAGTGCAGACGGAATTAATTACATAGTAGAAGCACATAATGAGGGTACAAGGATATCCCAAGTGCTTGTGTTATAGAGATGAACCTTTAGTTAAGAGGAGCACGGAGGGGGGATGGGAAAGAGAAGCAACAGGCAAGAGAAAGAGGGCGGGGTGGGGAAGCAACATGGAGGGCTGGTGTGGGAGGAGAAGCAAAGGGCGAGAGAGGAGGATGGGAGAAGCAAATAAAGGGCTGGGGGTGGAAGGAGAAGCCTAGGGCGAGAGGATGGGTGAATCAACATGGAGGGAAGGGTTGGAGAGAAGAAGCAACAGGCAAGTGCAATGTAGGAAAGTATACTCACTGGAGAAGTGTGGCTCACTGGTTAGAAGTGGCAGACCATGAAGCAGAGATCAGGCCTGGGACCAGGGTTCAATTCCCGACGCGGCAGGGTGTTGGGATTAATGTCCGCGGACTCGATAATTCTCTCGCCTCGGTGCCTACTCTAATCATGGGTCCCACGCTGCAACTCTGGGCAATAGCTTGCTTAATCTCCACAAGGGCCCCTACAATGCTGGGATGCCTGGCTTCACCTTGGGGGTGCCCAGGAGGGACATCTCACAGGGAGAGCCAGGAAGGGTTCCACAGCGTTATACAGCGCCGGGACGCCCCGTTGCTGGGGCAGCTGTGCGCTTTACAAGTATACGACATTTACATTTACTTGAGATAGAGAGATGGAAAACACAAGCCCTCAGGGAGTGATTACACAAAGAGAAAAAAAAGTTGTTTCCCTGAAAACGAGCATGAGAACCAAGCAATCAAATACCTTGTAAGAGTAAATCGTCAAGGAGAAAGACAAACACAAGATTGACAGAAACAACATCAAATGGAAGCAAGAAAATGAGAGTGACAGTAATGCCAACCAATTGTAAGTAACATGTGGGTTCCAAGCCCCGTATGTTCTTGGTAAGCCCACAATATGTCTCGCAAAAGACAGCGCATGCACTGTCTAGTAGGCTTGACCTAAACATGGCTCCCACGAGTCAGATTTCCACAATTATTGTTTGCATCGAAGTCAAATATGCACCGCCACAGAGGTTTCATGCCAGTAGAAGCCCACGTAAACATCCCCACACCTCAATAGAATGACTACACTCCCCCTGGGCTTCTTCGGCCAACCAGCACCTGACACCCTTGTAGATCTCCCTTCCACTTTGTAAGGAACGCATTCCACATATACTATTCATGGCGGCAGGAACTGAAGTTAAAATGGGTTTGAACTTTATTGTTTTTTGACAGCATCAGTACTTTTACTGGGTCTTCCGTCTCATGCACCGTTCAGATGTGTGAGAGGAGGGTAATGTAGTGGAGAAAGGTATGCATAATGGGGAGTTTGATGATGTGAAATTATGATGGGCAGTAGTCACAGACTAGAGATCAGGGGTGACTGGAGGTAAAGATATGGAACAGGGCAGAGGCATTGAATGTCAATGGAAAGAAGCATGTATATTGTGTTTGTTATACAAACACATATTCAAAAAGGGACTATTTCTTGTCAAATATGTACAATTCTTTGTTTGATACTGAACATTGAGGGAGGTGTAGTTTACCACGGATGAAGAGCCTATGAAGATTCTGAGTCTTTCAGCCAGTCGCCTCGTGCTTGCCTTAGCATCGCTACTTTGAATTAAGACCCACACCATTGAGAACATGCATACCAGAACAAGTGTCAACACCTTTGTGACATGGCTGTATTTGACAACGACACTACAGCTAAGAAATGTAAATTGGATGTGTGCATAGGGTGGCGAGAAAGGAGTATAAAAATAACAGTTACAATTAGGCAAAGTCATTTTGGCTGCCTTTAGGCTAGGTTTGCGCTATAGAAGTACCATATACATACATGTATACAAAGTTTGATGAAAATCTAGGGCAATTATTAATTTATAGAAAATTCTTTGCGCCCTAGCTTTTTGCATGTTTTATACAGAGCAGAATCCCATATCCTCTTTGTCTCCTGCTCTTAATGTTTTTATTGTGTGGGGTATTGTTCAGCTTTGTGTGCCCGCTTTGCAACACCCAATGGGAATGTATCTGAGCTTTTGTAAGCTGTGCCAGTAAAAACACAACTTCTGCAGCGGCTGATATTCTGCTCCCATTTGATCAGGGACGGCTCCTCCTCAATGGCGGAGGAACGTTGCCCCACTGGCTCAGAACCAGGGGGAGGAGCTTTGCCCCACTGCCTCGGAGCCAGCAACTGAAAAATAAAACAATATTTTAATATGTTTACTTTTCAGCTGCTGGCACTGAGCCAGTCCTGTAGGCAGAGGTGGGGGCAGGGACATGGGAAGTGGGAGGAGGACTGGTTCCTGCACTGTAAGTGCACATGTGTGTTTGGCTGACTGTCTCAGGCCGACCAAACACACATGCGCACTTAGGTTTCTCTAACCTGTCTGTATTGAACAGCCAGGCTGGAGAAACAGCACAGACTCCCTGTCTTGAGCGGAGCATCAACGCAGATGGTTCAGGACAATCCCCGCGCTGCTCTTATAGCAAGAGTGCAGCGTGGGGATTGCACAGGGAGTCTGATGCTGCCCAAGTGCCTGCTGGGACAATGAAGTAGGAAGAAGATCACTGAGGCGTGATGCGGGAGGCAATCATTTTAATTATTATTAACTCCGCCCCAGCACCCTCCCTCCCGTGCTCCCCTGCACCCCCTTATCATTTTTTGTATGAGGTGGGCGCCACTGCATTCAATTTACAGACATTGTAATATAAAGCAGAAACAATGGCTGAGGGCACCAGATACATAAAAGATTTAAAACTGACTAGTGCCTAATGAGCAACCAATGATGATGTTTCGGTTTCTTCTTTCAGCACTATGTAGGTCAGGTCTATGTCCCAGAAGCTCTTCTTCCATCTTGTATGTGTCAGCTTGGAGCTGGTCATTTCCTAAACGTCCCAGATAATGCATTAGAATATCCCAAAATGTCCAACCCCTCAGATACAGTCAGCATAACAATCTTCATGTAAACCTAACAAATGTGATGCCCTCTTCCCCTTGAAACTAAATCCAACAAGAATGGAATGACTCCTCTTTGACTCCGTTGACTCTCTGCTTCTTGTCAAAAATGCCCACAAACACTCTCGTAGCTTGGCATCTCACCCGCCTAGGTTCTGTTCTCTAAATCTTTTGATACATCAACAGCCGAAAACTAATGATGGTGCACATCTCGAAAATTAACAAGTTCTCCTCCACCCACCTTCTACCTGCAAAAAAGCTAACCCACTCTTGGATTGAAGAACTGTTGTACAAGATGCTCTCCCACAGCAGAAGTGCTATATTATCTGGGGTTGAATGTCAGACTCTTGTCTACAGAAATATCATGTGACATAAATACTGTGTCCTGAACATCCTTGAAATAGTTTTAGCCCATTGGGAGTAAGTTTTATTTATTTTAAAAAATCTAACACAATGAATCAGTCTTTCTCTTGGCAAGCACTAATAATGATGAAAATAATAATAATAGGAAGACGACAAGAAGAAGAAGAACAACAACAAGGAGAAGAAGGAGGATAAGAAATGGTTTGTTAGACAAGTTGTCTGTTTCAACGAAATACCTTCTCTGTCAGCAACACTAAAACAATGAATGCATCAAACATTAAAGCTGTTTAAAAGACCAAAATAAATAGTTTCCCCAGTACTTGATACTTCATATAATATGTGGAAAGCATTTCTGTTGCTCGCAATGCTGTATTCCGCACTCAAATGTCAAGCACCAACAATCTGGAGTAGTCTACCCAATGCTTAATTTGACCCGGTGTTTGCAGCTGAGGCCCACGGGCACTACTTTTTGGGAACCATCACTTTATCAAACTTTGACCCGGAGCAAGAGAGAGGCAATAGAGACGGGGGAGAGAATAAGCAAGAAAAAGATGAAAAAACATGACAACGGGAGAAAGCAGGAACCTGCAAGATTGAAATAGAGAGACAGGGAGTGTCTGATGCTGGATTAAAGAGGCATAACGTGGAATCAAGATTACACAGCCTTGGCAATTGGCATGCCAACTTTAAATACTACCGGCCACGGGCTTCTGAGCAAAACTTTTCTTTTACTATTCTTTTACAAATTACGTAAATACACATTTATTTAAATTGCATTTCATTGTCTTAATCTGCTCTTCCTCTCCCCTTAGCTCCTAAACGCAGGGTTCCTCTTGCCGTACGTCTTATGAACTTTATGAACTTTATTGTTCTATGTTTTTTTCTCCTTCCAGTGCAAATTTCCCCTCATGACTCTAAGTAACTTTTTTTGTTTTATTCTCGTTTCATGTGAAGTGGTCCATTGCCCATGTGGATGAGGCTGCACTGTATAGGTTCCATAAACATTATAAACAATTACATTTCTGCTGAAACTATGCATTTCATTCTGCTATGTAATTTCTTATTCAATATACCTTTTCCACAGCATTTGATTTAATTGGGGGTTCTTTTCCTTACTACAAAATGCCATGGTGGAATGGAATAGTCAGAGAGGCGAGGAGGGGAGAAAAGTGGCTGAGCGGCTGAAAGAGTTGGTGGACCAGGGTCAGTTGTAAGGGAGATGGTAGGCTCTAGGGATAGTGGGGCAGATTTACAAGCCCTTGCGACACGTTTACACCGCTGTTGTGTCACTTTTGTGACGCAGCGGCGTCGTAAGCAATGCACCACGTTTCAACATATTTACAACGTGATGCATCTAGGGAGATAAGTCACTTTGTAAAGCCCTGCACTACATTACACCTGCATCATAATGTATGCAGGGTGGGCGTTCCCACGCAAGAAAGCCTCGTAAAAGTGACGCAGTGAAATCTACAAGATTTCACATAGTCACTTTTACGACGCCACTGCATCAAAACCTTATGCCTGCTTGAAGCAGGCATAAGGAGTGATGCAGTATAATAGAAAAAGGCATTCCGAAGCATTGCTGAAGTTGCGTCGTGCTTGTGACACGTCTCCAGCAATGCATTGCCTTTACGCCAATAGATGCGTCATGCATCTATTAATCCTTGCGCCATGGTGCGCCACATTTGAAATGCAATGCATCCATGGTGGCGCAATGGTTTTTTGTGTGACGCAAATTAACTGGCGCATCTCTGCTGATATGCAGAGACAAGCCAGTTCTTGTAAATCTGCCCCAGTGAGTTGCAGATTCCATGGTGCACGGACTGAGAGAAAGCAGGGAGAGAAGTATTACCAGATCAGTCAATGGTGGGAGGAAAATAGGAGCGGTCTGGAGAGTCTCCCTGTGCCACCAAGGAGAAATGCAATTTAAGGAACAAGGGGGACCCAGCAGGTAGCTATGGACCATGGGTGTCAGTTAAGTTTTTGGAGACAAAGGTCCTTAGCAGTGGTGAAATAATAAGCAATTGTTAGATAGACCACAATAGGCTGCTATATATTTACCTTCCTTGCCCAGCCGGACCGGGAATTTATTCTCACAGGCTCTCAACCATCGAGCCCAAGCCACTGGCACTAAACCTTACTTGCATTGTCAAGGAAAGCCCCCGCGACGCTGGCATTACCTGAATTACACACCTCCAACAAGAGGCCGTTATAACCCAGGCAAAACTATTATTTAAGTCCTGAAGATGATCCCCTTTATTAATTGAGCGTGGGATCGAAACGTCGACTCCTATGAGTGGGCATACATTAAAGCAATGTTTATCTGAATTTGTATGCACTACTCCAGGCGATACTGTTAACTTTTGACTCGAAACAGTACCCTGCCTGCTCTTTTCCTTTGCCTGAAACACCCCTTTCACTCTCTTCTATTTTCTTTTCTCCCGGTACGGCACAGGAGTGTGCCTTACTGCAATGAACTGCTGTTGTAGAAATGTATTTTGACTGAGAATCTTTTATATTTCTTGATTAATAAATTCCCTGTCTGGCTGGGCAAGGAAGATAAATATATAGCAGCCTATTGTGGTCTATATAACAATTGCTTATTATTTCACCACTGCTAAGGACCTTTGTCTCCAAAAACTTAACCAAGGAGAAAGGCAGGCACACATTAGAACAAGCATTGGCATAGCCAATAGGTCTCGCCTTTGGGACCTTATAGGTGTTTAGTCATGCAACACTTGATGTTGTTGCAACAAGGATATTGTGCCGGATAACTAAACACTTATAAGGTCCCAAAGGCGAGACCTATTGTCTATGCAAATGCTTGCTTTTACTTTCATCCATGCTGTGCAGCTGTGCATGTCTTGAAAAATATTGACAAAGCCACTAGACCTTGCATAGACTTGCCAATGCTTGTTTTTCATTACATCAAAATGTTTATGAGGAGTAGAAGGTTTGCCTTGACAATTAAGGGCCAATTTTTCATTACCATCTCTCCAAAAGGCTGTTGAAGTAGTGAGTGTTGAATTTTAACTACCCTTCTGGTGATTGCCGTGTATCAAAGCTAACAGACACTTATGTACTATGTGTGTTCATAAATGTGCAAAATACACTGAAAGACTGCAAGGAGAAGACTAAAGTAGGATCAGAAAGTACCATGTGGGTGAAGGGGTACTTCTCCTGGTAAGTATCAGGGGTGTAATCTGCAGAACACTTGTTCCCACTCTTGCACAAAGATGCAGATGGTCAATATAGTGACATGTTTAGCCTGCTGGTCTTTGGTTCTGAACTCAGCCACACAACTAGGTGGGTAAGTGCACCTACTGAAGAAATCTTGTGACTCCTGCAAGACACAGATTAAAATACCAGAAAGCTCAGTGAGTCAATGCAGCGGACGTTAGTGTTGAACATACTGGTCGCCAGTTCCATTCATTGTGAGGCAGCTAGCTCACAGCAGTATACTAGCTCTGAAAGCGCTACAGCAGTAGAGTCCAACTAATCCGATGCGCTCCACTGCCTGGAAACTTCTACACCCTGTCCATCCTACCTACTGTACCTTTCCTTAAATCTGGCACTGCTTGACTCTGGTGATACAGAGTCAGGCGCTTAGAAGCAGGCTGCATCAGATGAGAAGCGCCATTAACAAGCACTGAATGGGCACAGATTCTTTATTGCCCCATATCCCATACAAGGTGACATCAGAGGTTGTCCAAGGACAGAAAAGGCATGGTGTTATAATCACTCGTCACGCATTGCAAGCCTATTGTTGAATCTGCAGATACACCTAGTGAGATGCAAAAAACTAAGGTGATAGCAATTTAAATTTCCCCTGCATTGCCCTGATTGCAGGAGGCTTGAGTCTAAGTTTCAATCAGCATTATGGCTGAAGTGCCGATGAAAGAAGGAAAGTTGTGAGAATGGGGAAGAAAAAGGAAAGAAGAAAGACATAGGAAAACAGGAAGGGCTTATTATATACGTCACGGGCTGGCTTCAGACAAAAATAAATGCCGCTAGCTGTGGTAATCCTGCGTGTTGTGTACATGATGGATGGCTCTCGGCAGTCTAAAGCACCAAAGATGCTGCTTCCCCGCTGCTCTTTATCATCACAGCATAAGTCTCAGCTGTAGCGGCCGAAAAACAATACTAATGACGTTGAGCGAGAGAGGGGGCTCGAGGAGAAGCCGATATGACGCTCCTTGTCATATTTTTGATCCTCTGTGCAATGGCGTGTTGTTAAAAAGCACGCGGCCTGCAAATAAAAATTATTGACCCAACACCGAAAGCACACACCTAACTTTTCTCCAAAACGGAAACTAAATTGCAGTAATCTTACCGGCGATTCTATTGAACGTCCGGGGGTTTGAAAACCGCAGTGAGCTTGGTGCAGTCCAAATTTAAAGCAGCCCCAGCCCGCGAATAACTGCGCTTTTTTTAAAGTATCCGCATAGGTGAAAGGGTTAACAGACCTGCACATGCTGCCGGAATAAACTGAGGTTGGCATAGGGTGGGTGCTGGCGGCAAGGGGAATCCTCAGTGCGAGGTCTTGGCGTCTGCTGTCTGCAGTGTGCTGCGAAACCCATAGCTGATCTTGTGCGCGGTGGGTGGGGGAGGGCTCCTAACGCGAGGAGAGAGGGGGAAAGCCAGAATCATAAGGAGGCAGCGACAGAAGAGAAATTTAAGGTGTATGTGATATAAATGCCATCCAAAACATGAAGCACAGCATCAGTGAAGCAGGCGCTGTGTTGATACACAAGGAAAATAAACAAGCGGACAAACATGAGTGTGTCAGGAAACACAAAGGCCATAGAGAGGGAGAAGCTGAGAGAGAGAAACTAGAGAACTTACACGCAAAAAAGTGCATTAGATTCACGTCGAACCCTAGCAGCACGTCAGAGAAGATGTAAAGAGGCAAATCCAAACATTAACATCACTAAACAGCTAACAAGCGGAAGGAT
The DNA here is from genome assembly GCF_964263255.1 of Lissotriton vulgaris. Taxonomy (NCBI): domain Eukaryota; kingdom Metazoa; phylum Chordata; class Amphibia; order Caudata; family Salamandridae; genus Lissotriton; species Lissotriton vulgaris. The sequence continues at coordinate 840,623,412 of NC_141691.1, read as the reverse complement.
GGAAATAAACACTGAATAATATAACACACTGAACACTATTGATGACAACTGTTGATGCCTGCAGAACTCGGGGATGTGCAACGATGGACAGACTAAGGACACGCAAACAGGCAGAGAACAGGAGTGATGTAGGGGGAAGCAGCGGGAAAGAAGGAGGCGACCTCCTGATATGGAAAGAAAGAGAGGAAAAGCAACAGGGAGAAGATAACAGGAAATGGCCGGCTTGATTTATTTATTAAAATGCAACAGGACGGAAATGAATGATAGCTCGGGAAGCTGAGAGCACCAGCAGCTGTAGACTAATTGGGAAAAGAATAAAACAAGTGCAATAGCGGAAAGAAAATGAAAGTGAGCAGCCGCAAAAGTGAAAGTGACTGCGCGCTGTAAGGTGCCGCGAGCTATTTGATGTGCGCACACCATGACGAGAGGGGAAATTCAGATGGCGCCTCTGCTCGTAATTGTGCGCATAACCGCACGCTCTATGCCACCCAAAAGGCTGTGGTCGGGCTTTTGAAAGCCCCACTCACTAAATGTCTCGCCAGAGCAGCACATGCGTTGGCTCAGGCGAGACCCAAAAAAACGCACATTTGATTGCTAATAATGCGTCTAACTAGCCAAGTCGGATTTAGTCCAACAGGAGCCAGTTGCCGGAAATAAGCGGCAACTGTGTGGAAATGTTCTGTGTTGCTGCAGCAGGAGCAAAGAAACACTTCAATACATGACATTTTAATTTTAGCAATAGGGACATTTTGCTGCATTCTATTTTTGAGAGCACATCCGATTAGTGAGCACTGAACTTTTAATATGGTACTGAAAAAACTTAAGGGGAAAAAAGGCAAAATATGGTAGTTATAAATAACTGCAGGCCTATATCAATATTCAAAATAGAATTGATATTAGGGGCATTGCTATGGGTGGCTTGTAGGTTCTCTGAAGTAAATCCTTGCTAAAGAAGTGAAAACACGCAGGACCTATTTCATTTTTGAAAAAATATAATTTCGGGGGAAATATGATGGGCATGAAGGCAGGCCATTGATGTTTTAGTCCACTTTTGGTTTAATTGATTTGCCAAAAACAGGATGGATGCTAAACTTTCTTGTTATGGAGACAAAGGGTTCTCCGCCCCAAAATGCTAGTGAAAAAGAAGAATTTTGAAATTCACCAACACATCTGGACTTCATCAGTTGTCAAAATAGAATGTTCTGCTGTTATGGCTAGGCCCTCTCCCAAAACAAAGTTTGAAAAGTGGGACAAAAGGGGTGACTGGAAAGCATTCCGGGGCATATGATTGTCGAAAATTGGTCATATTTCAGGCACACATCAGCTATGGGAAATCTGTAGTTCTCCATCACTTTTTGAGTGTTTATTATCGATCAGCAATAATATTGAGTCCAGAATATTGACTACCAACATATCGTCAAGGAAGGCATACATAGGTAGCATAGGTTTACTATTATTACCATCCATCTATTTAACTTTACAATATTTATATAATCGTGGTACATACATGTGAAGTTAAGAATAATCAATGACAAATAAATATGTAGCTACCTATCTTGCAGCGGCTGCCGCCATAAATGAAGGGTGATGGGGCGAGTGGGGTAGCGCGGGGGGGATTCAGTATTAAAAAATAAAGTAAAACTTACCTTTTGACGTCGGCTGCTCCAGCGTCGTGTATTGTCGTGCCGCCTCTTGTCTTGCTGCCTGCTGGTCCCAGCAGCCCCTGGAGCAGACTACCTGTCCAATACTGTGCAGGGATTGGTCTGAGCAGGCAGGAAAGACGCCATGCTCAGACCAGGGAGTCTGTGGGTCTTCTCCAGCCCAGCTGCTCAATGCAACTGGGCTGGAGAAAACCTGAGTGCGCATGTGTGTTTTTGTCGGCCTGTGTCAGCCGGCCAAAACACATATGCGCGCTTATGGAGTGGAGTGCACGTAGCACTCCTCCTCCCCCCTCCCATGACTCGCCCTGCCCTTCCCAACACCGCTGGCTAGGAGCTGACAAATGTAAATTAAAATGATGCAAGAACATAGTTTTAATTTACAGTTGCTGGCTCTGAGCCAGGCAGCGGGCCAACGCTCCTCCGCCATTGCAGAGGAGCCAGCACTGCTATCTTGGAGGTCAATAATCTGATTATTACTGCGACTCAATAGTAAAAACTTCATATTATAACACACTAAATCTTTTCCAAAATGACCACAAAATTCCTCACAGAATTTAGATTATTACTCATCAATGATGCACTATCTTCTCCAGATTATCATTTAAGATAGCAGGATGTAAATGTAATACTGTCAAAAGACATCTCACAGCATTGCACATGAATGGCCCAGAGTATGCACATCATTGCCACATTACATTTTCTGTGTGTGCATAATTGTGTCCCACTCCCTCCCCGCATGTGACTTGTACAATGGACTCCCTCCTCAGAGTAAGGATCTTGATTTGTTTTGTTTTTGCCTGTTTGCAGCTGCCTACTCCCTTTGCAGGTAAACTAGGTCAAGTGGGTGAAGGGCAGGCTGCTGCTTCTCTCTTAACCACCTTTCTGTCTTTGGCAATGGAAGAGCAAGAGGTTGCAGAGTTGGTGTTCTGCCCGCTCCACTCCCATAGTGCTGGCATAAGGTGTGTTGTCACCGCCAAAATCTCTTGCCTAGTTGGCACCACCACAATCTCTTTCCCAACTGGACCTCAAATAATACTCTCCCACTTCTGCACAGGTTGCCCAATAATTATTTCTGTCATTACTCCTCCCTTCTTGAATCTAAGGACTGTGCCTCAAAGTGGGGGTGGCAGTGGGGCCTCCCACCCACCAGATATCTGTTGCTGCCTCCAGGTAATAAGCAGGTGCTAACACATTGTTATTTGCAACACAATAAATACTGAACCTCATGCTCTTCGTGGGCACGAGGGGGCGTTTCACTGCACGGCATGTCTGAAAAGTCGAGCTGCTGTCATCCTTGCAACTGAATGTGGTACATGACGTGTAGAACGTCAGCAAGGCAAATCATTACGTCAGTGCACTACAGTCAAAGGCATTATTTTCAAATTGACCACCTTGCAATAAGGGGTGGCCTAGTCAGACGCTGACACGCAAAATCCTAGGGCTTCCGCCTACACCAGGGGGTGGGGGCAATACTTTACAATAGGGCCCTGCTGCGACTTGGGTGTGTGTATGTATGTATGTGTGAGTGTATGTTTGTGTGTGGTGTGTGTGAGTGAGTGCGTGAATGTATGTGTTGTGTGTGTGTGTGAGTGTATGTGTGGGTTTGTGTGTATGTGTGTGTATGTGTGTGTTTGTGTGTATGTGTGTGTTTGAGTATGTGTGTGTATGTGTGTGTTTGTGTGCGTGTGTATGTGGGTGTATATGTGTTTTTCTGTGTGTGTGTATGTGTGTGTACGTGTGTGTTTGTGTGTGTGTGTATGTGTGTTTACCAACAGCACATTGCATCACTTCTCATACTATCCTAATGCTGCAACCAAACAGCAGTTTTTAGCTCCCATAGCGTTGAAGGGAGGGATGGGTCAATGGAGGGAGAAAGGGAGAAAGTAAACTGCAAAAAGACAGCAACAGAAGTAAAGAGAGGGGAAACAAAAACAGAAAGAAAGAAAGGACAGAACGGCCAAGTGGGAAAGCATACACTTATGATTTTCTGAGGAGAAAAGGAACATGGACACTTACAATTAGGAACGTGATAAATAGTGGAGCAGATTGAAAACAGGGCTTTAAGACGGTGCAGGGTCAACAGCGATGCAGCTCTGTAAAGGTTTCAGGCTTCAGCGCACTCTTTGCTTTCCCTTCACCATTTACAGTCCTGGCTCAACAGTCCCCGCCAGCCACAGCCACAGTGAAACACTTTAGGCTCATAATTGATTGCTGCACAAGGCTCACAGCTGACGAAAGGGCAGAGGCCATTAAGACGACATTTGTATTACAAAGCTACACGCTTCAAAGCCACCCAGGATGGAAGGGTTATAACAAGATACATCTGAGAGGGGCTTCTTTTTCATTGGGAAGCGAACACACACGGACTCAAAGGCAGTGGCGCAGTTCTCCCTCCATTGTCCCGCCTTCCACCGCCCTCGCGCCTTGCCATACCGCGTAGGCCAGCTTAAATGAAGGGACTAACCAGTGCTATCAAAATGGCTTCATTCACCCTAGGGGCTCTAATCATCTTCAGGCGAATTGCAGGGGTGAAGGGGTCCTCTAGCAACTCTCATGATCAAGGGCTGTTTGAGGAAAATAAATAGCGAGTGGTTACTGCCTGGCACAGGCTTCAGCGCCTGGACAAGTTACAGTGAGCCAGCTGTCATTAAGACAGCCAATAGGTCTGGCCTTGACTAGCTAGTGAGTTGTGCGGTGTTATTTTTTTTCTTTTATTGCAAGTATATCCTACAAAAGAAAATTGTGCTAATGCCTAAAAATGGCACCCTTTTGTTTGCAATAAAAATGTGCAATTGAATAAATAAATCACATCATATATATTTGTACACAAGCGTATGAGTGCTTCCCAGAAATCATGTGTACTTTTTAGGCCTAATGCACAGCACAGGAAACTAAGGTTGTTATTGGTGCAAAGAAAAGGTACCATTAGCTTTGAATTACTCTAACCTGAAGACACAGCTTAAACACAGGGGGGTTGACTAAAATAAATGAAAAAAGGATAAAGAATGTAAATAAAAAATGAAAAGTAGAAACCCACCAGCCTTGGAACTGAGGTGCACTTCATCTAAGTCGATGTGCACATGTGATCAGGCAAATTGCTATTGCTCACAATGCAAGACAGGGATTGGATGCAGTAATCTAACCCATTGCCTCATAATGCATGATGTGGTGGGTGGAAGCAAAATGTGATTGACTGTTGAATTGGGCAATCAGTGAAGAGAGCTGACCCCGAGCTGTGTGATTGTGTGTGTGTGTATAAAGTTTATTTTAAAAAATAGACTTCCCCTTCAATATTTCAGCTTCCACCTCTCTCTGCTGACCCTGCTGGGATTTCAAAAAGCATCATGAGTGGAAAAATCAAATTGGGATGTGGAATCAGATTGATGCAGGCCTGTGATCTTTAGAGATAAGCCATAAAAATAGTATGGTCGCCAATGCTCAATCTATTTGTATACAATGATTTTAAAAGGTACATCCATAGGTTTCCTCTGGAATCCCGTAGTTCTGTCTTAAATACATTTTCCAAAGGGACAATCATAAAATCTTCAATGTTGAAAGCAACTTTGACCAAAATGTTCAAATGATTGGCTATAGGCTGGTCAAGTTTCATAAAAATGATTGGCTGATTTATGATTCCTAAAGTGTATACATGGGTCATTTACTGCTTGACCAGCATATTTTTTTCCGCTTTGGCAATGGCTCTGGATCCCGTAAATGAGACACCTTGATTGGTATGTAAGGAGCTGTCTTATGCCATCAGTCCTTAAGTTAGCATAACTTTTTACTGATGAAGTGTGTAAAACTATTCACATGTGATGCACATTTTAAAATCACACCAATGAATCCCTACACTTTTTAAAACTGGTTTGATTTCAGGTCTCACAATTAGCTTGTAAACTGGTGTTTTTTTTTTTTTTGTAGTTTTCACTGGTGGATAATATGGGAAATGCTTTATGCATTCTGGTTTTGTAGTTAGGAGCAGATGGGTAATAGACTTCCACAAATGTGATTCTGCCATTTTGTTCCCATCTTTTTGGTTACAAATAAGTGTTCCTTGGGCAATGGCAAATACTTGTACTGTACCTATGTAAAGGATAGCCTCGCATTTGGAGCAGTCTGACAAGCTGCAGTAGAAATCCTTTACAAGTATCCGCATTACTGCAGATCCATTTTATTCTAAGCACTTGTCAGTAAATGGTGCAGAGTTTAGTGTGGCAGGGATGAGTCCAGTTTAAATACAAATGAGCAACTGTAAGTTTATCGAACAGATTCAGTTTTGATTTTCGGTTCATTAAGGCTGAAAAGTACACCCAGAAAGCATTTCACCGTCGATGTGACAGATGCAATTACAAATGCTGCAAATAATCTTACAGGTGAGATTACCCATAACACTACATAAAAGATGACTATGAAAGTAGCATTATTTACCGGCTTGTGTATGTATTGTTATTTAATTACATTGTGCTTTTAGGTGTTTTTTAACAGTAGACATTGTGAAGTCATTACATTTGGTGTGCACGTTTTGTTTATATGACTGCTGTGGTAATTATAGATTGCAGTACTCAGTATAACTGGTGAATTTAGGTAATCATTTGATTTTAATTCACAATCATAACTCCAGTTTAACTATGTTTTGTATAAGTTGACGTGTAAGGTATTTTAAACATACATTAAGAATCTATTCTTAACTTTATTTCTTTTAACCTTTGTTTGTTCAGTGACTCTTGGGATTTTTTTTACCACCTCCAACATTTTCTTACCCAACTGGCTGCAGGTGGGCATTCCCAGGTACACAGGGTCATGCACAAAGTGATTCTGACATAGGACCTATCTGAAAAGGATTGAGAGTTGGCCAACAGCAGGTAGGCAAATTAAAGTTACAAAAAAAGAAGACACTAGTAATTAAAGAAGTAGATATGAGTGGTTCGATCAATAACATTTCATGTGGTTTTTGTAGTTTTAGTATAAGATTGTTTTCAGATCTTAAAAGCTGCGGTACGGACACTGCTCTCATGTGTCTTTTTTGATGAGCACACTCAGCTTTTAAAATCTATTTGGATTGCCTTGCTTTTAGATACCTACATATTGTGGAGGTTCCAAAAGAATATAGTGCAGTGTTACTCAAGGTCACATAGTTTGCAAGTAACCCTCCCTGTACTCAGCTTTTGATCACCTGGTGAGTCACTGGAAAATTCCCAGACGAATCTTGTTTTCTCCACACCTGTCTCCTGATGGCTGGTAAAAATAATCCTCTGACCCCTTTGTGGGGCCACCACTCTCCTCCATTTGTGCTGGCTCCGTGAGTCACTCATTGGTGTCCTCGCTCAGACAAGTTCTTCCATTGAGCCGGTACTCTATAGAATACTTAGCACTAACAGATAATGAATCGTATATATACAGGCAGGATCTTGTTAGCAAGCAATGTTTTAATTGGGGGGGAGGGTATTGATCACTTCCATTAATACCAAAGCCTCTTTCTTATGATTTCAAGGTCCGGGACCCAAAGGCTGTGTCCTCAGACCCAAATCAGGAAGCCCAGAGCCTCAACAAACACAAGCACAGAACTTCCTGTTTTGAGTCCATGGAACCACACGTTTGGGTCCACAGACTGCAGACAGTCATGAGTGAACAGCAGCCCAAAACAGGTCCATAAATTCTAGTTTGCTGATCCTTCTACAGGTCCTTGGACTTTTGGACATGGCAGCGGATGGCCCTTTGCATTTCCGAGCTCACAGATTCAGTGGAGTAGACTGTAAACCCTTTAATATTGTCCAATACTTTGTTTTATTTTTAAGCTAATCTGGGGGCATTGTGGGGGCCACTCAACTTATGCTTGAGGGTATGGCTGTGACCACTCTACCCCTTATGCAGTTTTTCAAGTATTTTTTCAGGACTAAGGGAGCAAGTCCCTCAATCCTGTAATTGGAAACCACAAAAAGTCTGACCCAGAAAGTTTAGGGTTCATGGACTTGGCTTTGTGGATCAAAAATGGATGATGGGAGGAAAAGATCTCTTGTCCAATTGGGTTTGAGTATTTTTATAAAATGTGGTACCCAGAAAATCCTGGGTTTGTAAATCATTCAGCCATCCAGGGACTAACAGTCCAGATACCTATGCAATTTAACACGCTCAAGAAAAACTCAGGGAATTCATCAAATGGGGGTTCTAGAATTTGCGAATCCTTCATAAAAATATTTTTTTTCTAAACTATTTTATTGCTAGGGTCCCTCTAGGACACTGTCATATGGGCCTGTAGGTCAGGGAAAGTTCATCTGTCCCTCATATTACTTTTTTCTTTTTCCCAAAAAAACTACTAGCTTGTGTAAAGGAAACTGCAACAGAAATTTTTCGATGACAGCCAGCTAATCAGAGAGCATCAGATTTTCACACAAGTCCAGATAGCTCTGTACTTGAACACTTTCAAGCCCATAGATTTCCCAAAACAAATATTAAACATCCTTAAACCAAACCAGGGAAAGACATGTCCTTGAATAGTCCACGCCCTATACCCACCAACCCATACATGGCCGACCCACACATGGCCAACCCACCACAGACACCCATGCCCTCCCTTTTTATTTAAAAAGAAAATGGCTCCTGCAAGAGTCACATGGGAGCACTGGAGACTGCACTGGCTTCCATGAGAGTCCAGCGGGATCTCAACACCACAAAACCCACATCACCCAGGGGGTCTGGGTACCCCTACTATGCTCCCTTATCCTTTATTTCATTTTCTAGGCATGGACACAGAGTCCCTGGGTGCTGCCATGGCAGCCCCAATATTTCTATACATGTTGCTGCCAGCCAATCAGAACACAAGCACCTTAAGGACTTGTGGGAGTATCTTGCTCCTGCAGAAGTGAAGTGAGCGTTGGAAAAAAGGTCCTTTCATCCAATCAGATCAATTTATCATTTGAATTTGCGTACCTGTACCAGCGGGACTCCTATAGGGGTTCTGCAAAACCAATCATTCAGATAGCTTTACATTTTGAACCTTAATTTCTTGAAAACTACTGAGCAAATTTACACTTAATCACAAAAAGCATGCTTTTTAGGCTGTAGTGGTGTCTAAAATTCTTTATGGAAATTGCATTGGGAAATGGTGTTTTGAGACCTCCCTTTTTTCTCTGCCTCTGCTTGACTGATCACTCCAAAACTTTCAAGAAATGTGCTAAAGAATATTTTTGTGCACATTTTCTTGAAGATTTGACAAACAGGACCAAACATACTAGCAAACCAAAAAATACATTTCCTAGGGTAACTAGGTCCTAACTATAACTACACAGTGGTAATATATAATTTCCATGAAGAGATTTTTAGACCCGGGGACTCCCTTCACTGGGTAAACACATTGCAGGTGTCTAAATTGCCTCCTATAAGTCAGCAAAATGTTTCTGTTGCTTGTCTAACATGAAAATGAAGCAAGCCACTCCAGAAAATATGTTGTTTCAGAGTTCATCAACAGACAGAGAAAATTACGCTTGGGATTTATCCCAATAGGAAGTGTAGAGATGTGCACTTTCTGGTTTCTAAGCACCATCACCAAACTTTTTTGCCATTTGTAGTGGTAAGTGTGGGTATTTTGCCTCAACCCTCTCTGTGTGTTTTTTCACAGATATTCATACAACCAGTCTCTCAGACATGCAAGTACTCACACAGCCACACACTCACCCATACAGCTACTCACACACCCACTTATTCACCCATACAGGACACTCAGACACCCACTCACTCATCCATACAGCTTCTCAACAGAGTCACTTACACATGCATACAGCCACTTACATACCCATTCACACATCTATACAAGCACTCACATGTTTACTCACTCACCCATACAGCCACTCACACAGACACTCAATCTCTAATACAGCCACTTAGACACCCACTCACTCACTTAACCAAACACTCAATCAACCATCCACTCACCCAGCCATACTCCCACTTGCACACCCAGTCAGTCACCCATACAGCCACTCACACAGCCACTTACCTACCCATACAATCACTGCACACAGACAGTCACTGACCCATACTGGCACTCACAGACCCACTCACTCACCAATACAGCTACTCACATAGCCACTCACTCACCCATACAACTACTCACACACCGAACCACTTATACACCCATAAAGCTACTCAGACACCCATACAGCCACTCAGATACCCATTCACACATGGATACGCACAGTCACTCACAAGATATATATATATAGAAATAGTATCACTCATTAGTAGTACACAGGGTATATTAATGTAACTTCTGTCGTACCTAAGTATATATGTTTAACACTCATAAACTTTTAGAAAACACTCACAATCACTTGATCACTGATGTCATTTGAGATGTCATCAGTGATGTCACTGACCATGTCATATGTGAAGTTAATTTGTGAGGTCATAAGCAGCCAGACATGGATCCCTTGCTCACTTTGCCACTAGATTCAAGCTAGCCTGGCTGATGAGGGGTGTTACCCCGAAACTGGTCCCACAATGCTTGTTTCTGGTTCAGGGAAGACCTGGCTTGGTAGTTCGGGCTGGACTGCCTCCATGAGACACAGGGTTAAGACTGATTTGCATATAGCTAGGTTTGAACTGAGGTGGCAAAGTGAGCTAAAGAACGATGATGGATTCAACCCAGATCTGTGAATGGGGGTGAGTGTCTGAAAAGTTTCAGTGCTCTGTCCATCGTCTCTTTATGCTTGCTGTGCACTGTGTGTGGCCGCCACCAGCCCCCAGACATCGGGAGGGGCAAGAGCAGACCACTTCGGGGTGAGCAGCGGTACAGTTCCCATCCTCCATATTGACTCAGGGACCAGGGATGGGCCCCTGCTGTGGGGGGAGCACGTCGGCGCTCCCCCAATGTCCCAGAACCTCAGGGAAGCACAATGGCGTTTCCCACATGTGTAAGCAAACAGGTGTCCGAGGACGGGATCCTGGCCTCTGTTAAACATGATTCCGACTGGGGATGGGCTCCCTGGGTGGGATGAAGAACAGGGAGGGGGCCCCAATCACGTCCTCTCCCCCTCCAAACCAGCAGCTTCTTTGTGTTGTTCCCTGGACCCTTGTCAACCCTGGGTGATTATCAGCCCAGAAGCGGAGCCCCATGCACTCCGAGACAGGAAAGTACATCAAAGGTTCTAAATCTTTAGAATACCATAACACGGGTCCCGTTGAGCTGATTTGGATGATCCTGGGCTAATTTTACTCCTGGTGGTGAGCTCTATCTACCAGGGGCAGTTGCAGCAACTGTCCTCACCTCCGAAGCTGTGTAGTCCTTCAAAAAACTGGTCTTCCTTGCTCTTTTTGCCAGTGCTCCACTTGATTTTTGTGTCTTGGTGCAGAAAAGTCCAGGACTTTCCTGCAACTGGTCCTCATAGTATAAGGGGGCCAGCCTCACTGGCCCTTGAGGAGACCCACTGGTCCTGGGGCCAACTGTACATTAGTGGGGGTGAGAGGGATCCTCCTTCCAATTCTCCATGACAGTCCCAGGATCCAGCAGCGAAGTGAAGAAAAATCTACAGGTAAGCGAGAATCTTCCCATTGTGCAATAGTTTATAAAGGTGATAGGAGGGTTCCAGAAGATAGGCACCCCTGGCCAATCCTAGGGTGCCATTTCACCTTTCTACCCCTGTCCCAACCCTTCTGCACAGCATCGTGGGACAGTTCAAGATGGCATCATCCGTTAGCACCTGGTCACATCAGCTCCTGGGGTCTCATCTTCACCCCTCACTGACATCTCTGCCACAGACTTGCACACTGGAATTTCAAATATAGCCCCCTCTGGGTTGGTTACAATTATCTTGGTACTCTCCTTTGTACAGTGGGATTGGGCAGGCCCATCCCAGGTGCAGTTTGACAGCTGAGTAACTGATGGAGATCATTCTACCCCACCTCAGGAGCTGGGAGAATTACTGCTAATTGCTCCTTTTGTGAGGGATAGCCTTTGTCCTGCTGCTGGAGAAAAGGTCATTAACGGGGGCACAGCATGGTGACACAGGACCTGGGCTCTGCTCCTGAGCCAGGGAAATATGAAAACTCTGGATGAGAGCAAGGTGTTTGAATATCATTTTGGAAGTTGCACATTTGATTTTCTCACACAAGTTACACTCCATATCAAGAAGTCTGTAGGCCAAAGGGGAACGTAACTACACTCTAAGGCAGCTCGCTCCCTATCTGTATAATGGGGTGCCTCTATAGGCAAAACTGTAAAGCGCACTGACTTTCCCTATTCCCTTTATAAGGCCTATCCCAGGTGGCTACCTAATCCTGCAGAGTCCCCATCGTGCTAGTCTACCTGTGCTCTGTAGTCTCCCATGTGCAGCCCGCAAACGTGTGTGCACATGTGTTCAAGTGCAACCAGCCAAGTGCCCCTTACCGTTGCTGGGCGCAGTGGCCTCATCTTAAAAAGCAGACACACGCAGGCCATTGCCATGGGATTACAATGGGCAAGACACTGGTAGTGAGACTCACCCACAGAAAAAAGTCAAAAAACGGGTGATCAGACAAGCATAAAATCGGGGAGTATTGAAGGGGTGGAACCTAGTGCAACATTTACCATCACAAATGTTTGATTCCCAAAATGTAGGCCTCGATATTTTGGCCCAAGGATATTTTATCCTCAAAATTCTAGTGGAAAACCTTCTCTCATTCTGGAAAAATAACCGAGAGCTTATACCGCAGTGTTTCAGGACTATACAGATGTGAAAACAATTTTAAAAAGTGCTTTTGGCTTACTGGAAAACTTCCATGAAAACATGGATGCTCCTTAAGCATCCTGCATCAAAGAAATGTAAAATACACCTAAATCTCCCCTGAAAAAAGTCAATGTATTTTTTGCTGACTCACTTAACAGAAAGGCAGTACAGGTGACTGAAAGAAACACACCAATCAAGTCCAGGGCCGGACTGGGAACCGAAACCGACCCTGGCAAACTGCTCGGCCGGCCCTTAGAAGGGTGCAGCCGAGCTGTTTGCAACGGCCAGTTTCGGACGATTTTCTTACAGAGAGGTGATATTACTGGGCCCCGATAACAAAAAATACCCCCCTGGGGCCCCAAACCGGCACCCACCCTGGCGGCCCACCAGGAAAATGCCTGGCTACAGCCAGTCCGGCCCTGATCAATGCACCTCAAGCACTCGCAGGTTCATCAGACATTTTCAGAGTAGGGGGGTATAACACTCATGTCCGGCCAGTGGCGTAGCTATGGTTGGGAGGGGCGCCCCAGGAGGAACTCTATCTTGGGCAGCGGAGGTGACATTTACCCTAAAAGAAAACATTCTTTCCATCTCAGTTAAAACCTCAATCCTGTCTAGTACACAATGGAGCAACATCTCTAAATTGTATTATGCCCAATTTTGCTGCACGAATTACAGCTCTGAACAGCACTACCTAGATTCTATTTTATAACTCCAGCAGAATGTTATACTCCAGAAAATTATCAACTTTTTGTTGATTGTTTTTACCCTCCCTTTCCAACTGCCCTGCCTCCTGCTATTGTTGGACATGTCAGCTACCTTCTACACAGTCGACCACCCCGCCCTCATATGCACCTGGGAGTCTTGAATGTGAATCACCATAATGTCCTTCACTGGTTCTCCTTCTACTTTCCCAGTTGATAGCAGTTTCTTCACATGGGCAACTCCAGGTACCAAAGATTGCTATCAGCCACGGAGTCCCGCGGGGTTCCATAGTATCCCCTGTCATCTATAGTCTCTATATAATAGAGCCCGTTAGTACTCTACTCCCAGAGAGCCTCAAGATACTCCAATGTGCCGATGATACACAACTCTACTGAAAATCTCCTCTGCTCCAGACATCCAACATCTCAAACACTATTTGCACATCTTTCAGAGCTGGATATCCAGCACCTATCAGAAGCTCAACCCAACTACAACACATGCCTAGCTCATTTACACAAACGTTTATGGCTTCAAACCCCAACTTTCACGTAATGCCAAACCACTTGGATTCACTGTGCCAGTAATTGCTCAAAATATTGTGCTTTTAATTTTGTGATACCTAAATATTGTTAGTTTAAAAATATGTTACATAATATTGTGGTCAATTATATCATTTTTGGGTATTTAATACCATTTTAAATAATATTGATTTATTTAATATTGTTTACTTAAATATAGTTGCAAAAAATATTGTTTTTGAATAAATGGAAGTATTTTAGGAAATATATCACTTTTAGGTATTAGTATTCTTAGTATCATTATTTATATATTTTTTAGAATATAACTTGTATTTTGAAATGTTTCATTCATGTTTTTATTGAACTTAACAATTTATGATGTAGCAAAGTGTTGGGTTTCTAGGGGAATAGAGGGGGAAGTAAATTACATTATAATTAATTTAATTATATTGTTAATACATTTTGTATTGTAAAGTATTAATTTAATCCATTAATAATTATGTACATTGTTTTATTGTTTTGCAGTTACTTTAGGGATTTAATTTAATTGGCTACTTTTACTGTATTTGTGACTGATTATATGTTTGTTGGTAATTTATATTTTATTAGCGAGTTATTGGTTCTGTAGAGGAATAGAGTCAGGAGTTAATCAACTTACAAATATTTTATATTAATGCCAGTTACATTTCAATTGTTAATTTACATAATTAATAATGAATTATGCAATTAATTGTCAATCAATTAGATAATTCATTTTTAATTATGTAATTTGTTTATTTTATAATTGTTGGAATCATTCCTTTTTTTTAATGTTACAGTATATTTTAATGTTTATATTCTTTTTAATAATTAATATTTTAGTAGCAGGTAGTTGGATTTGTTGAGTACTATGGAGGGCTTTATTGAAATTATAATATTTTTAAAATAAATTAATTGTTAATAATATCTAATTCTTTAAATAATAATTATTTAATAAAATTTTTTAATGGTGGACAAATTGGGGCCGGTAAAATGCCCTCCGAATAGCCGTATGGAGCTTTTTTCCTGTACGAATCATATGCAGAACCGTACCCGTACATACGATGTAGTACGACGTGTACCCAGAGCAGTGTTCAGTACGAATCATACCGAAGACCGTACAACTCACTAATCAGTACGAATCGCATTCGGAAGGCGCAGTACGTGATGTCTGTACGGAGCGAAGCTGCATTTTCCGACCCAGCAAGTACGAATCGTATTGACAACACTCCGTACGACTCTTTTTCTACGGGAGCTTAAAACATCTGTAAAAGCAGATTTTGCCTCAAAATGCGTACGAAACAGACCCCCCCCCCGGTACGGTGCGTACACCCCATGACTGCAGGGGTTCGGTGCGTCGGGATACGGTGCGTAAACCCCTGGATTTCAGGGGTACAGTGCGTATGTCCCCGTGCGTACACTCCATGATCGTAGGTGTACGGACCATAGGGGTACGGTTCGTACACCCCAAGGTCATAGGTGTACGGTGCATACACCTCGTGCGTACACCCCTTGATTTTAGGGGTACGGTGCGTATGTGACAGTGTTACCCTCCGTTTGAATTGCTCATACACGACGTTTACCGTACGAATAGCGTACTGATTCCCCGGATCGTACTTGGCGTGTCGTACGGCATTTTTATGAATTGTGCGGTTCACTGTGCAGGCCGATGTCGTATGGATTTACCCTTCATTTTCGTACAGTTTGCAATGATTCAGACGTATTTTTTCGCAACGGATCGTACTACGCGATTCGGACGGATTTGTACGGAAGCGGCTATGAATACGAATCGTCGTGCGGATTTGTTTCCCGAATTGGAATCGACCCCATTATGTGCACCATTGGCTTTATCTATTATTGTATTAAGTGTTTTTAATAATGATGTATGTAAAATATATTTTTAATTCATGGTATTTAATTCTTATTTTTAATTGATGATATAAACTAAATTTTGTTGTATTTATTTTGTAAATGGCTTTTGGTGTTTACTGTTTCTTTTGTAAATAGAGAATTACATTTTATTTAGATTATTTTTATTTTTCTAATGCAATGTTATTTTGTTTTTCTAATTTTTTAACTCAATCTAATATATATTTTTTAGTCGTAATGTGATTTTATTTGGTTCTGATTTTAGGTGTTTACATGTTTTGAAGAAAATGATTGGGAGGTAGAATGTCATTTGTAGTCCGTTCAAAGTCCAACACTTTCCCTACTGTTGTGTAGACTAGAGTGGAAATAGTAAAACTAACCCCTGCAAATCCCAACACTTACCCTACTGTTTCATAGTAAAGTTACTCCTTGTAAGTTTAATATTTTATGATATGTTTGTTAAACTGCATTTATACTCACGTTTATATAATTATTTAATAAAGTATGTTTTTCAATAACTTGTATTTTTGTGTTTATATTATTTTTCGGGAGAAAAAAAATTAACTTCTTTTTTATATTCATTATATTAGTGTAATTAATTGTTGTTTATACTTTTATAATTGTTTTTGCAACTAATATTATTTGTTACATTTTTTAATAGTAAATATGTTGCTTGTATTTTTAAATATATATAAATACATATAGATATACATATGTGTGTGTGTTTGCATGTATTACAGTTTTAGATTTATTTAGTAAATTGGTTAATTTGTTCCCCGTATATTTATTTTTACATTTTGAATTTACATTATTGTTATTATTGTAAATGTATTAAAAAGTGTTTCATATATATATATTAAATATAGATAATTGACTTAAACTGTGTAGTTTACATTATATCATTACTGGAACAACATCCCTGCATCCATCAGGACCACCACAATGCTACTCCAATTTAGGAAAGTATCAAAGACACTTCTCTTTAAAGAACATTGCATCACCATGCATTAACTGTCCACAAACAGCTTACTTTCATATGACTTGTGCTTGTCTTTGACCTTGTACAGTGTCCCGTTGGCTTTTGGCTAGGTTTACACTGTAGAAATACCTCATATCTTATACATACATACATACATACATACATACATAGCTCTCATTACGAGCAGCTCGGAAATTGGTGTAATGTTTATTGCAACTGATGAAGACAGACTCTGCCGACTTGAAATTAATCTGTGTGACAAATACTACCCACGTACATGTTTGTGAGGAATAACATCCACATTTGACGGAAAATACTGCACATTTTTTGCCCAATATATCGGCAGGTTTGACCCAGAGCTATTTAATACGAAATGTATAATTTGGGTATGCCGTAACAGGTGTTACCACACATATCACAATTAGCCAGGCCATTCGAAATGAGGGCAAAAGTGTCAAGTGAAACTTTCGTACTTCCGCATTAGTAGCTACGCCAATATCGAGCATTTCCTTCAGCTTCTTCTTCCAAGCATCCTGCGGACTGATTTCTATGCATTACTCTGCAGCCTCATCAGAAGGCTGTTGCATCTTAGAGCAAAGATTAAGAATCCTTTCCAAATGACATTGCCAGTCATTTATCATGTCTCATATGCAGGTTCAGCTACTATATCCATTGCTGTTCAAAATGTCTCTAGTAAGCACTGCATTTCCCGAGGATGATGAACAGTGATTGCTGCCTCTACATTTTATTGGCATTCTCCTAATAAAAAATAATCTTGTCCAAGTTCAAATTTGTCCAAGGTTTTCATTGAAACAGCAAAATATTACCCATTGCTTAATGGCACACACAGCATCAATATAACCTAGCTCGTCAATAGAATTTTTGGAACATTAAGGCACAGAACATCAGGTACACTACTGTGAATTGTCAACAGAGAACTTCCATTTTTTAGGTGTAGTTACAGGTAGATTTAATGACTGCATGCTATCAATTATTTAAAAAAAAGTGCAATTAGAACAGTGATAATGTGCTTTACATTAGCCCCTTTAGTCACCAACTTTTATGTGATTTTCATGTTTTGCCATTGCTTGGATGGGCTGTCCATTTAGGACTATATTATGAGTTTGGTGGTCCGATGGACCTTCAAACCCACTGTGGCGTGGCGGCTACCAACCACGATATTAGAAGTTGGGTGGTCAGACCGCCTTGGGACCACTGCTGCTGCCAGCGATCCACAATCCCTGGGAGTCTTGCAGTGGTCTGAGGCCCCTAATATGTTGACGGTGCTGCTGCCGCACCGCCAAGCATATTAGGAGTTTCCACACCGCCACAGTTTTCAGGGCGGTAAGTCCACCATGAAAAGTGTGCTGCTGAGAAAACAAAGTGGGCCCTATAGGGCCCCCTGTTGCCTCTGCACCAGGAGATGCATGCAGGGGGGCACATGGTGTACTCTGTGTATGCATGCACCCACAGTTCCTTGAAGGGCATGAACTTGACAGTCCATATGCTGCAGGAACTGCCTGTACGACACTCCCAGTGCAGTCCCTTTTTTATACCCAACGCAGTGGGACCAACAAAAAACCGCCCGCTAGAGACAAAAAAAAGTCATAATCTGGCAGGTGGTTTCTTATCACTTTGGCGGTCTTGGAGCGGGCGGTGGCGTGGCAGCCCCGCCCCAAGACCACTATAGTCATAATGAGGACCTAAGTCTTCTGTGTATTGTGGATAGTTGACATAGTCCCATTTGTGTTCCCATCAGGTTTTGCTGATTGCAAATAAACTAAACCTTTTGCTAGATTGCAGGTGCAATGCGACTTGTATCTTCACGACAAGAGCAGGTGAGCAAGTGGCTATGTACAGGTATGTGACTTCTCACAGGAAGACACATCAAGTTAAGTGATCCGTAATGGGGAGGAGAGGGTGAGCCAAGTGCTGTGTTTCTGGTAATTTCTGGCTGTGACCCTCCATGTCCGAGTGCATAGAAGAATGTTGAAAATGGACTGACAGACGCTAGAATCCTCTTTATTTTACTGATGGGTTTTTATAGGTTAAAAGGGGCGACTTGATGCCTGCCCAACCCAGAAAGACTTTTACTATTGATGAAGGATTTTTTAAATGCCAAGACCTCTATAAGTTTTCAGCCACCATGCACAATTTAAGGACAGGAAAAACATAACGAAAAGTATAGAATTGCTCTATTCCAATGTCCCTACCAGGGACCCAGTCCCTTAGAACTATCTCAGAACTTGAAAGAAACTCTGCTCCAACAACTTGCTGTCAAGGCTGTAAACCAGCCAGCCTCAAGTGGGATTCGCTGGCACAAAGTCTCATGGAAGGTGTGAATGACCCTGAAACATTTCATCAAGTAGTCAGCATCTGTGAGGCTGACCAGAAATTATCTATTAATTTGCAAGTGTTTTGAAACTTTTATACACTTTAAACCAGGTGTCCTTCACATACAGTTTCAGCGACTGATTCGACCAGACACCTTGGATCAGCTTCCCATGTTCTTCTTCATCAAGCATTCATCTTTTCGGAAATGGACTTGAGCATAGCTCTCCCTGTGCAAGTCTCAGACGGAACGCTGGTTTGTCAACAATTTAAGGTAACTCCCGTTTATCCAGTTACTATTTTCCCTGTTTTTAACACTTGATCAGCTGTGGCCTTTTTTCCTTTGGGGCAATTTTGCGGACTATTAAGAACTTAGCTCAAATCCAATTTTTAACAATTTTTTTTTTTATTTTCCGGGGTTTTATATAGTGTGAACTTGACCTGAAGGTATCGGGTATCAGAGCACTTTACATAGCACCAGTTGTGTTACATGAAGACACATTCATTGTTGTGAGGCACCGGGAGATTACGTGATTTGCCCACAATCACAGGATGTTCAGCGTCGTTGCCGAGGCTCAAACCCAGTTCCCCAGCTTCGAGGTTGACCGCCCTAGCCGTTAGGCCAACTCCTCTCCTCTCCTGCTCTCGATTAATCAATTAATTAACATGTCTCTGTTTAACTAACGTTGGTATGTACGCTGATGTTCTTTCTTTTCACTGTATTGTTAGCACAAGCATCACATGTTCATTCACCAAAGTGTAGCCCAGACACCCAAACCATACAATCTTAGGTAAGCAAATAGTACCTCACAACAAATCATGTGATCCTCCATAATTTCACCTGCTATGGCATGATTTTAATTTGTTCTGTCCAACATGTTGTTACCTAGTCAGAGGTGAGTAGAGAGCTTCAATGTTTTGAGGCATACCTCCAGATATCTTTTTATTCTTCTCATATATGTCAGGCGGAAGCCTTTCTCCAAAGTCATTGTTTTGGAATTGAAGGCTAGCTGAATATTGGCAAGTGCTCAGTGTGAAGCAGAGTCAAGACTCGTGTTATGATTCAGAGAACAGTCAATGTGTTCAGCTTTGACACCAGGGCCGGACTGGCTGTAGCAGGCTCCGGACGTTTTCCCGGTGGGCCGAAAGGGTGGGGGCCGGGTCTGGAATGGTGGGGGACATTTTTGTTACTGGGTACCGGTTTTGCAGCATTGCAACAAAATTGCAGCAGCTGTGCGGGGTGGGGGGAGCAGTCTGACATAATTGCTAGGGCTGAGTTGCTTTCCCAGTCCGGCCCCATTTGACAGCGTGGCTCAATGGTCAGAGCGGCAGACCCTGATGCAGAGGTCTGGCCCAGGACCAGGGTTTAATTCCCGCCTCCGCGGCTTTTGGACTCAATCTCTCTCGCCTCGGTGCCTAGTCTAATCATGGGTCCCACTCTGTGACTCTGGGCAATAGCTTGCTTAATCTCCACAACGCCCCGGCAGCGCTTGGATACCTGGCTTCACCTTGAGGGTGCCCAGGAGTGGACATCTCACAGGAAAGCCAGGAAGGGTTCCACAGCGGTATGAATACAGCGCTACGAGACCTCTGGGTAGAAGGCGCTATATAAATACAAGCACATTTACATTAACACATGACATGATGCGTGAAGGCCCTCCATCCAGGACAGAAGATCCCCAGAACAGAACGCCATCTCCTCCACACCCCCTTCTGTTTTATCATCTCCTGAGAAAGCTTCATCAGCCGCCTCCCTCATGATATCTCCCAACCATCAGACCCACTTCAATTATTTTCTTGAACTGATAGATGAACATCCAGACTCAGTCCCTACATTTGAAAATGCTTTGAATTCAGACTAGTGAGATTCACTAACTGCTCCTGACCAGAACGCACCAATTAATCATAATTTGCCAAAATATGGATCTCATTAACCATGTCACACACACCAATATTGTAACAAATCATGCTGCACTAGCACGCTTGCGCATAGAACAGGAACAGCATCTAAACTCTATTCACATTAAACATTTAATCCATGCACCTTAATACATAAACTCAGACAGATAAAAACTTTTGTCCTACCAATATATTTTATAGCTATGAAAGACTACTGAACACCGACATTCCACTACGTAATTTTTTCTTTTCCACTGTGGGGAAAATCAACATTTTAATACAAAACACCACTAAAGTTCCATTTTAATAAATTATTACCTAAATTGCTGCTTGCAAATCCTACTTTTTTCAGTGCTATAAGCATGTATTTGTTAATTCATTTTTTTCATTTAAAGAAGAGGCCTTGAGTTCCTGGATTCTTCTACGTAGAGCTAATATTGATATAATCGCATTACGTCCATAAAGGGTATTATGCCATCTTCTGATTGTATAGCATTTTTACAACTTAGCACGCCATTGGACGTGGAACTGAGTCAGCAGGGTCTAAACCCATGTTGAAGAAATTTAGTGTAATGAACAAAGGTCGAAAGCAGAGTTACAAAACCAAACACTTTGATTAATTTCTTCAACAGAAATAATTGGCAAAGTCAATAGCACTCAGATTGGCTGACAGCATTTTGGCTTTGTCAATACTTGTTATGTTTGGTACACAGTCTAAATATCGATTCCTAATTGTCGACCTACACAAATATCGAGTTGGAAATATCGAAGGTACAGAATTTCGATGTCAAGAATATCGGTGGACAGAATATCGACCCTTAGGTAAGTAATATCGAATTTATTTATATCGATGTAAGTAATATCGAATTTAGTAATATCGATAGCATATATATCGATGTAACTAATTTCGATGTTACTAATATCGATATTTGTATTATTTTTATGTATTTAATTATGTATGTGTAATATGTTTTTGTTAAGTATTTTAATTTTTTTAAATTATATGTGTTTTATTTTTATATATTAATAATGTTATTTCTAAGTAAATTTTATGTTTTAGTACCGGAGTGGGTTGTGGGTTTATAGGGGAATAGGGTGGGAAGTAATTTAAATATACTAAATTAATTAATAACTTTTAGGAATTATAAATTAATTTTAATTAATTTTTGTTTTTATTTCTGTAGCGGGTTGTAGGTTTATAGGGGAATTGGGTGGGAAGTAATTTAGTTGTAATTAGTTAATGATTTATAATTTTGTTTGTTATGGATAAATATTTTATTTATAATTAATTATTAATTGGCAATGAATTATTTAAATTGATAATTTATTTGTTTAATTTGTAATTAAAGTTTTTAATTGTTATTTTATATTTTTTATTGGTAATTCATGTTTGTAATTGGGAAATGAATTTTTGTAATTGGTAATTAATTATTTAATTGGTAAATAATTTTGGTAATTGGCAATTAATATTTTTAATTGGTAATTATTTCTTATTAATTGGAAAATATTTGTAATTAATTGGTTATCAATGTTTTATAAAAAGTATTAATTGGTATAAAAATAATGTTATTGTTTAATAATTTTTAATTGTGAAATAATTTTAAATAATATTTTTTTGTAATGAAAAATATTTTATTGTTTAATATTTATTATTTGGTGAGTAATATTTATTAGTTACTATTTATTGGTATTTGTTGTTAATTTATTGTTAATTAATTATTCAAATGTAATTGCTTTTAATAATTATTAATTGTTTGTAAATGATGTTGATTTATTTAAAAATTTAATTATACATTATTTTAAATATAAAAATTATTTATAAGTATGTTATATTTAAATTCTACGCTATCCAACGCTTTCCCTACTGTTGCACCCTCTGGAGTTGGAATAGTAATTTTTACCCCTATGCGATCCAACGCTTTCCCTACTGTTGCACCCTTTGCAGTTGGAATAGTAATTTTTACCCTTACACTATCCAACGCTTTCCCTACTGTTGCACCCTCTTGAGTTGGAAGAATAATTTTTACCCCTACGCTATCCAACGTTTTCCCTACTGTTGCACCCTTTGCAGTTGGAATAGTAATTTTTACCCTTACACTATCCAACGCTTTCCCTACTGTTGCACCCTCTGGAGTTGGAATAGTAAATTTTACCCCTACGCTACCCAATGCTTTCCTTACTGTTACACACTCTGGAGTTGGAATAGTAATTTTTATCCCTACGCTATCCAATGTTTTCCCTACTGTTACATCCTCTGGAGTTGGAATAGTAATTTTTACCCCTACGCTATCCAACGCTTTCCCTACTGTTGCACCCTCTGGAGTTGGAATAGTATTTTTTACCCCTATGCTATCCAACGCTTTCCGTACTGTTGCACTCTCTGGAGTGGAAATAGTAATTTTTACCCCTACGCTATCCAACGCTTTCCCCACTGTTGCACTCTCTGGAGTGGGAATAGAAATTTTTACCCCTACGCGATCCAACGTTTTCCCTACTGTTTCACTCTATGGAGTTGGAATAGTTATTTTTACCCACTTGCTATCCAACGCTTTCCCTACTGTTGCACTCTCTGGAGTGGGAATAGTAATTTTTACCTCTACGCTATCCAACGCTTACCCTACTGTTGCACCCTCTGGAGTTGGAATAGTAATTTTTACCCCTACACTATCCATCTCTTTCCCTACTGTTGCACCCTTTGGAGTTGGAATAGTAATTTTTACCCCTACGCTATTTAACGCTTTCCCTACTGTTTAATTTTCTGGAGTGGGAATAGTAATTTTACATTCTAAGCTATCCAATGTTTTCATTACTGTAGTTTTGTTTGGACTTTAAATAGTTGTTTTATTTATTAATGTTTTTAATATTTTTTGTATTATTTTAGATACTGTAGTATTTAACTAAGTTTAAAAATATTGAAAGTATATTTAATTTTGTTAAATTATTAAATATAATTGTTTATTTTTATTTATGTTATTATTTTATGAGTGTAGATATTTTAGTAATTTATAGTATACTTTAATAATTTATAAGTAATTAAAATAATTAATAACATTTATTATTAGGGAAGTATATATTATATGTTATGTTTATTTTTAATTAAAGTGTTATTATTCAATATGTATTATTTATTAATTTTAAACATTATTAAATATGTTTAAATATGTTTCTTTTGTTCATAAGTATTATTTAATTTATTTTACTTTTTTTTTAACAGAAAAAAATGATATTTTTAATTACGATATTTTTAACATCGATATTTTGGTTTCGATATTTTTGTGCTTACCATGTTGTAGATAGGGTGTTGATATACTTGCCTTCGATATTCCAGCGTCGATGTTCTGTAGGTCGATATTATGTCCATCGATATTCTGTCATAGATTTGTTTTGTTTTGTCATGATTTTTGCAAAACTTTATTTTTGGGGAATCCGCTGTCTAACTGCAAAAATATTTTTAGGTCTTGAAAACAGACATTCCCATAATAGTCCCTGGAACTGAAGGGAAGTATATTGTGTGTGGATGTGCTTCTTGTGAAAAAGTAGAATGCGACCTATTCATATTTTATTCATATCGCAAAATGAAATACTGATGACAAAATTTTCGGGCACAATTTGTGACCATTATTTGCGACCAGTGTTTAGTGTATCTGGCCCTTGGTTATTAATGCACGGCGTTATCGCTTTACCATACATCCCATACATAAAGAAATATACTAAGTAGGCCAGACTCTTTTCGGTAAACGGTCTTTTGGGAGGGGTGCTTTTGCGTTGATCTAACTCGGCCCTTGCCTATTTCATCATTGAACAGTGGGAACCAGCAGAGCGGTGGCTCATGTATAAATCTCTACTTTCAGAGCATGGTTACAGCATCAGTGACCATCATGATCCCTGGGGTGTTCAGCCCCACAAATGCCTGCAAGTGTGTGAGTTTCATTGTAGGAAGTGCTTTAAATGGGCCTGTACTCGCTGGTACTAAGTACTGGCACTTCTTAGTTTCCTCTCTTTTATTGCCGGCACTGCTTCTTGCAAAAGGAGAGTACCGGTTCCCATGAAGATGAAATAGGCAGCTGCGGCTCCGCCGCTAAGGTGGAGGAGTGTTGCCCCACTGCTGGCGGAGCAGTGTAAAAGAAAAATGAAAATGATAATAGCACAAGTTGTTATCATTTTATTTTTAGTATTGCCAGGTTAGGGTGGGGCTTGGCTCCTGTAATGTCCAGGAGGAGAAGTGGTTGCTGCATTCTAAAGTGCGCATGATGGTTTGGCCGGCCGCCTCAGCCTGGCCAAACCGTAATGCGCAATTTGCATGTTCTCCACCCATGCAGCATTACACCCCGGGTGGAGAACATGTCCAAGCTCCCATTCCCAGTCTGAGCACTCAGACTGATCACAACGCTGCATTGCAGTGTTGTGATTGGCTTAGGGAACCTGAGTGCTTCCTGGTTGAGGAGCAGAGGACAGACGACGTGGGAGAGCCAGATGAGAGACACTGCAATGAGGTAAGGGATTTTTTTTCTTTCCTCTCCCACCACCTACCCTGCCACCCCATTCCGTACTGGCCGCCACTAGGAACAGGGTCAGGTTCGTTGATTGGGGGCTTATTACAATGAATGGGCTGTCAGAGCCAAACAAAGTGCTTCTCTCTGACAGCTGAATCACTGTGCCAGGCCCAGACTGAGCCACTGCCACAATATGCATCAGATTCTGGTTTTCATAGTGACAGGGTGGTTCACTGATCAGGGCATTCACTCTAGGCTGTGCATCACACTAACAGCACAAGGACCAATCAAACCCTACGCTGGTAATCACACTGTATGTATGATGTTGGGTGTGCTGTTTTTTAATGTTATTCGACAGGCAGCCTATTCTCATGCTTCATGTTAGTTTACGGAGAGGCTGTGTCCCGTGTGCTGAATTCTGTGAGCATGTGTGAATTCATCTGCCGGTGTGTGAGTGCCAGTGAGAGAGTAAGTGTGTGCTTGTGGTTTTTGTCAAGTTTCCACCCCTGATAAAAAGATGACAAAGGCCCAGATGTTCAGCCCTCCCTCTAATAACAGTAGTACACCATTGCAGGAAGCACACGTACATGGGTTCTGCTGATAGCGTGTGGCCATCATCTTCAGGATCTTGGCCACTGTCTTTGGGACCAATTTGA
The DNA here is from genome assembly GCF_964263255.1 of Lissotriton vulgaris. Lineage (NCBI taxonomy): Eukaryota > Metazoa > Chordata > Amphibia > Caudata > Salamandridae > Lissotriton > Lissotriton vulgaris. Next base: position 840,597,583 of record NC_141691.1, on the reverse strand, counting down.
AAAGACCAGGTGTCCCAGTCCTTACACCGCCCAGGAGGAAGAGGTAGAGAGCCAAGTAGTTCAGAAAGGATTAGAAGCGGAAGAGTCATTCTAAATCCTCGCACATTGCAGTCCAAAGCCCTATCTGACACTTGGCTGGTCACCAGTAGCATCGCTATAGCCAATGTATAGTTAGAGTTGGTCGAGTGGGAGGTGTATGTATATATACACCAGTAGCATCACACCAGCAAGCTGGGAGACCAGAGATCACACAGAACCCTGCACTTCTCACTTCCATGTCTGCCACTGACTCTCTGTGTGACCCAAGGAGAGCCATTCGCTACCCTATGGTAGCCCACTGATCACCTATCTGTGCCTGACTGAGCCCTTTCCTAACGTGAGCAGGGTCCACCCACTACCCTTCTTGTCCAGCTCCTGAGTCAATGACTGTGTGAGGGAGGAAACCCATTTGTTATCCCCAACAATTTCAAAAATGCCCAGCCACCACTGATGCATTCCTTGAAAATCTGGTCCCAGTCAACGGTCCCATCCTTGCCTTGCTCTAAGCTCCACTCAAGCCCTGCCCCAAGTCCCACTGCAAACTCCGCCCCTATCACCAGGCCCACTCAAAGGTGAGTATCAGCACTTTTCTTTTTTCAATCAAAGCACTGGTTGTAGGGGACATTTCTTCTGAGTGCAATGCATCTTACAGTTTGCATGCTTTATGGTAGTGAGCTTTGGCTGCTAGATTTGGAGAGAAACGTCCGAATAGTGTTGTTTTATGGATGCAAAAAATATTTATAATCACTTGGCGCAGGGCTTTAAGTGGACCGGGTGCTGCTGGTGCTCAGCATCGGAAGTTCTAAAAAGTAGGTAGTGAGACAGGTCCCTATCGGGCTCTCATTATTTGCTCAACCTTACGATGGAAAAAAAAATCCTAACTCTGAAGCAGTGCCACTTTTCCCTGAGTTTGATTTAACTTCAAAGAGACTCGTTATAGTTCTTTCACAGTCTCATCATTTCAGAACTGAAGCATTTTCAATATTAAATACAAAGAAGCCATAGTTGTTGCTTATTTACCTTAAGCAACTAACAATCGCTGTCAAAGCCAATAGTCCTGGCTTGTAGGTATAATTTTACTTGCTGTATTATATATCTGGATGCAATGACAGAAACAGCAAAATACCAGTCTATTGGCACACTGTGCTAAACACAGATTTGTAGCTTATGTGTTTTTAAGCCATGCCCTTAAGTACATGGGCCACGCCCCTTTGAGAGACCCTGCAGTTGTTTCATCCCACTTAAAGTCCTGACATGGAGTGAGATTACTTTGTAGCTTTGGCTCTGATACTGGTTCTGACGAAGGTGTGAAGACAGGCCTCAGTTAATGAAGGCCTAGAACAGTGCGTTATATTTTTGAACAATCTTATTTTAATGGTCGTCGTAGTGTGTGGGTCTGTGCTTGTATGTACGACAAGGGGGGCTTGGGGGGGGGGGGCAGCTGACCGCAGGGAGGTCCCCTGCGGGTGATTTGGGAGGGGCTGGGGGGGGGGGGTTGGAAGCCGGAGCGCCGGCCATTTTGGGCTTTGGGCTGTTTTTAGTAGGTAGCTCAATAGGAGTCCAAGCATAAATGCTTTGGGCTCCTGCTCCCAGCCAACATTTTAGGTTTGGTGACCTGGTGGTTGGGAACTTAGGCAGGAATTTTTTGAGAGATATTTAGTGTGTTTTTGCGTTAGTCTCATATTCGCGCTAGTTTTATATCAATTAGGTATTAATTGGTAGCATTTTTCCTGAGTATGGAAGACTTTAGGGTCCTTGAGGCGCTTTGCTTATTGAGCGAGGCCGGAAGAATAGACCTCGTCATTGGAGCGGGGTCAGGGCGCCCGTTGCGGCAGGCCTCGGCTGTGGTCGCAGCTGCTGTGGCTGCGTGCACATCCCCGAAGCGTCGGCGGTCATCCCCGGTGAGTGAGCAGGGCCGGTCCGGTACGAGGAAGTCGGCCCGCTGGGTTCAGCTCGCGGTGGGCGCAGGGGAGGCTCTGAGTTGGCGGGCGGATCTGTGCGGGATGTAATTGAGGGCGGTTTGAAGCGTTCGGCCAGCATAGTGCAATCATCTGATGCAGCCCGGCCCCTTGAGCAGTGCGAGGGGGGAGGCGCATCGTGCAGTGAAGCAGTTAGGCTTGGGGGCCGGCGGGGAAGCAAGAAGCGCTCCTCCTCCGTGTCTTCTGCAAGCGTGTGGCGGTGACAGGAGACCGCGATGAGGAATCGAGCGGGCGCGATCTTGTTGTGGTGCTGGGGGAGGGGCGGAGCAGTTGAGAGGAGGGAGGTGAGCCGAAGGAGAGTTTTTCTGTGGTTCCGCTGGGCACTGTGCAGGGTGATTTGATGGATGTCACAGAGGGCTTGAATAGTGGCCGACAGGGGGGTGTTTTTAAGGTGGGTTCAGCCCCCCTGCCTGTAATCTTGATGTTGAGCATCATTTTGAAGAAGAGGAGGAAGGGGATTTAGGCGATAAAAGGAATTTTGGTAGTCCCTTGTTGTTTTCGCCCCCGGCATCTTTGAGGGGGGGTTTCTCAGTGGGGGGGGGGAGTTCCAAGGGAGATGGTGAATGGGCGCAAGTGGAAGGGGGATGGGTAGCAATAGAGAATTTTCAAGTTTTGTTGCAGGGCAGGTTGGAGAAACATTTTCTAGTAGTGGTGCTGTTTTGGTAGCTACACCAGTAAGAACATGCAACATTTCTCCTGGTGAGAGTGTTGGCGGTTTTGTTCCAAATTCATTGGTGAGGTTGCAAGGGGATTTGGAGCCAGCGGGCGGTGGTCAGGCTTGGGAGGGACTAGACATTTTTCCTTCTTGGTCAGCTGGGGTGCGGGGTCGTGGTATGGTGGAACAGTCTGATCGCAATGCGCGCTTGCGGGGCTTGTCGGATTTCAGTGGACCTGTGAGGCAACAAGGGGTGAGTGTTGTTCCTAGGGGGGGTAGGAGTTGGGGCCAAGCTTCAGCAGCGGTAGGGGCTAGGTTGGAATGGAGTGATGTTGAGTAAGGGGGCTCTTATCTTCCAGTGGTAAGCACGGGCAGGGCTGGGCAGTCGGGTAGGGTAAGATGGCAGTCGGCGGGTCCAGTACTTTCTGGTTGGCAGGGGTCAGAGTCGGCTTTTTCTATTAAGGGTCCCAGCACATCAGTCCAAACTTTTTCTTTTCAGGATACAGATCGGCTCGGCGCAGCAGACTCGTAGGGCGCAGATCAGCCCAACTGCGCTGAGGTGAAGGGAGGGTACAGCCTTGCGTGGCACTTTCCGTACCACCGAGGGATCCCGATGCGGTCAGCACACGAAGGTCTGGCGTGACCTCGCTGGCCCCAATGACTAGCAGGTCTAGGTGGTCTACCTTTCAGATGGCTATGGAACTTCAGAGTCAAAGCATGGGGGAGTACCGGCGGGTACAGTGGGCTCCCCCGCCAGGAGGACGCTCAGAGGCCATGAGGGCCAGTGTTGGTAATGCTGGGTCTGGTAGGACCCGTGAGGTGGATTTTGATAATGATGGGCTTCAGGTGGTGGAGTCGATTTTGCTTGGTTATGATGAAGATAGCCCAGAGGAAGGGGAATTGCAGGATATGGAGGGGGGAGGGCCTTCTCACTTGTCTCATAGTGTTTTACAGGTTTCTGGTGGGGTACAGGAGACAAGAGACAGAAGAGAGCTCAGCCCCTCGGTGAGGGCTCCTCGAACAAGGGATAGATTGGATGTTTCATCACGGCGGTCGGAGTCCGCTAGAGCAGCTTCTTTAGAGCCAGGTGAGACTGCGGGGACACAGGCCAAACCAAAAATGGTGTCTTTGGGGACGGGCGTGGAGGGGGTTGGGGTGGTGTTGGATGGGAGACTGCTCAAAGGTAAATATGTTAAGGAAACGGGAGTGGGAACGGATGGCGGTGGTGTGGCATTGGGTTCTAAGGTGGAGAGTGGGACTAATACGGATGCAGCTGGGGGAGTTAAAGAGATGCTTGACAGTAAGGAATTAAAAATTAAGAAACTGCCTTACATGGGAGTAACCATGCCTTTGGGTGCGCATTTAATGTTGGCAACCAAGGAGCGCATATGGAAGGGTGAGTATGTTGAAATATTGAAATTCCTGCATAGGGAGGTCAGGTCTAAGGAGGGCTCGAAGGAAGAGGAGTATGAGTTGACTAAGCGCCCTAGAGTGCCATTGACCATTGAAAGTTGGACTGCAGCGTTTTTAATTTATGCAAGCGTCTATTGTGAGAAATTCCCGGAGCGCAGCGTGTCTATATTTAAGTATATGGATGTGATTAGGAAAGCGCAGATTACTGGGGGAGGTTATGCATGGGTTCAGTACGATGAGGAGTTTCGGGCTAGGATGGCATGGGACCCAGAGGTATAGTGGGGGGAGTTAGATACTGATTTATGGCAGCATACGATGGGGGCGGCTGCAGGCGGCAAGACCATTTTTACAGCTAGCGGACTGCTGTTAATATATCGGCCCTTTCAGGGGAAGCCCACTCGGGGCGGGTGGGAAGCGCAACGACTACACAGACTGGAATTGGAGCATGCTTGGATTTCAATAAAGGGCTATGCACAAGGGAGTACTGCAAATACAGACACAAATGCTCCAAGTGTTGTAAGCTGCATCCCCTTGTTAGCTGTTGGGGAGTTAGATCACAAGGAGGTCAGCAAGGGCATTAGGCAGGCGCAGGTACATCTGGCACCTCACAGCAACTTCAAGGGGGTCGGGGGAGTAGAGGGGTGCTGGGCCAAAGGGCTCCTACGCCAGTTAGGCTGTCAAAGCTTGAGCACGCAATACGGGAGTACGAGGATGAGGGGGTGAAACAAAAGCTTTTGGAAGGTTTTCAGTATGGATTTCATTTGGGTTATCAAGGTCCAAGGCAGAGGAGGTGGGCAGATAACTTGAAGTCAACGGCGGAACATAGCAGGGTGGTGCGAGAAAAACTGGGTAGAGAGGTGCAGGAGGGTCGGATGGCAGGCCCTTTTGATGATTGGCCAACAGAGAACTTGATAATATCACCTATTGGAGTGGCGCCCAAGAAAGAGCAATGGCAGTACAGGCTAATTCAACATTTGTCATGGCCTGAGGGGTCTTCGGTGAATGATTTCATTGATGAGGAGACTGCCTAGGTTTCATATTCCTCTGTTGACGTGGCCAAGTCACTAGTTGTGACCGCGGGCGCAACCGCAGAGATGGCAAAATGTGACATTAAGTCTGCGTTTCGGTTGCTTCCAGTCCATCCAGGTGATTGGGATCTTCTGGGTATCCATTTCGAGGATAAATGGTACGTGGATAAAGCATTACAGATGGGTTGCTCCATGTCATGTGCTCTATTTGAATGTTTCAGCCCCTTTTTGCAATGGCATTTCACGCACCACACAGGTCATACGTTGGTAACACACTATATGGATGATTTTTTCTTTGTTGGTTCCCCGGGCTCCGTGGAGTGCCAGACAGCTCTGGATAATTTCCATGAGCTCATGGAAAACCTGGGAGTGCCCTTGGCTCTTGAAAAAACAATGGGACCCACTACAGTTTTATCCTTTTTGGGTATTGAAATTGATTCAGTGGCAATGCGGGCTCGCTTGCCCGGTTTCTGGCATTTCAGCTGTCTTCGGCCCGGCTTGCTTGAATCCTGATGGTGCAGTGAGAAAGGGACTCATGTCTGAGTATACCCTGCCACACCTATAGTGGCCAAAAACGATTCAGAAAAGGGGGTGGTGATGAACAGAGTGTCTGAATTAAGCAGACCACTCTTACCCAGTCCAAAGATCAGGGCTTGATCCATCACCGTTATTTATCTCACTGCACCATCCCAGCTCAGAACCTGGCTATATGCAAATCAGTCTGTCCCTGGCCCAGTGCATCATGGGAACAGGGCAGACTAAACTACCAAGCCAATTCTTCACCAGAAAGGAGACAAGCTACCCGGGACCGGTTTCTGGCATTTCAGCCGTCTTCGGCCCGGCTTCCTTGAATCCTGATGGTGCAGTGAGAAAGGGACTCATGTCTGAGTATACCCTGCCACACCTATAGTGGCCAAAAACGATTCAGAAAAGGGGGTGGTGATGAACAGAGTGTCTGAATTAAGCAGACACTCTTACCCAGTCCAAAGATCAGGGCTTGATCCATCACCGTTATTTATCTCACTGCACCATCCCAGCCCAGAACCTGGCTATATGCAAATCAGTCTGTCCCTGGCCCAATGCATCATGGGAACAGGGCAGACTAAACTACCAAGCCAATTCTTCACCAGAAATGAGACAAGCTACCGGGGACCGGTTTCTGGCATTTCAGCCGTCTTCGGCCCGGCTTGCTTGAATCCTGATGGTGCAGTGAGAAAGGGACTCATGTCTGAGTATACCCTGCCACACCTATAGTGGCCAAAAACGATTCAGAAAAGGGGGTGGTGATGAACAGAGTGTCTGAATTAGGCAGACCACGCTTACCCAGTCCAAAGATCAGGGCTTGATCCATCACCGTTATTTATCTCACTGCACCATCCCAGCTCAGAACCTGGCTATATGCAAATCAGTCTGCCCCTGGCCCAGTGCATCATGGGAACAGGGCAGACTAAACTACCAAGCCAATTCTTCACCAGAAAGGAGACAAGCTACCGGGGACTGGTTTCTGGCATTTCAGCCGTCTTCGGCCTGGCTTGCTTGAATCCTGATGGTGCAGTGAGAAAGGGACTCATGTCTGAGTATACCCTGCCACACCTATAGTGGCCAAAAACGATTCAGAAAAGGGGGTGGTGATGAACAGAGTGTGTGAATTAAGCAGACCACTCTTACCCAGTCCAAAGATCAGGGCTTGATCCATCACCGTTATTTATCTCACTGCACCATCCCAGCTCAGAACCTGGCTATATGCAAATCAGTCTGTCCCTGGCCAAGTGCATCATGGGAACAGGGCAGACTAAACTACCAAGCCAATTCTTCACCAGAAAGGAGACAAGCTACGGGGGACCGGTTTCTGGCATTTCAGCCGTCTTCGGCCCGGCTTGCTTGAATCTTGATGGTGCAGTGAGAAAGGGACTCATGTCTGAGTATATATACCCTGCCACACCTATAGTGGCCAAAAACGATTCAGAAAAGGGGGTGGTGATGAACAGAGTGTCTGAATTAAGCAGACCACTCTTACCCAGTCCAAAGATCAGGGCTTGATCCATCACCGTTATTTATCTCACTGCACCATCCCAGCTCAGAACCTGGCTATATGCAAATCAGTCTGTCCCTGGCCCAGTGCATCATGGGAACAGGGCAGACTAAACTACCAAGCCAATTCTTCACCAGAAAGGAGACAAGCTACCAGGGACCGATTTCTGGCATTTCAGTCGTCTTCGGCCCGGCTTGCTTGAATCCGACGAACACGTGCCGCGAACATGGGAGGCCTGTATCCTAGGGCTCTACAAACGCACGAAGCTGAACAAAGTACCAACAAGGTTCTGGGATATGGGTCTGATCACAGCTAAACGCTTACTTACCAAACACTGGAAAGCCAGCGCCCCCCTCACATATCTGGCACACGTCCTTCATTAATTGGGCGCGTGCAGAAAGCACAGTACTCCTCCGGGAGGAAACAGCGGGCCTCCGGAAATTCCCCATTGTGCAACTCTGGGACGATCTCCTTAAGTCCTTTCAAAAAGCCTGTCTGGAACAGGGGATAACTTGAGGTGACATGACCCAAAACTACCGCATTGCCATAAGACACTGCGGGACGCCGCTACACTCGCTGCCTCTCCCCCCCCCCCCCCCTGCCCTGGTCAACGCCATACCCAAGCCGCCACTAGAGCTCCTATCATCCGATGACACCGCACATGCTGGAACCGCACCGCACCCACATTCACGCTCTTAACCCTATCGCTTGCACCGCGTGCTCAGTTGACGACGACAGACTGACTTCTTCTTTTAGGCCTGTCACGCTTCCCGCGCGCCAAGTCCTGGCTACGCCCCCAGAGTGTGGCCGCTGGCCTGGCTGCACTCTGGCGATATTATCCATGGGCCCCGGCTCGAACCCCCACACGCCCACGCCGCTGTCCCGCCACGTCCCGCCCCAGGTCCGCTGACCCCCCCCTACTACGGCTGCAACATCCCCCCCCACCCCCCAGCGCACTGACTGGCGCTTTCGCTCTCCCTCTTTTTTTCTTTTGCTATCCCCCAACGTTCTGGTTCATGTATTTGTGTTCACTCATTGGTCACGTTCCCCGACCAGGCCTTCTATTATTGTTGACGAAGACATTATACATGCTATAACTGTGCTGCTGGACACCACGTCCCTGTTGACACTACACACTCCCGTTGTAGTGACATGACGCGACCCTCAACACGCACGGTCTGCGGGACACAACCGGGACAGGTACCTTTCGGAACCGGACGACCGAGCCTGGGCGAGGCCTCTTGCCACCGACATTTCTACCTGCATTACTGTCATTGGAGGGTTCCACGCACGGCAGGTCGCCAGACACATTGACCTCGGCAACGACGGTCTCTGCCTGACGCCGCCGGCCACATGAGACTACTCCCTTGTTGTAGTGAGCTATACCATTATATACCTGTAACCTTCATAGTGGCATCTCGGATGAGCAATTTTCAGTTCCCCTATCGCCTGTCCACGCAGTGATTGACAGAGGTAACTACTAACTGTCTCTCAATGTGGACATGGACTATTGCCCATACGGTACAGATGCCGGAGACGCATTGAAACACCTACAACAACACAAAAAAAAAAAACACAGGCCTGCTTACTAGACGTGCTGTGTATCACAAGATGTCTACAAGTTATTACTATACTACGCAGCCGGACCCCAGGGTTGCCGGCTAAATGGCTGTGTTATCTCGCCGGTATTTCATTTGATCACCATCCTCTGCTGCCGGCCCTTGAGGGTTGTAGGCTATATGCTGTGTGAATGATGTCTTGTACAATAAAGGTCTTTAAATATATATATTTTTTAAATGGTGTACAGTGATGACTTTGAGGCTTGTTTGTTTGCCGCTCGATTGGCCTTCATGTTTTTCGGGGCCTTTCGAGTCTCAGAGCTATTGGGTACCAAATTAAAGAAGGGAATTACTTGGCAGGAAGTCTTTTTCTCGGAAGAAGGTCTACACATTTGGCTGTCTAGTTCTAACACCGATCAGAGAAAAACGGGTAAAGGGGTTTGGTTGGAAGCGAGGACTCCCAAAGCTACTTACCCTTTGCGTTTGGCCCGTCGGTGGAAGACCTTGTCAGGGGGGTCAGAGTGCGATTTTGTTTTGTGGGACGCGAGTAACTGCATATTAATTGCGCATGGTTTTGCGTAAAGCTTTGCTGAAGATTGGGTTGGACGGGGAGCAATATGGAACTCACTCTTTTAGGATGGGTGCTGCGTCTGAAGCGCATAACAGGGGCTGGTCTCAGGGGAAAATTATGCGGTTAGGGCGCTGGTCGTCAAACTGTTTTCAGCGCTATGTGAGGGGAAATACGGGGGAGGCGCATGCGTCATCCTCCTTGATGTGAGACTCATTGTATTTTTCTCTTTACAGGTTCTGTGGCTGGGCCCCATTCTAAGGAATTATTGGTTTGGATAATGGGGCATTCGTTCATCAAATGGGCACAGGTTCAGGCGGCCCAGAGTTATTTTGCCAACATGTTAGGTTTTAATGACCAAATGTTTAACATTGTGTGGAAGGGAAAGGGCGGTATGCTCTGGAGAGAACCATACCTTGTTTGAATAAGGTGATGGTGAGGGGCCTATGCCCGGATATTTTATTATTACACCTGGGAGAGAATGATATTTGTGGGGTAAAGGCTGTGGTTCTGCTGAGGGCAATGAAGAGGGATTTGTCTTTAATTAATATGGCTGAGATACCCGCCACCCCCTCTCAACACAATCCCCAAGGATGGGAAACCGGAAACAGTTCTGAACTTTTGGAAGGCGGGAGGTAGTGACCCTCCCGGCCGTATTTATTAAAATATGAAACAAAATCAAAAACATTAAAATAACAGTTTCATATTATGTACAATTTTATTTCCACATTACGATGTTTTGGCTAACCTTAACATATTTCTAATACAAAGGTTCTCCTAGCCGAAACTAACATCCTACAAATACATTTTAACTTAAAATTGTACATCCTAACGTTAAGGGCCAACGGCAAGGTCGTAACCGGTGTCAGATCCCTAACCAGAATTACCCCCTCACTTGCGAGGGGCGACCGCACAGAGGGCTGTACCTCATGTGCACATACCAATTTCCCTTGACTTGACGGGGGCCCCAATGAACTCGACGCCATTTTATGGTCGTCCGAGGACTCGTGTGAGGTGTCTAGAAGGTAGCGTAAACCCCCTTCCCCACCCCACACAACTTACCACATCTGCCGTCGCAGATGTCCTGGCCCCGGGAAATTCCCAGGAGGGGACCGTAGCCCCTCCTATCCAGGGAGGGGCCTTGACCGCCTTCCCTTTCCTTTCGGCGTCCCATCCTTAGAAGGGACCGCCTCCCCGTTGAGGGGCCATTGGCCACCTCCCCCCGGGCGCTCCCATCCGTAATGGGTGACGCCCCCACCATAGGGATCTTCCAATTACTGCTCACCGATCATGACCTTACCGCCCGACCAAAATAAATACGACATTAACTAGCAATACTAAATTAAAAACAAGACAATAACCGCTTTAAGTATGACTATTGGAACATCATTGATCAACACTGGTGCAAAAATACTTTATTCGAAAAAACATACTGTAAGGAATCATTCACTTTATTGCATAGTAAAACCACACTTTAATCACAATAACCTGTAAGAAATCGAGTTACCACATCAAAACTTTATTTCAAAACCACTTGCTGTCTCCAGGGGCTGGTGGGTGGGTCAAAATTGGCTCTTCGTTCCGTCTCGAGCTCACGTGCAGCGGGGAGGTGCAGCTTCAGAGCACAGGAACAAGAGGATGCTTCCTAGGCTTGTTGCTCCTTTTATCCTTCTTCCGGCGGGCGTAAACCCGCCTCCGCCCGCCTCCGGGGGCGTGGCTGGCGGCTTCAGTGTCTAGGACAACCCACTCTAGGGCGGGAGAAAGCGCGCCCCGGCTACGCCGCTTCGGGCATACCAGCCGAGACTCGCCTCCCGCCCAAGATGGCTTCCCGGGGGGATCGGGGTACTCCACCATACGTTCGGGGGGACCGAGTGGTCGCCCCTTTCCATATGGCTGAGATACCCGCCACCCCCTCTCAACACAATCCCCAAGGATGGGAAACCGGAAACAGTTCTGAACTTTTGGAAGGCGGGAGGGAGTGACCCTCCCGGCCGTATTTATTAAAATATGAAACAAAATCAAAAACATTAAAATAACAGTTTCATATTATGTACAATTTTATTTCCACATTACGATGTTTTGGCTAACCTTAACATATTTCTAATACAAAGGTTCTCCTAGCCGAAACTAACATCCTACAAATACATTTTAACTTAAAATTGTACATCCTAACGTTAAGGGCCAACGGCAAGGTCGTAACCGGTGTCAGATCCCTAACCAGAATTACCCCCTCACTTGCGAGGGGCGACCGCACAGAGGGCTGTACCTCATGTGCACATACCAATTTCCCTTGACTTGACGGGGGCCCCAATGAACTCGACGCCATTTTATGGTCGTCCGAGGACTCGTGTGAGGTGTCTAGAAGGTAGCGTAAACCCCCTTCCCCACACCACACAACTTACCACATCTGCCGTCGCAGATGTCCTGGCCCCGGGAAATTCCCAGGAGGGGACCGTAGCCCCTCCTATCCAGGGAGGGGCCTTGACCGCCTTCCCTTTCCTTTCGGCGTCCCATCCGTAGAAGGGACCGCCTCCCCGTTGAGGGGCCATTGGCCACCTCCCCCTGGGCGCTCCCATCCGTAATGGGTGACGCCCCCACCATAGGGATCTTCCAATTACTGCTCACCGATCATGACCTTACCGCCACAGGCCGGATAGTTGACCGGCTATCCGGACCCCCCACAAAACTCCTGCCTAAAGGTCATGCTGTAAACTCTTTAACCAAGCTATGAGGTCTCCTATGAGTAACACATTCCCCACCCGGGACAAATGGACCCCATCCTCCAAATACATATTTTCCCCCTTGATGCAACCATGAGGAATAGAATGCAATGCATTTGAACGAAACAATCTACTCAATTTGTTATTGACTTTCTTTACCGAATGATTTATAGCAGACACCGAATTCGCCCCCCGCCACACCTTACGTGGAATCATATGGGACCATGCAATTGTGCACCCTGGAACCCTTCTCGCCAACCAACTTACTGTGGAAAGTATCGCCTCGAGAAGAAGTCGTCTACCAGTGGTCACCAAATCGTTGCCCCCAAGATGGACTATGATTATAGATGGCGGTGACCTTGTCCGCCCTAACAAACCCTCGACAAAAGGTTGAAACTGGTCAATACAGAGCCCGCCCCTTCCGTAGAAGGTCACCCTGTACCCGTATTCCCCAGCCACGTGAATCATGTCACCTGCTTTGAATACGTCCGCGGCACGCCTCACGTATGAGTGGCCCACGACCCACACCACTTTTTCCGCAGCCGGTGATGTTTGACCGCTGGTTCCCAGGTGTCGGGTCGACTGCACAGTTCGCCCCGCCTCGTAAGCTTGCGAAACTGTAAACCAAACAAAAACAAGAAGCGTGAGTACATGATAGCAGCTTTACAACATGTGCAACCGCACATACCTTTTGTAACAATTCGAGGACCAACGCCCCAATCGTTTCACTTTTTCCACACTCAGACCCCTGGCTGTAGCCTCAGTAGCAGCCCCTATCCGAAAGGAATGGGTCCCAAACTCGCCGGGGTTCAAGCCCGCGGCCGAAAATGCCATTGTAAGCACCCGCTGGAACTGAAACCTCGTCAGTGGGGTGGCATCAGCGTGTCTCAACAAGGTCCCCCCCCATGATGCCGCCCTCTGCGCTAAATATTCCTCTACGCAAACCACAGGGCACATGGGAGATCCGGGAATCCGATGTATGACTACGCAATCCCCAATCGCACCCTGATCGGCCTTGGACCTGACAAACGAGACAATCATCGTCTCCCCCTTAACCTGAATGTGCTCTCGGCACAGTCCTCCCACAGTATCCCGCTTGTTCTTCGCCACCAGTTCGCTTACCCGCATCGCCCCATGGAATGCTAACGCAAAAGCGGCCCGGAATAACACTGTTTCATACTGAGATGAACATGTCACAGGGAGTACGGAAAATAACAGAGCCAACCTATCCAGACCTATCGGGTGCCTCTCATCCACTCTGCGACCCTCAAGGCGTTGCCACCCACGTAGCGCTTTCTGCACAACGAAAGACGCTGTCGGGTCCTGGATCCCATGAGCCCTTGCCATAAAGGAAATGGCGGCCCGATGCCTCTGGGCCGTAGCTACTGACTTGCCTGCCTGATGTAAAGACAGCAAAAATTTTACAACAAACTCTTCCTGGCCCCAAAACTCCCCCCTAGCAGCACCCAAAAAGGACCAATAGGAACGGAACGCCCCTTCATATGCCTTTCTTGTCCTCGGTGCTAAACTCTCTCCCACCAGATTTTGTAGTTCGGGGCACCGAGAGACCAGAGAGCTTCGGGAAAGGATGCCGCCACCGGGTCCGCTGTGGGCAGAAAACCCCAGAAGGCCTGCATACGGAAACGAGAAAGCGCATCAGCCGCTTGGTTCAGTACCCCCGGCACATGTCTTGCCCTAAAGAGCACGTTCAATTGCATACACAATAACACAATTTCTTTGAGCAATCTCAGAATCCATTTGCATCGTGCTGCCTGACTATTGATACACTCGACCACGGTCATGTTATCAGACCAGATCACCACCGAGTGATCCCGGAACCCCTCCGGCCATGTTTTCAGGGCCACCAAAATAGGGAAAAGTTCAAGAAAAGCAATGTTACTCGTCAGCCCGGATTCGTGCCACCATGACGGCCATTTTTGAGCCGACCATTGATTACCGAATATGGCGCCAAAACCTATACTCCCCGCCGAATCTGTCCACAGCCCCAGCTCCTCGGAGGACACCGCCGGCTTGTTCCAGACAATTCGACCATTGAAATCCGCCAGGAATGCCAACCAAATGCGCATGTCCTGACGAATCTCTGCCGATAGCCTCGTGCGGTGGTGTCCCTCTTTAAGACCGACCATGGCTTGTGCAATCGAGCGGGAAAAGGGGCGGGCCATTGGCATCACTCTAAGGGCAAAATTCAACTGACCCACAGTTTGCTGCAATTGATGCAAGTTCACCTTAGTCTCCCGAATACATGTTTCAAGGGAGGCCCTGAATTTCCCCACCTTTTCCTTGGGTAGCCGAAAACAACCTTCTTCTGAATCGAGCTCTATTCCAAGAAACTCGAGCGAAGTTGATGGCCCCACCGTCTTACCTGGTGCCAATAGCACACCAAACTGACTCATTAAGACACAAAATTCTTTTAAAGCCTGTGCACATTCTGGATCCCCAGCTGGCCCCAGGAACAGAAAATCATCAAGATAATGCATAACATGCTGGAAACCCGTCTTTCTCATGAATACCCATTGCAGAAAACAACTGAATTTTTCAAAATAAGCACAAGATATGGAGCATCCCATTGGCATACATTTGTCCATGTAATAGCGACCCTGAAACAGAAAACCAAGGAGACGCTGATCGTCTGGATGTACCGGGAGCAACCGGAACGCTGACTCGATGTCTGATTTTGCCATCAGCGCTCCGGGCCCCAGGCGATTCAACATGGCAACGGCCTCATCGAAAGATGCGTACCGCACCGAACACACTTCCGGGTCTATCGCATCATTCACGGAAAGACCTCGTGGGGCTGACAAATTATGTATTAGTCTAAACTCACCCGGGTCCTTCTTTGGGACCACTCCTAAGGGGGAACAAACAAAGTTAGCAACCGGTGGTATATCGAATGGTCCGGCAACCCGCCCTCGAGTCACCTCTTTCCCAATCTTTACCTGTACCACCGCCGTATTTTGCAGGACCGACAGTTCGTTCTTACAACGTGCCTTACCCTGAAAATTCCCCACTGGAATGCGGAAACCATACGAAAACCCGTCTCGCAACACCCCAGCGGAGACATGATCCGAGTATTCATTGAGCCAAGGAATCATTGCCATGGTATCAACCGGGGTAGGTAAAGGCGCCCCTCGGATTATTTCAGACCTGTTTGGCGCTTCCCCTACCACCGTTATCACCCGTTTTAGCTCTGCACATGGTCTCAGGATGCGAGGACTGTCCACACCCCCCACACTCGTGCCTAAACTTGCATGACCCCTGGGGCCTTGTACATTTTCCCCTATTAAAATTCCAACAGATCCCCTTTTTACCTGCGTTGCCACTCGGCTTCGAGTGATGCTCGTTACCTGCCCCCGTCCGAAAGGGCGTCCCAGACGAATGGCGGGAAAACTCACCCCGCTACCCCCCGACAATGGTGTCTTTAACATGCCTGAATTCTCCATTTTTTGCCAAGAAATGGAGTCGTAACAATCCCAGGTCAAAGCTGGGTCGTGCTCCTTGGCCTTACGAAAAACATTATCATAGCAAAACCACTGATTGCCCTCATATGATTGAGAATACTCCATGATACGTGTCTGATATATGGGCAACTCAGCCAACAACTCAGGCCTTCGTTCCCCCATAATTGAAGTGAATATGCCAAACGCTCTGCCCCAGGTACCTATGTTCTCATCGACCTTAAAGGCGGCCATCTTTGCGCGCCAAACACTCGGATGCAGAAACTCTTTTTGACCCTTCACATGCTCGATCTCGTAGTGATCGGTAAGCAAAGAAAACATGTTTACATACTTATCAGCCCAAATCTTTTCCTTGACTTCAATTGGAATATGCTGGGCCACTTTCTCTCTCCGTGAGGGTACAGACCCCTCCCCCGCAATTGGCAGTAGCCGCTTACCTAAATTAGAAGCTGTAGTCGCTGCCGAACTCGTGCCCGCTGCGGTTTCACCCACCGGAGCCTGTGGGGGAACAGAAGATGATGCCTTCGCAGCCTCTCTAGATTCCCGCAGGTGCCTCATTACTGCCCTGGCGTCATCTGCCGTGGTGCCCTCACAATCTTTCCCCAACCACGCTGCCAGTTGTGCAGCCAACTCGGGAGGCATATCCCCCTTGTTCACAGGGGTGACTGCGACGGGGATCGGTTGCCCCTCCTTCGGAACCGAGACTGGCTCCTCAATCGGTGTATCGGGAACCGGGGCCTCTCCCCCAGGTGCCCCCTTCTTGGACCTCTTGCCTCTACCGCTGGGGACTACACCCGGCAATGCTGGCCCGACGATGCGTTTCGGGCCTCCTGCCCCGTTCATTGCCGCCATCTGCTTCTTCATCTCGGCCATATCCTTTACGAGCATGCGGAGCATCTGATCGGTACCGACCCGCTTTCCGACCTTCTTGCTCGGCATTCTCCAACGAAGATATCTGAAAGAACAAGGACAAAATTACAACGCTCAAAATTGGCTCTTCGTTCCGTCTCGAGCTCATGTGCAGCGGGGAGGTGCAGCTTCAGAGCACAGGAACAAGAGGATGCTTCCTAGGCTTGTTGCTCCTTTTATCCTTCTTCCGGCGGGCGTAAACCCGCCTCCGCCCGCCTCCGGGGGCGTGGCTGGCGGCTTCAGTGTCTAGGACAACCCACTCTAGGGCGGGAGAAAGCGCGCCCCGGCTACGCCGCTTCGGGCATACCAGCCGAGACTCGCCTCCCGCCCAAGATGGCTTCCCGGGGGGATCGGGGTACTCCACCATACGTTCGGGGGGACCGAGTGGTCGCCCCTTTCCAGGAACACTGGTCTGGTTGCCATGTGTTGTGGACAGAGTTGGTTCCGCTGAGGATTTGGAGGGGGCGGTGAACCCCAGAGCCATTAACAGGGTAAGGAAGAAGGTGAACTTGGAAATTTCAAGGTTCTGCCGTCAATTGGGTTACGGGAGAGTGTCACATAGGGAGATCTGTTTTGAGTCAGGAGAGTTTTTTCGGGATGATGGAGTGCATTTGTCCAGGCTGGGAATTGACCTCTATTTGCTGGAGAAGTTTTGTCCAGATGCTTGAATCCTCAGTGGTCAGGAGTGTGAGGGTTTTTTCCCACTTGGGGGGCAGAAAGGGGGATAGTTCCTTTTCCCCGTCTTTCTGGGTGGCGGGGACTATTTATTTTTGGGCAATTTTGGCCGAGGTTTATTGATTAATGGGTAAGTTGTGTTATTGACAGGGAAAGGATAGGTTGGTTGTTTTTAGTTCGGTTACACGTTTTGGGGGATTGATAGATGTGATGGGGCAGGCATGGGAGTTGGTTAACGGAGGGCTTGTATTTATAGGTTTTTACTGGTTTATATGGTAATGGAATGTTTTTGTAATGTTTGAAATGTTGTATTGTATGGGTGGGTGCGGGATTAGGTATGTTATGTATTTATTGAGGCGTAGTTTTGGAAGGCTTTTGCAGAGGTTTATTTAATATGTGATGTGCACCTGTTCCAATAAAAGCGGCCTTTTCCACACATTTCTTTTTCTCTGGTCTGCTTCACCCCCCTCACCCCTCCCTCCCAAGGAGGGCTTGGTTGGGGTGAGCTGACCGCAGGGAGGCCCCCCCCGGCGATTTGGGAGGGGCTGTGGGGGGGGGGGGTTGGAAGCCGGAGCGCCGGCCATTTTGGGCTTTGGGTTGTTTTTGGTACGTAGCCCAATAGGTTCCCAAGCATAAAAGCTTTGGGCTCCTGCTCCCAGCCACCATTCTAGGTTTGGTGACCTGGTGGCTGGGAGCTTAGGTAGGAATTTCCCCCCCCCCCCCAATTTTTTTGTTTAGTGTTTTTTTTCCCCCCTCTTTTTAGTTAAGGTAGGGTTTTTTCTTTCATTTTTAGTTTTGTTGGCCTTGTTGGAACAGGTGAGCAGGGGTTTTTGCTGTATTCTGTTGCTTGGAGCAGGTGCTGTGCGGGGACTATTTGTTTTTGGGCAAATTTAGAAGAGGGGGGTTGATTAATGGGTAAGTTGTGTTATCGACGGGGCAAGGATAGGTTGGTCGTTTATAGTTCGGTTACACGTTTTGGGGGAGTGACAGATGTGATGGGGCAGGCATGGGAGTTGGTTAACGGAGGGCTTGTATTTATAGGTTTTTACTGGTTTATATGGTGATGTAATGTTTTTGTAAAGTTTGAAACGTTGTATTGTATGGGTGGGGGCGGGGTCATGAAATTTTAGGGGAGGGGCGGGGGCAGGGTTAGGTATGTTATGTATTTAGTGAGGCGTAGTTTTGGAAGGCTATTGCTGAGGTTTATTTAATATGTGATGTGCACCTGTTCCAATAAAAGCGGCCTTTTCCACACATTTCTTATTCCGTGGTCTGCTTCACCCCCCCCTCACCCCTCCCTCCCAATGACTGTGTGAGTGTGGAGGGAGGAGGGGGGGACTACGGGATTGTGTGTTTGTCTGTTAAAGTATTGATTGTGTTTGTTTATGTCTGCAAAGTGAGGACCGCCAATGATAAAATAATACAAAAAGGAAGGAAGAACAGTGCATGAATGTTTTCTCTCTAGAGGTTCTTGCCTATCCTTACCTCCATCCTTGTATCTTTTTACTTCCGTTTTTTCACCAAGTCTGGAGCATCCCGGTAGATCAAATATCAAAGCAAGCTATAATGTGGAAATATAAAACAAAGTAAGACGTTGCAAATAAAAAAAAAGTTAAAACATCTATCTACAGTTAATCAGTGCTATCAAGAAATAATATAGTACACTTCAGGCACACTTTATTTTTTGTTTTAGAAACACTCTCCTTTCCAGGGTGATATATGCTATTTTTATACGACAAATTACGGAATTTTAAGATACTTTGTAATATTTCTAGTAGCCTTTCAAGTGCTGCCCCTCACATCACCACATCCTTCGCCTCTCATCATATCTCCCCTATCCCCACCAACTTACATTTTTCAGAAAGTGCGTAGCAAAAAAATGTAGTGTAAACCCCCAGGCAGAGCGTTTATACCAGTGATTGGTCTGCAGACATGACAATGTCACACGCTTATCCAAAGAGAGGCCTGGGCAGGCTCCCCGCTGCTGTATTCAAATAACTCTTCTGTGTCAACGCAGAGGCTCTGCTTCACTCTCTCCCTTCATTACTAGGAAAGCGCTCTCCACGGGGGCCTCCGCCATTTCCAGTGGCCGTAGGAGCGAGCTCTTTTTATTATTCTAGCAATTGCCTTCTTTAATCCTTTATTTGAAATCCTCCGTCCAGAGACTACCTTCTTGACTAATTTGTTTAAATCTCTCTACTTCGTTGCAGGTTCTCTGTTGATTTACTTATTTCAGTGTTTTGGGGGGATTGCCCGGGAAAATATAGCGGGGTCATGCTGCAGTTGGTGCATGACAGTTCTACATGGTATTAAAGCAGAAATCAGAATAGGGTACCCCAGTAAATGGCAGTATTGTGCACACTCTGCCTCGTACGAGGGGCCCATATTTATCTCCCTTATTTTTCTACATCTAAATTAAAGTTACCGGGGAGCCCAGTTTTTCTACAGGTAGGAAATAACATGGATTATTATATTTTGGGGAATAACATGAGGGAATCAGTAATGTGTTTTCTACATATTTTCCCCTGGTCTTTTGCAGAGACATATTGGCGGCTTTGCAGCATATAATTTCGATAGGTGCAGTAACTATAGTTACCTGGCCCAATGCAATTATCAGGACACTTGTAATCAAGGCCTCAGTATGCAAAACTGCAAACCAGGAAATAAGGCAGTGTGCATACATTGCTTGTTGTGACTATTGTTTTTAGAAACCAGTTCTTTGGATAAGGTTTGTTGATTTGGGGAACTCCTGGATAGCTACTTGATGTTGGCGGCTTTGCAGCATATAATTTCGATAGACGCAGTAACTATAGTTACCTGGCCCAATGTAATTATCAGGACACTTGTAATCAAGGCCTCAGTATGCAAAACTGCAAACCAGGAAATAAGGCAGTGTGCATACATTGCTTGTTGTGACTATTGTTTTTAGAAACCAGTTCTTTGGATAAGGTTTGTTGATTTGGGGAACTCCTGGATAGCTACTTGATGTTGGCGGCTTTGCAGCATATAATTTCGATAGACGCAGTAACTATAGTTACCTGGCCCAATGTAATTATCAGGACACTTGTAATCAAGGCCTCAGTATGCAAAACTGCAAACCAGGAAATAATGCAGTGTGCATACATTGCTTGTTGTGACTATTGTTTTTAGAAACCAGTTCTTTGGATAAGGTTTGTTGATTTGGGGAACTCCTGGATAGCTACTTGATGTGCATAAAAGTTAGCATCTAAACAATGCCACTTCTGGTCCTCATTAACACACCTACCACCCTGTTCCACCACAGTGGCCGGCCTATACTTCAAACTACATTGTTTGCTACAAATCATCAAATCTGTCCTGCTGCCCTGGTTGGATATGAATTTCCGCTACCTCCTGATATTGCTGGACCTCTCAGCTGCCTTAAACACAGTCAACCTTTCCACTTTCATATGCACCCTGGAATCTTGATTTGGAATAATCAACAATGTACTACACTGATTCTCCTCCTGCCTTTCCAACCGACATCAGTTTGTGCACTTGGGCACCTCCAGGTCATCAAAAATCCATATCACCTATGGAGCCTCCCAGGGTTCCATAATGTCTTGTGTCATTTTCAACCTTTACATGGAGCCACTTGGTGGTCTAATCACAAATAACAGCATTAGATTCACCAATATTTCTATGAGGCAGTGGTGACTGGTAGAGAACGGTGGCGGGGGGAGCGGCGGAAGGTGTGTGGGTTAGAATCAAAAAAAGAAAAGAAAATGTACCTGGTGGTCGCCGTCTCCAGCTGCTGCCCCTCCTCCGACGCATGAACCAGGAAGCACACAGGCTCCCAGACACCCCTGACCAATCACAACGCTGCCTTACAGCAGCATTGTGATTAGTCTCTGCGCAGTGGTTTGGCACTCAGAGAGGGACTAGGAGGCTGGGCATGTTCTCCACCCAGGCTGTGCAATACAGCCTGTTTAGAACATGCAAAGTGCACATTACAGTTTGGTCGGCCTGAGACGGCGGCCAAACCGTGCACTTAAGGTACAGCCACCCCTCCTGCTCCCTCGACGTCACAGGAGCCCGGCCCCATCCCGCCAACCCTTAATCTTGCTGCAGTGCAATTGCAATACTAAAAATAAAATGATAATAATGTTCCATTATCATTTTATTTTTCCTTTGCAATGCTTTAAAACAGTGGGGCAATGCTCCTCCACCTTACCGGAGGAGCCGCCACTGCTATGAGATACAACTCACCTTGAAAGTCTCCTCTACTTGAGACATCCAATGCCTCAAACACTGCTGGTACATCATTCAAACCTGGATGTCCGGAACTTCCTTGAATCCCAACCCAACAATGACAGGAATCTGTTTATTTGCAGAGAATAAGAAACAGTACAAATCTGAACGTTGATGGCTTCAAACCCCAATTTTCACTGAATGTCACGTCAACTGTGTTCATCCTGGACACCATCCTCACCCTCAATGAGCACATTACCAAAAAAACAAAGATGGCGTGACACCAGCTCTCCCTTCTAAAGAAAGTCAAACTTGCAGAAAGAGACTTCAGAACTGCTGTGCAAGCCCTCTTAGTCTTGCATTTGGATGGTGATAATACCCTTCTCCATAGTCTCCCAGACTTCACACTGGGCATCCTACACATTGCAGCACATTTCATCCAGAGCCTAAAGAGTTATGATTGCATCAACCCCATCCTGATGGAGCTCCTTTGTCTCACCTTGCTAAGCAATGGGTTAAAAAGGCTTCAGTTGAGTTGAGGACAGATATATAATATGTATTCCTTTTTAGGTCTCGCTGGAGTAGCATCTGAAGGATGCGTCCAGCTAGAGACGTATAGCCGTCCGTCTCGGGGGAATTAGGGACAGGAGGGTGGCACGCGCTTCTGCTGCTGGATTTGCCTGCTTGAACGCGCACGTCGGCTCCGTCCACATTCTCAGCAACATGCATGCGCATACACACACAGACAGACACTCGCTCGCTCACACACACCCCCTCCCCCCCACAGTCATCGGCCTCTTTTAAACACAAACACACGCATACACACAGACTCCAAGACACATACACACACGCACGCTCACACACATACAGAGCCCCCCGCCGCCGCACGCGCACACACACATGCCCCCCGCCCACGCAGCTCAGCAAAGGCCCCCACTCACCGGTACTCGTCTCCAGCTCTCCATGCGAGGGCTCGTTGCAGGCGGCGGCGGTCTCTTCCTTCGGTGCGGGGCTCTCTCACCTCATCGGAGCCCCGCTAGCGTCAGCCGCCCTTCTCCTCCTGCCCACACGTCCCAGTGCTGGGTAGGCTCCCGCCTGGGCTTCCGGTGTGTCTTGACGTCCCGCCCCCGGCCTGCCTGACTTCCGCCCGGGATTGTGCACGCCACGCATGAGTCCATGACTTCCTGCTGTGTCTATTTGGTATTATCAAGGGAAAAGGTATTTTAATAATAAAACGTTACAAATGTTAAATTATTTGGTGCGGTATGAGGAGAGCTACACAATCCCTGTTCACGTTTTTCACTTCAAAGCACGCCCCATTGCACACCCAGGTGCGCCTCCGTCCCAACCCCCAATCAGTCTCCTCATCCTAACCACGAACCTCCAGGGGCCAAAGCAGCAGAAATACAGAGCTCCCCCTAACTCAGCAATGAAAACTCCTCGCTGCCTCCTCCCCAGGCTGCCTAAGCACGGTGTCCCCCCCTTGTACCCTTCCACATGAGCCCCAGGACGATAAACCATGCCTAGATCCAAACCCAACCCCACCCCCTCCAAAGACGGCAGCTCCGAACCTAAGGCTCACATCCCCCCCCAAACCCAACCATCCCCCCACTGTCCTGTTACGCCACACTCTATGCTCCCGAGCCCCATCTCAGCAGCTGCAACACCGTCCTCCTGTCCGTCTGTACTTTTTTCAAGCCCACAAAAAGATGTTAATATTTCAGTTCTGTTCTTGGATTTTCGTCTCAATAAAATACACTGAACATAATCTTCACAAAAGTTAATTACAAAAATGTACGCTAGTGCCATTATAAATTACAATACCTTTTTTCTAAGTATTAATTATAAAAAAAATTAAAAGCCATTGTTATGTGTATTAACAATACATCTAAGTCATGTAAATACAACACATATTGCATTACAAATGCTATAGGTGTCACATTTGCGAAAGTTATAACTATTGGCATTGTAAATGACAAAGCTATTAATTTCGCTATTTTCAAAACCAACACATAAATAAAAAATGTGTCATTTACAATACCAATAGCTCAAACTTTCCTAATGCGAGACCTATTGCATTGCAAATGCTTGTTCAGCTATGCAGGACAGTCGCAAGAGGACCTCAAGCAGCTTCACAAAACAGCAAGCCACAGAGCACTCGGTGCGAGGTGGATGAAGATCTTTGTGCAGAAAGTTTCCAGAGGTTGGGGCTACTCGTAGCCCAATGCACTTGTTAAAGAATTGCTAAAAAGTACATTCACTTGCAAAAGTTTGCTGTGTACAGTGTTCAGGTATTGCAGCCCCTGTGGTTCCGTGGTCCCGATTTGGGTTCGATAGTTCCGAACCCGATTTATGAAGATCGACGGAAATGGACGATTTTGGTCTCAACAGACCGCAAATGGCGAGTGTAATGTGTCTGAGTGTTTTCGTATGAACCGATATAGGAGAACACTCTGTATTCGAGGATTTAGTCTGAACCTCCGGGTTCCATTTTGTATGTGGCAGCCATTTTGTGTGGTTGCCCTAACATAGGCCCGATGACTGCAGCCGAGAAAGTTCTTGAGACACGCACGCCTTAGCTGACTTCTGGTTGACCTGGCCGAACTGACTCCTCGCCTGGAGCGAATCCCGCTGAGCCAGTTCCTTGTTCAGCAGCTGGCCCGATAAAGATCAAAGGGCAGGACGTGTCCGAGTTTATGATACACCGTTCCCACTCCTCTATCTCCTTTCCATCTGTTTCTGCCTTTCCTTTACGACTTGATCATCGATCTGGGTTGAAGGGTTTATGATGGGTTTGTCCAGCCCACCAAAAACGATCGCACACATGCTTGGTTTCCTGTTCGATCAGCCCGGAAAAAACCCATCATAAACCCTTCAACCCAGATCGATGATCAAGTCGTAAAGGAAAGGCAGAAACAGATGGAAAGGAGATAGAGGAGTAAGAACGGTGTACCATAAACTCGGACACGTCCTGCCCTTTGAACTTTATCGGGCCAGCTGCTGAACAAGGAAACGGCTCAGCGGGATTCGCTCCAGGCGAGGAGTCAGTTCGGCCAGGTCAACCAGAAGTCAGCTAAGGCGTACGTGTCTCAAGAACTTTCTCGGCTGCAGTCATCGGGCCTATGTTAGGGCAACCACACAAAATGGCTGCCACATACAAAATGGAACCCGGAGGTTCAGACTAAATCCTCGAATACAGAATGTTCTCCTATATCGGTTCATACGAAAACACTCAGACACGTTACACTCGCCATTTGCGGTCTGTTGAGACCAAAATCGTCCATTTCCGACGATCTTCATAAATCGGGTTCGGAACTATCGAACCCAATTCGGGACCACGGAACCACAGACCCTCCTTTTGCCCTATCATAGGCAATAAACCCAGACCCATTTTAATCTGAATCCGGATCTATATTCATCAGGTCATCGATATGCTGCTGTAGCATCATCCTATTACTATGCATCTCTCTCCGGACAGGTTTCCGTACACACAAAGTAGCACAAAGGCCACAAATAGCCGGAGCACACTGTACACAGAGACAGAACATGAACAGGATTGCTAAGACCATCCCAATGACCATCAAAATCTTCCAACCCCAAGTGGATATCAATCCCCATAACCATCCCATCAAAGACCAATCTCCTTTGTCCAGATGGACAGAATCAGAGATTTTGTGCAATTTGGAAATGGCCTGGAAGACCGATGGAGCGTTGTCTGGAATAAAAACACAGCAGATGGATTGAATCAATCTACATACTCCACCTCGATCTGCTAGAATAACGTCTAGGGCAACTCTATTCTGAAGTGTCATAAGTCTATCCGACTGGAGCTCAGCAGTCAGGTTACCAAGGGCACCGGCAGTTTCAACTATGGTGGACTCAACCACTCTCGTAAGCTGACGAATATTCCTACTGTTAGCCATAGGTCCCCAAAACGGCAGAAAACCCTTAACGAAATCTCCCAATTCTTGTCCTGCAGTGTCTTCTTGGCTAAAGACACCTCTAGCAACTCTCGTCTTGTGGTAATCTGCCGCAGCTGTAAAAGTGGGGGGTAACAGAAAGGAAACAAAACATGTGCCCGAGAAGTCGGGGGGCAACCATGTATACGCTTTGTCATAGCAAACAAAGTAGGTACCCTTAGCAGCTAAGAACGCTGGGGAAGACTGAGACGGAAACACATAAGTCTCAGCGCAAACACTCTTCCCTAACAGAGCCTTCGGATTCTTTCCGTTGCCCTGCAGACAATAGTAGCCTTTATGGGGCACTATTCAGATCGGTAGAGGACTTTTCGCTCGCTGGTTAATACTCAGACTAACTCCATATCCAGTGACGTTCCAACCACTATATGGTTGCCTCTCATCTTTCGGAATAGTCTTGACTGCATTAGTCCCTTTAATCATGTCGACTATGCCTCTAGCTAGAGGACTATTCTTTGGATTGTCTTTCGGTGAACGTAGGGGGTGGACACTGTGGGCATAGATAAACATGGTTCTGTAAGCTCGAATCGAACCATTTAGACTAAAGGGCAAAACTAAATAAGGAATACCTTTATCGGTTGTATGAGGCATCAAACCACAAATCCAGCAGTTCGTTGTATTAATCACTAACTGATGCTGGTGTAAAAGCTGTATGAAAGAATTATTAGAAAATTCCAAACGTCTGACTACCTCATATTCGGGCAAAGGATGAAAAGAATGTGAAGAAATTGTAGGTGAAGGTGTAGGTTGCACAGTGGAATTAGACTTCATTTTAAAAACAAATGCTACATAACCAGCTATGAATATTACGAAACTCAATAGCAAAAACAAACATGGTATCAAAAAGCATTTCTTCGACATTATCTTGCATATACGTTTTCTAAAAGTCAGTGTCTGTACAGGTCTCTCCAACTCAAACAAATCCATCCTAAACTAAATATGCTGCCCGCGATGGTTGGTTGATTCTGCTTGAGAGTGCCTCTGCTGCACCCAGGAAGGCTGCCTCGGGCCAACAGAACCCTCGACCTAGTGTCTCAGGCTTACACTCCCAAGACTGGTAGCAACCGCGACCCTAGCAGCAAGAACCGGATGGCAGTTCAAGAAAAACAAAAATGAGTAGATCCTTGGTGGAGAGTCAACCTGCAAACAGTAAAAAAAAAATCAACTTTATTAATGTTTTTATTTGTCCATAATTCTCGATCTCAGTTTATATATATCTATTTCGGATTGATCTTGATCAGTAAACAAAAGGTGAGGCTCTGTAGTGTCCAATCGCTCTACAGGAGGTATTGATGCTTGTAAAATTTGATCGCTCTCTTTTTCTGAACTAGTTCCAATCAAACGGGCATCGCTGAACGGCAAGAATCGCGGCACTGCTGCTGTCTCAGAGTCCGCAAGACCTTCCTGGACCCACTTGTCATAGGGCAAAGGCAAAGGTGCCTTTTTGGTGTGCGAGCCGTGGATCCAGTTGCGTTTTCCACGCACTCACACCGCAGATCTTGTAGACAAAAGGACCTGATAGGGCCCAGTCCAGCGGGGTTGCTCGTTCTTCGTACGCTGGAAGTTCCGGACAAAAACCCATGCACCGGGCTCAATAGAGTGCCCTGGATCCTCTGTAGCTTGAGGAAGACTATTGTGTACCTGTTGGCGTAAAACACTCATTTTAGTTGTCAATTCACGCAAATAGTCAAGCAAAACAGGGTATTCGAGGTCACTAAACCTCGTCGGTCTTGGTACGCCCCAAATATTCGCCGGGCGACCAAAACAACTTCGTATGGACTCAAACCCATTCTTGAATGTACAGTCATTCGGGTGGACAAAAGTGCTAATGGCAAGGCATCTGGCCATTGCAAACCAGTGCTTTCTTGAATTTTGGCCAACTTCAACTTAAGGGTGCCATTATAGCACTCGACTAAACCAGCTGATTGGGGATGATTTGCAGCGTGGAATTTCTGCCTAATCCCGAGACCCTCACACACTCTCTTCATAACTTGACCCACAAATTCACTTCCGTTATCACTCCAGATGATTCTCGGCATTCCGAATCTCGGGAAAAACTCTTTTATCAAAACCTTCGCTGTGGACAAAGCAGTATTGTCCTTAAGGGGGTAAGCTTCTACCCATCTAGAAAAAGAGCAAACAACCACTAACACATACTTCAAGTTGTTGCATCCTTCCATATGGATAAAATCTAGCTGCAAAGCCTCGAACGGATACGTAGGAGGAGCAAAATTACCAGCTGGTGTTGGAGTTCCCTTACCAGGATTATGCATCAAACACACCATACAGTTCTTGACTAAATTCTTTGCACATCTGGGGATCCCTACATTCTGCCAAACCGCAGCCAACAACTTGCAAATCCCTTTCACACTAATGTGTGCCATTCCATGTGCCATTGTAACAACTGGAAGCACATACGCGTTAGGCAACAACCATCTCTGATGTTCGGACAAATCAGTCCAACAACCATTCGAGTCCAATCTACCCTTACACTCTCTCCATTCATCCAACTCTCTCTCTGTAGCCTCACTCTGAATAACTTTCACGCTCTCAATGGTGTCTTCGCACATACTCTTCTCTGGAACCCATCTCGCCGGACCCACAACATACATTCGACTCATCACGTTCCTAGCAGTTTCTTTCACAACTTCATCCGCAAACGCATTACCACGGCCAACGTCATCCGTAACCTTTTTATGGGCACTGCATTTCACAATCGCTATTTGCAAAGGTAACGTAAGAGATTCAAGGAGTTCATTCACCAGTTGTCCATGCTGGATCTTCGTCCCATGCGATGTCAAAAACCCACGTTCACGCCACAATCGTCCAAAGCTATGAGCCACACCAAACGCATATTGACTATCCGTATACATATTCACTCGTTTCCCTTTCGCCAACACACATGCTCTCGTAAGTGCAATCAATTCAGCCGCTTGTGCGGAATTATGTGGGATACGTGCAGCTTCAACGACCGTATGCAAAGTCGTCACAGCATATGCTGCAGTTTTATCGCCATTCGGTAATTTGAAACACGAACCATCAACCCACAAAGCATCATCACAGTCAGGAAGAGGAGTATCCCTCAAGTCTATTCTCCCTTTTGTCTCTTCTTCGGTTCTTAGAAAACAATCGTGTTGCTCTTCACTATCATCATCTGTCTCAAGCGAAATCGGCAATAATGTAGCCGGATTCAAAGTATTGCACCTCTTGATGTGCACATGGCTCGCTAACAACGTAAGTTCATACCCTGACAACCGAGCACTAGTTAAGTGCTGTGTCTTCGTACGATTCAACAAGGTATCCACTGCATGTGGAACCATGACCACTAACGTATTGTCCATAACCAAACCTGCAGATTGTCGAATCGAAACAGCCACTGCCGCTGTAGCTCTCAAGCAACTCGGCAACGCTCTAGCTACAAGATCTAAAGTCGACGAAAAGTACGCACATGGGCGTTGCTTCCCGCCAAACTGCTGAGTCAAAACCGATAATGCACATCCCTCTCTCTCGTGGACATACAATGTGAAAGGCTTACTGTAGTCGGGAGTACCCAACAAAGGAGCCGAACACAACGCATTGCGTAACTCAGAGAAACTCTTTTGACATTCATCAGTCCAAGGAATCGGATTTGGAGTATCCTTAACCGTAAGAGCTAGCAAAGGCTTCGCTAGAAGAGAAAAATTTGGGATCCACTGTCTACAGTACGACGTAATGCCCAAAAACGCACGTACTTCTCTCTGTGTTGTAGGGACACTCATTCTCGCGATAGTCTGAATTCTCTCTGGGGTCAGTTTCCTTCCCTCCTTCGATAAGAGGTGACCTAGGTAGATAACTTCTTGGCGACAGAATTGTAATTTCGAGAGAGAAACTTTATGATGGCAATCAGATAAATGAGACAACAAGGACACAGTGGCATCCTTACATATGTCTTCGGTATCAGCAGCGACCAACAAATCGTCAACATACTGAATAAGGGCTGCACCTTCAGGAAAAGCTAACAAGTTAAGTTGCGTCTTCAAAGCTTGACTATAAATCGATGGACTCTCGCAATAGCCTTGAGGAGCGCGTTTAAAGCGGAAGCTTCGTCCTCCTAAAGAGAATCCAAAGATATCTCTACTCTCTATGGCAATCGGAATGCTGAAGAAAGCATTCTTCAAGTCGATCACCGAAAACCAAGTGGCAGAAGCTGGAATCAATGTCAATAATGCAGTAATGTCGGGTACAACAGGGAATTGCGGAACAACAATTTTGTTCACTTCACAAAGGTCGATGACGAACCTATATACAGGAGGCTGTGAAGAATCAGTTCTCTTCTAAGCATGGGCGAATTTTGCGAATCTCGCGTTCGCGAATTTTGCGGATTTGCGAACTCGCAATCCGCAAAATCCGCGAATTTTTGCGAATTTGCGGATTTTTTTTTTTTTTGTGTTCGCGCGGGTTTCTGCCAGTTCGCAAGGGTTTTGTACAATTTCGCAAACGCGAACTTACCTGTCGGGTCGCAAGTTTTGTGAACTTGTTGTTTCTACGTGTCCAGCCTGTTTGGGACACTCTTCTTCATCACTGACACTCTCTGTCACCACTGCCACTCTCTGACTACTCATGCCACCCTCTGGCCTACCCATGCCACCATCTGTTTCATCACAGCACCCTCTGGTTGTCCAGTGTACATTATTGTGGCAAAGCAAAGCACACCTTCCCTGCCTCAAGTGACCTGAATTAATTTGGGGCTGATTAATGTGTCACAGAATATTTTTTTAGCTGGCACCTGCTTCCTTAGTGCTTCCTGATTAGTGATCTTTTGCACTTGCTAAGTGCTTTCATTGTTGCAAAATTAGTTACAACACCTGCCCTGCCCCAACTGACAATAATGAATTAGGGGCTGATTAATGTGTCACTGGATTTGAACTTCCAGCCTGGCTCCTGCTTGTCTGCCTTAGCTGTAATTCAGGACCTTTGTGTAACTATTCTGAGGGTCAGAGCAGGGTCACATAATAGTTGCAAGTAGGCAACTGAACTCTGGAGGGGCCCCTCAGGAAGCACTACAGGAAATGGCTACTAATGATGAGCTTGAACTTTTGAACCTGGTAAGTAGTTTCAGTTTTGCTAAGATCGTATTTCTGCAATTTAGCGCTTATTCGCGGGGCGCGAAGTTGAACTGGGAAGCCGCGAACTCACGCGAACAGTGCGAGCAAGCCATAAAATCCGCTGCTCGCAGATTTGCGGATTTTGCGGGAAATTCGCAAATCTCGCGGATTGCGAATTTACTGAAAATCCGCAAAATCCGCGAGCGGAACGGATTTTCCGCCCATGCTTATTCTCTTTAGAACAGGCAAAACAGGACTATTACACACATTACCTCGTGTATCTTCAATAACGCCCTTGTCAATCAGATCATAAATGATCGCCAAAAGCGCTCGTTCACCATCACTTGAAATACGATATTGTGGAATGCGCGGTAACTGAGCATTCGCCTTCAATGTCACAACATATGGGGGAATGTCTAACAGGCCCACATCATTTGGACCCGTAGCCCACAATGAATCTGGTAGCGAAGACTATTCAGGTGGGAGACAATCTTTCGAGATATATATTGGAGAGATCACATTCTCACCCAAAGTAAGATGTACTCCTGACGGAGAACAGTACAAAGTGGTATACAATCTCTTCAACAAATCCAAACCTAGCAAGTTCTCATTACAACCTGTAGTCAAAAGAAGGGGTGCTTCAAACCTATGAGGACCAAGAGAAAGAGGCAATGGAACGGAAATCGGATTCATAACGGGGGCGCCAGAAAAACCTATAGAAACATTATTAAAGCCAGACAAAGGTGCGCCAGGGAGTTTAGAATGCATGATAGAACTCTTCGTAGCACCAGTGTCTAGCAGAAAAGGCTCTGACACACCTGATGCAATCACTTCCACGTAGGGTCCACTCTGATCTACCGGAACTGAAACAACTCCCTCTCTTTGTCTATGGCTGTCCTAACAATCATTACCTTGCTCTTCGTCGCCTTCTACATAGTAATCATCCACGTAGTACTGTGTAGACCTACCAGACGAATTCTGCTGTTGGTCAAAACTGTTCATTGAATTCTGTGGAGGCAAAGGGCGCGCGTTCTGTCCGCGACCTCTACCTCTAGGCGCTTGTTGAGCATCTCTACCCCTAACACCAGGAGCACTATTTGCACGTTGCAACAGAACCGGACAACTGTTTTTGTAATAACCCTCTTCTCTACAATACGCACACTGATTAGGCCCATACTGAATACGCTGATGAGGAGTCTCGTCTCTTTGCGAGTTCCTCGAATATTTTGGTGACTGTTGATAATCACGCTGATTATTAACACGGGGTGGATAAGCTTGTTGAAGAAGAACTTTAGTCTTCAATTCCTTAGTCTTCTTATCCGCTTTCTCTAAATCATCCTTACGCCTATTCTCGTAGTACTGAGCCGTAGCAAGAATCTGCGCCGAAGTAGAAACGGGCCAAGCACTTTTGGAATCCTTCAACTTGGTACACAACTCAGGAAGAAGATTGTGCACAAATTTATCAACGAATAATCTCTGGCCACCCTCGGTAACCATATCCTGACCACTATGATCAACAAATGTTTCTTCAAAACGCGAGAAAAAATCCGAAACAGACTCATCTTTCTTCTGCTTACACGCAGACAATTTGTCCCAATTAACACGGACTTCAGGCATCAAAGTCTGCATAAAAGTAATAATTCTACCAGGAAGTTCGGTAATAACATTTTCAGGCTTAGCACCTCCAACTTGTCTATCATTTGCCGCAACAAGATTTACCCACGAATCACCCAATTCATTATCATGATCTGTATGTCGAATGGCATTCCAGATGGGCTGTGGAACAACGTTCCCAAACAACATGTCTATATCCGCCAAATTCATAACGCACAAACTCACAGTTTGCGTAAGTTCCTTATAATATCCCGCCGGATTCTTCCGCGGGTCTGGTAAAGTCTGCTTAAGCGCTAGAACTTCTGCATGCTTCCATGGAACATGGACCCACACTCGCTGAAAGTGAGTGCGCTAAAACAGGTGGATTAGCAGCAGCATCAGCAGGTCTCCATACTGGAGGAACCTCTCGCATTGGATATTGACGCGCATGTCTCCTAACTGACGAATCTGGCTCAAACAGCCGTTCAGTAGGGACATTGCTTCGAAGCGACAGTAACGTCGACACCGCTTTCTCGATGTCATGTAGACTCACAATCGTTCCTTTAGCAAACTCGGAACGCAATCGGAACAACTCTTCAGGAGCTTTACCCACTTCGTCCGTCCATTGTTCATGGAGGAACGCACACATAAGTTCAAAAACATAACGCTGCTTTGGTGCTTCCCATTGCCGGAAAACATCCATAATGCCCTCTAGATCATACTGGGACTTATACGTCACCCATCTACGTGCCATATGATCCAAAACCACTCGCTCATCTGTATCGGGCAATTGGCTATGCAGCTGTCTACGCTCGCTCACAGGAGACATACCCAATTGTCCCAACCAAGGAGTCAAGAAACCAGAAAAAGCAGCGGTCATCCGCTGTCTAGGAGAAGGAGTAGTCGGAAGGACAAGAGGAGACGAGACAATAGTAGAAGAATCCATAGTCGGAACAGGCATAGAGGCAGTAGTAGTAGGAAGAGACAAAGTTGGCGGTCCCTGAGAAGGCTGCGCCAAAGGGACAGTAGCCAACGAAGGAGCTGGCTGTGGAGGAATTACAGGAGGCAAAGCAACCGGCACTTGCACGGCCACAACCGGTGGCGGTGGTGCCGTAGCATTCTGCACATAAGGTGGCGGTGAATTTAACAAATGCGACATTAAAAGGTCTTTCACAAGATCCTTCTCGTCTTTCTGCTCTTTAGACGGCAGGACTGGGTAGCATCTGTCTACCGCTAACTTCCTCACTCTAAGCATCTGCTCACTTTCCTGCTCTTCTTCATTATCTCTGTATGCAATGGCAGCTTGCACCATAGACATACCCTTCTTATTTTTCTTCGCTAACTTTATTTCTTTCTGTTTGGCTTCTTTGCGCCATATGCGGAAAGAGTCAAACATCGCCGGCCGGGCTTTCTTCTTGAACAACTTCACTTCAAGGTTATCCAAGACTTCTGTCTCAAAACTACCATAACGGGGCCACTGTAGGACACCGTCATTCTTCGTGTATTTAACCCAAATCTCATTATAGCTAATAGGACCAACGCCATGCTTCACATATAGGTCGTAGGTAGGAGTTCCAATCGGAGGAACCGGACACGAATCCTCTAACCGGGAATCCCTCAAAGTACCACAACTAAACAAATTCCTAAGACTGCTAAAACCAGGCATCTTGCTCACTAGTCTAGCTTCAAACAACAAGGGGAATCTAAATCGATAATCTCGTGAATACACAAATCCCTTGGCTTTGGGGCCTGCAGGTACCAAATCAAAGGATACAAAACAAACTAAGGACTAGGAGACGCTCCGCTCATACTTAACTGAGTTGTCGATGGCGTCACCAGAAGACCCGTCAATCATCTCGCTCTACAAACGTCTAAGGCTCCAAAACAGGGCGACAGTCAGGGCAGCAGTCCTTCGTAGCCGTCGGAAAGCGGGAAACCTCGCAGCAAAGACTTTCGGACCACGACAACATACAGGGGTCGATGAAGTGGCTGGCCTTCCTCCAGAATTTTCTCACGAAGCTTCTCACGAACCTCTGGCTTGGACCGGTACCGCTGAAGTCGCTCCACGTGGGCGCCAATTGAGGTACTGGGTTTTTCAGAACCGGTACTAATCCGGTAACCCAGCGGTGTCAGGGCAACACCCAAAGACCCCGGATTCCCCTGTCTTGGCAAACAGAGACACGGGATACTTCTTGATGACGTCGAAGACCAAAGTTTATTAGCATTTTTTTGTGCTTGTTGACTTGTGGACATGAGAAGTTCTCAGCATACACCTGATCCTCAAAGATGATCATCTTGATATTGAGCCTAAGTCTCTGAACTGGCTAATCAAAGAGCAGCCAGATTATCCTAGAACCATCTCTCTGTATGCCCTATTAGCAAAAGTAGAAAATGGCATCATACAAAGGGCGTAGAGATAAACAATAATAACTGGGAACAAAGGGCCCGATGTAGGTGGCCCAATACCGATCGGTAACGGCCGAAAATACCGATTTTCGGCTGTTACCGAGCGGTATCCAGCTTTCGGGATGTAGGAGCCCGAAATCCGGCCGATTCGGTAATTTCACCGAATCGGTAAAGATACCGAATCGGTAAAATACTGAATCGGAAAAAACACAGCATCGGTAAATTACCGAATCGCTAACATACCGAATCAGTAAATATACCGATTCGGAACATTTACCGAATCGGTAGAGTTACCAAATCGGTAAAATACCGAATCGGACAATGAGATGAGGCAAAAACTCTGATAGAGATGTAGGGAAGCACAGAAATACCGATTTAGGCTCAAATTCGGTTTTTAAAAATCGGTATTTACCATGGATTGGAATCAGGTGGTAACCAACAGCAACCTATAAAATTAGACCCAAAATGCAATGCAACTTGCAGGATGGCGGCATTTTATGTCATTGCAAGACGGCTACGGCTACAGCAGGAAGGAGAGAGGGAATGGCAGAGAGAGGAGCAGGTCTACAGACAGAGGATCACCCTGTTCATGCACACAGAGGCAGAGATCCTACAGAGGTACAGGCTGGACTCAGACACCATTTTGGAGCTCATCAGGGACCTACAACCACTGTTGGAGCACACCACCCCAAGGGCACACGCCATACCACCGCACGTGCAGGTGCTATGCAGCCTACACCTGCTTGCGTCTGGCAGCTATCAAAGTGTAGTTGCTGCGGTATGAGGGGTGACCCAGAGCAGCCTGTCAAGGTTTTTCCACAAATTCCTTGACGCCATGATACAGAGCATGGAACAATACATTTCTTTCCCTGCAACACATGCGGAACTGGTACAAACAAAAGCAGACTTTTACCAGATGGCACGATTCCCCCACATCATTGGCTGCATTGATGGCACGCACATTCCGATTTGCCCCCCTGCTGACACAGAATACATATACCGCAATAGGAAGACTACGCACACCATCAATGTGCAGGTGATTTCCAATGCAAAGTGCGCCATCACTGACCTGGTGGCAAAATTCCCTGGGAGTACCCACGACTCCTACATATTTCAAAACAGCGGCATCTATGCACGGCTGATGGCAGGGGAATTTGGCGAAGGATACCTCCTAGGTGATACACATCGTCAGACCCCCATAACATAAATAGCACTGTGAAGTACATGTATGCATGTGAGTAATTCTACCCCTTTTCCTTCTAGGCGACAGTGCATATGCCCTCTGCTCATTCATACTCACCCCCTACCTCAACCCCTCTACACCCAGCCAAAGGAGGTATAACGGGGCCCACGAAAGCACAAGGAATGTAGTAGAACGGACCTTTGGCATCTGGAAAAGCAGGTTCAGATGCTTGCACAAGAGTGGAGGTGCAAGGCAGTATACCCCCATCACCTGCTGTAAGATGATTGCTGCCTGTGCAATGTTGCACAACCTTGCGGTGAAGAAGGGCACTGACGTGGAGTTGTCAGACTACGAGGACCATGACGACGACATTGCTGTGCCACAAACACAACCTGCTGGAGTGTCTACACCAAGTGAAGGCAGATACAGACGTGAGGAGATAACTGAAAACTATTTCTGAGTGAGTACAGATGAACAGACAGGTTATGGATGTGAAAAAAAAAATATTTTAATGTTGGCACAACGTTCCAGCACTGATGTGCAACAAATGAAAATATGAAATTAAAGGTGGGGACTGGAAATGGCCCGGGTTGGCTCACCCACACTGGCAAAGTCATTTTCTGCTGCACTTCACAGTGCCACTGGGATGCTGCTCACCTCCTTCAGCATGGCCTGCAGCCTCTGCGGAGCACCTGGTGCTCCTGCGCGGCTCTAATACAGCGCTAGCCGGGCTGCTGCGGCTGCTGCTGTCCTCAGCCTCAGCCACGTCCAGGGCAGGATTGACTACTGTATTTGATATGATCAGGGCCTCCATGGCACTGGTGATCCTGGCCATGCCCATGGTCACCTCGGCGGTGTTTTGTGTCAGGCTCTCTTGCATGTTTACCCCTCGGCGGCATAGCTGGGACGTCGCAGTGGCAAGCCGGTTCATTGCCCTGTTTTGGACACGGGCATCCCTGCGCCTTGTGTGCTCAGTTGTTTCCATCTTGGCACAAAGCTGTGTGATGGCGGTGGCCATGCATGCCATTCCAGTAGCAATGTCTCTGTTTGTTTGAGCTACCTCCCTGTTGCTTGCCACCAACTCACCAATGCCCTTGCCCATTTCTCCCATCTGCAGATTGTGTGCCCGCAATTGGCGGTGGCATGCCAGAATGGATTTTGCCTGCATGCGCTGGATGCGCACCATGCTCCCCTCAAGGCCATGGAACACTGTGCCCTCTCCTATTGGACCTGCACTGCTGGGAGTGCGTGGGCGGCAGCGATTGGTGCTGGCCTGCTGGGTGGACTGCTGTGCTACAGGAGTCGCTGGTGTGGGTGCTGGTGCCTGACCCTAAGCTCCCGCCATGACAGTCATTGGGGCCACAATACTCCTCCTGGCTGGTGATGTCGCAGGTGCTGGCTGGGACCGTGAGGGGGAGTTCTCAGGTGAGAACTGCAATGGGGGGGATTGTGATAGTTGAGGGGAGTGGGGAAAAAAGAGGGCATGTACAGGGTCGTCCTCATGGACCATGGCGCTGCTGTCTTCCTCCTGCGAGGCATCCATGGTGCTTGGCCCTGCCACCACACTCTCCGCCGTCGCTGGAGCTGTCCCTTGTGCAGCTGATGCTCCACTGCCTGATGTTGCCCCTAGGTATAAAGAAGCGTTTGTAAACTGAGTGCACATGTCTTACAGTCACTACAATAAAAGCATTGCACATATCACTTTCATTACTCTGCATTTTTTCAAGTGCCTTGCTGATTAATGTGCACTGACAAATGGTCCTACATTAGCTGACTACATTTCCCATAATGCACTGCTCATGTATGGTGCTAGCAGTACTGGACTGGGGTTTGGCTGTACACTGAGGCTAAAGGGGAGGTGTCTGGTTGGGTGTGTCATGCTGCGCATGCTTCTTACCTTTTGCTGTAGCTCTGGCTGAGCTGTCCATGTCCCCTACTCCCATGACACTGTCCGTCTCAATGGTTGTAGCCACCAGTTCCTCCAGGTCAGTCAGGGGGGGCGCGGGGTTCCTGCCTCCACCGGTCACACCTGCCTGCTTGTGGAGCTCTGCCAATTTTCTCTTTGTGAGGCTCCGGATGTCATAGAACCTTTTCTTTAAGTCCTCTAGGCTCGCTCCTAGGGGTCACACCAACAGCATTGACCCTCTCACTTATGGCAGTCCGGAGTTTCCTTTTGGCAGACTCTGGGACTGTGAGGGACTGCCTCCCAAAGAGCTGTCTGTGGACCCTCACCACCTCCTCCACCAGTACTTGCAGCTCCATGCTGCTAAACTTCAGTTTGCGTTTCCTTTTAGCCTTCTGGCTCTATGTGCTGCTTGCCATTTCCACAGTCTGCAAAATCAGCTAACACTCTCCCTGCTGCTCTGTCTCACTGCTCAGCTCTGACTGCCTCTCCAGAAAGTTCTAATGAGTTGCACCTGCCTGGGTAGCCACTCCCTGGTAGGGTGGGGGAGGGTGGTTCCACCTCATTGGCTGTTTTAATTAGTTTCACTTTTACTTGCTTGCCGATTCCGTATTTACCGAATCGGTATTTACCGAATCGGTATTTACCGATTCGGTAAATACCGATTCGATATTTCCAATGCATTCCTATGGGCCTTTTGGCCCATAGGGTCTTATTGCCATTACCGAATCGGTATTTACCGATTCGGTAAATACCGATTCGATAAGTATCGAAACCCGATACCGATTTTTACCGATTCAGTATTTTGCCGATTTTTTTTCCCTACATCTCATTTACCGATTTCAGAATACCGATTCGGTAAAAATCGGTATTTAAAAATCGGTAAATGACTTTTACCTACATCGGGCCCCAAGAGTTGGGTGGGCCTTCGCTGGCCATAAGGACAGAGACATGTAACTAACAGGGTAACATTATTCACTTCCAACAGAAAGTTGGAGTTTATTATAAATAGGCAGTCCAAAAGCCATCAGCATTTCAAGTTTCTTTTCTACAATGCACTCGAGCATGCGATAAGCACATCAAGCAGTTCCAGTTCCCTGTTATAGGCCTTCCATTTAGGTGCTATAGCCCCGAGAGTCAGTCTACCAACCTGTAGAGGAATGTGCGAAAAGGAGGGAGCTACAAGCATAAAATATCCAATAGGAAAGAGATCACACAATTTATTTCCATCATCTGCATCATTCTTCTGACCAACAGGCCCCAAAAGTAGATTGACAATCACTTAATAAAGCAACATATGTCAAGATTTAGGTTTTGTCTCCGTGAAAACTTACAAATTACCTTGAAAGATCATTACTCTGAATAATTCTTTGTGACTCTACATGACTCAGCTAATAAAGATTGATCTGACTCACTGATCTGACTCACTGATTCTGATCTCGTTATTCTCATAATACTGAGTGACAATATTTCCATTTTCTCTGATTTCTGTATTCCTTCGTGTCACCTACAGTACCTATATTAAGCTGTTCATAAATCCGTACAGAGACTTCTTGCAAGGTTCGAGCTAAAACCAGGAGTAGGAAATGTTTGTTAATCTGAGATTGTATTTAAAAGAAAGGGGCATATTATCAAGGAATGGCTTTAAAATTATCGCCGCTTTAGCGGCAGGAAACTGCCGCTAAAGCGGCGATAAGGGGCTTGATAGTTGCTCAAGAGAATTCCCATAGAAGCTCCGTGTTCTGGTGTTAACATGGGCTTCTATTGGAATTCTCTTTGGCATATTATCAAGCCCATTATCGCCGTTTTAGCGGCAGTTTCCTGCCGCTAAAGCGGCGATAATTTTAAAGCCATTCCTTGATAATATGCCCCAAAGTTCATTCAGGATTGAGATGACTATTTTCCCCAAGCAATTTGAGCTAAGCTAATAGTTCTCTTGGTCTGCCATTGGTTACAAAAGATTGGGCCTTTCAGGATTTGAGTGTGTCAGTTGTATTATACAGGCACTTTGGAACACAAGACAGCATGCACTATATGACGTTATCACCATCTTAGACTCCCCCATTTATCCAACAATTGTCCGAAGTGGGTGAGGATAAAGTTAATAAGACAAATCACGAAGGGCCTAATGCAAGTTCGGCAGTCCGTGGGATCGCCAAACCCATGGTGGCAGTCCACCCACTGTATTACAACTACGGGTTGGAACCGCCACAGGACCACCGCAGCCGGTGTGAGGCTGTAATATGGTGCCCCTGCTGCCGCAGCATCACCAAGGATATTACTAGCTTCCTCACTGTGACCCTTTTCATGGCAGTGAGCCCACAATGAGCCCGCCATGAAAAGGATGGCATTGAGGAAACTAGGGGGGGCTACAGGGCCCCATGTTTCCTCTGTGCCTGGGGGTGCATACAGGGGGGCACATGTTGTGCCCCCCCCCTGTATTTTTGCACCCCCTGTTCCTGCACAGACAGAAATGCACAACACTGTGCATTTCTATCCATGCAGGAAAGGGCTGCAGTGCTCCCACGGTGGTACCTTTCTAAGGTCCTCCTATTAGCCTCAGAAAGGCACCATTGTGGGACAACCACCGTGGGACAACCACCACAGAACTACCTGCCAGGTTTAAAACTTGTAATCCGACGGGCAGACCGACTACAGTCTTGGTGGTCTTGGAGTCGGGTGCCAAACTCGCAATCAGGCCCAGAGTATGTTCCTGGGCTGACGCATGTTTATAGAGCCTTCCTTGGTAATCCTATGAAGAAGTGGCAGGCTGTGAGGGTCCAAGATATTAGGCGGTCAATGCTTGGAATTCTGCAAACAGTTGAACATTCACCACAGAATCTCAGTGACCGCAGGATGCCTGGTCATAACTTTGAAACATTGACCTCGTTAATCCTTAGCATAAAAACACTACCAGGTAGAGCCTGTGTTTCCAGAGGATGTGTTGATTGATAGAGGAGGTTGAGCTCTTTTCCACCTTTACCACATTTACACTATGCAATTAGCAAATGGCGTATCAAACTGCACTTTTGGCATACATGTGAACTGTATTTCTTTCCTGTATTTGATTTTCGACTGATGCCATTTTCTTGGTTCATCCACGATTCTGAATAAATTGGGACAGGTTGGATATTTAACCTACCTGCAGAGTGGGAACAGTTCTGCTTAATAAGAATGACTGATGAAGTCTCAGAGAACTTCACTGAGTCTTTATGGTGCTCTATGTTTTGACCCAAATCAGCAAAACTGGAGAAAATCTGGAGGAATTAAATGCAAACGTGAAGCTGATTTTCAGCTCACCTACAGCGGCATTTCACCCATGCATTTGGCTAGATACGATGATAATAACACTTTAATGCCACATAACTTAGGGTTCTAGGAAGAAGATAAGGAAAGAAAGTGGGTGCATACTAGAAGGTTAAACAATTACAGTGCATGGTTGATAAGTATGAAGAAGTTGGAAACTGGCCTATTCTTGGTCCACATGAAATGCAACCCCTTCCAGAATTCTGTCTGTCCCAAGAGACAGAAGAAGCTTCTGCATTGGTTGCTGAAGGAATGTTCCTGCATAAAATGACATAGAAAATAAGAAGGGAAATTCGAAAAAACGGTGTTCAAAGGGAGAGGTCGCCGCAAACAATGAGACAACAAATGGGGAATGTGGAACAAATATATGGGTGATATTTGCATTTCTCACACGGTGGAACTGAGGAGGGAGAGACGTGCTTTGATGAATAGACTGGGTGGGACTGTGGAGGACCCCTCACTAGGTAGCCAACAGTTGGAAGTCTCTGTAGCTGGACCAACTACCTGTTTCTGCATATTCTTGATCATGTAAAGATGTTGTAATTATAAGCTGAAATAATCCACAGGGTTAGAAGAACTATGTATCCTTGATCCTGAATAAGTTGTGTAGCACTGTCTTGCTTTTGTTTTGCCTTTCCAAAGATGAATGTACACTGTATTGAACCTGATGCTTTTTGTTATCAATAAAAACTGTTTAAAAAAAAAAAAAGGAACATTCACAAAGACATAAATCCATCTGGGTTCTAGTGCTTTAGACCAGTTCTCGTTGCAGAAGTGTGATGTTTAATGCCTGTAAATACAAGACAGAAGCAGTGGAATAGGAGTTTGAGCATCATGCTGGACTGGTGTTGATGTATTAGAGGCCGGTCTACTAGCACATAGAAACCGCACTGGAGTCCAGTCCATAACTGTAGAATGAGGAGGGCCAAGGAATGAAGGAAGTGGTGGCACAGAGGAGCTAACCAGATGGCTTAAGAAGTGAGCCAGAACTCCAAGACTGCTAAAGGAGGCTGAGAAGCAACAATGAATGTTTGGATGTGATCTCATTTGGAGCAGTGCCTCTTGTTTTGGTTTTATTGAAAAATGGAATGGCCTCCAGGGCATAGAGGTACCTCCACTAAATTGTCACCATCTTGAGGAGGCAACAGATAATCCAAAACCTATGACTGACACCAGAAACCCAAATTTAAACTCCTTTAGACCTCTGCTACAGGGCATTGAGAACAACAACACTGATGAGTAACTCAAAGTGCCCTCATTAAGTGTAACTAAACACCAATCATCACCACATGGTAGGGGTGTGTGTTTGCGTGCACGTGTGTGTGTGTGCGCGCATATGTGTCCGTGTGTTCGCGCATGTTTGTTCGTGTGGCGCTGCAGCTGAGCTATTCTCAAGACCATGGGTGCTTTACAGGAATTCCCTTATATAGTGGGATTTATAAAAGAGACTATAGGGCCTGAACTAGAAGAAATAGCCAAGAGGTAATATTTAACACCAAACTGGGCCCAAATAGACAATAACCATGGGGAAGCATAACAAGAAGGCACTGCAACTCATAGTATTTAAAATATCCCTGCGTGCTAGTCACCACCTGCCTGCCTCTTGCAGATTATAACGTGCATGCTTGCAAAAGCATCTGTCTGGTTTATTTAGGTCACTGCCTCGCTATTTCTATGTAGTGTGAAGTGCATTGATGCATTCTCATCCAATAGATCTATTTGCCAATAAGAACTGCGAATGACTAGACCTCCTGTAGGGCCAATAGGACTACTTTGTGAGCTGCTTACCTCTGATCAGTCAACTAAAGCCTTTCCTCGAAAAAAAAAAATGAATTTCAGTGAGGTGAGTAGTAGTACTACCTAATATGAACATTGGCATAGGGCTGTGCCAATGATCAATGTGTGAATTTCAGAATGGATCCAAACATTCTTTTCACACTCGAGGATACTTGCTATGCTTGCTTTTAAATCCACTGGATTCCTACCTTCTTTAGCTCCAGCGCCCGGTCAGTGTAGCATGTCTAAGGCCAACCTTTCTGTGCAGTTTTGTCAAGCAGTGCAAAGCTGCCCCACCCCCTCCGATTGGTGCGCTGAGCTCCAGGGCAGGAGGCTGGATTTGATCCCCTAAATCCCTCAGTCTATAGAAGAGCGCTAATCCGATCTGTTAGTACATTTTCATTTAAGGCGGCAATCATGCACACTACGACGCCATTTTCATTATTGTGACCATCAACAGTGCGGCAGGGCCTGGGGATGAAGGGCTTCAGCGGCGGAGATTTTGTAGGTTAAACTCTGCACATATGTCACTATGTGGAGTAAAAGCGGTGCTTGATCCAGAGCTGGTGACATCAAAAGGATTCTACTCTCGGCCATCTAATTCTTAGGAAAAAAATATATGTTTACGGGATTTAACAACTAACATACTTTTCCTGTTGGATCATGACTGACGAATTACTCATCATATCGTTAGATGAAAGGAGAAAAAGAGGGCGACTGACCTATAAGTGGTTGGCTTCAAAAGAGTTAGACCC
Source organism: Lissotriton vulgaris (assembly GCF_964263255.1). NCBI lineage: Eukaryota > Metazoa > Chordata > Amphibia > Caudata > Salamandridae > Lissotriton > Lissotriton vulgaris. The sequence goes on along the minus strand of NC_141691.1, from coordinate 840,554,338 downwards.
CTTGGCGGATATTACTGGCGACCATTTGCAAATGGTTTCCACTGGATTCAACTGCTGGTTGACTGTGCTTTGGCCATCTCCACGACTCTATAAAAGCTATTGTGGATTCCAGACCCAGCTGGAAACTGGTTATTTTTGCCACCTGCCTTCCACAGGCATGGTATTGACAGTTTCAGTTAACTAGTGGAATTTACAAAGTGTTTTTCTGTACTACATATGCAGAGAACTTCTAAGATTCCATTTTGAATCCAATACAGACATTTGTACTTAAAATGTACAACAGGGCTGACACTTATTGAATGTCCTTTCCAGGGGGAGATTTACCAAAAAGTCAGGGCTGCGCGGTGTTGAGCAATAGGGAGGGAGCAGGAGAGCTCCATATCGTCAGAGTTTTGGCTCTCTCCTCCCCTTTCCCTTGCGCCGGCACTGATTTCAGCAGCCGGCACCATGCACACACCTTAGCGCCATTGAGCTAGGGTGTGTGTGAGTCTAACATGGGTTTTGGTACAGGAAGGGTACCCTTCTTGGTCAAAATACTATGCCTAGACACGATGGAAAGATTTTCCCCCTTTGTATGCGTGCTGCACAGTGCAGCACGAACGCTAAGTCAGAAAAGCACGGAGAAATTAAAGCATTTCACCTGTAAGTACTTTTTTTGAAGGGGCGTTAGCTTTTGGCACAAAACCATGTCTACAAATCGTAATTATGGTTTTGCGTCAAAAGGCATGGGTGGTTGCATGGGAAACCCCATGTTCCACCCCTGTAACGGCCCCTCGGCGCTAAGTAATGCAAAGCAGTACTTCAAGGGTGCTTTCTAGCGCAAAACAAGTTTTGCGCCAGGAATTAAATAACAAAAACAACATTTTGCGCTGGTTAGCATCACTTTTGTGACACTAACCCAGCGCAAAATGTTTGTAAATCTCATACCCCTACTGCTTAATTTGAGGCAGTGGTTCCAGGTGGGGCCCACTGGCACTCATTTTTGAGGACCAGTACTTATTTTTCCCTCATTAGACTTTGACCTAGAACAAGAGACAGAAAGAAAGAAAAGGCGGAAAGAAAGATGAAAAGAATGATGAAACCAGTGACAAAGGGTGAAAGCAGGGATGAAAAATAACCTGGACGAGTGAGATGAAGAGGCAGGGAGTATAGGGTATTAGATAAGACACATGAGGCGGAGCTAAGACTAGACAACCTTGGTATTTTTCAACTCCAACATTCGGCAGGCCAGCTGCTGGCTTCTAAGAAAAAGTTTGGGCAGCACCATTTATTACTTTACAAATTAAGCACTGTGAAGAGAAGAACATTCTGAGGCCAGTTAACGAATAGAAATTGCTCTATGCGTTGTAAGGATCATATAAGACGATGTAGGTGCTGGGTGCTTCTTCCTGAAAATAAAGAGCATGGAGACATGACAAGATGAAAAAGAATGCAGACAGCATAGCATTGATGAATAGCCTGACAAACCTGTAAATACTTTCTTTAACAAGCATTAATCCATCATTTGCTTCTTTGTATGCACAACCTGTCCACTGGTGACGTAAATTAAAAATGTCTACTAATGTTTGTCTGGGCGGATCAGCATGATCCGACCTTTTTTGGCAGACAGAAGAGCGCTCCCACATCGGGGCTATCTGTGGGCGCTGTATGGCCACATGGGGAGGCCGGTGGCGGTGGCACCCACGGCAGTGGTGGTTCAAAATGGAAGAAGGGGACCAAGGCAATCGGTGGGGCAGGGAAAATTCACATGGAAACGCCACTGTGCAGATCTGCTGGTAGATTGCCAGAGACTGGGGGGGATTCCGTCAGTGGGATCTGACTGAAATATCTAAAGTGGGGGACTTTTGGCGGGTGTCAGGGATGGTCTCTTTTGAATATTTGCAGGAGCAAAAAGAAATGGCCCAGAGATTTAGATACTTGCAGATTAGACATGCCTTTACCAGGAGCATTGGGCACCTTGATAGAGGAGGAGACCCCCCTAGAGTTCACCCTGGCTGCGCCGCTTCACCGGCACGTGATATCCCTCCTCTATGCAACCCTAGTCAGGAACTGAATGGCACCATTAGACAGGATGAAGGATAGGTGGGAGAGGGACCTGGGTGTCCTGGCGGAGGAAGACTAGGCTGAGGCATGCAGATACCCGCGGAAAGTGGCGATCCGGGCTGGTTTCCACCTCATCAGCTTACGATATTACATGGGGCATACTATACACGGACGAGACTTTACACTATGGGCAGAATTCTTAATGAAAGGTGTCTGGGGGGATGAGGACTGAAAGAGACCCTGGTGCATACTTTATGGGAGAGCCGGAGGCTGGGGGCGTACTGGCAGACAATTCAGGGGCATATGGAGCAAGGAGCAGGAGCTTCGGTGGACCCATTGGTACAGCTGGTATGCCTGAGTATCTGGGGGGGGACAGACACTGCAACAGTACTCCCTCCTGTTTTGTAATATTGCATTGACTGTGGTTAAGAGAGATATTGTTCAGGCCTGGGGCACAGAGAGCTCTCAGAACACGACCAAGTGGAGCAGAACTAGGACTGGTGTACACTGGCGGAGCGGTCGGTGTACCAATCGCGGGGATGCCCAAGGAAGTTCGATAAAGTATGGGGCCAATGGTTTGAGTTGAGAGAGCAGGAGGTCTAGCGACTGGTGATTTAGTGGACAGGGGGTGGCACTCGTGGACAGAGGGAAGGTATACACTGGCAAAGCTAAGGGAGAGTTGGGGCCTGCAATGGTATCAATGCTTGCTTTTCATCAGACTCTTTTACATATTCATGAACCTCCCAAAGATGCCATGTTATATGATGCTGGATCCGTGCCATTGTTTTGTATGCTGTTTCTTTGTAAAACTATTAAAATGTTTTAAAAATGTTTGTCTGGTCAGCTACTGGTGATGTAAAAAAGGGAGGAGTACTCTCTAGTCTCCCTTAGTAGGATGGAGATGTATTAGGGTACAGGTAATGAATTCATTCAGTGCATATGTTGGATACACCAGTGCCAACATAAATAGTTAATGGAGTGGATCACATCTTAATTACTGCATACACAGTCAGCTTTTCAGCACTCAGAATAAAAATGAACCACAACATTGATTATTTAGTGATGAAGGCTCTTGTATGGAAAAGGAAGTTTACCATCCCGTCTCTAGTTGGAATGTCTGACAAAATATCGATAACACAAATATCGATATATAAAAATATCGGAACAAAAATATCGAAGTCAAAAATATAGGAATCCTATCCCTAACAAGGTAAGTACAAATATATCGAAAATAAAATATAGAATGACAAAAATATCGTTTTTTGTAAAATATCGTTTTTTTTAATATAATAAAAATGTAATATTTAAAAAAAAAATACTTATAAATGTAATAAACATATTTAAAAATGTACTATAATATTTAAAATTAATACATAATGTAATACAAATTAATATTAATAAATATATACAACATAATATATTTTTCATTAATAATAACTCTAAATTAATTATTTTCATAACTTATAAACAAATAAAAATTTAATAAATTACTAATACATTTATTTACATAAAATATTCACATAAATAACAATTAATTACAACATAATACTAATAAAAAAGCAAAATACATTTTAGATAGTGTATGAGTAAAAATTACTATTCCCACTCCAGAGAGTGCGACAGTAGGGAAAGTGTTGGATAGCGTAGCGGTAACAATTACTATTCCCACTCCAGAGAGTGCAACAGTAGGGAAAGTGTTGGATAGCGTAGGGTTAAAAATTACTATTCCAACTCCAGAGAGTGCAACAGTAGGGAAAGTGTTGGATAGCGTAGGGGTAACAATTACTATTCCAACTCCAGAGAGTGCAACAGTAGGGAAAGTGTTGGATAGCGTAGGGTTAAAAATTACTATTCCAACTCCAGAGAGTGCAACAGTAGGGAAAGTGTTGGATAGCATAGGGGTAACAATTACTATTCCAACTCCAGAGAGTGCAACAGTAGGGAAAGTGTTGGATAGCGTAGGGGTAAAAATTACTATTCCCACTCCAGAGAGTGCAACAGTAGGGAAAGTGTTGGATAGCGTAGCGGTAACAATTACTATTCCCACTCCAGAGAGTGCAACAGTAGGGAAAGTGTTGGATAGCGTAGGGTTAAAAATTACTATTCCAACTCCAGAGAGTGCAACAGTAGGGAAAGTGTTGGATAGCGTAGGGGTAACAATTACTATTCCAACTCCACAGAGTGCAACAGTAGGGAAAGTGTTGGATAGCGTAAGGGTAACAATTACTATTCCCACTCCAGAGAGTGCAACAGTAGGGAAAGTGTCGGATAGCGTACGATTAAAAATTACTATTCCAACTCCAGAGAGTGCAACAGTAGGGAAAGTGTTGGATAGCGTAGGGGTAACAATTACTATTCCAACTCCAGAGAGTGCAACAGTAGGGAAAGTGTTGGATAGCGTAGGAGTAACAATTACTATTCCCACTCCAGAGAGTGCAACAGTAGGGAAAGTGTTGGATAGCGTAGGGGTTTAAATTACATACTTATAATTTTATTTTTATTTTTAATAATACTATGATCTATTAAATAAATATAAAACATTTACAATACATATACATAATTATTAAAAACATGATTAGCAAAATATATATAACCTAAAAAAATCATGAAATACATACCATTTTATAATATTTAATTACCAAATAATAAATAATTAACAATTATAAAATTAACTTAACAATTATTTTTAATTCATTATTACTTAATTACATTAAAATTAGTTCCCACCATATTCCCCTATAAACACACAACCCACAACAGAACACATCTATCAGTTAATTAATTATTTTAAATTAATTACCAATTAATTAAATTTATTTACCAATTAATAAAAATTAATGTATGCTTCCTACTAATTAATAATTAATTCTACATAATGAAATTACTTCCCACCCTATTCCCCTATAAACCCATAACCCGCTACAGAACATATTTATCAATTAATCAATTAATTAAAATTAATTAAAAATAATTCTCAACTAATTAATTAATAATTCCTACTAATTCATAAATAATTTAACATAATTAAATTACTTCCCACCTTACTCCAGAGAGTGCAACAGTAGGGAAAGTGTTGGATAGCGTAGGGGTAACAATTACTATTCCCACTCCAGAGAGTGCAACAGTAGGGAAAGTGTTGGATAGCGTAGGGGTAACAATTACTATTCCAACTCCAGAGAGTGCAACAGTAGGGAAAGTGTTGGATAGCGTAGGGGTAAAAATTACTATTCCCACTCCAGAGAGTGCAACAGTAGGGAAAGTGTTGGATAGCGTAGGGGTAACAATTACTATTCTCACTCCAGAGAGTGCAACAGTAGGGAAAGTGTTGGATAGCGTACGATTAAAAATTACTATTCCAACTCCAGAGAGTGCAACAGTAGGGAAAGTGTTGGATAGCGTAGCGGTAACAATTACTATTCCCACTCCAGAGAGTGCAACAGTAGGGAAAGTGTTGGATAGCGTAGGGTTAAAAATTACTATTCCAACTCCAGAGAGTGCAACAGTAGGGAAAGTGTTGGATAGCGTAGGGGTAACAATTACTATTCCAACTCCAGAGAGTGCAACAGTAGGGAAAGTGTTGGATAGCGTAGCGGTAACAATTACTATTCCCACTCCAGAGAGTGCAACAGTAGGGAAAGTGTTGGATAGCATAGGGTTAAAAAATACTATTCCAACTCCAGAGAGTGCAACAGTAGGGAAAGTGTTGGATAGCATAGGGGTAACAATTACTATTCCAACTCCAGAGAGTGCAACAGTAGGGAAAGTGTTGGATAGCGTAGGGGTAAAAATTACTATTCCCACTCCAGAGAGTGCAACAGTAGGGAAAGTGTTGGATAGCGTAGGGGTAACAATTACTATTCCCACTCCAGAGAGTGCAACAGTAGGGAAAGTGTTGGATAGCATAGGGGTAACAATTACTATTCCCACTCCAGAGAGTGCAACAGTAGGGAAAGTGTTGGATAGCGTAGGGGTAACAATTACTATTCCAACTCCACAGAGTGCAACAGTAGGGAAAGTGTTGGATAGCGTAAGGGTAACAATTACTATTCCCACTCCAGAGAGTGCAACAGTAGGGAAAGTGTTGGATAGCGTACGATTAAAAATTACTATTCCAACTCCAGAGAGTGCAACAGTAGGGAAAGTGTTGGATAGCGTAGGGGTAACAATTACTATTCCAACTCCAGAGAGTGCAACAGTAGGGAAAGTGTTGGATAGCGTAGGAGTAACAATTACTATTCCCACTCCAGAGAGTGCAACAGTAGGGAAAGTGTTGGATAGCGTAGGGGTTTAAATTACATACTTATAATTTTATTTTTATTTTTAATAATACTATGATCTATTAAATAAATATAAAACATTTACAATACATATACATAATTATTAAAAACATGATTAGCAAAATATATATAACCTAAAAAAATCATGAAATACATACCATTTTATAATATTTAATTACCAAATAATAAATAATTAACAATTATAAAATTAACTTAACAATTATTTTTAATTCATTATTACTTAATTACATTAAAATTAGTTCCCACCATATTCCCCTATAAACACACAACCCACAACAGAACACATCTATCAGTTAATTAATTATTTTAAATTAATTACCAATTAATTAAATTTATTTACCAATTAATAAAAATTAATGTATGCTTCCTACTAATTAATAATTAATTCTACATAATGAAATTACTTCCCACCCTATTCCCCTATAAACCCATAACCCGCTACAGAACATATTTATCAATTAATCAATTAATTAAAATTAATTAAAAATAATTCTCAACTAATTAATTAATAATTCCTACTAATTCATAATTAATTTAACATAATTAAATTACTTCCCACCTTACTCCAGAGAGTGCAACAGTAGGGAAAGTGTTGGATAGCGTAGGGGTAACAATTACTATTCCCACTCCAGAGAGTGCAACAGTAGGGAAAGTGTTGGATAGTGTAGGGGTAACAATTACTATTCCCACTCCAGAGAGTGCAACAGTAGGGAAAGTGTTGGATAGCGTAGGGGTAACAATTACTATTCCAACTCCACAGAGTGCAACAGTAGGGAAAGTGTTGGCTAGCGTAGGGGTAACAAATACTATTCCAACTCCAGAGAGTGCAACAGTAGGGAAAGTGTTGGATAGCGTAGGGGTAAAAATTACTATTCCCACTCCAGAGAGTGCAACAGTAGGGAAAGTGTTGGATAGCGTAGGGGTAACAATTACTATTCTCACTCCAGAGAGTGCAACAGTAGGGAAAGTGTTGGATAGCGTACGATTAAAAATTACTATTCCAACTCCAGAGAGTGCAACAGTAGGGAAAGTGTTGGATAGCGTAGGGGTAACAATTACTATTCCAACTCCAGAGAGTGCAACAGTAGGGAAAGTGTTGGATAGCGTAGGAGTAACAATTACTATTCCCACTCCAGAGAGTGCAACAGTAGGGAAAGTGTTGGATAGCGTAGGGGTTTAAATTACATACTTATAATTTTATTTTTATTTTTAATAATACTATGATCTATTAAATAAATATAAAACATTTACAATACATATACATAATTATTAAAAACATGATTAGCAAAATATATATAACCTAAAAAAATCATGAAATACATACCATTTTATAATATTTAATTACCAATTAATAAATAATTAACAATTATAAAATTAACTTAACAATTATTTTTAATTCATTATTACTTAATTACATTAAAATTAGTTCCCACCATATTCCCCTATAAACACACAACCCACAACAGAACACATCTATCAGTTAATTAATTATTTTAAATTAATTACCAATTAATTAAATTTATTTACCAATTAATAAAAATTAATGTATGCTTCCTACTAATTAATAATTAATTCTACATGATGAAATTACTTCCCACCCTATTCCCCTATAAACCCATAACCCGCTACAGAACATATTTATCAATTATTCAATTAATTAAAATTATTTAAAAATTATTCTCAATTAATTAATTAATAATTCCTACTAATTAATAATTAATTTAACATAATTAAATTACTTCCCACCCTATTCCCCTATAAACCCACAACCCGCTACAGTACTAAAAGACAATATTTAATTATATTACATTAAAAATAAATAATAAAACATAATAAATACAATATAATATACACAATATTTATTTAAAAATCGATATTAGTAACATCGAAATTATTTATTCCGATATTACTGACATCAATATTTAAAACTTCGATATTACTAATATCGATATTAAGACTGTCGATATTACTTACCTTCTATATAATGTCCCATCGATATTTAAACTTCGATATAATTGTATATCGAAATTTAAAACTCGATATTTTGTCTGTGTACCCTCTAGTCGACGTTTTCTGGAGATATAATGTTGTATGAATGGGGTTCTCTGAAAAGACAGATTGCATTAAGCTCCAAATGGCAGTTTCCTGCACAGAAAAACATGTTATGGTTTCCTTGTCCTTGTGTAGCACTTGTGACACCTCAGAAACCCTATATCATTTTCTTACCTTTATTGTTTCTGGTTGCAGACACAAACCACTCTGCTGTCTTCCAATTCAAACATCTTCTTGACCAAGGAAGAGAGTGTTACACAGAGTACTCAAGAGCTGTTGAGAGTTCATCGCTGGTGTCTGCATGAAGCAAGTCTCGCAGAGGTGAAGGGACATCACCTGGAGTCTGCACAAATTGCCAGATACGCTGTGGGACTACCAACCACCTAGAAGCTTGCTTGCTGGCTCTAAGAGAGAAGGAAAGTGCCCGGCCCTGCAGAATAAGGGATATTCAGGAGAGGTCCATCCATGTTTCTGATGTTTGAAGTACACAGAAAATGCCAACTACCACGTGGGAGCTTTGCTGGGATTGATCTGAGTCATGAATGGATGTCTGGTCTCCCAGAACACTCTTCATGTGGGGAACTGCTTAAAGAAACTTTAAGCCAAACAGCATGCTGTCCAGCATCTCCACATCTAGCCTGAAGGACTGATGCTCCTGCTGTCAACTCATGGCACATTCTCCCAAGGAAAAAGCATCACTTCTAAAGCAAAAAACCATTCCCTGGCCCAGAGGCTACAGGTAATGCAAGGCCCAAACTCAAAAGACTGGAAGACTCTGCAGCGAATGCACAAAAGGTATTACTGCCATAGGAAGTTACCCTTCCCAATGAGAATGATTTAGGTTTAAGAACTATTTGAACTGACCTAGAAGTCACCGATAAGGTGATGGCTTAGCGAGCTTTAAATTGTGCCTAATCTTGGGGGAATCACTATAGACATGGGGGAACACCTTAGAGTTTGAATAAGGGCATCCTAAAAAGTGTAGCGCTTAACTAAGCACCCTTGGGTGAGATTGTTAAACTTGCAGTTGTACCCCCTTGTGTAATTGTACAATACTCCATTTTACTGTGATATTAAAGTACTAGAAGGCAAGCACTGGGCTAGAGAATGATTTATTGTGTATATTATTATTACTATTTTTAAACATATTTTTATTGGCATTTATAGTTTACCATGACAATTTGCGATACAAGTAGATGCATTTCAGTTATATACTTCATCTGCTACAGCTTAGTATACAGCTATATATATGTGAAACTGATCGGTAGACATTTTGTCAACGATGGTATTTGGGGCTGTGTAAATGCCATACAGAACAGGGGTATAATAACCAGGAATAGGGTCATGGAACTACTGGGTACAGGTACCAGATGTGGCGTCTGGGTGTTGTGAGTCTCACAAATCAATGCAGCTGTGTACTGTAGAATCGTGGGGGTGATTACGATCGAACCGAGTTCAGTGTCTGACCACCCAGTGTGATGCGGTGTGTGGGGCAACAGGCAGCATTGCGAATGTGCCGTCGGGGGGGTCTATTGTGTGCGCTTGTGATTTGCGTTGTTGGTTGGGGGTCTGTAGGTATGAGTGCGCCGCCGCCTGGATCCTCACTGGGTGATGATTGCTTGGAGCAGTGTAACAATAGGGCCCACTCCATGGAGGTGGGATGCTTACGTATCCCCTTTACCTCTTCCTCGCGTAATGCCTCCTCCTCTGCGGCCGCCTATTTGTGTAGTGCTTCCGCCCATGCCGCGAGCGGGGGGCCTGTGGGGGATCACCAGTGCATGGCTATGCTCCTCTTAGCTAGTAAAACGGCTAGCAAAGTAAAGTGAAGGTGCACTTTGTGATGTTTCTGTTTCCAGAATATGCCTAGCGCGCTAGCTTCCCAGGTGTTTAGGTATGTAAGCCCTGTGAGGTCTCTCAGGTAGTCGTGAATATTTTGCAAAAGGATCGGATTGTGGGGCAACTCCAAAACATATTATGAAAATCTGCTTCCTGCGATTGGCATCTGGGGCAAAGGAACTGTGTGTCTGGGTAGAATTTTTCCTGGCGCGCCGGTGTCAGATACGCTCTGTGAAGTATATAAAATTGTATGTTTTTAAAACGTGCATTTTTGGACACCTTCTTGGGGTATTCAAGAGCCCTGTTCCATTCTTTCTCATGGAGTGGACGCTCAATTTCATCCTCCCAGGTGGTACGTAAAGTGGCTAAGGGTTCGTTCGTGAGTTCTCGGATGGCTTTATAAAGCCACGTGACAAGGTGTCACCCCACTCCCATGTGCAAGACCGTGTGTATGACCGGATGTTTGTTTGGCTCCCCCGCCAAGAGATTGTGATATGGACAGTAGCTCTCAAAGAGTTGGTGGTACAGTAGGAACTGGCCCGGGGGGAGACCGTACTCGTTCCTAAGGTGTTGGAATGGTTTGACCTGTCCATCCTCGAATAGGGACTTAATGTCGGTGATCCCCCATTCTGTCCATGCGGTTAGCATGTTAGTCGTGTAATAGCTTTCGCGTTTGGGCCATCCGACCAGCGGGAGCATAGGGGAGTATGGGGGGGTCCCAGGTGACATGTGATGCACTCTTAGCATGCATTGGCGTGCTACTGCTACTTGTAGGGGGTACGTACGCCTAGGCTTAGTACCAGGTAGCAGAAGGCGATTGAGTTCTGGGACAGATATTTGACCAGTCATAGTGTGTGTCTCGCTGGTGTGCCTGCCTGCCGTCCAGTAAGATAACCATTGAAGTTGTGCCGCTAGGAAATAGGACTCAAATGATGGAGCTCCCAGTCCTCCCTGTGTGGTAGGTAATTGCAGTTTCTTCAATGCTATTCTATGTCTGCTAGATCCCCAGATTAGTGTGCTGAGAAGCGAGTTTAGGTCACAAAAGAAGGTTCTGGGTGGGATCACTGGTAAGTTCGTGAAGTGATATAACAACCTTGGGACCATTATCATTTTAGCTGAAGCCACCCGGCCGATCGGGGCTAGCGGGAGGCTGCTCCAGAACCCGATTGCCGATCTGATGCCAGCCAGTGCCCTACGGTGATTGCCCTCAAATATGTTGGTAGGGGAATGGTAAAGGCGGATCCTGAGGTAGCGGGGGGCTTTCGCACTCCAGGCCACCTTCTGGTTGCCCATCCATATGTCTCGAGGGGCAGATTCGGGTGGAAGGGGTACACTGTGGATTTGTCCCAGTTTACCTTTAGTCCGGAGGCTTCCGCGAATACTGTGAGTGTCACCCAAATAGGTGTTAGATCGTCGGTGATGTCCCATATGTATAGTAAGAAGTCGTCGTCGGTATGTTACACTTACAACGCAACTTTTACGTCGTAATGCTGTTACAACGCAGCTATTACAACGCAGGATCCATTACATCGGATGCCATTACAACGCATGGCATTACATAGCAGATGCTATTACAACGCATACCATTACATCGTAAGTATTGGTAAGTATATAATTTTTTTAATTTTATTTAATATTATATAATTGATTTAATTATTATTAATTATAAATAAAAATATTTATTTATGTTTTTAAATATTATAAATTAAATATATTAATTTAAGTAATTTTTTTAATAAGTATGAGTATAGGAGTATATGTTTTGGGGTACTGAGGTATATGTTTTGGGGTGTTTGGGTATTTTTAGGTTTTAGGGCAGGGTTTGGGTTTTGGGGTACAGGGGTGTTTTTAGGTTTTAGGGCAGGGTTTGGGTTTTGGGGTACATGGGTGTTTTTAGGTTTTAGGGCAGGGTTTGGGTTTTGGGGTACAGGGGTGTTTTTAGGTTTTAGGGCAGGGTTTGGGTTTTGGGGTACAGGGGTGTTTTTAGGTTTTAGGGCAGGGTTTGGGTTTTGGGGTACAGGGGTGTTTTTAGGTTTTAGGGCAGGGTTTGGGTTTTGGGGTACAGGGGTGTTTTTAGGTTTTAGGGTAGGATTTGGGTTTTGGGGTACAGGGGTGTTTTTAGGTTTTAGGGTAGGGTTTGGGTTTTGGGGTACAGGGGTGTTTTTAGGTTTTAGGGCAGGGTTTGGGTTTTGGGGTACAGGGGTGTTTTTAGGTTTTAGGGTAGGGTTTGGGTTTTGGGGTACAGGGGTGTTTTTAGGTTTTAGGGCAGGGTTTTGGGTTTTGGGGTACAGGGGTGTTTTTAGGTTTTAGGGCAGGGTTTTGGGTTTTGGGGTACAGGGGTGTTTTTAGGTTTTAGGGCAGGGTTTGGGTTTTGGGGTACAGGGGTGTTTTTAGGTTTTAGGGCAGGGTTTGGGTTTTGGGGTACAGGGGTGTTTTTAGGTTTTAGGGCAGGGTTTGGGTTTTGGGATAATTAAATTATAATTACCATTTTTAAATTCATTAAAATATGTTTAATAAATTAAATTAATTTTATTACATTAATTACATTTTTAAATTAAATTAATTAAATTAAATAAATTATTTCAATTAATTTTATTTAATTTCAATTATAAAAATATGTACATTAAATTAATTTCATTATTTTAATTAAATTAAATTATTTCCATTTTTTATTAAAATTACATTTATTAAATAGATATTATTTTTTTAAATTAAATTAATGGCTATTTTAAAATGTATTTTAATTAAATTATTTAAATTAAATTAATTAAATTAACTTAATAACATTTTTTTTAAAAAGGTATACTTACCTATACTTACGATGTAATGCCATGCGTTGTAATAGCATCTGCTATGTAATGCCATGCGTTGTAATGGCATCCGATGTAATGGATCCTGCGTTGTAAAAATTCCGTTGTAACGGAATGCGTTGTAAAAATCCGCGTTGTACTGACACCAATCCATACATGGAGACGCTATGTACGGTGTCTGCGATGGGAATGTCCCAGTGTGCTCCCTCTTGTCGCAGACGTAAGGCTAGTGGTTTGATCGCGAGGGCAAAGAGGAAAGACGAAAGGGGGCAGCCTTGCCTCGTGCCCTTTTGTACCGCAAATTCCGCCGAAATACATCTCCCTATACGGACACGTGTGGTGAGTTTGGTGTAGTGAAACTGTGTATACGCTAAGAGGATGGGACCGACATTCGTACGTTGCAGGACTGAAAATAGATACTGCCAAGTGAGGGTATCAAAGGCATTCTCAAGGTCTAGGATGAGACAGGCTGACCGGGGATATGTGTCTCTCACCTGATCCTGGACATGAAAAATGCGGCGTATATTCTGGGACGTGTTTCTACCTGGGACGAACCCGCACTGATCCGGATGGATCAAAGGCCATATAATTTGCGTGTATCCGTCCGCTAACATCTTCCCGAGGATTTTACAGTCGGTGAAGAGGAGCGTGATGGGACAATAGGATGCCATGTGTTCCAGGTCTCAATTCGGTTTTAGGAAGGTCACGATTACCAATTCCCTAAGGGATTTCGGCAGCTCTCCTTGTTCTAGCGCGGTCGCAAACATCGTTACTAGCCGAGGGATCAACAAGGGAAAGAAAGTTGTGTAATACTCCAGTGGGAGCCCGTCTAGTCCCGGTGCCTTGTTGCGAGCTAGGGCATGCAGGGCTTGGGTAATGTCAGTGGATTTTATCTCCGTGTCTAGTGTCGTCCTATCCGTTTTCGTAACTTTGGGGACCGTTAGGAGGTCTAGGAAACAATATATTATGGCCTGTTTGGTCGGGGTCGGGTTACTATAGACCTCCGCATAGTAGTGTTGGAACGCTAGGAGGATCTCATCCTGGGATCGTACCAGAGTACCTCGGGGGTCAATGACTTCCGTTATAGGTTTCACGTCCGTGTCCTGTTTGGCCAGCCATGCCAGCAGTGTGCCTGTTTTATCCCTCTCTTTATGCATCCGGGTGGCATGTGTTCTGAAATTATACCGGCGGAGATCAGCGCAGGCCGCTTGGTATTCTGTTTTGGCTTTGGCCGTGAGAGCTACCCTCTCCTCAGACAGATCGTCTCGTTTGGTGGCCGTGGCGAGGTGCGTTCCGCTTTAGTGAGTGCCTGTTCTAGCGTCCGTTTGACCCCTATTATTTGTTTAATGCATTCTCCCCGGGCCACTACTTTGAATGTGTCTCATTCCACTAATGTGAGGATGCTGTGCCCTCATTGTGGGTGAAGTAGTCTTGGATGCTTTGCCCCTGTTCGTGTTTAAAGACCTGATCTGTTAGACCTGATCTGAAGATGCAAGGTGGGGACTGGGGGATGCGGGGGCCTCCAGCTTAACCGTAATATATGGGCATCATGGTCCGATACAATCCTACCCATATAGTATGTATGTAGAATTTTGGGTAGAACTGCCGCTGAGCATAGGAATCTCTCCAATCGTACCCGCAGGTTATGTGGAATGGAGTGAAACGAATAGTGTAGTGTAGTTCCTATTTTCCCAATAGGCCCTGCGCATTGGAATAACATAAACAGTAGTATGGACGTAGAAGTGCGGATCTTCCAGGTCTCCACTGACTATGCTAAACTTAATTGGGTTTGTTACCAACTAGCTCAGAGGTCACTGGAAACTTTCTTGACTGAATAGGAAGTGATCAGCTTCCCTGGTACAGACAAGAAGGGATTCAGTTTTCCAACAACCGCATAAACATGACAACTTTGCTCCTTAGAATAAGAGTCAATCTCTAGAGTTGTGTGAAACAATAGACAGTTATTTTACTCAGTCAGTTGTGCAGATTACTTTCACCAAGATGCAGAGAATAGAGAGACGGGCGTTTTCAATAAAAAGATATTATTTATTGAACAGTCTTTCTTCTCATGCAAGAGAAATGAATTACCACAATTGCAAGACTAGTTATTATAAAAAAGTGCGTACAGTAAAATGAGGATTGCGAAATAATACTGTAAAAGCATTGATATGGTTTCTTAGCCATACAATGGTTAAAATTAATAAAATATATACATTCAGCTAACGTACTCAACTGGTGCTTCTAACTACGCCTACCCCAGTGTACCTGACCTAAGCCTAATACTTGGAAGGGAGTAAGTAAGTAGCAGTTTTAGTTAAGTTGGTTTTGCCAAGGTTTGCTTCAAGAATTCTCTCTAAGGGTTTAGTCAACACCATACCTCTGAAATAGAATGTTGGAGGTCTTGTATCTCCTTCCAAGACTCGATATATCAGTCACTCGCAAGAGTACGCTGGAAACGCCGGAGCTGGATTTTCTCGGCAGGAGAAAAGACAGCGTCTCTCTCAGCGCGTCGAGGAGGAGGAGGGGCAGCGTCCGTGGGCAGCTTGTATCTGCTGGGCTCTGCAAGGGACAGCTGTTCTGCTCCTATGTTCACCACACCATCGCTATCATCGATGTCGTTGAGGCAGCGTTTGCTTAAGGCAACGTTGGTAATATTTATACCTGAAAGGTGCCTTGTTTGACGTAAGTTTTTGGACATAAGACGTCAATAAAGATGTCACTAGGAAGTGATCGTCTGTCAGTGCTCATTAGAGTTCTATTACTAATCAAAACATAGCAAGCGGGGCTTTCCCAGGTTGCTGAGTTTTTATCTTGTTGAAGAACTCGGAGTGTAATCTAGGAATCTTAGATAGTGGCTTCTGCTGTGTCATTTGCTCTAATGAGCTGCAGAGGAAGCAATTCTGAAATGTGGCTCTGATCGTGTTAGGCCAGAGACGAGTTTCTGAAATATCACTCTTGATCGTTTATGCCATTATAGGGGTACAAATGGATTATAGCCGTATAGGGGCATAAGGTCACAGTATTGATCGGGGTCCTAGATTAGAACGCGACAAAATATAGTCAGGTTTGTGGGTGGTTAAGTCGCCATGCATCCGTAAGTGCCCATTGTGTGATCCAGGCCCGGAATCTCTCAGTTTGCTTGTGGGCGGAGGAGTGTGTGGGTGGGGGGTGGGTGGGATCGGTCCAAGGTACGGTCTAATGCGCAATTGTAATCACCACCCAGAATCCATGGGATGGATGTAAATTGGGCTAGGATCCCAGTGAGACGGTCCCAGAATTTGTCCTGCTCTATATTCGGGCCTAAATGCTACCCAAGAGTACTGCTTGTCCATCTAGGAGTCCTTCTAGTATGGCGTATCTGCCATCTTTGTCCACCACCCGCCTGAGTTCCAAGAATGGAGTCCCCGGTCGAACCCAGATCAGTGCCCCGCGTGCGTATGCGGAGTAAGTCGTGGCGCATATGGTGCCACGCCATTTAGTTTAAAGTTTGCCTACCTCGGTGGCAGTGAGGTGTGATTCCTGGAGGAATGTGATCCTGAAGTTGTGATGTTTTGTATATGAATAGCATTTGCTTGGTGTGTGGAGGCCTCTGAAATTAAGTGTGAGGATGCTAATGTCAGTGTGCTGCCCTGTCGTTGCCATGCATCGGTATCAGTGCACTCAAAGGGGACCTGCATCTACCGGAGCCTCTGAACCAGCAACTCCCCAGTCGGGTGAGGTGCTCATGCAACCCATAATGGTGCTCGCTGTTGTGTAGCGGGTACCCTGTCTTATACCATTCCATGAGGGGGGTGGGACAGAACGGACCCGGGGTGTTAATCTGTGAAACTGGGGTCGGGAAACAGTCCCAAATACCGAGGACCCATCGTTGGGAACGATACGTCCAAACCGATTCTCCCAAACGGGGGGGAGTGTAACAATATACTGAGGGGGTGGCAGTTTGTATGCGCGAGGCAGAGCGCTGATCGGGCCTTGGTAGGATTAGTGGGTGTCGCTCAAGATCTGTCGTGACATGGCTATGTTGCATGTGTAGCAAGTGAGTCCAGGTTATGCCAGTTCTCGTGGTGATGTCAATGAGAACCTCTCACGCCGAAAGGGTGCTCATTTGTCCATCTAGGATAGCATCGGCCTTCTGAGGAGTGACCAGGGGAGGCGTGACGGAGTCCCCGCCAGATAGTGTTCCATCACTGTTGTTCTCTCCTTCCGATGAGAATATGTGTGGGGGTCGATCTATGTCCTGTGTTAGGGGGGATGCCTGCAGGTCGATCACTGCCTGCAGGGCCTCCCGTCGTTCTTTCACGATTTGTGCCAGGTCTGCAGATTCCCAAGAGTGATCCGGTAACCCTATTTGCCCCACCGCTTTGAATCTTCGGGCCGCGTCATCTGGGTCGCGGTGGTTTGAGATTGGGGTTTCGCATGGTCTCAGCTCTGGATTGTAGTGGGCAGTGCTGATCTGCCCAGTCGTGTGCTTCTTCGGCGGTGGTAAAAAAGATGGTGGAGCCTTTATATAGGACCTTGAGGCGGGCTGGGTAGAGCAGGGAATATTGGACATTGATCGTCCGTAGCTGCCGTTTCACGTCCACAAATGAGGACCTTTGTTGTTGCACCGCTCGTGCGTAATCGGGAAAGATCATTATTTATTTGCTTTCTACGTGCAAGGGACTAGCCAGTCTGGCCGCATGTAATACCGCATCTCTGTTGCGAAAATGTAAAAACTTTGCCAGCATCGGTCTTGGGGTGGCTCCCGTGGCAGTTTGCGGGCCGGAACCCTGTGGGCGCGTTCAATGGAAAAGAATGCAGTCCGGTCTGTCATCGGGGTGAACGATTTCACCCATGTTTCCATGTAGTCCAGCGGGTTTGAGCCTTCAGTTCCCTCCGGCAGACCCAGCACGCGGATGTTACAGCGTCTCGATCGCCCCTCCAAATCGTCTGTGGGTTCTTCCATGATGGTTAGGCGGTGTGGGACATCTTGTAACGTCTTGCAACATTGTAACAGGTTGCAGCAGTCGAGTGTGCGCCCGGTCAGGAGTGGGGGAATGCTTCGCTCTGGTGTCCAAGGTATGCCCGGAGTCGGGTGCTGCCCATCCAAGGCGTTGCTCACTAACCAGGGAGATAGACTGTTTGGAAACTGTGGGCAGTTCAGGGGCCGGGTCTCATGCCTCTGTGATGTGGCTGGTCGCGGCCTGGTGCAGGGATAGATAAAGTGGCTGTGCCTCCATCCACCCCCTTTTCTGAATCGTTTTTGGCCACTATAGGTGTGGCAGGGTATACTCAGACATGAGTCCCTTTCTCACTGCTCCATCAGGATTCAAGCAAGCCGGGCCGAAGACGGCTGAAATGCCAGAAACCGGTCCCCGGTAGCTTGTCTCCTTTCTGGTGAAGAATTGGCTTGGTAGTTTAGTCTGCCCTGTTCCCATGATGCACTGGGCCAGGGACAGACTGATTTGCATATAGCCAGGTTCTGAGCTGGGATGGGGCAGTGAGATAAATAACGGTGATGGATCAAGCCCTGATCTTTGGACTGGGTAAGAGTGGTCTGCTTAATTCAGACACTCTGTTCATCACCACCCCCTTTTCTGAATCGTCCATGTTGAGGTCAGGCAGTCATTCTCCACGGTATGTCCAATTTCACATCAGCATCAGACTGAGGGGTGCTCACCGGGGGGATCACCTCATGAAGGAGGGGGAAAACACTGCTCACCTCCATTTTGCTGTTAGTATGCACTCCCGGGGGCTCTCGGCGGCAGCCTCACCACTTGCGGGGATCTCCAGGCGCCATCTTAAGGTCAGGCGGCCCGAGCAGGGGGCTCCCCAAAGGAATTACGGTTGGGTCGGTGGTCGCAGTCAGTCCCCGGTTCCTAATTACCGGTGGAAAGGGGTTACCACCCTTGGGCGTCGTGTCGTGGGCTGCCGGAGGGGGACGGTTTTCTCCTTTGATGAGGTCCGCTCTGAACAAAATGGCAGGTCCGCACCCGTCTCTCCCGTCGGATGTTACCCTCTGCACCCTCTGCAACGAGGTGGGAGCAGCGGCGGGTGGGCGCTCCGGTGTATGACCCCTTCATTTCTGCCTTCGCGTTGGGCAGTATCTGCTGCCAGGCACCGATGGCACGGTGCCAGTCCGGTTCCCGTGGGCGCACTATCGGAGAAGTCAGAGCACCATCTTACTGTTCAGCGCCCGGGTCCAGCGCTTTTAGGGCTTTCACAGGCTGGTCTCTGAATGTCCAGGAGATTAGGGCTGTCGTAGATACAGGGCGAATTCCGACATCTGGACTTTGCTTTTGGTGCTCCGAGCAACGTCAGGAAAAGGGCAGTATGCTGGCCCGATCTCGGAGCCTCAGCCAGACACAGCCACCATTGTGGCTTGCTTGGCCACGCCCCCAGAATGATTTATTGTGTTTATTGTTTGACTGTCCTGAGTCTCTGCCCCCAGCACAACCTCCCTGAGAATCTTTTGACTGTTCACCCTTGCTACCCCGACAGCCAAGTGCAGAAGGGATGTACTTTGCCCAGTTTGCAAAGTCATAGCAGGATGGACACCAGTGACAAATGACTCCCACCCTGACGGCTGTGGCACACTAGACCCTGCCTGGCCTGTGCCCCCTGCCAAAAATAACAGGCCAAATACTGGAGCAGTGCTTGGTGCAAGCTTTCTATTTTTTCTTTCAGCTATGATTGTAACAAAGGTTACCTGACCACTCAACTTCCTTTTTAATAGGTGCTCAAACATGTATTCCTGAAAGCAGACAATTTAAAAGCATCAGTTCTATTATAAATAAGTCAAGTCAAGTCAAAGATTTATATAGCGCGCTACATACCCGGAGGGTCTCAAGGCGCTTGAAGAAGGGTGGGGAATTACTTGTCGAATATCCAAGTTTTAAGTTGCTTTCTGAATGCCAGGTGGTTCTGAGTGAGACGGAGGTGAGTGGGGAGTGAGTTCCAGGTTTTAGCTGCGAGGTAGGAGAAGGATCTACCTCCCATGGTGGTTTTATTGATGCGAGGTACGGTAGCAAGCGCTTGGTTGGAGGATCGTAGTTGGCAGGAGGGGGTGTAGAAGGAAAGGCGTGTGTTGAGGCATTCGGTCCAAGTTCGTAGAGTGCTTTGTGTGCGTGGGTTAGGAGGCGGAAAGTAATCCTCTTGTTGACGGGGAGCCAGTGGAGGTTTTTCAGGTGACTAGAGATGTGGTCTTTACGTGGGATGTCTAGTATGAGTCTGGCTGATGCGTTCTGGATGCGTTGGAGTTTTTTCTGGAGTTTTGCAGTGATACCGGCGTATAGGGTGTTTCCGTAGTCCAGGCGGCTGGTGACCAGTGCATGGGTGACCGTTTTTCTGGTTTCGGTGGGGATCCAGCGAAATGTTTTTTTGAGCATGCAAAGAATGTTGAAGCAAGATGATGACACGGCATTGACTTGTCTGTTCATAGAGAGTAAGGAGTCCAGGATGACGCCCATGTTCCGTGCGTGGTCGGTCGGGATGGGTGCTTTACCAAGGGCTTCTGGCCACCAAGAGTCATCCCAGGCGGAGGGGGAGGTACCTAAGATAAGGACTTCTGTTTTGTCTGAGTTAAGTTTCAGACGGCTGTGCTTCATCCACTCGGCTACATCTTTCATTCCTTCATGTAGGTTGGTTTTGGCGGTGTTAGGGTCTTTGGTGAGTGAAAGGATCAGTTGAGTGTCATCCGCGTAGGAGATGATGTTGAGGTTGTGTTGGCGTGCGATGGTCGCGAGGGGGCTCATGTATACGTTGAAGAGGGTGGGACTGAGTGAGGACCCTTGTGGTACGCCGCAGATGACTTCAGTGGCCTCTGAGTGGAATGGTGGGAGGCGGACTCTCTGGGTTCTTCCGGTGAGGAACGAGGTGATCCATTCCAGTGCTTTTCCTTGGATTCCGATGTTTCTGAGGCGCTGTAGAAGGGTGCTATGGCAGACTGTGTCGAAGGCTGCGGAGAGGTCGAGGAGGATGAGGGCGACTGTATCTCCATTGTCCAGTAGAGTTCGAATGTCGTCTGTTGCTGCGATGAGGGCGGTCTCTGTGCTGTGTTTGGCTCGGAAACCGGACTGTGAGGAGTCGAGGGATTTGTTGGTTTCGAGGAAGGCGGCGAGCTGGTTGTTGACAGCTTTCTCGATGACTTTGGCCGGGAATGGGAGGAGCGAGATGGGGCGGTAGTTTTTGAGTTCGGTGGGGTCAGCTGTGGGTTTTTTCAGAAGGGCGCTGAGTTTGGCGTGTTTCCAGCTTTCTGGGAAGGTGCCGGATTTGAGGGAGCAGTTGATGACGTCTCGGAGGTGTGGTGCTATGATGGAGTCTGCTTTGTTGAAGATGTGGTGAGGGCAAGGGTCTGAGGGGGATCCTGAATGGATGGAGTTCATCAGGCGAATGGTGTCCTCAGAGGAGATTGGGTTCCAGTCATTAAGGATGTTCGAGGGGGTGAAGGTCCTGCAGAAGGTTGGGTGGGTTGGTCTCCGGGTCGGTTGTCGAAGCTGTTGTGGATGTCTGCTATTTTGTTGTGGAAGAATGAGGCTAGGGAGTCGCAGAGGGCTTGAGAGGGGGTGATGTCGTTGGAGTTGGCTGAGGGGTTGGTAAATTCTTTGACGATGTTGAATAATTCCTTGCTGTTGTGGGCGTTGTTGTCTAGTCGGTCTTTGAATGCGGCTTTCTTGGCAGATCGGATTAGTTGGTGGTGTATGCGGGTGGCGTTTTTGAAGGCGTCCCTGGTGCTGGTGTTTGGGTCTTTTTTCCAGGTCTTCTCGAGGGAGCGACAGAGTTTCTTAGATTTCTTAAGATCATCGTTGAACCAGGGGGCGTTTTTGCTGCCTAGTTTGATTTGACGTTTTTTCAGAGGTGCTATGATGTCGGCGCTGTTGGATAGCCATTGGGTGAGGTTAATGGCTGCTTGGTTGGGGTTTGAGGAGTGGGCAGGGGGGTTTTGAAGAAGTGATGAGGAGATCTGGTCGATGGTGATTTTGTTCCAGTTTCTTCGCAGAGTGGGTTGAGGATGGTTGTGAGTTGTGGTCTTTTTGTAGGTAAAGTGTACGCAGCTGTGGTCCGTCCAATGGAGAATAGTGGTGTGACTGAAGGAGACATGTTTGCTGGAGGTGAAGATAGGGTCGAGTGTGTGACCTGCGATGTGGGTGGGTGTAGTGACAAGTTGTTTGAGTCCGAGGTTGGCGAGATTGTCCAAAAGGGAGGTGGCGTTGCTGTCATTGCTCTTTTCCAGGTGAAAGTTGAGGTCTCCCAGTAGAATGTATTCCTCTGAGGGGAGGGCGTGTGGGGTGATAAAGTCAGTGATAACGTCGCTGAATTGTGCACGGGGTCCTGGAGGTCGGTAGAGGAGTGTGCCTCTGAGTGTGGTCTTGGGGTCGATGTGGATCTGGAAGTGAAGGTGTTCGGCGCTGGCAAGGTTGACGTCTGAGCTGGTTGAGATGCGGATGGAGTTCTTATGGACGATAGCGATGCCTCCTCCTGTTTGGTCGGTGCGGTCCTTACGGATGATCTTGTAGCCTTCCGGGATGGCAATGGTGATGTCTGGAGCTGATGAGGCATTCATCCATGTTTCTGTTAGGAAGGCGACGTCGGGAGAAATGGAGTCTAGTAGGTTCCAGAGGTCGATGGCGTGTCTGTGGACTGAGCGGGTGTTGAGCAGGATGCATTTTAGGTGGTTGGAGTCAGATATCTGTTGTGCGTTCGTGGATGAGGAGTTTATCTTGGTGTCGCCGAACTTGCAGGAGTAGCATGTGAAGGGTCCATGGGTGTGTCCGGGAGCGGCTTGGGCGCAGTTGGGGAGTCGGCCGGGGTTAAGGGCTAGGAGGGTGGAGGCGTCGTATGTAATGCGGGAGGGCTGGGCATTGCATGGACCAGGGGGTCTGGCGCTGGGTGCGGCCTTGGCGTGGACGGGCATAGACGGGCATAGACGGGCTTACCTTTGGCGCACCTTCGGCGCGCAAGGGGCGCAAGGGGCGCGATCGCTGCGCGTGAACGCTGCGCGTAGGTCCTACTGACATAAGTTGGGAAGTGGAGGGGGGCGGAGCGTGGGAGGGTGAGCTGGGAGGCGTTAGCGAAGGGGGAGGGACGGGCTGCAGGCACAACAAAATGGTGGGCTCACAAACAACAACAGGACGCTATGCGAGGGCAATGTAAATACACATCAACAAATGCGAGGACTCAAAACAGCAGCGCTATGCACACAGCAATTAATATTGTAAATCCTGAAATGGTCAACTACAGTAAACAGCGCATTGCACGTAGGACCAAGTATCTGCAATTAACTACGCAAATGCGGAGCGCTACGCTGGAAACTGGGCACTTAATCAAGAATGAGAATGCCAAATAGAAATGATAATGCCAGTGGGTAGTCAGCGCTACGATACCACAGTGGCGCTTGTAGGTCGGGAGGTGGGCAGGAGCAACCGCTTCACGTGGAGTTCAGCTGGTCACAGGGGCTCCTCAGCCGAGATGTTCCTAGTGCTTCGTGGGTGGGAGGGTGAGCTGGGAGGCGTTAGCGAAGGGGAAGGGACGGGCTGCAGGCACAACAAAATGGTGGGCTCACAAACAACAACAGGACGCTATGCGAGGGCAATGTAAATACACATCAACAAATGCGAGGACTCAAAACAGCAGCGCTATGCACACAGCAATTAATATTGTAAATCCTGAAATGGTCAACTACAGTAAACAGCGCAATGCACGTAGGACCAAGTATCTGCAATTAACTACGCAAATGCGGAGCGCTACGCTGGAAACTGGGCGCTTAATCAAGAATGAGAATGCCAAATAGAAATGATAATGCCAGTGGATAGTCAGCGCTACGATACCACAGTGGCGCTTGTAGGTCGGGAGGTGGGCAGGAGCAACCGCTTCACGTGGAGTTCAGCTGCTCACAGGGGCTCCTCAGCCGAGTTGTTCCTAGTGCTTCGTGGGTGGGAGGGTGAGCTGGGAGGCGTTAGCGAAGGGGGAGGGACGGGCTGCAGGCACAACAAAATGGTGGGCTCACAAACAACAACAGGACGCTATGCGAGGGCAATGTAAATACACATCAACAAATGTGAGGACTCAAAACAGCAGCGCTATGCACACAGCAATTAATATTGTAAATCCTGAAATGGTCAACTACAGTAAACAGCGCAATGCACGTAGGACCAAGTATCTGCAATTAACTACGCAAATGCGGAGCGCTACGCTGGAAACTGGGCGCTTAATCAAGAATGAGAATGCCAAATAGAAATGATAATGCCAGTGGATAGTCAGCGCTACGATACCACAGTGGCGCTTGTAGGTCGGGAGGTGGGCAGGAGCAACCGCTTCACGTGGAGTTCAGTATTGGTTCAGTATAAAATGACTCTCCTTTTATTAATCCCATGTCTAATGGTCCTAAAGCTCACGGACACTTTAATTATATACAGCCCCAGTAATTACAAGCAGTTTGTTAATGAAGCTTTATCTCCAACAACTAAGTCCCAATTGACAAAATATTCCTTCTGTCTTCTATGTCAATTGTACATGTTGAAAGATCTTCTTCTAGCACAATATTATTTTAATCCCAGTGGATAAATAGGAAACAGCAAGAGAATTAAACGAAAAACATGTTAAAAAACAACAGCTTGACCTAACTATTAACCAGAAGCAATACAAATAATTTAAAGTTGATCTCTCTATTGTAATTGTTGATGCACAAATAACTCATCATAGTTCAACCCTATCACCGCGAGTAACAACACTGTAAATCAATAACGTACCATGATACAAGACACCAGAGTTTTTTAAATTATGTGTCTTTTTCCACTTAGTGTCACAAGTGCAAGTCTGAACACATATTAAGATGGAGGTTGAGTGGTGATCTGACCTATGTAAGGGGCAAGGTCAAATGTGATTGAAACACATCGGCTACTCACTGTAATGAGGAAAAAAACGCTAGGGGGCAGATATATCAAAATGTGACGCAACGCAGAGCTGCAAGGCAACGTGCTGCACTGGTTTGTATGACAGGAAGAGGGCAGGAATGCGCCCTATTTAACATTATGTGGCATATTCCTATCCTCTCCTTGTGCAATGTGTGCTGCCTGCCACCAACGCAGGCACCATTGTTCCATGGTGCAAGGGTGCCTGTGTTGCAGGCAGGATTGTTTTTGTGCAGGAAGGGACATCTTCATATAAACAATCCTCTGATGCTTTTTTTCCTCTTTCTTTGTGTGCTGCTAAATACAAAACACATAGAAAGAGACAAAAAATAAGGTGAAACAAACATATTTCTCATCATTGTGCCTCCCCTAGGAAGGCGTAGCATTTTGACGCATTCCCAGATCTACCATTCATGATAAATCTGGGAATGCACCAAAATCCATAGGTGGATGAATGGGAACACCCACGCTGCACCAATGGAATGCCTTCTCAGGGCAAAGGAACGCAAGGCAGCAACTTGCGCTGCCTTGATTTACTCCAGATTCACCAACCCATGCAGGGTGGCCTTGTGTTACTTGGTAAATCTTATCCTAGGTTTTGCGTCATCCTGCGTCCCCTTGTGTGATGCAAGGGCGACTCAAACCCTATGATAAATATGCCCCTAGGTTTTGGAGTATACTCCATTTGCAGTGGCTGTCGCCACTATGTAATTATGGTTCAGACGCTATTTCAATTGAACAAGTATTTTTTATATGAATTTAGTACAAGTTTAGACTCTGTAGACGGATTTGCATGAAATTTGGCATTTACTAGATTAGTCAGCTAATCTTTGGCATGCCAAATTTTGTGCAAATCCATCCACAGGAGAAATA
Source organism: Lissotriton vulgaris (assembly GCF_964263255.1). NCBI lineage: Eukaryota > Metazoa > Chordata > Amphibia > Caudata > Salamandridae > Lissotriton > Lissotriton vulgaris. The sequence continues at coordinate 840,528,538 of NC_141691.1, read as the reverse complement.
AAACATTTAGGGCTAGATATAGGTAATCACAATTTACCGATTCTAAAATACCGAATTTTACTGATTCGGTATTTAAGAATCGGTAAATGTGATATAGGTAAATTTTACCGATTCGGTAATATTCGTTATTACCGATTCGGTATTTACCGAATCGTTAATAAGGAATACCTTCCCATTCATTCCTATGGGCCTGGAGGCCCATAGGAATGAATGGGAAGCCATTCACTATTAGCGATTCGGTAAATATCGAATCGGTAATAGGGGGAGCATATTCAAGGGTGGCAGGGTGTCACATTGACACCCTGTTGCACCCCTGAATCATGCATGTGTGCACATGTGGCGCACATACATGCCCTAAGGGCATGTATGTGTGCCACATGGCACTTTTAAAAAAGCACAAAATTGCTTTTTTAAAGGTATTCTGTATTTGGTGGTAAATAACGAATCCTTAACCCAAAAGTGCACTCACTTGAGTGCTCCCTACATAGGATTTAAGAATTCGGTAATTTTACCGATTCCTTAAAATAACAAATCGTTAAATTACTGAGTCCTTAAATCCAGCCTCCTACATCACAAAGGGCTAAATACCGGTCGGTAACGGGAGAATTACCGATTTTCGGCCGTTACCGATCGGTATTTGCCCACCTACATCTAGCCCTAAGGGAGGTGAAAAAAATACATGTTTTCTTAATTTAAGGTGAAAGACACAGAAGGTGATGGGAGGAATGCTTGCAATTTGTCTAACCACTGCCGATCGAACGGGGTAGCATTCCAACCCATCCTTCTTTTGCTCACCCTGCCACCTCAGTTTGGACCCCGCCATATGTAAGCAGGCTTGACTCTTCTCCTTAACAGTCCAACCCAAACTGACAGGCCAGGTCCTCCCTGAATCAGAACACAAGCAACACAGGGCCGGTTTTGTCCTAGTTATGGTCTCATCGGCCTGGTACAGCTTGGTTCCAGTGAGCATGGGACCCACGTCTGGTCATAACCATGTCATTTAGGGCAGGACATGAAACACACAGAAGCTAATTGGAGGAATGCTTGCAATTTGTCTAACTACTGTTGATTTCTTGGGATAATATCTCACTGAAGCTGTAAGGCAAAAGGCACCACATTTTGTTATAGTATAGTTTTACACTTATTAACACTATGTGGGCAAATGTTTCACCTTATTGAGACCTGTTTAACCCCCAGTGCTGCCGTCGGCCATTGGCCGATGGCTCCCCACCCGCGCAAGAAAACGCCCGCACCGCGGCGGAATTACTGCCGCAGTTAACGGGTTAACACCCAGATACAGCAATAAGTAACTGACAAGTGACCAGTAACTTTTGATCCACATGAGGTAGAAAAAATGTTTTTTTTTTGTTAAAAATATGCAATTATGCAGCAGATGATGGATTATGTGGCAAATGCAGGTAATCCGTAATCATTCAGAAAGCGTTGTGACTGCTCAATCTTGTATTTCCAAGTCCCTGTGCATTAGGCAGCTAATTGTGTGAGAGTATCCTCAGTTGGACAAAAATCTCTCAGAGTATGTCAGCAACACATTAAGGAGAGGTCTTCAGTTCTCCTCCACCACCACTTCTCAGCAACTCATATATATGAGATATGAGCCAGCTGTAGCTATGAGCAGGACCTCCCAGTTACAGAAGCAGGCCGCCTTCACGTACAGCACAGTGGCGTAACACAAAATGATATGGTCCTGCTGCAGAATATGGTGAGTGGACACTCGGACAGCCCTTTCTCAAAGATATCCAAGGGGTGTGGGCTGACTTGTGACATCCTGAAGGGTGTGCATCCAGGGCTGGACTGGCCTTAGCGGGCATCAGGTGTTTCCCGGGAGGCTACAAGGGTGGGGGGTCTGTTATTCAGCATGGGGGCTGGTTTTGTTACTGGGGGCCGGTTTTGCAGTGGTGCTGCAATAACAGCCCACAGTAACAAAAGCAGCAGTGCACACTTGTGCACCCCCAGGGGCGGGTCTGACAAAATTGCCAGGGCTGCTTTGGGTTCCCAGTATGGCCCTGTGTGCATCCTCTGCACCACGTGGGCTGTAGCAGGCGCGCAACACCCATTGGGCTCACGGGGCTTCAGCCCCCCACCGTCGTGTGTGTCTGCCCGGGCCGACACAGCTTCGCGGGCTGGCGAGCATCAAATTGGCTTTTGTTGTGTGTTCACCCCTTCTTACAGCCACTCTGACCTTGGTTACAAGAATTAGCCCCCCCCCGAAATATTTTCTAGCCCCCCCCGAAATTTGGCTCTAGTTGCCCGCCTGGGCTGTAGGGTACTATGTTACCCCCCCCCCCCCCCCCCCCCCCCGTACGGCAGTGGTGCCTGCCAGCAGCAGTGCCTCTGAAAATTTGTGGTGTGGATCGAACCCCATAGAGACAGATGGCATGATTCACAAAGGACCTCCTCACTCATGGCGGAGACCCCGCAGCCGTGGGCGAGTCTCCGCATTCAGGGCGTAGGCGTAATTTCCGCAATGAGATGCTCATCGCGGAGATTCCACCCCGAGGGCGGAGACTCCTCCACGACTGCGCGGCCTAATCCACGAGGGCGGAGGTCCTTTGTGAATCAGGTCCTGAATGTGTCCAGCGATGAGACTTGTAGAGAGTAAAAAGCTTAGACAGCGTGAAATCATTGCTACACCTCTGGCAGAGTTAACTTTTACAATGTTGCCTGAAACGGTTTAAACCAGAGCTACAACGATCGCTCAATTTAAAATAAACAACTCACAGCACACTTGACTTGCTCCATGAAAACAGCACTTAAAGCACTGAAATGTGCAATTAGGCTTTACTCCGGTTTATCAATTTAACGGCTGACTCATTTCAACACTGTCACAAATTTATGAGACAAATTCACTTGCTACTAAATTTTGATCATTTACTTGGAAGTGCTCCTTTCACATTTCCATCTGTGATCATAAAACAATAATATGATCATAAACCTGAGAACCACGGATGGGAAAGCATGTTCTTGTCAATTTCATCAATATAGCACAAATAAATGCATTTGACTGCATGACACATCCCTGATATCAACTTGACGACTTACAAATATAAAGGATAACAGCTTTAGAGCTTTTGAGTGCATAGCTCCTCAAAGCAATCTTCGCAAAACGTAATGCCTGTTTAATTGCAAGGCGGGACACCGCACATCTGTTCATTATTTTTTGCTAAGCACATCACCAAATGTTTATAAACCCATGCATTACTCTGAAACTTAGATTTTTACATTGTTTCACATGTAAAATGGTTTTGAGTGACAAGGCCCACAGAGACATGAATATGATATTGATATATGGAAGTTATACATGTATTATATATATAAATAGGAGGGCCTATTTACAAGCCCATTGCGCTGCCGGTGCATCACTTTTTTGACGCACCGGCGGCGCAGTGTCGCTGCCCCATATTTACACACCCTGTGTGGCTTTTCATGACCTTGTAAATGCGCCCGTTTTCACGTATCACTTTGGGTGAAAGGGCGTGCCATGGGTGTTGCTTTGGGTGTTCAGCAGCATTCCCATATTTACAACATTTAGTAAACCGGGGAATGCGTCAGAATCCTATGCCCCCCCCAGGGGAGGTGTAAGGAGGTGCAATGAGGAGAAATATTTTTATTTCTCCTCGATTTTTTCCTCCTTCGATGCACGCTGCATTCTGCTGCACACATAGGAAGAGGAAAACACCATCAATGATTGTTTTTGTGCAGGAAAGTATCCCTTCCTGCACAAAAACAATCATCCCCGTAATGCAGGCATCCTTTCACCATAGTGCAAGGGTGCCTGCGTTGGCGCATGGCAGCCAATTGTCCGCCGGCACAGGAGAGAGCACAGGGATGCATCATATTGTTTTAAATATGCCACATTCTTGAGCTTTTAAAATGGCGCAGCGCTGCACGGTGTAATTTTGTTGTAAATAAGGCCCAATATGTTTACTGCTGCATAGAATAGTAAACCATTTTTATATGCACACACACTATGGGCAAGATGATCAAAATGAATAATGTGTTTCAATAATAGGTCGTGAATACCCTAGCAAGATTTTTCTGATATGATCCTAATCTACTGTGCACATACCAATAAGGAAATTTAGCAGCCCCACCACTGCCATGGTGTCGGTCGTGAGGGATGTCAGGTTAAGCACAGACTTTCAGCCAGGTTCTCTTTTGCGGACATTGTTGTGTTATCATTCAGGGTGACTACCTGCAGGAGAAAGTGTTGCACTCGGTATCCTTCAGGTCCTCTGATGCCTTATTAGTTATGCAATAAGGTAATTATTACACCTGCAACCCCTGTTTAACCTACTTATTAACTTTTACTGCTGTTAGTCATTTGTTTACTATTTCGATCCAGATTTTCTATTGAATGGATCCTTGGTGAACTGTTTTGGATCATTAAAGTCACAATTCAAACCAGTCCTTTCGTGATCCCACAGTGATACCTTCCTGATGATATAGCCCCTTTGTTCAACTTACCATAAAGTGTCACTCAAAATGTCACAATTAAGACAGAGAAATGTTACACAATCGTGCTGAAAAGAAAGACATGTCACACATAAGCAAACCAAAACTTAGCATTTATGCAGGAGTGTTGCTGAATTGGTCAAATAGGATTTTTGCGTGGTCCTTGCAAACAAATTTAATTTGATTTAAAATGTTAATTAGGAGGATGATTTGGAAGATATTTTAGTATATTAGTGCGAACTATTGAATTGCACTGCTCGTCCTCCTTTCCCATCCTCCATTTGTCATTTCCACCATCTCAAAGTTCCTAGAGACACCCCCAAGGCCTCTTATTGGCTAGCATGGCAACTTTGCATAGCTATCCACCTATGTAGAACTACCAGGGCACCTTCCCCTTGGCATCACTGTGAAGGGCCAAACTATCTCAGGGCAAATTTCAATGCGATCCTTTATTTAGTCCTTTAATATCCTAGAAGGCCAAACACCTAACCCATTGCCCCCTTCTAAACCCATTACCACCACCACACTTCCTGAAACTTAAGTCCAACATCCCTCCAAAGGTTCTCCGTTGATATATATCACCCAACGCTGCCTTTCACAGACCCCTGACTGGTCCAACCACCTCGATGGCAAACACAAAGAGGAAAGAAAATGACAAAGCATCCTGAGACCCCCTGATCCGAGCCCTCAAAGGGTGGATGGCAATCGACAGGCAGGGCCCTGGGCTTCCCTGCCCGGACATTAAATCCTGCTCCTTGGGTTAGTTTACCTACAGCATCTAAAAGGTCTGTGAAGCAAACTACCCCTAATTTCTCCCACTACTAACTAGTAGGGGATGCAGAACAAGATCTTCACCCATATTGACATGACTGAATGACCCCCTTTTGGAGCCCTCTCTAAGGAAATATCCTTTCATTAGGCTCTCTGATACAGAAATGAGCTGGAAGATCACCAGGACTGTGTGCCTTGCTGGAAGATCACGAGGACGGTGTGCCTTGCTGGAAGATCACTAGGACAGTGTGCCTTGCTGGAAGATCACCAGGACTGTGTGCCTTGCTGGAAGATCACCAGGACTGTGTACCTTGCTGGAAGATCACCAGGACTGTGTGCCTTGATGGAAGATCTCCAGGATGGCTGGAAGATCACCAGGACTGTGTGCCTTGCTGGAAGATCACCAGGACTGTGTGCCTTGCTGGAAGATCACCAGGACTGTGTGCCTTGCTGGAAGATCACCAGGACTGTGTACCTTGCTGGAAGATCACCAGGACTGTGTGCCTTGCTGGAAGATCACCAGGATTGCTGGAAGATCACCAGGACTGTGTGCCTTGCTGGAAGATCACCAGGACTGTGTGCCTTGCAGGAAGATCACCAGGACAGTGTGCCTTGCTGGAAGATCACCAGGACTGTATGCCTTGCTGGAAGATCACCAGGATGGCTGGAAGATCACCAGGACTATGTGCCTTGCTGGAAGATCACCAGGACTGTGTGCCTTGCTGGAAGATCACCAGGATTGCTGGAAGATCACCAGGATGGTGCGCCTTGCTGGAAGATCACCAGGACTGTGTGCCTTGCTGGAAGATCACAAGGACAGTGTGGTGCCTTGCTGGAAGATCACCAGGACAGTGTGCCTTGCTGGCAGATCACCAGGACTGTGTGCCTTGCTGGAAGATCACCAGGACGGTGTACCTTGCTGGAAGATCACCAGGACTGTGTGCTTTGCTGGAAGATCACCAGGATTGCTGGAAGATCACCAGGACTGTGTGTCTTGCTGGAAGATCACCAGGACAGTGTGCCTTGCTGGAAGATCACCAGGACTGTGTGCCTTGCTGGAAGATCACCAGGACTGTGTACCTTGCTGGAAGATCATTAGGACTGTGTGTCTTGCTGGAAGATCACCAGGATTGCTGGAAGATCACGAGGACTGTGTGCCTTTCTGGAAGATCACCAGGACAGTGTGCCTTGCTGGAAGATCACCAGGACTGTGTCTTGCTGGAAGATCACCATGACAGTGTGCCTTGCTGGAAGATCACCAGGACAGTGTGCCTTGCTGGAAGATCACCAGGACAGTGTGCCTTGCTGGAAGATCACCAGGACAGTGTGCCTTGCTGGAAGATCACCAAGACTGTGTGTCTTGCTGGAAGATCACCAGGACAGTGTGCCTTGCTGGAAGATCACCAGGACTGTGTGCCTTCACCAGGACTGTGTGCCTTGCTGGAAGATCACCAGGACTGGGTACCTTGCTGGAAGATCACTAGGACTGTGTGCCTTGCTGGAAGATCACCAGGATTGCTGGAAGATCACCAGGACTGTGTGCCTTTCTGGAAGATCACCAGGACTGTGTGCTTTGCTGGAAGATCACCAGGATTGCTGGAAGATCACCAGGACTGTGTGTCTTGCTGGAAGATCACCAGGACAGTGTGCCTTGCTGGAAGATCACCAGGACTGTGTGCCTTGCTGGAAGATCACCAGGACTGTGTACCTTGCTGGAAGATCACTAGGACTGTGTGTCTTGCTGGAAGATCACCAGGATTGCTGGAAGATCACAGGACTGTGTGCCTTTCTGGAAGATCACCAGGCAGTGTGCCTTGCTGGAAGATCACCAGGACTGTGTACCTTGCTGGAAGATCACCAGGACAGTGTGCCTTGCTGGAAGATCACCAGGACAGTGTGCCTTGCTGGAAGATCACCAAGACTGTGTGCCTTGCTGGAAGATCACCAGGACAGTGTGCCTTGCTGGAAGATCACCAGGACTGTGTGCCTTGCTGGAAGATCACCAGGACTGTGTACCTTGCTGGAAGATCACTAGGACTGTGTGCCCTGCTGGGAGATCACCAGGATTGCTGGAAGATCACCAGGACTGTGTGCCTTTCTGGAAGATCACCAGGACAGTGTGCCTTGCTGGAAGATCACCAGGACTGTGTGCCTTGCTGGAAGATCACCAGGACAGTGTGCCTTGCTGGAAGATCACCAGGACAGTGTGCCTTGATGGAAGATCACCAGGATGGCTGGAAGATCACCAGGACTGTGTGCCTTGCTGGAAGATCTCCTGGACAGTGTGCCTTGCTGAAGGATCACCAGGACTGTGTACCTTGCTGGAAGATCACCAAGACTGTGTGCCTTGCTGGAAGATCACCAGGATCGCTGGAAGCTCACCAGGACTGTGTGCCTCGCTGGAAGATTACCAGGACTGTGTGCCTTGCTGGAAGATCACCAGGACAGTGTGCCTTGCTGGAAGATCACCAGGACTGTATGCCTTGCTGGAAGATCACCAGGATTGCTGGAAGATCACCAGGACTATGTGCCTTGCTGGAAGATCACCTGGACTGTATGCCTTGCTGGAAGATCACCAGGATTGCTTGAAGATCACCAGGACTGTGTGCCTTGCTGGAAGATCACCAGGACTGTGTGCCTTGCTGGACGATCACCAGGACTGTGTGCCTTGCTGGAAGATCACCAGGACAGTGTGCCTTGCTGGAAGATCACCAGGACTGTGTACCTTGCTGGAAGATCACCAGGACTGTGTACCTTGCTGGAAGATCACCAGGACTGTGTGCCTTGCTGGAAGATCATCAGGATTGCTGGAAGATCACCAGGACTGTGTGTCTTGCTGGAAGATCACCAGGACTGTGTGCCTTGCTGGAAGATCACCAGGACAGTGTGCCTTGCTGGAAGATCACCAGGACTGTGTGCCTTGCGGGAAGATCACCAGGACAGTGTGCCTTGCTGGAAGATCACCAGGACTGTGTGCCTTGCTGGAAGATCACCAGGACTGTGTACCTTGATGGAAGATCACTAGGATTGTGTGCCTTGCTGGAAGATCACCAGGATTGCTGGAAGATCACCAGGACTATGTGCCTTGCTGGAAGATCACCTGGACTGTATGCCTTGCTGGAAGATCACCAGGATTGCTTGAAGATCACCAGGACTGTGTGCCTTGCTGGAAGATCACCAGGACTGTGTGCCTTGCTGGAAGATCACCAGGACAGTGTGCCTTGCTGGAAGATCACCAGGACTGTGTGCCTTGCTGGAAGATCACCAGGACTGTGTACCTTGCTGCAAGATCACCAGGACTGTGTGCCTTGCTGGAAGATCATCAGGATTGCTGGAAGATCACCAGGACTGTGTGTCTTGCTGGAAGATCACCAGGACTGTGTGCCTTGCTGGAAGATCACCAGGACAGTGTGCCTTGCTGGAAGATCACCAGGACTGTGTGCCTTGCGGGAAGATCACCAGGACAGTGTGCCTTGCTGGAAGATCACCAGGACTGTGTGCCTTGATGGAAGATCACCAGGACTGTGTACCTTGATGGAAGATCACTAGGATTGTGTGCCTTGCTGGAAGATCACCAGGATTGCTGGAAGATCACCAGGACTGTGTGCCTTTCTGGAAGATCACCTGGACAGTGTGCCTTGCTGGAAGATCACCAGGACTGTGTGCCTTGCTGGAAGATCACCAGGACAGTGTGCCTTGCTGGAAGATCACCGGGACTGTGTGCCTTGCTGGAAGATCACCAGGACAGTGTGCCTTATACTGCACAGGGCTGCATAACTTTATACAAGCGGATTAATAATTCCAGGGAATGGAGCTCTGGAGCAACCTGTGTCTGGTTTTGGTTGGAAAACCTCAAATAGGGCACTTATGGAGACATCTATAGAACTAAAAAAGATTTGCAGATATCAGTCAAAGTAGCAAGACGCCCACCGAGAAATAGAGGAAGATAACATGGTCGCCATAAGAAGACAGAGACAAGTTCCACAACAAAAATATTTAAAAAGATGAACGTGATCTGGGGGGGCAGTAGTAATGTGGGACTAGAGTAAGATTATTGTGCTGAAATTGCCTGTTTTTTCTCTCTCTCTCTCCTCTCTTCCCCTTCCCACCCTCGGTCTTTCAGCTCTCCCACCCTTTATTACTCTCCATCTCTTTCCTCATCTCCTGCCTCTCTACTCACATCTCCATACGCATCTCCATTTTCATGCTCTATTTTCCTCTCCCAAGAGATGACACTGTGAGTGCCTTGGAGTTGCAAGGTACCGCTACCACTAGGGAGCCACACACAGCCAAACGAGAAACCAACAGATGAAATATGGCAAGAACATTGCACCAACTGCCTAGACCTGGGTGTTCAACATGAACTAAACCACTAACCCCATTTACAAGCATAGAGTTAAATACACCAGATCTACCAACAGCACATACAATTAAGACAGCTCTAAAGTCCCTGTTGATAACTATGTTTTCTCGCCAAAGCCAAAATACAAAACCAGATGCTGTGAAATATACACCCTCATCTGAAAGTATTGCAAAGCGGAGAAATAATTGTGTATCTCCAACTTCCTATACTTACTGCTTTAAAACAGTTGAACTAACTGATTCCACATCTAATGGGACAACTAAGCAACTGTAGAAGAATCAACTCGATGCACCTCCTCCACTCTCACACAAAACCAACACAACTCCTAGGGACCTCCTGGGAATAACATCTCACTTGCCAACATAACTAAATAACATCAGAACTATTCAGTACGTACATTATAATCTGAATATAAAATAAAGGGTTGGTTGTAGTGTGTGTAATGTACTAAAAAGGATACACATATTGCTTTAAATCACGCACACTCACCAAATACATTTCACATAACACTGCAGTCTCATTCAACCAAAGCAGCATGAAATCCCCGGAACAGATGACAACATGACACTGGGGTAGATAAGTTACTGAGGTGTTGTACAATGGACTACTTCTGTTCTTAAATTGTGTTCCATGTGTTAAGATATTACTGACATATTTAGTTCTGTTAAGGTGTGACATTTTGTCATCTGTTTCAGGAGAGACTAGGCAGAACGGGATCTGGAATCCAGAAGAACTTCAGAAGGTTGAAGAAACACCTCTTCAGAAAAACCTGGGGACAAAAATCTGAAGCAATTGAGTGAAGAATAATGCTTCCTTCTCTGTTTCCAGCTGCCTGCTTCTCGAATAAACAGGATGTGGCCTCTTAAGGCTAAAGGAGGTACCACCCTATTTTTGGAATACGATACGAATTGCCAGAAACAGGAATTTCAGTCTTCTTGGATTGGTGAATAGAAAAACAAGCTTCTCCCAATGAAAGACTTCCTGTTGTGCATCAAAGAGGTGCGGGAGTAAGACAAGATGGACAAATTCGGGGTAACGTTTTACCCAAATCCTTCATGAATTTCCATGTCTGCTGAATTCCACTTGTGGTGCCACAACTCTGCTGTGACCATTCAAAGAGCAAAAGGGGGAAAAACTGCGTGACTTCGATGAACAGCGTCAACATGCAGAAAACCGCTGCTTGGGAGCAACCACACATAGGTGCAGCTGCACTTGGCATTCTCAGAAGAGTTGTTCTAGAGAACACGGCATTCCGACCAAACCAAAATGGAGGAAAGAAGTGAGCAAAGCCATGGAAAGCCTATGCTACACCTGGGTACAAATCCTCAGGTACGTTGTTTGTGAAACAGTGGCGTAGTAGACTGGTCGGCAATGAGGCATAACAACATGTTGCATGCATTTTAGTGGCTTGTGTGTCGGTTGTGTGCCTGTTACATGCATGCTTCCTATGCACAGTGATTGACTGCTTTGAGGGTACTTGATAATGATGGAGAGTCACAAATTTCCATCTGTCTGGGCATGGTGCTGAGTTGGTTGAATATGGTGTTAGTGTTGCTAATGTGTTGAGCATTGTTTGCAGGGTCCATAAATGTAGGATAGATAGGTTGCTGAGGTGTCATAAAATGGAGTACTTTGCGATTGTGAGTTGTGCTTTAAGAGTTTAGATACTGTGGACGTTTTTTTTTACTGCTGGAGGGTGACATGTCATCTGTTCCAGGAGGCTAGGCCTAGACTCAGTGGCGGCCCGTGCAGGTAAGCGTGGTAGGGCGGTGGAGCGGGATGTTGGGGTGCAAGTAACAAACAATGGAATAGGGAAAATAAATACATAAATAAAACCACTTACCTTGTGCTCGCCGCATCACCGACTCAGCAATACGGCTAGCGCAAGGTAAGTGGTTTTATTTATTTATTTATTGTCCCTAGTCTATTGTTTGTCATTTCCCCTGCCCGCCCCACTGCCCTTACCTGCAAGGGCTGCGAATGCCTAGACTTCTGGCGGGTTTTGTGTCTGGTCTGATACTTTCTCTTTGTCCTGGTTATCTGATCTTCGTGTCAAAGATTCTCTGGATATTTGTATGTCTTTGAGGCATTTTTCCTCTGTACTTCAACCTATCCTTAGGGGTATATTCACAAGGAAATGGCGCAGCGTGATGCTGTGGCAAAATTTGCAGCGCCGCGCTGCATCACTTGAAAAACAGAGGGATGTGCCGTATTCACAAGAATACAGCGCACTCTTGTGTTTTTCCTTGAGCTGGCGCTAAATATAGTTGCCTAGCACTAACACAGACACCCTTGCGCCATAGTGCAAGGGTGTCTGGATTGCACAGAATCATCCATGCAACACAGGCACCCTTGCACCATGATACAATGGTGTGTGTGCGGCATCATTAAAGGCAATTTGCTATACGAATGCAAAAAAAAGAATTGATGAACAGAATGTAGAACAATGTCACACATTCACCCCAGTACAGAGATCTGGGCCTAAATCAATCGGTTTTCTGCTCACCATGCCATTCCAGTTTGAACTCAGCCATATGCAAATCAGTCTTGACCCTGTGCCCAATGGGAACAGTCCAGCCCGAACTGCCAGGCCTGGTCCTCCCTGAACTGGAAACAAGCATCCTAGGACCACTTTCGGGGTTTCATCCCATATCAGCCAGAATAGTTTGACTCCAGTGGCATGAAAAGCACGGGACCCACGTCTGGGCATACCCGTCCCACTCAGGGTAACAAATGCAAAAAGAAGAAGAATTGATGGACAGAATGCAGAACAATGCCATACATTCACCCCAGTACAGAGATCTGGGCCTAAATCCATCGTTTCTGTGCTCCCCATGCCATTCCAGTGTGAACCCAGCCATATGCAAATCAGTCTTGACCCTGTGCCCAATTAGAAAAGTCCAGCCCGAACTGACAGCCCAGGTCCTCCCTGGACTGGAAACAAGCATCCTAGAACCGGTTTCGGGATTTCACCCCTCATCAGCCAGGATAGCTTGACTCCAGTGGCATGGAGAGCACAGGACCCAAGACTGGGCATACCCATCCCACTCGCGGTGACAAATGCAAAAAGAAGAAGAATTGATGGACGGAATGCAGAACAATGTCATACATTCATCCCAGTACAGAGATCTGAGCCTAAATCGATATTTTTTTTGCTGACCATGCCATTCCAGTTTGAACCCAGCCATATGTAAATCAGTCTTGACCCTGTGCCCAATGGAAACTGTCCAGCCTGAACTGCCAGGGATAGTCCTCTCAGGACTGGAAACAAGCATCCCAGGACCGGTTTCAGGGTTTCACCCCTTCATCAGCCAGGATAGCTTGACTCCAGTGGCATGGAGGGCACGGGACCCACGTCTAGGCATACCCGTCCCACTCGGGTGACAAATGCAAAAAGAAGAATTGAGGGACAGAATGCAGAACAATGTCATACATTCACCATGCTTAGAAAGAGCAAAAACTGCCCGATCGAACACCTGCTTTTGCATGGCGTTAGTTTTGGCACTGTCTCAGATTTACACATTCTTGTAAATCTGGGGCAGCGCCAAAAGCAATGGATGTTGTGGTGGAAGGCACACATCAACACTGATTGCCCGCCCCTTTCATGCAGATACCTGCGTGAAAGGGTACCATATTTACAAATCAGCGTTAAGCCATGCAAAGTGGCTTATCACCGCTTGCAAATATGGTGCAGGACATTGTGCCACCAGAAAGGTAAAAAAAGGGACGTTCCGGTGGTGCAATCCCCTTGTAAATATGCCTCTCAGTAACATCAGCTGTCCAACATACATATTGTAAACGTAAGCACCACTGCAGCTACAGAAGAGAGTCACCCATTCTTCAGCATTGCAGTGTTGTGTAGTCCCCACTAATCCGTACGATCTGGGCAATTGTTAGACAACATAAACTTTGGGTGAGGTGCCTAGACTGATTCCGGGCACCCCCTCAGGATATGTTGGCCTAGAGACCAATTAGCTCACAGTGCCACCATAAGCCCCACTAACCTTACCAGGGAGCGAATGGTTTCTCGCAACCACTGAACATGACAACCGTGACCCCTCAGTGATCGTGGAAACAGATCAGGACCTTTCGTTCAGTCACTCATGCTTACTGGTGCTCAGTGAAATATACAGAATACACAGTGTGACGTTTTCAATATATTTATTGAACCAAAGTTATTCTTGTATAGAATACATGTGCTGTGATAATCAGTAGACAGAAACAGATGAAAGTGATTACAAGCACCAAAAGAGTAAATAGTAGATACAGTTCTACCATGGTGCTAAAACAGTGCATACATGCAGGCACATGCTACAAGGCAGTGATCAGGCATACTCTTACTATGCAAAACCCTACTCTGTGTGTACCTAGAGTGTGTGTTAGATGAGAAATCAAGAATCCCCCCAAGGGACGATCCAACCCCATTACCTAGAGGGAGAGAATGTAGGAGCCCGTCTTGGTCACAAACTGGACACCCCCTCACAGAGATGTCAGACAGCTGCGTGGTGAAGTCTCAGCATGCAGGGACCCTCGCTGTCAGCTGGAGTGCCTCCTCTGCTAATCTTTTGGGATGGTCTTTATTTATAATCGAAAGCAACCTTGCGGTTTGCGTATAGATTAGTGATGTTATGGATATGTAGATAACCCTGTTGCAGGTGGATGAAGATAGAATGACATTTGTACATAGTGCGTAAAAGGGCCTTGTACATGATGTTCGAGGCATCATGATAATGTTGTGCGAAGCTAGATGTGTAAACAAAGTACTTTCAGAGAAACTAATCCAACATTGTCACACATTCAAATATGAACAAAGGGTCACAGCAGAGATGTTATTGCGACAAATAGGACAATGTAAGAAATAAGCCGCTTTGCTTCATGGACCTAACCCAGGCACATAACAGAATTGGGAAGAAGTAATGGGGAATTTTATTAAAAATGCATAAGATTTGGTTTAATTAACTGTGAAGGGTTGATGTGCAATTTATAGAGAACTCAGAAATAGGTTTAAAAATATGCAATTGTAGTAGGCAGATATGCTTATTCGTACTATGCCTCAAAAATGCTCAAAGCAGCATTGCTTCACAAGTATTCGACTAGATGTGTTGAAACACATAAAGTGTTCAGATCTTGCCCTTTCAATGACTGTGTTTTAATGAATGCTTCACATAACTTTGCAACATGTTTCTGATTAATACAATAACATTTCGAAATGTTTATTAAAACTTTCTTGTTTAATGGAATTATAAAAAATAATCACAAAAGAAATGAAAGCCTGAACTAAAAGTTTGACCTCTTCAAAATATTTGCCTTAATTTCTAATGGAAGATGCTGTGCTAATAATTTTCTCGTTACAACAGATGTTTTGATTTCTGCAAAGCCCATTGTTAAGCTAACATACATTCTGCCTTATTAGATGGATAGAAATTGAGTCATGTTTGTGGGAAAGGAGGGTTGAATCAAAAGACCTCATGTGTAGTTAGAATAACACAACAAAGTTGCACACTCAATGATACCTGTCTGTAGTCTATTGTACTTTGTGCGATAAAGGAAGGAGTGAGCCTGTTTTCAGAAGAATACCGAAAGCTGATTGGACAAGAGGCGGAGAAGATGCAACTTGGACTGCAACATTTCTTTTTGACTGTTTATAATAGTACGTGTTCCTAGAGCAGGACACATTCATCCATTTATGCCATTCTCCAGACCTTATCACTGATTGTGATTGCTACTGCTAGTGCACATTTATCCTACTTTATTCTTTATAATTTTGAATCTCTGCTGAGAACCTCTCTTTATGGGAAGTTCTGCAGTTATTGTCTATTGATTTTTAATTGAATTTTGAGCGTTATGCTTGATCTCACTCTTTTCTTTCAAACTTGAACTCTTCCTGGGTTCTTACTGACACCTTTTTTCCCATTCTTAGAATAGGAATTCTTTCCTTTATGGAAGGCGCTTAAAACATTTTGTTATGATCTGACATAACCATATTTCTATCATTTATTCTGTTAAATGATTGAAATATTGAATATTGATGATTTACTAAACTTTGAATTATAAAACCTTTAAAACTCACTTAAACGCTCATTTTTGACTGAACTTACAATAAGAGATTGTTATTATAATGTATGTTATGATTTGCTTCTGATCTTCTCAAATTCAACGTCGAAGGTCCGTCGCACTATTGATCAGAGACAAAAAAGAAAATGAGGGGGCACCAACCATTGTGCTCAGTCCCTGACGCATGTATTGCCTTCAAACCTGTTACACCAGATGCACTCTACCTCTCCCAAATGGTTTCTTCGCTTCATCCACAGCATTGGGCATGTGCCACTCATAACAGAACTTTCACCACACATTCCTGCTGTCATCAGCCCTGCACATCTCCCGTTTAATCCCAGTCCAGACTCACCCAACCTCTATGCATCTCCAGGCCAAAGACCAAGAAACTAGCAGCTTACTGCTCTCAACGCTGTACCTTGCCATGATATCCTCCTACAGTTCTAGCCAGCCATGTCCTTCAAGTTCACACTTGGACATGTTAACCAAGACATGCTACTTCCTGATAGCTCATGATCCTTCCAGAACCATGCGAAATCTCAAACTAAGATAGCACAGTACAGAGACACCCCAGACCGCCCGGAACAATTGCTGCTGTGCATTTGTAGAGAGACCACAAACACTAGAACCAAACCATTTGCAACATTGAAATATTATTTGCTCACATCTTTGTAATGGCAGATAATGGAGACATAATTGTATCTCCAGGTGGAAATATACCAGCTGTAATAGTGGTTAATTGGAGCAGAGAACCTAGACCTAATTGCGATACTTATATTTGTGATTAGACTAATTGTGGAGTGGACAGATTGATATATATTTTGCAGAAAACAGCTTTTGCTGAGCAGCATTACTCATTGTTAAATGCAGGCACAGATTTCTTTTATTTCAATTATGGAAGTGTAACAATAGCAAAGGGGCAGTGGTGCCAGTGGCATATGACTTCTCTTCCAGGCCATGAAATACACCCACCCAGAGAGAGCTACTTCCTGACTTACCTATAATTGGCTAGATCGAGCAAGTATAGGCCAGTTTAGAGCTATACAACTAAAACACCGCCATCCGAACCATTCAATGATGGCTGGCTGTTGTGGAATTTGCAAGATTTGCATTTGGATCTTCAGCCCTAGCCAAAACAAAAAGGAACTCTGAAGTTGGCCCACAGCAACAACTAAATCTACTCTTTCGTATTTTTGCCGCACTTTTGGTTATTTCATTTATTGTCTCTTTTAAATGCTAAGCAACAAAGGCCGGAATTCACATGAAACACAGCACTGAACAAGAAACACACTGCTTGGAACAACTAAGGAGCAATCTGTGGCTGTGTAAATGTAGAATGCTGCGTATTTGACAAAAAGGGTAAACTCCTATCATTGTACTGGTATTTTTATCGAGTTAGGGCTCAGTGGAACAATGTACTTAGCAATAAGCCCGACATAGGAGTTAAGGACATCATATACAAAACACTGGCAGCAAAATACTGGTCGCAAATTACACCCGTATTTTTGCGACCAGTGTGGAATTTCACAAAGTGACCTATGTACTAAGAGAATACAGTTAGCAGAATTCCATAGGGAAGTAGGTTGCAATATAACCTACCTTATAAGTATTAATGAAGTATGACACAAATTATGACTTACATCAATTGGATCTAACACGCAAAAAGTGATGCCTAGAATACTTGTAAATAGCCTAATCATTGGTAAAAACTCGAGGTGTCATACCAAACCTTTGTTCTGTTGCCCACCATGCCACCGCAGATTAGACTCAGTCATATGCAAATCAGCTTTGGTCGTGCTCCAATAGGAATAGCCCACCCTGTACTGCCAAGCCAGGCTCTCTCAGAACCACAAAACAAGTAACACTACTTGTTTCGGCATATTTGGGCCTCTTCATTTGGGTGCAGCTTGATCCCAGGGATACAGTGAGAATGAGACCCATGTCTGGGCATTCCCTTGCCACTTAGGCCATACATCAAATACAAAAAAGGTGATGATGGGATTTCTTGCACTTAATCTACTTATTGGCAATCACTCAGGGTGGCATTTCAACCCATCGGTTTTTTGCCCACTATGCCACCTCAGATTAGACCCAGCTGTAGGAAATTCAGCGTAGGTCCTTTTCAAATGGTAATCCTGAGACTGAAACAAAAGCTGCTCACAACCAATTTCAGCCTTTTCTGTTGGGTGCCATTTTGTATTGATGTCACAGTGAGCACGAAACATCTGTTTTACCACTTAAGGTGTTACATCAAATACACAAAGAAGATGGAAGGAATACCTTCAAATAATCTACCCACTGGTAATCGCTTGAGGTAGCATTCCAACCCATCATTTTTTTCCCACCATGCCTTCTGATTAGACTCAGCCATATGCAAAGCAGCCTTGGTACTGCTATATTAGGACCAGTGCAGCCAGAACAGTCAAGCCAGGCTCTCTCAGAACTGGAACGTAACCAACACAAGACCTGGTTTGACCTATTTGGGTTTCTTCAGATGGATGCAGTTTTGTTTCAGTGGCATAGTGTACATAGGAGCCACGCCTGGGCATACTCTTGCCACTTAGGGCGTTATATCAAACACACAAAAAGTGAAGGGAGGAATATTTGAACATATTTTAATCACTGGCAATCTCACAGGGTAGCGTTTTTAACACATAATATTTTTGTCAGATTGGACCCAGTCATATGCAAATGACCCTCAATAATTTATTTATTTATTTATAAAGTTTTATATAGCGCGAACAAGATCCCGAGGGATATCATGTAGTGTAGTTCCTATTTTCCCTATAGGCCCTGCGCATTGGAATAACATAAACAGCAGTGTAGACGTAGGACTGCGGTCTTCTAGGTCTCTACTGACTATGTTAGACTTAATTTAGGTTTGAGCCAGCTAGCTCAGAGGTCACTGGAAACTTTCTTGACTGAATAGGAAGTGATCAGGTTCCCAGGCTTCAGACAAGAAGGGATTCAGCTTCCGACAACCGCATAAACATGACAACTTTGCTCCTCAGAATAAGAGTCAATCTCTAGAGTCGTGTGAAACAATAGACAGCTATTTCACTCAGTCAGTTGTGCAGATTTACTTTCACCAGGATGCAGAGAATAGAGAGACGGGCGTTTTCAATAAAAGATATTATTTATTGAGCAGTCTTCCTTCTCATGCAAGAGAAATGAATTGCCACAATTGTAAGACTTGTTATTATGAAAAGTGCGTACAGTAAAAGGAGTATTATGAAATAATACTGTAAAAGCATTGATATGGTTTCTTAGCCATAAGATGGTTAAAATGAATAAAATATATACATTCATATATACATTGGCTAACGACCTCAACTGGTGCTTCTAACTACGCCTACCCCGGTGTACCTGACCTAAGCCTAATACATGGGAGGGAGTAAGTAAGTAGCAGTTTAAGTTAAGTTGGTTTTGCCAAGAGTTTGTTTCAAGAATTCTCTCTAAGGGTTTAGTCAGCACCGTACCTCTGGAATAGAATGCAGGAGGTCTGGTATCTCCTCTCAGGACCCGATATCCCAGTTACCCACAAGGGTAGGCTGGAAACGCCGGAGCTGGATTTTCTCGGCAGGAGAAAAGACAGCGTCTTTCTCAGCCCGTCAAGGAGGAGGGGCAGCGTCCGTGGGCTTCTCGCATCTGCTGGGCTCTGCAAGGGACAGCTGTTCTACTCCAGTATTCACCACCACCGTGTGTTTGCTTAAGGCAACGTTGGTATATTTATACCTGAAAGGTGCCGAGTTTGACGTAAGTTTTTGGACATAAGACGTCAATAAAGATGTCACTAAGAACTGGTCGTTCTTACAGTGCTCGCAGGAGTTCTATTACTAATCAAAACAAAGCAAGCGGGGCTTTCCCAGGTTGCTGGGGGTTTTGAGATGTCGAAAGAACTCGGTGTGCTATCTAGGAATCTAAGGAAGTGGCTTCTGCTGTGTCATGGACTGTCATGAGCTGCAGAGACGAGTTACTGAAATATGGTTCTGATCGTTATGCCATTATAGGGATATGTATTGATTATAGCCGTATAGGGGCATGAGGTCACAATATTGATCGGGGTCCTAGATAAAACACAACACCCACTCCACGAATTTATGTCCATCAAATTACTAAAAACTAAAGCAATAAGAAGCACGTGTATTCATACCCACCCCAAAATACATTTTGCATTTGAAATGGTGTACTTGAAATACATGGAAATGAATTGGTACTGTACTAGCATAGTAATCATTCAAAAATATTGCATATGTAATTATTTGAACGATTCTGCGAAGATTTACACATGAAAAAGTCTCTAAATACAGAAAAGAAGGGCGAGACTATTTCATCACATATAAATACAATTTGCTGTAAAATGTGCTAGAGGCTAAGGTAAAAAAAATGTTTGTCTCTAGATCTAGTAAAAATAGAAGCTCTGTTCTTTATGAATAGTTCTACTTTAAGCAAAGGACGTGTGCCAGAAAAAAAAAGGTAAATATTTTGGAAAAATTAATTTCATGGTGAGCGGGGAAAAATAGTTCAAAACGCTTTTCAGTAGCTTTTGTTTCTCAAAGCTGAAGGACGATTTCAGAGTTCATGGGAACGCTGTGTGCCGGATTGTTTTCCCAAAAAGTTATTGTTTCTGTTCAGGAGAGAACATCATTTCAGACAGGCTCGCAAAGAATTGGTCTATATATTCAGGTGACAGTTCGACCAAGTTCGATAATGCTGTAACTTGGCAGTTGTGAGAATGATTGCTATCATCAATTTCAGGATCAGCAATGCTCACAGAAGGTCATACCTGGGTGATGCTGCTTTCATTTCTTGCTTCACTGCCACCACCTAGTCGTAGTGCAGGAGTCTCAACGAATGCCGTCATCAGGATTGGTAACCACTGGGGACAACACGATGCGTGAGCCGTTACTGGACTTAGCAAAGTATCGACGTCCATTGGTATTGCTGATGGTAGTGCAAGACAGGTGTCTAACACGCATTCCTCTCGGCATAGCATACATCGAAGCACAGGTAAGATGCAGGTCTGCCATATAGGTCTGAATGAAAGAAACCAGGTCATATTCAGATCTCGTAGCCGAGCTATCCCAAGGACTTTAGTTATGCGGTCCCGGTAGCGTATTGCTAGGATCGTTTCTTCCATCCGTGCCGGAGTCATGTCTGCGTTTTGGTTTGCCATATCAGAGCAGGAGAGTCAAAAATAAAATACCTGCTAGGAGTCCCAAAAGTAGTGGTACGCCGCCAAAAATCGAATGTACAAAATTTGGAAAGATACCCAGGACCGCTTCAAATGGTGTTAACAGTCCCGAAAAAACTGTCTTAAATACATTCGAGATACCACTGGCATTTGACATATTTAGTATTTGGCTGAGCATTTCTTTGAAATGCACCGGGCAATTTGTTGATAAAAGTGCATGTATCTCTGCCGCCGTCCTTGCAACTTGGAGATCATACGTCTCTTTTGATGACGAGATGGGCACTAAGCATGGGCGGAAAATCCGTTACGGATTTTGCGGATTTTCGGGAAATTCGCAATCCGCGAACGCTCGCGAATTTACCGAAAATCCGCAAATTCGCACGCAGCAGATTTTTTTTTCTTGGTGATACAATTTTGCGGCGCGCGGCGTTTACTTACCGTCATTCAGCGTTTGCCGAGTTGTTTTTCTCGATATTTTGCGAGTGCTGCGCCATTTTGGATCTTGCTGCGGGATCCTGCGGGAATTTGGCGAGCGCAATTACGTCATAGCGGCGTGCCAACTTGCACAGCGAGAGTTTGTCAACGCGAGTACGCCGTGATCATGTAACGCGGGACTTCGCAATTGCGAGCTTGTAGATGCGGCGAGCAGCAACAATCTCGCACTCGCAAAAATACAAAATTTGCAATTCTGCACAAGAAATCCACCAGCAAGCAGCATAAACCTTCTGGAAATGATGATTTTTATCTGAATAACTCCTCAGGTTGACATTTGCCTGCACTTTTTTTGCGAGGAGTCCATTTTGGGGAGTGGGGGGGGGGGTGGGAGGAAGGAAGTGCCCCACAGTCTTCAACTTCCTGTTCCTGTCCAGCAGGCTCCTCCCGGTGCTTTGTCCATCTCCTGGTCACTTTTCATTTGGATCTGGAGCTGGAAGGATTACTTTTTGTGGATGCTGCTGGATATTTGGATTTGAGGCCTTTTTGACTTTCTTTGGATCACTTTTGGATTAGAAATTTCACAAGTAAGTTTGTTTGGGGCATTACAGTTGCTGCAACTACAATTTTGGAATTTTCGATTTTTGGGCTGTTTTGGGGCCTTTTGCCCAGGGGTACTCAGTGGTGGGTGCACTGAGTCTTTCTGTGGGGTGTTTTGAATTTAAACATCATGGAGGGGCTGGATGGCTTGGGATTGTGCTGATTTTTCTGTGATTTTCGGTTTTTTTGGCCTGTTGGTGTGGCCTTTTCACCAGGGGTAGTGAGTGTTGCATGGGCCTAGTCTTTCTGTGGGGTGTCTTGAATTTAAACATCATGGAGGGCCTGGATGGTTTGGGATTGTGCTGATTTTTCTGTGATTTTCGTTTCTTTGGCCTGTTGTTGTGGCCTTTTCACCAGGGGTAGTGAGTGTTGCATGGGCCTAGTCTTTCTGTGGGGTGTCTTGAATTTAAACATCATGGAGGGCCTGGATGGTTTGGGATTGTGCTGATTTTTCTGTGTTTTTCGATTTTTTGGGGTGTTCATGGGGACAGGCCATGTGGGTGGGGGCCATTTTGAGTGCTGCTACAGGCCCTGGCCATGTGCTGGGAGGGAGGGGGCCATTTTGAATGCAGGCAGTGTTGTTAGGCCTGCAACCATTTTGCCTAGTTTTCAACCTGTATGCCCAGGGGTAGTGAGTGTTGCATGGGCCTAGTCTTTCTGTGGGTTGTCTTGAAGTTAAACATCATGGAGGGGCTGGATGGCTTGGGATTGTGCTGATTTTTCTGTGATTTTCGTTTTTTTGGCCTGTTGTTGTGGCCTTTTCACCAGGGGTAGTGAGTGTTGCATGGGCCTAGTCTTTCTGTGGGGTGTCTTGAATTTAAACATCATGGAGGGCCTGGATGGTTTGGGATTGTGCTGATTTTTCTGTGTTTTTCGATTTTTTGGGGTGTTCATGGGGACAGGCCATGTGGGTGGGGGCCATTTTGAGTGCTGCTACAGGCCCTGGCCATGTGCTGGGAGGGAGGGGGCCATTTTGAATGCAGGCAGTGTTGTTAGGCCTGCAACCATTTTGCCTAGTTTTCAACTTTTATGCCCAGGGGTAGTGAGTGTTGCATGGGCCTAGTCTTTCTGTGGGTTGTCTTGAATTTAAACATCACGGAGGGGCTGGATGGCTTGGGATTGTGCTGATTTTTCTGTGATTTTCGTTTTTTTGGCCTGTTGTTGTGGCCTTTTCACCAGGGGTAGTGAGTGTTGCATGGGCCTAGTCTTTCTGTGGGGTGTCTTGAATTTAAACATCATGGAGGGCCTGGATGGGTTGGGATTGTGCTGATTTTTCTGTGATTTTCGATTTTTTGGGGTGTTCATGGGGACAGGCCATGTGGCTGGGGGCCATTTTGAGTGCTGCTACAGGCCCTGGCCATGTGCTGGGAGGGAGGGGGCCATTTTGAATGCAGGCAGTGTTGTTAGGCCTGCAACCATTTTGCCTAGTTTTCAACCTTTATGCCCAGGGGTAGTGAGTTTTGCATGGGCCTAGTCTTTCTGTGGGGTGTCTTGAATTTAAACATCATGGAGGGCCTGGATGGTTTGGGATTGTGCTGATTTTTCTGTGATTTTCGTTTTTTTGGCCTGTTGTTGTGGCCTTTTCACCAGGGGTAGTGAGTGTTGCATGGGCCTAGTCTTTCTGTGGGTTGTCTTGAATTTAAACATCATGGAGGGGCTGGATGGCTTGGGATTGTGCTGATTTTTCTGTGATTTTCGTTTTTTTGGCCTGTTGTTGGAGCCTTTTCACCAGGGGTAGTGAGTGTTGCATGGGCCTAGTCTTTCTGTGGGGTGTCTTGAATTTAAACATCATGGAGGGCCTGGATGGTTTGGGATTGTGCTGATTTTTCTGTGTTTTTCGATTTTTTGGGGTGTTCATGGGGCCAGGCCATGTGGGTGGGGGCCATTTTGAGTGCTGTTACAGGCCCTGGCCATGTGCTGGGAGGGAGGGGGCCATTTTGAATGCAGGCAGTGTTGTTAGGCCTGCAACCATTTTGCCTAGTTTTCAACCTTTATGCCCAGGGGTAGTGAGTGTTGCATGGGCCTAGTCTTTCTGTGGGTTGTCTTGAATTTAAACATCACGGAGGGGCTGGATGGCTTGGGATTGTGCTGATTTTTCTGTGATTTTTCGTTTTTTTGGCCTGTTGTTGTGGCCTTTTCACCAGGGGTAGTGAGTGTTGCATGGGCCTAGTCTTTCTGTGGGGTGTCTTGAATTTAAACATCATGGAGGGCCTGGATGGGTTGGGATTGTGCTGATTTTTCTGTGATTTTCGTTTTCTTGGCCTGTTGTTGTGGCCTTTTCACCAGGGGTAGTGAGTGTTGCATGGGCCTAGTCTTTCTGTGGGTTGTCTTGAATTTAAACATCATGGAGGGGCTGGATGGCTTGGGATTGTGCTGATTTTTCTGTGATTTTCATTTTTTTGGCCTTTTGTTGGGGCCTTTTCACCAGGGGTAGGGAGTGTTGCATGGGCCTAGTCTTTCTGTGGGGTGTCTTGAATTTAAACATCATGGAGGGCCTGGATGGTTTGGGATTGTGCTGATTTTTCTGTGTTTTTCGATTTTTTGGGGTGTTCATGGGGACAGGCCATGTGGGTGGGGGCCATTTTGAGTGCTGCTACAGGCCCGGGCCATGTGCTGGGAGGGAGGGGGCCATTTTGAATGCAGGCAGTGTTGTTAGGCCTGCAACCATTTTGCCTAGTTTTCAACCTTTATGCCCAGGGGTAGTGAGTGTTGCATGGGCCTAGTCTTTCTGTGGGTTGTCTTGAATTTAAACATCACGGAGGGGCTGGATGGCTTGGGATTGTGCTGATTTTTCTGTGATTTTTCGTTTTTGGGCCTGTTGATGTGGCCTTTTCACCAGGGGTAGTGAGTGTTGCATGGGCCTAGTCTTTCTGTGGGGTGTCTTGAATTTAAACATCATGGAGGGGCTGGATGGCTTGGGATTGGGCTGATTTTTCTGTGATTTTCGTTTTTTTGGCCTGTTGTTGGGGCCTTTTCACCAGGGGTAGGGAGTGTTGCATGGGCCTAGTCTTTCTGTGGGGTGTCTTGAATTTAAACATCATGGAGGGCCTGGATGGTTTGGGATTGTGCTGATTTTTCTGTGATTTTCGTTTTTTTGGCCTGTTGTTGTGGCCTTTTCACCAGGGGTAGTGAGTGTTGCATGGGCCTAGTCTTTCTGTGGGTTGTCATGAATTTAAACATCATGGAGGGGCTGGATGGCTTGGGATTGGGCTGATTTTTCTGTGATTTTCGTTTTTTTGGCCTGTTGTTGGGGCCTTTTCACCAGGGGTAGGGAGTGTTGCATGGGCCTAGTCTTTCTGTGGGGTGTCTTGAATTTAAACATCATGGAGGGCCTGGATGGTTTGGGATTGTGCTGATTTTTCTGTGTTTTTCGATTTTTTGGGGTGTTCATGGGGACAGGCCATGTGGGTGGGGGCCATTTTGAGTGCTGCTACAGGCCCGGGCCATGTGCTGGGAGGGAGGGGGCCATTTTGAATGCAGGCAGTGTTGTTAGGCCAAGAACCATTTTGCCTAGTTTTCAACCTTTATGCCCAGGGGTAGTGAGTGTTGCATGGGCCTAGTCTTTCTGTGGGTTGTCTTGAATTTAAACATCATGGAGGGGCTGGATGGCTTGGGATTGTGCTGATTTTTCTGTGATTTTCGTTTTTTTGGCCTGTTGTTGTGGCCTTTTCACCAGGGGTAGTGAGTGTTGCATGGGCCTAGTCTTTCTGTGGGTTGTCTTGAATTTAAACATCATGGAGGGGCTGGATGGCTTGGGATTGTGCTGATTTTTCTCTGATTTTTGTTTTTTTTGCCTGTTGTTGTGGCCTTTTCACCAGGGGTAGTGAGTGTTGCATGGGCCTAGTCTTTCTGTGGGGTGTCTTGAATTTAAACATCATGGAGGGCATGGGATTGTGCTGATTTTTCCGATTTTTTGGGGGTGTATAACTGAACTGATGTTCCTCTGTCTTCCATTGCTTTTAGGTGCACAAGACTCAAGAGAACCACCAGTGCCAGGAAGAAGTCCTGCAGCGGTGTGTGCGTGCAGCATAACGTCACGCGACGTCACGTCTGGCCACAGACAACTCTGCAACTCGTGCAACTGCGGCCTGCTGTTCTGACCTGCTCTGAAGAAGATGGCCCCAAAAAAAGGTCCCTGTAGCTCCTCTAGCAAGAAAGTTGCCAGTAAGCAGCAGAAGAAGCAAGTTACCAAGGCGGCTGGTGTGCCGGCCGCCACGTTTTTTGGGAGTAAAAAAACAAGTACGCCTGCAGCAGCAGCGGGATCTGCTGGGGACCAAGCTGGGAGCAGCACCCCCGCTCCATTGGGCTCAGTGCTGCCACCACCACGCCAACTTAAGTCCAAGCCCTTGAGTGCTACAGAGGCAGTCAGTGTACTTCTTCAATCACCATCGACCAGTGATGTTGGCTCATCGCAAGAAAGTAGCAGCAATGTCCCTGAATCAACACAGGTTGTTGTAACTCATCTGACAAGTGTTGAACAACCACAGCCGCAACAACAACCACATGTGCAAGTACAAGCCCAAGTACATGTGGAAGGAGAGGCAGTGCAAGGAGATGCGCAAGCAGAGGTGCATGGAGGGTCACAAGTGCCCACAATAGTTGTTCCTCCCGAAGTAGGGGCACATCAGGAAATCGACAATCAAGCCGAGGTATCATTTGAGGAAGCCACTCCTCCTGATGATCATTCATTGTCTTCTACATCCCTAGCAAGGAAAAGATCAAGGGGGGTGTCTACATCTTCTTCAAGCCCACCTCCTTCTGATGAACTGGATGAAAATTGGGAACCACCTCGGCCGTCTGAGAGTGAGGAACACCATGATCTGACAAAGGTACTTAAGCGTAAAAGGAAGGTCGTCGAAAAACTCATAGTTATGGAGTGTGATGAGGCTCAACAAGAAGTGGCGGATACTGCTGCTGATAAAGCCTCTCACGACGACGAGCCAGTCATCATAAAGGTCACTGCAGCCCCAGCGGGCATGCAGCAAAGAGACATTTTGACCCTAGCCCGAGAAGCTGCTGAGCGTGATGATGATGTCGACAAGGAGGCAATGTAAACACAACAATCATTGGAGTTAACTAATACACCAACATGTACCGCTTCCATATTTCTTCCTCGCCAGAACGACCTCCATCCACCTCGACCTCAGTTAGTGGTGTTGAAAGTGCACAACGTACTAAAGTTCGGCAATCCACATCCTCCACTTCATCTGGCATTAGGAGCAAGACCACCGCCACCAGTATCGCCGCCTCCTCCGGCCCCCACAGACAATTCAAGTCCCCAGCTTGGGACTTCTTTAGTGTTTGCCCAAAAAGGGAAAACTTTGCCATTTGTAGTATTTGTAAGGTTGCAGTTAGTCGTGGTAAGTTTGGTACCAACTATGGTACCGGTGGCCAGAGAGGTCATCTTAAGAGACAGCACGCTGTCCAATGGTTTGCGTACCTACAGGCGATCAAGGAAGCCCTAATTGCACGTAATGAAAACGTTGATTTTTCATCTGATGATGACGAGGAGGAAGAAGACGTGTCAAACACTTCACTTACACCCAGTACCCCTGTCAGAAGCACACCCCATGTGAGCCACACTAAGAGTGTGGGAGAGAGTGAGACACCAATGCGAAAAAGTTCATCAGCGAGCGTAACTGGGTCGAAGATATCATCATCATCATTATCCTGTAAATGCTTGGTCCAGGGCAACATTAAAAAGATGTTGTTTACAGAAGCGCAATATGAACGCAACCACCCACTGACGCGTCTGTATAACACTAAGCTGGCTAAAATGCTAGCTCTGGACCTTCTCCCTTTTTCTTTTGTAGAAGGGGTTGGTTTTCTAGAATTAGTGGCAGCGCTCTGCCCTGAATGGAAGGTTCCTAGCCGGTTCTATTTGGCCCGAGTTGCGGTTCCAGCACTACATGAAGATGTTCTGGAGGTGATTGGGGCAGCTTTGCAGAAGAGTGATGTTCACACTATACATCTGACAACAGACATGTGGACCAGTGGCGCAGGCGCTGATTACATGTGCATCACTGCACACTGGGTCTCTTTTTCAGGGGTTAAAGCAAAGCTAAACGCAGGTGTTGACCCGGACCAAGTTTTTAAAGCTGCTCGGAAACATGCAACACTAGCCATGTTTGGTTTGGAGAAACGTCACACAGCAGAAAACATTTTGGATGAGTTTAACACAAAGGTCCTTGACTGGCTGTCCCCAAAAAAACGCCAGATTGGTTATGTTTCCACGGATAATGGCGCCAACGTAGTTAAGGCCATGGAGCTGGGTGACTATTTCAGAGTGCCGTGTTTGGCGCACTGTATAAACCTGGTTGTCAAAAAATTCTTGAGTGATAAAGACAGTGCAGCGTATGGGGTAGTGGACACCTGCCGAAAAATGTGCATCCATTTCAGCCATTCTTTTAAGGCCCGGAAGCATCTGAGGAGCCTGCTACATGAACGTCGAATGCCAGTGAAAGCACTCATCCAGGAGGTGGCAACACGTTGGAACTCAACCTTCTACATGCTTGAGCGTCTGTATGAGCAGTATACGGTACTCGATCACTATTTCTTAACACAGGGTACAGCTCAGAAGGACCTGAGGATGGGTGCAGCGCAATGGGACATAGTTAAAAGCCTGACACGCATGCTTCGTCCTTTTGAGGTCTTCACGCGTGCAGTCAGCAAGGAGGACTATAATTTGGGAAAAGCTATCCCATTGTTGTACATGCTGGAGCACCAACTGAAGGAGGTGTGTTCTGTGTTTCAAAAAGATGAAAAAACCAAGACCCTTTTGTTTTGGCGGAGAAATTATTAGAGCGCCTACAAGGTGACGAACGTCTTAAAATGATCCACTCAAACCAGCATTGCATTTGTGCTACTATTCTGGATCCACGCTACAAAAAGGCGCTGGCAGGCCGAGCATTCTTTCCTTTTGCTGATGAAGATGTTACAAAGTACAAACAGTGGCTAGCCTTCTCAGCCAAGAGGTTTGAAAGAGAACGGCAGAAAATTGAAGGAAAAGGCAGTACATCAGCATCAGCAGGCCATCCCCAGTCAAAACAATCCACTTCTGCACCTGTGCCTGTGGCACAAGTGACCTCTCAGCCGTTAAAGACACCGGCAACCGGATCATCTGCACCAGACACAACAGTAACATTGGAGGCTGAAGAGGATTGGCTAGCTCGGCTTGGGTTTGGTTCCCAAAAGGTCACAGCAACAGCTAAGCAAAGTGGAGGAACCTTGGAGGAGGACCTTGAGACGATGGTGAAGGACTATCTGAATGACTCAACAGAGGTCTATGTTAATGCTGACCCATTGGCGTATTGGCATGGGAAAAAAGAATTTTGGCCACAGCTCTCCAACCTGGCTTTAAACTACTTGTCTTGCCCACTCGCAAGCGTGTCTTCTGAACGTGTTTTCAGTGCTGCTGGTGGCATTGTAACTTCCAAACGGAGCCGCCTTTCGCCCAAAAATGTGGAGAGGTTAACAATGATCAAGATGAATCAGCACCTCATACCACCAGATTACAGAGTACGAGAAAGTACGCTGGATGAAGACGAGGTGGACAGCAACTTAGATGAGGGAATTTCTTCTCTGTCAGGTGACACTGAGCTCACCCTGCCTGAATTCGCAGAGTATGATGACAAAGCCTTATTCTTATTCGTGGACCCTGACACCAAGCCCTGAAAATGAGACAATGAATCAATAACATTCTTTTTCGTCCTTATTCACTATTATTCCTGTGTGTCTGTCTTTCTTTGTTGTGCACAGTTAATATAATTCAAACTTTAATCACCTAATCACAAAAACAAGCCCATCAGCAGAACTGTCTTCACTTGTTTGCTTATTGATTTGAAGGTGCCGCAGTCTGCATTCCTCAGGTTCACAAGTTCAGAAGAACATGCTCCTCTATCCTCCTCCTCCAGACTCCTATTTCCATCAAAGCAGAGGGCTGGTTTACGCCCAATGAAGAAAGACTCAGCACTTGTGGGGGTGTTCTACTTCTTTGCGGGTGAGTTGACGGCTCTGGGGCCATTGCTGGGAAGCTCTAATACCGGATAAAAGTGGTTTGGACCAAATCGGAGGCAGAATTTTTTTTGTGTTTTTGCTGACTTGCTTGCCTTTGAGGAGCTCTTTGGGGGGGTTCCGGCTGTTTGTGGGTGAGGTTTGGGGTCTGGGAGCACTGCTGGGACACTCTAATCTTGGTTGCATTTGCTTTTCAGGAAATCCGTGCTGGAAAACGGGAGTTATGACCTAGCTGCACAGCGCGTTTGGAACGAAGGCCGAGAAATATTGTAAGTATGAGATTTTCCTTTTAGGCTGTTTGGGGGTGTTGTGCTTTTTGGCGGGTCTTGGGGCATTCCTGGGAAGGTCTAATACCGGATAGAAGTGGTTGGGACAAAATCCATAAGGAAAAGCCTTTTGGCACTTTTTGTAACTTAGGGTTCGTTAGGGTTAGCCCTAGCAGCAGGATTGCATGTGTTTTGGGGTGTTCTAGATTTTTGCAACTGAGTTCTAGGGTCTTAGAGCACTCGTGAGAATGTGTAATTTTGGTTGCAAGTCATTTGAAGAAAATCCATGGTGGGAAAGGGGAGATTTGGCATAGTTAAAGAAAGCCTCTGCCACTATTCTTAACTTAGGGCTCGTTAGGGTTAGCAGTATTTCTATTGCATGTGTTTGGGTGGGGGGGTTTTCGAGTCTTGGAGCGATGCTGGCTATGGATACTTTTGCTTGCTTGCAAGTGGTTTGAATACAATCCACGGTGGGTAAGGGGGTATTTGGGTCTACTTTTACTTTCGAAGTACGTTTTGTCACCAGTTTTCTGCTAGGCCTCGTTTTTTGAGATCTGATTGGGGGTCTTCTACATTTTTGCAACTGGCTTTAGTAAGGGTCTGGGTGGAAGCACTGCTGGGAAGGTCTAATTTTGTTCTAAAACACAGTTTACAGTACACCTAGCTTGAGGGGAAAGATCCGCTAAATTAATTTGCCCATACTTATTTATCCTTCAAAAGGTGACTCAGACAGAGTACGCACTTTCAAAAATGTTGTACTGTCTATTAGGAAAATCAAAGTGTGACTTTTTGCACTACACAGCGTACATACCTTATATTTATTTATCAGTGCTGTTTTTCGTTCAATAATTACAGGCCGGGTTTCAGTCTGTGCAATGGGGAAAAAAGGATGGAGTCAGGCTTCACATTAGCGAGCCGCAATTCAGCATCCGCCAGGCAGGCAGTGGACAGGGTGTCTTCTGGTCACCAACATTGATGGACGAAGCGTCAGCTGGAATGTAGGAGTGCCGCTAATAAGAGGAATTGTTTGCTGCATGCAACTTACTTACCAAATTCAACAGGACAACTACAACAATACAGATACAGTATCCATTCTTTTCTTCAATGAGTGTGTGTGACTGCATTTCTTGGATCTCTCTCTGCTTCTAAATTGATCCCTACAGCCATTCTATAGGTTTTACTTCGGCTATTTTTTAAACCTAATTTAATGTAGCCCTGTACTGTCGCATTCTGTCATTCACGGTTGTCGAAAGTACTACTTACTTTTCTGTAACAATGCATTCAGTAGTGCATGCACTTCCTTTATGTCACGTAAAAGATTTATGGTTAGCTTTGTACCCAAAAATTTCTTTATGTTCAATTATTGTTTGTCCATTCTGTGCTTTTTTTTTTCTCTCAACAAAACCTACCCAAAAAGAAACCCCCATTCCCATCCATTTTACAAACCCTAACCCTCTTCCCCCGGGTTGTGTGGTTTTGCTTGATGTGTGACTAAATGACATCAATAATTCCACACACTTGCTGGGGAGGATAAGGCCATAGCAACAGGCTGGTGAAGGAATCCGAGGATATATTCTAGACTAACTCAGCTTCAGTACTATTTCTTGTAGTAGTAGCCAATGTCAAAGAAATCCTACACAAGTACAAGTTATACTATCAATACTTTACCATTTGTTAGGCTACATTGTGGCACTGTTGTAGTCTAGTGTACTGTCACCTGCTATATTCTCTATCGTACCGTTGTAATGCTACAGTAAGGACAAACCAGGTTTCATTTTCTTTTTTTCCATAGCCATGCAACTGCCACTGTGTCACACCACTAGTACCACCGCAATGAGGAGGAAATTTCAGCCGCCCTGGATTGCAACCTTAATCGCCATTTCCCGTGGAGCCAGCCCTGGGCCTAGCCCTACTTTCAAACAGAAATTACAGGTAAGATAAGCATTTGGTTGGAGGTAGTATAATGGAGTATTAGGATAGACGAGAGATTGACGGTAGTACTACTAAAGTCCTAGGACTATTCAGGAAAACAAACTTACTGTTAAACCCCCACCCACCAGACTCAAAAGCAGTAAAAAACAGGTATGGTCAGATAAAGTTTCAAAAAGTATATTTTTATAGCCCTAACAAAATAATCTCCCGCAAGACCCTCCCTAACCCCAACGATTGTCCTTCAAAAGTCCCCAAAAAACCCAACTCCCAATTCCCACCCCCCAAAAGTCTCTAAAAAAGGGGCAAGGGACACTACGGCAGGGTGCTGTTGACTTTAGCAGCCAGGGCATCATGCTCCTTGCGGAGGGTGGCATGTTCGAAGCGGAGGCCCTCCACCAAGTTCTTATAGCTTAGGACCTCCTGCTCCAGGTAGGACAGTCTGAGGGATAAGCGGCGCCGGCGTGCCTTGCAAATCCTGTGGGGGGCAGCTGCTGTCTTTGCTACTCGGCGGTGGCGTTTGGCTTTGGTAGCCCGGCTCCGTACCGCTGGAGCACTGCACTGGCTGGCAGCCCGCACGGAGGAGGATGCAGCTGTCCCAGTGGATGTTGTTGTAGTACCAGACTGCGTCTCCTCCTCCTCCAGGGCCACCAGCCGCCGATATTCAGCGACAGTGGCATCCAGCCTCCGTTGCCGGGCCATTCGAGCCAGCTCCCTCCTCCTTGATGGTCTCTTGGATTTGGAAGGAGCAACTATATGAAGAAAGACATAGTCTGTAACCAATGCTCCTTAAGATTAACACAAAATGATTGAGCAGAAAGTTGTGTCACAGTACAAGTAGCAAATTGAAAGCACAGTACATAACTATTGAGGACAGTATCTATGTAACCTCCGACTTCTTCATCCTTGCTCTAACATTAGTGGGAGTTTAAGGAACAAATTTTACGAGCACTATGGACTTACATTACAGTTGACTATGACAGTACACCAGTCTTATTCTTCTTCTTCTCTCTTGTTTAGGAAAATTGGTACGTTATCTTATGCAAGCCGGCATAATGCCAGCGCAGTGAACTTGCACCCGAGAAAAACAGACGCACACCATGGTGAGTGAGACAGACTTGCGTTACTGTACCGGTCCAGTACATGCAGGTGGTGAAGCTCTTACTTTTCTATTACGGGTGGCACTGAGAATACTCTGTTAAAAGGGCTACTGCTTAATTAATTTAGCTTTCACCCTACAGTGCAAATGAGTATTAGAAAAGGAAAATGAAGAAGCTAAATAATCTGATTATCTATCACTTCACATGGGATGTATTTGATGACATATGGGATGACTTTAGGTGCTTTGCTTATTATTGAGTGAACAGTGATACAGATATACCCACACATGAATGACGTACTACTACTAAACTAAAGTTATTAAGAGAGGTAGGGAGTGTCCACCGTAATAACCGGATATATGTTGTGCTTGCAGTTGCAATACAAACTACTGCTACTATTCATGGTAGTATTTGGACAAAATTACAACTTCTTTTCCTTGCCTTTCCTACACTGGAACGGACGTGCGGGTGCGGTGTTACATGCTCTTCAAAGTAACACTTAGTTCATCCAGTGACCGTCTACTCTCTCTAGATACACATATGCTATCTAAGAGTCAGATAGTACCATGATTGATCCAGGCATCCATCCATTCAAAGTATATGCACACATACAGTTTCTGTTTCACCCACCCAGGCTGTTCTCCTTCCACCCATCCTTGCTTCATCATTCACCCAGCCATGCACCATACCATATTATTTCCTTCCCAGCCACCTCGGGGACCAAGCAAACACATATCATTCTTCTTTGCCAGTCATCATTACATTTCTCGTCCTTCCACACTTACTTACACCCTTCTTTCGCTTTTCGTTCATCCCATCCATCAAGTTCATCTCAGATCTGATTGGGATTCTTCTCGCCAAAAACTTCACAGCTAAGTCGAAGTACATTTAGAGGAGGCTACTGCCTGGTTTATTTATAATACACCCGTGCAGAAAGCACACTCTGCAGTCTTCAATCTCAATAAGTAAGGAATATATAGCTTACCTCTGCCCGCCACCACCGTGTCATCCCCCACAGAATTGTCCGGCACTTCCACCGCCTCCTCCCCAGAGTTGTCCTCGTCCAATGCCACCACCACCTCCGCGCTGGCCCCGCCTCCAGATGTTCCACCTACAAAGTACATTTAATAATGTTAGAATACACCACTCACTACTATATAATATTTGGTCTAGGAGGAAGAAAGAAATGTGAAAAAAACAGTATACAATTTAATAAATTGTGACTGTCTACTCTAAAGTAAAAATGTCCCTTTTCCAGGGAAGGCTGTTGTCTTGCTGCACTTTTTGGCACAACTGATGAATGCTTGCTTTTTATTTTTAACACGCACCACTTTTTCTCCTAACAGACAGAAGCTTGACTTCTAAGAACACGAGCAGGATCAAATTCAAACCAGGTGAGAGCTCGGCTCGACCACGAGAAATGTGTCCAATTAATCGTCAGCACTAAGCACTTTTCCATTTTCAGTTAAACGTTTACTTTTATGACAAACTTGATTTTAATAAATGTGTTTACTTTTAATAAAGCTTTTAAACTTAAATAGACTCTGTGGTTTTTGGTCCTCCAGACTAGAGTGGATGAGCTAAATGTTTTGCAATTTTTGCAAGCATGAGTCCGTGCCTCTGACATCATTGGGGATCAATCATCAGTGACTTTGGGAGCTAAATAACTCTGCCACACTATCTAGTCAGTAAGGAGATTGGGGGTTCAACTACAAAGTCTGTTATCACTGAGGTATGTGGAAAGTCTAACAGCACCTATTATAATTGATAAGCTAAGCAATGCATTATTTAGTGTCCATAGTTCTGTTTGTGCAGATTTGTCCCTGCAACAGTAGTAGAATGGATTGTCCTCCTATCCAAACCAAAAGTAAAGTAGTATCTTATTCTTTCTTGGTGGTCATTCACCTTTTTATTGTTGGCAATTGTCAAAGCATAAACATTTAGAAGACTTGAAAAGACATTATGGACAATCCCAGAGGACTGCACTCAGTGCATAGAGCTATTGCTGACTAGAATGGGAGTCCAATGGAATTGCCAAATGTGCAATATTAGCTAGCTACACAGACAGACTAATAAGAATAATCTAGTAATACCACACGGAGTCATAGTCGAGGCAGGATAAGAATTTAGATCCAGTCTACAAGAAGATCAAAGACGATTTAGATATAATAGAATGAGGAACGCTGGGAAAAAATAAGTACTCTATATTAAAATTAAAACTTACTGGGGCCAGCAAAGGAGCCCTCGCCTGCCCGATCCTGGCCTGCATCCTCAACCTCCTCCTCCTGTGTCCTCCTCTTGCCCCTGGGGGAAGCTGATGTACAACATGAAAGAAAGAAAAACAGAAAACATGGATGATATTTGTCAACCAAATCAAACATTTCAAAAGAACTAACAAAATATTTTGACGAAATAGCAAATAGACAACTATTCCACGGGATATATTATTGACAAATCTCATGTGGTCTACTACGTTATTAGTATTGCTTGATTTGCGGACCGTCGAATTGGAAACTTCTTATGTAACTCACTAAACAAAGTACTAAAAAGGTTTGTCTAGGATTGGCAGGCAGCAGTCCGCAGCACGCGAAGTGACAGCCAAAGTCCATCGTGATTGCAGATCAGCGACAACACTAAAGTTTCCTACTACATTAACCAGTCATTAAAATACTCAAACTATCAATCCACCACCACTATTTCTTCTTATCGCCATGTGTACAAAGGAAGGACTGGACTTGAGTCTGTATGGGCTGATTTAGAAGCCCCTTGCGGCTCTTTTGCTCCATTGTTGCATGACTTTTGTGACGCAGCGGCAGCACAAAAGAGGCGCAATGGTGCAGCGTATATTAACAACGTGACGCATATGGGAGATGCATCACGTTGTAAAGCCCTGCGCCATCAGGGGGCGTTCCGGCGCAAGGGAGGGCGTTCCTGCGCAGGAACGCATCCTAAAAGTGGCTGAGGGAAATCTACAAGATTTCAATCACTCACTTTAACGACAATGATGCGTGACTCAAACCCTGCGCCTGCTTGAAGCAGACGTATGGCTTGACGCAGCATTGGGGAGATAGGGCACCCCAGAGCATTGATGGAGCTGCGCCATCGTTGCGACGCAACTCCAGCAATGCGCCGCCTTTACGGCACAGATGCGTAACGCTTTGGTGACGTTTTGGGCCCATGGTGCGCCGCATTGTAAATACGGCGCACCATGGGTGATGGTGGCGTGGCGCACAATTACTGGCGCATCCCTGCTACTTTGCAGGGATGCACCGGTAATTAAAAATCTGAACCTTAGCGTGTAGCATTACGCAGTTCTTTAAACTACACTCATACATAATTTCACAGGCAAATGAAATGAACACAAAATCGAAAACAAATAAGCATAGTAGCAACACTACTGAGAAGGAGAGCAGTGCACCTGAAATGCACAGAAGATTTTGAAATATAATTTACCTACAATGTAATGAGCAGCATTATTGCTCTTGGTAAAAAACAAAAATTTGCAATATAATAACACAGCAGGAGAAAACAGAGTAGTAAAAAAATAGCTACTACTACTCACCAAGCCCGGGGATCTCAAGGCCAAGCAGGTCGAGCAGATCTCGTTCACGGGTCAGGACATCCGTCCAGCGGTGGGTGGCCTGGTTGTAGGTGCGCCGGACCCGAGAGTGGTGGTACATGGCCCGGCACACCTTCTCCCACCGCTTCCGGCGCTCCCGGATCCCGTACCCGCTTCCAATCTTGCCGCCTGCCATTATGGTCCTGGGGAGGTGGCGCTGTACATAGAACACTAGTGCGGCCACCTCCTCCGCACTAAAGATCTCCCGTGGCATCACTAGCTCCCCCCTCAAACGCCCGCACGGGAGCCGGGCACGGGGTGCGGGACCCTTCCCCTTCTCGGGATGCTTCCCGGCTCCCTTCACCATGGTCTGGGTGGAAAGGAATAAAGAAAATAGAATAGGGAAGAGAAGAAAAGAAAAGAGTTTAAAAAAGTAGTTTAAAATTAACCAAAAGTAGCAGTAAACACAAAAATATAGGGCTAGAAAAATAGAGGGATAGATAATAAGTAAAATAGATTAAAAAAAAACTTCAAACAAGCAAAGGATGGCAGAGATTTAGAGAGGATACAAAAAGCATGCCCAGAACCATAGCAATGAATGAGAAACAAGATGGCCGAGCCCGTTCACGACCGTGCGGGTAAGTTCGCGCGAGATTTTCCTCGCGAACACTCACGAAATTGTACTGGCGAGCCGCACACTTTGCGAGATTACACTTCGCGCCCGGAAACGGAAATACGTCATGCAAACAAGATGGCCGCGCCCTTGAACAACCGCGAGGGTAACTTCGCGCCTTGCGCTACAAGCGGCTCGCGAAAACGCACAAAACCTTGCGAACTAACACGCCACAAAAAAACAAATCGCATATTCGCATGAATTTGCGGCTTCCGAATCCGATCTTGCGCGTGTTCGCGCCCCGGGAATCCCGCGAAATTGCAGAAAAACTAGTTTTGCAAAACTGAAAGCACTCTGCAGGTGCAAGAGTTCAAACTCATCATTAGTAACCATTCCCTGTAGTGCTTCCTGACTGGGGCCCCTCCAGAGTTCAGTTGCTAGTTGCAACAATTGTATGACCCTGCTCTGACCCTCACAGCAGGCTCATAGAATAGCTACAAGTAGGCCACAAAGGTCCTGGAAAAAAAAATTGCACTGCAACAGAAAGCAAATTACTGATAAGGAAGCAGGTGCCAGACCTGGAATTTTAAAACAGTGACACATTAATAAACTAACCCCAAATTAATTCATGTCAGTTGAAGCAGGGCAGGTGTGCTTGCTTTTCCCCCCCATAATCTACAGTGATGATGAACCAGAGGGTGGCATTGATGTAACAGAGGGTGGCATGGGTGAAACAGAGGGTGGCAGTGGTGAAACAGAGGGTGCTGGGAACCTGTGATGATGAACCAGACGTAGAAACAACATAGTCGCGACCGTTGCGAGCCGACAAGTAAGTTCGCGATTGCGAACTGGTACCAAACCCTCGCGAACTGGCAGAAACCCTTGCGAACACAAAAAAAAAAATCCGCAAATTCGCGAGAATTCGCGGATTTTGCGGATTGCGAGTTCGCAAATTCACAAAATTCGCGAAAGCCAGATTCGCAAAATTCGCCCATGCTTAATGGTCACTGTTGTCTGAAAAAGTACAGACTTCATTCTGCTTAAAGTATCAATTCGTATAGAAGAGATATTCAAATTAGGCCAAATCGGAGCCACTGAGTCTCCAGGGCCGTTTGGATACAATGCTTGCATACAGCAAGTCACCATGGAACTCACGCTTAAGAGATATGCTTTCCCTGGCACCAAGCCACAACAGCTGTGATCCGTTATTAGAACGTAACTCCCGTTAGAAAGTTGCCTAAAGAATGGCTTTATTTGTGCTGCAGGTGTGCCATGTTGGTGGCATGAAAGGTTGTTTGAAGTACCCTCACAGGCCCCATGTAAGTTAATACCTTGGCACAAAAGTATACCGCTTAGTGAATGTTTACACTCATTACCACTAAGAAATACATTTTTGTTGTTGTCACTATAACATGTGTGTGTGTATAAGGTAATTTCCATGATGACTTAATGTATCCTTTACCCAACTTTTCATACTGGCCTGCCGGTATATACTCAAGGCAATTTTTAAATTGGAAAGTTGTTATCTGAATTTTGATAATCCCGTGTATTATCCATTCAATGACAGGTCTTTCTGACATTGTCAATGGTAATCTCTCAAGTTTTTTGATGCTCAGGATTGTATAGTCTGCTCCTTTCTGTGCCAAACTGATTTGTTTATCAGTAAGGTTAAAGATGGAAAACAATGACGTTGTGTTGATTAAACGCCATGGCACATAGCCTGAACGAAGATTTTGCAACGTCCAGCCTAGCTGTACAATAGAATGTAATTGGGACTGGCCATGCTGTAACATTAGCAAGTCCTGGTCTATTATGTCAATAGCAGATGATACAATACTGTCCAGTGAATATATTCTGGAGGACAGAGTCATTAACCCATTGTCCACAACAGAAAGTGATTTTCCCAAATTGATACGATCAATTTCTCGTATTTTTTTGGCTGTTTCAATTTGAGTTTCTTTCCAAGCCTCGTTGTATGCCGCATATATGCTGGCAGCTATGAAATGT
The DNA here is from genome assembly GCF_964263255.1 of Lissotriton vulgaris. Classification (NCBI taxonomy): domain Eukaryota; kingdom Metazoa; phylum Chordata; class Amphibia; order Caudata; family Salamandridae; genus Lissotriton; species Lissotriton vulgaris. The sequence goes on along the minus strand of NC_141691.1, from coordinate 840,489,164 downwards.
TTTTGACGCTGTTTGCGTGGTCCCATAATGAAATCGCGCAAGTCAGCACCATCTTTAAGTAAAGACAAGTGTTGCTTAATGTGTGCCAGTGTGGATGTTTGTAGCCATTCAGGGCAGAGTTTCCCTACACTGTATGTTGTTACTATCCCTGGATGTTGTCTCTGGGAGTATCTAGGGTCTGGTCTGGACATTTTTAACCCCTGTAATTTGTTCAGGAATCTATCTTGACAGTTATTCGTGTCTGTAGGCCAGATTAACCACTTTTTCCAATCAGGATGTGTTCTGTTTTCATTTAAAATTTGGGATACGTCTATTTCAATATCTGTGGTTGCATTATCAGGTATTGGCTTTGGAATAGACGGTTTGTTAAGGTCTTTAATCTTAGCTAGGCCAAGACAGGTTGTTTGTTGAATTGTGTCATTCAGGAACATTATTTGTTCTGGGATCATGCAGACTCGAAATAATGCTTCTTGGCCTTGTACCTGCCAATCTTTTGTACCCCAGATGGTTTTTGTTTCAATGTTATTTTTCCAGAAATCAAAACCAAATGTAATCATTTTTTCATAAAACGCTTCTGAATATATCAATTTAGTATTTGTCAGCATGGTTTTCGTCCCTGTTTTTTCCAACAGTTTATAATAAAATGTTTCTGCATTACTCGTGTTAAACCCTGAGAAGCATTGGAATTTCTCATAGAATGTTATTGAACTGCTTTTAGGTGGAGTAGCACAATGTTCCCATTGGTTATATTTAAAAACATTTCTAGGTTGGGCAGATTTATGTAAATAGTGGTCTGCGTAATGTGAAAAACAGTACATCTGTTCATAATTAGATGAACCTTGTAAATAATCATGTTCTGTAAATTTTGCTGACAACACCAAATCTGACATCATATCATTTATACTTTTAAAGTCCCAATCATCAGAGAATGTACTTGGTTTTACAAAGTCACTTAATAAAACCTTAAACTGGTGAGGATATTTCAAGATCTCGACCGGGCCATATATTTCATAGTCTGTCTTGTCCCAAACTACCCCGCCGGGTATTGGAATGGCTGTGACATTTACTGATGATAGTTCTCTTTTCTTGACGTGAGATGATCTGTGAGGTTTCAGAACTAAGTTGATGTTCTGACTGGCTGTGTCCATTGAACTGTAATAAATTTTCCTCAATGAATTTTCCCAAACAAAGTACCATGATGAGCCAAAGCAGGAGAAAAAATACACCTAGACCAATCCAAAATTCTAACCATGGAGAAATAAGATAGGTTTCTTTGAGTTGATGAAAGAGTTCTGTTGCTTTTTCTTTACAAGTCTTTGTTTCTGGCGTTATTTCTTGGTCGTTTTGATCTTCAGAAAAGTTGTCGAAGTTGATGAAGTAGCCAGATGCAGTTCTGTCGATTGTTGGAATAGTTTTTCCCATTTGGCTTTCATTAGCATATTCTGATGCTACATCATTGTAGACTGGTATTTCATGACGAACTGTTTCAATCTGTGTTTCAAGAGGCACAAGTTCCATTGCATTTCATGCATAGTCCTTTTTTATTAACTGCAGGTTTATCAAATGTGATTAGTCTTTCAGTTTAAACTTCTTGGATACTTGCAAATTTGGGTATTCTGTTACTTCTTGGGAGTCCACTGGGCCTGCTATTGATTATAGGCCACATGATTGTGGTTTTACCAGGTCGATTGATACAACTCTGTTCTCCTTTTTACCAGCAAGGGGCGGTAGTACTACTGATCTTGTTCTGTTGATTGCTAAGACAGGTACTGCTTTTCTGTAAGAAGGCCCAAATTCCTTCTTCACCGCTATTTTCTCTAAGACCAGATCCCCAATCTTTGGAATCCAGACAGTTCTTGCTGGGACAGGTGGTGTGTCTTCAGTGGTGGTTGGCTGTTGTTTTAACTTTATGTTGCTCAGGGCTTTTCTTGTTTCATTTAAGTCCTGTAAAACAGCCAAACGATCTTTGATATCAAAGTCTTTATTCTTATCTTCTACCACTGAAGCAAGACTATCTAAGTCCTGAACATGCATTCTAGTTCCGAACAATAGTTCGTACGGGCTGAAACCTTTTAGAGAATTTCTTGGCAGGTTGTTAGGACTACGTTGGACACTTATTAAATGTTTGACCCACCCATCACCCGAACCTAATACCTTTGCTGTTATAGATTGCTTTATGTCTCGGTTTTTTCTTTCCACTACGCTATTTCCCTCAGGATGAAATGGACAAGAGAATCGCAATCCAATGCCCATGCTGGTCATGGCCTCCTTATAAGCTCGAGAGCTAAAAGCAGGACCCTGGTCAGAATGAAGCATGGCAATTGCGTATGTGCCGATAAAGACTCGCAAATCTTTTATAACAGTTTTGGCGTCAGCCGAGCGCTGGGGCCACATTTTTAAAGTGAATGTAGTCTTAAACAATTAATAGGACGCTGGATTGCATGTGTAGATAGCTCTATGCTACCTTCATACAAGGCCATGGCATTACCCCGCTTGACTCGTTACTGCGGTCTCTGTCGCAGTCTGGACAGCTCTTTACAAATTTATAATGGTGCAGGCTCATCCCCGGCCACCAGTATACTGCTTGTAATTCGGTCAGAGATTCCTTCATCTGTTTGTGCCTTGGACCTTCACCCATGTGTGCGTCTGCTATTAATAACTTTCTCCGGTTCGTGTTTGGAATTACCCTATCCCCCACTCCAGGGATTCGAGCAAAAGGAACGGAGTTTGCATCAATTACGTATGTATAATTGAGTGGATAGTTCACAGGTAGTGCTGCACAGTTGCCTTTTGAAGACGTTTTTACTGCCAGCATGGTTTCCCCGTCTACGTATTCTTTCTGAACGCTTTTTTGTGGCTACGGAAGCCGGTTTAACCGCTTCCGCTATGGCTGTATTAGCCAATGAATTCCCTGCAACGTGAACGCCATCACGTCGTTGACTCAGAGTGTGTATCACGTGAGTCTTTTGTAGTTCTTTCTGTAAAAGAACTACTTGTTTCCAAAGCATCTTATGCTTGATTGTGGCACCTGTGTCATATTTGTAATCATTTTGAACCCAGTTCTGCAAATCATTATTGTAGGAGTTGACTCAAAAATGTGAATCGCACACGATTAGTGTCGGGAATTCACGTTCGGCATTTTCAAGCGCCATCCTTAAAGATCTGATTTCAGCTCGCTGAGCCGAACATTTTCTCAGTGTTTCAGTTTTTGTTATTTTCAGTCTGAATTTACCGCAGAGCCAGCGACCTTTAACAATCGTGCAGGCTGCATCGTAGGATTTATCTTCTACATTGTAATGCTGTACAAATCTGTCTGTATAGATTACACAGGAGTACTGTTCTAGAGGGAGAATTTCAATTGGCAGAGGATATTCTTTTTCATATTTTAAATCATTCCGTTTTTTCATGTGCGGGGCGAAATAGTATTTCACGTCTTCTGCAGCAAGAGAATTTTCCCACTGTATCCATTTCGGATCCAGTGATACTGTAGGCAGGTTTACTGGGCTGAATAGTGCCTCGAAGGCGGATTCTGCTGTGAGAACAGTGATCCTTTTGCCTTGTGCTAGTTCTCGTTCTTTCGCTATAGCAGTTTGCACTGCTTTCACAGAATTTTCTGTGATACTGAATGTTTTTTCTGCTTGTTTGTACAAATGTGATTTGCAAGCTATTGGTACCGTTTCTCCCTCATTAGAGGTCAGGTACGTGAATCCGCATCTTCCTGGGATGACTCGGATTACAAGGTTGCGTGTATTGTCACGTGTTTCTAATTTTGTTTTTGCTAACATGTCTGTTTGCAGTGACCTCAAAATTTCCGTGTGTTTTTGAGTCCAGTTGATTGGTTTAAAATCAGGTTTTATTAATTCGTAGAGATGTTTAATTCTTTCTGCGTAGTTTAGAATGTAAGTTCTTCCGAAATTCAGGAAGCCTAGAATCGATTGTAAGTTCTTCAGCGTTTTAGGTGCTTGGAGTACAGCGCACTTTTCTAAGAAGTTGTCCGCTAGGCTTTTTCCTTAACTTGATAATTCATATCCTAAAAATAATACTGTTAGATGGGCAATTCGTGACTTTTTAAAGTTGAATTTGTAACCCTCTGCTGCGAACCCAAGTATTTTGGTGTTCACCCTTTTCAAGTGAGTATCCAAGTCGTCGTCTGTGATATAAATGTCATCGACATAAGATAATGCCTCATCATCATATATTTGTAGTAACTCTGTTACTCTGGCTGAGAATAGTCCTGGGCTGTTCTTGAATCCCTGTGGGAGCCTACAGAAATTTTTCTGTGACCCCATTATTGAGAAAGCGGTCAAGTGCCTGCTTTCTGGTGCAATATTTTGGCAAAAGAACCCATTAGATATGTCTAATGTCGTTTTGTATTTTTTGCGAACTATGTTATTCATTAGTGCCGCACTGTGCGAATTTCGTACCGCAAATGTTTTACAACATGAGTTAAGGTGTCTGTAGTCCAAGACTAGACTATACGAATCGTCCGGTTTGGAGACAGGAAACAAAGGATTGTTCATTTGAGAGGTGCATGTTTCAATTACCCCTTGGTATTCAAGTTGATCTAAAATCTTCCTGACCTGTTTTTTAGCTTCTTGCTTAATTGGGTACTGCCTTTGTGCAGTCGGTTGATTTTTTAACTGGATTTTGTGAGGAGGAGAGTTCTCATCCCATCCTACATGATTCTTATATAATGCTGGTGCCTGGGCTACTGCCCATTTCCCTGCATATATATATTTAGTGTGAATTGGAATGTGATTTGAGAAGGCAGGCATAATCATTTCCTCGCCATGAGGGCACTCCCTGACAAACTCTGGGGGCCAATCTTTCTCGGCTAACAGGATGTCATACCCTTTTGAGAGGTTATCCCAAAATAGACCCCTTATTCTTCTAGTCTTATCTCCCTCTATACGCAGTGTTATTTCGTATACCTTATGAGGTTCGCTAACTCTGGTATCTGCAGTTTCTACCTGAATGTATTCATTCGTGTCCACTGTCTCCAGATGACTCATCAGGATCTTGCGAGCTATGGTGATTTCTGCTGCACTGTCTAGCATTGTCTGTGCCCACTCTCCGTTTTTCAGCTGTGTCCTCAGTATTCTTGGCATGTTCGATTACTCTAATACTGGCTACCTTCTTCCTTGGGAATTGTAATTTTTTACTTTGAGCAGGTTCCTTGTCTTTGGACTTGGTGTGCTCTTCCCTTGGGTCTGACCGTCCTCTTCTTTCCGATTTCTGCGAAAAAGATCGAGAGGGACGTGTATCAATACAATCTATCAGGCTTTTTCAAGTTATCCCTATTTCTAAGGTTATATCTTTTCTCAGAGTGCTCCCTCTGGGGAGACTGGTGTTCTCGAGTCGGAGTTTTTCCCTCCGTCGAAGAAGAGACCTTCCGCTGGACTGGAAAACTTTTTCTTTGGGAGTGGATTGTTTATTTCCATCCCAGCTCTTTCTAGGAGTGTTTAGATTATTTTTAATAAATAATTTTTCAGGATTTTCGAGTAGTTGGGGTTTTACAGGTTTCCCACCCAAACTATCTCTACCTAATTCTTCATAGCATTTTTCTATAATTCTGGCAAGCTCAATTGGTTGATCTGTTATATCTGTTTCTTTCAATTTCTGGCGGATCGCCACAGATGCTGCTTCTCCTTTTATGTTGGCTAGTAATATAGCCGAGACCTGCTTGAAGGCTTTCAGTAATTTCATACCAAGAGTTAAAGCAGGTTCTGGACCGTATTCATTCTGAATTTGTTTTAGCACATCCGGTATTACCGCCATGGACGGAACACCATGTGTTTTTGTGTAAATGGAAGCAAAGACTGTACCCCAAGTGTCACAGTCCTCCACATGTGGTGCGACCCCCATTGGAAGGCAGATAGTCAGAATTCTGTGTTTCTCAATAGGGGTAGTATTCGGGAATACTGCCTCTATTTGAGTAATTTTATGTGCTAACCAAAAAGGAATTTGTTCCTGTTTTGCAGGAGTTTTTCCAAGACATGATTGTATGTTCTGTGGTGTAATTTTATTTGCGTTCCCCTGATGAGGGGTCAGCTGTAAATGTAAATGTGTTGTATTTGTATAGCGCGAACAATAACCCGTAAGCATCCCGGCGCTTGTACTCCTACCACAAGGGAACCCCTCCTGGCTTTTCCTTGTGAGGTGTCCACTCCTGGGCATCCCATGGTGAAACCAGGCATCCCTTGTGTATCGGGGCCGTTGTGGAGACTAAGCAAGCTATTGCCCAGAGTTGCAGCGTGGGGCCCATGCTTAGATTCGGCACTGAGGCGAGAATATCCGGTCAGAGGAATTTAAGCCCGATCCCGCCGAGGCGGGAATCGAACCCTGTTCCCTGACCAGCGCTCTGCATCAAGGTCTGCCGCTCTAACCATTGAGCCACACTTCTCCGCTGTGGAACATTAACAGCTGTTTGGACTGTTGCAGTCCGCATTACATATTGGACTAACTGTCTATGTATTTTAATCAGTAATTTTAGCTGTGCTAAAAGTTCTTCTCTTGACATTTTTTCAATGTCTGGATGTGGTGTGTAGCTGGCTAGAACCGGCCACGTTGCTCCTGGTCTACCTAGTGGAACCGAGCCTGGTGATGTGATCATTATGTTTTAGGGCGCCTTTAAACCAGAGCAGGTGCTCTTGGTATTTTAATGGGATTTCAATCTCCTCGAAAGGAGCGTACTCTTCCGGTGGTTCCTCTATTTTGTAATAGTGAAACTCATGTGTTGTAGGGTTTGCCGCTGGAAAGTTTATCCAAGAATAGAATACCTCTGTCTGCTGATATTCGTGTGCTCTATCACGAAAATGACTGTACCACCTCGTGATGTCAGTCCGTTTTCTATAAGTTTTAACGTTATAGTTTTTCTTATGTTGACCGGAATGAGGATAGCATTCTGGTCAGTCTGTAGGAGACTCGTGTCTTCCTCCATTAGTTGATTTGCTAGTATAGCAGCATCCCTTTCTTTATCACTCATTTTACTGTTAGAAAGGTTTTTTGTTGCAGATCAGGTTTCCAAGGAAACAAAGATTAGGTGCACAATATTTTGGAACACTGTATCCTTCAACGTTGACTAAACCAGAAACTCTACATAGGAATCTCTTCCTACTAAGTTCCGGCGGATTTTAACCTTTCACCCACTCCAGACGTCTATTGGAGTATTTACGGGAGAAAGGGTCTGTGTGAAAAAGCACGACTGAGTTACTCTAACGTCTTGCATTAGTTTTATCGCCTTACCAAACGTTGGGCGCCATGTAGTGTAGTTCCTATTTTCCCTATAGTCCCTGCGCAATGGAATAACATAAACAGCAGTGTAGACGTAGGACTGCGGTCTTCTAGGTCTCTACTGACTATGTTAGACTTAATTTAGGTTTGGGCCAGCTAGCTCAGAGGTCACTGGAAACTTTCTTGACTGAATAGGAAGTGATCAGCTTCCCAGGCTTCAGACAAGAAGAGATTCAGCTTCTGACAACCGCATAAACATGACAACTTTGCACCTCAGAATAAGAGTCAATCTCTAGAGTCGTGTGAAACAATAGACAGCTATTTCACTCAGTCAGTTGTGCAGATTTACTTTTACCAGGATGCAGAGAATAGAGAGACGGGCGTTTTCAATAAAAGATATTATTTATTGAGCAGTCTTCCTTCTCATGCAAGAGAAATGAATTGCCACAATTGCAAGACTTGTTATTATGAAAAGTGCGTACAGTAAAAGGAGTATTATTAAATAATACTGTAAAAGCATTGATATGGTTTCTTAGCCATAAGATGGTTAAAATGAATAAAATATATACATTCATATATACATTGGCTAACGACCTCAACTGGTGCTTCTAACTACGCCTACCCCGGTGTACCTGACCTAAGCCTAATACATGGGAGGGAGTAAGTAAGTAGCAGTTTAAGTTAAGTTGGTTTTGCCAAGAGTTTGTTTCAAGAATTCTCTCTAAGGGTTTAGTCAGCACCGTACCTCTGGAATAGAATACAGGAGGTCTGGTATCTCCTCTCAGGACCCGATATCCCAGTTACCCGCAAGGGTAGGCTGGAAACGCCGGAGCTGGATTTTCTCGGCAGGAGAAAAGACAGCGTCTTTCTCAGCGCGTCAAGGAGGAGGGGCAGCGTCCGTGGGCTTCTCGCATCTGCTGGGCTCTGCAAGGGTCAGCTGTTCTACTCCAGTATTCACCACCACCGTGTGTTTGCTTAAGGCAACGTTGGTATATTTATACCTGAAAGGTGCAGAGTTTGACGTAAGTTTTTGGACATAAGACGTCAATAAAGATGTCACTAAGAACTGGTCGTTCTTACAGTGCTCGCAGGAGTTCTATTACTAATCAAAACAAAACAAGTGGGGCTTTCCCAGGTTGCTGGGGGGTTTGAGATGTCGAAAGAACTCGGTGTGCTATCTAGGAATCTAAGGAAGTGGCTTCTGCTGTGTCATGGACTGTCATGAGCTGCAGAGACGAGTTACTGAAATATGGTTCTGATCGTTATGCCATTATAGGGATATGTATTGATTATAGCCGTATAGGGGCATGAGGTCACAATATTGATCGGGGTCCTAGATAAAACACAACAATCAGAGCGCTTTACAAAAACGATGGAAGAAAGGACATAAGAAGCAATGACGTCATTGAGTAAGAATACAAAAAAGAAAAGAAAAAAATGCTGCAGTAGGTACAGTCCAGCCCAAACTGCCAAGCCAGGTACTCAAGGAATCGGAATACAAGCAACAAATAACCAATATCAGCCTTTTTGGTCCTCTTCTGTCGGGTGCAGCTTGGTTCCAGTGGCCCAGTGAGCACAGAACCCACATATGGGCCTATCCCTTGGCCATTAAGGTTGTTACATCAAACACACAAAAAGTGATAGAAGCAATGCTAACAAATATTCTGACCACCGGCAATTGCTCTGGTGGTATTCCAACAAATTGTTGTTGTTTTTGCCCAGTATGCCATCTCAGTTTAGGCCTTGCAATATGCAAATAAGCCTTGGTCTTAGCCCAGAAGTAACAGTCCAAGCGAAACTGCCACGCCCTGTCCTCTCTGAATCAGAACACAAGTAACCCAAGACCTTTGTCAGCTTATTTGAGCCTCTGCAGTGAGGTGCAGCATGGTTCCAGTGGCACAGTGAGCACAGTACTTACGATTGGGCATATACCTTGACCACTTCAGGCCTCGTTTACGAGGTTTTGAAACAGGGCAGTGCCACAAGGAATCTTGCTGCGCCTCCCTGCTTTAAAAGAAAAGGGCAGGAATGTGCCGTAGCTATGTGGTACAGCGCATATTTGTCCTTTCCCCCTGCGCTGGCGCACAATGGGCTGCCATGAGCCAAACCAGGCACCCTTGCGTCATGGTGCAAGGGTGTCTGTGTTGTAGGGGTGATTTTTGTGTGCAGGAAGGGACAACTTACTGCACAAAAACATTCATGAGGGGTGTTTTCCTCCTTTTATGTGTGCTGCAGAATTCAGCACACATAGAAAGAAGAAAACACGAGGAGAACTTAGGATATTTCTCCTTGTTGTGCCTCCCTAACGCCACCTTTTGGGTGGCATTAGAATACGATGCATTACCACGTTTAAGATTCCTGACAAATCTGGGAATGCTTCAGATTCCATGGGTGTTGTGTTGGAACAACCACATCAACACCCATGGAACACCCCTTTCAAGCAGTGTTCTGCATAAAAGGGGCACATATTTACAAGGCCATGAAAAGCCATGTAAAGAGGCTTTGTGTGGCCTTGTAAATATTCCGCGGCACGTTGCGCCACCGGAGCGTAAAAGAAAGTGACACTCCGGTGGCACAAAAGTGCAGCTGGGGTCCTGTAAATGAGGCCCTGGAGTGTTACATCAAGCACACAAAAGGTGATGGGAGGAATAATTGCAAATAGTCTAGCCCAGGTTTCTCCAACAAGTAACTTGTGAGCTACTGGTAGCTCTCCAGCTACCTGTGAGTAGCGCTCCTGTGTGAAGTGATCACTGCTGGTAATCTTGCATGCAGTGGCACCTACTGTAATCTTGTCTGATGTGATCACAGTTACAACAATAATAAAATTAGTAGCTCGGGGTGGTTTTCATTGAGCATAGGTAGCTCTTATTACAAAAAAGGTTGAAAAACCTCAGAAAATTGCTCATGGCAGTATTCCAATGCATTGGTTTTTATTTGCCCACAATGCCATCTCAGATTAGACCCAGCCATATGCAAGTTAGCCTTGGTACTAAAACAGTCCAGTCTGAACTGCCAAGCCAGGAATACAAGTCACCCAAGAACAGTTTCAGCCTTTCCAATCAGGTGCAACCTGGTTCCAGTAACAAAGAGAACACAGGATGCATGTCTGGGTTTACTCTGAGCCACTTAGGGTGCAGTATCTAACACACAAACGTGATGAGAGGAATGCTGGCAAATACTCTATCGATAGATTAATTGGGGGTTGCATCAATAGTTGAATAGGGAAAGACTAAAAGATGATGGGACCTCAGACGACCACCTCAAAAAATGTTTTGGCTCTGGCACAACTTTTTTTTTTTTTTACAGTTAAGCACTTTCATAAACCCTTGCTATCTGCCACAATTTTTTTCTACAGAATAAGGTCTTCTGCAAAAAGTATTCCAAATGTGCCTTATTTAGCTTGAGACAATGATTCCTGATTGACGTCAGAAGCATATCAAGTTCAGGACAAGTACACTTCTAATCTGCTCTACCTTGTACTGAGATAGGAATTGGGCCTACAATAGGTAATACCTACTACTCTTGGACCCAATTTACAAATAAAGGTGCTCGAAATATGCAAAAAAAGAAATTTGCACATTTATGCTAAATGTTTGTGAAATTCTTTGTAATTAAGTGGCATTTGGAGCTGTTTTTAAACTAAAATGAGTCTTCTCATCTACTTTGGATGCAAGGAGGCAAACAATAGCGGAAAAAAGCACAGTGAACAGCCTTTCACAGTTCCTCATTCACATTGTTCCCAGGCGTTTGTAGCAAATTTTTTGTGCAAACGGTGCATTCATGATAAATTTTAACCCCGAACGGTGCTAATTACGCGGTGTGGTGTAATGGCATAATGTTGGGACTTTCAAAGAACAAAAGTAATGCAAAATTACATAAATTATGCTAATTGTGCCCTTGTAACACAAATTTCACCGAGGCTGAATTAGACGTTTTACAGTACTGGGACGATTTTACCACCGTTACTGTGCCGTAAAATCACGCAGTACCATGCAATTATGAGTAAAACCCTATAGAATGGATAATTACCTTGTGGGATTGATTTTTTCAGCAGTAAAACCACACAGAAATCGTCACTACATGTTTTTTCCACATACAATCAATACCTGCTCTGAGCAAGTGATAAATGTATGCAGGGGTCCAGTGCGTTGGGTGGGAGTTGGTAGGGAAAGTTATTTTCTAACAGGGCAAAAATAAAAAATATATAAAGCAGAATGAGACCTGTGGGCTATTGTTGCCCAAATCTCATGCACTTTTGAGTCTGATTTTTCCAACCAGAAAAATTGCTTTTGTTTACGCACACCTGCTAAAACGGGTAAAGAAAAAACGATTTATAATTTGGTAGTGCGAAATGAATGGTGGAAATCATAAGGTAATTTTGCTCTGCCTATGTTATAATCAGTGCTTAATTTGCAAAAGAATAAGTGCAAAGGCTCGAGGTTTTGCTCAGAAGTCCGCAATAGGCCCTGTCGAAGAACGCAATAACAAATACCAGGGCGCTATCGAAGATCGCAATCACAAATACCAGGGCAAATACCGGGTCTGGGCCGCCTTGATCCAACCTCATAGCTCTTTAATCCACCTCTAGACACTTCCTGCCTCTTTATCTCACTCCTTCAGGTTCTCTTTCACCCCGCCTTCTCCCTTTGAGGCAGTTTTTAGGTCTCGCCTACGCAGCGCGTATACGCTGCATAGGAGAGAGACCTTTAGCCATCGGCACAGCTTTGGGGGCAAAAACGTGCATGCATTGCATTGCTTGCAATGGCAACGCGTGCACGTCTGGCGATTCCCTTGCGGGAGCGCGGCGCAATATGTGGCGCCATATGGTTGCCATCATCGCGCCTTGCTGCATGCTCCCGCAAGGGAATCGCGCAGGCCCCCTCCCCCTGCTGCCGCTGTGCTGGTTTTTCTTGAGGTGGAGTTGTGTGATTGTCTTCTGGTATCCGTGTTTTGCTAATTAACTCAATGTATAATTTCTTTTTAAATCACATTTTCAAAAGCAATTGAATAGGTCTGCAAAATAATAAATGCTTCGTAGTGGGACAATGTGGGTAAAGACAGTGATCATAAATCGCAACTTGCTGGAAAAGACTTCTCCCCGCCATGTTTGAAGCTTATAAACGCTGCTGGGGAGGTTATTGTTGGGTGATACGTTTTCTTGAAATGTATGTATGTATGTATGTATATGTATGTATGTATAGGCATTTATATAGCGCACTACTTACCCGGAGGGTCCCAAGGCGCTTCGACCGCTGCGAAACCCTTCCTGGCTTCCCTGAGAGATGGTCCCTTAATGGGTATCTCCAGGGTGAGACCAGGCATCCCCGGCGGTCTGGTGGGGCCGTTAGTGAAGATGAGGCAAGCTAATGCCCAGAGTTGCCGAGTGTGATCGCTGATCAAAGTGGGCACCGAGACGAGAGAATTATCGAGTCCGCTGACCCTGGTCCAGAAACCTGCCGCGCCGGGAATCGAACCCTGGTCCCGGGCCGTCCTCTGCTCTCGGGTCTGCCGCCTCTAACCAGTGAGCCACACTACTTCACAGGAATGAAAACGAACCAGTCTTTAACTTCCATATCACAACCTCCCTGAAGCCATGCGGAATAGGACTAGGAGCAGGAAGGCAAGCACAGCACCCGCCCTACTTGAGACATTTTTTCAAAACGAGTCTACTCAACCTCGTCTTAAATGCCGCCGACGTCACCATCCAGAACGAGGCTAGGCTGAGGAATGCGTAGACGCAGTTCACTCGAGAGCAGCCCGTAGACATCTTAAACAGCCCTTACTGTGCAGGTAGGGTGGGTCTATGTCTCTAATGGCATCCATGTTAAAGACAGGCAACCATAATTATTTAAAAGTTTACATTTTTTTGTAGCTAATCATTAATAAAACCAAAGAAAGTTAGTCAGATAGGTGATGCATGTAAGTCACTCAGGAAGGAAACGCTGAAAGGGGAATTCTGCTTGAATAGACATTTGTTTGCTCCTGAGACTTCAAGGAGGCTACATTCCTCTTCTAATAGGGTCACCATGTTTTGTGCCCATCGAAAATGAAGAAGTAGGTATTTGCTGGCACAAACACTTATTATTGCCTCATAAGAAAATGTAAAGAATATTTTCATTACTCAGCTATTCAAATTACAAATAAGTTTTGTATTAACCTCAACATTTATATTTTTATTTATATTTATTTAATTTGTGCAAATTTTTAAAGTGAAATGTAGACATTTAAATTTGGCTCGTTTTTTTCTCTACAGCGAATATTGACTCGCATCATTGTGAGTTTACCGATAAATCCACTAACAGTTCGAGGTTTCAGTCTTAACTCCTTTAAACCTTATTTCCGCCGACAGGTTGAGGTAATCGACGAACGATAGATTATTTTGGTTCTTGCTTGCGAAAACACATCTGCTGGTCGATTGTTCGGACTTCTGCAGCCAAGGTCTTAGAGTTGTCCCTGTTACCTTACCCCGTAGTCTGGTACCTTTAGTCTCCTGCCCAAGCATGGCACAACTCCAGGCCCGTTTCTACACCCAGAACCAGAGGTGAGTGTGGAAGAAGAGATAGAGGAGAAAGGGGTTAGGGCTGAGAACATTGAAAGCAGAAGGGAGTTTAGTAAACTTAAAGGCTAGATTAGTGACGGCAAGTAATGACAAGGTTGATGCTGAGTCCAGATTGCACGATCATGTTTGAAGCTGGTTGGCAGGTGACGAATAGAGCAGCAAAGCCAATTGATTGGGACCTGCGAGAAGGAAAGATGACTGAAACTGGAGAGAGAGACCAATGCGAGAATTAACTGCTCATCCAGGGCTCGCTTGATTCTATCAACCGTCAAAACTTTCAATCGTTCTGTATGAATTTGCGTAGCATTTCTGTTTTGCTGTGTGGCCTATGTGTTACGTTTGACTGACCCTCATTGGCGCTTTGAGTGAGACTTTTATCGCAATCAGAACATTTCTTAACTACCAAGCTTTCTGTCCTTATGTGTGACATTTCCATGTTTTATGTGTGGCATTTCAATGCAATATGTGTAACACTTTGAGTACCACTTTATTGTATGTTGTCGTTATGTAGCGTGAACCTAGCCATAACGTAGCGGAATGCAGTACGGGGTTTATTGCAAGTTAAGCATTTCTTTCCAAAAAATAGAGAGAACCCTCACAAATTATTCTTTTTGTATACATTACATGTTTAGGAACAGCCAAGAATGCAATTTACTCTTGGACAGAAAGCTGAAACTGACAGAAGGGGTTTTAGTCAAACAATTCATGGACTCACTTGCATTTGAAGTGTTGCAAATTGTTCTATTTATTCTAGAATTAAAAATTTAGGATCAACAAACATCAACTATTGTCTGATAATTTAATCCTATTAAAGCAACACAGATTACAAGTCTTAGCACATCATTTGGTTAAATGAATAGTCAAAGTTGGGCCATGTGTTTACCCGAGACTGAAACCATCTAGCAACCCACTATCATTGGTACTCATTCTTTTGACCAGGGACAGATTACAGATAGAGTAGGCCTTAGTACAATTTGAACCTGTGACCTCCAGGTTTTGGATATCATGACATCAATTCCTTGATACAAAATACCACCAGTCCAAACTTCATGTATGTGGGAGACATTCCATCAAATCTCTGCAGAATAGGCACTAACATGGAGGCTAAGGAAAACACACATACGGATGAACGTGATGTAAATTACAAGGTGGTCTGGAACTATTAAAAGCAGTGCAAAATCAATAGAAATTGTTTAGTATGGTGTCAAAGCATAGTGTCTAGGTGACCCCATGTCATGTGTGACTTTTTCTTACCCTACCTCATCCAATGTTCAATAGTTTCACTTGAAAAAAAAAAGATTGTGCCTTTAAGGCAGAGTGATATGCATGTTTTTAACGGACTCCAACAGCCTCGCCCCTGTTAACGGACTCCAACAGCCCAAAGATAGACGTGGCCAATGATGAGGAATCTTGGGTGAGCCACTTTTCAAAAATCTTTGAACTAACATCAACAAGAGATGAACACCACCCTAACCTCCATCCAGTACTATATCCAATACCAATGGACTTCGATCTGCAGGATCTTGAAATGGCGTTATCTTTGAGCAAGAGTGGTAAAGCACCCGGCCCCGACGGGGTCCCAGTCGATCTATTTAAACACCTTCCTGATCTCTGGGTACCAATACTCACAAGAGTATGCATGGCAACAGCGAAACTCGGACTGTTAGAGTCATGGTCATCTTCCATCATGGTCCCAATCTTCAAGAAGGGGGATCGACAAGACACAAAGTGCTATCGACCAATCTCGCTGCTCGACTCCCTGGGCAAAGTAGTCGGCAGAGTTCTTCTTGAAAAATTACAGCAATGGGCAGATGACAAAAATATTCTCTCGGAGTTACAGTTCGGATTTAGGGAGGGCTTTGGAACAGTTGAACAGGCCCTAAACCTAAGTTTGCTAGCATCAAAATACATCCATGCTAAATCAGGGTCCATCTACATGGTATACGTGGATTTGTCCTCCGCGTTCGACTGTGTATCGCACGCGAAGCTTTGGTCACTGCTGAGCTCAATAGGGGTAGACCCTCCCCTCCTGGACTTTCTGAGGGAGCTATATGGTGAAGCCACGGCGAGAGTGAGATATGGGACAAAAGGAGAACTGACAGCACCGTTTAGGGTAGAGCGGGGAGTAAGGCAAGGCTGTGTACTGGCCCCCTTCCTCTTCTCTCTGTACACTAACGGCCTAGAAGAGACCATGCTGAGAGGGGGGAGGGACCTGCCAAGAGTGAAACATCGCCCGATCCCCGCTCTGCTTTATGCGGATGACGCAGTCATTTTAGCACGTACCCCCATCGAACTCCAGAAATCTCTATCTAAATATGCGGACTTCATGGGTGCCTTGGACTTGCACATCAACATCAAAAAAACTTTCGTCATGGTAGCTGGCGGGCAACGAAAAGCCACTAAGTCCATCTTTCTGAACAACGAAAAAATCGAAAAGACCTCACAATACCCATATTTAGGTATTATGATCGATGACAGTCTAAACTGGAAAGCGGCGGTTGAGGCCAGGAGACATCTCTTCAAACGAGCCATTATGGCGCTGATGAAGTTCTCCAATAAACTCGGAAAAAGACCACCAGTAGAACTGCTACAGATTTATGCCGCAAAATGCCAAGCCATAGCACTATATGGTGCAGGGATTTGGGGTCACACAGCCATTGGTTCTCTACAAAAAGAGGAGAATATCTTCATGAGATTCCTTTTGTCAACTCCAAGAGGTACCTCCACCTATGCCTCACACATGGAACTGGGAATCCCATACATCGAAGATTTAATAAAGATCCAACCTCTTCTACTTTGGAGGCGTGTTTGGTTGTCGGAAAAAAATAGCCTGACTAAAAATATTTTACGGGACACTATGGATTTGGACCATGCACACAAAATAGTCTGGCTCTCCTATGTAAGACACTTTTTTTCCGACCTAGGTTTACAAAAGTATTACCACTCGCCTGAAAAACTGAAAGAAATATCCAAAAAAGAACTGAAACAAATAGCGCTGAGCCACTTGGAATCCCTGAGACTGACTTTGCTGACATCAAAAAAATCTGTTATTCATGCGATTATGACACAGCAGTCCCCGAAAATCCAGTTATACTTGACTTTGGAGCTCACAGCATATGAAAAGATGCTCCTAACAAGGTTCAGAATGAATCTTTTCTACAGACTAGTGACATTTCCCGAAAAAAATAACTGGAATACACACATGGAACCGTGCCCATGCGATGATCTTTCCCTACAGTCCACCATGCACACAATACTGTTCTGCAAGTTTTTCCACACCCACCGAAAAATATGGCTAATCCCTTTATTAAAAAGATGGGGCCACAGACAATGTCGTCCAGCCATGCTAGCACTTCAGACTTTGGACTCCGAATGCACTTGTTATCACGTACTGAATTTTTTAAAGTGCATCATGAGGCACAGAAATAACTTGTGAAATAGACGACTAATTTGCACAGTATCTGTCCGTCTGTTTTGTCTCTTAAACTGTATATTTTTTAACAACAAATTCTTTTATGTATTTTGTGTGTTATGATAACTTTTATAACTTTTATGGTTTTGCACTGCTAAAAAACCGAATAAAGATTATTATTATTATTATTATTATTATTATTATTATGTTCAATAGTTTCACTTGAAAAAAAAAAGATTGTGCCTTTAAGGCAGAGTGATATGCATGTTTTTCCACAGGTAAAAAAAAAACAAGCCTTGGCATAGCCAATAAGTCTCACTTTTCGGACCTAATAAGTATTTCGTTATGCAACACAATATCCTTGGTGCAACAACATCAACTGTTCATGGCTAAACACTTAGAAGGTCCCAAAGGCGAGACCTATTGGCTGTGCCAATGCTTGTTCTGTGTCTTTCGCCGCCTTCTTGCCTCCTTTTGTCTTTTGTTCTCTCTCCTTGGCTGGTTCAAAGTCAGCCGAGGGAATTTTTTTTCTTCCAGATTTTACTGTTTTAAATTTATTCTGATTATTTGTAATTGTCTTCTTTGATGGCTTCCCAATAACCGAATGAAACATCATTTGATTATTTGAAGTGCCAGTCCCCAAAATTAAGTGGTGCTACCTGTAAGCACCTCCTCAAATTAAGCACTGGTTTTAATCAAGGCCTTGGTCTCTTATGGTCTTCCGAGCCAGCTTCTGTCTTCTGAGACATATGTAATTTTCTAATGCACCTTCAGGATGTAATTTTTTTCTCTGACCTTCAAAATATAGCAGCTTGGTTCTAATAAACAGCTAAAGTAATCCAATGATTAACGCTCACCAGAACTGTCTATCAAACCTCACCTCTCGTCTACAACAAAGAAATACAACTGCAGTGCTGAACAGTGCCCTTGAAAATGTTATGACCGTTTAGCAAGTGATAATGTGCTTTCTGTTGGGAGGAGACACAGCACAAAGCACATTTGAATGTTTGGAGCCCAGTATCTCTCTTCTATTAACCTGAAGTACATACTGATGTTATTTTGAAATAACTCAGTTGGTCTGTTGTTATCTCGAGTTACTGCACCTATTGTGTTGCTCTTATTTCATTAGAACTCTCTTATTTTCTGTTTTGTTTTGGAAAGGTCATGGCGATTGTTGGGCATTTATTTACAATCACCACTGTTGGCATACCTGTTATCGTGGCAAAAGGCCGCTTTTGCGTTCCTGTGTAGGAATCGCGGCCTTATTGCCAGTTTCCAAGCCCTTTAATGTTCCCACTTTTTCACTTTTACCCTCAGGAGTAAGTAAATGAGCTGACATAATGAGTGAGTAAAATATTATGTTATATGTAAGTTTCTGAAGCACTAGGTAGTCCTGCTGACACCGGAGCGCTGTACAACGGGAAAAAGTAGGTTCCCTCAGCAACGTCAACAATGTAAAATCAATAAAATAACTAACACGGCCAACATAACCTGTAACTACCAAAGAGACACTGACAATATTTGAAGAATAATAGAACCACACAATAACAAGAATTAACGGGAAAAGTCTACAAAATGAGACTGAACAAGTCTAATATTGGTGGCCCGTAAAAACAAGGGGGCATATTACCAAGCAATAGCGATAATTATTGCTATTGCTTGGTTAGAGACCAAAATTTACCGCTGCGCTGCGGCGATTTTTACCGCAAATAAACCTTGGTATTACCAAGGTTTATCGCAAATGCGATAAAAATCGCCGCAATGCATGAATATCGCTGAAAAGTCAGCGATATTCATGCATTACCGAGCTAATGCTCTTAGCCATGTTATCCACCTCCCATTGGATAACATGGCTAAGAACTGCTCAGGGCAGGTGTTAGCTTTTGGAGATATTCGCGCTTAGCGCGAATATCTCCAAATGTTGGTAATAGGAGATAGCGATGTTAGCGACTGTTTTCAGTCGCTAACATCTTGGCACGCCCACTTTGCATATCATTAGTGATAAATATCACTGACATGCAAAGTGGGGCCCAAGATGGTCGCTATCTCCTACTAGCTGTCGCTAACTGGTGTTAACGACAGCTAGGTAATAGGGAGATAATTTAATCTCCGCTTTCTTGGCTTTTAAAGCCAAAAAAGCAGAGATAAACCCCCTTGATAATATGCCCCAAGATTTGTGCGGTTGCCTACCTAGCGCTACATAAAGCAAAATATAGCACATATTTACTACATATTATAAAGGCCCACGAGCACCGCTCAATAGTAAATCTACGCCAATATTTTAAACTGCTTCCTGAAATTTGGCAAATATTTCACTTATCTTATATTTTCAAACTCGAATGAACTCCACTGCCAGGGCAGGCTCTAGGGCAATGCGATCGGTGCCACCGCACAGGGCGCTGCCTTGGGGTGGAGGCGTCATTTTTGCAAGTATATTAATATTTTAAAAGCACCTGCTCTGCGTTCCTGGCCTCCAGCAACTTTCAGGCTACAAAAAATGTCAAGATAACTCCTGTGATTAATCGTCTTCCTGGAAAGAGAGTGGAGGTTTGTCTAGTAGAAGTTTGGACTCATCCTAAGGTAGTGCAGAGGTTACAATGCCTGCTGCTAAGAATGTGTACCATGCAGACCTGAAAATATAATGTAAATGTAATGTATGCATATAATGTAATAGGTCAGTGGGTTACTGTTTCTGTAAAAGAGCTCTTTTTGTTACTTGTAGTTTATAAGTCAAAATCCTAATATAGAACATTGAGTTATTAACTGTCATCAAAAAGCTGCATGCAAACTGGGAGGTATATGTTAGAGCTATATGTTTTTGCACAGTCTTTCCTTATCCTAATCTTCCCAAAAGGGTTAATTTGGGTAGAAAACGATTCTTATTATTAAAGAGAAGCACCTAACAATGGTGTTACGTTTTAAGTTCCGAATTTGTGCTTTTCCACTATAAGGACTCTTAAACTATATTGCCTACCAGTATCGATGACATGCCACTCCTACACCACACCTTGTAGTCCAATCTGATGTGACATTTCCTATACACTGATTTACACACATATGATTGTCTCTGTTTATTTATTTTTATTTATTTTATTTTATGCGTTTTTATGTAGCGCGGACTTTACCCAAAGGTGTCAGAGCGCTTCACAACAGGAACAGTAGTGAAACATGAGGAAAAATTACAGGTCAGCATGCTACAAAAGCAAACGTTACGTTACATAAGGCTATAGTGACAATTGTGCATGTATCAAAAGGAAACAAAATACAAGAGGTAGCAAAGAATACGTTACAAGAGGGAAAAAAAAGTGACATGTGAGTATGTTGAAAAAACGTACAAATAGAGGTATAATCCTGCACTAAATGGCTGATACTTAAAACACAAGAACAAAGGTTATGTTACATGAGGCAATGGTGGCAAATGTGCATGTATCAAAAGCAAACAAAATACAAGAGGTAGCAAACAATACATTACAAGAGGGAAAGTGGCGTGTGCATGTTACAAAGGAGTACACAATACAAGTAGAAGTATAATACTGCAATAAATGGCAGACTCTCAAACCACAAGAACACATTGGGAAGGCACTTCTATAGTCATGTAGAACAGAATTTCCTATAATAAAAGGACTTTCTTCAGATAATAGAGAGGGCATGAATTAACTTTGGCAGTGTCTTTGAAGGAGGAGAGCTTTGAGGTCAGTTTTAAAGGCCTGGGAAGAGGTGGTGGTCCGGAGCTGAGGCGGAAGTGAGTTCCAGATTCTCACCGCGTTGCCTAAAAAGGATTGGGCCATCGACCTTACCTTCTTGAAAGTGGGGGGTTCAAGTAATAGATTTTCCGCATTACGTGATGGTCTAGAGCCTCCAGAGAGTTTCAGTTTATTCGCTAGGTAGCAAGGAGAGGAGGACTGCAAGGCTTTGTGGGTGATACAGGCAGCCTTGTAGATAGATCTTGCCTCGATGGGAAGCCAATGGAGGGTGGATAAAATGGGTGTGATGTGGTCGCTTCTTTTGGCCCCATATATGAAACAAGCTGCTGAATGGAGAATAGATTTAGGGATGGGTTCAGGAGTACAGCCAAGACAGGGCTGCGTTCATCCCCTTCTCACTGAGGGATGTGTACAGACTTGTGTCTGTCACAGTGGAGGCTCCTCCTCTAAGACAGAGGAGTGTAATCCCACTGCTTTCAAGCAGTGCGAGAAGAGGAAACATACAATGATATTAACTTTCAGTTATTATCATTTTATGTTTGTGCTGCTTTGCAGGCCGGCGGGTGGGCGGGGCTGCTCTGCTCTTGGAGCAGGGCAGGGGAGGAGGTGTTTGCCCACTCCTAAGTGCGCAATGACTGTTTGGTTAGCCCTTTGGGGCTGCCCAAACCAGTCATGCGCACTTTACCCGTTCTCCATGTAGGCTGCCTTACAGCCTGCATGGAGAACATGCCCTGGCCCCCATTCCCTGGTTGAGCGTCAAACCAGCACTGCAGCGTTGTGATTGGTCAGGGGAGCCTGGGTGCCTACCAATTACAATACTGTAGTGTTGTGATTTGTCAGTGGGGCCTTGCTGTGCTTTCTGTTCCTCCAGGAGAGCCAGAGCTGAGATGCGAGATGCTGGGGGAAGGCAACTTAATTTTTTTTAATTTATTTTTTATTATGCACATCCTCACACCACTCCCCCCGTCCCCCGCGAGCCATGCCGGCCGCCACTGGTCTGTCACATAGTCTATTTCCGTAGTTGACCATGAAGTTGAAAGCATGTTGACCATGGAGTTGAATGCCGAACTAAAACAGTAATGTTATAATGAAGTATGAGGACGAACCCCTTTCAATCCAGCATTTAGGACATCACCAATGTCGAGAATCTCTTCCCAGAGACAAACTGTCACCTTTAGAGTTGTTGCTAAGGTGTTAGCATCCATACCATAAAAGGGAAACATAAGGCAATCACTGTCATGGAGACAGTACCAAGGGTGATATAAGAAGAGGGAGGGGTGAAACCATAAAGAAGATAAGAAACAGGATGTGTAATAAAAACAAATACCATCATAAATATGTAAATTATGTCACCTTCCCATAGATGTCACATTAAAAATGAAAACTAGAGAAACACGAAGATGACACAACAATCCCAGAGTAGATTAAGTGAAGTGCATATTGTTAGTTAACACAATAGCCAAGTAATATAAAAAGATTTCAGCCGCAGAGATATGTCCTTCAATAAACAAAATCAATATTGCCTCAAGCGTTACATTGTCTCTTACAATACACCAATCTTTCTTACTCTGCAGACTCAGAGACCTCATATTGCCACTTTTCCACAACAGGGTTCTATCCCATATTTTTCCGCTATCCAAATCATCTCTGGCACTGATATATTTATTTTTCGTCAAAATTAGAAAATAAGTATGAACAAGAATCTCATGCCACAGAGCATACAAATGCCGAAAAGCCCCCAGAAAGGGGTCAAATTCATCTTGTTCACCAAAAGAAGATCAAAGAACAGAAATACTAGTTTATCTTCAGGAACAACAGATGAACTAGGTAAAGATGATGAACGTAGTCAATATAAAATAAAGTCCCTTAAATGTTGGGTATGGAAAGGATACAAAAAAAGTGATGAATGGAATTCTTGAATTAATCTTAGCCACTGGTAATAAGATGGGCCGCATCTCAATGCATCATTATTTTACACACCATATCACCTCCTTTTGGATCCGGCCTGATCCAATCGGAACAGTCCAGCCTGAACTGTCAAGCCAGGTCCTTCTGAACTGGAACACAAGCAAACCAGGATCAGTTTCACCCTAGTTATGGGATCCACAGCTGGGTCCAAAATTAGGCAACATGGTGTGCAAATGGATGATTTATTGAGATGCAGCCCATGTAATATTTTTTACTGCTGTGAGATTAGAGAGTGCTTCATTTTTAAAGAGACAAGAACTGGGCTGGACATTGAAGTTATTTTATCTGTTTACTGAGTTCTGAGCTCGTGTGCCCACACTACCTCTCTGACAAGCTTTTAACTGGTTGCCGCCCTCCACCCTGAGAGTCAAGTCCAGAAATGGCTGTACTTGGCCCCAATTGCAAAACCATTGTAGAACAGGCCACAGGGCACCAGTGGGAAACTTCCTCGATCCCTTGGAGCCTAAGAACTCCTGTGTGCACTTGTGGCCTCAAATGGGTTCTGACACATGTAGTAAATTGTACAATAACAGCGACTGCCCATCTGTGCGGTAATAGGTGAACTTCGATATTGAGCTATGCTGATAAACACTGTACCTGTGTGGCATTGGAATTGAGAAACAACAAGAGTCAACCACTCACCTTCAAATTCAACAGATTGTCATTGAAGGCTAGAAATAACTAGCTGTGAGATAAACAGGGATTCTAAGAAGATGAGGACAGTGTAGACAGAGAGTGCAGTCAGTCAGTCAAAATACTTTATTGCGATAACTTAATATCATATAAAGACAATGGCAAGTACAGGTTATTTAAAATACATATACAATAAATACATAGTTTAAAAACGGTTGAGATACATACAAAAGAAATAAAAAGACATACAAAAAGTCATACATATAGTGCAACATGCGAGGTACTAAGAGCCCCAGAATAAGACATATCTAAAACCAGATATATCCCTGTTACAGGTCCTATTATGGTCACAAAGTGCCTTTTATAATACTCAGTTCATTCTATTGAAGGGGGATTATTATTTTTCAACCTAATATTCCTGCTCCTAATAGCACTCACTAGGAAGCTAGCCACATAGAACATAATCCTAGGAGTCTGCAGAAGCTGTAAATAAATAAGAGCAGGTTTAACTTGAATAAATCCAGCCTCCTTTAGGATGGGCACAAGAAACTTCCTCCTCGCCTCTACGTAATGCCCACAGAACATCACTAAGTGCATAGTATTTTGTTCTGAGAAATGGTCACAGGAACATGGTAACGCCTTTTCTGGGGTACTCCATACAGGATAAAAACCAAGATTAAAATGTATCAAGTTAAAACGAAAACGAGTTAAAATAAACCTGTGGTAAGGGTGGGTCACCATGTTCAAGTAGCTTTCTGGGCCGTCAGGTATAGACAATATTAGACTGACCCTAACACCTGTTTTTTTCAACTCACTCTCTTCTCTTTCCAGGGATAAAAGCTCTCTCATTGCACACTTTGTTAATACAATATCTTTGGGTGTTATAGACTCTGTTGCTGAGTATAACTCTGGCCTCCCCAGCTTGGTGAAAGTATCCTTAATGTAAGTCAACCACTTAATGTTATTAACTTTATCCAAACACAGACAATCTTTCATGATAATGTGATTTAGGGGAATTTCTTTGTTAAGCCACAAAATTCAGCCAAGCTACGAGAGGTGCTGTTTTTATCAAGTCTGTGATGTAGCCTTCCCCAAGTTCCAAGTGTACAGTGTAGGACGGAGTTGATTGTGGGACACCAAGAACAGATCTGAAGAATTTATTTTCCATGATCTGTAGGGAGTCTAGACCCCTGTAACCCCAAATTGAGCTGCCATAAGATGCAACTGAAATACATTTAGCCTTATAAATTTTCATTATGGCTGCATTTGGCCTGGCCCCCAGTTTCTTAGAGAACCCCTGGAGAGCTGAAGATGTTCTTGCTAACGAGATTACTCTGTTCTTTAGCTGGGGTCCCAAGTTACCCTTTTCATCAAAAGTGATCCCTAGGTAAGGGAAGGAAGCTACTCGAGCAAGCTTCTCCCGTCCACAAAAAAAAGTTTTATGACAGTTTTTCCTTGCTGCACTGCCCATAAGCATAATTTGGGACTTCTTCGCATTTATTTTTAGGTCAAGTGAGCCCATAAAAGTTTCAAAGGCGTCCAAAAGACGTTGGAGCCCCACCTCGGTACGTGCAAGAAGTACCGCGTCATCCGCGTAAAGGAGAACAGGGATCCCCTGCTCCCCTACACGCGGAATGTCAAGGGTCACGTCCCTCAGGGCGGGTTCTAGAGCATTCACATATAATGTGAACAAAAGGGGTGCAAGAATGCACCCCTGTCTGACCCCCTTTTCTGAAGCAAAGTCCTCCGTACACCGTCCAACCGTGGTGACTCTAATTTTAGCTGTAAGGCCCGAGTGCAGGTCTGCCAATAAGTTAACTATTGTCCTGTCCAAGCCCATTTCTAGCAATATGGACCAAAGCTTTGATCTGTTGACCAGATCAAAAGCAGAGGAGAGGTCCATGAAACCAAGGTACATGGACCCCGCCTTGGCCTTGGTGTATTTCTCTACCAGCATACGCAAATTAAGACATTGGTCCTGAGTGCTTCTTTTGGGTCTAAATCCATATTGAACATTGGTCAGAATACTTTTCTCAGTTGCCCACTCATTGCAGTCATGATACTCAACAAGCCGAGGTAACACTTTACAAGAAATGTTGTATAAGGTTTGAATTGGCATATCATGAGAAAGTATAATAATATTGTCCCTTGAATTATAGATATTAGTGCACCTTGATGTTCACCTTCCATGCTTCCTCTTCCAAAAGTGAGGTACTGTGACAAGTGGGGACAGTAATCGTATTTACCCATGTGACTGCCAATGATATGTTAACTACGGTAATGTTTCTTTACACTCATGAGTGAAAAGCCGATGCTAAAAGGAGATGTCAATGAGATCATGAGGTGCATCCACTCCAGATATGTATCTGTAGCCCTTTCTCCTTTCCCCTTATAAGTGTCCAGGAGGTAAATCCCTGGAAAGCAGAACTTTAAAGAACACACAGGGGGAGAAGATGTGCGTAAAGGTTAGTAAATCTTGAAGAACATGATGGAAGTACTAGTGGAAGTGCTAATAATGGTGAGGGTGAGAATAGTTGTAATGACGGTAGTAGTGGTGTTGGTTCCGATGGCAGTAATTGTGCTGGTGGTGAGAATGAAGGTTATGGTACCAGTGGTGGTTTAATGGTAGTTCTAATTGCGGTAGTGGGGGTAATTGTGGTAATGGTAGGAGTATTAGTGGTAATGGTGTGAGATAATGGTTTGTTGGAAATTGTGATAGTGATAATTGTGATGGTGGTAGTGTTGGTTATTTGTAGTGATGTAGTAATGCTGGTGGTAGTAATAATGATCAGTGCAATACTGGTGACATTAATAGTGATAAAAATGGTAGTGATAACTGTGTTCATAATTGTGGATGTGGTAATAATTGTGTTGGTGATTCTGGTGATGTTAGTAAGGGGGTGGTGTTGGTGATAATTGCAGTGGTAATGGGGATGGAGGTAATGGTGGTGGTAATGCTGATGACGGTAAGGTAAACATCCTTTACCACGAATGTGTTACAACGAATGCCATTACCCCACATTTTTTACTCGACGAAATCTTGTGTGGCTCACTGGTTAGAGGAGGCAGACCTGGAAGCAGAGGTCAGCCCGAGACCAGGGTTCAATTCCCGGCTCGGCGGGGTCTTGAGTTCTAAAATGTCCATGGACTCGACAATTCTCGCTCCGGTGCCTACTCGATTCACGGGTTCACACTCTGCGACTCTGGGCAATAGCTTGCTTAATCTCCACAACGGCCCCTCGCGGCGGGATGCCTGGCTTTCACCTTGCGGATACCCTGCCGGGGTTATCTCACAGGGGAATACCAGGACAGGTTCCCTAAGCAAGCGCTTAGAAACCGCTCGGTGATTTGCGCTATATAAATTCCTGTACATTTACATTTACATTTACATTTACATTTACAATGCAGAGCTTTACACCGCAAACAATTACAACGCATTCCCCATTACAACGCCCGTGAAGATAGAATAGTAAATCATGTTGTAATGGGGAATGCGTTGTAATGATTGTGCTGTAAAGCCCTGCGTTGTTTAAAAGATTTTACTGAGTAAAAAATGTGGGATAATGTCACATGTTGTATACGCCTGTGGACTAAAGTGTCCTATTATGGCGGTAATGGTGGTAGTGGCAGTAATTGCGGTAAAGGTAGTAATGTTGCTGATACTGGTGGTGGTAATAGTGGAGGTAGTAATGTTGGTGATAAGAGTGGTGGTGGTTTTACTGGCAGTTGTCATGTTATTGGTGATGGTGGTAATGTTGGTGGTTGTGGTAATGGTGGGAATGATGTTGGTGCCAGTAATAGGGGAGGTGCTAATGTTGATAATGGTGGGAGTAGCGTGGCACTGGTGGTGATAATGTTGGTAATGAAAGTGGTGATGATAATTGTGGTGATGATAGCTGTGGTGGTATGGGTGATTATGATTGTGGTGATAGTGGTAATGGTAATGGTAGTGAAAATGGTGGTAGCAATGTTGATAATGATGATGGTGGTACTAATAATGGTGGGGGGTGGTAAGGGTGGAGTAGTGATCATGCTGATAGTCGTGATGGTAAGAGTAATGGTATTGGTACTACTGGTATTAATGGTAATGGTAGTAATGTTAGTGGTAGTAATGTGTCATGAATCCCCTTTTCTAGGCAATGCCCAGATCCTGATTCAGTAAGAAAACCCACCCTTTCCCGTGCACCTGCACTGCCAGTATGTAAGTGTGTGTGCTTTTAATTACGTGTACTTTTCACTTTACATGGCTTCTTTGTTTGTCTCATTTCATGACACTCGTTTTTTCCTGTTAGGTGGTCTGCTAAGTAGATCTTTAAAGAGTTCCATGTTAGCCTGAAGTAAGGTTAAAGAAATGCGTCAAGGAGCGCTCTCAGAAGCTGCGCGCAGGACGCGCTGAATGTGAAAACCGCTTTGAGTTTTCCGCCGCTTCCGAGAGCGCTCTCTGAAGCTGCGCGCAGGACGCGCTGAAGGTGTTAGACGCTTCGAGAGTTTTCTCTGCAGAGGCGTTACGTGTGCACGTAATTTCTTGGGTGCGGTTAACTATTTAAACCGCACCCAAACTCCAGAATTCGCTTTGCCTCGTGTTCTCCGATCGAGAGAGGTCGCGCTTGACATCGTCTTGGAGGATTTCAGCAGATGAGCGCCGACCTGCACCTGGAGACTTCCTGAAGATTTCCTGGAGACTTTGAAAGAATCTGCAAGGACAAGAAAGGTTAAAAGTTAAGTGACAGTTCAAATTTATAGGCGCCCTTCGCAAGAAAGAATGAGACTTTGAAAGAAGTGGTTTCTGGCGGCGCAAGAAAAGGAAAGACTTTGATAGAAAGTAAATGATTCTTGTGATGCTGAACAAGAATAGATTTTTGCAATTGTGATGTGCAATGTTGTTGAATTTATAACTCCTTGTTATTTAAAGGTCTTTAAACTGGAGGAAAATATGTTTTTGTTTGGGAAGTGTTTTCTTGTCTTTTCTTTGGAGTTGCTTTAACAGGTTTTACTGCGCAGAAAGAATTCCCTGAACTCCCTATTTGAAAACCTAATTGAAAGCAATTGCAAGTAAGTCAGTAGTCTTAGGAGGTTCTTAAGTTCATGTTTAATAGGAACAATTCTAAGATAATCTTCTTCAATTGTAGAGACTCATCACCAGAAACACAGAGCACATTGGATTAGCCCCCGGACAGTTTAGCGGACGACGATCCAACATCCCACCACCACAAGACAAAGAAATACTGGACCAAGACCAACTACTTCTGATCGCAGGTAGGAGCAACTAAGGTCCTAGACCCCAAAGTTAATCAGAGAGTAGGTTAGAGAAGAGATAGCTTCAGGGACCAATTAAACAACCCCTTCCTCATTTGTTGTTCGCAGGTCGACAGCAAGTAAATCTACACTTCAACGTCCAGTACCGGCCCTCCTCCCATATTTCTAGTTCTATGCTTAGCTGTATTTATTAGTCAGCAAGTTTATAGTTAGGGATTTGGGAAGTTGGTCACTTGCGTCTCTGCGGAAATCCTCTGCGTTGCCTTCATCCACTCTACGATTTAAGGTAAGAGACAACGCAGTGAGAACTTGACAGAAGGCAAAGCCCACGAGTAGCTTTTCGCCCAGACGCAATGGACCAAGTTTCCTTACAAGATATTGTCGCTGTGCTTAAGGATTTAAGAGATGAGAATGCATCTCTTCGTAGTGATATGGCAGCCTTACAAACCGCAATACAGCAAAGGCCAATTTTAAAACCTGCAACCTTTATAGACACAACCTCAGAGTCAGGAGCTCAGTCGCAGATTCAAGTGGTAACCCCTGTATCTACGCCTTTGGCACAACCTGAAAGATTTTACGGGGATGTTAACAAGTTCTCCATTTTCTTACAGCAATGCCATTTACACTTCCTAGCCAAAAAATCTGCTTTTCCCGATGATTCTTCTAAGGTGGCATTTATGTTATCTTATTTTGGAGGAGATGCAGCTCTTTGGTCAGTACCTTTGGTAGAAAGCGATGATCCCATTTTATATAATTTAAACAATTTTGAGCGAGCTTTAAAGAAAATCTTTTCAAAACATGTCTTTGTCCAATCCTCAGATAATGAGTTACTCAATTTAAAGCAAGGGTCTTCTGATTTACTTCATTACATCTCTCAATTCAATCGCCTAGTTTTAGAAGCCAAGTGGCCTTATGATAAAAGAGTTTCTATATTTTACAGAGGCTTAAAAGATGATTTAAAGGACATGGTTACGCAAATTTTAGAACCACCTGAAGACATTAAAGATTTCATAGATTTAGTGGTAAAACTGAATCACCGTCTAGGAGAAAGAAAGGGAGAAAGGGGGAGGAGTGACCACAAGTATCCTTTTGTAAAAGAGAAAAGTATCTCTCCTCGAGAATCAGTCCCCAAACTAGATGCTGTGGAACCTATGCAGATTGGTTCTATAAGAGGTCCCCTTACAAAGGAGGAAAAGGATAAGAGACGTAAGTTAAATCAATGTCTTTACTGTGGAAAGACGGGACATTTCGTTAAAGATTGTCCAACAAAACCCAATAAAGGAAGGACTAAAACTTCTGATGTGGCCTTGATTCAAGAGCTTTCGGAAAACTAGAAGACTCGGTGAAGGTCGAGGTCAGTTCATCGAGTGCAATTCCCAGTTTGGCCTCTACTGTTCCCCCTTTGGGATGTAAACATTTCTGTATTTTAGTGGAATTAAAGAGTTTGATTCCTTCCTCTCCGACTAAAAGAGTAGAAGCAGTTTTAGATTCTGGCGCTACCGGTAATTTTGTTGACACTCAATACTTCTCTCAATTAGGTTTTAAGTCCGTTCAGAAAGATCATCCTGAGATTGTAAGAGCAGTAGACGGTAAGGAACTGACTTCCGGTCCAATAAATAGACAGTCAGAAGTATTGGAAATGGACTGTTCACCAATTCACAGAGAAAGGATTCATTTTGATATTATTGATGCCCCTCAGTTCAAATTAATATTAGGTATACCTTGGTTAGTACAACACAATCCATTAATTGATTGGGCTTCAAAAACAGTGACTTTTAGATCCACTCATTGTATCAATAACTGCTTTCAATTGAACAAGTCTAATGATACAATTTAAGGTTTTGACTTTAGCTCGGACTCTTCTAGTGTTTTGGCTCTCGAGGGGGTCCCTTCAGTTTACTCCGATCTATTCGATGTATTCGACAAGAAAAAGGCCAATACCCTTCCGCCACACAGGGACTTTGACTGTAGAATTGATTTAGTTCCCGGAGCAACTCTACCCTGCAGTAGGATTTACGCCTTAACAGAAAAGGAAAACGTGCATCTTAGAGAATATTTAGATGAATATCTTGCAAATGGTTTCATTAGGCATTCCAGATCACCTGTGTCATCTTCTCTTTTTTTTATTCCAAAAAAGGGAGGTGAGTTGCGCACGTGCATAGACTATAGAGCCTTGAATAATGTGACAATTAAAAACAGATACCCGTTGCCTTTGATTCCTACTCTGTTAGATCAGGTTAAGAGGGCAACAATCTACACCAAGTTAGACTTACGCGGAGCTTATCATCTCGTAAGAGTTCGGGAAGGCGATGAATGGAAGACGGCCTTCCGCACAAAATTTGGCCTTTTCGAATATCAGGTCATGCCTTTCGGACTATGCAATGCTCCAGCAGCGTTTCAATTTTTCATCAACGAGGTGTTACATGAGTTCATAGATGTTTGTTGTGTGGTTTATATCGATGACATTCTGATATTTTCTAATTCTGAAGAAGAACATGTTCAACAAGTGCGTGCCATTCTTCAAAAACTACTTGCAAATTCTCTGTTTGTTAAATTGGAAAAAAGTCAATTTCATGTCACAAAAGTAGAGTTCCTGGGCTATGTCATCAGCCCCAAGGGAATTGAAATGGACCCAAAAAAGGTAGAAGCTGTAGACTCCTGGTCCAGTCCCACTACGGTAAAACAAGTACAGAGTTTCCTAGGATTTGCTCATTTTTACCGTCGTTTTATTCAAGACTTTTCCCAAATAATTACTCCAATTACAAAACTTCTTCGAAAAGGAGTAAAATTCATTTGGTCAGATCAGGCGGAAAAGGCCTTCCAAGAATTAAAGAAAAAATTCATTTCAGCTCCTATACTGAGTCCTCCTGATCCCAGTCAACCCTTTATTGTAGAAGCTGATGCTTCACAATATGCTTTAGGAGGAATTTTATCTCAAAGGGATAAAAACACAGGACAAATGCATCCTATAGCTTTTTATTCCAGAAAATTGTCTCAGGCTGAATTGAATTATGCTATAGCTGACAAGGAGCTTTTGGCAATAAAAGCAGTTTTCGAAGAATGGCGCCATTACCTGTTAGGAGCTCGTCATCCTATAACGATTTACACTGATCATCGAAATCTCCAAGTGTTAAAATCTGTAAAAGCTTTAACTGCTAGACAACTCAGGTGGTCAATGTTTTTTAATGACTACAATTTTGTGATCACATACCGACCCGGAAAGGAAAACTTAAAGGCTGATGCTTTATCTAGAATGGGATACAATTCACCAGACTCTTCTTCAGAAGAAAGTCAACCAATCTTGCCTGTGTCACGATTTCAAGCTTGTTTAACCTCTAGTGATATCATAGCTGAAATCAAAAAGGAGTTAGACAAGAAAGGTTTTGATCATTGGAAGAAAGAGTTACCTTTCTTACAAGTAAGAGATGAGTTAATGTATATGCATGATTTAATCTTTGTACCTACTGAGTCGATAAGAAAAGATATCCTTCATTGTCATCATGACACTTCTCTTTCTGCTCATCCTAGCAAGATTAAAACTTATGAGCTCATAAAGAGAACCTTTTGGTGGCCGTCTATGTTTAAAGAAGTTCAGACCTTTGTGGAAACTTGTGGTGTTTGCATTCAAAATAAACCGTCACATCAAGCTCCTAGTGGTTTGCTGACCCCTCTTCCTATTCCACCTCATCCATGGCACACTATTTCTCTAGATTTTATAGTTGAGCTTCCAAAGACCAATAAAGGCTTTACTACTATCTTAACGATTGTAGATCAATTCTCCCGTATGGCTCATTTTATTCCTCTAAAGAAATTACCTACTGCTTTGGAATTAGCACAACAGTTGATGGTTAATGTCATTCGATTACATGGAATCCCTTCAGTGGTAATTTCCGATAAGGGATCCCAATTTATTTCCCATGTTTGGAAAAATCTGAGCTCTTTATTGAATATGGAAGTTAAACTATCCTCAAGCTATCACCCTCAAACTGATGGTCTAACTGAACGAACCAACCAGACCATAGAACAGTTTATTCGTTGTATGTTAACCTCAGAAGAAGGGGAATGGTCAGATTTGTTAAGTCAATTAGAGTTTGCTTACAACAATGTAGATCATACTTCCCTCGGGATGTCCCCATTCTTTTGTAATTTTGGGTTCCATCCTAAAAAATTTCCCTGTACTTCTAAAAAAGAATGTTCAGTGCCTACTATTTCAGAATATGTTTCCAAATTATCCTCTATTCAAGATCAGGCAGCTTTCCATCTAGCTCAAGCCAAAGAAAATCAAAAGAAATCTGCAGACAAACATAGGACAAAACAACCTGAATACGTTCCTGGAGATAAAGTCTGGTTAAGTACTAAGAACTTAAAACTTAAGGGTCAGCACAAATTTAACCCGAGGTTCATTGGTCCTTTCTCAATCGAAAAGGTAGTGAATCCAGTCTGTGTAAAGTTGATCCTCCCCAGAAAATATCAGATTCATCCAGTGTTTCACGTGTCCTTAGTGAAGCCCTTTAACTCGCAAACACGTTTCAGCAAACCACCTGCATCAGTGATTATAGATGGTAACCCAGAATTTGAGGTGAAAGCAATCTTGGACTCCAAAAGAGTCGGGGGAAAATTTTTCTATCTAGTGGACTGGAAGGGTTATGGTCCTGATGAAAGGTCGTGGGAGCCTTTAGAACACTTAAAGAATTCTCCTCCATTGGTAAAATCTTTTCATGCGAGGCATCCGAACAAACCCAAACCTATAGTACCAGTTTTGGGGGGGATCTTGAGGAGGGAGTACTGTCATGAATCCCCTTTTCTAGGCAATGCCCAGATCCTGATTCAGTAAGAAAACCCACCCTTTCCCGTGCACCTGCACTGCCAGTATGTAAGTGTGTGTGCTTTTAATTACGTGTACTTTTCACTTTACATGGCTTCTTTGTTTGTCTCATTTCATGACACTCGTTTTTTCCTGTTAGGTGGTCTGCTAAGTAGATCTTTAAAGAGTTCCATGTTAGCCTGAAGTAAGGTTAAAGAAATGCGTCAAGGAGCGCTCTCAGAAGCTGCGCGCAGGACGCGCTGAATGTGAAAACCGCTTTGAGTTTTCCGCCGCTTCCGAGAGCGCTCTCTGAAGCTGCGCGCAGGACGCGCTGAAGGTGTTAGACGCTTCGAGAGTTTTCTCTGCAGAGGCGTTACGTGTGCACGTAATTTCTTGGGTGCGGTTAACTATTTAAACCGCACCCAAACTCCAGAATTCGCTTTGCCTCGTGTTCTCCGATCGAGAGAGGTCGCGCTTGACATCGTCTTGGAGGATTTCAGCAGATGAGCGCCGACCTGCACCTGGAGACTTCCTGAAGATTTCCTGGAGACTTTGAAAGAATCTGCAAGGACAAGAAAGGTTAAAAGTTAAGTGACGGGGGCGTGGCTTAGCGGGCGATCATGGCGGACGTGGCTTGCTAGAGCTCCCGCCGGCCCGACACTTATCCTGGCGTTATCCTGGTCCCTGAACCCTACGGAGTGTACCACGACCGAGGAGACCCGAGCGGACGTCGCTGGGAGCCGTCCGGTGCCCGACACGAAGCGCGGAGACCATCTGGCGCGAAGAGGCGAGTGGGTGAAGCGAGCGGCCTGGTGCCCGTCGGACAGGCCGGGGCCTCAATTTTGGCGTGCCCGGGCCGGACCCGGGGCAGACGGCGCCGCTCCCGGACGGCGCTCCAGGGCTACCCACTACCAGCGGCCCATCGAGGAGTGCCCTATCTCTCCCCACATTGCCAGCGGTGGGGGCCCGTGCCTCTGTGGGAGCCTTGGTGGAGCTGCGGCCTTCCTGACCTCGGCGGAGCCGGGGCCTCGAGTTTGGCGGCCCCCGCACATCGTGGACCCTTTGATCCTGGGACCCTCCGCTGTTGGCGCCTGCAGCGCCCTGCATCCTTTGGCGCATTCTGCTGCCGGCGGGCACGGCGCTCTTCACTGCGGCCAACCGCGGTGCCGGGCCGTCGGTGCGCGCTGCACCCTCCGCCCTCGTGGACCGAGGCGAGTCGGGCGGGGGCGGCCAGTGCTCGTGACGAGCCGGGGGTGCCGGTGAGGCCGGTGTGGCCCGGGCGCCGGCCCGCTGAGGGGACCGCCGAACTGCGCAGGAGCAGGTGCAGGACATTGTGCCCCTGCGTACATTGGGGCTCGCTGGTTCCACTGGCATAGATCGGAGGAGTCGGACACCTGGGGAGAGGCTTCCATGCGCTGGGTTCTGGCGGGGCTGCACGACCTGAGTCCCTCCCTGTGACCGACGGCTCGGCGACGGCGAGATCCTGAGTGGACTGGTGTGCTTCGGCCGCCCCGGCTGGGGCCTGAGTGGGGGACCCTCGAGCGGTGTGACCCCCCTACAGGTGCGTGCCACTGGTAGATCGCCTTTGCCGCCGCCGCCATGACCAGGGGCACGGCCGCCACAAAGACTGGGCCAATCGACAAATTTACCGGCCCCGGTGGAAGTGTTGGAGCGGCTGGTGGGGGCCAGAGTGCTGGACCGGACAACGCGGCGCTGCTGACGGCCATCAACCAGTCCCGTGATATGTTAGATGCGAAAATCGGAGCGGTGGGAGCCGATGTGATGCTTCTGCGCCAGGACCTCCGCAACGCAGTCGCTCGCATAACGGAGACGGAGACCAGGGTCACGACAGTAGAGGGTGATGTTGGCGTCCTTAAGAAGAAGTTTGCCGACATGGAACAGACTCAACGAGGCCTGGCACTGCGGGTGGAAGATGCCGAGGGGCGGGCGCGACGGAACAACCTGCGCTTTGTTGGCTTTCCGGAGGACTGTGAGAAAGGGCCCATGGATGTCTTCCTGTCTCGGTGGCTGGAGAGCTGGCTGCCCCCGGACGCCCTGTCGAGCTGCTTTGTGGTGGAGCGCGCGCATCGCACCTTGACGCAGAAACCGCCGGTTGGGGAGCGACCTCGCCCGATCATCGCAAGGCTCCTTAACTTTCACGACAGGGATGTTATACTCCGGGAAGCGCGGCTCAAGGACACGCTGCTCTATGACAACCACAAGATTATGATATTCCCTGATTACACCAAACTGGTTCACCAGCAGAGGCATTCCTTTCTGGAGGCAAAGGCCAAGTTGCGAGGTCTCAAGATCCAGTATTCGCTGCTATACCCGGCTCGCCTCCGGGTGGTCTTCAACTCAAAGACTCTCTTCTTCGATACACCAGAGGCCGTCTTCAATTGGACTGATGAAACTGTCAGGATTCGCCCGCACGTCCAGCCGGGGTTGCACTCCGGGTCGCCACGTGGCTCCTCGCCGGACCGGAGCGACCCGCCTGCCAAGGGGAAACGCCATCGCAAATCCCGCTCCCGACGGAGGTCCCTGTCCCGGGATCCCTTGCTGGGGGACACACAACCTGACACAGAATAGCCTGGCGAAGACTCAGGATTGTCGCAGGCCGGGGCTACCTACTAGCGGCCTCTCGTCGATGTCCCTACCCCGTGGCTGCTGAACTCTGGCCGATGGAGCAGCCGTTGGCTGGTGCAGTATTGACTCCTTTCCTGGTGGGGGTGTGGACGCTTGCGGTCCGACACCCCTTGGTTTGTGGTGCCTTACTACTGATGTTGCTGTTTCCCTGGAGTGGGTTCGGGGTGCACTTTATGGGCTGCCT
The DNA here is from genome assembly GCF_964263255.1 of Lissotriton vulgaris. NCBI lineage: Eukaryota > Metazoa > Chordata > Amphibia > Caudata > Salamandridae > Lissotriton > Lissotriton vulgaris. Next base: position 840,452,765 of record NC_141691.1, on the reverse strand, counting down.
CCTCCGGATGGGGTTGGGGGGTGGTTCTGGGAGTGTGCCTGGTTGGTTTTAAGGGGGGTCTAGTTGGGATCCATTGGTATGGCTGGCTTTAGACGCTGTGTTTTGGGTCTGAAGTACCGTATACCGCGACAGATGCTTCATTGTTTATTGAGGTATTGGGGTGGGGGAGGGGGGTTCTGGGGTGTTTGGTTGTTGGGGGGTCGGGTTGGGACCAGTGGGGTAGCGGGGGTTGGGAATGTGTTCTGTGGGATGCACGTGTTTCGTATGCTGTCGGCGGCTGGTGGGCTGGGGGTTTGGGTTGGGTTGCGGGGATTGTGGACACGGACCCATTGGGACAATGGCTGACGCCCCACGACTTGTGCCATCTACTGCTCTCATGCGTGTACTGAGTTGGAATGTCCGGGGGCTCCTGGACAAGATCAAACGGGGGGCTGTGCTCCGCTGGGCAAAAAGGGACCTGGCTGACGTGCTCCTCCTCCAGGAAACGCACATGCTGGGTACGAAGGCTCTGAGCCTACAGAGGTTTGGCTTCCACCAGGTGTTTCATGCAGGGTTTGCCAGGGGCTCGAGGGGGGTGGCCATCCTGGTTCATAAACGACTAGCTTACACCCATGAGCGTCAGTGGCTCGATCCGCAGGGCCGGTTTGTGTTTGTGCAAGGAAAGATTGGTGTGGAGCCCGTAATCTTTGGTAGTGTGTATGCCCCTCCCCCGCTGCAGTGGGCCCTTGCGGAGCGACTGTTTACCCTGTGGGCCGAACTTCCCCGTTCTCTGGCGGTAATTGGTGGCGACTGGAACGATGTGTTGGATGTGGCTCTGGACAGGCAGAGGAGGCAGGGGGTCGCGGCTGCGGCCTCGCCTACGAAGCTGAGTGCAATGATTGATGGCCTTGGATGGGTGGATGTGTGGAGACACCTTCATGCTGAGAGACGAGAATACACCTATGTGTCTGCTGTGCATGGCTCCCTTTCACGCTTAGACTGTGTATTTGTACCGGGGACTTTCCTTGATAGAGTAAAGGGGGCGGCGATCCGGCCTCGCGGGCTGTCCGACCACTCCCCTGTGGCGGTTCAAATTGACCTTTGCAAGGCGCGCCAACCATTCAGGTGGCGGATGTCTACATGGCACCTGCAGCAACCGGGCTATTCTCGGCATCTGCGCAGTGCGATCGCCCACTATTGGCGGGACAATCTGACGGATGAGGTTGATGCGGTGACAGTGTGGGAAGCCATGAAACCCGCCATGAGGGCTGTCGATATTGCCTGGTGCGCTTCTGCTCGCCGGACCCGACAAGAAAGTATTGCCACTGCGGCGGAGAATGTGGAAAGGCGGGAGGCACGACACAGGGAGGCGGCCGATGATATGACGTTGCGGCTGCTGTTACGAGCACAACAGTCTTACTCCTCGGTCTTGTTGGATGAGGCCCGCCAGGCGTGGCTGGCTACGCGTAGTAGGGTGTACCAGTGGGGCGACAAGTCCTGCACCATGCTCCACCGGTTGTGTCAGCAGACTTTTCAGCCGATCACTTTACCGGGGCTGGTCGACGGCGCGGGTGTGGCAATAACAGACCCTTCGATCCTTGCTCCGAGCTTCGCGCGCTACTACGAGCGTCAGTATGCCCCTCGTGAGAGCCTCTCCCCCGATGGCATTGAGGCTTACCTCGCGGCGGTTCGCCCGCAAGCGGTACCTGACGAGGTCCGCGATGCCCTGGATCTCCCCCTGACAGCTGAGGAATTGGGTGACGCGCTGGGTCAACTCAATACGGGTAAAGCACCTGGGCCTAGTGGGTTCCCCAGTGAATTTTACCGGAAATTCCACCTGCAGCTTGGGCCGCATTACAGGCGGGCACTGGAACTGGCTCGGGAGCGGGGTAGCCTCCCCCCGGACTGGCGTCACGCCGAGATTGTGGTGTTTCAAAAGCCGGGCAGACCCCCCGAGCGCCACGAGTCCTACCGACCCATCTCCCTTATTAATTTTGAAGCCAAACTCCTGGCCAAGGCGCTTGCGAATCGCCTGCTTCCCCACATATCGGCCCTTGTCCACCCGGATCAGGCGGGATTCATGCCGCACCGGGCGACGCGACACAACATTCGGCGGGCGCAGGCGGCGATTGACGCGATCGGGACGACTGGGGACCAGGCGGCACTGTTGTTGGCTGACATAGATAGTGCCTTTGACTCGGTCAGCTGGGCCTACCTCCTTACCCTCCTGCCACTACTGAACCTGGGTCCGGTTTTCGTCTCCTATGTAAAGCTACTCTATACCGATATCACCGCTTCTGTGCGCGTCTCTGGGGCGATTTCCGCGCGATTCCCCGTGGCCAGGGGCACTCGTCAGGGGTGCCCCCTCTCCCCGTACCTCTTTGCGCTGGCCATGGAACCTATGGCCGCCCGAGTGCGCCAGGACGCGCTCTATCGGGGCTTTGTGTGGGGGTCGGGCCACTCGGACCGCATTGCCCTATATGCGGACGACGTGCTCTTCTTCATGACCGATTTACACCGTACGGGACCTCGTGTTCTCGACATACTGCGGGAGTTCGGCCAGACGTCGGGGCTCTTTCTTAACCCTCGCAAGTCAACCCTGTGGATTCTGGGGGGTGCCTCGGTGAGTTGCCAGTGGGCTGCGTCTCTTCAGGTGGCGGTCGACGGCATGAAGTACCTGGGCGTTCACCTCTCGGCCTCGCCTGCTGTGGCATGGGATCGTAACATCCAGCCGGTGTGGGACAGGGTCCAGGTTGACGTTAAGACCTGGACGCGTATGCCCCTCAATATCTATGGCCGGTCGGCTATTTTCAAAATGGTGGCCCTGCCTCGGCTCCTCTACCAACTACAGAATCACCCGTATACAATAGACCCGCAGTGGTTCCGTGGTGTCAACTCGGTGCTGGGCAGATTTCTGTGGGCCGGGGGTGCCTCTAGGGTGGCACTGTGCACCTGCTTCCTCTCTACCTACTGTGGCGGCTTGGCGTCCGCGGACCTGCTATCGTATTACCAGGCCTCCCACCTTCTAGTGCTCAACGAGTGGTGGTATGGGGATCGTAGCGATCCGGCCTATGCACTGGAACACTCCTTGATGGGCGGTGCCACTCTCCACACTCTGCTGTACTCGGCCAGGCGGAGGAGGGCCTTGCCAAGGGTCACCCAGGTGGTCTTCGCGATCTGGCGGCAGGCTCTGCGCCGCATGGGGTGGTGGGGCAGGCTGACGGCCGAGACGCCGCTGTGGCATAACGGTCTACTACCAGAGCTGGCCTCCTTGTCCGGGTTCGGCGGCTGGGACGCGATCGGGATTTCGTCCCTCGGTAACGTTCTCAACGGAACCACGCTTAAGTCCTTTCAGGACCTTAGCTCCGAGTATAATTTGTCCAGGTCCCAATTCTTTCGCTATCTTCAGTTCCGACATGCCCTTGGCCCCAGTCTAGTGGGGTTGGAACAGCTCCCCGACTTTAGTCCTATTGAGGCTAAATTGTTTATGGGCGACCTGGGCGACAAGAAAGTCTCTCAGATATACCGCTCCCTGGTCGTCCACTGCTCCCCCCCCCTTTCGACTTTGAAGGCCTCCTGGGAGAGTGATGTTGGCCCCTTGGATGATGACGATTGGCGGGAGGCCCTCGAATCCCCTCGGAGTGCAGCTATAGCCGTCCGTCTTCGGTTCATTCAATTTAAATACCTCCATAGGGCCTATTATACTAGGGAGCGGCTGTGGCGTGCGGGCCTCATAGCTGCCCCTGAATGTCTGAGGTGTGGTGCTGAGAGGGGGACACTTTTCCATACCGTGTGGTCCTGTGAGAGGCTGACCCGTTTCTGGGCGGGTGTGTGGGACTGCCTGTCGGAAGTGCTGGGGTGGGATGTTCCCCGTACCCCTAGGCTGGGTCTCCTTCATATTCTGGAAAATGTTGGGGGTAACATTTACAAGCGCCACCTACTGCTGTTGGGACTAGTGGTGGCTAAGCGTGACCTGGCCCAAGCATGGAAGTGCGAACGTGCCCCCCCCCTGAGTGCGTGGAAGGCAGGTTTAGACTATCTGATGGGTTTAGAATTACCCGTGTTTGAGGCCAGGGGGTGCCCCCGGAAACACTATAAGATCTGGAAGCGGTGGGCAGACTACAGGGGTCTGGACCTCGATCCCCCAGCTGACATTGATGATGTGCTGGCCCTTGATGTGGACCCCGGGCCCTAGGCTATTAGCCAACTCTGACATTGCTTCCGTCTCCTGTTGCTGACTAGCGATCACGTGCACTGGGTTAGGGTGGGATAAGGGGTGGGTAGTCGGAAGGGGTGTTGGGGGATGCTGTTGGGGATGGGTGGGCTGGGGGGTTTAGGGGCGTGCCCCTTTTGTTTCCATAAAACTCTGAGTTCACTACTATGCCTTTCTCTGTCTGTGTTGCTGACAGTCTCCTCCTGACTGTGGAGGGCTGTCCTGAATCTTGATTGAACTCTTAATAAACACGGTTTTGAAAAAAAAAGTTAAGTGACAGTTCAAATTTATAGGCGCCCTTCGCAAGAAAGAATGAGACTTTGAAAGAAGTGGTTTCTGGCGGCGCAAGAAAAGGAAAGACTTTGATAGAAAGTAAATGATTCTTGTGATGCTGAACAAGAATAGATTTTTGCAATTGTGATGTGCAATGTTGTTGAATTTATAACTCCTTGTTATTTAAAGGTCTTTAAACTGGAGGAAAATATGTTTTTGTTTGGGAAGTGTTTTCTTGTCTTTTCTTTGGAGTTGCTTTAACAGGTTTTACTGCGCAGAAAGAATTCCCTGAACTCCCTATTTGAAAACCTAATTGAAAGCAATTGCAAGTAAGTCAGTAGTCTTAGGAGGTTCTTAAGTTCATGTTTAATAGGAACAATTCTAAGATAATCTTCTTCAATTGTAGAGACTCATCACCAGAAACACAGAGCACATTGGATTAGCGCCCGGACAGTTTAGCGGACGACGATCCAACATCCCACCACCACAAGACAAAGAAATACTGGACCAAGACCAACTACTTCTGATCGCAGGTAGGAGCAACTAAGGTCCTAGACCCCAAAGTTAATCAGAGAGTAGGTTAGAGAAGAGATAGCTTCAGGGACCAATTAAACAACCCCTTCCTCATTTGTTGTTCGCAGGTCGACAGCAAGTAAATCTACACTTCAACGTCCAGTACCGGCCCTCCTCCCATATTTCTAGTTCTATGCTTAGCTGTATTTATTAGTCAGCAAGTTTATAGTTAGGGATTTGGGAAGTTGGTCACTTGCGTCTCTGCGGAAATCCTCTGCGTTGCCTTCATCCACTCTACGATTTAAGGTAAGAGACAACGCAGTGAGAACTTGACATAATGGCAATAGTGGTGATTGTAATGGCAGTAAAAGTGCAAAGGTGGTAGTGGTGGGGGTGTTGGTCCTAGTTGTGTTATTGGTGATAATAGTGGTTCTGATAACTGTGGCTGTGTATTGGAGGTGGTGGGGGCAATGTCAGTGGGGGTGTTAATGGGTGTTGATGAGAATAGTGTAGTGCTGATAGTGGTAATGGTGATGGTAGTAAAAGTGGTGGTGATAATGGCAATGGTGGTGGTGGTAATGGCAGCGATGGTGATGCTGCTAGTATTGGTTATCATAGCAATGTTATAATGGTGGCAGTGGTAATGCTTATGGTGGTGGTAATGATGGTAGTGCTTGTGGTACTACTCGTAGGGGTAAGGGTGGTGGTCACGGATGTGTTGGTAATAGTAGTGATGATGGAAACGATGAGAATGGTGGCTGGGCTAACCCTCACCTAGGTCCACTACTTAGTAGATTTAATTTTATAACCTTAGAGGAGTCTGTGGCAGAACTTGTAAGATGCAAATCAGATTCCCCTCTGGACCCTTGCTCTCCTGCCATTTTAAAATGTGCTGCTCCAGTGGTGAATCCCATTATAAATAGACTGATGAATGTCCCCTTGGACCCGGCGCTGGTTGCTTCAAATGGGAAGCAAGCATTGTTGCTTCCCCTGTTAAAGAAACCGTCGGCTGATCTGGAGGTCCTGGGCAACTTTAGACGAATCTCACTCCTTCCTTCAGTTGCTGAACTCTTGGAGAAAAATGTTAATAGGCAGATATCTCACTTCCATGAATCCGATCATCTGCTGCATGATTCCCAATTGAGATTTTGTGCTCAATACAGTACCGAGTCGGCCCTGCTCAAAGTTTTAGAGTTCATAAAAGAAAATCTGAATCTGAATTCACATGTTATGATAATGATACTTGATATGTCCTTGGTATTCAGTATGGTCTTCCAGGCTATTCTTCTTGACAGGCTCAAAAGATTGAAATCAGAATCCAGGCTCTGCTATAGTTAAAATCTTTAATCATCGATCCCTCTCAGGCTGCCTTATACCTCTTCATCCAAACGCCTTGAGAGTGGAGTGCCCCAGGGCTCGACGCTTAGCTCCACCCATTTTAATGTTTATGTGTTGCACATCCGGCACCCCTGGTGGAGCTCCGCCCCAGGCAACCCGGTAAGTCACGGCAAGTGCTGATTGCACGGAGGGCGCCGAAGGGCTTAGAGCGGACACACTTCCGGGTGGGGTGGCCCTTCCGACGCTGAGCGGTCTAGTCGCTCGCCGCCCTATACATATATATCCCATGTCAGGACATCTGCGCAGCAGACGCACGCAGCAGGCGCGCTGATGGCGCGCCAAAGGCAAGCCCGTCTGACCCCGTCCACGCCTGACCCCTACACAAATAAAGACAGAATATGAGAGGGTAAGTTACTCTAAGCAGGAGCTACTCTTACTGAGACCAAAGCCCTGCTGCCCCACACTGCAGCCGTTAAACGCTGCCCAAAATGCCAGCGCACTATCGAGTTTTCACACTGCAGTAGACTAACTACAACCTCGGCCCTCTCTATCAGGCCAGTTAAAAAAAATTAAAGCTGGGCTAAACTATTCTCGTTCATTAGTGAAACATAATTCCAAAACAGGAGAACTAATAGATTCGCAAAACTTAGATATTATCTTCATCACCGAGACTTGGGCTGATGAAGCCTCAGACACTGATCTAGTACTAGCCATTCAGGAGGTATTTACTATCACCAGAGCAGATAGAAAAGGGAAATGGGGGGTGGCTTGGCTATCATTGCCAGAAATGATTTAAAGGTGAAAGGCTCAGACCAAGGCAGCAAGCCGGACTGCAAAACTCTATCTTTCCAAATTAACATTACAAATACCTATACATTTAATGGCCTTTTGATATACAGGCCACCAAAAGCCAAAACTCCTCTGACACAACTACTTAGCCCGTTCCTGGAATCCAGTGTAAGGATCTCAGATTTTACCATCCTAGGTGACTTTAACCTATACCTAGAGAAGAGTGCAGATGCAGTCATAGCCACCCTGACAGATGCATTCACCAATTTAGCCTTGGAACAGATTGTTAAAAAGGATATACACAAAGCGGGGCATACTCTCGATGGAATCTTTACGTCCAATAAGAACATTGAGATAATTGAAATCCTACCGGTTCCGTGGTCAGACCACAAGGTAATAACCTTCTCCATAAAGGTGAAAAAGAATGTAGTTTCCCCCACCCCAGACCTACGTCATATTTAGACTGGTCTAGACTAGACTCCCTTAAACTTAAAGAACAACTCTCATCTACCATTCGTGACCTGATACCAGAGAGTAATGGTGCCACATCTCAAATTTCAAACTGGATAACTTCTGCCATTAGAATAGCAGTACAGCTAAAAAAAGCTACCTTAGGGAAAAAAAAGCCATCCCAACCATGGTTCTCCGACTCACTCAAGGCTCAAAAACGATATTGTAGAAAATTAGAAAGGAAATGGAGAGTCAATTACGACCAAGAGATTAAAACTGAATACAAAACCTCACTGAGCGTATATAAAAAATGATTTTTACAGAAAAAAGTATCTACTTCATTCAGAAAATAGAGGAGGCCAAAACTCTAGTAAAGAACTGTAAAAATTATCCCAAAAAATACCAATAAACAGGCTTCGATCCGCTCTGATTTCTGTAACATCTTAGGTTAGTTTTTTATAGATAAAGTGACCTTGGTATATGAGTCATTCAAATCTACTGACATTGAAGCCCCTTACATTTGCAAAACCCGAACTCAGTGAAGAAATTTCTCCAACAAAACTGAAACCACTGTTTGAATTTTCGCCACCCTCACTAGAACAGGTATCTCAGGCAGTTATGAACACTAAATCGGGTGCACTCGTGGAGCCATGTCTACCGAAAGTACTGCACCTATTCCCTGAGTTCCTAAGCGAGCAATTGGTCCGGCTTACATCCCAAATAGTGAACTCAGGTCACTTCCCTGATCGGTGGAAATCCACATCAGTACTACCACTACTAAAGAAACTCAACTTAGATCCACAAGAACCAGGGAACTACAGGCCTATTGCAAGGATACCTTTAGGTGCTAAGGTTCTCGAGAGACTGCTGAACAAACAACTGGTCCAATATCTGCAGAGACGAACGTCTTAGACCACTCTCAGTACGACTTCCGAGAGGGACACGGAACTGAAACAGCCCTGCTTATGGCAGTAGAAGAACTCAGGAGTGTACTGAATGCCGGAGCGAGGGCCACCTTGATCCTATTGGATCTTTTGGCGGCCTTTGACATGGTCAGCCATGATACACTCCTGGGTCGACTCGCAGAGGTCGGCGTACATCCAGATGCAAGAAAACTGCTGGCATCGTATCTGCGCAATAGGACTTTTACAGTCAAGCTGGGCGAAGCAAAATCCAAACCTTTCAGCTCCCCCTGTGGGGTACCTCAGGGATCATCGTTAAGCCCCACTCTCTTTAATTTGTACGTAGCGCCTCTGGCAGGAATTATTAGGACCTGTGGTTTCCTTCCAGTCTCATACGCAGACGACACCCAAATAGTGGTCTCAATCACAAACGACACCTCAGATACAGCAGAGAAATTAAAAAACTGTATGCTGCAGGTCACCCAGTGGATGCAGAGAAACTGCCGGAAATTGAATGGGGACAAAAGTGAGGTCATGATACTAGGAGCAAGTAACGAAGTCTGGTCCCCGTAATGGTGGTCAGCGAATCTCAGCAACTGCCCATCCCCAGTTAACAAAGTGAAAAACTAGGCATGATACTTGATAATAGATTAACGTTTGACGCCTAGACTAACAAACTAATATCCACCATGTGGTATATCCTGAAAATGATTAGGAAGCTCCTGCCATACATTCAAATTGACTCCTGCAAAACAGTAGTCACAACACTGGCTCTGTCGAGGTTAGACTATGGGAATGCCCTGTACGCCGGGATGCAAGCCCAGCACTTAGCTAAACTACAACGCCTGCAAAATTCAGCAGCAAGGCTGGTACTGGACATTCCCAGGTCTGAACCCATTTCTCATCCCCTAGGTGCCCTACATTGGCTCCCCATGGTAAAAAGAATCAAATTTAAATCTGTTTGTCTAGCATACAAAGCCCTTCATGGCTCTGGCTCTCAGTTCCTAAGAATGCACCTCACATTTTACGAGCCACCCAGGAAATCGCGTTCCAGCCAGGCAAAATTGATCCAGATGCCCCGTTTCAAAGAGGTTAGGTGGGGAGAAGTAGCTTCCTGCTACACGCAGCTAAAGACTGGAACCTGCTCCCACTTGCAATCAAAAACAGCATCTCCCTGCTTTCCTTCAGGAAATTGGTAAAAACATGGTTGTTCACATCAGGTTAGCCGGTTTCTCACGGCCGCACCAGTCTCCCTGTACCTCCAGCGCCAACACGCCCATAGGCATATGTGCGCTTTACAAAACCATGACTCAAATCAAATCACTGGCAAAATTAGTTGAGTCATGGGGCGTGTGGGTTGTATCCTACGCAGATGACACCCACCTCCTTTTGAATTTTTATGAAAACACGTCAATTACCTTGAGTTCCTTTAAGCTTTGCCTTAAGGCAGTAGTTGATTGAATGAATGCAAGCTGATTAAAAGTTAACTCCTAAAACTGAGATTATTTTCTTCGGCACGAAGGACTCTCTGAATCAAGCATCTGGTAGCCATCAGAACTGGATGCCTCCTCTCCCTGCACCTATTGTGAGAAATCTTAAAGTGAAATGTGATATAAATCTTACTTTTGAGCCCCAAATCAAGGCAATATCTGCCATCTATTTTGCTATTCTTCTGGCTCTAAGAAGGATACTTCATCTCATTGATGAGGACTTTCGGAATACGATAATTCATGCTGGTTACATCCCGGCTGGACTATGCCAACAGCTTGTACTTGGGGTTGCCTGCATTTCTAACCCCGATGCATTTCTAACCCTGCGACTTCAAACTATTCAGCCCTCCACTGCTTGATTTACTCTCCATATTCCTCCTAGTGTTTCGGTGTCTAGCCACCTACAACACCTTCATTGACTCTCAGTCAGTAAGAGGATCTAATTCAAGACACTCATCTTTGACTTTAGGGTCTATACTCACGATGGTCCTCTTTATCTTAGGTGCTGATTTAAGTCCAACTGCCAGGTGAGATCACTGAGAAGAAACAACCTAAAACTGTTCCAACTCCTTTGCATTTACAAGGCCAGAAGAGGAGGCAGATCACTCATTTTAATGGCCTTCAAGTTGTGGAATGCTCTTCCTCTTGGCTTGTGAAGCAGCCCCCGGAAGCTGTCTTCAGAAAGAGCCTCAAAACCCTGCTTTTTGATCCCAGCCGAGAAGGCATCTAGCCTCTCTAGTAATAGGTTTTTCTTGGTTATGACCATTCCTTTTAGCGCTGGAACACCTTCTCAGAGGCAGCTGTGTGCTCCACAAATTGACTTCTATTGTATTTATTGCAATGTATATGTTAGTTATACCTCACAGGTCAGGTAGCCTAATATGGATGGGCGTCTACAGCGGCAAATTGTCACTTGCCCTTAACAAAATCTCTAAGTCACGCTGCTCTTTGGAAAGGGTTGGAGTATGAATGACTTTAAAATTATCCCTCCCCCTGAAAAAACATCTGCAGATGCCATGCTAGTATGTGTTTGATTTAGCCCCACCCTTACTGCCATTTGATCTACAGGAAAACCCACCTATTTTACCCACAGTGGACTTTAAAATGAATTACATTTGTAAACATCCTCAAACCCTATAAGGTGTTTACCGTTGTTCACCCCATAGCTATGAATTTGCCATGTGTTGTTTGAAACAAATAATTGGGTTTATGCCAACACATCCCCTGTAAACAAATGTCTACTTCGCCACGACACGACTGGAGTATCTTTCCAAGCTTCAGGAATTACGCTCTAAAATATCCACAAAGAAACGCGCTATAAACAAATTCATCTAGGTGTACACAGCATATCACCGAGCTTTACACTGTATACCAAAAGCTTTCCACAAAGACCACAAAATAAATATATACTCACCCAACCATACGTAACAATGGGATAGCCTCCTACCCACCCGCCTGGGAGAGCACTTCTAAGTCAAGACAATGGCATGAATGGCTATATAAATATTACAACACAATACAAGGTCATATTCTGTCATAATCATTATTATTTTGAAGCTTTATATATTTACAGAGTTTTATAAAGTGCAAACATGTTACCCTGTGGCTACTTCAGAGCACTAGCCAGTGATAGAAATGATGAATACAAAAAGCCTGAACTTTGCCAATGATGCCAATAGATTCTAATGAAGGCGTCTCCAACCTTTTGTCTAATAAGAGCTACTTATGTTAAATGAAAATCATTGCGAGCCTCTAATATTATTAGAACTGTGATAGTGACCACAGAAGACAAGATTGCGTTAGTCTCGACCATATGCAAGATTAACAGCAGTAATCAACCCAGTGCATCAGGCAGGATTGCCGGCAGTAGTGTAAGGAAAGGCTTTATCAATTTGGAATACCTCGACATAGGAAATACATGCCAGGCACAGCTGCAGTGCCCCGTCACAAAAGTAATAATATTAGCTATAAGTCTCCCCACACGATGTGTCACTCAAAACTCAGCTTTAAATATATTTTGGAAATTCATTTATTTTTTTCTCCGAAAATTATCATATGAGTTCTGAAAATACACACATGTTCGTGTTGAATACACAATCAATTTTAGCACACACATATTTATTCAACAAAGCAAAAGGTTCTAATTTAGGAGGCTGGGATGCAGACAGGAGAGCTACTTACAGGTAGCAGGAGAGCTATAGGGCCAGACAGGCCGTAGCAGGTACCAGGCTTTTTCCCAGTAGACTGGAAGGGTGGGGGCAGTTTTGGAGCAGTGGCAACCGTTTTTGGCTGGTTTTGCGGCAGTGCTGCAACATCACCCCCTGTAACAAAATAACAAAAGCAGCAGCAGTGTTTCCCACCAGCAGCCCTCCCCATGCCCCCCCCCCCCAGCCCTCTGGGCGGGCCCTACTTATAGCGTCAAACAAAATAGAGGAAATGTAGGACCAGTGCTTTAAATGGGCCGGTACTTACCGGTACTGAGTACCGGCTCCTTTTATTTTTCTCCCTTTGAGTACCGGAACTTTTCATGGCGCGGGAGACAGTTGAGCTGCACAGAAAGCGCTCTGCTCAAATGCTGCAGAAAAAGAGAAGGCAGAATGGAGGGAGGGGCCAGTGTACACCTCTGAATGGAGCCGCTGCTGAGCAATCCCGCAGCGGCTCATTTGCATCCCTTAAGGGCTGCTTGGGGTTTCCGATTCCATGCGGCCATCTGTGAATGAAAGTGCAGGGTCCAATCAGAACCTGCCCAGTTGGTCATGCTGTAGGTGTGTCAGATGCTGGGTCTACCCCCTACCATGTTTTAGGGAAATATAAATCTAATTAATTTACAGCGTGACACAAGAGATTAGACTGCACCTCGCAACTACAGTCTGCTGGCAGCCGAAGCGGAGGGAGGGGTTGGGGAGGAAGGGGTTGGGAAGGGTGGGGGGAGTGTATCACCCACCAGCTATCATACATTGACTGATTATCATTCAGCTGGACAGTTGACTGTAGGGCAGGTAGTCCATCAGCAGACACACTACTGGCTCTACCCGTCCTAGCATACCTGTGTCCATTTGGCAAGTTTTATGAAGTCATCCGAATTGCAGTATTAATCAAGTTAAGTGACATGCCCACTCCACTTATTCCATTGACTTTTCAAGGGGCGGGGTGCTCTAAAGCAAGCAATCCACTACACATTTCTCGAAAAAAACTTTGGAATGGAGTAATTTAGACAGACTTTAGTTTCAGAGAAAAACTGATTTTACAGTTGTGAGGTTAATCTGCAACATCAACTCATGTTTGTGTGCCTTTCACTGTGTGCTTGAATAGTACATTTTCTGACTTTTGATGGATTATTGTGGACAAGGGGTGTCCACCATAGGTCCAGAAGGGCAGTTCGAGTCCCTGTTTTCTGGCTATTAACATGAGGTAACATGTGCAAGCTAATGATCTTTATCAAATTGTGTGTGCGTGGTTGTGAATGTGTGTTATTTTATGTGGTAGGTGAGTATTTGTGCAGAAATGTGTTTAGTCAGTGTAGACGAGCTCACAACTTCCTAATGGAGTCCAGCCATGTGTGTGTGAACCAGAGGCAGCATGAGTCCATACTACTTGGTTTGCCAAACAGATGGTGAGAGGCAGAGGCCCAGCATAACACAAGATAAAGATCCCCCATGCATAGGGGTGCAGGCAGTCAATGAACACAACAGGTGAGAACGCAAGAGGCTGGAGTGGGGAGGGGGGTCACTCATGGATGATAGAACTGAACAGACAGTGGATAGTAAACATGTTTCCTGGGCACTGAAGTAGAGAGGCTGAATAAAATCTCATGGATTTTGAGACACAGAAGGAGTTGGCCAAGAAAACAAAAGGAAATGAGTGGTTTGACAAATAGTGATCTTCAAAATAACGCACACTTCCATGATACATACTGACTTTGATCTTTGTGACTAGTGTGATTGTGTCCAGGTGTAACCCTCTCACATTCTGTCTTCTTGTTCAGGCACTTCCTCAAACCCCCTTTTTAAAAAAAATATTTTGTCGTAACTGAGCTTCTCACACCGTAGGGGATCTTAAAGAGTTGAGATTAAGCATTAAGTATGGTGTTGTCTGATTTTTGAAAATCTGATGACCTCATACCCCTTAAAGGGACACTCTAGTACAAGAAAAAAACACAATTCTCTTAGCTCAGGCCAGAATATCTCTCTGTAAAAAAAAGGTATGTTTGATGATGTCAGGAGGGGTTTTGAGATCTAGTGTGACAGTATTTATTAGATGGCCCTTTAATTTGTTTGTGTGTTTTTCAATGAGAGATATCAAGACACAGAGGTGAGTTTGTCTGTGTTTCCTATTGCAGTGAAGCAAAGCTTTAATTACATTTAGTGTAAAGCAACACAGTCCTTGCATTCTGGGACAGTATTACGTCAGTGTCCCTGTTATTGTCTGAGGAAGTCAGACTGCGCATAAAATTGAGATCGCGCATAAAGTCCAAACCCCACATGACACTTTTGTTGGTGGTCCACTGTTTTAGAAAGAAGAGAATCAGGGTTGAACCCTTTTTTTTGCATGCACCTTCCATATAAAGCTCTTTTCTGAAATTAAAATGTTTTTCTCAATGTCTACGCATGTGCCATCTTGAGGGATGTTTTAGGGGACATCCAAATGCTAGAAAATTGTACGAACATCTCTTTTGGATCCCTCCACTGCCCAGGAGGCCTGGTCCACCCTACAAAAAACACTTAAAAAGCCTATGGTCTCCTGATCTTCAGGTGCCCACTGAATCTACAGTGTGCATGATTTATCCAGCCTGTACATGCCTTGCGCATCTTCTTTTGCCTCATGGAATCTGTGCTTGCCTCTCCCACAGACTCAGATTACTTGCTTCACTTAACCGGTCACTATCCAAACCACCATGTGCTCACCAGGGCTTGACCCCCGTCCCCTTTATTTACCTTGCCAGCCCTTGATTACATTAGGCAAGATGTTCTTGGCTCTTCCACTCTGCACTGACCCACCTTGTTTGATTTACTCAACCTACCTGAACTGATCCATCCTTTCTCTGCTCAGTTAATTCTCACCTAACCCAGCCAGTTCAAGGCACATTTGCCATGTGCTTGCCTTGCTTACCCTGGTGCGCCTCTTTGTTTATTTTATTCACTTTACATTGACATATGCTGGCTCAACTCATCCTATTGCGTTCATCTCAGCCATTTATTTAAGTCCTTCATCACCACTCTAGTTCCCTGCAATCACGTTACTTGCCCTGTGCTCACTTTAGGTGCCTCGTGCTCCTATTGAATGGATGGTTTTGATTGACCGTAGTGGGTGCCTGCTGTGTAATGGATGATGGCTGCGACAGTATTGTAGTCTGCATTGTGCTGAAGACCAGATTGAAAATGTTCCCTTTCCTTTGGGTTGGTTCTTTGACTTCCATTTTGATGTTTACTGTGTGAAAAGTGGAGGAGGCAACAGACCGGAAAAGTATATAAAGATGCACAGTGCAAGGTGTACCCTAAAGAACGGAGGCCAAAAGAAATAGGCCTATTGTTATTAATGTTTCTTGGTCAAATTGCCTACAATAGCTGTTGTTGTGTGCAATGAGAAAATTAATGACTTATGTTTCATATGTCAATAGGCTGACAGACAATCTGCACTGGTATCAAATTACCAAAATAATAAATGTGTTGGTTTGCACATGGGAGGACAAAAAGAAATACTCTACAGACAGCAAAAATATGTCTATATTATCAAGCACAATTGGCACCAAGAAACTGTGGCTCTCATTAAATGACTGCCTACAAGCTCTGCCTCTAGTCCAGCTCACAATTGTCTTGCCCCCATTTGCTGCCTTATTTTTTCCCATTTAAAGCACTGTGTAGGACCCAACTGGTACCATTGTTCAGTTGTTCAGTTCAGTTCAGTTGTTGTAGGTAAAGTAAAAGAAGGCTCTCTCACTGAATTTGTCGAAAATGACTCAAATTGAGCGAAAAATGATAGCCAGCAATGTAAGCCCTCAGGAAGGATCCAATCTCGGCGCCTTCAAATGACTTCAATGAGGTGTTTAGCATCCTTGCTTCAGGCCGCGCGCACGACCAGTAACTCCTAACAGAAGGAGCTTGTTTCAAATGTAAGGAACGGCCATCTCTGAGTCGTGCGCTGGTGTAAACCCGGGCTGACGTCGGTATGACCGCTCGAGATTCCACACCGACGTGAAATGAAAGGAAACCCGTGAAAGGCTTGAAATATGCCGGTAGCTGTTGTGCAGGGTGGCTTCGGGTCAGTCCAGGAGGGCGGAGGTAATGCCGTCTGCTGCCCAGAAGGATGGAATGCCATAAATTGTGCACCTCCTTGGCATATTTATTTTCAAAATAACTCAAGGATGTTACAAAACAGAGTAATTTCTGAACTGCGCGGTTTTTCTGAACAGAATACAATTTCATATAGTCTTGTGTGAAGATGTTGCGCTCTGCGACGACAGGAACCATGTGTTATATCGAAGAGCTTTATTGTAGAAACAACCCACAGCACCACACACTGCGGTTGTCCACCACCCAGGTCGCAATGGCTCACCCAGCCGGCTGGAATCTCCACACCAAACCTGGCATGAGCCCATGGGTGAACAGCATAACTGCAAAATTGGCCCTGTAACAAAAACGGCCGAAAACCGGCCCCGGCAAAGAGCAAGGTGACACTCCCAACCTCACCCCCCCCCCCCCCCCCCTGCACCCCTCACCCCCTGAATAATGGGATATGTTTCATTGAGGGGGTCTGATTGGCATCAAATGGACAATGAAAGCAAAGCTTGAGTTATCTATGATGCCAATCAGAATCCCAAGATGAAAACATCACCATTGTTCAGTGTTTCCTATTTGTAATGTTATGTTATGTACGGCCAAATCATTCTGCCTCAGCTTTCTTAATGAACTGTACACAACATAGACTAGCCTCCTTCAGCCCCCTGAACCTTGTTAAGCCTTGTGTTTGACCACCAACCACCACCATTCTCTGCCCGTCAGGCCCTCCCACCCCAACACAAAGAATACCTGCCATCGTGCCACCCTCTCATGTCATCTTCAGCAATAATTAACGGTATAAAAGTGGAACATTCTCTCACATGGAAGAAGCTGGCACAGCTTGAAGTAGAGTGAGTTTACTAAACCATCTCTTCTACACCAGCAAGTATCTGGGCAGCTTCACTTCTCTGTTGCTTCTTCTCACAGTCAAGCTTACATCCATTTCCTCTTTCAAATATAAAGCACACTTTGTCACAGATTTAGGAATTTATTTCAATTTGTCATACTTCTTGCCTCTCTCCAACTCACAACTCACAACTTTCATTCCTTTTCACCACCACCACTCTATTTATGTTCCAAATCCTCGAGTCTTTAGTCTTCGTGTCTTTGGTAAACAGTTTGATGAATCTAATTGGTTCAGATGACTTAGACCCATGATCTCTGCATCAAGAACTTTTGATCTTGATCAAAACTCCCACGCACACAACTGTTCTTTTGGCTGTTTTCTTGTCATTTTACCACAACTTTTTCCTCACATTTTGCTTATCTCTTTGTTCCTCCAGTCATCACCAAAATACTTTTCTGCAGCCCTATTGTTCAGCCAGGCCAAAAACACCAGGTCTCCTACCTCTGAACCATTTCAGCGGTATCTTACCAGTTGTGGAATGCGGAGTAAGTCTATACACATCAATTCTCATAGATACTTTTTCTTGCCTATTCTTCCCACTGGTTTCCACAACTATTTTGACTTCCTTTACCACTCTGTTGAATCTCTCAGCCATCTAATTGGCATTAGGATAGGAGTGGAGACAACATTTTATGTACAATTATTCTCTCTTTCTAAAAAAATGCATTTGACTCAACATAAGCTGAATTCCATAATCTCTCCACATTGTATTGGGTTCCCTCACACATCCCTTAAAAATGTAGATATATGCCTTGTTTCAATACCATTTGTAATACATATTTTAGACCACCCAGAATACAACTCAATCAAAACTAACACATAGCATTGACTGCCTTGACTGTGTAATGGAATCAAATTCCCAGCGCTACATCTGCCCAAGGTCGCTCCAGTAGTCTTCACTCTACCATGGGTTGCATTCATGATTTGTGAATTGTATCGCTGTGCAAACATTCTACATAATCCCTAACTGCCCTTTCAGATTGAATGCCCATGCCCTCCCATCAATAACTCAATTTCACTCTATTTTTAACCTTAGTTATAGTCTGGTGCTCTTGATGCGCCAGCTTTCTTAATTCATCTAAGGAGAAATCAATGTTGTGCCCCTCGAAACTAGCCCCTCTTCTTCCCCAAGATCATCCTTAACATTCCAAAACGTCCTACACTGCTCACTGCAATCTGCAGTTCTTTACCAACCATCCATAATTAATTCTAACACTTCTTGTAGACCCACATCATCTGCTACCTTTCCTTTCCAGTTATCCTCACTCAAATGTCCTTCTGAAATTTCACACAGGATGTACTCTTTCAACTCATCTCCTTCTTCATCAATCTCCCCTACTTTTCTATTGGAAACAAGCCTTGATAACCAGTCATCTATACAATTGGCTCCCGGGTTTTTCTCAACATGGTAGTTAAACTTTTTGAACCAAACAACCCATTTGGTTATCCTACCGGATACAACATCTTTGCCCTTCTTAGTAAATCCCTCAAGTGGTTTGTCATCAGTGTTTACTTTAAAGAACATCATGTTTCCTTAAAGTCCAGGGAATCCCTAAAGCTTATTTTTCTATGTCCAGCTATTTCAGGTCTGGTGCCTTCAAAGAATGCAATGCAATATCTCTGATTCTCCCACAATACTACTGCCAACCCTTTTAGGCTCACTTCAGTAATCAAAGATCAAAGCTTTCTAGATTAGGAATGCATGCCAAACTTTCTTTTAAGGATTTAGAAAAGGGGGTGGTGATGAACAGAGTGTCTGAGTTAAACAGACCACTCTTACCCAGTCCAAAGATCAGGGCTTGATCCATCACCGTTATTTATCTCACTGCCCCATCCCAGCTCAGAACCTGGCTATATGCAAATTAGTCTGTCCCTGGCCCAGTGCATCATGGGAACAGGGCAGACTAAACTACCAAGCCAATTCTTCACCAGAAAGGAGACAAGCTACCGGGGACCGGTTTCTGGCATTTCAGCCTTCTTCGGCCCGGCTTGCTTGAATCCTGATGGAGCAGTGAGAAAGGGACTCATGTCTGAGTATACCCTGCCACACCTATAGTGGCCAAAAACGATTTAGAAAAGGGGGTGGTGATGAACAGAGTGTCTGAGTTAAACAGACCACTCTTACCCAGTCCAAAGATCAGGGCTTGATCCATCACCGTTATTTATCTCACTGCCCCATCCCAGCTCAGAACCTGGCTATATGCAAATCAGTCTGTCCCTGGCCCAGTGCATCATGGGAACAGGGCAGACTAAACTACCAAGCCAATTCTTCACCAGAAAGGAGACAAGCTACCGGGGACCGGTTTCTGGCATTTCAGCCTTCTTCGGCCCGGCTTGCTTGAATCCTGATGGAGCAGTGAGAAAGGGACTCATGTCTGAGTATACCCTGCCACACCTATAGTGGCCAAAAACGATTTAGAAAAGGGGGTGGTGATGAACAGAGTGTCTGAGTTAAACAGACCACTCTTACCCAGTCCAAAGATCAGGGCTTGATCCATCACCGTTATTTATCTCACTGCCCCATCCCAGCTCAGAACCTGGCTATATGCAAATCAGTCTGTCCCTGGCCCAGTGCATCATGGGAACAGGGCAGACTAAACTACCAAGCCAATTCTTCACCAGAAAGGAGACAAGCTACCGGGGACCGGTTTCTGGCATTTCAGCCTTCTTCGGCCCGGCTTGCTTGAATCCTGATGGAGCAGTGAGAAAGGGACTCATGTCTGAGTATACCCTGCCACACCTATAGTGGCCAAAAACGATTTAGAAAAGGGGGTGGTGATGAACAGAGTGTCTGAGTTAAACAGACCACTCTTACCCAGTCCAAAGATCAGGGCTTGATCCATCACCGTTATTTATCTCACTGCCCCATCCCAGCTCAGAACCTGGCTATATGCAAATCAGTCTGTCCCTGGCCCAGTGCATCATGGGAACAGGGCAGACTAAACTACCAAGCCAATTCTTCACCAGAAAGGAGACAAGCTACCGGGGACCGGTTTCTGGCATTTCAGCCTTCTTCGGCCCGGCTTGCTTGAATCCTGATGGAGCAGTGAGAAAGGGACTCATGTCTGAGTATACCCTGCCACACCTATAGTGGCCAAAAACGATTTAGAAAAGGGGGTGGTGATGAACAGAGTGTCTGAGTTAAACAGACCACTCTTACCCAGTCCAAAGATCAGGGCTTGATCCATCACCGTTATTTATCTCACTGCCCCATCCCAGCTCAGAACCTGGCTATATGCAAATCAGTCTGTCCCTGGCCCAGTGCATCATGGGAACAGGGCAGACTAAACTACCAAGCCAATTCTTCACCAGAAAGGAGACAAGCTACCGGGGACCGGTTTCTGGCATTTCAGCCTTCTTCGGCCCGGCTTGCTTGAATCCTGATGGAGCAGTGAGAAAGGGACTCATGTCTGAGTATACCCTGCCACACCTATAGTGGCCAAAAACGATTTAGAAAAGGGGGTGGTGATGAACAGAGTGTCTGAGTTAAACAGACCACTCTTACCCAGTCCAAAGATCAGGGCTTGATCCATCACCGTTATTTATCTCACTGCCCCATCCCAGCTCAGAACCTGGCTATATGCAAATCAGTCTGTCCCTGGCCCAGTGCATCATGGGAACAGGGCAGACTAAACTACCAAGCCAATTCTTCACCAGAAAGGAGACAAGCTACCGGGGACCGGTTTCTGGCATTTCAGCCTTCTTCGGCCCGGCTTGCTTGAATCCTGATGGAGCAGTGAGAAAGGGACTCATGTCTGAGTATACCCTGCCACACCTATAGTGGCCAAAAACGATTTAGAAAAGGGGGTGGTGATGAACAGAGTGTCTGAGTTAAACAGACCACTCTTACCCAGTCCAAAGATCAGGGCTTGATCCATCACCGTTATTTATCTCACTGCCCCATCCCAGCTCAGAACCTG
This sequence comes from Lissotriton vulgaris, assembly GCF_964263255.1. NCBI lineage: Eukaryota > Metazoa > Chordata > Amphibia > Caudata > Salamandridae > Lissotriton > Lissotriton vulgaris. Next base: position 840,431,716 of record NC_141691.1, on the reverse strand, counting down.
GCTATATGCAAATCAGTCTGTCCCTGGCCCAGTGCATCATGGGAACATGGCAGACTAAACTACCAAGCCAATTCTTCACCAGAAAGGAGACAAGCTACCGGGGACCGGTTTCTGGCATTTCAGCCTTCTTCGGCCCGGCTTGCTTGAATCCTGATGGAGCAGTGAGAAAGGGACTCATGTCTGAGTATACCCTGCCACACCTATAGTGGCCAAAAACGATTTAGAAAAGGGGGTGGTGATGAACAGAGTGTCTGAGTTAAACAGACCACTCTTACCCAGTCCAAAGATCAGGGCTTGATCCATCACCGTTATTTATCTCACTGCCCCATCCCAGCTCAGAACCTGGCTATATGCAAATCAGTCTGTCCCTGGCCCAGTGCATCATGGGAACAGGGCAGACTAAACTACCAAGCCAATTCTTCACCAGAAAGGAGACAAGCTACCGGGGACCGGTTTCTGGCATTTCAGCCTTCTTCGGCCCGGCTTGCTTGAATCCTGATGGAGCAGTGAGAAAGGGACTCATGTCTGAGTATACCCTGCCACACCTATAGTGGCCAAAAACGATTTAGAAAAGGGGGTGGTGATGAACAGAGTGTCTGAGTTAAACAGACCACTCTTACCCAGTCCAAAGATCAGGGCTTGATCCATCACCGTTATTTATCTCACTGCCCCATCCCAGCTCAGAACCTGGCTATATGCAAATCAGTCTGTCCCTGGCCCAGTGCATCATGGGAACAGGGCAGACTAAACTACCAAGCCAATTCTTCACCAGAAAGGAGACAAGCTACCGGGGACCGGTTTCTGGCATTTCAGCCTTCTTCGGCCCGGCTTGCTTGAATCCTGATGGAGCAGTGAGAAAGGGACTCATGTCTGAGTATACCCTGCCACACCTATAGTGGCCAAAAACGATTTAGAAAAGGGGGTGGTGATGAACAGAGTGTCTGAGTTAAACAGACCACTCTTACCCAGTCCAAAGATCAGGGCTTGATCCATCACCGTTATTTATCTCACTGCCCCATCCCAGCTCAGAACCTGGCTATATGCAAATCAGTCTGTCCCTGGCCCAGTGCATCATGGGAACAGGGCAGACTAAACTACCAAGCCAATTCTTCACCAGAAAGGAGACAAGCTACCGGGGACCGGTTTCTGGCATTTCAGCCTTCTTCGGCCCGGCTTGCTTGAATCCTGATGGAGCAGTGAGAAAGGGACTCATGTCTGAGTATACCCTGCCACACCTATAGTGGCCAAAAACGATTTAGAAAAGGGGGTGGTGATGAACAGAGTGTCTGAGTTAAACAGACCACTCTTACCCAGTCCAAAGATCAGGGCTTGATCCATCACCGTTATTTATCTCACTGCCCCATCCCAGCTCAGAACCTGGCTATATGCAAATCAGTCTGTCCCTGGCCCAGTGCATCATGGGAACAGGGCAGACTAAACTACCAAGCCAATTCTTCACCAGAAAGGAGACAAGCTACCGGGGACCGGTTTCTGGCATTTCAGCCTTCTTCGGCCCGGCTTGCTTGAATCCTGATGGAGCAGTGAGAAAGGGACTCATGTCTGAGTATACCCTGCCACACCTATAGTGGCCAAAAACGATTTAGAAAAGGGGGTGGTGATGAACAGAGTGTCTGAGTTAAACAGACCACTCTTACCCAGTCCAAAGATCAGGGCTTGATCCATCACCGTTATTTATCTCACTGCCCCATCCCAGCTCAGAACCTGGCTATATGCAAATCAGTCTGTCCCTGGCCCAGTGCATCATGGGAACAGGGCAGACTAAACTACCAAGCCAATTCTTCACCAGAAAGGAGACAAGCTACCGGGGACCGGTTTCTGGCATTTCAGCCTTCTTCGGCCCGGCTTGCTTGAATCCTGATGGAGCAGTGAGAAAGGGACTCATGTCTGAGTATACCCTGCCACACCTATAGTGGCCAAAAACGATTTAGAAAAGGGGGTGGTGATGAACAGAGTGTCTGAGTTAAACAGACCACTCTTGCCCAGTCCAAAGATCAGGGCTTGATCCATCACCGTTATTTATCTCACTGCCCCATCCCAGCTCAGAACCTGGCTATATGCAAATCAGTCTGTCCCTGGCCCAGTGCATCATGGGAACAGGGCAGACTAAACTACCAAGCCAATTCTTCACCAGAAAGGAGACAAGCTACCGGGGACCGGTTTCTGGCATTTCAGCCTTCTTCGGCCCGGCTTGCTTGAATCCTGATGGAGCAGTGAGAAAGGGACTCATGTCTGAGTATACCCTGCCACACCTATAGTGGCCAAAAACGATTTAGAAAAGGGGGTGGTGATGAACAGAGTGTCTGAGTTAAACAGACCACTCTTGCCCAGTCCAAAGATCAGGGCTTGATCCATCACCGTTATTTATCTCACTGCCCCATCCCAGCTCAGAACCTGGCTATATGCAAATCAGTCTGTCCCTGGCCCAGTGCATCATGGGAACAGGGCAGACTAAACTACCAAGCCAATTCTTCACCAGAAAGGAGACAAGCTACCGGGGACCGGTTTCTGGCATTTCAGCCTTCTTCGGCCCGGCTTGCTTGAATCCTGATGGAGCAGTGAGAAAGGGACTCATGTCTGAGTATACCCTGCCACACCTATAGTGGCCAAAAACGATTTAGAAAAGGGGGTGGTGATGAACAGAGTGTCTGAGTTAAACAGACCACTCTTACCCAGTCCAAAGATCAGGGCTTGATCCATCACCGTTATTTATCTCACTGCCCCATCCCAGCTCAGAACCTGGCTATATGCAAATCAGTCTGTCCCTGGCCCAGTGCATCATGGGAACAGGGCAGACTAAACTACCAAGCCAATTCTTCACCAGAAAGGAGACAAGCTACCGGGGACCAGTTTCTAGCATTTCAGCCTTCTTCGGCCCGGCTTGCTTGAATCCTGATGGAGCAGTGAGAAAGGGACTCATGTCTGAGTATACCCTGCCACACCTATAGTGGCCAAAAACGATTTAGAAAAGGGGGTGGTGATGAACAGAGTGTCTGAGTTAAACAGACCACTCTTACCCAGTCCAAGGATCAGGGCTTGATCCATCACCGTTATTTATCTCACTGCCCCATCCCAGCTCAGAACCTGGCTATATGCAAATCAATCTGTCCCTGGCCCAGTGCATCATGGGAACAGGGCAGACTAAACTACCAAGCAAATTCTTCACCAGAAAGGAGACAAGCTACCGGGGACCGGTTTCTGGCATTTCAGCCTTCTTCGGCCCGGCTTGCTTGAATCCTGATGGAGCAGTGAGAAAGGGACTCATGTCTGAGTATACCCTGCCACACCTATAGTGGCCAAAAACGATTTAGAAAAGGGGGTGGTGATGAACAGAGTGTCTGAGTTAAACAGACCACTCTTACCCAGTCCAAAGATCAGGGCTTGATCCATCACCGTTATTTATCTCACTGCCCCATCCCAGCTCAGAACCTGGCTATATGCAAATCAGTCTGTCCCTGGCCCAGTGCATCATGGGAACAGGGCAGACTAAACTACCAAGCCAATTCTTCACCAGAAAGGAGACAAGCTACCGGGGACCGGTTTCTGGCATTTCAGCCTTCTTCGGCCCGGCTTGCTTGAATCCTGATGGAGCAGTGAGAAAGGGACTCATGTCTGAGTATACCCTGCCACACCTATAGTGGCCAAAAACGATTTAGAAAAGGGGGTGGTGATGAACAGAGTGTCTGAGTTAAACAGACCACTCTTACCCAGTCCAAAGATCAGGGCTTGATCCATCACCGTTATTTATCTCACTGCCCCATCCCAGCTCAGAACCTGGCTATATGCAAATCAGTCTGTCCCTGGCCCAGTGCATCATGGGAACAGGGCAGACTAAACTACCAAGCCAATTCTTCACCAGAAAGGAGACAAGCTACCGGGGACCGGTTTCTGGCATTTCAGCCTTCTTCGGCCCGGCTTGCTTGAATCCTGATGGAGCAGTGAGAAAGGGACTCATGTCTGAGTATACCCTGCCACACCTATAGTGGCCAAAAACGATTTAGAAAAGGGGGTGGTGATGAACAGAGTGTCTGAGTTAAACAGACCACTCTTACCCAGTCCAAAGATCAGGGCTTGATCCATCACCGTTATTTATCTCACTGCCCCATCCCAGCTCAGAACCTGGCTATATGCAAATCAGTCTGTCCCTGGCCCAGTGCATCATGGGAACAGGGCAGACTAAACTACCAAGCCAATTCTTCACCAGAAAGGAGACAAGCTACCGGGGACCGGTTTCTGGCATTTCAGCCTTCTTCGGCCCGGCTTGCTTGAATCCTGATGGAGCAGTGAGAAAGGGACTCATGTCTGAGTATACCCTGCCACACCTATAGTGGCCAAAAACGATTTAGAAAAGGGGGTGGTGATGAACAGAGTGTCTGAGTTAAACAGACCACTCTTACCCAGTCCAAAGATCAGGGCTTGATCCATCACCGTTATTTATCTCACTGCCCCATCCCAGCTCAGAACCTGGCTATATGCAAATCAGTCTGTCCCTGGCCCAGTGCATCATGGGAACAGGGCAGACTAAACTACCAAGCCAATTCTTCACCAGAAAGGAGACAAGCTACCGGGGACCGGTTTCTGGCATTTCAGCCTTCTTCGGCCCGGCTTGCTTGAATCCTGATGGAGCAGTGAGAAAGGGACTCATGTCTGAGTATACCCTGCCACACCTATAGTGGCCAAAAACGATTTAGAAAAGGGGGTGGTGATGAACAGAGTGTCTGAGTTAAACAGACCACTCTTACCCAGTCCAAAGATCAGGGCTTGATCCATCACCGTTATTTATCTCACTGCCCCATCCCAGCTCAGAACCTGGCTATATGCAAATCAGTCTGTCCCTGGCCCAGTGCATCATGGGAACAGGGCAGACTAAACTACCAAGCCAATTCTTCACCAGAAAGGAGACAAGCTACCGGGGACCGGTTTCTGGCATTTCAGCCTTCTTCGGCCCGGCTTGCTTGAATCCTGATGGAGCAGTGAGAAAGGGACTCATGTCTGAGTATACCCTGCCACACCTATAGTGGCCAAAAACGATTTAGAAAAGGGGGTGGTGATGAACAGAGTGTCTGAGTTAAACAGACCACTCTTACCCAGTCCAAAGATCAGGGCTTGATCCATCACCGTTATTTATCTCACTGCCCCATCCCAGCTCAGAACCTGGCTATATGCAAATCAGTCTGTCCCTGGCCCAGTGCATCATGGGAACAGGGCAGACTAAACTACCAAGCCAATTCTTCACCAGAAAGGAGACAAGCTACCGGGGACCGGTTTCTGGCATTTCAGCCTTCTTCGGCCCGGCTTGCTTGAATCCTGATGGAGCAGTGAGAAAGGGACTCATGTCTGAGTATACCCTGCCACACCTATAGTGGCCAAAAACGATTTAGAAAAGGGGGTGGTGATGAACAGAGTGTCTGAGTTAAACAGACCACTCTTACCCAGTCCAAAGATCAGGGCTTGATCCATCACCGTTATTTATCTCACTGCCCCATCCCAGCTCAGAACCTGGCTATATCCAAATCAGTCTGTCCCTGGCCCAGTGCATCATGGGAACAGGGCAGACTAAACTACCAAGCCAATTCTTCACCAGAAAGGAGACAAGCTGCCGGGGACCGGTTTCTGGCATTTCAGCCTTCTTCGGCCCGGCTTGCTTGAATCCTGATGGAGCAGTGAGAAAGGGACTCATGCCTGAGTATACCCTGCCACACCTATAGTGGCCAAAAACGATTTAGAAAAGGGGGTGGTGATGAACAGAGTGTCTGAGTTAAACAGACCACTCTTACCCAGTCCAAAGATCAGGGCTTGATCCATCACCGTTATTTATCTCACTGCCCCATCCCAGCTCAGAACCTGGCTATATGCAAATCAGTCTGTCCCTGGCCCAGTGCATCATGGGAACAGGGCAGACTAAACTACCAAGCCAATTCTTCACCAGAAAGGAGACAAGCTACCGGGGACCGGTTTCTGGCATTTCAGCCTTCTTCGGCCCGGCTTGCTTGAATCCTGATGGAGCAGTGAGAAAGGGACTCATGTCTGAGTATACCCTGCCACACCTATAGTGGCCAAAAACGATTTAGAAAAGGGGGTGGTGATGAACAGAGTGTCTGAGTTAAACAGACCACTCTTACCCAGTCCAAAGATCAGGGCTTGATCCATCACCGTTATTTATCTCACTGCCCCATCCCAGCTCAGAACCTGGCTATATGCAAATCAGTCTGTCCCTGGCCCAGTGCATCATGGGAACAGGGCAGACTAAACTACCAAGCCAATTCTTCACCAGAAAGGAGACAAGCTACCGGGGACCAGTTTCTAGCATTTCAGCCTTCTTCGGCCCGGCTTGCTTGAATCCTGATGGAGCAGTGAGAAAGGGACTCATGTCTGAGTATACCCTGCCACACCTATAGTGGCCAAAAACGATTTAGAAAAGGGGGTGGTGATGAACAGAGTGTCTGAGTTAAACAGACCACTCTTACCCAGTCCAAGGATCAGGGCTTGATCCATCACCGTTATTTATCTCACTGCCCCATCCCAGCTCAGAACCTGGCTATATGCAAATCAATCTGTCCCTGGCCCAGTGCATCATGGGAACAGGGCAGACTAAACTACCAAGCAAATTCTTCACCAGAAAGGAGACAAGCTACCGGGGACCGGTTTCTGGCATTTCAGCCTTCTTCGGCCCGGCTTGCTTGAATCCTGATGGAGCAGTGAGAAAGGGACTCATGTCTGAGTATACCCTGCCACACCTATAGTGGCCAAAAACGATTTAGAAAAGGGGGTGGTGATGAACAGAGTGTCTGAGTTAAACAGACCACTCTTACCCAGTCCAAAGATCAGGGCTTGATCCATCACCGTTATTTATCTCACTGCCCCATCCCAGCTCAGAACCTGGCTATATGCAAATCAGTCTGTCCCTGGCCCAGTGCATCATGGGAACAGGGCAGACTAAACTACCAAGCCAATTCTTCACCAGAAAGGAGACAAGCTACCGGGGACCGGTTTCTGGCATTTCAGCCTTCTTCGGCCCGGCTTGCTTGAATCCTGATGGAGCAGTGAGAAAGGGACTCATGTCTGAGTATACCCTGCCACACCTATAGTGGCCAAAAACGATTTAGAAAAGGGGGTGGTGATGAACAGAGTGTCTGAGTTAAACAGACCACTCTTACCCAGTCCAAAGATCAGGGCTTGATCCATCACCGTTATTTATCTCACTGCCCCATCCCAGCTCAGAACCTGGCTATATGCAAATCAGTCTGTCCCTGGCCCAGTGCATCATGGGAACAGGGCAGACTAAACTACCAAGCCAATTCTTCACCAGAAAGGAGACAAGCTACCGGGGACCGGTTTCTGGCATTTCAGCCTTCTTCGGCCCGGCTTGCTTGAATCCTGATGGAGCAGTGAGAAAGGGACTCATGTCTGAGTATACCCTGCCACACCTATAGTGGCCAAAAACGATTTAGAAAAGGGGGTGGTGATGAACAGAGTGTCTGAGTTAAACAGACCACTCTTACCCAGTCCAAAGATCAGGGCTTGATCCATCACCGTTATTTATCTCACTGCCCCATCCCAGCTCAGAACCTGGCTATATGCAAATCAGTCTGTCCCTGGCCCAGTGCATCATGGGAACAGGGCAGACTAAACTACCAAGCCAATTCTTCACCAGAAAGGAGACAAGCTACCGGGGACCGGTTTCTGGCATTTCAGCCTTCTTCGGCCCGGCTTGCTTGAATCCTGATGGAGCAGTGAGAAAGGGACTCATGTCTGAGTATACCCTGCCACACCTATAGTGGCCAAAAACGATTTAGAAAAGGGGGTGGTGATGAACAGAGTGTCTGAGTTAAACAGACCACTCTTACCCAGTCCAAAGATCAGGGCTTGATCCATCACCGTTATTTATCTCACTGCCCCATCCCAGCTCAGAACCTGGCTATATGCAAATCAGTCTGTCCCTGGCCCAGTGCATCATGGGAACAGGGCAGACTAAACTACCAAGCCAATTCTTCACCAGAAAGGAGACAAGCTACCGGGGACCGGTTTCTGGCATTTCAGCCTTCTTCGGCCCGGCTTGCTTGAATCCTGATGGAGCAGTGAGAAAGGGACTCATGTCTGAGTATACCCTGCCACACCTATAGTGGCCAAAAACGATTTAGAAAAGGGGGTGGTGATGAACAGAGTGTCTGAGTTAAACAGACCACTCTTACCCAGTCCAAAGATCAGGGCTTGATCCATCACCGTTATTTATCTCACTGCCCCATCCCAGCTCAGAACCTGGCTATATGCAAATCAGTCTGTCCCTGGCCCAGTGCATCATGGGAACAGGGCAGACTAAACTACCAAGCCAATTCTTCACCAGAAAGGAGACAAGCTACCGGGGACCGGTTTCTGGCATTTCAGCCTTCTTCGGCCCGGCTTGCTTGAATCCTGATGGAGCAGTGAGAAAGGGACTCATGTCTGAGTATACCCTGCCACACCTATAGTGGCCAAAAACGATTTAGAAAAGGGGGTGGTGATGAACAGAGTGTCTGAGTTAAACAGACCACTCTTACCCAGTCCAAAGATCAGGGCTTGATCCATCACCGTTATTTATCTCACTGCCCCATCCCAGCTCAGAACCTGGCTATATGCAAATCAGTCTGTCCCTGGCCCAGTGCATCATGGGAACAGGGCAGACTAAACTACCAAGCCAATTCTTCACCAGAAAGGAGACAAGCTACCGGAGACCGGTTTCTGGCATTTCAGCCTTCTTCGGCCCGGCTTGCTTGAATCCTGATGGAGCAGTGAGAAAGGGACTCATGTCTGAGTATACCCTGCCACACCTATAGTGGCCAAAAACGATTTAGAAAAGGGGGTGGTGATGAACAGAGTGTCTGAGTTAAACAGACCACTCTTACCCAGTCCAAAGATCAGGGCTTGATCCATCACCGTTATTTATCTCACTGCCCCATCCCAGCTCAGAACCTGGCTATATCCAAATCAGTCTGTCCCTGGCCCAGTGCATCATGGGAACAGGGCAGACTAAACTACCAAGCCAATTCTTCACCAGAAAGGAGACAAGCTGCCGGGGACCGGTTTCTGGCATTTCAGCCTTCTTCGGCCCGGCTTGCTTGAATCCTGATGGAGCAGTGAGAAAGGGACTCATGCCTGAGTATACCCTGCCACACCTATAGTGGCCAAAAACGATTTAGAAAAGGGGGTGGTGATGAACAGAGTGTCTGAGTTAAACAGACCACTCTTACCCAGTCCAAAGATCAGGGCTTGATCCATCACCGTTATTTATCTCACTGCCCCATCCCAGCTCAGAACCTGGCTATATGCAAATCAGTCTGTCCCTGGCCCAGTGCATCATGGGAACAGGGCAGACTAAACTACCAAGCCAATTCTTCACCAGAAAAGAAAACAAGCTACCGGGGACCGGTTTCTGGCATTTCAGCCTTCTTCGGCCCGGCTTGCTTGAATCCTGATGGAGCAGTGAGAAAGGGACTCATGTCTGAGTATACCCTGCCACACCTATAGTGGCCAAAAACGATTTAGAAAAGGGGGTGGTGATGAACAGAGTGTCTGAGTTAAACAGACCACTCTTACCCAGTCCAAAGATCAGGGCTTGATCCATCACCGTTATTTATCTCACTGCCCCATCCCAGCTCAGAACCTGGCTATATGCAAATCAGTCTGTCCCTGGCCCAGTGCATCATGGGAACAGGGCAGACTAAACTACCAAGCCAATTCTTCACCAGAAAGGAGACAAGCTACCGGGGACCGGTTTCTGGCATTTCAGCCTTCTTCGGCCCGGCTTGCTTGAATCCTGATGGAGCAGTGAGAAAGGGACTCATGTCTGAGTATACCCTGCCACACCTATAGTGGCCAAAAACGATTTAGAAAAGGGGGTGGTGATGAACAGAGTGTCTGAGTTAAACAGACCACTCTTACCCAGTCCAAAGATCAGGGCTTGATCCATCACCGTTATTTATCTCACTGCCCCATCCCAGCTCAGAACCTGGCTATATGCAAATCAGTCTGTCCCTGGCCCAGTGCATCATGGGAGCAGGGCAGACTAAACTACCAAGCCAATTCTTCACCAGAAAGGAGACAAGCTACCGGGGACCGTTTCTGGCATTTCAGCCTTCTTCGGCCCGGCTTGCTTGAATCCTGATGGAGCAGTGAGAAAGGGACTCATGTCTGAGTATACCCTGCCACACCTATAGTGGCCAAAAACGATTTAGAAAAGGGGGTGGTGATGAACAGAGTGTCTGAGTTAAACAGACCACTCTTACCCAGTCCAAAGATCAGGGCTTGATCCATCACCGTTATTTATCTCACTGCCCCATCCCAGCTCAGAACCTGGCTATATGCAAATCAGTCTGTCCCTGGCCCAGTGCATCATGGGAACAGGGCAGACTAAACTACCAAGCCAATTCTTCACCAGAAAGGAGACAAGCTACCGGGGACCGGTTTCTGGCATTTCAGCCTTCTTCGGCCCGGCTTGCTTGAATCCTGATGGAGCAGTGAGAAAGGGACTCATGTCTGAGTATACCCTGCCACACCTATAGTGGCCAAAAACGATTTAGAAAAGGGGGTGGTGATGAACAGAGTGTCTGAGTTAAACAGACCACTCTTGCCCAGTCCAAAGATCAGGGCTTGATCCATCACCGTTATTTATCTCACTGCCCCATCCCAGCTCAGAACCTGGCTATATGCAAATCAGTCTGTCCCTGGCCCAGTGCATCATGGGAACAGGGCAGACTAAACTACCAAGCCAATTCTTCACCAGAAAGGAGACAAGCTACCGGGGACCGGTTTCTGGCATTTCAGCCTTCTTCGGCCCGGCTTGCTTGAATCCTGATGGAGCAGTGAGAAAGGGACTCATGTCTGAGTATACCCTGCCACACCTATAGTGGCCAAAAACGATTTAGAAAAGGGGGTGGTGATGAACAGAGTGTCTGAGTTAAACAGACCACTCTTGCCCAGTCCAAAGATCAGGGCTTGATCCATCACCGTTATTTATCTCACTGCCCCATCCCAGCTCAGAACCTGGCTATATGCAAATCAGTCTGTCCCTGGCCCAGTGCATCATGGGAACAGGGAAGACTAAACTACCAAGCCAATTCTTCACCAGAAAGGAGACAAGCTACCGGGGACCGGTTTCTGGCATTTCAGCCTTCTTCGGCCCGGCCTGCTTGAATCCTGATGGAGCAGTGAGAAAGGGACTCATGTCTGAGTATACCCTGCCACACCTATAGTGGCCAAAAACGATTTAGAAAAGGGGGTGGTGATGAACAGAGTGTCTGAGTTAAACAGACCACTCTTACCCAGTCCAAAGATCAGGGCTTGATCCATCACCGTTATTTATCTCACTGCCCCATCCCAGCTCAGAACCTGGCTATATGCAAATAAGTCTGTCCCTGGACCAGTGCATCATGGGAACAGGGCAGACTAAACTACCAAGCCAATTCTTCACCAGAAAGGAGACAAGCTACCGGGGACCGGTTTCTGGCATTTCAGCCTTCTTCGGCCCGGCCTGCTTGAATCCTGATGGAGCAGTGAGAAAGGGACTCATGTCTGAGTATACCCTGCCACACCTATAGTGGCCAAAAACGATTTAGAGAAGGGGGTGGTGATGAACAGAGTGTCTGAGTTAAACAGACCACTCTTACCCAGTCCAAAGATCAGGGCTTGATCCATCACCGTTATTTATCTCACTGCCCCATCCCAGCTCAGAACCTGGCTATATGCAAATCAGTCTGTCCCTGGCCCAGTGCATCATGGGAACAGGGCAGACTAAACTACCAAGCCAATTCTTCACCAGAAAGGAGACAAGCTACCGGGGACCGGTTTCTGGCATTTCAGCCTTCTTCGGCCCGGCTTGCTTGAATCCTGATGGAGCAGTGAGAAAGGGACTCATGTCTGAGTATACCCTGCCACACCTATAGTGGCCAAAAACGATTTAGAAAAGGGGGTGGTGATGAACAGAGTGTCTGAGTTAAACAGACCACTCTTACCCAGTCCAAAGATCAGGGCTTGATCCATCACCGTTATTTATCTCACTGCCCCATCCCAGCTCAGAACCTGGCTATATGCAAATCAGTCTGTCCCTGGCCCAGTGCATCATGGGAACAGGGCAGACTAAACTACCAAGCCAATTCTTCACCAGAAAGGAGACAAGCTACCGGGGACCGGTTTCTGGCATTTCAGCCTTCTTCGGCCCGGCTTGCTTGAATCCTGATGGAGCAGTGAGAAAGGGACTCATGTCTGAGTATACCCTGCCACACCTATAGTGGCCAAAAACGATTTAGAAAAGGGGGTGGTGATGAACAGAGTGTCTGAGTTAAACAGACCACTCTTACCCAGTCCAAAGATCAGGGCTTGATCCATCACCGTTATTTATCTCACTGCCCCATCCCAGCTCAGAACCTGGCTATATGCAAATCAGTCTGTCCCTGGCCCAGTGCATCATGGGAACAGGGCAGACTAAACTACCAAGCCAATTCTTCACCAGAAAGGAGACAAGCTACCGGGGACCGGTTTCTGGCATTTCAGCCTTCTTCGGCCCGGCTTGCTTGAATCCTGATGGAGCAGTGAGAAAGGGACTCATGTCTGAGTATACCCTGCCACACCTATAGTGGCCAAAAACGATTTAGAAAAGGGGGTGGTGATGAACAGAGTGTCTGAGTTAAACAGACCACTCTTACCCAGTCCAAAGATCAGGGCTTGATCCATCACCGTTATTTATCTCACTGCCCCATCCCAGCTCAGAACCTGGCTATATGCAAATCAGTCTGTCCCTGGCCCAGTGCATCATGGGAACAGGGCAGACTAAACTACCAAGCCAATTCTTCACCAGAAAGGAGACAAGCTACCGGGGACCGGTTTCTGGCATTTCAGCCTTCTTCGGCCCGGCTTGCTTGAATCCTGATGGAGCAGTGAGAAAGGGACTCATGTCTGAGTATACCCTGCCACACCTATAGTGGCCAAAAACGATTTAGAAAAGGGGGTGGTGATGAACAGAGTGTCTGAGTTAAACAGACCACTCTTACCCAGTCCAAAGATCAGGGCTTGATCCATCACCGTTATTTATCTCACTGCCCCATCCCAGCTCAGAACCTGGCTATATGCAAATCAGTCTGTCCCTGGCCCAGTGCATCATGGGAACAGGGCAGACTAAACTACCAAGCCAATTCTTCACCAGAAAGGAGACAAGCTACCGGGGACCGGTTTCTGGCATTTCAGCCTTCTTCGGCCCGGCTTGCTTGAATCCTGATGGAGCAGTGAGAAAGGGACTCATGTCTGAGTATACCCTGCCACACCTATAGTGGCCAAAAACGATTTAGAAAAGGGGGTGGTGATGAACAGAGTGTCTGAGTTAAACAGACCACTCTTACCCAGTCCAAAGATCAGGGCTTGATCCATCACCGTTATTTATCTCACTGCCCCATCCCAGCTCAGAACCTGGCTATATGCAAATCAGTCTGTCCCTGGCCCAGTGCATCATGGGAACAGGGCAGACTAAACTACCAAGCCAATTCTTCACCAGAAAGGAGACAAGCTACCGGGGACCGGTTTCTGGCATTTCAGCCTTCTTCGGCCCGGCTTGCTTGAATCCTGATGGAGCAGTGAGAAAGGGACTCATGTCTGAGTATACCCTGCCACACCTATAGTGGCCAAAAACGATATAGAAAAGGGGGTGGTGATGAACAGAGTGTCTGAGTTAAACAGACCACTCTTACCCAGTCCAAAGATCAGGGCTTGATCCATCACCGTTATTTATCTCCCTGTCCCATCCCAGCTCAGAACCTGGCTATATGCAAATCAGTCTGTCCCTGGCCCAGTGCATCATGGGAACAGGGCAGACTAAACTACCAAGCCAATTCTTCACCAGAAAGGAGACAAGCTACCGGGGACCGGTTTCTGGCATTTCAGCCTTCTTCGGCCCGGCTTGCTTGAATCCTGATGGAGCAGTGAGAAAGGGACTCATGTCTGAGTATACCCTGCCACACCTATAGTGGCCAAAAACGATTTAGAAAAGGGGGTGGTGATGAACAGAGTGTCTGAGTTAAACAGACCACTCTTACCCAGTCCAAAGATCAGGGCTTGATCCATCACCGTTATTTATCTCACTGCCCCATCCCAGCTCAGAACCTGGCTATATGCAAATCAGTCTGTCCCTGGCCCAGTGCATCATGGGAACAGGGCAGACTAAACTACCAAGCCAATTCTTCACCAGAAAGGAGACAAGCTACCGGGGACCGGTTTCTGGCATTTCAGCCTTCTTCGGCCCGGCTTGCTTGAATCCTGATGGAGCAGTGAGAAAGGGACTCATGTCTGAGTATACCCTGCCACACCTATAGTGGCCAAAAACGATTTAGAAAAGGGGGTGGTGATGAACAGAGTGTCTGAGTTAAACAGACCACTCTTACCCAGTCCAAAGATCAGGGCTTGATCCATCACCGTTATTTATCTCACTGCCCCATCCCAGCTCAGAACCTGGCTATATGCAAATCAGTCTGTCCCTGGCCCAGTGCATCATGGGAACAGGGCAGACTAAACTACCAAGCCAATTCTTCACCAGAAAGGAGACAAGCTACCGGGGACCGGTTTCTGGCATTTCAGCCTTCTTCGGCCCGGCTTGCTTGAATCCTGATGGAGCAGTGAGAAAGGGACTTATGTCTGAGTATACCCTGCCACACCTATAGTGGCCAAAAACGATTTAGAAAAGGGGGTGGTGATGAACAGAGTGTCTGAGTTAAACAGACCACTCTTACCCAGTCCAAAGATCAGGGCTTGATCCATCACCGTTATTTATCTCACTGCCCCATCCCAGCTCAGAACCTGGCTATATGCAAATCAGTCTGTCCCTGGCCCAGTGCATCATGGGAACAGGGCAGACTAAACTACCAAGCCAATTCTTCACCAGAAAGGAGACAAGCTGCCGGGGACCGGTTTCTGGCATTTCAGCCTTCTTCGGCCCGGCTTGCTTGAATCCTGATGGAGCAGTGAGAAAGGGACTCATGTCTGAGTATACCCTGCCACACCTATAGTGGCCAAAAACGATTTAGAAAAGGGGGTGGTGATGAACAGAGTGTCTGAGTTAAACAGACCACTCTTACCCAGTCCAAAGATCAGGGCTTGATCCATCACCGTTATTTATCTCACTGCCCCATCCCAGCTCAGAACCTGGCTATATGCAAATCAGTCTGTCCCTGGCCCAGTGCATCATGGGAACAGGGCAGACTAAACTACCAAGCCAATTCTTCACCAGAAAAGAAAACAAGCTACCGGGGACCGGTTTCTGGCATTTCAGCCTTCTTCGGCCCGGCTTGCTTGAATCCTGATGGAGCAGTGAGAAAGGGACTCATGTCTGAGTATACCCTGCCACACCTATAGTGGCCAAAAACGATTTAGAAAAGGGGGTGGTGATGAACAGAGTGTCTGAGTTAAACAGACCACTCTTACCCAGTCCAAAGATCAGGGCTTGATCCATCACCGTTATTTATCTCACTGCCCCATCCCAGCTCAGAACCTGGCTATATGCAAATCAGTCTGTCCCTGGCCCAGTGCATCATGGGAACAGGGCAGACTAAACTACCAAGCCAATTCTTCACCAGAAAGGAGACAAGCTACCGGGGACCGGTTTCTGGCATTTCAGCCTTCTTCGGCCCGGCTTGCTTGAATCCTGATGGAGCAGTGAGAAAGGGACTCATGTCTGAGTATACCCTGCCACACCTATAGTGGCCAAAAACGATTTAGAAAAGGGGGTGGTGATGAACAGAGTGTCTGAGTTAAACAGACCACTCTTACCCAGTCCAAAGATCAGGGCTTGATCCATCACCGTTATTTATCTCACTGCCCCATCCCAGCTCAGAACCTGGCTATATGCAAATCAGTCTGTCCCTGGCCCAGTGCATCATGGGAACAGGGCAGACTAAACTACCAAGCCAATTCTTCACCAGAAAGGAGACAAGCTACCGGGGACCGGTTTCTGGCATTTCAGCCTTCTTCGGCCCGGCTTGCTTGAATCCTGATGGAGCAGTGAGAAAGGGACTCATGTCTGAGTATACCCTGCCACACCTATAGTGGCCAAAAACGATTTAGAAAAGGGGGTGGTGATGAACAGAGTGTCTGAGTTAAACAGACCACTCTTACCCAGTCCAAAGATCGGGGCTTGATCCATCACCGTTATTTATCTCACTGCCCCATCCCAGCTCAGAGCCTGGCTATATGCAAATCAGTCTGTCCCTGGCCCAGTGCATCATGGGAACAGGGCAGACTAAACTACCAAGCCAATTCTTCACCAGAAAGGAGACAAGCTACCGGGGACCGGTTTCTGGCATTTCAGCCTTCTTCGGCCCGGCTTGCTTGAATCCTGATGGAGCAGTGAGAAAGGGACTCATGTCTGAGTATACCCTGCCACACCTATAGTGGCCAAAAACGATTTAGAAAAGGGGGTGGTGATGAACAGAGTGTCTGAGTTAAACAGACCACTCTTACCCAGTCCAAAGATCGGGGCTTGATCCATCACCGTTATTTATCTCACTGCCCCATCCCAGCTCAGAGCCTGGCTATATGCAAATCAGTCTGTCCCTGGCCCAGTGCATCATGGGAACAGGGCAGACTAAACTACCAAGCCAATTCTTCACCAGAAAGGAGACAAGCTACCGGGGACCGGTTTCTGGCATTTCAGCCTTCTTTGGCCCGGCTTGCTTGAATCCTGATGGAGCAGTGAGAAAGGGACTCATGTCTGAGTATACCCTGCCACACCTATAGTGGCCAAAAACGATTTAGAAAAGGGGGTGGTGATGAACAGAGTGTCTGAGTTAAACAGACCACTCTTACCCAGTCCAAAGATCAGGGCTTGATCCATCACCGTTATTTATCTCACTGCCCCATCCCAGCTCAGAACCTGGCTATATGCAAATCAGTCTGTCCCTGGCCCAGTGCATCATGGGAACAGGGCAGACTAAACTACCAAGCCAATTCTTCACCAGAAAGGAGACAAGCTACCGGGGACCGGTTTCTGGCATTTCAGCCTTCTTCGGCCCGGCTTGCTTGAATCCTGATGGAGCAGTGAGAAAGGGACTCATGTCTGAGTATACCCTGCCACACCTATAGTGGCCAAAAACGATTTAGAAAAGGGGGTGGTGATGAACAGAGTGTCTGAGTTAAACAGACCACTCTTACCCAGTCCAAAGATCAGGGCTTGATCCATCACCGTTATTTATCTCACTGCCCCATCCCAGCTCAGAACCTGGCTATATGCAAATCAGTCTGTCCCTGGCCCAGTGCATCATGGGAACAGGGCAGACTAAACTACCAAGCCAATTCTTCACCAGAAAGGAGACAAGCTACCGGGGACCGGTTTCTGGCATTTCAGCCTTCTTCGGCCCGGCTTGCTTGAATCCTGATGGAGCAGTGAGAAAGGGACTCATGTCTGAGTATACCCTGCCACACCTATAGTGGCCAAAAACGATTTAGAAAAGGGGGTGGTGATGAACAGAGTGTCTGAGTTAAACAGACCACTCTTACCCAGTCCAAAGATCAGGGCTTGATCCATCACCGTTATTTATCTCACTGCCCCATCCCAGCTCAGAACCTGGCTATATGCAAATCAGTCTGTCCCTGGCCCAGTGCATCATGGGAACAGGGCAGACTAAACTACCAAGCCAATTCTTCACCAGAAAGGAGACAAGCTACCGGGGACCGGTTTCTGGCATTTCAGCCTTCTTCGGCCCGGCTTGCTTGAATCCTGATGGAGCAGTGAGAAAGGGACTCATGTCTGAGTATACCCTGCCACACCTATAGTGGCCAAAAACGATTTAGAAAAGGGGGTGGTGATGAACAGAGTGTCTGAGTTAAACAGACCACTCTTACCCAGTCCAAAGATCAGGGCTTGATCCATCACCGTTATTTATCTCACTGCCCCATCCCAGCTCAGAACCTGGCTATATGCAAATCAGTCTGTCCCTGGCCCAGTGCATCATGGGAACAGGGCAGACTAAACTACCAAGCCAATTCTTCACCAGAAAGGAGACAAGCTACCGGGGACCGGTTTCTGGCATTTTAGCCTTCTTCGGCCCGGCTTGCTTGAATCCTGATGGAGCAGTGAGAAAGGGACTCATGTCTGAGTATACCCTGCCACACCTATAGTGGCCAAAAACGATTTAGAAAAGGGGGTGGTGATGAACAGAGTGTCTGAGTTAAACAGACCACTCTTACCCAGTCCAAAGATCAGGGCTTGATCCATCACCGTTATTTATCTCACTGCCCCATCCCAGCTCAGAACCTGGCTATATGCAAATCAGTCTGTCCCTGGCCCAGTGCATCATGGGAACAGGGCAGACTAAACTACCAAGCCAATTCTTCACCAGAAAGGAGACAAGCTACCGGGGACCGGTTTCTGGCATTTCAGCCTTCTTCGGCCCGGCTTGCTTGAATCCTGATGGAGCAGTGAGAAAGGGACTCATGTCTGAGTATACCCTGCCACACCTATAGTGGCCAAAAACGATTTAGAAAAGGGGGTGGTGATGAACAGAGTGTCTGAGTTAAACAGACCACTCTTACCCAGTCCAAAGATCAGGGCTTGATCCATCACCGTTATTTATCTCACTGCCCCATCCCAGCTCAGAACCTGGCTAAATGTCAGAAACCGGTCCCCGGTAGCTTGTTTCCTTCCCAGTGTAAGAATTGGCTTTTGTAGTTTGGTTTGCCCTGTTCCCATCATGCACTGGGACAGGAACAGACTAATTTGCATACAACCAGGTTCTGAAACTGGGATGGTGCAGTGAGCTAAAAAACGGTGTTGGATCCAGCCCTGATCTCTTGACTGGGTGAGAGTATTCTGTTTAATTCAGAGACTCTGTCCCTCACCACCCCTTGTTGTAAATATTTTTGTCCACCCTAAGCGTGGAAGGGTATACTCAGATGTGAGTCCCTTGCTCATTGCACCATCAGGATTCAAGCAAGCCGGGCCGAAGACGGCTGAAATGCCAGAAACCGGTCCCCGGTAGCTTGTTTCCTTCCCAGTGTAAGAATTGGCTTTTGTAGTTTGGTTTGCCCTGTTCCCATCATGCACTGGGACAGGAACAGACTAATTTGAATACAGCCAGGTTCTGAAACTGGGATGGTGCAGTGAGCTAAAAAACGGTGTTGGATCTAGCCCTGATCTCTTGACTGGGTGAGAGTATTCTGTTTAATTCAGAGACTCTGTCCCTCACCACCCCTTGTTGTAAATATTTTTGTCCACCCTAAGCGTGGAAGGGTATACTCAGATGTGAGTCCCTTGCTCATTGCACCATCAGGATTCAAGCAAGCCGGGCCGAAGACGGCTGAAATGCCAGAAACCGGTCCCCGGTAGCTTGTTTCCTTCCCAGTGTAAGAATTGGCTTTTGTAGTTTGGTTTGCCCTGTTCCCATCATGCACTGGGACAGGAACAGACTAATTTGCATACAGCCAGGTTCTGAAACTGGGATGGTGCAGTGAGCTAAAAAACGGTGTTGGATCCAGCCCTGATCTCTTGACTGGGTGAGAGTATTCTGTTTAATTCAGAGACTCTGTCCCTCACCACCCCTTGTTGTAAATATTTTTGTCCACCCTAAGCGTGGAAGGGTATACTCAGATGTGAGTCCCTTGCTCATTGCACCATCAGGATTCAAGCAAGCCGGGCCGAAGACGGGTGAAATGCCAGAAACCGGTCCCCGGTAGCTTGTTTCCTTCCCAGTGTAAGAATTGGCTTTTGTAGTTTGGTTTGCCCTGTTCCCATCATGCACTGGGACAGGAACAGACTAATTTGCATACAGCCAGGTTCTGAAACTGGGATGGTGCAGTGAGCTAAAAAACGGTGTTGGATCTAGCCCTGATCTCTTGACTGGGTGAGAGTATTCTGTTTAATTCAGAGACTCTGTCCCTCACCACCCCTTGTTGTAAATATTTTTGTCCACCCTAAGCGTGGAAGGGTATACTCAGATGTGAGTCCCTTGCTCATTGCACCATCAGGATTCAAGCAAGCCGGGCCGAAGACGGCTGAAATGCCAGAAACCGGTCCCCGGTAGCTTGTTTCCTTCCCAGTGTAAGAATTGGCTTTTGTAGTTTGGTTTGCCCTGTTCCCATCATGCACTGGGACAGGAACAGACTAATTTGCATACAGCCAGGTTCTGAAACTGGGATGGTGCAGTGAGCTAAAAAACGGTGTTGGATCTAGCCCTGATCTCTTGACTGGGTGCGAGTATTCTGTTTAATTCAGAGACTCTGTCCCTCACCACCCCTTGTTGTAAATATTTTTGTCCACCCTAAGCGTGGAAGGGTATACTCAGATGTGAGTCCCTTGCTCATTGCACCATCAGGATTCAAGCAAGCCGGGCCGAAGACGGCTGAAATGCCAGAAACCGGTCCCCGGTAGCTTGTTTCCTTCCCAGTGTAAGAATTGGCTTTTGTAGTTTGGTTTGCCCTGTTCCCATCATGCACTGGGACAGGAACAGACTAATTTGCATACAGCCAGGTTCTGAAACTGGGATGGTGCAGTGACCTAAAAAACGGTGTTGGATCTAGCCCTGATCTCTTGACTGGGTGAGAGTATTCTGTTTAATTCAGAGACTCTGTCCCTCACCACCCCTTGTTGTAAATAAACTTTCTTTTAAGGTCATAAATTCATCTCTGACACCCATGTAAACTCTACTCCCTTCTTCAGAAGACTCTTTATGCTCCTAGCTTTATCTGCAAAAGTTGGTACAGATGTATTATAATACTCATTTATACCAGGAAATGTCATCAACTCTTCTTCATTCTCCAGTGAGGCTAGCTCTAAAATGGTCGTCACCAACCCACTTCAGGCCTAATGCCCTCACCTGTAATCTTATGATCCACTTTTTACAGTTGATCCATTTTCCCTGAGTCAACACAACACTTCTCTTAATCTTTCCTTATTTTCTTTCTCCTTGCCTCCATAAATTGAAAGGTCATCCTGATATATTGTCACACCAGCGACCCCTTTTGTTACCCACTCTATGGTCCTATGAAACACCTTTGCTGCCAATATTTGGCCAAATGGCGTTCTATCACACCTAAAAATTCCAAAAGATGAGAGAAGACCATCAGATCTTTTGATTTTTCATGCAGCTTTATCTGTTGGCATGCTGACATGAAGTCCAATGTGGTGAAAATGTTTGCACCTCTAAGCAATAACAGCATTTCAGAAACGTTAGGCATAGAATATTTATCCATCAATTCACCCATATTCAGTCCTCTGAGATTGATGTGCAATCTAGGTCTCATTTGCTTTGTGAATAGCAACTACGGGCTCTAACCATTCAGGGGCTTCAACTTCCTCAATGATACCTTTTCACACTAATGTTTCTAATTTGTCACTCATGACATGTCTTACAGTTATTGGGTGTCTGTGTTCTCTCTCCTCAAGTGAATTAGGTGAAAATAACTTAAATACCGCAATGTCTCTTGGAAGACCTCGGGAAGATCTCTTTGTAAATTTTGAGTGACTTCCTTCTCATGTCCCATACTGTTTACCTTCATCCCATCTTTTAAATTTATTAGAGGAGTGTTGTTGGACCTAACATAAGTCCTAGTTATTTCTGGTGGAACTAGCACAAAATGCTGTCTCCCATAGTAGACACTGTGAGAAAGTGAGTTTCTGTTGCAGTACCCCCCACCCACACACTTTTTGCCTGATACCTGATGCACTTTTCCTTGGTGTGCCCTGGGTCCCTGCCAATCAGGTACCCAAGACATGTGCTCCTTCCCTAAAAACTGTACTAAAGCCTAAACCCAATTGCCATTTCTGGCCACATGTCAGCCCCTAGTAAATGGTACCCTAGGTACCCAGGGCATTGTGACCAGAGAAGACCCCTAAGGGCTGCAGCACTTATTGTGCCACACGTAGGTGCCCTGTACCCTGACACACACACACTGCCTTTGTAGGCTGAGTGTCCTGGTGCAGAACTAAACAAAGAGTCGACATGGCACACATCCCTGTGTGCCATGCCCACAAACCCAATGTCCTGGCATACATCAACCACCCCTCTAGCTGGGTGCCCTATGACAGTGGCGTGGGCACAAGTGCATGAGCCATGTGCCCCTACAGTACCCAGAGCCATTCCTGGACACTGCAAGTGCAGTGATGCCATTAAGAGTATATGGTGCTGAGAGGTTGTCATTACAAACTCCACAGCACCATAATGAAGGCTGACAAGTTTGATATCAAACTTCTCAGCACATTAAACCCACACTGATTCCAGTGTGGGATTTAATGCACAATGCACTACAGAGGGCATCTTAGAGATGCCCCCTGAAACCTAAACCTACAATCCACGTCTTTGCTGAGAGGCTGCCTAGGCTACCACACAGCAGACATGTTGCTGGACCCCTGGGTGGAGAGCTCCCGCTCTCTTGGGCCTGCAAAAATGCACATCCTGGGACAAGGTGCCAAGCCTCCTCCCCCAGGATGGACAGGGGAAGCTTCAAATGCATTCCGCCTTCGTGAGCATCTCCAGACCACTTGCTGTACACAGCAACTGGTCCCCACCAGTTCTGACCCCCACTCTGGCGGGAATACTGGCGGGAAATCCTATGTCAGAAAGGGGGGGTGCCAGCCTGTGCCAACCCCACCCCTCAGGTGGGAGAGGCGAGTGAAACACAACTCCGGGCCCTGGCCATCTTGAAGATGAGGAGCCCTGCCCAATCACAGCTAGGCTCCTGTCCCCCTCCCACAGGAGATGAGCAGGCTAAGGGGTGTACCCACCCCAGGACAGGGACCCATTAGTCCCTGCCCTTGCCCTACTTGTAACGCCCCTAAATTCAGTATTATGGGGCACCCTGAACCTTTTTCCACAGATCCAGATTACAAAACAAGAAAGAAGATCAAGGAACACGAAGACCTGCTATGCAGTTGCTAAAAAGAGAAAGAACCAACTGATTTGGCCCAGCCCTACCGGCCTGTCGATCCTCGAACATGCTCCTGTTAAACCCCGGCATCTCCAGTAGTCAGCAACCTCAAAATCCCTGGTGGACCTGACTGCCTTGGGACTCTGACTACCTGGGTCTCCACCGAGCAGTGGTACTGCTCAAAGCAAGTAACAAGCCCTGGCATCAGCCCGGAATCGCAAACCCTGCACACTCTGCACCCGCCAAGCCTGGCCTGGGCCGGAGTGAATCAAGACCCTGAGGACGTCCCCACGGCGATTCTTACCTGGAATCCAGTGCCCAAGGACCCTCCTCGACGACCCCGACAACACCTGCAGCCTCAGGACAAAGGACCACTCCGACCGCGACCAGCAGGGGCTAATATTTCCCGACCTCAAAAGACACCCCTGCACCCGGCGCCCCACAGCCCCCTGTGCCCAACTCCTGGGTGCCTACCTATCCTCCAAGATCCTAACTTACCCCTCGAAGTGTTGGTCACTCCAGAAGATCCTCCGTCCCCGAGCCTGCAGCCTTTGTTCCCTTTTCAAGATCTCTATTGAATAACATTGAGCGCCTGACGGCTCAAAAGCACCCTGCACCTAGCCGCCCGAGTGCCCCTGGCAGTGCAACCTGTACCCTATTCTACTTCCCCATTTGCCCTGAGCAAGTGACCAGGAGCCCAGCTCCCACAGCCGTGTGGCCTGCTAGCCAGCAGCCACCAACCGGAGGCCTCCTGCCTCTCGTTGGATAACATTGGGCCTAACTACCTCTACACCGGCTGCCCCTGTGCCGCTGAGGGTGTACCAACTGTACCTACCTGACCCTGGGGGACCCCTGAGTCTATGCCCAGAACCTTAACTTCCCAAGTCGAGTACTCACCTGAAAACCGATGACTCACTTTCCTGCCATAGGATAACATTGACTGGTTTAACTCGAAAAATCTTCTAAGTGTGAAGTTTTAAAATGTTAAAATATTCATCTAAAATCAGCCAAATAACGAATTTCGAATTACTCACCTGTGATCAGGAGAGAAGCCAGTACTGTACCTTGTAGCCCAGTACTGAACCGCAAAAGTAATCGCAACCGTGTTTGCTAGTAATTTAAATTTCTTCCATAGGAAACCATTGGCTGTTTTTCTGTGAAGTTTCTTCTGTCTACTTTTGAAAATTACAAATTTCCTTAGAAATCAACTACTAAAACATAATTACTTACCTGTCTTAGGTAGAGACCCCAGTGCTGAACCTAGGAGTCCAGTACTGGATTACAAAAGTAACGAGAACCTACTTTACCTGTGCTTTGAATTTCCTACCATTGGATAACATTGCTAGTTTTTCACTGAAAAGTTTTTGTGTCAACTTTTAAAATACATTTATATTCTTTAAAAAACATTGCAATAACTAAAACGTTTTTACTAAACTGTTTTCATCTTAGACCCCAGGACTGAATCTAGGATCCAGCCCTGAAGCTACAAAAGTAATCTATAAAGTAATCAGCTGCAATTGTGTAGAAAAACCCATTGAGCTCAATGTTAAATTGTGTTTAGAATTGTGTTGCCTACTGCAACCATTGTACCTATTGTGTTTACAAAGTTTATTGCCTCTTTGTAAGGCAATAAACTTGAGTACTCATATCGAGAAAAGTATATTTTGATACATGTTAGTTCTAAAATTAAAACAACTATATCTTTGGATAAAAACAATTGGCCTAGAGTTAAGTTCCTGAGTGTGTGAAACCTTTTGCTGACTGAGTGTGTACAACAAATGCTTTACACTGTCCTCTGGGATTGCCTTACTGCTCGACCAAGCTACCACTTTAGAGAGTAAGGTCAGACCGACTTTAACTTCTGTTATACCTCTGAGGATTGTGGACTCTATACACACTGTACCTTACTTTGGTCCAGTACATAGACCCACTTTCTCACAGACACATATACTTTACCTGAGGTGTATCTTCCTTTATATTCTAATATTCCTAAAAAATACCCGTCTAACAGTTCACCATCATAGGCAAGTGGCCTGATATTAGGTTTATAAGAGCTTCAAATTCCTTTTTAAGCCATGTATGTAAAAACTTTGTACATCAAAGTTATATTTGTCCCAGAATGAAATAACATATGAACTTCAGCTTTTTCACACTTTTACCAAAACAATAGAACTCTCTTTCCATTCACTATTTATCTGCAAAACAATCTCTCCACATTTCAATTCCATAGAAGAGGTTGTGTTCCCTATTTCAATCTATCTGACCTTTCCCTTGAAAGTCTTGTTTCTACAATTCTTGAAATGGTGCCTTTTCTTTCTACAAAGTTTGCACACCTTTTCTTTGTTGTTGGCCTGTATTGGCGCATCTAATACACTTTCATTGAAACTCTCTCACTTCATCTTGGTATACCATTTTTTGTTTAATATTCAGCACTCTCTCCACATGTATGCTGTCTTTTTTAATCTTTTCATTATGGGCATTGAGTGTTCTTTTTTTAGCCAATACCTCATCTAAATTGGGATAATTATTCTACAAAATGTCATCTTTGACCTTTTCTATGTTGCAAACAAGCATAAATTGATCCCCAATTCCCTTCTCAAGAGAATCTCCAAATTTAAATGAAGATGCAATTCAATTCAAAAGTGCTTTATTCGAGTATTACTCATAAAAGCAGACATACAAACACGTAGTAAAAAAGACAATTAAATTACAGAAGTCATATTTGACATAAGCACTTATCTCATTAAAAACAGTTATTTCTCAGCAGAATATACATAAACACAGGAGTAAAGTTCATTACAGTTAATAATACAGTTAAAACTAATTGCAATATCATTGTGCTAAAAATATTTAAAAATTTCATTCCAAGTGACACATTAAAATAATCAATACAGAGAATAGACAATAATCTAGCAGTCTCTGAACGACTTGGCAGAGAGTAGTTACCCTACTAGCAATCTCTGCCTTATTACCCACGCCCACCCCAGGTACTTTGCGGTGGCAATTGTGATCCAAGTCAAAGAAGTAGATCTAACGATACGCAAAGCTACCATACTGCTTTTAGTACCCAAGTTCCTGCACATAGGTGCCAACCAGGCTCGCCTTGGAGCAGAATATACTTGGCAGGAGAACAAAAAGTGACCAAGGGTTTCGTTTCCTTCCCCACAAACTGGACAAGTGGCTAGACCTCCTTCTCTCCACTTAGATGTTAAATTACGGAGAGGGAGAGAGCCAGCCCTTAGTTGGAAGAGCAGTTTCCTATCCATAGGGTTCGATATGTAATCCCAATACAATTCATATATTGGGTACAGTTTAACCTCTAGAAAACTGGTGGTCATGGACCCACTGTTAGTACTGAGCAAACTCCTGTTAGCAACCCGTTCCCAGAAGATATTTTTTAGGGTTGACTTAGTCGGAAATGATGCCCCGACTGGATCAGACCAGACCAGATATGAAGATACTAATTTGTGTAGATCTGTTACAGAGCTTTCAATAGACTCTCTACCTTTCTGTACTTTCTTCCCAAAGCGGTGCCTCTCAATGAAAGTACTCACCTGGGAAGGATAGTGGAGATCAGGGAGCATATTATCAAGAATGGCGTTAAAATTATTGCCGCTTTAGCGGCAGGAAACTGCCGCTAAAGCAGCGATAATGGGATTGAAAATATGCCCTTGTGAATTCCCATAGAAGCCCAGGTTCTGGTGTGAACCTGGGCTTCTGTGGGAATTCACAAGGGCATATTATCAAGCCCATTATCGCTGCTTTAGCGGCAGTTTCCTGCCGCTAAAGCAGCAATAATTTTAACACCGTTCTTGACAATATGGCTCCAAATGTTTTCATTGATCCTGGAGCTTCTTCATTAGATATTAGATATTTTAGGTAGATGATGACAGATTTTCTGACCCTGTGGTCCCAAATAGTATACCAATAAAGTTTTTTTTTCGCCACTCACCGATGGTTCACAGACTCTGGCATAATGCAGAAAAGCTTTTTCCCTCAGCCCGTTTTATTCTTGGGTCTCCGGCAAAGTAAAAAAATTGAGTTGCTGTGATATTCTGTATGACTAATTACACAATAAAACAACCTGTAATAAAAAGATCTTGATTAATTTCCAAGGCTGTTCAGTCCTCTATCTAACCTTCTCTGCATCCTCAGAGTCACTGTAAATAGGACATGCAGACTGTGTACATAAATGTGACCAAACTGTGAGTGTGATCAGAGAACAATGATGTCCATTAAGAGAGATGGTCAGCACAAAAGAATAGTTATTACTTTTCACTCACTGATGCCCGAATTGGCACCGAAGGCTCCCTCACCAATGCCAAATTGGTATTCGAGACTCAATCCACGAGTATTCGGAATATTACCCGATATATACCTTGAAAGGAAAATTTTGTGAGAGAGGCCTTCCTAAAGTCAATCCTCCTCACATACTTTCGATTCTATGCTACTTGAGAATCCTTCGTGAAAAAACATTCACTACACTAATTTCTTCTCTTGTAACAGTACCACTTACTTATTCAACTTGTACAGAATTCCCAAATATGAGCCTATTGAAATGTGTCCTATAAGCTGTACTGATACTGCACTCCCTGATCCAATAATCTGACTGGAACAATTCTCAAATGCCCTCCATAGTATACATGTGTATGTCTTTATTTTGCTCCTTCAGTGTAATTTTGGCAACAGCCTTTTGCTGCGCAATTACTGAAAGAGACCACTGAGATGGTAGCACACTATAGCTAGTGCCATTTTATCTGTGAGTTGCCTTGGAAACACTTGAGTCTGTTTACCATGAGGACATACTGAGGCATGTTCCAACCTGAGCATGCTCCCTCGCAATGGATGAAGAGGAGGGGCTCTGTAAGCATTTCCCGTGACAGATGGTGTGTGCAATCATAGATTGTCTCATGTGGAAAACCCAATATTTTGCCTTGGACTCAAGGGTAACCTCAACACATAAAATGCCCCAGTCATAAAAACTTCATCAGGATCAAGGTCATTTATGTTGTCAGCGAAGTCAGAAACTGCTAACCAGTCAGGGCCAGACAGGCCTTTTATTCCACTGGGCATTTCCCCTGTGGGCTGGAGACTTTGGAGGCCGCTTTTGAAATCCCATGGCTGCTCCGTCAATTTCCCCAGCTCCGCAAGGTTAATTGTAGCAGGCACGGGGAGGATTCATGAGAGACAGAAAGAAAGGAAATGAGGGTGGGGGAATGTTGAGAGAAAGTGATCAGCGAGGGAGAAGAGAGAGAAGATAGAAGGAAAGAGAAAGAGAGAGAGAATGTATGAATGGAAAGAGAGTGTTTACGTAGGGATACAAAGCGAGCAGGCTGGTTTGAGCATTTTTGCCAGGGTGCTTTTGGTTTCCAGTCATGCTCTGTAAGAGGTCAAATACCACAGCACTTAGGAGCAGATTTATTAGCAAGTTGTGTTGCCCATGAGCTAAGCAAGGGGACACAAGGGTGACACAACTACTAAGTCGGATTTTTCAAGCCACGCAAGGCCACCTAGCGTTGCTTGGTTAATCTAGAGTACCGCAACACAATGGGTGGATCGTGGATGTTCCCACGCACCCACCCATAGATTTTGGCACTGCCAGGTTTACCATTAGTGGTAGACCTGGGAATGCGTCAAAATGCGACACCTACATAGGTGAAGCGTAACACGGTGAAATATCTTTATTTCTCCTTTATTGTTCCTCTTTCTATGTGTGCTGTATTCTGCAGCACACATAGAAAGAGGAAAAGGTCTCAGAGAATTGTTTTTGTGCAAGAAGGTATCCCTTACTGCACAAAAACAATCCTTTCTGAAAATCAGGCACTCTTGCACCACGGCACAAGGGTGCCTGCATTGGGGCTAGGCCGCACATTGCAGTGCAAGGAAAGGGCAGGAATGCAATGTATCATGATTAAATACGGTGTGTTCCTGCCCGTTCCCTTTCACACAGTGCTGCACCCAACAGCAACGTGGCTTGCTGCGCTGCATGAAATGTTCATAAATACCCCGCTTGGTTTATATGTTGTAATGCAGAATGGCACTTAAGATAAAAAGTAGACCCACTCCCAATCCATCCGAACAGCAATCCCCAGATGCTTGCCAGTTGTAGTTTAATTGTGGATGAGTTGGAGGCTGAAATCCACATGAGTCACAGGCATGCAGAAGTGCACTTGAGAAGCGCAGCTAAGGTGCTAAGATATCGTGTGTGGGTTGAAGGCAGACAGCAGCTCGTGGCCACTGTGGAAAAGTGGGATATTCCATCACTTGGCACAGCAGGCACAGCTTGAAGTGGTTTATAAACAGCAAAACGCCTCATCCACTGCATCACCTTCAGGAATACTTTCCACTAATTGCCTTATTCAAAATATACCCCTCACAGGTTCCATTAGATCACAAACTACTGTTAGTGTTCTGATGCTTGCATCACTGATGCCCACGTACAGAATACCACAATAACTCACCTACAAAACCTAAAAAAGAAATGTTACAGGTGTCTTGCTCCAGACCATCACCACTCTTTACATATACCACCGCATTTCCAACCCAATAAAAAAAACTGGTGTTCTGTCACTCAATCACACGACCCTTAATAATACCTAGTCCCCTGCCACCCACCTTCAATATGCTCTATGCTTCCTTTCTCCTACCCTCTCTGACCAAAGCTGCAGAAAACCAGTAGTGCACTGGTAGACTCACAGCGAGCCCTGTCAGAGAAGTCTGGAATTCCTTTATGAGTAGCCACAGTGGGAAGCATAGCAGTGAGTTACTAGATTCAGAATCTGGTATTCTACTGTCGCTCAGTGAGAGCCATTCATAACATATTGAAATCCTGCACATCAAAGTAGGCATTATTTTTACCAGTTGTGTGGTAATGTCCAATCCAAAAGTGAATAAAAAAATAACCCCTCTCTGCCCAGGCAGGCAGATCAGGGCTGAGCCAATCATTTTTCCACCCATCCAGACTTTCCTGTCCTACAGGTAGCCATGCAGTTTCAACCTCTCGGGTTTGGGCACCTGAAGTCGGCCTACATGCTTCCATTTGTCAGGAATCAAACCATTAAGCCCTCCCCAACAGACAATAACTTGACCAGAAAATGACTTGTTGTACTATGGCCTGCATATTCCCAGTGAATGAGATATAGAATTATAGATGGGTAACAGTGTATTACATGGATGATTTTCAATGAGTGGTTCTAAGAGACATCAAATTGGCAATGAGAGCAAAGGTGAAAAACATCCCCGTAATTCACTTTAGACCCATCTATAATTTGATGTTATGTTTGGCCCTCAAAATCATCTGCCCCTGATTTCAACTGCTACACAGGGCAGAGCAGTAATGCGGGAGCCATTCATAACTTGGCATCTCCTCCCTGACCTAAATGTGAAAAAAGACATCACCTGCCATTCTTAACCAGCTCCTGCCAGCTTGACTGCCTTCCTTCCCACTCCTGTAGCTGTGTTTTTAAGTCGAGTTTGCAGGCAGCGCGCATGTGCTGTCGCTTTGGCGCCGATCTATTGTATCTGAGAACTCCACAAAAAAAAACTTTTAGCCCGCCCGTTACTTTCTATTTGTTAGCACCATTATCACTCTTCTTTGCTGCATACTAATTTGGCAGCCCGTGGGATGCCGTCACTTCCTTGTCTCTTTGTGGATCACCGCCGAAGTGCAGATTAATTTTACTTAATTAGTCTCCCTTTACCACAAATGAGGTACTATTTCCTTTTTGTGCATTTTTAAATAGCCACATAGACCCGAACAGAATGTATGTGACGCTTTACTTGAGAACTAGTTACATTGCACAACTTCACATTGATTTTTATGGCAGGGAAGAAGTGATTTGCCCAGAAGCACAGGTTGTTAGGTGATGCTGTGGGAAGCTGACCTGGTATATGATGTCCAATAATATAAGTGGGCACCTTGCACCAGTCCAGACAATCCTTATGGTGATTTAAGAGGTCTTAGACAACCTTAGAAAGCTCTCTAAGTGGTAGCTGTGGAGAGCAGCCTTCAGGCTTAGTCCAGAAGGAGTGTAAAGCAGCTTGCAATCTTATAGTATAGATCAAGTGACAAAGAACCAGATAAGGTATTTATAAAAATATGTATTTATTATATAATACTCTCTAACATGTACAAATATCTCCTACCCAGGGATATGCACAATGCACACAATACTTTGCAAAGAAACACAGTAAATAGCACAGAATACCCAGTGGACCCCAGGGGGGACAAAACCATATACTAAGAGAGTGGTATAAGAACCACGACTTGGGTCAAGACAGTTCGAGAGGATGTAGAAGTGTTGGGGACCCAAGGACCCACCCAAGGTGAGTAGATAGGGACCCCACGGAGAGCATGTGCATTGTGGGAACAAGACTGCGTGCTCCGTACAACTCTACGGGTAAGTCGCATTTGGATTTTTAAAGAAAAAGGACCCATCCCAGTGGACCCTGAAGACACCCTATGTAAGACAGAAGGTTGGAGAGCCACCCCACCCGTGGATACCCTATTACCCACGTTACCTACACCAGGGAAGCCGGGTGCATAGGTGTGAAGTGGTGTTGGAAACTGCTGTTGAACCCAATGGAGGACTTCAGGAAAGTGCAGCTGCTGAAAAAGAAGAAAATGTCCGGTAGAATCTGAAGGTGGATTCTTGTTGAGAGGTACCTGCAAGCAGAGGGGATAGAGTACATGTTACTCAGGAGTGACCAGGAGACTTGGAACACAAATGTCCTGCGATGTCAGGTGTTGCAGGAGAGATGACAATGACCTTCACTCTGCAGCTGTGAAGACGAGCCGATGCTGAGGAAGACCAGGAGCCATGCAGAGCTGTCACATGTTGGATGTCGAGTGCTAAAGGGTCCGTGTCCGGCGGGAGCACCAACAAGCTTGGCAAATGCAACCAACACTGAAGTCAAAGAAGGTGCAATGTCGGGACAAGCAAGGTCCAGGGGACACACCACAAGCAGCAAAGTTAGGGCAGGACCCAAGCAATCAGGGAAGCACAAAAGAAACAAAGGTAATCCTCAAATGGACCCACAGGCTGGAGGCACTGGAGTCACGAGAGGACCTCAAGCAGCTCACCAAAAGATGCAGGCCATGATGTAAACGATGGGGTGTGGCTGAAGATTCTGGTCATTGGAGGTGCACGAGGTTGGGGATACTTAGAGCCAGAATATCTTCTTGGAAGGAAGCCAACAAGCCTTTGCAACTGCAAGTTAACATGTTGCAAAGGGGTTCGGTTATTGCAGCCCCCACGAGGAATACTGACCTCAAACATGGTAAGGGGACATGGCAGGCCTTTAGAGTGGTGAAGAACCACCACTGTATTGCAGAACCTTACGGAGTCTGGAGGATTTCAGGATCAGCAGACCGGTCGACTTAGTTGCAGTGCCTGCAAATACAGAGAAGTGACTCCTTCACTTCAAGGGAGATTCCTTCAGGTGTCTTTGGATGCCCAAGGGCCTTGAAAGGTTCCTGTATGGTGCACAGGCACAGACGATGCAGCAGACTGAAAGGGAGATGAGGTCGAGCCCAAACGAAGTCCATCGAAGTCCAGAGTGCCCAGACAGTAGAAGAAGAAGTGGTGTCTGATCTGAATCTTACCCAACGACGAATCTAGGGACCCACCCACAGGTAAGCCCTTAAATACCCTAAGGAAAGGGTTGGGACGATTCAGGGGACCCTCCCAGGAGAGTGTCTGGACAGGGGGGAGGTTTCTCCATGTCCTTTGTCCAGTTTCGCGCCAGAGTGGGAGCCTACAGCTCCCAGAGCTGGTTGAACTGGACTCTGCATGGGGACACCAGATGTGCCCCTCATACAGACAGAGTGGCACTGGCAAGCGCACCCACCCCACTCCAATACACTAAATCCTGTCTGGGAGGTGGTCACACTTCCCTGTGACAGGATGCCTATTTCTCTGCCTTGGCCTGTTTGAGCTTGGCTCAGCAGCAGGAGGGCAGAATTGTGTCTCTGGTCGGTAGCAACCATTTTGTGCTATCCGGGTCAAGAAGGCTGGTGCCGGGAGCACTGAGAGCCTAACGAAGGGTTCTTCTAGTGCTTGGAATCATACTTCCCACACAATTTAAGGTGTGGGGGTATGATTCCAACATGTTTGATACCAAATATGATAGGATTCGTTGCGGCCAGTTTTAAGATGATCACTGCGTAATTACGCGGTGCCTCTCTATATAGTATATGGCTGCTTCACTTACAACCAGGGAGAATGGACTCCGTAGGCTGTAGGGGTGTCATGCTCATGCAGGGGCACCCTCACACTTAGAACCACACACCCTACCTACAGGATTGATAAGGCCTTCTATATGGGTGCCTTATAGATTTTAAGTGCAGTGACCCTAGATATAGGAAACCTATATCTTTAATAAGTGGTGCTAGCACCAGCTTACACAGGCTGCAATGGCAGGCCTGTAGTTGTATTTTGAATGGTCTCCTATGGCTAGCATAATGCATGCTTGAACCCATGGGGGACCGTTGGGATTGCCCTAGGTACCTTAGTACCATCTACTAGGGACTGATAAGGGTACCCCAGTATCCAAACTGGGATGTACCTAAGAACCAACCACAACAATTTAAGGCAGAATGCAGATAGACTGGGGTCCTGATTAGCAGGATCCCAGTCAGCCCAGTCAACAGCAGTTTAGCACCAGGCAAAAAGT
Organism: Lissotriton vulgaris; assembly: GCF_964263255.1. Classification (NCBI taxonomy): domain Eukaryota; kingdom Metazoa; phylum Chordata; class Amphibia; order Caudata; family Salamandridae; genus Lissotriton; species Lissotriton vulgaris. The sequence goes on along the minus strand of NC_141691.1, from coordinate 840,398,152 downwards.
GGGGGTAACCATAAAAGAAGATCCTACTGTCCTACTGATACCAAGACTCAAAACTGGTTCCTCACTTCCATAGTTGGTGTCCCATCTGCCTACACACACTGCCCATAGCGCTGCTTCCGTCCTAGTGATCCCTGTAATTGTTTTTGTGAAGTTATGGATCTGTTCCTAACGTGTACGGCAGCCCCATCTCGTGGAGGCCACACCAGCATCCTGTGTATGATGATGGAACATCATGACATCACATGCAGGTACTGCTTAAGTAACCATGAAGGCTGGGCGCAGTAGGACTCATATGACTGTCTAATGTGCGGGAACAGCGTTGTCTTGTGGAACTGATACAACAAGGTGAACTATATCATAACTGTCTATATCACGATAGTAATTTTGTGAAGTGTAATTAATGTATGTAATTTCAATCTCCATGAAAATAAAGTAAAATAGGTAGCCAACAATAATCCAGGGCTGCAGAAAAACAAATAAATGGGCAAGTAGCTCAATACCTTCTATGCTTATCCTGTGTAATGACCCAGGACAATTTCGACATGAAAAGAGGTAAACGAAGGAGTTGTGGGGCTGACGCTGTCCATACATTCAGTGGGTATCTCAATCCCTTCTATGTTTATACTAGCAGGAGCTTATAAGAACCAAATATAACATTCAACGGAGCACCTATATATGTAGATTTGTTAATGAAATGTGGGTTATGTCCCATGGTAGAAGATGCAAAAAACCACAGGTGATGGGCAGAATGCAGAACAATGTCATACATTCACCCCAGTACAGAGATCTGGGCCTAAATCCATCGTTTTTTGCACTCCACATCACCCCAGTTCAGCCATGGCCATATGCAAATCAAGCTTCCGAGGACTGGTTTCTGGCATTCTAGCCGTTTTCAGCCCGGCTTGCTTGAATCCAGTGGTGTGGAGTGCATGGGACTCACGTCTGAGCATACCCATCCCACTCGGGGTGACAAATGCAAAAACCACAGGTGATGGACAGAATGCAGAACAATGTCATACATTCACCCCAGTACAGAGATCTGGGCCTAAATTGTTCTGCATTCTGTCCATCAACTTTGTTTTTTGCAATTTTCACCCCGAGTGGGCTGGGTATGCTCAGACGTGAGTCTCAGGCTCTCCACATCACTGGAGTCAAGCTATCCAGACTGAAGAAGGCTGATAGCCAGAAACCGGTCCTTGGATGCTTGATTCCGGTCTAGGAAAGACATAGCTTGGTAGTTCGGGCTGGACTGTTCCCATGAGGCACAGGGTCAAGGCTGATTTGCATATAGCCATTGTCTGACCTAGGGTGGTGTGGAGTGCAAAATAAAGATGGATTTAGGCCCAGATCTTTGTACTGGGGTGAATGTAAGACATTGTTCTGCATTCTGTCCATCAACTGTGCTTTTTGCAATTTTCACCCCGAGTGGGCTGGGTGTGCTCAGACGTGAGTCCCAGGCTCTCCACATCACTGGAGTCAAGCTATCCAGGCTGAAGAAGGCTGATAGCCAGAAACTGGTCCTTGGATGCTTGATTCCGGTCTAGGAAAGACATGGCTTGGTAGTTCGGGCTGGACTGTTCCCATGAGGCACTAGGTCAAGGCTGATTTGCATATAGCCATTGTCTGGCCTAGGGTGGTGTGGAGTGCAAAAAAACGATGGATTTAGGCCCAGATCTTTGTACTGGGGTGAAAGTAAGACATTGTTCTGCATTCTGTCCATCAACTGTTTTTTTTGCAATTTTCACCCGAGTGGGCTGGGCATGCTCAGACGTGAGTCCCAGGCTCTCCACATCACTGGAGTCAAGCTATCCAGGCTGAAGAAGGCTGATAGCCAGAAACCGGTCCTTGGATGCTTGATTCCGGTCTAGGAAAGACATGGCTTGGTAGTTCGGGCTGGACTGTTCCCATGAGGCACAGGGTCAAGGCTGATTTGCATATAGCCATTGTCTGACCTAGGGTGGTGTGGAGTGCAAAAAAAACGATGGATTTAGGCCCAGATCTTTGTACTGGGGTAAATGTAAGACATTGTTCTGCATTCTGTCCATCAACTGTGTTTTTTGCAATTTTCACCCCGAGTGGCCTGGGTATGCTCAGACGTGAGTCCCAGGCTCTCCACATCACTGGAGTCAAGCTATCCAGGCTGAAGAAGGCTGATAGCCAGAAACCGGTCCTTGGATGCTTGATTCCGGTCTAGGAAAGACATGGCTTGGTAGTTCGGGCTGGACTGTTCCCATGAGGCACAGGGTCAAGGCTGATTTGCATATAGCCATTGTCTGACCTAGGGTGGTGTGGAGTGCAAAAAAACGATGGATTTAGGCCCAGATCTTTGTACTGGGGTGAATGTAAGACATTGTTCTGCATTCTGTCCATCAACTGTGTTTTTTGCAATTTTCACCCCCAGTGGGCTGGGTATGCTCAGACGTGAGTCCCAGGCTCTCCACATCACTGGAGTCAAGCTATTCAGGCTGAAGAAGGCTGATAGCCAGAAACCGGTCCTTGGATGCTTGAATCCGGTCTAGGAAAGACATGGCTTGGTAGTTCGGGCTGGACTGTTCCCATGAGGCACAGGGTCAAGGCTGATTTGCATATAGCCATTGTCTGACCTAGGCTGGTGTGGAGTGCAAAACAAAACGATGGATTTAGGCCCAGATCTTTGTACTAGGGTGAATATTAGACATTGTTCTGCATTCTGTCCATCAACTGTGTTTTTTAACCATGGTAGAAGATGTCACATTTAATCATTTAAAATGGAGTTTGTCAGATAGCATAAGTGAAGGTTTTGTACTAAACATTGTATGTGCATCTGTGTATTGTTGCAGCCGACGTGCTGTGTCACGACTGAAGATGTGTAGAAGGTCATGTCATAATGTTGAAACACGGGGGAACCATAGTATCTCGTTGTTCAACGCATGGAAGTGAGTCTTCAGGCAATACTCCCGTCTTTGTTCTTTCAATAGTAGCCCTCGAGTGGGAATACTGTCATTGATGTTACTAACCTTCTCTACCATCACCCATTTAATGTCATTCACACTGTGTGTGAGCACCAAAACAAGGGCAGTCGTTCTGGTGTTAGGACATTGGCATCTGATGTTGCTTCTATGTTCCTCAATTTGTATGTAGATTTCCCTGATTGTCATGTCTATGTTGCGGAGACCATGAAAGCATATTAATCATGCAGTTTGTGTTGAAATTAGTATGTGTCCTAATATGATATGGCCTCTTAGTACATAATTAACACCTGCTGCAGAATAATGTCCCGCTATAGCCAAGAACCCCATAATGGGGTGGCTACCTTAATCTGGTCATGTATGTACTTGTGAGTGTGGAATAGTAAATTCCTAATGTTTTATCTGCTTTTGAAAGAAAAGAGGGGGCTGCCATCGTTTTCATTGGTGTTCAGAATTTTCCAGGTTTAGTTAAGACTCAAGTAAGGCCTCACAACAATTGTTCCATGCTCTTCTCCTCACCTTTTTTACTATTATGTTTGGATAGTTATGGCTAATTTTTGGGACAATTCATCGTACCTATATATATTCGAACTGTTGCGCCTAGTATGCAAGAACTGTCCAGAGAACAAAGGTGGTGCCTGTCAAATCTCAGTAGCCTGTTTCTATCTGTGTGTTTGTGGTAGACATCTGTTTCGGAACCATTATTCTTAGAATTGACTTTTTGATCTACAATTGGTAGATCAGTGGGACTTAGAGTGTATGTAAACATAAGGAATAGATCTTTTTCATTGACCCACTATGAAACCCAGGGCCACACATACTGTAATAGCGCACCCTAACACACACACATTTTTTAAAAAACAGAGTATGGTAACTGTATAGCTCTTTAATCCCTGGTGGCACACCACCCAGGATAATTTTCTGCAAGGCTACACATTGATAAGGCCAATGTGGATAAAAAACCTAGGACATCAGCAAAATTAAATGACCAATTAATTAAAATCAGCAAGTGTGAAGAATGGACAAAAAAAGATGAAAATGTATATAACTATATATTTAATAAGTCTTGGTTAAAAAATCATATAGAAGGCAAACTATATGATCTCAATAAAAATATCATTCATTAAAAACAACATTCACGTGTCAAAATATAATACATTTCCTAACAATTATGCACATAGTGGAAAACAATACATTCATATATTTCAAAGAACATAAAAATACAGTTATGAAGCAACTCGACGCGCGTTTCGGCAGAAAACCGCCTTCCTCAGGAGTCTCTGCTGATAATCTAGAGAAGCAATAGGTAAGAAAAAAATATATATATATAAATGACATATATTGCTTGTTATTTTTTAAAACTATCTCACATGCTCTTCTTCTTAAAAATATAAAACACAATAACGAAGGATAGCATAGCTACAGGCTTATAACAACTAAATTCATATTATGCCTAATGCATTTGTCCAGCTTCACAACATACCAGATTTTGACATTGCAGAATATTGGTCATCTAATGTCATTTGATTGACAGATATTCACAAACTCATTGCACAGTACTTATCCATTTCAGAAAACTAATGTTATATACATCATGATTGATATTACGAAGCTTAGCAATGGATTTATCTAAACTTATTTGTGGAGAAATTTATAACATACACAGTTTCTATTAATCAAAGGTAGCATTATTTACTCATATAATACTTATTCACTGACATACTGTTTTAATTATTGTGGATATCTTAATATCTACATAGAGTCAGAGCCACTTGATAAAGGCTAATACCTGATCACAGTTGATGCCGCTAGTCTTCAAAAAGAGGGGATGGGCTAATTAGAAATAAAGTAACTTCCCAAATCACTTTGAACACAACTAAGCATTCCTGGTGCTATATAAATACAAAGACAAGGTACTATGAAAAAGGGGTGTCTATCTCGCTGACTGTTGAACATGTAAGTCTTCAATCATTAAAAAATAATTATTATAAAGAGGGGTAAATAAAAGTTACCTCTAAAGTTCTAGATAGAGCTTCATAGTTTGCTGTGAATGCTGATATTGCCAACAAATTCACCTGATTTGTAACTATGGGGATCAAAAATGAAACCGTAATGGGTAAATGTGAATACAATTACAGTCCAAAAAGAAAGTAAATCAGTAAAAACCAAGGTGGTATGCTTAGTTGCTTCAGTGACCACCGCACAAACCTTGCAACGATACCCTTGAGATTTCCTCCTGTGACATCAAGTGGATAGAATAAGTCAATATACACTCTATATCAGGTAATCAGATTCTTCCGATGCTAAGTATCCAGAGACATTCTGTGGATTCAGTAATAGTGAGGGCACTTTATCACGACTGGCAAAATTTATATCTGTTCATTATGGCACCATGTGTTCAAAGTGATTTGGGAAGTTACCTTATTTCTAATTAGCCCATCCCCTCTTTTTGAAGACTAGCGGCATCAACTGTGATCAGGTATTAGCCTTTATCAAGTGGCTCTGACTCTATGTAGATATTAAGATATCCACAATAATTAAAACAGTATGTCAGTGAATAAGTATTATATGAGTAAATAATGCTACCTTTGATTAATAGAAACTGTGTATGTTATAAATTTCTCCACAAATAAGTTTAGATAAATCCATTGCTAAGCTTCGTAATATCAATCATGATGTATATAACATTAGTTTTCTGAAATGGATAAGTACTGTGCAATGAGTTTGTGAATATCTGTCAATCAAATGACATTAGATGACCAATATTCTGCAATGTCAAAATCTGGTATGTTGTGAAGCTGGACAAATGTATTAGGCATAATATGAATTTAGTTGTTATAAGCCTGTAGCTATGCTATCCTTCGTTATTGTGTTTTATATTTTTAAGAAGAAGAGCATGTGAGATAGTTTTAAAAAATAACAAGCAATATATGTCATTTATATATATATATTTTTTTCTTACCTATTGCTTCTCTAGATTATCAGCAGAGACTCCTGAGGAAGGCGGTTTTCTGCCGAAACGCGCGTCGAGTTGCTTCATAACTGTATTTTTATGTTCTTTGAAATATATGAATGTATTGTTTTCCACTATGTGCATAATTGTTAGGAAATGTATTATATTTTGACACGTGAATGTTGTTTTTAATGAATGATATTTTTATTGAGATCATATAGTTTGCCTTCTATATGATTTTTTAACCAAGACTTATTAAATATATAGTTATATACATTTTCATCTTTTTTTGTCCATTCTTCACACTTGCTGATTTTAATTAATTGGTCATTTAATTTTGCTGATGTCCTAGGTTTTTTATCCACATTGGTGTTTACCCTGCCCTAGGAATCTATATTAGTACCCAGGGGGTCCTTGATTTTCTCACATATATATACACATTGATAAGGTCCAAAGGCGAGACCGATTGTCTTTGCAAATGCTTGTTTAACTTTCCGTCAAAGCAGACAAGCAGCACTCTCAGAGAGCTCGGTCAGCCTGACTGCCCTGGATGGCCTTTACGACATAACAGCAGTGGATAACAAGTTTTGTTATCAACTGTTTCCAGTCATAGCAATGAGTTACCAGATTTAGGTGCAAGGAAATGTAGTGCGAAGCTGCACCAAATTTGGCAGCGCCTCGTTCTGACATTTAAAAAAATGCAGGAATGGTTCATCCGTGTTGTCCCTAGCACTGGTGCTAAAATTAGCTGCCAATCGCGAACACAGGCACCATTGCTCCATAGTGCAAGGGAGCCTGTGTTGCAGGGAATGATTGTTTATGTGCAGGAAGGCGTCCCTACCTGCACATAAACAACCATTCATGGTGTTTTGCTCTTTCTATGTGGGTTGCAGAATGCAGCACACATAGAAAATTCAAAAACAAGGAGAAATAAACATATTTCTCCTCGTTTCGCCATTCTAACACCTGCTCTTGCTTGGCGTTAGTTTTTGACGCTGCCTCAGATTTACAGATCCTTGTAAATCTGGGGCAGCATCAAAAAGCAATGGGTGTTGTGGTGCAATACACCTACAGCAACACCTATTGCACACCCCTTTCACACAGATACCTGCGTGAAGCGGTACCATATTTACAACGCGGCGTTAAGTCACAAAATGTGGCTTAACGCGACTTTGTAAATATGGAGCAGGGCATTGCGCCAGAGGAACGGTGGTAAAAGTGATGTCCTGTGGTGCAATGCCCATGTAAATATGCCTCTTAGAATCAGTTGTAAATAGTAGACGCTTCCTTTTGAAGCCATGCATAATAATAAAATAGTGCTGCTCTGGCTTTATTCGTTGGCGATCAAAAAGGGTCATTTGCATCACCTTGCAAGTGATACCTTGCATTGGCTCTTTACAGCCAGGTTTCCGCCACAATAGCTTCTATAAGTGACCAACATCCCTTGTGCAATGGTAGAAAGACCTATCATATTGAAGGCCTCATGTTTCTGTCTCATTGTATTCTGTTGCAAACCAAGCAACAGGTAAACAAACATCCACAGCATGGCTGTACCAAATAAAAATAATTTTTTTGTTTTTTTGTTTAGTTAATTAAAACCAAAACAATGTTCCAATAATCAAAATACATTAGACCGCTAAAATGCAGCAGAAATAAATACATGATAAAATTCATGTGTACATCAGTTTTTTTTTTTTTAAATAATTCAGTTTGGCGGTGTAAGGTCGAAATGAGTGAGTGATGCACCACCAAGTTTATACAGTACATTAAAAAATTGTTGATTTATACATAGCAGTTCATGTCTAAAGCGGCGCTGTGCATGCCCACTGAACAATTTTATTAAATGGCAACTAAGCTGCTAGCATGGCTGTACCAAGTGCTCTAAGCTACTCATACCAGAAGCCTGCAGCATGCTGATTACTGGAGAAACCAGGTGGGAAAGGCAATAAATGTTATCGGTCCATCTAGCTCAGGCAAACGAGCCCTTTTACTGTGAGTTCCCAGAGGCCATGAGAGCTGGATCAGCGGAAAGATTGTGATGGAGAGATAAGGCCAAGACAAAGGCGGCATTGCATATTCCAGAGGAAATGTACTTCCGTGTTGACATGTCTGCGCCAGTCCCAGGCCTTTTCACCCTCACCACATGTTCTGCCAGGCAAGTGTGTCCCAAGCTGTTGATCTTTAACTCCCTCTTTAACTCCTTTATACAGGAAGGCCCTTTTTAGATCAATTTCTGGCCGAAATTGTCTGCCGTCTGTAGGCCCGGCCGCCCGGGTTGTTTCTGATATTTGTGTATCGACAAAGCAGAGGTCCAAGCAAAATGTCCGAGCGATGAGACGGTGCTTCGTAGCTCTGACGTCTGAGGCCCAGATTTTCAAAGAAGTCACGGAACGCAGCGCAGCCGCCAAAAATGCTGCGCTACGTGACAGGGAGGCAGCTGGAGAGCAGCATATTCACAGAGATATGGCACTCTCCTACCCTCTCCCTCGCACCCGGCCTGAGTTCAGCTGCCCTGCGCCAAGCACACACCTTAGCGCCATAGTGCTAGGCTGTGTGCCGGTGTCTGACATAGGTTTTGTACAGGAAGGCTACCCTTTATGTACAAAATAATACGTTTAGACACATTTAAGAACTTTTCCTACTTTGTATGTGTGCTGTACAGGCAGCACGCATGCAAAGTTGGAAAAGAAAGGAGAAAAAAAAATCTCCTCTTAACGCCTCATTTCAACATGTTAACATTTGGAGCTAAACCCTGTCAACTATTGTTTGGAGATAGGGTTTTGCACCAAAAGGCATGGGTGGGAGCAAGGGAATACCCATTTATCACCCATGTAATGCCCCCTTGGCGCTAAGTAACGCAAAGCAGTGCTTCTCTCGGCTTGGCGTTACTCTCAGGATACTTTCCAGCTCCAAACAAGTTTTGCACTAGAAAAAAAACATGTTGTGCTGGTAAGCGTCACTTTTGTGACACTAACCCAGTGCAAAACATTTGTAAATCTCCCCCTACCAATGGATTCACAAAATGCGCAATCCACGACATTGTGCGAATTCCAATCAGGTAGGGCTCTGGCAAAGATTTGTTTTATTACGTGTTTGATATTTCTGATTTCGAACTGACTGCAACATCCAAGCGTGCAACAACATAATTCACCATTCTAACTTTAATAAGATTACAATTGTGCCTTCAACTGAGTATTCATAAAAAAACTCAGATAGTGGTGAGTACTTTAAGTCATTATTTTACAAATTGTCTTGCACACCATATAGATAGGCTTCTGCAATATGTGCAAAAAGATTTAGCATCTGATTTACACTTTTGTGAATGGGTAATCTGCGACAAAAGTGAGGGGTATCCAGTCTTCTTTATTACAAAAGCCTTGGGATATAATGCACTTGCAATAAGGTTCGCAAGATAACTGTCATTTTGTTCTGCCTCACACTAAATCAGGCCCTTAGGGAAGATTTATCAATAGGCAGCGCAGCAAGCCACCTTGCTGTGCTGCGTGAAAGGGTGGGAAGGCATCGTATTTAACGCCCGCTTTCATTTGAACTACATTAGAAAAATGAAACCCTACATTTCTCAGGCGGATCTTAAACTAGCAATCCAATCTTTGGTAATCTCGAGGATTGAATATGGATGCACTACTTTATCAGGATTACCCAAAATCTCCTCGGCTCCACTAAAAGCATGCCTCAACGCAGCCGCAAGAATGATCACTGGGTCGAGAAAGTTTGACCATATCTCTCCACACTTGAAAGCATTAAACTGGTTGCCGTACAAAGCCAGAATTCAACTAAAAATGGCATGTATCACTCACAAAGCGCTTCACTGCAATACACCTAGATAACTGGGCCAGAAAATCGAACTATCTGGAGGAATCAGACCAGCTAGGAGTGCCAAGGAGTTAGTGCTGAGACCACCCATCTTCCGGAAGAAGAAAACCTATGATAGAGCGTTCTCAGGAGCAGCACCCAGAATCTGGAACTCTCTCCCTCCAAACATCAGAAAAATAACAAACACAGAGTCATTCAAGAGGGAATTGAACATTTTTCTAATGAGCAAATACCTCCCATAGACAAGACTATTCGTTTTAAGCAAGGGTAACTGCTTAATCTGTTATTGATCCGTACTTTCGACGTTATTTAACCAGGTATAGTTGTATTTTACAAAACTGTATGCATTGAACCTTACATGACTGTATCTATTCTACCTCATGCAATGTAAGGCGCTCTGATACCCAAGGGTCTTGTTCGCGCTTTAAAAAACTCTCTAAATAAATAAATAAACATGATAGGGCGCATTCCTGTCCTTTCCTTGTGCTGGAGCTCATTATGCTGCCTGCCACCAACGCAGGCTCCCTTGCACTGAGGTGCAAGGGTGCCTGCGTTGCAGGTAAGAAGATTTTTGTGCAGGAAGGGATTCCATCATGCAGAAAAACAATCCTCTAAGGCATGTTCCTCTTTTTATGTGTAGAAATGGCGTTTTATGCAGAATGCAGCCACAAAGAAAGAGAAAAAATTAGAGGAAATAAAGGTATTTATCGTCGCTACGCCTCACTCGGGGAGGCGTAGCATTTTGACGCATTCCCATGTCTACCAATAATGGTAAATCTGGGAATGCAACAAAATCCATGGGTGGATACGTGGGAACACCCATGCTCCACCCATCGAATTCCTCCCTAGGGCAGAGTTACACAACACAGCAATTTGCTCTTTGTTGTGTTACTCTAGATTTGCCAAGGCACACAGGGCAAACCAAGGTGGACTTGCGTGGCTCGATAAATTTGACGTAGTAGTTGCGTCACTCTTGTTCCCTTTGCATGAAGCAAGGGTGACACAACTCGCTGATAGATCTGCCCCATATTGTTTAAGATAGAGCAAGTGTTTTCAAAAGGTATATTTTACATCCACATTTAGACTGTACTTAGTGCAAACATTTTTTGAAAGTGTTCATTAAAGATATGCGTTCCTGAACTCAAATGGTAGCACCCTTATATTACCTATCTTAAAGAATACATTCTTATCACCAGGAAGCTTCAGCGACCCTCATCATTTAAAGCTTATAGTAGCTTCCAAACAGCCTTTGCATTTGCTTATTAACCAATTAGACATGCTTACATTGTTTTCAGGTATCAAGCACTCTGACAAAAAGGCTTGTTGCTTCTTCTTAAGCTCTATGTTGCTCCCTCAGACTTTATAGCATAAGAGACCAGTCGAGTCAGCCAAAGGTGAACATTAACTGTAAAGGGACAGTTATTTGTTTTAGAAAAAAAGTATAGAAACAGTTTTAGTAAAAAATAAAAATAAAACATGAGCGTATCATTTCTCATAGATCATACCCACTTCAACCTTTGAATATATGGCTTCCTCAGAGTCTGCAAAGTAAGTTATGGGGAGCTGTACTAAAAGGCATATTCACACAGGTTACAGCAATATGATGTCCTCTGTCTTGCTTGCCAACAAGGTAGTGATGTGAGTTAGCACTTTACTTTGGCTGTCACAAACAATGTGAATGTCACTCACACGTTTGAATCCTGGCTTGGCACACTGATTGAGATTTATAACTTGTGTAATATCAACATATGCTATTTACAGTGCCTAGAAATAGCAAAAGTGTGGTAAATGGCACTATAAACAAAGAACTTTGGGCCTGTTCCCCAAAACATTTTTTAGTAGTGCTGCTTCCTGAACCCCAAATGCTATACACAAACATCTAGCCAGAGATCTCTGCCTCTACCATCGTTTCTGTGGCCACAGGTGTGGAGATGTCCACGCAGAAAGGTATCTGTTTTAGTAGTAATTGCAGAAGGGACTAGGGAAGTGGATGGAAAAGAAAAGAACAACCACAGAATGGGAGGGGATTGGGAACATTTAAGGAGGTTTTTTTAGAGTGACATGCAAGTAATAAAAAACAAACACAAATGAGTAAGACATATTGTAATTCACAAAAGTTACACCAACATCTACTACACTGGTACCACTAGCAACACATGCTCATATTGACTCTGCCACACCTTGGAATAAGTGAAGCACCACATATAGCCAATCACTGGTACTACAACACACTTTCATAGAAATCAATGGAGGTAGGGACTAACACTAACATCAAATAGGGAACATAATACAAATAATGTTCTCAAAAGTTACATTTTAACTTTAATATTTTTATGAATTTCAAAGCTAAAACTAATTTGGTAATGTTTTTTCTTATTTTTACATGGTAAATGTTAAAATAGCACTTAAATCAAATTATATTTTCTTATTTTTCTAAAGACAATGGCTTTACTATAATTCATTAAAAAATGTTGATTTAGGGGGGTGTGGCTAAGCGCCGGTCAAGATGGCCGCTTAAACCCGAAGCTCCGGGTGACCAAGCCACCAACAGCGGGCCATCCGGCCAGAATCCGGCAAGTCCTGCCAATAACTGACAGTGCGGGAACCCCCGAGAGCTGCTGCACCCTCCAGTCCTACTCCGGCCCGGATCCGACTCTCTGACGCGGAGCGGCGCACTGGGAAGCTCCGGCCCGGGGCAGGGCCTGAAGCGGGAGTGTGCGGTGAGCGGCCTATCTCGCCAGGAAAGGCCCCGGCTTTGGGGCCTAGCCGCAAGACTCCTCGGGACCGCCCAAGACTCAGCCGTTGGCGCACTAGGTGAGGCAATCACCTAGGGAAGTTGTCAGCCCCGGCGCCCCACCAACAATTCGCTGCCTGGAGGGAGGTGCTGTCTCCCGTGTATCCAGCTAGGAGCCGGGGCCTTGCTAAAAGATGTCCCGTGGTGGCAGCGTGCAGGGCCTTGCATCGCTGAGGCAGTTCTCCCCGGGCCCTGAATCTCTGCGAGATCCAGCCCCGGCGGACTGTCCGGGTGACATACATTAAGGTGAGCTACGCAGCTACTTTAGGCATCTCTACATTCGGGACCTGCAGACGCTCCCTGGGGCCCTAATGGACTTCATCTGGGCCTGAAACACTCCACTAACCTACCCAGCGACCATAGAGGGGCTCCCACTGTGCTTTGGGCATTGCCGCGTGGATCCAGGTCTCGGCGCCATTTTGTACCACACACGTTAAGGACCTAAAACTGCGCCACTGCATCTCCAGACATTGCAGCGAGCTGAGGGGGGGCCACTACATCTCCGGACATTTCCAACATCACTCTGGAAGAAGTGCCACTCGTCCTTCCTCCCCCCCCCCCTCCCCTCTTCTTGCTACGAGACATTGCCTGTACGCTTCCACGGACCGTACGGGGAGGAGAAGTGGCGCAATCATGATGCCCAAACCTGGTGCATCCACGCAAACAAACAAGCTGAAATAATATACAGTGCAGAAGGGCACACCTCAGAAGGAGACACCGACGGACGCACAACATACCCAAAAGGAGCCGTCCTTGGCTAACATAATGGAGGCTATCCAGTCGCTGGGGGCTACCCTTGAAACTAAAATTGACAAGGTGTCCATTGAGGTCAACCTGCTCCGCACAGACCTTAACAAAACCTCTGAAAAGGCCACCGTCAACAGGGCGGACATCTGGGATTTGCAGACATCGACTAAACGGCTGGAACAACGGGTCAACGACCTGGTCCACCAACACCGACAGATGACGCTCCGTCTCGATGATCAGGAAGGGCGGGCTTGGCGAAGCAATGTCTGCCTCGTAGGTGTGCCGGAGGGCCTCGAGGGACCCAGCATGGAACTCTTCCTCGAAGATCTGATCCTCAATCACCTCAAGGCCGAACGTCTGTCGAAACTGTTCACGATTGAACGCACACACCGGGCCTCCATCCCGAAGCCGAAACCAGGAGCACCACCCAGGACGATCATCGCAAAAGTCCTCAACTACAGGGATAGGGATGCGATCCTACAAGCGGCAAGACAATCAGGGGACTTGCACTACGAAAATGCCACGATCCGGTTCTTTCCTGACTTTACTCTCCATGTCCAGCGAGAGCGGAGATCCTTCGCAGGCGTGAAAGCGGCACTCCGAGACAAGGGTATCAAGTACATGATGTTTTTCCCCGCCAAACTCAAGGTCCTTGCTGGAGGTAAATCTTTCTTCTTCACTTCGCCATTGGAGGTGCAGGACTGGCGGACAAAGACTCGCCAGCCACCAGGAAGGGAGCGGAGGAACATAACTGGAGGGACACACAGGTGGCATCCCCTGAATCTGTGAATGGGAGACCGGGGCTGGATCGACTGAGCCAGCGCTCCAGGAGATCCAGATCCGCCAGCCCTCGATGGGACACCCCTGAAGCGGTGGAGGGTAACGGAGACTGAGGGACTCTCAGGACTACTATGCGGTAAACAGGAATGTAACGACTAACACCATGTTTATGTATACTGATGTACTGGGGGAATGTGGTTGCTACATAGGGATTGGATGGTCAAATAACGGACATTCTCAATGCAGGACTTGTACACGCATGGTTCAACTGTAATGTTGGGGGGAGGGAGCCTGGGGGGCGGACACGACCGGGGCTACTGCGCTCCCCTTACAAAAGGTCCACTAGGAAGGGAAGACAGGGTATTTAGAGTTGTAAGTTCTTCCTCTTCCGGGGTGAATGCAGGACGAAAGCCACTCTGCTAATTGGGGGATGTGGGTCGTTTTAAACCTACGGAGCGGGGGAGCAGGGAGGGGGGTAGAGACAGGGTTTTGGGGGAGAGAGTGGGAGGGGAGGGGGGGTGTTGGGGTTCAGTTACAAGGTTTTGGCAATGTCACACCTGGTATGTTATTGTCTTGTCGACAGTTAAGCTACTCCACACAGGGCCCCAGGTCAGAAACATGGCTCCACACATCTGCAGGAGATTTGGAGGGAGACTCCGCTAGGGGATACACGTTCCGATGAAGTGGGATAAGAGTTTAAAGGTACTAAGCTGGAACGTCAACGGGCTAGAGGATAGGCTCAAACGCACTATTGTTCTACAATTCGTTAAAAGACACCTCCCTGATGTAGTACTCCTACAGGAGACACACCTATTGGGAAACACATGTCAAGCACTGAACCGCTGGGGGTATTACATGGCGGCACACTCAGGCTTCACCTCGGGATCACGAGGGGTGGGCATATTACTCAGGCGCAACTTCCCCTTAGTCGTCGAACAATCAGACTCTGACCCCCTGGGACGCTTTGCTACGGTGTCAGGTTCCTGGGAGGGATACAAGATCAACCTTGTCTCGGCCTACATTCCACCCGGTCTTCAAACACAATCATATCAAGATCTAGGTAGGTGGATCCTTTTGCTCCCCGAGGGGCGCCTCCTGATAGGGGGGGACTTCAACGCTGTCGTATCCGGGACCCTAGACAGATTTCCACCCAGAGACATAGATGGCTCACTGACTTCCTGGACGCCTTTGGTGTTTTGGACCTGTTGCGAACCCGCCACCCACGAGCGACACAGTATACCTTCTTCTCGGGCCCACATCGTTCGTTTTCTCGCCTCGATTATAACACTTCAGGAGGTTACACACTTGTCAAGAGGTATCTCATACCACTCGTCACTGTTCGCCCACCTCACACTGGGCAACAAACAAGAGGGCTGCACTGCACCGATTAACACGTGGTACCTGCGCTGTGAACCCATCCGACGTAAACTCCTCCTGTCCATAGACAGGTACTTCGCAGAAAATGACGGTACGGTGGCCTCGTCCACGGTGCTCTGGGAGGCCTTTAAAACTGTACTTAGAGGAGAGGCCCTCTCGGTGATCTCCGGTCGCCGAAAGGAACGTGAAGAACAAATCGTAAACATGGAGAGGGACCTGTTGGAGCGGGAAGCAGAGGCTAACGCAGAGGGTGAGCCTGAAGCAGTTCATCTCATGGAACTCAAGGCAGCGGAATACAGAGCCCTAGTTACTGATGCTGCCAAGACCATAGCCAGGGAGGGCAGACTGTATGATCACGGGGACAAAGCGGGCAAGCTCATAGCTTGGCTAGACAAAAAGCAACACGCACATAGGATAGTCGCAGAGCTCAAAACGGACACTGGTGCCATGATCACTGAACCCCGTGACATTGTCCGGGAATTCGCGTCGTATTATCAGAAAGTATACAGCAAGGGCTCTGACAGACCGGAGGACGACTCGGTCTCCTTGCTGACCGACATCCGAATGCCCTCTCTCTCAGATTTGGAAAGAGAGGACCTGGCGGCGCCAATAACTGTTGAGGAACTGGCCCGAGCGATCGGAGACCTCCGCCCTGGGAAAGCGTTGGGGCCCAATGGCTTACTAATAGAAATATATAAGCTTGCGACCTCTGGCCTTAGTCCCTACTTAAAGAAAATGTTTGAGGAGAGCAAGAAACGAGGTATTCTGCTGCATGATCAGCGTATAGCCACAATAGTGGCCATCCACAAAGTAGGGAAACCCAGGGATTCCTGCGCCTCCTACAGGCCCATATCCCTCCTCAATGCAGAGCCCAAAATCTTGGCCAAAGTCCTCGCCAACAGACTAAAACCTGTCCTCCCCGCTTTAGTTCACCCGGACCAGTCTGGCTTTATGCCACACCGGAACACAGCGCTCAACCTCCGTAGATTGCACGGAGTCCTGGGTCGCTGTCATACTCCCCAGGAGGATGCAGTGGTTCTATCCCTTGATGCTACGATGGCGTTTGACACGCTCGAGTGGTCGTATATGATGGCTGTCCTCCGTAAAATGGGATTCGGCCCAAGCTTTATAGGATGGGTGCGCCTTTTGTACGCAGCGGTCTCGGTCAACAATAAAATCTCTGCAATATTTGAACTCGGACGAGGAACGCGACAGGGATGCCCCCTGTCGCCCCTCCTCTTTGCCCTCTCGCTGGAGCCCCTGGCCACCTGGATTAGGCAAGACCTCTCCCTACGCGACCGAATGAAATTTATCAACCTTAATCAAGGCTACCATTTGAGCACCCACTATGTAAATGTAAATGTACAGAAATTTATATAGCGCAAATCACCGAGCGGTTTCTAAGCGCTTGCTTAGGGAACCCGTCCTGGTATTCCCTTGTGAGATAACCCCGGCAGGGTATCCGCAAGGTGAAAGCCAGGCATCCCACCGCGAGGGGCCGTTGTGGAGATTAAGCAAGCTATTGCCCAGAGTCGCAGAGTGTGAACCCATGAATCAAGTAGGCACCGGAGCGAGAATTGTCGAGTCCATGGACATTTTAGGACTCAAGACCCCACCGAGCCGGGAATTGAACCCTGGTCCCGGGCTGACCTCTGCATTCAGGTCTGCCTCCTCTAACCAGTGAGCCACACTTCTCCACTAGAACATATTGAGTCTCATGACATACACATCTATATTTGAATTGGTCAAACACTTGTTTTTTGCATAATTTGCAGGCCAAAATAGATTGTCTTCGATGGGTAACCATTATTATTTCTTTGACCCAAGTTAATATTGAATAGCAGCAGGGCACGATCTCTTTGCCATATTGCCTATTTTTGACAACAAGATGAAATTGTTAATTCTGGCTATGTATTGTCTAAGTTATATTTGTGAAAAAAGTTAACTACTTTGTAACATTTTTGTCATGTTAACATTTTTATGCATGCAACCATTTTACTAGATTGTAGGCTTAGTGCCATATATCACTTCATTTGTTTTGTAAGCACTCAGACTGTGTGTCAGGGCAGTGTCTTTGATTGTACGGTCGTGGAATTGTGTCCTCCATCTTTTTGCCATATATTAATTTATCAGGCTATGCAATCAGTTTGATTCCTCGGGCTGAGTGCCCTTGTCACTGCCATTAATTAGACACTACAATGTACATACGCACAAAATAAAATAAAGAAAGCAAACAAATTTCATTCTGTCATAATTGGATTCCCAAATGTTGAGTTCCCTTCGGCATAGTTAAGAGTGCATTTGTTTAGAGGTGAAAATAAAGTTCTTCGCTCTTGTTCAGTCCTGTCGGTTGTCTTGTTTTGAAGCGCATGATCAATCTTGATTCAAGTCTTCTTAACTTTTGTTTTTTGTTTCCACCACGTTCATGTTGCTGTCTTGCTGCCAAGCCAAAAAAGTGGGTATCCTTCCACGTTTTATTGGGATGGCCTGATAAATTAATATATGGCAAAAAGATGGAGGACACAATTCCACAACCGTACAATCAAAGACACTGCCCTGACACACAGTCTGAGTGCTTACAAAACAAATGAAGTGATATATGGCACTAAGCCTACAATCTAGTAAAATGGTTGCATGCATAAAAATGTTAACATGACAAAAATGTTACAAACAATTAAGCAAAATGAATCTTAAACTGCATGTCCCATAATGCACTTCGACTAGCACTATAAGATATATAGTTGTAAGTAAAGTAGGACAACTGTGTAACACTGCCGTGAGAAGGAACCATCTGGTTCGAAACGCGTAGGCTGTAACAGTGTCTTAATAAATCTGCAATTCCAAAGAGCGGAGTGCTGGTTTTCCTTTCTCGTGAGAATTAATATTCGGGACCCGGTCCTGGCCCCGAACCAAGCACCGACTTTCTAAGCTGTTCCCTCTGCGACGGGATCGTTTGTGAGAAATACTGAAAATACAGAGGTGAACCCGACATACCCTGAATCTTCCTTAGTGATCCGTAGACAGCAACGCCAAGTGATCAGAAACGCCGAAAAGCTCTGGGCGGAAGCATAATCACGGAGGCGGCTATACGCTGGCAAGGGACTTTGCAAACTGTGGGAAAGTGGCCGCGTGAACGCCGACAGGGTGACAAACTGAAAATTCCGTGACTGCTTGAGGAATCAGAAGCATCCGGAAACCCACGGAGGAGATATTGCAACGCGCCAGGAAAGCCCTCGTCACACCCACTGGTCGAGCGCCGGAGTGCTGGGTCGGAGGACGCGACACTACCGGGAGCCTCCCAGGTAAGCAGAGAGTGTGCGAGTGCAAAATACAGTATGTCGAAGTAAGGTCAACAACAAAACGTTTCACTAGTAAACAAACCATTTGATGAACGAAACTACTTTTGTTCAAATTGTGACCTCGCTCGCAGGAATTAAAAAATACAAAGACAGTGTTAAACAATGACATCCTGTCATTAGGTTTTCGTAACGAAAGAAAAAACATTGTGAAAAGCTGTTCAAAAAATACTTGCAACTACAAAAAAAGAGAGCAAATTAACACAAAGACAATTTAAATACATTACCACCAATCAATTCACTATGGAGGAACGCGCCACTAAAAGAATAACGCTTGCAGAAAGCATATTCCAAAAAGGCAGAGAAAGACCAGAACACGGTAAAGAGGAAACAAGAAAAGAATCCCAGCCTACAACAACCACAGCCAAACAGCTTTTCATGCAATTAGAAAAGCTTATGAGAAAGGAAATCTCGAGATCATGGGAAATACTAACCCTCGAAAAATACATTGAACACAAAATGGTTCCGAGGGGCCTGCGCATCTTTACTCTCCCAAACCACCCAGACACCAAACCAGAGATGTTAGAAGAGTGGGGCATGAACAACATGGACTGTTCAAGGAATATGATGCTGATCATTATCAAATATGCGAGAAAAGACGTAGAGGAATTTCATGATAAAATAAGAGACATTGAAAACCAAATCATAGCTCTGAAAGAAGACAGTGGAACTGTCAAAAAATTGCGTATGGAGATGGAGAAAAACCTGGATAAACATGAGGAGGAGGTACAATTACGGAAACAAAGAAAATTTCACAGAGATGAGGACGATTATGAATTCGGCACAATTTTAACTTTTGCCCAAAAATACGATACATTCAAACAGCAATGGAAACCACCAGGCGAATTAACTACCACGCCATCATCTAGCGAACCGGAATCAGAGATCAGTGAGGGTGAGCAACGCACTAATAGAAACCTTCGTAGGCTCTCTTTTTTAGACGAACTGACCCTGGTATACCAGGAACAACTGGCCCCAAGGGGAAGAAACAGAAACAGAAATCAAACGACAAGACCGATGGCAAGAGGTACTTATCAGTCAAGAGGACGAAACGAAAAACAAGGAGAGGAAGGAACGAAAAAAAGCGGATACAATTTGCGGAATCGCAAACCCTCCAAAAAATAAATAACAAGAACCCAACTGACAAAAAACCACCTGACCTGATAACGAATCTTTCAAGATACACACCCACTGATGATGAACGCAGACTTCTCAATAAAGGCCTGTCTTTCTGTCCGGAGACGCATCAGGACATTGTGGACACTAAAATCGATCTCTATAAATATGTGAGAAAATTAAAACTCCAAAAACATTTTTCCAAACTCTCCCATCAAACACAACAACCACCAACAAAAAGAATGACGGATCCAGAACCTATAGATACAACAAATCAGTTTGCAACCAATGAAATTCCATGTCTTCGCACGGCGTATGAATTAGCCAACCAAACAGAGGCCCCAGAAGTGACGGATACACAAATACTATCAGAAATGGAAGTGACAACCGACAAAAGGAGACCGACAGAATTCAAAAATAAATCAAAATTCTGCCCTATACTACACCCTGGGAATAAAATTGACACTTTTTATGATTTAGTGTTGGCTGACCTGGAGGAAATGAAACAAACGGAAAACATCAATAAAGAAAACTTATCTAAATCAGAACGTTTAGCACTAAAAACCCTAAAAGATAACAACTCAATCGAGATCAAACCAGCCGACAAGGGTGGAAATATAGTAATTATGGAGAAAGTGGACTATGTGGAAGAAGCCATGCGACAACTAGGTGACACTAAAAATTACATATGTCTAACCCATGATCCAACACCAAAACTCAAAACTGAATTGGCTTTGAAACTATACAGTTGGAGAGAAAAAGGACTAATAACTGAGGAAGAAAAGAATTTCCTAATGGTTGAGCATCCTATCACACCTACTATATACTTTCTTCCCAAGATCCACAAGACTCTGAATAAACCCCCAGGGAGACCGATCATCTCCAGTTATGGCAGTTTATATGAACATATGGCAGAATATGTCGATCATTTCCTTGCCCCGATTGTACCTACTCTCAGTTCGTACATTAAAGACACTGGGGATTTTTTGCGTATCTTGATGGATACCCAATGGCAATCAACATACATGCTAGTGACCATTGATGTCATCTCGTTGTATACTTCAATAGAACACGAGATAGCGATACAAGCAGTACTTTATTTCCTAATGCAGCGACCAATTACAGAACGAGATCATTCGAAAATGCTCATAGAGATGATCAGAACTTGTCTATATAACAATGTTTTCCTTTTTAATAAGAAGGTCTACATGCAAAAGTGCGGTACCGCGATGGGAGTTTCCTTCTCTCCAAGCTATGCTAACCTCATGATGGGGTGGTGGGAGAGGAGCATAGCTTGGAGAGAAGAAAACGACCATCATATGACCAATGTAGCGTTATGGTTTCGCTACATTGATGACCTCTTCCTACTATGGAAAGGAACGAGATCTGAATTCCTAACTTTCTTCGAAGAACTTAACAATAACCAAGTTGGCTTAAAATTCACCTATAACATAAGCAATAAAGAGGTGGAATTCCTGGACACAAAAGTATATGTTCAAAATAATCAGATACACACCACAACTTTCAGAAAAAAAACAGCCACAAACAGTATCCTGCACGGAAAAAGTTTTCATCCCGAAAACTGAAGAAAAGTATTCCGTACGGTGAACTACTAAGGATGCGGAGAAACTGCTCAGAAGAGAAAGAAATGGAAAGAAATTTTGATGAAACCAAAAAAAGATTCTTACAACGCGGTTACAAACACGAAGACATCATCCAGAGAGAAATAAAGGCCAGGATAAAGACCCGAGCAGAAATATTACTACCCTAATCATCGGACATTGAATTGATCAATGAACAAACAAAGACCGATCCCCCAAGGATGATTGTCACATATAGCAAGGAGTGTCACAAAATACGCAAGATCCTAAACAAGTATTGGCATTTGATACAGAGAGACCCTGATATAGGCAAAAACATAGGAGAAAGACCACTAATGACCTATAGAAGAGCCCCCAACCTTGCGGACCATCTGGTACATAGCCATTACGAAGAGAAAAAAACGTCTAATTGGCTTACGGAAAAGAAGAAAGGTTTCGTAAGATGTACCACTTGCAAAGCCTGCAAAATAGGAAAAAATATGAAAACAATCAATGATCCCAAAGGCAAGACTTATATCATAAGAGAGCATATCACGTGTGAAACCACTTTTGTAGTCTATATGTTACAATGTTATTGCGGGAAGCAATACATTGGGAGCACCACTTGCACTTTTAAGAAAAGAATGTTGGAGCACATCCGTGCAATACAGAACAAAGACTTCACATATGCTATGGCAAAACACATAGCAACCCATCCCAATAAAACGTGGAAGGATACCCACTTTTTTGGCTTGGCAGCAATACAGCAACATGAACGTGGTGGAAACAAAAAACAAAAGTTAAGAAGACTTGAATCAAGATTGATCATGCGCTTCAAAACAAGACAACCGACAGGACTGAACGAGAGCGAAGAACTTTATTTTCACCTCTAAACAAATGCACTCTTAACTATGCCGAAGGGAACTCAACATTTGGGAATCCAATTATGACAGAATGAAATTTGTTTGCTTTCTTTATTTTATTTTGTGCGTATGTACATTGTAGTGTCTAATTAATGGCAGTGACAAGGGCACTCAGCCCGAGGAATCAAACTGATTGCATAGCCTGATAAATTAATATATGGCAAAAAGATGGAGGACACAATTCCACGACCGTACAATCAAAGACACTGCCCTGACACACAGTCTGAGTGCTTACAAAACAAATGAAGTGATGTATGGCACTAAGTCTACAATCTAGTAAAATGGTTGCATGCATAAAAATGTTAACATGACAAAAATGTTACAAACAATTAAGCAAAATGAATCTTAAACTGCATGTCCCATAATGCACTTCGACTAGCACTATAAGATATATAGTTGTAAGTAAAGTATGTATGTATGTATGTATAGGCATTTATATAGCGCACTACTTACCCGGAGGGTCCCAAGGCGCTTCGACCGCTGCGAAACCCTTCCTGGCTTCCCTGAGAGATGGTCCCTTAATGGGTATCTCCAGGGTGAGACCAGGCATCCCCGGCGGTCTGGTGGGGCCGTTAGTGAAGATGAGGCAAGCTAATGCCCAGAGTTGCCGAGTGTGATCGCTGATCAGAGTGGGCACCGAGGCGAGAGAATTATCGAGTCCGCTGACCCGGGTCCAGAAACCTGCCGCGCCGGGAATCGAACCCTGGTCCCGGGCCGTCCTCTGCTCTGTCAACTCTGACAACTGTGTAACACTGCCGTGAGAAGGAACCATCTGGTTCGAAACGCGTAGGCTGTAACAGTGTCTTAATAAATCTGCAATTCCAAAGAGCGGAGTGCTGGTTTTCCTTTCTCGTGAGAATAAATTACCTACTGGCGGTCGCCAGTAGGTATATATAGTTAGGATTTTTTCTCTATGGGATTTTTGAAAATTCTATGTCTAATAACTTTGGCGTTTGTGGACGGAATTGGCTGAAATTTTCAGGAAAATTGAACATTTTGTTTCTGAGCAGCCCCTGACAATTTGGGGGGGTTTCATCAAGGGGGGGCCGAGAAAAAAGGGGGTCCCAAAACGCGTTTTTCCCATGTTAATTTCCATAGGGCGGTTGGCCTCACTTTTAGCTCGAACGGCTGAATGGATTTGCACGAAACTTGGCAAAATTGTAGGGACTGTTAGCCCGATGTGTCTTTGCTAGGTCTCAATATATGTGCTCCAGTGGATTTTGAGTAATTTAGGTTCAAAAAAAGATATATATCTGGGCGGAGCCTAACCACACATCTGATCTGATTGGCTGTCAGCACTTCATCCAAGAAGTGTTGGCAGCCATCTTGGGACCAATATACATGATAGCACCTCATTAAAAAGCATTGTAGTTAATAGAGGGTTTTAGGACTTTAGTTACATTATAAATCATTTGTTGATGGTACCATACTCGTTTTAGGAATTGTGGTGGGTTCTAAGGTGATTTTACCATGTGAAAAAACCTTCTGCTGTGATATCATGAATATTGTTTGAAAGAAAACTAATATCTCATGATTTTCCCACAGTGGTTTGGAAGGGGATCTATAAGCTAAACTGAAAGCATATTTTCTGTAAATTCACATTATCTTTCTCAGTCATGTGAAAATGAAGTCTGACATTCTCAGTAAAACATGTACATCCAACAAGGACAGAGACTGTCAGTTGATTCCTTTGTGTTCTACTGCAGCCTCCTAGAGTGTTCTAAAGAACAACTAGAGCGCTAACAGTCCTACTTATTACAAAGGTATGGCACACCTGAAGCCATCTTGATTGGAATAAAGTGGTAACTCTTAAAACATTTAATTTAAAAAGAAACAACATGAGGGGGTATATTTTGCCATAGAAAGTATGATTAGTGCTGCAGAATGAAAAATTAGGGCACATTTTGAGTGACTTCTCAAATCCTTTTCTATTTCATTAAAACATTCTGACATGCAGTCTCCCAAAATGGCCACCAGAGACAAAAGAGCCCAAATGTAGCCCAAATATCACCCAGATGTAGCCCAAGTATAGCCCAATGACAGAATGTCCCAGAGTGTTCTAAAGAACAACTAGAGCGCTAACAGTCCTACTTATTACAAAGGTATGGCACACCTGAAGCCATCTTGATTGGAATAAAGTGGTAACTCTTAAAACATTTAATTTAAAAAGAAACAACATGAGGGGGTATATTTTGCCATAGAAAGTATGATTAGTGCTGCAGAATGAAAAAGTAGGGCACATTTTGAGTGACTTCTCAAATCCTTTTCTATTTCATTAAAACATTCTGACATGCAGTCTCCCAAAATGGCCACCAGAGACAAAAGAGCCCAAATG
Organism: Lissotriton vulgaris; assembly: GCF_964263255.1. Taxonomy (NCBI): domain Eukaryota; kingdom Metazoa; phylum Chordata; class Amphibia; order Caudata; family Salamandridae; genus Lissotriton; species Lissotriton vulgaris. The sequence goes on along the minus strand of NC_141691.1, from coordinate 840,373,409 downwards.
TAGCCCAAATATCACCCAGATGTAGCCCAAGTATAGCCCAATGACAGAATGTCCCAGAGTGTTCTAAAGAACAACTAGAGCGCTAACAGTCCTACTTATTACAAAGGTATGGCACACCTGAAGCCATCTTGATTGGAATAAAGTGGTAACTCTTAAAACATTTAATTTAAAAAGAAACAACATGAGGGGGTATATTTTGCCATAGAAAGTATGATTAGTGCTGCAGAATGAAAAATTAGGGCACATTTTGAGTGACTTCTCAAATCCTTTTCTATTTCATTAAAACATTCTGACATGCAGTCTCCCAAAATGGCCACCAGAGACAAAAGAGCCCAAATGTAGCCCAAATATCACCCGGATGTAGCCCAAGTATAGCCCAATGACAGAATGTCCCAGAGTGTTCTAAAGAACAACTAGAGCGCTAACAGTCCTACTTATTACAAAGGTATAGCACACCTGGAGCCATCGTGATAGGAATAAAGTGGTAACTCTTAAAACATTTAATTTAAAAAGGAACAAAATGAGGGGGTATATTATGCAATAGAAGGTATTATTAGTGCTGCAGAAAGAAAAATTAGGGCACATTTTGAGTGACTTTTCAAATCCTCTTCTATTTCATTAAAAAATTCTGACATGCAGTCTCCCAAAATGGCCACCAGAGACAAAAGAGCCCAAATGTAGCCCAAATATCACCCAGATGTAGCCCAAGTATAGCCCAATGACAGAATGTCCCAGAGTGTTCTAAAGAACAACTAGAGCGCTAACAGTCCTACTTATTACAAAGGTATGGCACACCTGAAGCCATCTTGATTGGAATAAAGTGGTAACTCTTAAAACATTTAATTTAAAAAGGAACAAAATGAGGGGGTATATTTTGCCATATGAATTATGATTAGTGCTGCAGAAAGAAAAATTAGGGCACATTTTGAGTGACTTCTCAAACCCTCTTCAATTTCATTAAAAAATTCTGACATACAGTCTCCCAAGATGGCCACCAGAGACAAAAGAGCCTAAATGTAGCCCAAATATCACCCAGATGTACCCCAAGTATAGCCCAATGACAGAATGTCCCAGAGTGTTCTAAAGAACAACTAGAGCGCTAACAGTCTTACTTATGACAAAAGTATGGCACACCAGAAGCCATCTTGATTGGAATGAAGTGGTAAGTCTGAAAACACTCGATTTAAAAAGGAACAACACGAGGGGGTTAATTTTGCCATAGAAAGTATGATTAGTGCTTCAGAAAGAAAAATTAGGGATCATTTTGAGTGACTTCTCAAATCCTCTTCTATTTCATAAAAAAAATTCTGACATGCAGACTGAAACATGCACTTTGAATACCAGCAGCAGACGTCCCTGGTGAGCAGTAGCTTTACTACAGTGATCTAATGTGCAACTAGAGTGCTAACATTCAGAATTTATGGCAAATGTGTGACACATCTGAATGCCTTCTTGATGGAACCAAAGTAAACAAGCATTGAAAATGCAATAGATCTCGCCCTCGTTTAAGTTAAAGCCATTCTGTTTGTAATGAGGTGGCTTTTTAGCTTTGCTTTTATTAGTGTTTTTTCAACTTTCATGTAAATAACATGCATCTGTATGCATATAAGTATATGTATGCATGCATTTATGTTTGTATTTATATAGATATACAGATGATATATGTTTATATATGTATGTATATATATATATTCACTGAAAAAACCATAGGTTATAGACCATATATAGTTAGGAATTAGCATTTACAAAACCTTGAAAATTCACTGAAAAAACCATAGGTTATAGACCATATATAGTTAGGAATTAGCATTTACAAAACCTTGAAAATTCACTGAAAAAACCATAGGTTATAGACCATATATAGTTAGGAATTCGCATTTACAAAACCTTATTTTACTCACACAAAACCATTGAAATTCCATATATAGTTAGTTGCACTAACTATATATCGCGCACCCGCAATCCACTGCTGATGATGTCACATATTACATCATTCATGACATGGTCAGTGCCATCACTGATGACATCACTGATGACATCTCAAATGACATCACTGATGACATCACTGATGACAACATCCAGTGACTGTATGTTTCTGTAAAGTTAAAATATGTCTTACATATTGAAGAATGAGTGGATGTATAAGTGTCTGGATGAAGGATTTAGTAGGTGCATGACTGACTGTATGAGTGAGTGATTAAATGTGTCTCACTGAGTGCATGGGTTAGTGACTAAACTGTCTTAATTTGTGCATCATTATGTCTGTTGTTCTGTAAACTGTTGCATGTGTTGATAAGTAGCTATATGAGTAACTATATGGGTTATTGATTGGTTGCCCAAGTATTTGTATGGGAGACTGAGTGTGTGTGTGGGTGGCTGGGAGGTGTATGACTCTGTGCATAGATGTGTGAGCAGTTGATTCACTAGATGTATGGTTTCAAAAGTGCATGTGGAAACAGCTGTATGGGCAGTTGACTGTGTGCATGAGTGTATTGGTGAGTGAATGGATATCTCAGTGCTACATGTCAAAGTAAGTACATATGTAAAACACAGTACATGTGAGAGTTGACATATATAAATAACTGAGCATAAGAGCCAGTGAATGTGTGAGTGGCTGTATGGATCATTGTGAACTTGTATCAGGGATTGTTTAAGAGAGTAAATATGTGTTAGTATATGTTTGAATAAGTAAAGTTTGTATAACTGTATAGTTGAGGAAATGGAGGTGTGATTGATTCTTTGCATGACTGACTAGGTGTGTGAGTAACTCCATGGATGAGTGACAGTCTGTGAGTGTCTGTTTACACTGATTGTATCTAAGGTTATATTAGAGTCTGAAGAGGTTCATCGTATTATCACATGAATGATATCATCAGTGATGTGATCAGTAATGTCAAATGAGATGTCATCAGTGATGTCATTAGTGATGTCATTTGAGATGTCATCAGTGATGTCATTTGAGATGTCATCAGTGATGTCATCAGTGATGTCACTGACCATGTCATGAATGATGTAATATGTGACATCATCAGCAGTGGATTGCGGGTGCGCGATATATAGTTAGTGCAACTAACTATATATGGAATTTCAATGGTTTTGTGTGAGTAAAATAAGGTTTTGTAAATGCGAATTCCTAACTATATATGGTCTATAACCTATGTTTTTTTCAGTGAATATATATATATATATATATATACATATATATACAGAAACATACATAAAAAATGTCAGCAACATTACTTCCCATGAAAGAATTTAACAGCACTCCAGAAAGCAGGTGTGGTGTATATAAATGTTACAAAATCTCTTCAGGAGCATGTAGCGGAACAATGTGGAACAGTGAGGAACAATTCTGTTTCACTTTTGCCATTTCTCCAAATGGAATACTCCACTTCAGTGTTATTTGATAATGATGAGTGACTTTTCAAAGAGTGAAGTTTCAAATTTCCTTTGAGTACAAAAAGTAGCCTGGCCAAAAATTCATTCAAATAAATGTTCCAGTTATTACTGATTACACTTTGGAAATATTTTTTGAACTCCTTTTCATCACAAACCTAAATTACTGGTCTTTTATCTATGTAGCAGAGCCATAAAATAATTTGTGTTTTATTCTTCTTACATAAAAAGTAGTGACAGGATTGCAGATTAAATGTGTGTTCTATACAATAGTCACTAACGGGTACTGTTCAATCCAAGGATTATTTGCAGATGACACAAGAGATCATTTGTGCTTCTCAAATCGGAGCTAAGGTTTTTCATTATTGGTGCCACAATCATGTATGTAAACTGTAATACTTTTTCATAGCACAATCAGCCTATATGGTTTTTATTTTATCCTTAAATTACTTAGAAACCAGATTGTTGGCAAAATGGGGTTGCTGACTGTAAGAAAGTGGTAGATCACTTTATTAAGGAACCCTTTCAACCTCCAAGTTTCCAAACATTGATCATATACCTCCTATATTTCTTCAAAAATCATAAAAAAAGTTCGGTGAATAGATAATATAGCATAGTTTTGGGAATAAGAATAAAAAAACAAAATAATGATGATAACCACATAATTCAAAGACGTTTATTACCATACCTTATCACTGGATTCTTTTAATATCATTTTTATATATTTCTAAATGAAATCAGGAATTTGAGATGGTTAAGTGTGCCCAATATCGGGATTATTTCAAATATGTAGGAAAATCGGTTTGGCAATACGATGTGATGAAATAAGCTTTGAAATGATAGTAGAAATTGTTCTATGTAAGCCTAACAGAAAGAGTAATACAGTTTTTAAAAAAACAGTGATTTTGAAAACTTACAGGAAAGGAATCACCAACAGAAAAAAAATCAAGCATAGAATAAACTTGCGGGAAATTCAAATAACAAAAAAGTGAAATTATTATTAGATTAAGCATAAAAACAATTGATTAATTTTCTTAAAGTTTTTTCCAAAAATAGAGAAGTGGCGAGCCTAACTTCCTGCAAGTAGCTACACTACACAGCAGGCAGCCAGCCCTCAAATCCCAAACATAGGTTCTGTGATCATTGGCTGGAGTAGGTCACTGCATTTGGAACTGCTGGAATTACTTTCCAAGTCCTTACGGTGCCAGACATATTCCTATTTATAGTCATGTTACAGACCTAAATCATGAGCCAGGTCCCACTTCATCCTGGCTAGTGCACTGACTATGTGAGTGCCCTGGGTTCCCTTGATGCCCAAGATAGTGGGACAACTTCACCATGACTTGTAGTTGTCAGGATACTAGGCCCTAAGCGGGAAAGACACCCTATGTATCCCTTGGCCCAATTTGAAGCTCTTTTATGAGTGATTATTAATTGCTAAAACCCAACGACCTGAGCTCTGAACCATCAAGAGCCCTTTAGCCTCACACAGGCCTTGCTGTCAATATTAAGAGAAATCAAGTGCCTTTTTTAGGACTCAATTATAATGTTTACGGTCGGGGGCGCTAGGTGGCGCCAGACAAAGATGGCCGCACTGATGTGAGGCTCCCGACCGACTGAGCGCTTCCTCACATCCTACAGTGATCCTGATGTCTCTCCTTCGAAGCCACTGAGCCCCATTGCCTGCCTCTCGATGTGCTGATTCCGGCGATACCTGACTTGCCATGACCAACTGCTCCTGGTCGTGATTGGCGGCCTGTTTCTGCCTGGGCGGCTCCTGGTGCTTTCGTTGCTGCCCTCTGTGTCGGCCTCCCTCTATCAGGACAGCCCGGTGCTTTGTGGCCTGGTCCAAGATCCTACGTGGCCTGAGATCCTTCCTGTGAAGAGGCGCCAGCCCGCTGACAACGTTGGAGTGCCTCCGAGGCCTGGGGGGGGCTCCGACCCTTGCAGGTGAGAGCTGCCCGCTTCCTTTGGGCTCCGCTTGTCGTAGCCTGCCTACCCCCCCCCCCCCCCTCTCTGCGGCCTGTACCTGCCCGCCATTTTGCGAGATCTCCTTCGGGGCTGAGGCGGCCCGGAACAACTGTGCTGAGACGGAGGCCTCTTCGCTCCCCCCCCCCCCCGGGGGCACAGACTGCCTGCACCTGACGCTCCTTTGCATGTCCCGCTTACCTTCATAGGGGCGGGACCGGCTGCCTGCTTCTTCCCGACCCGGCCCGCTGGGCTGCAGCTGTGATCCTCCGGAGCGACTCCCACTCTGCGGTGACAGCCTAGGACCCTGTGGTGCGGCCGGCGCGGCTCTTGTTTCCTTCCTGCAGCGGAGTTTCGGGTGGCGGCTCAACTGCGACTGCCTCGGACGCCTGGGGAGGCACCATTCCAGGGGGTGAGTGACGCCGCTGCCTGCCCGGCCCGCCCCTCTGCTCTCCTGCAGGCCCGGCTGGACCCTACATCGTTCGGCTGCTCTCGTACCCCCCCCCGCCATCTCGGACCACCCCCCTGCAGGGTCGGGGAGGTCCGGGGGGTTGCGCTGCTGGGACGGCCTCTTCGCTCTTCTCCTGGGGCGCGTTCTGTCTGCTCCTGCTGCCTGGTGCGCCCTTCTCCAGGCCGGATCACCCACGCTGCCTGTACCTGTGCCTGTTCCTTGCAGGGACCTTGCTCACTTTGGTTTCTCCTGCTCCCCCCACATCCCCCACCCCCCCTACTTACCTGCCTTGCCACACCTGCTGCTCTCCAGAGGGGCCAACAGTGCCTACAGCCCCATTTACAGCCCGGTGCTCTGCTCTCTCTACCTACCCCCCCCCCCGCTGCAGCTGCACTATCCATTGCCTTACTGCCTGTATCCTCACCTTTGTAACCGGCACACTGGATGACTTTGCGGTACTGTCTGCCTGAGCTGGGTCACTGCGTGGGACGTCGGTCCGCGGTGCCGCCAGCCCATTGGTGCTGAACATCCTGTGGCAGTATCATCTGGCTATCTTCCTGTGGCCTCCTCGCACGCTTCCTCTCCGCTGCTAGCGGGCTCTCGGCACTGTCTGCTCCCTCGTCCCGGTCCTCCTTGCGACCTGGCGTTCGTCTCCCCATCATCTACGCGGGCGCCCAGAGGTGTCATGGGTCGCAGCGACGCCAGGCAGTCCAAGATACCTTTTGAATCCAAAAAGACTCCCAAATCGATTCCGGAGCCTGACGGAGGTCCGACCTCCCAGGAACCTCCGGATGAAGACTGGAAGACGCTGTTGCTGGGTCTGAAGCAAAGTCTCTCCACGATTGACGCCAAGATTGACAACATCAACACTCGCATGGACAGCGTCGTCTCTAAGCTTGAGCATCACAACACCCGCATTAAGGAAACGGAGGATAGAATTTCCGTCCTGGAGGATGGCGCCATCTCAACAAGTAAACAGGTCACTCAAATGGATAGACTGCTCAAACTCATCGCTGACAAGAACGAGGACTTGGAAGCGCGGTCTCGGCTCAATAATGTCCGTATCCTGGGCCTTGCTGAAACCACCAACACAGGTAGAATGGAGACCTTCGTGGAGGACATGCTCGTCGAACTCTTCGGTGGGGAATCCTTCTCGTCACATTTCATTGTTGAGCGGGCCCACAGATCCCTGGCAGCCCGCCCGCCTCCTGGAGCAACTCCGCGCCCCATCATTGTGCGCTTCCTGAATTATAGGGACAGAGACTCTGTGTTGCGAAGAGCGAGGGAGGTGGGAACTGTACACTACTGCAACACCACCCTGTCCTTCTTCCCGGATTTCACCTCCACTGTTCAGGAAGCAAGACGTAAATACGCAACGGTTAAAAAGAAGCTCCAGGCGCAGGAGATTCCCTATGCTATGCTCTACCCCGCCAGATTGAAAGTGACTTTCCGAGGTAAAACTCATCTCTTTCAAAATCCCCATCAGGTAGAGGACTTCCTCAAGAGCTGCAGGGCGGAGCGGAGCGATGAGGGGTCTGCACTGCGCAGATCTAGGTCGCGATCACCACTGTCACAACAGGACTGAGAGACTCTGAGATGGTATGGTCCTCCTTTTCTGTCATGACATGGGCGCACTATATGGATCTGGACACACTGGGTTTAGTGTGCTTTGTCCTGTTGTTAGCTCCTCTCGGGGCTGAACTGATTGAGACTCCCATATGCGCTCGGTCATCCACCTCCGCCCCACGTTAGACGACAGGTTCCCTGTGGTTAGTGGGTGTAAGTAGGGAGGTGGTTCGGTACGTCTGGGGTCCCTAGTTCCGGCCCCCCATATGGGAGAACCCCTGAGACCCTCCTCCCTCCTGGGAGGTGGTATTTGTGTTCTACTCTGTTTAGGGAGTACTTGGTATGAGTTTTGGGGAACCGGGTGGGGGTTGAATTCCCGGCCAGTTGGGGTTGCCGGTGTGGGTGGGAATGGGTTTTGTTCCACTACTAATGACCTTGCCATTTTGGATTTGTTGTCCCTGGGTGGCCCTAGGGGGGTTGTCTGCGTGAAGTATGTGCTATGTTCGTCATTGAAAATGCTTTGGTCCTAAACGGTGTGATTTTCTGCTACATGATGCTGCATCTGTATGAATGGGTGACGTAGAGCCTGAGCCGCCTGCGCTTCAATTCCAGCTGGTGTCATGGAATGTTAGGGGACTGAATAACCTCAGAAAGAAGAGACAAGTCTTGGGATATCTGGACAGGCAGGGGGTCTCAATTGCTATGCTCCAAGAAATGCATCTGTTGTCTGATAACACCTCTTACTTTGCATCTCGTTTGGCTTCCTTCCTCCTACTCTAGCTACGCCAGGGGTGTTACGATCTTGGTCAGGCGGGGTTTGAGGTTTGTTCCTGCGGGGACGGAGGCGGACCCCGGGGGGAGATACTGCATGGTCTGGGGGACTCTACACTCCCATTCGGTCCTTTTTGCCTGCTACTATGGCCCCAACGTCGATGACACCTCATCGCTTCTCACATTATGGGGTAAAATTCAGACCCTAGGTATAGGTCATGTGATACTAGGTGGTGACTTTAATGCCGTCGTCAGGCCGTGCATGGACCGCTCTCACCCACAAACGGCGCACTACTCTCATACTCAACGCGTCCTCTCTTCCTTGCTTACCGATCATTCCCTCATTGATTCTTGGCGACACCTACACCCTTCCCTTAAGCAGGGCACTCACCATTCGGCAATACACTCCACATGGGCGTGGTTAGACTATGTGTTCTTGTCATCGGGCCTCTCCCCCTGGCTGATCAAAGCCACACACCTCTCAAGGACGTTCTCCGACCATTCCCCGGTCCTCATTTCATTGCGCATTCCCCTTGAGACCTCCCCGTATCTCAGCTGGCGCCTCAACCCCTCACATCTTACTGATTCCGCCTTCAGGGCTGACCTTGAACAAGACATTCAAGATTTCTTCGACCGGAATGTAGGGTCGGTATCTGACCTCACTGTGGTGTGAGAGGCCTTCAAGGTCACTGTCCGTGGGTGGTGTATCTCTAAAGGGGGTGGTGTACTCAAATCCATACGGGGGGAACTTCGCAAACTTGAATCCGAATTGCGGGAGCTAGAGCGCACTAGTGCGAGCGAGTCCCGGGGCCATTCTTCTAATGCCCTCCTTCGTGAAAAACTGAACGAATATACCGAGGCAGCGGATAGGGAGTGCAGATTCCTCGGCAAGCAACATACAGCGCGGGTCTTCGGGGAGAAAGATAGGCCCGGTAGGGCTCTTGCCTCTGCTGTACGCCCCCCTAGGTACAATGGCTATGTCACCACCCTGTTGGATGAGCACCAAACTCCTCAACGAGACCTGCCTGAGCAACTCCGCATTCTTACCAAACATTATTCCTCTCTTTACACCTCTCATAGGTCGGTTCCGATTGACCTGAGTCCCTACCTAGATGATACTGCCGTAGCCTGGCTTGGTCTTACCCAACAAAAATTCCTAAACCACATACTAGAAGTGGATGAAATTAAGGACGTCATCATGTCCATGAAGTCGGGCAAATCGCCGGGTTCCGATGGCCTACCGGTCGATTTCTACAAAGCGTATATTCATATCCTTGCCCCTATACTCCAGCAGGTTTATTACGCCTCCCTTGAGGGTGGCCTTTTGCCCTCGTCCATGCGTGAGGCACTCATCGCTTCCCTATTGAAGCCAGGCAAGCCTCCTGAACACTGCGACTCCTATAGGCCCCTCTCGCTCCTTAATACGGATGTCAAAATCCTAGCGAAGGTACTATCATCCCGCCTCAACCTGCTAATGGAGCGCCTGGTCCTTCCTGACCAGGCAGGCTTTGTTCCCAATAGGGCGACCTCCCACAATTTACGCACCCTTCAGGCCGTCCTACAAGACATTAACTCCAGATGCGAAGCTTCGGCGGTATTTCTCGACGCCACCAAGGCGTTTGACTCCCTTGAGTGGGACTACCTATTTGCCCTCCTTGAACGCATGGGGATCCCTTACAGCTTCCTCGACTGGATTAAGTTGCTTTACGGTGAGCCGCGCGCTTCCGTCCTCCTCAATGGAGCACGATCTACCTCCTTTCCCATCCGTAGAGGCACCAGACAAGGTTGCCCCCTCTCCCCCGTCCTATTTGCGATAGCCATTGAGCCGCTTGCCGCCAAACTCCGACAGCATCATAACCACCGCTCCCTGATATACCCGGAACGACAGCTCCTAGTTGCATTATATGCAGATGACATCACCCACTATATCGACAAGCCACAAGACAACCTTAACCCTCTGCTACGGGAAATAACTAAGTTCGGTGCTATCTCGGGAGTTCAGATTAACTGGTCGAAGTCTGCCCTCTTCCCCTTAACTGATAAAACCACACGATTCCCTCTGGACTATCCCCTGATATGGGAATCCGAGGAACTCAAGTACCTCGGTGGAGTGGTCTCCCGTAATCGCGAGGCCCTCATTAGGGCTAACTATGGCACTGCCCTGGACAAAATCACTGACAACATTACTAAATGGATCCATCTCCCACTCTCGATGGCAGGACGCATTTCCCTAGTAAAAATGGTTGTCCTTCCTAAGTTGCTCTACCTATTCATCAAAATACCTTATAGCCCAGGCTCCCACTTCTTTTGTGCCCTTGATTCCCAACTGTCGAGACTGATCTGGGGTGGCAAACAGGCTAGGATCAGTTTAAAGACGCTAAAGTTACCCTATCACCAAGGCGGGTTTGATGTTCCTGACTTTCGGAGGTACTATGACTGTGCCCAGGCACACTACGTGGCATACTGGCTCCATCCCCCTCCCTTCATGGCTCATCTAGCGGTGGAGGATGGTTATATGCGTCTCATTCAACCATCAGGTTACCTTTATACCGACTCGGGTGCGACCGACCGGGACCCTACTACTGTGGACTGCACTGTCCAGGCCTGGCGTCGTATTGCGGCTCATATGGAGGTTACCTTTCTATACTCACCATGCATGCCCCTAGCTCACGACCCTAGACTGAGTATAGCCGGGGAGGAGATAGGGCGCAAGTTCCTCAAGAGGCTCGCGATTCATACCTGGGGGGATCTTTTCCACCAGGGGCAGTTCCGCTCCTCGGCGCAGTTTTTTGGGGAAAACTCCCCCACTGTCATGGACACATTCCTTTATGTCCCTCCTACATGCCTTCTTTCTCCCAGTCAGTCGGGGACATGGTCTCCCAGCTTCTTATTAATCACTCTAGGATTCTTATCCTGGGTGATTTTAATTATTGGCCTAATGACCCCCAAGAATGCAGACTGTCCGAACGTTTCACTGAAACCCTCAGCAGTCTGAACTGCCAACAACTGATCTCTAGTCCTACTCACTGTAAGGGACACATACTCGATCAAGTCTGGTCGGCCAATCTTGATATCGACCCTCCTTTGATTGTTCCATGTACCTGGTCAGATCACTATATCATTTCTTTTTCAGTTGATCTGCCCAGTTTTCACCGTCCTCCTCGTCCTACGAACATTAGGGCCCGCAATTGGAAAAATGCCAACCTGCCAAAACTTCTCTCCCTCTTGGCAGCCTCAGCCCCTTCAGACTCTGACTCAGTATCCCACCAAGCCTCCTCCCTCGAACACTGGCTGAAGGAAGCAGCTGATTCTGTAGCCCCCCTAAAGACCATAAAAGTCCAACGCCCCCACGATGCCCAGCGCTGGTTTAATGACCAGCTTAAATCTGATAAACTTGCCCTTCGCCAAGCTGAACGTCGATGGCGCCACAAGTATGACCCTTTACTCAAGATAGAGTTTACCTCCTTACTGAGTAAATATAAATCTTCGATACTTGAGGCAAAGACGCACTATTTCTCTACAAAAATCCTGGAGTCGGCCTCCAAAACAAAAGACATTTTCTCAATCGTCAATGAGCTCTCCCTCCCTGACCGTATCACTCTTCCACTGGCACCTACTCAAGCTTTGTGTGATGAGCTCAATGCCTTCTTCCAAGAAAAAATTTCCATTATTAAAACTAACATCTCTCCACCCTCCCCCTCTAAATCGTTCCCCCTCCCTCCTGCTAATCCTCAGGAATTCTTTTCTTTTCCTCCTATCTCTATCTCTGATTTTCATAACCTTCTCAATAAGGTCTGTTCCGGATCTCCTAGGTACTGTTGTCCCCCTCATATCCTGAAGGAAATTTTCATGGCCTGCCCCGGTCCTGCCTTGGCCCTTCTCAACACCTCTTTATCATCTGGAGTTGTCCCAGAGGCCTTTAAGCAGGCCGTGGTATTACCCATTTTAAAGAAACCCGGCGCTGATCCACTAGTGCTAAGTAATTATAGGCCCATTTCTCTCCTCCCTTTTTTGGGCAAGATATTAGAGACCTATGTCACCGGGTGCCTGAGTTCGTTCGTGGAGACTTCTCTATTCCTGGATCCCCAGCAGGCTGGCTTTCGCCCTCTCCACTCCACCGAGATGGTGATTGCGGCTGTCATGGACACCCTTAGAGCGGGTGCTGATGACAACCTCTCCCAAGCCCTGATTTTGCTAGACCTTTCGGCGGCGTTTGACACGGTCGATCATGCTATCCTGGTCGACCGTGTCAGAAACGCCGGCATCCAGGGTATCGCGTTGGACTGGGTGCGGTCTTTCTTGCAAGGCCGCTCGCAGGCAGTCCACCTGTCTACTTTTACTGCTCCCTTTCTCTCTCTCACTTGTGGTGTCCCCCAAGGTTCTGCTCTTTCTCCCCTTCTTTTTAATTTATATATGCAACCACTTATGGTCTCCCTTCGTCACTCCCCTGCAACTATTTTCAATTATGCTGATGACCTTCAGTTGGTCTTTCCCTTGGACACTTCACCCTCTTCCCGTTATAAGTTTCAAACCACCATGTTGATGATCTCAGATTGGATGGCTCACAGCCAGCTCAAGCTGAATCCATCAAAAACGGAACTTGTCCTGGTGGGTGGCCCTTCTAATCCTTGGAACGACACTTATTGGCCTCCTTCCCTTGGTATCCCTCCCAACCCGGTCAGGACCGTGAAAAGCCTTGGAGTGGTTATCTCTGAGGATTTATCCATGAAACCCCAGATCTCGGCTGTGACATCATCCTGTTTTTTTCAACTGCGCAGGATCCGCAAGATCTGTCGTTTTCTCACCAGAGAGGCACTCATTCTAGTCTTACTGGCTCTGGTCATCTCCAGGATTGATTTTGCTAATCTCCTGTACGTGGGGATTCCTGCTTATCAGCTCCACAAACTTCAGTTAATCCAGAATCAGGCGGCCCACTTGGTGTATCACCAACCTAAACACCAGCATGTTTCTCCCCTTCTGAGGAACCTTCACTGGCTCCCAGTGGCCCAACGGTGCTCCTTTAAACTTGGTTGCACCGTCTTCAAATCTCTTCACGATCGCGCCCCTGAATTTGTGTCTTCTAAACTGAAGAGATATATTCCCACCCGTAATCTAAGATCATCTGCTGATAATCTTCTTTGCATTCCATCTTCCCGCCGGAAGCGGCATGGCGGCTTGCGCCTTTCTTCTCTTGGCCCCATCTTTTGGAACTCCCTTCCCTCTTCTTTTCGTCATTGCCCTACCTACGAGTCATTTAGGAGAACCTTAAAAACTTTTCTTTTCAAAGCTGGAACAGTGTGATCTCCTGGCCCTGGTTTGTTATGTCTGTCATGAGCGCCAAGAAACCGTTTCGGTGTACGTGCGCGTTATAAATTATTTAACATAACATTTAACATAACATATGTCCGTTTAAGGCAGAATGTCAAAGCAGTCCTCCCGAACTTTCCTGACGAGCCGGAAACCCTCCCCCCCTTACATTCGCTTTTACAAACCGAAACCCCTAAGCACGTGGTATCCATGCTTTATAAACATGCTCAGCCTGCTCCATCGCCTCCCCCTCTCAAGGCCCGCAGCGAGTGGGACGGGGACCTTGACGCGCCGCTCTCTGACGACCAGTGGGAGGAAAGCTGCACGCACACCACCGCAGTAACCGGTAATACTCGTTTGCGCTTAATCCACTATAAATTCTTGCACCGTACTTATTTCACTCCTTCCAAACTGTTCCGTCTTGGCCTCCGCAATAACGACCGCTGCCTCCGTTGCGGAGCGGTAGGGGCTGACTTCTTCCACCTGGCGTGGACCTGCCCTGCAGTGGCGGAATATTGGCGTGCCATTTTCAGAGCTTTATCAGATATGGTTGGGATCGGTATGGAGCCCTGTCCAAAAACTGCCTTGCTGGGGCACGCGGTCCCGGCACTGAAGGCACACAACATTTTTTTTGCACTAGGCCTTCTGTTGGCCAAACGCCAGGTTGCCTGTAGATGGGGCAGAGGACGAGCTCCCAAATTCAAGGTCTGGCTCCATACGATGTCTACCTGGCAGGATCACCTGCACAACTACTCTGAACTCTTACCGCACAAATCGCGCCCCAAGGATATATGGGGTCCCCTCACTGCCTATCTGCTCCGCCACCAGAGCGAGGACCAACCTGATACTTGAAGTGCTCTTCCCCTTCCCCCTGTCCCTGGCCTGCCCCTTGCCCCTGCCGTACTTCTACTGCACCGCCCTCTCCCCCTTTTTCCTTCCTCCTGGGAGTGCGCTCCGGAGTCCGAGCCTGCCTGTACCCTGCGCCCTGTCCCGCTCCCCCCCCCCTCCCTGTCCCACGGTACTCCTACGCCTCCTCCTCATAGATAGTCCTCCTTTTCTCAATGCCCAGCTCCGCAGCCTGACCTCTACCAACGCGGCGCCCTGTTACCCGCGACACCACTATGTTACACGTAGCGTTACACACATGACCTCAGCACTCTACTGAACTCGCAGACTTAGAGATGTGATGTCCCCCCCCCTTCCCCCCCCCTCCTCTCTTGCCCTCCTATCCCGTGTTAGCCAATAGCATTCCCAGGGTGCGGACCACACTTATTCTGGCGGAGACCGCCTCTGTATTCTTCTTTCTGTATTCTGTGGTGCCACACTCCTACATCCTCTGATCCACATACAAGGTATGGTGGTACATAACGGGCGGGATTGTTCCCAGTTCTAGGTTTTTGGGGGAAAAATGACAAAAGAAGCCTCATTTGCACTCTCCTGGTATACGGTCTGCCTTCTCCTACTGACATGTTTTATGCTCTACCGGACTGTGCTTAATTTCTCACGCGGCCGGCCCTAAAGGGTTGTAGGCGACATGCTGTGTCTAACCATCCTGCCATGTTTTGTTCAGTATGTGACTCCCTTCAACCTCCCTCCCCTTATCTTTACGAGGCTGCCGGCCTGAAATCTCAGGTTGTAGGCGAAGGCTGTGTGTAGTGTATACTGCTTTAACATCTAATAAAGGCTTAAAAAAAAAAAAATTATAATGTTTACGGTCAAACCTTGGCCACAGAGGTCCGAGCATCTTGTGTTTTTTATGTATCATTTTCTTGGGTTCAAAATATTATATTGATTTTCAAAGTAATGGAGAATACAGAAAAGAATACTTAAATAGTACATATTATAAAAGGATATTAAAATACTAGAAATTTAATAAACATTGTACCAGTAAAAAGTAAATACCGAAGGAACAAATCCATGAAAATAAAAGTAAAACTGAACATGAAGGGAACAAACAAGAGCCACTTCATGCATAACAAACAAAGTAAATATAATGAAATAATCCATAGATATGAGTAGTAAACTTTGCATACATAAACCAATAAAATCATCAACTGGTTTCCAAAACAATGGAGAAGAGAAAGTAGGATTAACAACACTTTAAAGAAATAAAGTGGCTCCTCTTCGTGTAAACACAATCCAGGACCACTATGTGTGTACTCATAATAAAGATGCATTTTTCAAATTCGCTGTAATTGAGTTGAGAGCTGAGAATAATAGAACATCAAATCACTTGTTATGTGTGTCAGATAATGTAGAAGATAAGGAAGTACATATAAGTTTGTCATAAGAAAGATTATCAGAAATGTGAAGTATTTTCATAACAATTTCCCATACACATTTCCAAAATGTTGAAATATTAGTACTTTCAAATAAGACATGTCTTAATGAACCATCAACCATTTTCCAATGCCAACACAATGGAGTCCAAAAGTTTGGTTTTGAATAAGTTATAAGGGGTCCTTAAGGAGTTAAAAAAAATAAAGATTAGTTTAATATAGCGCAACTGGGAGCCAACCAGAAATGTTTGCTAACTATATTTTTCTCCAAGTGTGTATCTTCTTCTAACTGAACTATTTAGGTACTTGTTAAGCACGTTGTTTTTTTCTTTTTCCAATAGGTCAAGATCTACCACAGGGCAGTATGTCAAACTCGCGCTTCCTTTTATGCTCAACAGTTTCAGAATTCTGCCAATCCATCTAAGCTTATTTTTAAAGTATTAAAGGACCTGATGGCGAAGAGAGCAACTGCAGTGGAAATATGCTCGGACGCACATTGTGAGGGTTTGGCCTCTTTCTTCCATGAAAAAGTGCAAGCCATCTATCGTACATTTCCAACGGGTTCCCTGATGCTAGAGCAGGTCGGTCGCACCTTAGGTGAGGGGGAATGTCTTTCTATCTTACCCCCCTTATCTTTGGAGGTGTTTGACTCTCTCAGCGCCAAAATCAAGTCTGGATCTCCGGCAGACCCGCTGAAACCGGCCCAACTCAAGACCCTGGCGCCGGTTTGCCGCACTCCGGTGCTGTCCTTGATCAACCTGCCTCTCTCTTCTGGAGTGGTTCCCGTCAGATGGAAGCAGGCAGTAGTCACGCCAATTCTGAAGAAGGCGACCCTTGACCCCCTTAAACCTGAAAACTACCGCCCTATCTCCCTTCTCCCTTGGGCCACGAAAATAGCGGAGGCCCATGTGAATGCCACTCTTACAGACCATCTTGGTAGGCTTAACATTCTTGACCCTACCCAGAGCGGGTTCCGTGCGGGTCACAGCACGGAGACGGCCCTTCTCTCGATGGTCGAGCATCTGCGTTCCGTGCTGGATTCCGGTTGGACGGCAGCACTATTGTTATTAGATCTCAGTGCCGCCTTCGACACGGTCTCGCACGGGATTCTGCTTCGGCGTCTTGAGGTGGTGGGCGTCTCTGCCTCCGCCTTGCACTGGTTTCGATCCTTCCTTACGGATAGGTCATTCCAGGTGGCGATCCCGCCCGGGAAGTCGTCATCTTACCCGTTAGACCAGGGAGTCCCACAGGGGTCATCACTGAGTCCCACCCTTTTCAATCTGTATGTGAGACCGTTGGCTGCGGTCGTCAAGCGGTGGGGCCTGACCATGGTCTCTTACGCAGATGACACGCTGCTGGCGGTCACACTGAGTGGGGACTCAGATCTGGAGGCTCCCAGGTTCTGTGATGGTCTGCGGGAAGTGGCTAACTGGATGAATTCCAACTGTCTCCAGTTAAATACCAAGAAGACGGAGATTATGGTTTTTGGTAAACAGGTGGCTTTGTGGGGTGATAAATGGTGGCCTTTGGAGTTGGGTGCGACTCCCCTCCCAGCGGCAGAGATAAAAAACTTGGGGGTGTGGCTTGATCCTTCTCTGAATTTCATCTGTCATACCAAGAAGGTGGCGGCTTCTTGCTATGGCATCATCAGAGGACTTCGACCCATCCTCAAATTCTTTGATGCACCCACAAGACAGCTGGTGGTCCAAGCATCAGTACTGTCCAGGCTGGACTATGCCAGCTCCCTACTGGCGGGGGTTAACCAGTCAGAACTCTTGCGGCTCCAGCGGGTTCAAAACGCTGCGGCCCGACTGGTGACAGGTCTGCCTAGGCGGTGCTCAGTATCCAATGCCCTGCGCTCTCTCCACTGGCTCCCTGTGCAGCAGAGGATTAGATTCAAGGTTCTCTGCCTTGCATTTAAAATCCTCAAGGGTACATCCCCTCAAATCTTGGAGAAACTGCTGATCCCCTATGTCCCCTCTCGCACTCTTAGATCGTTAGGCCAGAACTTAGCAGTGGTCCCGCGTTTTAAGTTGAGCAGAGTTGGTGGCCGCTCCTTTCGAGTCCTGGCGGCGAGCTGGTGGAATTCTCTTCCTCCACAAATCCGGGCCATCGATGAGCTCTTTCAGTTTAGACGGGCTATCAAGACCTTTTTATTTGTTTAGCTAATCTGTTGTGTCTCTTCTCCTTTCTGCCCGTTTTTAATACTGTGTTGTGTTTACCTTCTCAAAGCGCCAGGACGCCCCTTTGCTGGGGCAGCTGTGCGCGGTACAAATAAAAATAACATAACATAACATAACATAATATGCTGACTGGACATTGATGTTATTGAGTGATATTTACTGTGTTATACTTTATTTGAGTTTCAAACCTCTTCCACCTCCTGGAGTAATACTTGACTGCTCGCCCTGTCTACTCTAATACCTAAAGGGAAAACATTGGGCAGTCAATTGAAGCAATAGAAAGTGTAATAGGGAAAGGGTAAGAAAGGTTGAGCGAGACAGATGGAACAGAGAAGCAACGGAAGCATGAAAGCTAATCATAAGGAACTGCTGTGCTATTGAAAAGGAAAAGCAGAAAGAAGACAGGGAACAAAAGAACACGAAAGACAAAGGAAAATGAGCCTTTTCTCTGATTCTGGGACATTTTCAGGTATTTGACTTTCAGGAAGTAATGCTGCTGAACAGCCTTCTTCTTAGAAAGTGATGTAGGTTTTAGAAAGATTAAAACAGTAAATGTTGGGAAGAGAGTTATTGATAGGGTTAAGTATGCAACTACCACTAGCAATATGGCCACTAAGGCAGTGCAAGGTCCAGTAAAGGTCTTACTAAATTATGAAATGTTGAAATTTTGGAGGAATCCAATCAATGCTAAGTGCATCTTCCTTCAGGTCCAATCCAATGCTATTGCAACCAGTATTCTGTAATGGTCATAGTCACCATGGGTGTTGGCAGGTGTCCCATAATGCTATCTATATCTCCAGACTAGTCAACCGCCAAACAGTTTTGTTGCTTGGCTTCAGTTCCCTTTGGCCAGAACCGACCACAGGGGTGGGAACAGGCAGTCTGAGCACTTCTTTGGCCCTGGTGATAGCAGTGGTCATGCCAGAGTGGTAATGGATCCCAACCCACAATAATGTACTGGTAGGCAAGGAGCAACTGGATAGTATGGGATACCCACTGGTTAGTGGGCTTCAGGGCTGCATTGTTTGCAATGGGTTTGCCAGACATAATTCAGAAGACTAGTTGCTGCTCCAATTGTTTGCCAAGTCAGCTCAGGGCTCCTAGTACTCATAGGAAACTTGATTGAGTTTGTGACTGCAAAAACATTAATGAGGGTTAGGGGCATCCTGGTTTAGTGTGACTGACACTTAAAATGTGTAACGTTGATGATTTGTGGTCACAGGTCATAGTTGGGTGGTTCCAATGACATAAATGCGCACCATCCACGAGCAAACAGTACATGCATCTTTTTATGACAGTTCACATATGCACCTCGCTGCACTTG
The DNA here is from genome assembly GCF_964263255.1 of Lissotriton vulgaris. Taxonomy (NCBI): domain Eukaryota; kingdom Metazoa; phylum Chordata; class Amphibia; order Caudata; family Salamandridae; genus Lissotriton; species Lissotriton vulgaris. Next base: position 840,354,164 of record NC_141691.1, on the reverse strand, counting down.
GAAGCACATCTCCATTATGGAACATTACCATTACCACCTATATCTGCACCTCCTAAATAAAATGTAATTTTGGGTTATCAGGAGTTAAGAACATGCTCCAAAATGCTTAGGTACATCACTAACATGGTCCGCAATAAAAGCAGACAGTCAATTAGAAGCCATTATTGCCTCTAGAGTTGACGCAACTGATGTGGTCAGTGCAAGTGGAATGATCATAGATGTGGATGTGGGAAAACACATGAATAAGCCAGCCAAAAGAGTGAGATGCATGGCATAGACCGCTAATTTGGGCGATTACATCCAAGGTGGAGGGATGCATATCTGTCTTTCAATTTAGAGTAGGAATAGGAATATGTGCTAGAAGTGAAGATCTAACTGAGATATGCAGGGCAGTATGTCAACAGAAAGAGGCAGGAAAGGTTGGACCCTCCTGTCACGATAGTCCTTTCTCTGCGTATCATTAGATAGTGCCTGCACAAAGCACCAAGAAGACAGCAGTCCTACCAAGCGTTTTGAGCTATGCCACCATTGGAAATGTCTATGTGTAAAATAGTGCATCTTCTTTAGCACTGATGACACTGTGCTTTGTCGGACTAAGAACTTTGCCTTGACCTACCCCTGTGCCTCTGAGGTCTGTCTCAGCCTTCCAATCTTTGTATTGATGTTCTCCTGTGAGTTCTGTGTGGTTTATCTCAGTTGAATCTTTACCTCAACCTATTCTACCCAACTCCCTAAGCTTCATCAAAGGGGAACTCAGACTACTGTCCCATTGTAGTCATTTGATGTATCTATGTATGTATATATGAAAATGAAATTAGGATTCGTATAGCGTATTTACCCGAGGGTGTCAAGGTGTTGCCTCAGTGGTAGAAAGACCGCAGATCTAAGAGGGGGAAGAGATGGCTTACTGGATGAAAAGTCAGGTTTTAAGGGCCTTTAGTTCTAAGGGGAGAGCATTCCATAGTCTGATGGTGCCCGTCATAAAGCTTCTGTCTCCCCAGTGGGCTTTATTAGATTTAGGGACTACTCAACTGAAAGCTAATGCTGAGCGCAATGATCTAAATGAAATGTACCATCAAATGTATATATGCATGTGGTATTTTCACATCACAAACCTAGTCAAAGGCAATGGAGTGCTGTATGGTGTAAAAGGCAAACATACAGCCAGAAAGATATTTAAGAGCATGTGGCCAAACGGCTAGAGTGGCGACCTTGTAGCTGGAGGGAACCAGGTTCGAGTCTTGGTAGGGACGCTCAACATCCTATGATTTTGGGCAAATTGCTTAATCTCCCTGTGCCTACCAAAAACGAATGTGTTGTCTCTAATGTAACTGGTGCTCATGTAAAGCACTCTGACACCTTCGGGTCGAGTTTGCGCTAAATAAAACTACAATTCTTATTTTTTTTAAATAAAATAGCTGGTTTGTGGATTGTTACAGTATCAGGATACAGTGTCCTGTGAAGATGTGTGAAGTCAACGCTTTCCAGAATCGGAGAAGAGTTGTGGGGGTTCTGATGGATATGTGGATGTCATTCCACATCCTGGGCGCATAGATGGAAAAAGCCCACTAACATGTTTTGGTGTTTTTTACCCTTCTTTGTTTCTGGCCTAATGGTATCCTAATTGCAGATGTGCCAAGAGCCACCAGAGATGGTGAGCTTGTCAGCCAGATAGGCAGGTGTTCAGGTCAAAATGGCTTAGTTAATGACTCAACCATTTGTGAAGGAAAGCCAATGCAGTTCCAACAGAATGGGGATAATGTGATCATATTTCTTCAGGGCCTGGATTGGATGTGCTGCAGCATGTAAGATGCACCTAAGCTGGGAAGGGCTAGTGTGGATACTATTAGACCACAAAGAAGGGTTAATGTTAAATTACATGAATGGTCGGCCATCTTTATTTTGAGTGCACTCTCCTCAAGCTACATTCTGTGTTTGATCTGAACATCGATGGTCTGTGCTGCAAGCTCTTAAGACCTCCACTTTTTATGGCGTGTTAGTCCGCTGCATGTAATACGTCCTCCTTTTCAGAAAAAAGAAGGTGAGTACCTGACTATTAGTTTTCATGGTTTCGCTCTTACTTTAGTTGTTTTTGATATGACTTTGTGATTAACTTTGTTTTTCCTGGCTGTATGTGTGCCAAAGGCCATCTGAGATGGTGAGCTTACATGCAAAACAAGCGGGAGTGCAGATTGAGATGGTTTTGTGAATGATGCAGATGGTTTTGAAGATGGTGAGGTCTGCCAATGGGAGTCAATGGAGTTCCATCAGGATGGATGTGATAAGAACGTATTTCTACCGGTACCGTATGAGACGTGTAAGATGCCCTTAAGGCGGGCCAATGTTGATTATGGAAGGAGATGCAACAGGGTTACTGTTCAATTAATTAAATTAGTTAAACATTTAAAATTATGTGCATATTTATTTGCAGTGATTAAAAAAATAAAAATAATGATTGCAAATATTGGATGATTTATTAATAACCTTAATTTTAAAAATACATTAAACTTTTTAACATTTTGTTGCAAACTTGTAAGTGTTTCTAAATTATTTAAATATATATTTTGGTTTACTTAATATTTTTTAAAAATTGTGAGGATGAATATTTTTTAAATATTGTTTACAATTAATATGTATAATTGCAATTAATATATTCATTTAATTATAGTAATTTAATATACATAGAATGTTATGAGTTAATGTGTTGTTAATGGTTTTTTTTTATTATTTCCATCTAATTTTAAAAATGTAAAATTAATGTAGATTTCTTTTACACATTATTAAATGTATGTAGCACACGTCCTCGCTATGATGCCGGGCAAGTCCGCCAAAGTGGGATTATTGTAAAATATGGCTGTAAAGACACTTGTAGTAAGTTCATGGTCATAAATACCATCGCAAGAGGTTCCTCCCCAACAATAGAAAGGATGGAGAAATGTAAGTCTAGACCTTGGTGTAAACCTCCACTTGGGAATGGGGAATAGCAAAAAAGTGGAGAGTTGCACCTAGGTGTAGGTGTAGGAGCAAATATACACATGAGTATGTGTATATTTTCCTTTTGAATCTGGCTCTGTGGTTTCTAATATTGGTTCACACACCGATGTATTGATCCTTTTAATAAATGGTCCATGCTTGCATTTATTTTTCCTGTTGCCTTCATTCCTCTATGAACACACACACATATTTATGTCTTTTTAGGTCTCGCCTGCATGAGCTTGAGCCTAGCCCATGCCGACCTGCCAACTCACACAGTGCCACTGTGTGACACATGATATCGGCTCCCATCAAACGGTCACCCCGCGAGGAGCCAATATCACATGGTGGTAGAGAAAACGAGCTGAAAACCACTATAAATAGGGGGTTTCCAGCTCGTTTTCGGAGGCTTTGAACTGCAGATGTCCAGTAAGGGGCGTGAAAACACCCCTGGACATCGGCACCAGCCTCAGCAAGCTTTTATTTTGGAGGAGGAGGGGCTTGGGGGCAAAAGTGTCTATTATGTACTGCTCAGTCCGAGCCCCTTCCCCCTCTGTGGCCACGCCCCCTCCTCACACGGTGAGATTTTTGTTCAAGTTGGCACATCTGCACATGCGCTCTTGCTTGCGAGACTCTTGTGTTCAGTAATGGGCTTCCAACCCAAGCATTGCTTATTATTCATTGCCATCCTTGTTGCTCTTCTGTGCTGCCTTCTTATTGGGCGATTCAGAAAGGGGGTGGTGATGAACAGAGTTTCTGAATTGAGCAGACCACTCTTACCCAGTCAAAAGATCAGGGCTTGATCCATCACCGTTATTTATCTCACTGCCCCATCCCAGCTCAGAACCTGGCTATATGCAAATCAGTCTGTCCCTGGCCCAGTGCATCATGGGAACAGGGCAGACTAAACTACCAAGCCAATTCTTCACCAGAAAGGAGACAAGCTACCGGGGACCGGTTTCTGGCATTTCAGCCGTCTTCGGCCCGGCTTGCTTGAATCCTGATGGAGCAGTGAGAAAGGGACTCATGTCTGAGTATACCCTGCCACACCTATAGTGGCCAAAAACGATTCAGAAAGGGGGTGGTGATGAACAGAGTGTCTGAATTGAGCAGACCACTCTTACCCAGTCAAAAGATCAGGGCTTGATCCATCACCGTTATTTATCTCACTGCCCCATCCCAGCTCAGAACCTGGCTATATGCAAATCAGTCTGTCCCTGGCCCAGTGCATCATGGGAACAGGGCAGACTAAACTACCAAGCCAATTCTTCACCAGAAAGGAGACAAGCTACCGGGGACCGGTTTCTGGCATTTCAGCCGTCTTCGGCCCGGCTTGCTTGAATCCTGATGGAGCAGTGAGAAAGGGACTCATGTCTGAGTATACCCTGCCACACCTATAGTGGCCAAAAACGATTCAGAAAGGGGGTGGTGATGAACAGAGTGTCTGAATTGAGCAGACCACTCTAATTTTTTTGTCCACCCTAAGCGTGGAAGGGTATACTCAGATGTGAGTCCCTTGCTCATTGCACCATCAGGATTCAAGCAAGCCGGGCCGAAGACGGCTGAAATGCCAGAAACCGGTCCCCGGTAGCTTGTTTCCTTCCCAGTGTAAGAATTGGCTTTTGTAGTTTGGTTTGCCCTGTTCCCATCATGCACTGGGACAGGAACAGACTAATTTGCATACAGCCATGTTCTGAAACTGGGATGGTGCAGTGAGCTAAAAAACGGTGTTGGATCTAGCCCTGATCTCTTGACTGGGTAAGAGTATTCTGTTTAATTCAGAGACTCTGTCCCTCACCACCCCTTGTTGTAAATATTCTTATTGGGCAGCATGAGCCGCTTCACTTCCTCTTCTTGTGGTTGGAGCACAGACCAAGTATCGATAGCTTCATCTTAATTAGAGTATTTCTCCTGCTGGCGCTATGATTAGGATCCTATTTTTATTTATTTATTTTTCTTCTTCCCCTGTCGCAGTCACAGCACCAGCAGAAAAAGGCATGTCACTCCTGCTGTCAATATTAGTTAATGGTGCAGAGTGTTCCATGTGTATGCTGCCAAGGAAGTAGATGCAATCAGACCTTGTAATAACTTTCATTGTTGATGACCTCACACACTGCCAAATTAAACATGCATCTATTCGCTTCAATACGGATGCAGAAGGAAAAAAATCACAAATCTGTGTACATTCACGTTATTAACTTGCACTGAATTAAAAGTGCCTCTGTAAACAAGTGATGTAAAAAAAATAATCTTTAAATAATGATGCGGACTGATGAGTGCATCAGCAACAAAGGTCACTCCTGAATCACCAATGTCTCGGCAACCTCACGAGGAAAAGACCATCGAATCCCAGGAATGCTGGCAAAAGGTACTTTATTTCAAGAAGGTTACAGCAGCGTGGCAGACGACGCGTTTCGGGCGGTTGCCCTTAATCACATCAATGAGTGCATACGCACAAATTTTGAAACACTCACAAATTGTAAAACACAAGTATTAATGCTTATGTAAAGGTGTTTTTCTGTTTCTTCCCTCACCCGTTGATGCTTTTTCTCCCCACCACCCTCCTTTCCCATGTTGCTTGTTTCCTCCTAACCCGCCCCCACCCATGCTCCACTTGTCTATGTTGCAACATACTGGGAGATGTAGTGCTTTCTGGGTGAACGGTGCTGCGTGCTCCATTGGAACTCTACAGTCTTGTGCACTGCTGCCACGGAAGTAGCTGCATTCTGACCTGGTAATATCTTTCATTGTTGATGTCTTCACACACTGCCAAATTAAGCATGTGCTTATGTTTTTTAAACATGGATGTAGAACCACCTACATTGCCTCACTTTCTTTCTTTCTTTTTTAACTTTATTTTTCAGATTTTTAGTTTCAACAGTTACAAAAGGAAGATCCCCCCAATTGGCATTGTGACACATTGCCCCACTTTCACTGCAGGCTACCCATGAGGCATGTGAGAAATGACTTCAGGGACCTCGAGCCTGTCAGGCGGAGAGAAAGCAGCATCTCAGCCAATTAGAGGCTATCACACTGAGGAAGCGCAGAACGGTTGTGGCACACCAGGAGGTGTAGTGTTTGTGGTTACTTGTGCCGAGTGTTCCATTTGTACTCTACAGTCTTATTTACTCTAGGTATTTGGGCTTTCCTGCAGCCAATTGATATATTTGAGGCTGCTCAGAGACCTGTTACTAAGCCCAACATCTGGCACCAATGACGTTTGCACAAAGACCTGCAACAATTCACAAACAAGCATTAAAAATGCAATAGGTCTCGCCTTTTATTAAGTTAAAGCCATTTGCTTTGCTATACAATACCATTAGCAAAGCAAATGGCTTTAACTAAATCAAAGGCGAGACCTTTTGCATTTTCAATGCTTGTTAATTATGGTTGTTCAGTTGTACATAATGTCTTCTTGGTTATATACAAGATAACGAGAATGCTTACAACACTTTTTATTATAACTTTTCAACTTGCTGCACAGCACCCACACCACTCTACAACATAGCTTAAAGACATTGGCAAAGCCAATAGCTCTGGATAAACACTTATAAGGTCCCAAGGGCAAGACCTATTGGCTATACCAATACTGGTTCTTCTTGGCTGCTGTTGATATTAAAGCAAGAAAAGAAAGCAGAATACTCACCTCCATGTCTTTAATAAAATCTAACCTTTCTGACACCAAAGGTAGAAAAATCTCAATTACGGGATAACAGTTCGCGCACACAAGCATGAGGGGTATAGGTAGGGTGATCACTTCTCATCATGACAATATAGACCCTATTTCGAGTCCTGGACGTTTGAGTGATAGCCTAGTGCATTCTGGGTGTTGTAGTCAATTGTTGCATCCATTGAACTAACCACACTAATAAACCTGAAATCACAGATTTATAGATGACACGTTCAGGTCCGGAGTAAGTGTCTTTAATTACCAAGATTGAGGTGGCCACCACTGCTTGGCACAGGCAGTGGCCCATGCATAGGACGATCTGCACAGGCTTTACTCATACTGATAGACTGCAGGGCACAGACTGCCCACACATAGACAAAAGCACCTACCAAGCGCACCAGTTACATCCCGCGGGGCACCTTTCCACATACACCCTGGGTCCTGCCTATGTGATGGCAGCACTCTGATTTTGTAGTGTGTTTAATTGTAAACTTCTCCTCAGTGGCATAACGAAACCTGAGGGGGGGGCGGCAAAGTACACGAAGGGGGCCCCATAAGAGCGCTCAGTCAAGGGGCCCGTACACAGTGCGGGGGAGGGGCGCTCTCCCGCACCTTGGGGACGATGTCACACCACTGCCCCTCCTGCTTGATTACCCCGGTGGGGGTCTGTGGAATCTCTGTGGACTTTCACACGCCTCTGCATCTCCCCAGGCCCCTCCTTACCTCACCTACCCCCAATTTACATTGTGATGCAAACCCCGGAGATAGAAACCACAATTTATGAGCCTGAAACTTCCTGAACTCAGAGCTGGGCGTCCCCATTGGTGTCCTCTTACAGCTCATGGAGGAGGGCGGGATTAGCGTAGGGGTGACTGGATGTGCCTGAGTCACACTTTGTGATCATAAAGCACACTGATTGCTTTGTTTACCGTCTCCTAGCGCTGTACATAAAGCTTCAGTGAGTTGCTGTTGTTCCCACTGTCCCTGCTCTTCAGCTTCCTCCCGTGTCTTCCAGTTTCACCATATAGATGTCTCTCTAGGTCCTAGCTTTATTTATTTATTTGCAGTTTTATATAGAGCGAACTCGACCCTAGAACCTGCGACCACAGTTCCAAGGTAGACAGCCCTGGCCGTGACGCCACATACTCCTCCCCCTCACCTAGGGCCTCTCTGGAGCAGCTATGACGTTACTATACGTGTGGCACCTTGAACTCGTTCTCATTTTTAAACGACTGCACTTTGCCTACTGGGATATTTTAGTCATGACTCGAAGTTACAACGCTCTTGGACACAAAACTTTGAAAGAGGCATTCTCTGGGGGAATCTCCCGAAACTACGGAAATCCCACCCCCACTCCCTTTGCTGATACTGTGACAAGCCTGGTTCCATAGTTTCTTAAATCAGAAGCTCTTTCCTATTCTGTAAGCTATTTTGCACTACACCTAATTCATATATATATTGCAGTTTCTACACAGCGTCCCTTGGCCCTTGTGTTCGCTGTAAAAAAAATTTATAAAAAATAAAATAAAAAAAATTTAACGGACCTCGTATAATGTAATGTGGCTCTCGTGTAAAGCACTCTATGCACTCAGGACTTGTTTGCGCTATATAAAACTGACAAAAGGGAACGGCAAACCTACAAGTACCCGAATGCAAAGTTCTGTTGGCATAAAAGGCCGGACAAATTTGAAGGGCCACACATGACATGGGATTACTGAGTGGATGTGTCTAATCTGGGCCTCAAAAACGTAGTCTGTAATTTCTCAATAATATATATATCCCCCCAGCCAATAAACACCAACTGCTCCAGTGCCTGCCCCTTTTCTTCAACTGCTTTGATAGGCTTGCAGTCTGGAAAGGGTCAAAAATCCCATCACAAATTAACAGAACAAGGTAGCCAGGGGGTTGTGTCGGCGTTATAACTGCCTTGGCTTGCTGCGAGAGCTAAGTAAGCGGGAGAGTGGCTCCAGTCACCGGCTCTGCTCGCTCCGTTTAGAGCAAAGAAGCAAAGAAGCAAAGAAGCGAGGGGGCGGGGAGCGGGTGGCTGGAGAGTAAACAGCTGCCGTGCTCAACCTGGCTTTGGAACCAGCTCGACCCCAAATCCACTGATCACCGGGACCGGCACTACCACAGCTCCGGCTCCTCTTGCAACGGTCCGCTCAAACTGCCGACAACAAACTGCAATCTGCAAGGTGCGGAAAAGCTCCTCCTCTTCCACATCGAATCGAGAAAAACCCTAACCACAAGATGAAAACGACGAGGGAAGGAAGAAAGGGGATGGAATAATCAAGAAAGGAATGCCAAAGTGAATCACATGGAAGGAAAGTAAAGAGAAGCCAAGAAATAAGGAAGGTAGAAGCTAAAGAGGGTGGGAAGGGCGGCTGTAGATTAAGGAAACTGAAGCCTAGGAAGTAACAAAAGTGTAAGAACATTTACCAAGGATGAGAGCAGGGAGGGGCGAGTCGGAGGGCGGGAGAAAAGGGATACAAGAGAAGTTTGGTGCTGCGCCGGAGGTTGTCTTTATGGGGCCATGTGTTTGAAACACATGGCCCCATAAAGATAAGAATCCATTTGCAGCAGAAGGAAGTCAGACGAGCCCATCCAAGTGGGCCGTCTGACAAAGAGAAAAGTGTACGTCACACTAACCTCTTTCCCAATGGCTGGACACCGTTTAGCATAAACGGTGACGCTGGCCAATAGGAAAGAGGGGCGGGATTAAAGCCTGATACTCAAGCTGACTAAAAAGCCATAAAATCTCGCCAGAAAAACTGCGCATGTGCGCAGCCTACCCTAGCCGAGACCTAAAAAATAAACATAAGACTGTGCTGGCGACTTTACCCACAAACACTAAACAGCAGGACGGCACAATCCATGCACCAGGCTGCCTCCATGCTTCCAAAATGCCTACCTTTTAAAAGCCCCCACCCCAAAAAGCGGACTAAGAAGCTCCGATGTCTTTACTGCTCCACACTAGCGCAGAAGGAGACAAACAAAAAAAATCCTACAAAACGTAATAGCCACCCAGTTTTAGGTGAACCAGCCTGCACGATGCCACAGTCATGCCCAGTGCCAAGAGAATAACGCAGGAGGCGCAAAGATGCTCCACAGAATAACGCACGAAGTGGGGAGATGCTCCGCGGAATGATGGAGGAAGCGAGAGATGATCCGCGGAATAACGCAGGAAGCGAGAGATGATCCGCGGAATAACTCAGGAAGCGGAGAGATGCTCAGCGGAATAAAGCAAGAAGAAGAGGGCAGATGCTCCGCTGAATAACGCAGGAAGCAGAGGGATTCTCCACGGAATGATGGAGGAAGAGCAGAGATGCTCCGCAGAATGATGGAGGAAGCAGAGAGATGCTCCGCAGAATAACACAGCAAGCGAGAGATGTTCCACGGAATGATGAAGGAAGCGGAGAGATGCTACGCAGAATACCGCAGGAAACGAGAGATGTTCCATGGAATAACACAGGAAGCAAGAGATGTTCAGCAGCATAAAGCAGGAAGCGGAGAACTGCTACGCGGAATTACGCAAGAAGCGGGGAGATGCTCCGCTAAATAATGCAATAAGCGGAATGATGCTCCGCAAAGTAACGCAGGAAGCAGAGAGTTTCTCCACGGAATGAGGGAGCAAGCGGAAAGATGCTCCACGTCAAAACACAGGAAGCGGAGAGATGCTCCGCAGAATAACGCAGGAAGCTAGATGTTCCGCGGAATAGCGCAGGAAGCGGAGAGATGCTCCGTGGAATATCGCAGGAAGTGGAGATGTGCTCCACGAGGGCTCTTGTCGACCGTCACATGATCACAGGTCAGCAGCAGTTAAGCAGGTATGTACACACGACTTCTGACTGCAGACACACATTACTCGGAGGTCAGACGTTGGCAGGTCTTAGTGACAAACAAAATTGTAATGCTAGTTCTCTAGTAAGGGTATTTTTTGCACAAAAACTAGAATTCCTCTGACCGTGCGTGAGATCCCGGAACACATTTTATACTGTAACATATTCAGGACCTATGCGCAGTAAAAATGCTTTTAAAGCAACATTTTCTGTCATAATTTTAAAGTCTAATTTGTATTTCTTAAAGCAACACGAAGTTATATTTCATATGGGGAAAAAACTTTTTTCAGCATTCTCCTAGACAAAAAACCAAAAGCAAAGCAGAAACAGTGCAACAGCTATTACTTTTAACATAGAGATAGATTCATCGTTCCCATCATGCTTTGCAGGGCTAGGCAGTTCATTCTCCTACTAAACTGCACATGCGCTGTCTATTGCAAGACATATTGCAGGCTTACTAAGAACTTAGAGGGGCTTGGAGCCCATTCAATATTTACCATTGGTTGGTTTTCCTGTTACTCTTGCTTGCCTGCTTCTTATTCATGTTTCGGCTTGTCAACTGTGTGTTTACCCCGTCCATAGAACAGTGCCTCTTTACCTTCTCTTTTATTGGCAGGCTTCTATGCTTCTACTGCTTGCTTTTCAAGCACTGTTGTAGTCTTCTGTATCAAGCCATGGGAGTGCATGTGTTTCCAGCTGCCTCCTTTGTGTACTTCTCACCCCCTGCTCTCCATGTTGATCTCCGTCAACACGTGCTGCTCCCTGCCCAAGCAACTGTGTCATTTTATAGGCAATCACATGTGTGGTGTGTCATACAAAAATGATGTGAACGGGCACGTCAAATATTTTTTCATTTTAACTCTTGATATGCTGCACAGGATTGAGGACGCTGGGATGCTGTGCAGCAAGACTAAAAACCTTCAGCCAAGTTAATAGGTCCCAAAGTTGAGACCTACTGGCTTTGCCTATGCTTGTTTCACAATGTCATAGGTACTCGCACACATTTTCCAGGAAGGGCCGAAAAGTTTGCCTGTTGTGTGATTGAGGGCCGCATTGATGGCAGTTGGCGGTTAGGGGTGTAAGGTGGGCATAGGGGAAGCAAAGCATGTACATATAAAGGCTGAATTGCACATTATGAAGCAAGAAAACCTTGGATCAATCCGGCTTCCCGACCCGACTTGACCAAATCATGTGATCCTAGACAATTGTTTTATTTCACTTTACCTTCTTTTTCCTTATCACATATGAGGACCTTGAAATACATGACTTCAGGATGCACACTGTATGAAACCTTCTCTTGCATTTTATTTGCTAAACTATAATATCATTCATGTATAATTGGAGCCCTGGCCACTCAAATGGTACACATAACAACTAACTTGCGTCTTAGTTCACTATTAGCATTGTTGCCAGGGTGATGGTAAGCATGAATATTTCGAAATCCATCTTTACGAACTATCCCTTTAAAGAAAAAAACTTCACAATGCACTGATTTAATCTAATTTACTAAGACGAAACGCTTCTGCATGTTAATGAAACACACTTTTTTTTAATTTTTAAGAGGCTATCAGATTTTTACAGTTGCAGGCAACACCTCTTCAAGAAAATGAAATGGTGCTTGACGCCTTAATTACTTCCTTTGACTGCAGTTAAGCTCTTCCTTTAATTTCAGTTAAGTTGTAAATAAATGTGTGCCCCTTTATTTAACATATTTCTCAACGTTAGTACTGAGTTGAGAACCGGCAACCCAGTGCTGCTACTCACCAGGGTGCTGCATGTAAAGATCAGGAGGCAGTAGCGGCTGCCACCAGACTCGGGTGATAGGGCAGGAGCAGGGGGAAGCGGAGCGGACAAAACTTTTTTTTAAAACACTTACCTGAGACGGCCAGCCAGCCGCCGCCTCTCCTCTGCCCTCTTCTTCCTGCTCTGGTCCTGCAGCAGGACACAGGAAGCACCCGGCTCCCAGGCTCCCAATAGCCAATCCCAACATTGTGATTGGTCTGAGTGCCGTGGATCGGCGGTCAGCCAGGGAATTGGGGCCGGCCTGTTCTCCATGCAGGCTGTAATGCAGCCTGCATGGAGAATATGGGAAGTGCGCATAACTGTTTTGGGCAGACTGAGAGGGCTGACCAAACAGTCATGTACACTTAGGAGTGGGTAACCCACTCCTCCCCTGCTCCTCTGTTCTCGGAGCTGCCCCTCCCTGCCCAGAAAGCTTCCACAGCAGAAGGAAACATAAAACGAAAATAACAGAAGTTATTATCATTTTATGTTTCCTGCTGCGGAGCAGTGGGGCGACGCTCCTTCTCCTTAGCGGAGGAACCACCACTGTCAGGAGGGCCGCACTTTGAGTATCAGGCACTATGTGATCACCTTGAGCTCTGGGCGTTACTTTTCGATTTCAACACTAATGTTAGACTCTTGCATACTCTGAGCAAATTCATTCAATACTCAATTAGTTTCTATTGTTCTAACCTTAGTTGTCTTTTTAATAAACAACTTGTTTCCGTTGGTAATTCAACAACTACTAACTAGGTTGTTGTATACATAGCTTTGTTCCATGGATAGTAAAACAGCAAGCACAGGAAGCTGGCTACTGTGCAGGTGGGGCCAGAAAAGTAGGCCTTCTGGGTGGACTCTACAACAGCAGCTGGATATATGTATTTATTTTCTTTTATTTAAAGTTTCTTTTATAAGGTGTGAACCTGGCCCTAGTAGGATGGATTTGGAGCACTATACAATGTTGTACATAACGTTTGCAATACACAATGTGGCAGCATTGGGAGGTAGATGATAAAAGTCTAGCAAATATAGTTGAACACATCAGAGTCGGGATGAGTGGGCAGTAGACTTCTTTATTTGCGCATGTAGGGTGCATTTATAAACCTGTAGGGTAGAGTAGACTTCACACTTATCAAGGAACCACAAATTGAGAGAAAATTCTCCTTTTAATCACGTTTCCAAGCTGTGTGCATATGAACAGTTTGTCTGTTTTCCAGTCGCCAACACGTTTCGCCCTAACGAGTCATGCCAACATGTTTTCTAAAGGTTGTGAATTCTGTTAAGTGTTTGGATCTCTGGTCTGGCACACAGTTTGCGGTCTGGACTTCTCCAGTATATCTTTCTGTGGTACACAACTTGTACTGTATTCCCAAACTCTTCCATTTGGCAGTCTAAGGGCCTCATTGCTAGCTGTGTGGAATTGTATTTTCGTACGTTTTTCTCTGGCAATCCCACCCCTCACACTTAGAAGTTTTACCAGGTGCAGAGTAGCACACAGTATTACCATTCGGGTGTCTGTCACATCTTCCACCTGCTAAAAGTAGGTGGAATATGCGAGCAGAAAATGCCCCCGAATTTGTGAACATGTGGTAAGTGGCTTAGTAACTCAGGAGCCTGTTAACAAAGTCAAAAATACTTTCTTTCCAAGAAATACATTCTTACGTAAATATTGCCCATTTCCCGTTTCAGTAACATGTATATTAATCCCTAGTCCATGCCTCAAACTTGCAATCGCCCAGTAAGTACATAGGTGGGAATGTGTGCACTGTAATCGTAATACCGCACTCAGTATTACAATGCCTTCATTTTTGGTCCTAAAGTTGCTCTTTTTGGATTTCTGCCCCTGTGCTGTACACTTTCTCCTTGTGTCTGGAGTCTTATCTCCAGCACACCCGAGTTTTTAACAGGTCGTTAAAGACCATTTGCATATTTACATGCCTTTGTAAACAGGTTACCAAGACTTCGTTTTTTTTTCTTCTGGTTCCAGTACCCACTGGGTCCCCACTTACCTATTCCTTACATTTAAACAGTTCTATCAAGCGCAGCTGTGAATAAAAATCCAGGAAGGGAAGAATGTCACAGTTCATCAACAAATGAAATTAACTAAGAACAGAAAAAACATTCATACATCTTTAAAGGTTTTTTTCTGCACACCAAGGGGCGGATTTACAAGCCACTTGCGCCACTTTTTGCGTCACTTTTCCCATGTTAAAAGTGACTTAAAGTTTTTCACTTTTGCCAATTTCTATTATAAGAATAATTGATCTTATAAAAACATTATATAGAAGTCCCATTGCATCTCAGCACTCCAACTCGTGAGAATTTGGTCCTGTGGATGTGCTGGAGATGTAAAAAAAATTAAAGCACTGAGGGGCAGATTTACAAGCACCTTACGCCACTTTTGTGCCGCCATTACGTCACTTCTGTGATGCAGCGGCGGCGTAAAGCAAGCGCCATGCTGCGAGTTATTTACAACGTGACACATCTAGGGAGCTACGTCACGTTGTAAAGGCCTGCGCCACATGTAACCTGCGTCAGGTTTCATGTGGGCGAACCGCCGCAGGGTGGGCATTCCGGCACAGGAATTCCTCGGAAAAGTGCCTGAGGGAAATCTACAACATTTCACCCAGTCACATTTTCGACCCCCCTGCGTCAAAACCTTGCGCCTGCATGAATCAGGCGTAAGGTGTGATGCACCATGAGGAAGATACGCCGGGTTGTCACAGTGCTGGAGTTGCGTCGCACCCACGACACAACTCAGGCACTGCTCCAACCTGAAGCCACCAGATGCGACACGCATCTGGCTATCCTTGCGCCATGGCATGCCGCATTGTAAATGCGGCGCATCTGTTGTGGCGCAACAATGGCATTGCGTGTCGCACGTTTCTTGGCGCATCCCTGCTGATTTCCAGGGATGCGCCAGGTAACGTAAATCTGCCCTTAAATATGTAGGCTTAGGAAACTGTTTGTTAACCTGCGGCACTGGCAGAGCCATGAATCCCGGCTTTTTGCCCACTCCTGCTCTGGGACCAAAACTTGTTGTGCTGCCTGGACCAGAGCTGGAGTTTGATAAATATGCAGATTCTGCCAACAGGTTTGGAATTTTTTTGTCATGAGGGGGTCCTTACACCTGAAAATGTTGACAGGGGGGTCTCGGCATCCAAAAGTTTGAAGACCTCTGACTTATAAAGCGAGACCTATTGGCTATGCCAATGCTTGTTTCGTATGTCCACATTCAGCTAAATGCATTTGTGGTTTGTTAGTTTCAATTGTTTTCTTTAAACATAGGACAAGAAACCCAGGTGTTACTGGGCTTCCTGGTGTGGCCTAATGTGTATATATATATATATATATATATATATATATATATATATATATATATATATATATATATATATATATATGTTGAATCAAAATCCTCAATAAAGAAGACGCCGCGCACCACTTCAAGTTGGTTTTTAGTGCTTTATTTTCTGTAGGTTTTCTCCCACCCTACGCGTTTCGGACTTTCCCAGTCCCTCGTCACGGTATACAAACAATAGTCCCTTGTTTGTTTTGCAAATTTATACAAAGGCACCCCCGCTTGGGACATTTGCTTGTGTGTTTTGATTAACACGGGGGAGAGCCCAGCATTCTTCCTCATGATCTAACGTGGATGCGATTCTTTCAAAATCGGAGTAGATATCGCAGAAGTTCCTGACCATACGGCGGTTTGTAACAACCTGGAAAACAACACCGCCATTTGCTTGTACCTGCAGGGCTCCACACGTATCGAGGAGATAAACGGCAAATCAGGTGGCCAAACGGACCCAAGTGCAACAGGTTGAGCACCGACTGGAAGTGTCGGAGGACACAAACAGTTACGGCAGTCTCCTGGTAAGTGAAAGCGACTGTGCATTTGTGCTGTCTAAATTAACCACTGTTTTGCGTAATGCTGTAGCGAGTGTTATTTGAACTCTACGACATTGACAAACAATCTGGAGATCTACTTCTGCTTTAAACAAGCTCAAGAAAAACACTCACCTCATTAGTGCGTCAATCTAAAGAATAAAGCGTCAATCCGAACCTTTATTTATATGAACATAACAACTTTCTCCCACAAGAGTTCACGAACTAGTCAATTTAATTGAACCACGTTCAGACTATACTAAAGTTATTGCTAGACCTGCAAAATAACTCTATTGCTTCACCATGGAAAAACGAGCTGCCGATCGTTTACAAAAAGCAGAAAATATGTTCACGAAACAGAAAACTCATTCGAATGGCACAAACAAAACAACCACAGGCAAAGCCAAAGATGCCACAATAAAACAACTATTCCAGCAATTGGAAAAATTACTTCGAAAAGAAATTTCACGCGGATGGAAATAATCACTTTGGAGAAGTATTCTGAACTCGGATTAGTGCCTAGAGGATTAAGAATTTTTACCCTGCCCAACCATCCAGATACAAGCCCGGAAATGCTTGAGGAGTGGGGACAAAATAATATGGAATGTTCAAGAAGGATGATCCACATTATAATCAAATATGCCAAAAAAAGGTGGATGACCTACTTATTAAAATAAATGATTAGAACAACAGATACAAAACTCTGGTCAGAATGATGACATAATCAAAAATCTGAGATCAACAATGGATAAAAATCTTGACAAACACGACACTGAAATACAAGAAAGAAAACAGCACAAATTCAGGCGTGATGAATCCGTTTTTGAAAATGGAACTATTTTCACATTTGCTAAACGATTTGAGGCCTTAAAAAAACAAAAAATAACAGTACCTCAAAGCTCAGATAGCACAACGTCAGTAAGCGAGCCCGAATCGGAAGTGAGTGATGGTGAGCAAATAGCTGCTGGCTTCAGAAAGTTTTCTTTTTTAGAGGAGATGGAGATCCTCTACAAGGATCAACAAACACCAAAAACAGCAGGAAGAGGCAGAGGCAACCAACCAACACGAGGAGGAGGAAGAGGACAAACAGTGAGTACAAACCAAGGAGGAAAACCAGGAGAAGCAGGAAGTCGAAGGTATCCGCTGCGCAACAGGACAGCTTCAAAGAAATACTAAAAACAACGAAAAAAGTTGCAGAAATGGATCCCAAAGTAATTGTGAATCTATCGGATCATATCCTGACTCAATATGAAACAGCAGTTCTAAGCAAAGAACTATGTTTCTGTCCTGATAAACATCACGATGATGTGGAAACCCGCATTGATGTATATAAATATATACGCAAACTTAAGTTAAAGAAGTTCTTTTTCAAGAAAAACAAAGATGTAATTGAACCAAGCACGTCACAACTTGAAACTTTTACGGTAGCTGATGCCACAAGCTTGGAGACAGCTTACCAGTTAACACATCAAATCGAAGAAACAGATATGACCAACACTCAAATGATAACTGATATGGGAATCCATATAGCTTCACGTTCGAAAACCAACTTTAAGAGAAAATCAAAATTCTGTCCCATAATACATCCTGGCAATCGTATTGATGTATACTATGATCTGGTGATTGCAGAATTAGAAACAATGGCGAATGTGAAAAACAAAAAAGAAAATGTAAGCCAACAAGAATGATTAGCCTTATAGGCATTGCAACTAAACCTCCTTATTGAAATCAAATCAGCGGATAAGGGGGGAAACATTGTGATTCAAAACAAAACAGACTATGTAAAGGAAGTTGACCGACAATTAAGTGTTCAAACCAATTACAAACTACTGCCGACGAATCCTTGACCTGAAATGATGCAGACACTGCACAAGAAAATCAATGGTTGGTATGACAAAGGCTTACTAAGCAAAGAAGAAAAATAATTTCTAACAGTGCTACATCCTACGACACCCACAATGTACTTCTTACCGAAGATCCACAAAACATTGAAAAACCCGCCGGCTAGACCGATAATTTTGAGTTGTGGATCTTTATGTGAAAATATAGCTTCTTACGTTGACTACTTCTTGGCACCAATTGTCCCCTCCTTAAGTTCATCCATAAAAGACACTGGGGATTTCCTCCGTAACATCATGAACACCCATTGGCACAAGGAATATTGGTTGGCAACTATAGATGTCGTATCCCTGTATAAGTCAATCCAGCACGACATTGGACTACAGGCAACAACATACTTCCTACAGCAGCGTCCAATTTCAGAAATAATGACATACAAACATGTTAATAGAAATGATAACATTCTGCCTTACCAATAACATTTTCCTCTTTAACAAAAATCTCTACACCCAAGTGTGTGGATGTGCAATGGGAGTGTCGTTCTCCCCAAGCTATGCTAATCTCACCATTGGATGGTGGGAAAAAACCATAGCTTGGGGAGAAAAATATGAAGAGTATACCACGGACGTGATACTTTGGTTGAGATTTATTGACGATCTCTTCTTCCTTTGGAAAGGTCCAAAGCAAAAACTAGTTGAATACATTGAAGCCTTGAACCAGAATGAAGTAGGCCTAAAGTTCACGTATAACATTCAGAAACAAGAAATTTATTTCTTAGACACCAAGGTCTATGTGAAAAACAATAAACTGGAAACAGCAGTCTTTAGAAAAAAGACCTCCACCAACAGTGTTCTCTTTGGTACCAGCTTTCACCCCCTGTCATTAAAACGAAGTATCCCTTATGGAGAATTTCTCCGAATGAGACGCAATTGCTCTGAAGAACTTGAAATGGAGTCAAAATTTGCAGAAACCAGAAAACGTTTCAGTGATCGTGGATACAAACACACTGATATTAGACAAGGGGAACAAAGAGAAAGAAACAAGAACAGAGACTTTGATACCAAGACCCAGAGAAAGCCCAACGAGTGATGACAAACCACGAATGATCTTGACGTACTCAAAAGAAAGCTTTAAAATAAGACAGATCCTAACCAAATATTGGAATGTACTTAAAAAAGATACTGACATTGGAATGTTAATAGGAGAAAGACCCCTAATAACTTTCAGAAAAGCACCTTCCATACAAGACACAGTAGTGAATAGCCATTTTCAGATAATCAAACCTTTGTCATGGCTAGAAAGAAAACAGCTGGGATTTTCCAAATGTTTAACATGCAAGGCGTGTAAAATTGGAAAAAATCTGAAAAGCTTGACAGACCCAAAAGGTCGAAAATTTGAAATCAGAAACAAAATCACATGTGAATCTCAATTCGTGGTATACCAACTACAGTGCTTCTGTGGTAAAAAATATATTGGATCAACAACATGCGCATGAAAAAAGCGAATATTGGAACATATTCGCTCAATAACAAACAATGACTACAGCTATGCAATAGCAAAGCATCTCAAAACACACCCTGGAAAAACATGGAAGGATGTAACATACTCTGGCATAGCTATGATCAACGAGGACGAGAGAGGTGGAGATCGAATCACAAGGCTACGCCGTCTTGAATCTAAATTGATAATAAGATTTAAAACAAAGACCCGATGGGATTAAATGGGGATGATGAGATGTATGTGCATCTGTAAATCTAAGAACTCATAGATACAAGACATTGATAAGACAATCTGGATAATACACAAAAAAATCATGGACTTAACTATAGATGTATTCCTCATGTACAGCATAACTGAATGTGGTAGAAAAGCAGAATTTTGAGAAATTTTGTTTGTCAAAACGCTAAGAGTCTGTGAGGAAAATCTGAGGACTGGGTAATATTTTGAATAAGGCACTCAGCCTACAATCAACTTCAACATGGGACAACTGATTAAGCAATTGCCTACTGTCCATCATGTAAATCTATTTTCTTTCATAATGTGTGAAACAATAGACCAGTATTGGTAGAAACGTCACCTTTACTCAACCCACATAAACCACAGAGCCAATCCTGGCAGACTCTGAGCACTTGATAATTGTTGATATTGACAAAAACTGCAACTGCCTACAACACCCACAATGCATCATAACAGGCCATGTGGGTGCCTCTGTATAAATTTGCAAAACAAACAAGGGACTATTGTTTGTATACCGTGACCAGGGACTGGGAAAGTCCGAAATGCGTAGGGTGGGAGAAAACCTACAGAAAATAAAGCACTAAAAACCAACTTGAAGTGGTGCCCGGCGTCTTCTTTATTGAGGATTTTCATTCAACAAATACAGCGAGGCTGTCCCATTCCTCGCCGCCAGCGCCAGCTATTGATTGCTCCCCACGCTTGGGACATTTGCTTGTGTGTATATATATATATATTAAAGAAAGAGTGGAGGCAGCACCAAGCGTAAAGTAAAACAGGAACACGTTGTATCAAAAAGATATGTGTTTTCCTTTATTTTTTCAATTTTTCAAACAGCCAACGCGTTTCGCTCCCCAACCATGGGAGCTTCGTCAGGGCTGAAAACAACATAAAAGTGATACACCAATATTAATAACACATACTCACATTAAAATTACGACAAAAAGACAAACAATATTAAAATACATTGAGTCAAGCTTTAAAAAGACGAGATGGCAGAACCTGAGAGGGCCATAGTATCAAAACCTAAGTTTTAGGGAACATTTTACCTTCAGAATAAACATGCATACACAAGAGTGATGCAACATGATAACTTAAAAGACACATTGATATACGGAGCAAGATGCATCCAAATATAAGGTGTTTAAGATAAAGCAAATAAATAGAATAGTGGGAAGGAAACGGGGTAGTGATTCAAGAAGTATATATATATATATATTCCAAAGCACACTGGGTTCTGCTGGGACCTCCTCCCGTAGTCAGGTGGCGCGAAAATTCGGCAAACCCTCAGCCGAAAGTTTCAATCACAATTCCAAAAGTTCTGCACTGAAGCAAAGAGTCGCGCACTCAAGGATTTCAATTGTGAAGTTTTTTAATCACCGGATATCGCTACGCGTTTCGACACACCAAGGTGTCTTGATCACACGATAACCATTATCCCATTTTCGACATGTTAAGTACATACTGTGAAAACAATTCATGAACATAGAAAAAGGTCTACAACCCTTCAACCATTCAGGTCAATACATTTTCGGCCATATTGGAGTGGAGTCACTCGTATTCAAAGGTAACAGGAAACCCATGTGAGGGATTACGCATATTGTAAATCAACTCAAATTAATTTAAATAAGAGTGAAATTAACCAAGCATACAATTTGCATTGCACTGAAAGTAAATTGATTAGGAATTGCTAATCGACATTTCAACCATGTTTAAATGAAACCAATGAGACAATATATATAGAGTCCACACTGTCCGTTCTTAGAACCATTGTTCGGAAATCTATACTAGCGGTCTAGTGCCCACTTAGTACTGTAGTAAGGATTAGACTGCACAAACCTCGTGCAGTGCCTGAGCCTCAAAATCGGTAAAAACCAAATTATATAATTATATAATTGTGTATGCTGGCGGTCTAGTGCCCCCCTGATACCGATTCTTGTAGCCAATTTTGAACTACATAGGACTGAACCAATGCTGGCTGTCTAGTGCACAAGGGATTCAACCGGGGGGGATTATGCATGACCATAGTAATGGCGAAGGGACAAGTAAAAAATATATGTTTCACAAAAAGAAGGAAAAAGTGCCCATAGTGAAAGTCTTATCTTTAAACACAGTGACGTGAGTTCTTCCATTCAAGCTGGAGATGAGTGGGGCCGTGGTGAGGTGGTCAGACAGAGTGCAGTTCCCCTTCCTAATCTCCTGAAAGAAACATAACAATACAAGATTAAAATGATTTAAAATAATTACATGAGATACATGTTTACGACGAAATTCTGACAACTATGCAAGATTCACAGATAGCAACTCTATATAAAGGAGGAGCAGACTGACTACAGGTCATCTACAGGTAAAGCATATCAACACAGCAACACACCTATTCATTATATATATAATATATATATATATTACCTACTGGCGGTCGCCAGTAGGTAGTTATAGTTAGGATTGTTTTCCATAGGAAATCCGCAACATTCTATTGGGAATAACTTTGGCGCCGGTTGAGGAATCTGCCTGTAATTTGCCTCGCTGCGCTCTGCTCCTTCCCTGAAAGTTTGGGGGGGATTCGGCAAGCGGGGGCCACGATAAAAAGTGGGTCCCAAAACGTGTTTTCCCCATGTTAATTTCCATAGGGCGGTTGGACTCACTTTTAGCCCAAACGGCTGAATGGATTTTCACAAAACTTGGCAAAATTGTAGTGACTGGTAGCCCGATGTGCCTTTGCTATGTCTCAAGATATGTGCTCCAGTGGATTTTGAGTAATTTAGGTTAAAAAAAATATATATCTATAAGCGTGCCCCGGTACGCGCACCGGGGCGCGCTCCAGCGCGCTACGCGAGTTCATGAGCGGAAAGCAGATTGGCTCTCAGGTGTCTGTCATCATTCCAAACAGTCCGAAGCGGCCGCCATCTTGTGTCTCGGTAGGATCGAGACACAAGAGGTGGCAAAAACAAAGGGGAAAATGACCAAAAGGGGGCAGGGTAGACCCCCCCTGACCCCCTAGGTTTGATGTGGGGGCCATAAAAGGGCCCCGCGGGAAAAAACTAATATTTTTTTTTCGATTTGCGCAGGGGGAGCGCCCGGTACGCGCACCGCGGAGCGTACCGGGGAGCGTACCATGGGGAAAAAAGAATGACAGAGTTTTTAAAAAATGTAGCATTTTTTTATAAATTGGAGGTAGTTCTAAAAAGAATTCTTTTTGTTGTTTTATATTTTTTTATTGTTTTTTGAAACATTTTTTACTTTTTTTGGCTTTTATGAACAATTTTATATTTTTTTTGTAATTTTTATGGGGACAAACAAAAAACAGGGAATTGTAAACGGCTCAACTGGAGCAAAAAAAACCAGGAAAAAATTAAGGTTTGTTTTTGCACTTGTGGTTGTCTCCAGCACGGTTAATCAGTTTAATACTTTGCTCTCCATAGCAAATTGTAGTCCCGCAAAATTTACAAACTATTTTAAAATCTCCAAACTGGGGTTGGATATTTGGGACCATCTCCCTTGTCTCTGGACCCGATGGAGTGGGTTGTTTACTTTGGGAGGTGCTGGGAGAAGATTGGGGAGGGTTTCTGGTCAGTTCTCTGACCTCTGCCGCAGCATAGTTGTTTGGGTGCCGGCGTTGCATGTGGCGAATCATAGTGTTGTTGCCAAAAGAATACTTTTTGGCAGGGTTCCCCCTGGAAAGTACAGTGCCACAGATCAGACATGTAACTTTTGGAGCATTAACTTTCTTTAGGGCCCCTTGGGATTTTAAAAAACTCCCAGACAATGTGCTCCTTTGGCTTATAGGGGGTATTATCTTCAGGCAGGAACCGCCTCTCCTCCTGCTCCTCCTCCTCCTCTTCTTCTTCTCCACCACTGTGGTGTTGTGGTGGTCCTTGTGGTGGTGGTGGTGGTGGTTGAGATGCTCCTGCTGCTGCTGCTACTGTAGCCATTTCTAAGTACAAATAGGTCTGAAAACAGGTCTTCCTCAGTCAAAGTACAAAGTGAGAATGAGGAAAAATGGTGGGGGCTTTCATCATTTGGAAAAAAAACTGTTCTGAACAAATGAAAAGTGTTATTTTCAGGTCACATGACCCGACGCGCTTACGCTACGCGCCCCGGTGCGCTTACGTAGCGCGATCGTATGCGCTCGGGTGCTTCCGGGTGCGCTTACGGCGTGCGTATCACTCGGACGTGGCTACGCGATACATCACGATGATGTTTCCGTCTGCGGCAATAGCGCAATCGGGACGCTCACCGGTACGCGCCCCGGGGTGCGCCGCAAGACTGCGCTTTCCGGTGCGCACACCGGTACGCGCACCGGGGCAACAAAAAAAATGAAGAATATACATACAAAAATTGTATTACATAAATATACAATATAGGATTCATTATAAAAAATATTATATTTGATAGCAATAGAAATTTGCTATTAAAAAACCTTTGAAATTCACTGAAAAAACATAGGTTTGAGGCCCTATATATAGTTAGGAATTAGCATTTACAAAACCTATGAAATTCACAGAAAAAACCATAGGTTTCACACCAGTTATAGTTAGGAATTAGCATTTAAAAACCTATTAAATTCACGTATATAGATGGTGGTTTTACTGAATTGGTTGTTGTAACTGGTATGGGTATCTCTATTTTTTTTTTAAAGTTTAGTTTCTATTTTTGAATATGTGTTTCAAGGGTTACATTACACTGAAAGGAGGTCTGTCACTCTGTCACAAGGATGGTGTCATCAGTGATGTCATGAGTGATGTCACTGACCATGTCATGAGTGATGTAATATGTGACATCATCAGCAGTGCATTGCAGGTGCGCAAGTTATAGTGAGTCCAACTAACTATAACGTGGGAATTTCAATGGTTTTATGTCAGTAAAATTTCCAGCTAACTATAACTGGTGTCAAACCTATGGTTTTTTCAGTGAATTATATATATATATATATATATATATATATATATATATATATATATATATATATATATATATATATATATATATATATATATATATATATATATATATATATATATATATATATATATATATATAGTAGATACCTAGCAGGCTCTATGCAACTGCAACAGGGTGGCCCAAAGCACGGGGTCCATGTAGTGCACACTGTTGAAAGGTAGCAAGTTCGTTTCTCTAAATAATATTTTTTTGTCAATGAAACAAGTTCTTCACCTTGTGTTGTGGAGGTCCTTTATTTCTCTGGCTATTCCTGTTTTATTGGACCTCTAAATTGAGAAAGGATGTTTTCTGGAGCACGGAATATCTTGCCCTGGATAGAATCAACTCGTTGCAACACTGGTAGGAACAGATATCTTAGAGCACTGTTCTCAATGGTGTAGAGGGGCGCCATGGGAATCTATTCTGAGCATTTGAAAGTGCCACCTGGTAGATTGGTTAAAAATAGTCATAATTGGGTGTAGTCGGCCACTCTTACCCCTAGGAAATGGCCCAACTGCACTTGATGCACCAATGCTAGCCATGCAGATGCCGTACTCTGCGGATCTGGATATGTTCTACTCATAACATGTAATGTCCATGAGACAGATATGCCCCAATTCCCAGGCGAGCATTACTAAAGGGTTCCAATGAAACCATAAACCGGACGATCATGCACTGCACAAATTCAGATGGAAGGGGGCGCTGCAGGGTAGACTGGAGTAAGATTTGATCCCAGTGGGATCTAGAATGACAAGGTGCTGTGGATGGTCAACATGGAGTTGCCTTAATGGGAATTCACACCTTTCCGAAAGAGGAATGTGCGTGGGGTAGGATCTCACCACCCACACCAGGCGACTATTTGTCACAGAAGATGCACATCCCCTGAGCTGTAGTAAGGTCCTTTGTAAGTAAGGGCTGTAGCAAAAGCCTCTCTTTTTATCTACTTGATTACTCAGAATAAAAAAAAACTCACAGAGGGTGGGATCCTGAAGTTCTACATGTAAATACTATTTTCAAACCTGTAAGAAAAGTAGCTTGACCTTGAACTGTTGCAAGTGTGAGGAGAAGCACGTTTTGATTTGGTGCTCACTCACTCTTTCCTGGAAGCAGTATGAGAGAGCTCTAGGAGTGTCTGGTTGTGCTGTCTTGTGAACTTCAGTTGTATGTCACAAAACTATGTAATTTAACAACAACAAGGGGCCCCAAATTAGTCAGCAGGGACCTCGGGGAACATACTTTGTACATGCATTGAATTGTGGAAGGTACTCCTTGTGGTATAATTAAGTGTAAATTGAGTAAACTTTGAAGACCACTGTTCGGCTGGACATGTCACTCGTATTATAGATTGACTCTGTCTATATTTTATTCCTTTCAAATTTCTTGTATGCATGGGACCAGTGTTGCATGTACAAAACTATGTAAAACACACAACTTAGGCTTCTGTGTGAAAGTCTGGGCCTTTCAAGTGTTTTGTACGCAAGTGTAATTTCTGTTGCGTCGCTTCAGAGTAAAAGCTAAGCAAGGTATCGCTCGCATTCAATACCTTTGAGTTACAGGCGCCAACTAAGAGTAGTAAGAGAACTCTGTCTAGGTGTGTAGACAAAGGAAAGGTGGAAAATGCGAATTATAGGAAGCCCAGTAATCAAGAACTCCACAATTACACCACAGCCCTTGTGTAATAAAAACATGTCAGCTCTCTAGAGAGGATGAGTATTAATTACAGTCAGGAGTCCGACTCCTTTGTGGTACCCTAGGCACTGTGCTGATGTAAGGATGACCCTGGTGCTTCGTAATTCTGACCATGTTTCGCAGCCTCTTCACCACTGCACTGCCTACTAGCACAGCCAGTAAAAGTTGAAAGCATTGTGCGTGGTTCATAATATTCTCTTTCACTACGAATTTTTCACCACGAAAAATTCAAAAACATGCCCCCTCGAGAAATATCTGATCTGATTTAAAAAAGAACCGTTGAATATCCCTCTCTTTAGGAGCAGTTTTTTTTTCATTTTCACTGGTGCGTGTTTTTTCTTTTTTATTCTATTCTTTTTTGTCAGACGCCTGTCACCTTTGTCATTGTTTTAGAATGAAAACGTACTTTTGTATGTTTTAGATGATGTAGGAAGTGATTGGTCGGTTTTTTAATCGCTACTCGGTGGTGCAAGGACTCGTTCGCCGTGCACGGACTATTCTCAGCATACAGTGACAAATTAGGGCTCCCCTGCCTGTAATTGAGAGCTCCTACGCCTGACACCACGGTTTAGGGTTCACTGATGTGTCTGCCGGAGAGATCTCCGTGCTACCTGCATGTGGGCGGCTTGAATTCCGGCGGAGCCTGCCTTTCTTTCTATTTAAATAAAAGTGGGTTTCATTTCACTGGGTAATCAGCACCTCCCTTTGAAGTGCTTTAGAACGTGTATTTAAATCTTATAAACTGTGTGAAACGTAAGAACCTACTGTAAGGATTACGTTGATGATGACGAGAACTTGTAAAGCTCTGACAGTGAAGCTGGGGGATCCTGGTGCTGAGGCTAGGTAGGTATAAAACACAAACTGCAAAGTGCTCAAGGAACGGAAGAGCGACAAGCAGTTAGAGGTTCAAAATCTGTGCTAGCAGAGAGCGAGGGGCAAGCTGTTTACACCCTAGCACACCTCTCGGCGCAGACACGCAGAAGCAACCCAATACCGGCACCTCTCTTGTCGAAATTTCGATCAAGGCGGATCAAGGCACAAAGTGCTCACACTGTAAGCCCCGTCCTTTTCAGACTGGGGCGGGGGTGTTTTGGGAAAAATGTCAAAAACATAAAACACGCCCACCAGTCTGAAAAGGATGGGGCTTAAAGCATTGTCAACACAAAGTTCGTGTCCTCGAGAGGCAGCAAGCCCCGTCCTTTTCAGACTGGGGAACGTGTTTTTTGTTGAGTGACTGAAGACGTCACGGAGAAAAAGGACAAAAAATACGCCCCTCAATCTGAAACGGACGGGGCTTAAAGGGACACACAGAGCTCTTATCCAATGGCTGGCTGCTGTTTAGGAAGCCAGCAAATGGAGAAGAGCTGGCTCGTTTACCTCCCTACTAGAAGACATCATTTCTCGCCCAGCGAGACTGCGCAAGCGCAGCCTACGCAGGCCGAGACCTAAAAATAAACTGAAGTTGCTGGTTGTCCAAAAAAGAATACATTATAAATGAACTTAAAAAATATGGCACGGGTAGCACAGAGGAGCAGAAGAGTGAAAGAGCCATTCAATGCTGCCAAGTGGCGGGGGAACAATAGCGGACAGTGTGGTGTGTGGAAGCAATGGAATCGTTTGGGAGGTAGAACAAAGATAAGCCGAAACATTTTTTTTAGAGAGCAGAGAGAGGCAAGAGATTATAGGCGGCATACAGGGATCATGGGGGCGTAGGAATCTCAGGAGGAGGCTACACACAGGGGAGAGAGAAAGAGCGAGAAAACCCAATAATTCCCATAAAGTGCTACAAGAAAAAGAACAAGCGTGCGCAGCGTGCTGAAAGTTAAAAAGAAACAGGCGTGCAGGCGGCAGCGGGAGAGAGAGGCGGAGGGGTGCACCCGCGAGTGGTGCACACGTGCTGGGAAGAGCAGTCTGCTCTTTATCAAAGCACATACCTGTGCTTGTGGCACGCCACTGCGCACTCTCGCAAGCTGTATGCCGCCACAAGCACGAGTATGTGCTTTGAAAAAGAGATGCACAGCGGTTAAAGGTCTCCTATGCAACACATGCGCGCTGCGTAGGCGAGACCTAAAAAGAGAGGGCTGCTTTATTTTCCACAGTATCCATTTTTCAGATGCTTTTGCCTGGGCTCGTTTCACCACGTACAGACAAGCAGTGGCAAGTCCCTTGCTCACTCTGCCACAGTATTCAAGCTAGCCTGGCTGATGACGGCTGATTAGCCAGAAACCGGTCCCAGGATGCTTGTTTTCGGTCGAGGGAAGACATGGCTTGGCAGTTCGGGCTGGACTGTTCCCATGAGGCACAGGGTCAGACTGATTTGCACATGGCCATGTCTAAACTGGGGTGGCGCAGTGAGCTAAAGAAAGATGATGGATTAAACTCAGATCAGTTGACTGGGGGTGAGTGCTTACAATGTTCAACACTCCGTCCATCATCCCCTTTGGTTATGCTTTGAAAGCCAATAGCATGCCATATAAACGTCAAACTTATGAGTTTTGCCTGTGCCTTTTAACACCTTCGACGCTCATGACGAGCTCAGCTCGTCATGAGGTACACCTCTCGTACACTCATGCCGAGCTGAGCTCGTCATGATTAATGGGATTTACAGATTTTCAGCGCAGGGGGGGAAAACCATAAGCGTTGATGGTGTTAACCGGCAAAGAAAGTCCACTGATAACTGACATGCGCCAAGCCAAGAGATGGATCAGGGAGTGCTTAATTTGTAACTTAATAGGTGGCAGTGCCCTCTTCAGGACACCACTGCTGCTTGCACCACCCATTGCTCCTGCCAGTGCTGCCAGTGACAATTCCTACATAACTACTAAACATCACACTTCTCCAAGTGTGATAATTCAGGCTTTTCCAGGCGCCCAACTCTACAAGGATGACTTGGGTGACAGGTATGAGGCATTTTTAATGTATGATGAATTAATAAAGGACTCTTGTACTGCTAATTTCTAAATTAGACAGACAGCGCCAACATATGGCAGACTGTCATAAGTGCTGGTGCTAAAAATTCAGTGCCGGTGCTGAGCACCGGAAACCACCAGCACAAATTAAGCACCAGCAGGGACTCATGCAGTAGAAAATGCCACAAAAAAGATACACAAACGAGCAAGCGGCCAGCGACCCAGAATATGCAAACACTAGGCAGAGAAGTCCCTCATAAAAGCTCTTGAATATTTTACAGTAGATAATCAATTGCTCTCATGCCTTCCAATTATCCCATGCGGTTCCGGAGATTGGAAATGCGTTAGGTTTTGGCATGCTGAATAACTGTAAAGAGAGGAACAGCACATAAAACCATTTTACTTCTCACTGCCTTCACGCCCCTCGCTGTGAAGAAAATAACTCTGAGCAGTGATTCCAAAATGTCTTCTATCAGTGCCCCCGTTGTGTCTATTACACACATCTGAAAATATATCTGTGGGTATTTCACAATAGCATGCATCTAATGGCGACAATATATTTGTATTCATATGGAAATGCGCGGCAATTGTAGCATTTGTGTCGACACTTGCATCTCCCGAAGTCTAAATTGCAGTACCTACTGATGCAGGTCACCCCAAGGCACATTTAGGATTCTTTCCGAGACACTTCTGTTTTTAAAAACCTTAGTTAAAATATTCACATATACGAGGCAAAACATATAGGAGTCTGAATAGCGAAGGCTTCTCTCATTTCTTGAATTAAAACATGTTTACATAGTCCGTTTAATTTTGGTAAGAGCTAGATCCTTGTGCATTTTTCTTTCCATGCAGTTTATATGTTCATGTAAAAACCCACCTTATATCTCCAATGGATGATTATGGATTAAAGTCATTTTTGATCTCACCTTTCAAGTTTTAATTTTCATATAATTGTATGTACTCTAAGCACATTCTATCACGGACATACATCATTTCCCATTTCAGTTATGTGTGTCCCGGTCACTGATCAGATGTTTATCTTTGAGGTTAAGCATTTTACAAAAGCATTCTTAATCCGATTTTAATGCTTCAAGGCGCTAGTTTCAGGTCATTGCTCCAGAGCGGAAGAACCGCTAGCTACATATTCGATATTTGTTGCCCTTAAACTTGAGCCAAGAGCTATAGTCTGTGTGAAACTATTGGGATGGTCGTGAAACGCTAGGGTAAGAAGCCACTGGCCAGCGTGGCGGTGCAGGAAGAAACCGTGGCGTCATCTGTGGGCCCAGTCACACAACACCTGATGCTGTACCTTTGAAACAGTGTCAGCATCCTGATTCTATGCCCCATTGGGTATGCAGCCGGGGTGCTACCAGCTATTCTGGGAGGTTGTTTAGCACTAGCATTGATGCACATTAAGCACCATCACAACAACAAAGCCAATAATACAGGCTTGTTAATTTGTAATGTATTTATTTGTTTGCATAAGTTAATTAAAAATGTGGCAGTCGAATGGGACTGACAGTTTATTTATTTATTTATTTTTAGAGTTTTATATAGCGCTAGCTAGACCTGAATGCAGGACTTTAAGTGGGCCGGGTCTTCTCGGTGCTCAGCACAGCAGTTCTAAGAGAAAGCAGGTACTGAAACGGATCACTGTCGGGATATCAATTTTTGACCTTACCCTGTAGGATGAAAAAAATATATCTGAACTCAGCAGCAGTACCACTGTTCATTGCCGTTGATGTAACTTTAAAAAGACTCTGTATAGTTTTTTCACAGTCTTACCATGTCAGAATGGAAGCATTTTTAAAATGCTATGCAACGAGGCCATAATTGTTGCTTATTAATCAAATCCAACTAACAAGCATTGACAAAGCCAATAATACAGGCTTGTTCATTTGTAATGTATTTATTTGTTTGCAAAAGTTAATTAAAAACGTTAAAAAAGGACATCGCAATTCATAGAGCTAAAAAAATATCTGGGAAAGTGTTATTGAGGTCTGAGCTGACGAGAGCGCTAGCAGAGTGCATCGTAACTCACCACAGAGAGGCGCTGTGCCTACTAGCCCTTCTCCTACCCCGGCTCTGGTTCCCAAGACCACAACAGCGTGAGGTCGAACAATACTAAGTAAATCGTACCCTGTCTTTACTCGCAAAGCTGGTAACTATAGCATTTCTTACACCCTAAGCACCAGCCTTGAAGTAGTGTAAGACTACAAATATTTTCTAAATCACCTGGTCCTTATGAATTGCCAAGCGATGCGCTAGGGGCTAACAATGGCAAGAAACATGTCACCCTTTGTTCACAACACACATACCCTATAGGACCATTGTATCCAGTTAGGGCTACAGTGCTTTTAAGTTGGGTTAGTGAGTACCATGAATACAAATTTATGCAGTAGGGCCTTCCTAAACCTATTTTAGCGCACTATTCTGCACTTCACTACACTACTCACTTCATCCCACATACCCACATGCACCAAACAGCTTCATCAAAAAGATCTCCGCCAAAGAGCCCCTTTGCGGGTGCCCGTCGGACATTGCAGCCCCGGCCAGACGAGGCGCAGGCCCATATAATGAAACATGACATCCCTCTGGGTGTGTGAGGGCACTTCCTCCAAAAGGAGGCTTTTCCACAGACCTGAACACTCACACTCTCTCTAAGGAACTGTACACCACTTTTGCATATTTCATTCTAGTTAGGGACTACGTGACCTGGACCTCTTGTTTTGAGAACCTTCAATACCTGGCCACCTGGGATCCCAGTGAAACTAGTGGGCTGTTATGAGAGTGGAAGGGTGAAGGTGGATAGTCAAGCCAGGAAGGAGGGAGTACTTGAGTGGTGCAGCAGTTTGGGCCATTGAAAGGGGACTAACTGTAGGGCTATAAGACTTGGATTCAACTCCATGTAAACTGCAGTTTGTGAAGTAGGACTTCAGAAAGGCAACGGGATAGGGAGAAAACCTGAATCTTTGCAAATCAATGTTTGAGTACACAAAGAAGACGAATAGGCCATGCTTGTTACCGCCTTAGAGTCTCTGATTGCAGATTAGCTCGCTGAGGTATTTGGGTGATAGATGGACAGTGTGGCTTCTTGGCTGAACCCACAGTGTGTGAAGAAATCACAAAGGCAATGGTCTCTTTGGACGGCTCCAAGGCACCTGGCCTCGATGGCCCAACTGGGGCTTTGTACAAAGCATTCAAACATATATTAGCCCCACGTCTTCTTGCTGTCTATATAGAATCCTTAGATGCAGGCTCCCTGACTCCCACACTCCACGAGGCAGTATTCACACTACTCCTGAAACCTTACAATGACCCCCACCGGACACACACCATTCTTAACCTCGATAACAGAATCTTGGCTAAGGTTCTCACCACAAGACTGTCCCTGCTGATGGAGTAGATTATCTCCCCTGTACAGTCTGCCTTTGTCCCCATAGGTCTACCTCCCTCAATATGATGACAATATTTGCGGTCTTGAACAGGGTATCCCCGACCACCCCTGCGGCTGTGGTCTTATTGGATGTTGAAAAGGCCTTCCTCTCACTGGAATGGCCCTTCATCAGAGCAATATTGTCGAAATTGGGACTGTTTCATCTCTTTAATTATGCTTTTATATTTAGAGCCGGTGGCATGCCTTAGAGTAAATGGCTCCCTTACAGATACATTCCCCATCACTGGGGGAAACAAGGCACGGCTGCCCCCTTTCCCCTCTACTATTCATTATTTCAATGGATCCCTTGGCCCGCCATCTTCAGGAATGCCATATTCATCGTGGTCTCCTACTTACACATGGCACACTCCTACTTTCTTTCTATGTAGATGACATAGTTTTGTTTATTCGACATCCCTCAGAGTAGACAACCTCCCCCCTTTGTTCCATGAGATCTTACATTTTGGGAACCTGTCGGGCTTCTCTATCAACTGGACCAAATCTGAGTTTTTTCTACTCACCGATAGCCCTTCCCCTATGAATGTCCTCTAACAAGGTCTGCGGATTCCACTAAAAACGTAGGCATTCATCTCCATAGGGATAAGGACCATGTGCTCTGACTTAACTATGGTATGGCCTTTGACAGGCTCTTGGCACAAGTAGAATGCTGACTCAAACTTCCGTTATCCATGGTGGGTAGAGTTGCTATAGTTAAGATGGTTATTCATCCTTGTTTCCTGTACCTCTTTCTTAACATTCCAATCCCGTTCACAATACAATTGTTTAATACCCTCTTCAGACTCCTGCTTAGATGTGTCTGGGTCGACCGCAAGCCCAGTATTCTCTCAGACACCCAAACCGTTACTTAAGAGCGATGTGGTCTCGGAGTTCCATCTTTACTATCTTGCCTCTCAATGCCAGTATGCACACCGCTGGCACCTTTCGGACACCAGATTCCCATATCTCAAACCAGAGAGAGACCGACTAGGTGACCTCACATTCTAATCTATCCTACCAAAGGGCATTCCAATTGACACTGTTGATATTCAAACCCTATCCACCACCTGCTGGCCATGGAGGAAACACTGTCAAGTCTTAGGTGGCGGCCTCCTATATTCCCCAGACATACCTCTGGCTGATAACTCCTGGCTTCCTATTACAAATGAGACACTTGTTAAGCGCCCCCTACAACACCATAGACTGCACACTGTGGGAGATATGTTACGAGATGGCCATGTTCTAGCACATGCGGATGACAGCCATTTTCGTGATGCCTCTCACGAGCACGATTTCGTTCTATGTCGGCTCCATAATACCTTACACTCATTCATCCATACCTACCTTCTTGATCCGAATGATTTCCTCCCACTGACACTCATTACTTCTAACACAGATCAGCTCATATCGAGGTTATATCGTACGTGCTTGGCCATGAAACCAGACTCCACTAAGCGCATCAGCTAGGCCTTGAGCAAAATTTGTACATATTGCTGTTCCCAAACAAAGCTTGTTTCTGTTAACCAGAGGCATAAACTACTCCACTTCAAGTTCTTCAATCTGGCATATATCACCCCTACAGATATTGAACCCTTTGACCCCACTCACTCTGTCCAGTGCCCCAAGTGTAATGCCCCAGGTGCCACTTTTGTGCATCTCATCTGGATGTGCCCTCACATTGGCCGAAATTGGTCTTCCATTTTTAATTTCCTCTCCACCGTATTAGAAACCACAATCACACCCGACCTCCTGTTGACATTGCTGAGATATAATATACCCGCAATCTCACCAAGTCCACCCGTAGGTTTACCACTGTGGAGCATCTACTTGTGAAATGGTAATTAGCGTTAAATTGGGGTAGCGCACAAGTTCCCACAGAATCTACGCGGCTTAAAAGTATGTTGCATTGTGACAAAACCAGTGAGAATTATGCACAGCTACTTCTCCTCACATCTAGGCCTAAAGATGTTTGGCAACCCTTGATGTATTACTTACTTTCCCTGGAGGCGGACGGCTCTGACTGAATAGTTTGCTGTCAATTTAATGGATGACTATTCTTTACAGCTATTTTATTTCATTTTGCCTGTACCGCCCAGCAGCTCTACTGTAATATACGACTTATCTATTGTCCTTTTTCATTCAATAATTTTGTTTCCATATATGATATTGATTTTTAATTCCTGTTGTACCATGTTGACAACCTGTACTTTCTGCAATGCAATGTATTTTTCTTTTTCCGCATCTCTTATCTTTTCATAAAACTCCAATAAACACATTTTTTTAAAAAGAGGCCATGCTTGTGGCTCTGCACTGGGCCAGAGTCATAGGGTAAGTGGCCAGGGTCACTGGGTAAGTGTTCAGGTACAGATGCTGACCCATAATCTTATATGGACCATATGTTGTCAAATGTACTGGGGACTGTTTCAGGAAGCCACAATGTCACCACACACAGGAATATGTGGTAGGTAAGTGCCCTCAAGAAGCTGCCACCTTTCCAGGAGGAAAACCTCAAAGGCATAAAAACCTCTTTGCTGGACAAAGAGTTCGCAGGGTTGGAGAAAACGTGTAATCTGGAATCCGACAGTGGAATTCTTCAGGAACGAGGAGTCAGGATTAGTAAATGGAGGGAGTGAGGAAACAGGCAAAGGAACACAGCTGAGTTGTGACACAACCTCCAACCAAACCAAAGCATTTATACAGTAAAAGAACACAAAACAAAGAAATGACAACAAACAGTACATGACAGGAAACACGAAGGATTGGGAAAACCAAAAAGGAATCAAGGAAGAAGCAGACATGATGGAAAAGGGAAAAAAATAGGAACGCAAAAATGCACCAGACTAGCTACATAGCAGATTTAAAAGGCAGCTGCAAACCCTCAAACAGGTGATTATCAATTTATGCCTGAATGAACAAAAAGCAGCTAGGAGCCCAGGAGCACGAGGGACGGCAGCCCCAGGTGAGGGAAACTCACAGCACGGGCTTCATGCAGCATTTCCTGGGACCCAGAAACTTCTGAACGAATCACCCAGGCGACCAAGATGCCACAGTTGCAACAGTAAGCCTTGGTCAGGCACATTGGGTGGCCGTATAAGCCAAGGACCATGCACACATAGTAATCTGAGTAATGCTTTCCAATGCGTCTTTGACACTCCTGACATCATATGGACCTCGCTCCTCACCTCCCCTCCTGCAGATCAACGGACATGATCTTTCACCAGGGCTTAGTGTGCTCTGGCTGCAGGGTCTGGTCATCAATCAGACCTGCCTGAGTCTCCTCCCTGTGTGCCATAATGCTCTGGTAGATGATGGGGAACGAGATTTCCTCTGGATTTTCCACAGCCCGGCAGCCGCATTGCCAGTGGCTACATCTCCACCACCCCCAAGATTAGGAGAGAAGAAGTAATCCCATACTAACGAACTCACGGCCCCCTTAGACTCAGTCATGGGTGGCTCTCTGTGATCTCTCTGCTTTTGAACAGTTGAAGGGCTGTTTGAGGGTTACCTCCTGCATCACCAATTTCCCCCTCTTCCACAAGCAGGCTGCTTGTATCGCTCCCGTCACTGTGAATGAGTTCTGCTCCTGTCCAGTCCTTAATACCTCCCAGGCTCTCATCACCCGAAGAATTAGAAGGGTCTGACATTGACAAAAAATTATCACCAGAATTCACCTCTTCCACGGGGCCCGGTTTGTCCCAGCTACATGCTTGGTCCCCCAAGATCGAGGTTTTAGAGCTCCCTGATTTGGCTATTTTCCTGAATCTGTTCCCCCCAGGAGAGCTCTCTGAGGCCCTCATTTTAGCTTGGGGCGCTTCCAAGCATTCACTCTCCAGAGAAGTCATTTGGGGGCCTACCGGCAAAGCAAAGAATCCCCTGACCCCCCTCCAGCCAAACCTTCCCTGCCATAGTCCAAGACTCCCGCATATTCAGAAGGCCCCCTGCTCTTATCTACAGTCTCCCCACTTCCATCGCTCACCTCTTTGCTATAGAGAGAGTCTGGAGAAGTTGATGAAGAGTTACTTCCAGGTTCAAGGGGGGGGGGCTCCCCTCAGCCGTCATGCTGGCCTGAACTGCAGTCTCGTTGATCTCAGTCTTTGCAGTCTGCATCTTTCTGGTCTTCGCCGTCTGAGCTTGGAAAAGTGGTGGTAACATTTGCCTGTCACAGGCGGAGGAGCCTACTTTCAAAATCGCTTCCCCAGAGTCAAGGGGTACACCTCCAGTCACCTGCTGCACTCATGCCCCCGCTCCAGCCACTCACTGCTCCTGTTACCTCCACGGAGCTCAGTACTGTGGGCACCTCTCGCAGGTTTCGACGGCATTGGGATTGCTGCGTGAGGCGGTCGAGTCCGGAAGAGCAGGATACCTGTGTTGGCTAAAGGTAACCAGGAGCGCAATGGCACCTGCAACTCATAGCCTCTTGCACAGAGCCTCCTGATTTTTTATTTATTTAATGCGAGTTTATATAACGCGAACATTACCCGAAGGTGTCAGAGCGTTTTACAAAATAACCAGTTGCGTTACATAATGACTTTGAATTACATGAGTTACATAAGAGAAACAAACAGAGAAAAAAAACTTCAAATGTACAAGTGGAGTGAAAGGAGGGAAAAATTGCAAATGTACAAGTTGTAAAGTCACTCAAGGAACAGATGCAAACAGAAACTCTAAAATCACATAGGTGTGGTAGTAAGTACAAATGTCTACTACATATACTAGTGGTTAGAGTTATATATAAAAGTGGAGTGAAAGGAGGGAGAAATTGCAAATGTACAAGTTGTAAAGTCACTCAAGTAAGAAATACAAACAGAAACTCTAAAATCACATAGGAGTATAGTAAGTACAAAGGTGTACTAACCGGGAAGAAGTCCGGCCGTGAGCCTGTCCAAACAGGTAGGTAGAGGGGGGAGTTGATCATTGGGTGAGAGCCAGCTTACTCGACCGCATATGCGGCCACCATCTTGCCTCATACTAGCAAAAAGCAACTAGACTGCATTTCCTACGTGAATGAGAACCTAGCAGTTTTTTTCCTTTTTTAGCGGCAACACCCCCCCCCCCCCACCCCCCCCCCCCCCCCCACACAGTTGCCTCAAAAGAGCAGGAAAGGAGAAATCCAACGATAATAAACAAGTTTCATTATCGTTTTATTTTTCCTTTCCTGTTGAGTCTTTGGGGAAGGGGCCATGGGGGATGACAGGTTGTAGGAGGAGTAGTGGGCACTGTTGTCAGCGCATGACGGTTTTGCCGGCCGTCCCAGGCCACCAAAACTGTCACACACACTAAAGCTGTCTCGAGCCTGAGCTACGTTGCCGGGTTGGAGACAGCAGGCACATGCTTCCAGCCTAACTGGGAGCGCAATTTCACGTCGCTCAGACCAATCCTGATGCTGCTTTCATGCTGCCACCAGCAGCATGAGAGCTGGGTCAGGATTGTCTGCAGTGGAGCCTGGGAGCCTGAAAATAGTGCGACGTGGCCCGCTGCAGGTAAGTTTTGTTTTTAATTAAAAAAATGATTTTGTCGCCCTACCACTCTCCGCCTCCCACCACTCTTCGTCAACACCAGCCACTACTGCATTTTTAAACTCAAGCAAGTGAGCACAGGTAAAAATCAACTGACAAAAGGAGCAAATGTAAAAATCTGTGAGGTCTAAATGAGGCCATTTGTGTCACAGACCATTGGTGACTGCACTTTGTATCTTTGGTATTTTTAGCATAAACACAAAGAAATACACATTTCTGAAACAACTACAAGTACATCTGTTTCAGTGGTTTTTGAGCAGTGGTTTCTCCAGGAAGCATTGCTCACAGCTTTGATTGCAGTCTCTCTTTTACAGGATGTCCTTTGATGAAAGTAGTTCGAGCCGCTTAGGTTATGAAGATTGCTATTCGAAAATTGTTTGTAATGATGCATTTTTACATTTTTTTACAGCGCCCCTTGCATTAGTCATATGCTCTAGGCTTTGGGAAAAATCATGAAATAAATGGAAGAATTAGGAGCACATAAGGTTCCTTTTCCATTGGTTGTGTCACAGTAAACCTGTCTCAGACCATGTCATGCTGAATATGGTGCATCTTGCAGTATGCTGCTATGAACCCTGACTTAAATGGATATCTTTGATCTGCAACAAAGCAATGCCTGAATTTGGTGGCAGGTTGACAAGAACTGGCAATGCAAATAAGTCTCGCTATTTTTGTATGAACTTGAAGAGCTTCAATCAGCACTTTCTTGGTGTAGGGCAGTGGCATAGCAAGAGGGGGGCAGAGGAGGGCGGTCCGCCCCGGTGGCAAGAGTTTTGGGGGCGGCGGCCTCCCCCTGCTCTTACATGCATTTGCCACGGGCGTCAAAAGCAGGGACCGCCATGGGCGGCAAAGTGGCTGGCTACGCCACTGATTTAGGCTGCAGTACCTGAGCCATAGGGGCTCAATCTGACAGTTAAATCTGACTTTAGTGTTGCGTTGCTCTTGTGTTACCTTGCTTGACGCACGGGCGGGATAAATCTGCTGCAAGGTGTGCAGGACCTCAGAAGGCAGAAGACTTGCGCATTTGGCATTGGCACAAAAAAATAGAACACGGCTTCCATCAAAAGGTCACATGCAAATTAGCTGTAGGGTGCATAACCCAACAGGTGGTCTGCCTTCATGGCATCAATGCAAAATGAAAAGTTCATGTTTTCTCCTTCCATCAGTCAGTTTCTGTGAGGGCAAGGTTTATATTCTATGAACCATTTCCTCAGTTTTTTCTGTGAGTGTATTCGGTTGACACAGCCTTCTGATTTGAGGCATTACGAAGTAGCCTCTCAGGTCCTTGTGTTTTCTGACAAAAGCTGCTGCCACAATAAAATCAATGAAAGAGTCGGCGTGTGTGGAAAGGTCACAGTTTAAGATTCATGATGTATGTGATGGAAGTGTCAGCATTCTGTTTCTGTCACTAAAGAAAGCTAGAGTTGATAGCAGAATCCCATTGGACAGACCGCCCATATCCTTCCTGAAAATAGCCAGAAAATCGTGAAGCTGGTCCTGGAGTCGTCTGTAGTTTAGCTAGGCAATAGTGCATTACAGTAAACTTGAAATTTCAAGCCCTAGTAGGTTTAGCTCTGTTGGCAGAAAATGAAACTGTCCCCATAGACACAGTGTTAGCTGAATTCATGATATATGGTGATTAAAAGTTAGCATGGTGCACTACAGGGGAGCTTTTGAAACATGTCTGTGTTCTTTGTTTTCAACAATGAAATAACACACCAGAAAATAAGGTTATGCCAACGTCATTTATGAAATAGACGACCCTGATGCTACTGTTATAAAATATTTACAAATCAATAGCCACAATGAACATAAATCCACATTTACAGAAATATTTAATTCCGAAGGTTTATTGTCCAAAATGGAGCCACAGTTGACTCACTACAAGATTCAAAGGATAAGGGATCCCCTCAAAACCTATTGAATTTCTCCTACGCACCCCCTTCTCTTGACTTACAAAATGCTGCCCCTCATGGGACATACGATTGTTCGCTTTTTTTGCAGCAAGTGCAACTCAATAAATATATGATTTTGAGGTCACGTAATAAATATCTCAAGCTGCCGTAGGTGTAGCAAGCAGAAAGCGGTATGGCAGTTTTAGTTTTACTGAATCGTGGACGACAAGTACCAAAATACATGGGGAATCAAGTCTGATGGGCTGCTGGTATAAGGGAAAAGTGGTGGGGCAGCAAAGGGAACAATAACAACAACAAAAACAACAAAAAAACTGGCCTGCCACCTCACTGCTCTTCAGCTTCTATGTCTCTATTGATAGTGCACAGGCTGAGCCCCCCAGACTCCCCTACAGCCAATCCAGATGCTGTTCCCATGCTTGGTAATAGCATGGACACTGCGGAGTGTTATGCCCCTTCTCAGCTACTAGGCGCAAGACTGGAGGCGGTAGCCCAGCATCCGGCTGAGTCCACATCTGGGTTCATGTTGCTGGGGGTGTGGGCGGTTAATGAAGTGATGGACCCGGTGGCGGACACAACATCAGAACTAGGTGCCGCTCATTCCACGCGCCTTCAGTCCTGGATGGAAGCACTGGGCCTCGGTGGATGCCAGGCGGCTGCAGCATCACAGCAAGCTGCCTTACACATACTGCCACGCTCTCCATGGAACCTCCTCCCATCTGGACTATTTCTTGCTACCCTCCTCAGACGTAGAATATGTTACACATTCCCGACTCCTTCCCAGGGGACTCTGAGATCATTCCCCAGTAATGTTGGCTGTTGAGGGTGGACGGCGGGGCGAGCGGGGAATGGGGAGGTTGAAAACCTGGTGGTTCTTGGATGGTGACTTTGCAGAGAAAATCAGTGAAGCTATCCCAGAATACTTTGAGCTTAACAAGAGTACCTCCTCTACTATCCTCTGGGTGGCGTTTGAAATGGTTCTCAGGGGCTTGGTCTTTTTGTCCATAGGCGGATGCACCAGGCATAGGGAGGGGGAGCTGCTTCGGTTGGAGTAAGAGATTGCAGGCATTGAGCGGCAGACTCAGGTCTCCCTTTTGCAGTGTTGTCTTCACCAAGCTTGCTTGGATCTTTTGGTGCAAGCTGTTAGACTAGGCAAAACTGAGCTGGCTTCGCTCCCAGGGGTGGGTGTACGAGATGAGGGACAAGGCGGGCAAGCTAATATACGGGACGACAACAGTCAATCGCCAATGTAGTCTGGTGGACAAGCTGTGTAATGCTGTGGGTGTGGTATTGAGGGGTATGGACCTTCTGGTGAGGGGATTTACTTCACATTTCCGGGCCTTGTATGCCCGCCAGGATCCTCCAGCTCCAGAGTGGGACAATCCAATCATATTTGATTAGCCAGTACAAACACTCTACACCTTGGAGAGAAGAGTCCTAGATCCTCCGCTCACTGCGGAGGAACTGCATCGGGTGATCTTCTAGCGCCCTCCAGGAAAGCCCCAGGCCTGAATGGGTTTCCTCTAGATCTCTACAAGAAGCACTCCTCCTTCTTGATCCTTCATATGCTGACACTGCATGAGGGTGCATTTATTCAAGGGAGGCTTTCCCAAGACCTCAGGGGAGCGACGATTATGGTTATTCTGACATCTGACAAAGCCCCGGCAGACCGCTGTCATATCGTCCCATCACGCTAATTAACCTTAAGGTGAAAATTCAGGCTAAAGTGTTGGCTACACAATTAGCCACAGTTGGGGTACCAGCTCTCCCCTGTTCTTCGCTATAGTGATGGAGGCTGTGGCAGAGCTCATCCCGATGGAGGCCAGGCTTCGTGCTTTTGAAGGGAAGTGGGAGCGACAAATTGTATTTCTCTGTGTGCAGATGACATACTCCTCTACCTTCAGAGGCCCCAAGATACTGCCCCGTGGCTCATGGAGATCCTGACGATTTTGAAGGAAGCATCGGGGCTCAATGTTAATTTGGGGAAGTTGACACTGGTGATGATACGAGGAGTGGTAGACCAAGGGGTGTAGATTCTCATCTAAGTGTCCACTATCTCTGCATGACAAGGCCCTCTCTCAACACAGGTACTGGGAACTCAATATTATCCCACTGTTGGCCAGGGCATGTCGGGATATGGGGGAATGGTCCAGGTTGCCTCTGTTGATGGCGAGGCGGGGTGCGCTCTTTAAGAGGGTTTCCCTCTCTTGTTTTCTGTACCTCTTGCAGCATTATTCCCACCGCCTGCCACCCACTTTCTTTGCAGATCTGCAGGTACATATAACCCGCTTCCTGTGGGTGGGCAAAACACCTAAAGATTCCTTTGCAAAGTTTTGGTTTTCCTCATTTGAAGCAGGGTTGGGAGGGGCAGATGTTAAACTGCATTATTGGGCCTCAACATTAATGACTGGGGGGACTCAACACACAGGCTGAAGCTGGAGTTGCTGCACCCCTATGATGTACTCAAATTGCTGTATGGTAGGTCACCCCCCATTCTCTGCCACTTGTACCCCAAGTCCCCATTCAGTGCTGGTATGTGGCCCTCACCCACATGAAAGGGATGGTACCCTTATGGGGCGACTCCCCACTGGCACGGGACATGGCTGTTGGAGACTGCGGGCCTTGCAGGGTTTCATTCTTGAGACCTCATTGGTATAGCTATGCTGGGAGTTGTCTGGGGAAGAGGGGCACTTGTGATCATTCCAGGATCTGGCGGCTGAGTTTCATTTACACACTTCACAGTTCTGTAGGTACCTCCAACTGCACCATGCTTTGGAGAGCTACAGGTATTGGGCACCCCCCCCCCGAATTGTAACCCTGTAGAATGTAAGTTGGTAACGAAGGACCTGGGTAAACGGGTGTCGCACACCTGTATAAATCCCTGGTTGTTAATACGCCGCACTCCCTAATGGCCCTCTAGGCAAAGTGGGAGGAGTATGTGGGGGCCTTAATGATAAGGAGTGGTTATAGGCGAAAATGGCACCCAGAATGTTGGTTATTTCTATATGCTTTTGCCTAATACAGTTTAAGTACCACCACCGGATTTATTACTCCCTGGCACAACTTTGGCGGACGGGGCGAGCCCCGGCGCCTGAGTGTCTGCAGTGTCCCCATCCCCAGGCCTCCTTTACCATGCTGTGTGGGACTGCCTTATCGCACAA
The DNA here is from genome assembly GCF_964263255.1 of Lissotriton vulgaris. Classification (NCBI taxonomy): domain Eukaryota; kingdom Metazoa; phylum Chordata; class Amphibia; order Caudata; family Salamandridae; genus Lissotriton; species Lissotriton vulgaris. The sequence goes on along the minus strand of NC_141691.1, from coordinate 840,310,880 downwards.
GGGTACTGGAAATAGGTTAACAGCCATATTGGTCAGGTGGTGAGCCAACCATTAGCTCTGGACCCCAAAATCGTGCTGCTGGGGATCATGGATTCACTGGAAGAGTCTTGTGCCATGCAAGCCTCCATTGCTACGGCTTACATGGTGGCTGAGAGAAACCTGGCGAGGCATCGGAGGGCTGAGCTGGCACTGCCACTGCAGGAGTAAGTCAGGGGCATGTGCCACTGTGCGGCTATGGAGAAATTGGCTTGCAAAGCATTGGGTGTTCCGCAGAAATATGAGCAGATATGGGCCCCCGGCTCACTACAAAGGTCCCAGGGACTCATCATGACGTTTGTGCACACAAGGCACTCTTGTTTTCCATGACCATATGTCATTGGGATGGGGATTGTATTTTGCTTTCATTGCACTGGTTGTTACCATGTGTGTTGCCTTGGCACTTGAATGCGAGACCCTCGAGGCCAGAGTTGTATTCAATGTTGATTAAATTGTTGTGCAAAATCAATAAAATGTGTCATAAAAAAAGAATAATAAGGAGAAAAGCTAAGGAGCAAAGCGTCGAATCAGAAGCAGGGCGCAGGAACAGACAAGGACGTTACTGAATAAGGAGCAAGAAGCAGGCCCAAAGCCCACTCTAAGTGCATGTTAAAGTGCTGGAAACAATAGATCTCTTGAATAGCATAAGCCGTAAGCAGAGAGATATAAAAAGGATGGTGGCAGTCCTACAAGTATCTGCCAAGACCCTCAGATACTGGAATAAGTGGTTGATCCCCAAATCTGAACTGCCAGAAATAATCATCTTGATTTGGACTCCTTCTAAGAGATGCAGCCATTTGAGGTTGGAGAAGGGGGTGGGGATTAACATTCAACCAGGGAGGGGGGCCAGAGGTTTCTGCCCTGGGTTCCACACCCTTTGAGATATGCATGTACTCAATGTTAATGCAGACACATCACTAGGTGTAACCAAATACTTTGTTTTCTGTTTCCCATTGCACAACCTTGCCTAATTATGAAGTGATCCCTGCATTACAAACCCGAGAGGGCCCCGTGCAAATGTTTGGCCCAGGCCCCCACAAAAGCTTCTGACATGCCTGCACTGGACACTAGTCAGAACAGCTAAACTAGAAGGTTATCTCTGCCCACTGCAAGTGGTTTTAAGAATGCTACTTGTGCACCAGGAAGTGGAACACTAGACCCGCCTTGCACTCTTTGGTCACAATATTTAGCATTTGATGTAATAGAGCAAAAACAAACTAGCTGATTTGCAAGAGAAACAGGAGAAAAGGAGTACCACTAGTATGGTCCCAGCTCATAGTCCTCTTAAAATGGTAACACTCCCAGAATGCCCTGCAGTGATGCTTCCCAAGAGTGTAGATCTAAGGTAGCGGGTTATTTGTGGCAGCATCTGTGCTAAAGAAATGCCAGAGCAGGATACTTCTTTCCATATCTTCAGCAATGGCCTATAAAATGGATTAGTAATTATCAAGAAGAGGGAGCCCATAGGAAGTTGCATTCTCTTTGGACCACCACCTCTTCATATTGTAAGTAAGCCCTGAAGAAACAAATCTCCATTCTGCCCCCTCCCTAATGTTAGAAGCATCTGCCAACCAATCTCAACCATCAGTTAAAGCATCGGAAGCAATGTACATGATGAATCACAAAGTGCATTCTGGCACACTGGACTGGGGAATTAAGATGAAAGAGACACAACTTGGAGTCAGAGTGACGACTTCCTGGCCGACCATGAAGTCATCAAAAGTAACGTTTTATTGAAAGCTGATTCAGAGAGTCAATTTTAAAAACAACAATCAAACACATCTGTTTCAGAAAAATATTTCTGTCATAAATATGGTTTAATTTGATTTCATCTTCTGTTTTTACACTTTATTGAGTGTAGCCCCTGGTTGCCCTTGGCCTTCATTAGTAAAGGAGTTAGCAACAAGGTAAATTACATTCCCCTGTCCTTGTAGGCAGAATCTGTGGCAGCATTGTGTATGCCAATTAGCATGATAGTTCTTTCCACTCCTGATCTGTAGAAACCTGAGTCTGACACATGTGTTATGAAGTACTTTATATACAGCCTCATTTAATATTCATGACCTATTGTACCCCCATAGGGTCTTCAGACCTAAAAAATATTTCACATGGAAAAAGTCATGTTAGGGCCGACATCCTTGGTGTGGTACTCTACCTCGAAACTCCTGATCCCAAATGACGCAGCCTGACGCAACTCGACACAGGACTTTGCATCGTTGCGCCACGCAGCTCCTAATCGGAATCAATGCAGAGCGATCCTAACCTCACATCCAGGACATAATGTACAACTCTCAGTAGGACTAACCTGGTCCCTGTATCGGGGCCTGTGCTCCATCTCGGTCAAACTGAACATGTGACTTTGTCCTGGTCCAGCGCGACAAGATAACCACAGTTGGCACTATGTGCTTCTTGGTGCTGTTTTTACTTAAAACTTTAAAATGTAATATCTTCTGTACTACTGATTCGATTTTTGTCATTCTGGTATCATTTATGTTTTTTATTCACATTTACCCTATTATTCTAAATTGGTGTGGGTTTTTTCTTGTGTTGTGTTTTCACTTTATTAATGTTTGTGTGCTGTATTACTTCTTTACGCATTGCCTCTAAGTTAAACCTAACTGCTTTGTGCCAAGCTACCAGGGGGTTAAGCACATGTTAAGTTAGTAACTTTTTTATACGTTCACCTAGACAAGGATTGTGGTCGTTGCCCGAGTGGGGTTCAACCAATAATCCAATTTCCTACAAACTATAAACTCAAATTCTTCCACATTCTTTCGCAAATTGCCATTCGCAAATAAGGAATTGCTTCCCATTCCTTCATATGGGCCTAGAGGCCCATAGGAATCAATGGAAATTGCATGCGCAATTTGCAAGTACCAAATAGGTACTCGCAAATTGCGCATTCAATTTCAAGGTTTGTGCAACGGTGCCAAAAAGACACATGTTGCACACACACATGCCCCAAGGACATGCATGTGTGTAACATTGAACTTTCAAAAATGCACTTTTGTGCCTTTTTGAAAGTTCTCGCAAATTACCATCAACTTTGAATTGATGGTAATTTGCGTTTCTTAATTGCGGAATCGCTACTTTTTTGGGGTTGTTGCATTGCATTTTGGGAATTGCAATTTGCGATTCCCTAAATGCAATCACAATTTAAGTAATCGCAATTTTAGCGATTATTTAAATAGAAAAATTTTTGCATTTGGGATGATGCATCCCAAATGCAAAAATTGCAGTCGCAAAGGGGCAGATTCTGCAAATCTGCCCCTTTGCGACCTCAATTTACAATGATGCATGTGGCCCTAAATACCTAACTTTGCACTGTCTACTTGCACAGTTAAAATATCACTGCACAATAGAATCCTTCCATCTGTATAACCATGGTTGACCATAGGATTGTGAAACCCAAGAAACATATCCGTGGATTAAGTTACTGAAACAAGAGCAGTTGGACACTTTAGGATGATGATGAAGGAAAAACTCAGCATGGACTGCCTGTTGGGCAAACAAACAAGTTGAACTCGGGATAGAGGATATTGTGTTTTTTTTTAAGAAAAAGGCCATCTCGTAGAATCTTAGGAGGAGGAGACCTCTGACGGAGAGCTGCAGTTGAAAGGAGTACCTAAAACTCAAATAGGGCAACAGATGCCCTGCTCCTACAGGAAAGGAGACTGGGCACCTGGATGTGCCCAGTCATTGGTGATAGGGAGTCTACCTAACAACAGCTGCTGGCTGCAGAAAGTTCCAGAAGAGTTCTGTTCTACACGTAAAGGACTGCATGATATGTGCAGACTAGCAGTAAAGCTGCTCGGCACTTCTCAGATATAGGAGAAGATGGGTTGCTTTATAGTTTGGCATCAGATCCTGAGACAGGTGTTAGCCAAAGACTGAATGTCTCACAGTGCCAAGGAAGCATCCTGTGAGATCTAGTCCAGAATGTACCCCTAGGAAGACACATTGCTGTCACAAAAGCAAGGAACAAGCTGCATCCTCTTTTCTATTGGCCTGTATTGTCCTAGATGCAGAGAGATTTATTGGCCCTACCTAACTTTCCAAATTAGCCGTCGGTCTGATGGACCCTTAACGGCTCAACTTGTGCTACAGCCAGTGGTTGGGGGGGTCTCTGTGAGAGTGCATACGTTAACATTCTCACTACAACTACCTTAGGCCAAACAGGACTATCTTCAGTATGTTCAAAGGCACTTGGGCTCCAGGGTGTGATAAGGGAAGGGCATCCCAGTTACAGCGCTCTTATAATGCACAACCTTGAGAAAAGAGCTGTGTTCCATCCTTGGATTTGAGCTCTTGGTACACTTCCTATAAAAATGAGACCACAAATACATTCTTCTCATTAACCATAGAACCAAATACCCTCCTGCAGTGCCCTTGAGCAGATGCACTGCCCATTGGGATTTTCCCTTGTTTTCTTCTTAAGGAAAGTTGTCTATGATCACTGGAGTATTTTATAGTCATGTACATGAAGTACATGTGCAATGAGCGTGATGTGATCTTCTAGTTATATTCAACTTAAGACAACGTCTTGATGGAATGCTTCTACAAGCGTCTGAAGAGTTTAATGAACACCTGAGTAGAAAGTGGACATCTTCCTGCGGGCTTCGCAGGTAGAAGTCAATTGACTATTGGGAGAGGCCACAGAAAACAATCGGTTTAAGTCCATCTGAACATCTTTTGCCATCACATGGGAAGCGCCTTCACTTTGGTGAAGGAGGGAAGGGAAAGCATCCAAAGGTTCACTACTCTAGATGTGATGGTGTCAGAAAACAGCTGCAATGGAGACATAGGCAGCATACGTTTTGCATAAGAGGAATACAAATTACAGTTATAAGTCAGCCCTGAGTCTAAAAGAACAGAAACATACAGTCCCTAGTACTTCTTTTAGAGTGGCTGTTGATTTTTACCAGGACTGTCGGTCACAGGTCCACTTGCTCTGTGGTGGTGTTGTCTTTTCATGTCCGCATGATGAGTTTCTTCAGTGTAGGGTGGTTTTTGCATTGCGGGCAGTGAATATCTTGCAGACTACTGTGCAGCGCATGCTGTTCTCTTCTGGAACTGCTACATGTTCCACGCTCCATTCCAGAATCATTTGTATCATTTAATCCATGCCAGGATTTTCCATTTGAGAATGATTCTTTCTTTCCCTAAATATCCTAATCAGATTCAATTTGGTAGACAAGTATTAATTACTGTTCTTTCTAACTACTTCCAGGTTAATGGACACTTTCCCTATAAAAATAGGTCAGGTGGGTTCTTCTCTGTATTTCAACTTCGCTTGTTTCCTTTGCTCATCCATCGGAATCCAGCCAGCTATCCTCTCTCCAGGAATCATGTACCTTTGCATTCCACTGGAAGTTCTACTCCTGGTGGCCTATATAATTCAAGAATGGTTTTTATTGATTTCGTTTTCTCTCTTTCTTCGGTTCAAGATCTATTTCAGCTTATTTCTTTTTCTGTTTTGAATATGGATATAAGAGTTGACCTTGGAAGGGGTAGGTCATATTTTCAAGAAAAGAAAAAGTACCTTCGAATGTGACCAAGAAAGCTGGACCGTGACAATTGGGCTAAATTCTGTGTCTAAGAAAGAAGATGGCCTAGTTGATGGAAGGGGTAAATTATGAGCTCCATGCAAGCCAAGAACGTATGAGTGACTGGCATGACCATAAGCCTAACAATTCTGATTACTAGGTTGTTCAGTTAGTTCTGACTCTCAAACAGATTAGTGGTCTTACTCTGATAGATATTTGATGTGGCTCTCTGAAGATGATCAAAGAGGTAATTTGCCTGATTATTGTTTGTGCCAGAAGAGTTTACCAAATGCATCATCTGAAACGTACCAGCAGAGGCATTAATTGTTGTGGCCATTGACCAGGTCGAGGAGGACAGTGATCCTCACTTTGATTGGCTACCTAAATCAGAAAAGGAGACCTCATTGAAGGGGGTTAAAGTTTAATTCATTATGGTATCAGCATAACAAAAAGAGTGCAGAATGATCCTGAGTATCCTACCTATTCTTGCAGGATGCTTGGTCGAATTCATCTGCACACATGGCTTGGATATACCGGGAGCAGTCTTGCTATTAACCCCTTCGATGCTGATGACGAGCTTAGCTCGTCATCAGTACGGCGCTCGTATGCTGATGACGAGCTGAGCTCGTCATGTAACGCGGTATTTTAAAAAAAGCCGCACACAGCGGGAAAAGCCGCCGCAGCGATGCAGATAAAAACAAGATTTACCAGATGTCAGGCAACATGCAGGACTAATGTCACTTGAGTTGCAGAAATCAAGGTCAAGGTGGCCCAGATGTCTGCTCAAGAAGATGTGGAACACTCACAACCCTCAGCCTTATCAACACTCTGACCAAGGTTGCTGTCTATTGTATTCTTTGTGTTGTACACTATTGTGATTCACACTCTTGCATGTTAAGTCAGTCATTCTACTACGCACTATGATAGATGCAGCTTAATTTATTCATTGTTGTCTTAAATCACACTTAAATTATTCCAGCAGTCAGGCAAACACTTGCTCAGTTGGAATTGGAAAACTCCTAAACCTTAAGCTGACAAGCCTGCTGACAAATAGGGAGTCACAAGGTTCTTGCCCTTGTTTAATTTGACCAGTGGGTATTGCTGGATTTCACTTCCATATAGTGTCAGGGAGATGCTGCCATTATACACCTCTGCACATCTCTAACATTATGGTTTCCCGCTTCGCCGGTAGTGCCGCATTAAGGAGGCAGCAGTTCCCGCTCCAGGAGGAGCATTGTGAAACCCCCAGCAACCCGCAGCAACTCCGCACGGGACTCCACTGACCAGGAGCCCGTGCGTAAACACCAGTGCACGGAGGCACGCCCACCCGCCCACCGGCCTTCAAAACAGCTTGCTGGACCCGCAGGAGCGGGCCCCGCTTCGCCGGTAGTGCCGCATTAAGGAGGCAGCAGTTCCCGCTCCAGGAGGAGCATTGTGAAACCCCCAGCAACCCGCAGCAACTCCGCACGGGACTCCACTGACCAGGAGCCCGTGCGTGAACACCAGTGCACGGAGGCACGCCCACCCGCCCACCGGCCTTCAAAACAGCTTGCTGGACCCGCAGGAGCGGGCCCCGCTTCGCCGGTAGTGCCGCATTAAGGAGGCAGCAGTTCCCGCTCCAGGAGGAGCATTGTGAAACCCCCAGCAACCCGCAGCAACTCCGCACGGGACTCCACTGACCAGGAGCCCGTGCGTGAACACCAGTGCACGGAGGCACGCCCACCCGCCCACCGGCCTTCAAAATAACATCAGTTTGACGCAGCGCGGGACGCAGCGCGGGACCAACGCCGGACAAAGACCGGACAAAGGGCGGACAGTCTGTGACAGTCCGGGACAGGCAGGGACTGGGCTGGGATATACAACTAAGGTACTGTGTGATTTGCCTGTAACTAACAGTGTGGGGTAGTGATCCGGAGTTATGGGGAAACGGAAACTGATAGAAGACTCTGGCGAATCAGTAGGCGGGGCACTAAAGGATGGGAAAAAAGCAAAAAAATGTAAAGTTAAATCTAAGCGAATGCCTAACGCAGGAGCCAATTGTGTCATGGATCGAATAGATGATCTGATACAAGACTGTGGGGATATACTGACTCAAGCACCTAAAATTGCTGAGAAACCTGATGACGGGACTATAAAAATAGGGTCTGATCTGCACAATAGGCAGGAAAAGGGTGTGGTGAAAATTCCAGACATGTTTTTGGGGAAATCTGTAGTGGGGACAGGGGTTAACATTGTACCTAATGTTGAGAATGAGTCACGTGTTGAAAAACCGAATCCACCTGTAGAATCTGATGCTAGTATTCTGGACTTGGAGCCCTTATTCAGTTGCAACAGGTTCTCTGTTTTGTCACAGATAGGGAATGAGGACTCAGTAGGAGTCCCGTTGACTCCTACCATTATTGAAAATTCCATATCTGTGCCTGGCCATACTGATGCTCCAGTGCCCCCCGAGCATACAACCAGTTCTCTTTGGGTAATTATTAAACAACTGTGTGGTATGGTGGAGACGTTGCAAGTCAAAATTGATCTCCTGACTGTCACAGTTAATGCCCAAAAAGATTCATCAGGACAAGGTACATCCAACCAAATAAAACCTCGATTGACAGGCCCAGTGATTAACAGCGCGGCTGGAGGAAAGATCTGTGCTCCGCCTGCTTCCTTGCCAGCTACTCCACTTATATCCAGCTTGTTGTCAAGGAAAGAAAGGGGGAATACCCACTCAATAGACAATCCGCATGTAAGGGGGAATAGTTTGTTAAAGTCGCCCAAAAGTGTGTCCACAAAACATAATATCTCACAAGTGGACAGGAATAGAAAGGGTGAGAACAAAAAGGAAAATTGGCAGCAAGAGCTAAGGTTGAGTTCCCTTAAGCCATTTAGTCTCCATCGAAATGGTCACAGTAATTACACACAGGCGGTTTATATGGTGAACGTTCCTAAAATACCTATGGGACGGGACCATGAGACTCCGGATTCCTTAACTAATAAGACAATCCATTGGATTAGGCATATCAGGGGGTGTAGGTCTGTTATCAGGGAGGACATCTTAAAAACCTCTAGAATTACATCTCCTGGCATCACCTATGATTGCATTGAGGTAGTCCTAAAAAACCCGAAGATAGCAGAGGGCTTGCTAGCCCTGGAATATAGAACTTGTTCCCCAGACAACTCCCGGATACAAATGAGAACACAACCCTATCAGAGTAGGATACTGGCAAGAGAACCGATCGAGAGGAGTTTAGACATGCCTAATTCTGGTTTGGACAGTAACGATTGACTCCAGACCCAGAATGGTGAAGCATCATTAAGGGAGACAAGTAACGACGAGGTCCCAAACTATGCACTAACTGTAATGAACCCAACCTTCCCCAACACAGAACCCCCACTCTTAGGGTTGCTAAATGCACAGAATAAAGTACCAGACACCATTGAGGATAACAATATATCTATAAATCCCCCTGTTCCTACCGGGACACTTCTTTCCTGGAACATTGCCGGACTGAGAACGAAAATGGACTCCCCAGAGTGGGCTTCTTTTATCAGCCGGCATGAAATATGTTTATTCCAGGAAACCTGGGCTCTAGAGCAATTGCATTTCCCGGGATATTTAAATTATGGAGTCCTAGCAGAAAAAAAAGGGAAAGGTCGCCCGTTTGGCGGCCTGGCGATCTGGATCAAACAAGACCTCGCTGTAATGGTTAAGGTAATTCCTTCCAAGCACAGGGATCTCCAGGTCCTTTTGCTGGAGTTTGCGAAACGAGACCCTATTCACATATATAATGTTTATGCAAGAAGTACCGGGGGAAAGAACTCGGAAATTTTACCACTTCTAGAGGAACATCTAGAAAGTAATTCTCTCCACCCTACCAATATTATTATAGGGGGAGATTTTAACGTAACTTTCGAACCTCTCCTGAACGACAATTGGGACCTTTTAGACAAAGAAGATAGAGCATGGGGGGTCCCCAAACTGGATTTAGCACCCATTAAAAGATGGACCCAAATTACTATTCAACTTAACTCTCTCTGCCTAAACAAAGGACTCAGATCTGCCAACGGTAGAACACCGAGTGATAAAGGGGGAGCTAGTACATTTAAGACTGGCCCCCGGCAGAGTAGAATAGACTATATTCTTGTCAGCCTGAGTCTGTGGAGGCATCTGCAGGATATGCAAATTATAGACAGAGTAGAGAGTGATCATAATCCCCTATCGGTTAAAATATCTTATTGGGAATCACCAGCTGCGTCAGAAAGGGTGTCTGATGCCGCTACCCAGGCGGACGTCGTTATCACTAACGATATGCGTCACGTCCGCTGGACCAAAGTCATAGTCAATCAGGAGAACGTAGAATTTATAGCTGATAAGCTTATTCAGGCAACAAATGATTTGAAGGGGGCAGTGAGTGAGGAGCGTCCCACTATTGGAAACGATAGTGGAACCAGGATACATGAGGCTTTTTTTAAGGAACTACGAACAGTGTTTGTCAAGCCTTCCCCAAAAAGTGGTTCTTGTAAACAATTCTCCCCATGCTGGTATTCAGTGGATTGCAGGCAGGCTCGCCTGGAGCTAGGTAGAGCCCTTAAAAATGGCTCGAGTATAGATGTTCGTGTAGCGAGGGCAGCATATAAATCGGCCATTTATAAATCAAAGCGTTTGTGGGATGAGCAGAGGTGGGCAGACCTGCAGGAAGCAGGACAACATAAAGACCCTCGAAAGTTCTGGAACATCTATAGGAATGGTATGGATAGTAACATTGATAAACCACAGAACTGGGTTCCGCAGGACAAATGGGTATCCCATTTTAAACCTCAGTTTGCGATGGCAGCAGGGCAAGATTCCTCTGCAAAGGTGTCTTCTACACCTTTTTTTGAGGATCCTTTTACCCTGGGGGATGTTCAGCTGGCACTAGATAACGTTGTTCCTGGTAGAGCGCCAGGAATAGACGGCATCCCAGCTGATTTATTTCTACAGGATAGGGATTCTTGGGGGCCATATATATTACTATTGGCAAATGCAGTGGCAAGGGGAGCATCGGTCCCCTTCTCATGGAAAGGGGCCGAAATAATTCCAGTCTACAAGAAGGGGGACAAATCCCAGCCTGGAAATTATCGACCAATTAGTTTGATCGACACTACCCAGAAGATCATTGGTAGGCTTATTTTAAATAAGGTTCAGGACTGGGAAAGGGAGCATAGCATTTTGTCTCACTTGCAGGCTGGTTTTCGAACTTGCGTTAGCACGGTCGACCAAGTTATGCATTTCACTATGCTATACTGGAAGACCGTCCTAATTGGCAAAGGCAGCCTTTATGCTGCCTTTATAGATTTAAGGGCAGCGTTTGATCTGGTCCCTCGCCATACACTATGGAAAGTACTTAATGAAATGGGAATGCCAGGGGAACTTTTGTCTTTAATAAGTAAGCTCCACCAGGAGAACTTTGCCCAGATTAGGTGGGGTGGTCCCGGTAATGTTACACCACAGTTCCCGGTAGAAACAGGTGTCCGCCAAGGTTGCGTCCTGGCACCAACATTATTTTCTTTATATATAAATGATGTTGCAAAAATTTTAATTGATTCTAATGTTGATGCTCCTATTCTCGCTGGGGGTAAAATCCCCATATTAATGTTTGCAGACGATTGTCTTATAGTTTCTAAAACCCCGAGCGGGTTACAGAAGGCTCTGATAATTTTCGAGGATTTCTGTGTCGCCCGTGGTTTGGAAGTTAATGTTCTCAAATCTAAGTACATGTCTTTTAATGCTCCTAAAGCCAACAGGGGAACTGTCCATATGAGTAGCGGCCCACTCGAGAAGGTTCAGGCATTTAGTTATTTGGGTATCTGTATTCAACAGGACCTCTCCTGGAGGCAACAGATTGATTTGGCTACCCTGAAGCACCGCCAACTTTCAGGAGCTTTGACTATAGAGCATTCTAGGTCCTTGACCAAACCAATAAGTCCGGTGTTAGCGGTTTACAATGGCAAGGTAGTTAGTTCTACTCTTTATGGTGTGGAAATGTGGGGAAATGAAAGGCTAAAGGGGATGACTGTTTCCGAAAACTCATTTCTCAGGAAACTAATAAGGTTACCACAAAGTACCCCATTGAATCCCCTGTTTTATGATATGGGTATATCACCAATAGCCCTAATCGCATCTTTGCGCCCTATATTATATTGGCGGCGTATTTGGACTACACCTGAACTGGAAACATACACCAGTGGGCTGCTGGACGTGATAAATAGCGCTGGTTCCCGGAAAGTTAAATGGCTGGGACACATTCAACATCTTTTGATTGAGCTAGGACTAGGCGAACTGTGGAAGGACCCATTGCACGCCAGGTTCCCACCGAAGAAGACGTTAAAGACTTTGTATTGGAACTTGGTGGCTACAAAGATTTTTAGTACTACTCCTTCACAGTCTCTTACAGGTCTATTCTTAGAAATCAAAGATTGTCCCAAGCTCGAGGACTTCTGGGATGTCATTACGAAACCTCTTGACCGAAAGCTCTACTTTCAGTTAAGAGTGGGAAGTCTCCCTATAAGGGCTTTCTCAAATAGATGGTCCTGTGGGGGCAAGGTGGCTTGTCCAGCTTGCACAGATGTTACTGAAACTGTTGGTCATCTTTTGTTCGAGTGCCCATTGTATGCAGCGCCGAGACCGAAGTGGCTAAAACCGATGTGTAGGTCATTGGGAACAAGGAAAGGAATGTTTGCAGTTAGACTTATCCGGACCAGTCCTAATATGTCTGTGTATATAGCCGTGGCGAAATTCTTAGGATGGGCATGGTCGATTAGAGCCCGACTTTTGAATGAATAACACATTACATAAAGTCGCAGGCTAAGTACCCCTGTTGAGAGTAATATTTTGTACATTTGTACAGTTTTTGTAATGATTTTACCTATTTATTTATGATATTTATAGTTTGATTTTATAATGGTTTTATCTTGGTTTTAATACTAAAGGTTTACACATGTACTTTTATTATTGAACTTGCTTTTATGACAATTGTCGAATAAAGCTGACTTGACTTGACTTGGTTTATTACAAATGGAAGTCACTTCACTGACCAGAACCCTCAGATTGTTGAAGGGTCATAGAGACTGAGAACTCCATGTCTCAGTAACACAAGGCAGATATGACACATGCTGACAGGTATTTGAAGGTCTTCGCTGTCTGTTGTGTCTTTTTGAAAGGGGCACACCCCGCCAAAGAAATAGTACCTGCTATGTCTATTCTAGCAACATGCTAAAGGAATGAAACTGCTCAATTGATGCAGAAAGCTATGTATACTGTCAGCTTAACGTTTCTGGTTAATCCTGTATTTTCTCCCCAGTGCATTCAACATCTCCAAGCTCCTTCAAGGTGTTCCCTGTTTTCATCGTGCTCTATGAAAGGGGGAGTACAATCAAGGATGCACCCAAGATAGCTGCTCCCTGATCAAGCTTTGGGAGGCACCATGATTGCTGGCCCGTTCACCCTACATAGAGGGCTTGCATGGACCCTGTGTGGACATCTTGGCATGACCCTGATGACCCTGGCAACTGAAGAGGCTCCTTACTGCCCACTGAACTAAAGCAGCATGTAAGCACTGGAGAACACTGCCATTGGCCCAGGGGTACCATATAAAGGAGAGAGCAGAAGTGGTGCGCAGAGACCCAAGAAGGCCGTAAAGGGAATGCAAGCCATACCTTGCACCAACTGAAGAGAGGCTGAGCAGGAAGCAGCTGATGAATGAGAAGGGGCTGCTGTGCAGAGTTGTGTTAGGCTGGGGGTGATAAGGAAAACCTAAATGTGCACATTGCACAAAATACACAAAGCAATACAGAGACAAGTGAAGTAACAGCACCATCAAAACGTGCTTGAAAGAGTTGGAAAAGATAAATTACTTTGCTAAATTGTTATAACACTTATTAATAGATTTTCATAACAAGATTGCTTATGCAATGATGCTTAATTTTTCACGTACTTATGAAAACTAATGAATCTAATGATGAGTCCTAACAGTTCTATTGCCTTTCATTGCAAATGAATTACAATTAGATTGTAGTGCAATTAGATGATAACATTTCCTAGGAAGTTGAAACTTACAGCAGTGATTGCAGAGATCTTAATGATTTTAAAATTCTAGAATCAATTTTGGTAAAAATGTTTTCTAAGAATACTTTACATGTAACGATGTTGAAACATTTGTAGAAGTAGACCGTAACTGACGCTAATCAACCTCGTGTAATAATACATTGGTGAAACTATTATTATTATTCTTTTATTTTGAAATAATGATTTGATGCATTATGTTTGATTTCAATTCAACATAATTCATTTAGAACAGATGTATGCATTTTATATTGAATAACTCCCTTGATCTAAATTCATTGTAGAGAAAATCTGCAAATCCTTTCAGAATATCAAGTTCTGCTTCTTCTATTCTGTGTCGCAGTAGCAAAGCTTTTAGTTTGCATTCTTGTGGTTAATGTTAATTTCTTTAGGAGATTGGGTCTTCCAATTACAATACTTCACTTTTACAGTATGGTCCTGAGAGTAGTGTATTTGAACCTTATTTCAAATGTGTAAGTTAGTCAACATTTAATGGTCCTCACTGGGTGACTAACGTTTGTGTTTTATACATCCTAATTTCTAACTCTCATATATGTGGAGAACGATCCTTCAGAGGACTATTCGTCTCTGTGGCTAGGCTAATGCCTAAATTTATCTAGCTGTAGGGGGTTTAGTGCAGTTAGAGGAATAGATTTGTTCTGGTGAAGGTAAAGTTACAATTTAAAATATTTATATTGCTTAAGCTGGATCAATGGTCTGTTATGCTGCAACTGCCCCTCCTGTCTGTCCAGTATGGTCAGCTTGCTGCCTTTGCCTGTTCCCCCTCTGTTCCCTGTTGTCCACATGCAAGGTCCTGTCCCCTCCCTATTGCTTTCTATGGTTCACTGTACTGCCCTGCTATCCCACTTGCCATGTGTAGTTTATTGTGCTGCTGCAACCCTGGACGCCTTCCCTGTGAGGTCAGTTTGGTGCCCTGCCCATCTGCCTCCTGCCCTCTGTTATCAGAGTCTATGTCCCTACGCCATTCCTCCTACTCAGGTCTTTTGGCATCTATGGTTGTACTGCCACAGCCTCTTCCGTCTGCTCTCAATGATCTGTTATATTGCCACAGCCTCTCTTATCTTTCCTGCATGATTTTATTGTTGCCCTGCCCACCTCTTACCCCGCTCTCCATGGTCCATTGTGCTGCCAGTGCCCCTCCCGCCTGCCCAGCGTGGTCAACTTGTTGCCTCTGCACCCCCCCCACCTCAATTATCTTATTTTGTGCCCCTGACCTCTGCCTCCCAACAGTATTCTAATGAACTAAATTGCTAACATTCTATATTTATTTCAAAAGTGTGGCATGCCTGATGTCTTCTTGATGTAATCAAAAGTGTAATACCTAAAGCATTTCCTTTAAAAATTATGAAAATGAAAGGTTCTTATTCCCATAGAAATCATGGTTAGTGCTCTAAAAACTAAAATGAGGACATGTTTTTTGATTTCTCAAATAGCGTCAAAACATTTTTAAATGATTTGCTATCTTTATGTTTATTTATCCAGTTGATCACTTTATTATATGTTACACTTAGGAGAGAGGATGTGGCGTTATGGACAGAGCAACAGACTTTGCAACTGGGCAGCCAGGTTAGAGATTCAGCGTCAGCTCGACAGCCTGTGATTCTTGGCAAATCACTTAATCTGCCCACACGTAAAACCAAAATGAAAGTGTCCTTGTGTAATGTAACTGATGCTCATGTAGAGCACGCTGATACCTTCGAGTCAAGTCTGCGCTATATAAAACTGCAAGAAAACACACAAATTAAGTGTTTTGGAGACTGCTGTCATCTGGCTATTCTTTTGGGTGATAACTGTGCTACATTTGGGCTCTTTTGTCTCTGTTGAACATCTTGAGAAACTTATTTGTTATGAAGCTCTCTAATTTCCTCATTTTCCGTAGTATCCTCTGTAGAAAATGCTTTCAGTTTTCCACTTCGATTCCATCAAGATGGCGTTCAGATGTGTCACACTTCTGGCATGAATTCAGAATTTTAGCACTCTAATTGTTCTTTAGAACACTGTAGTAAAGCTGCTGATCACAAGGGAGTTAACTGGCAGTCTGCTGCAGATGTTGAAAGTGCATGTTTCAGTCTGCAGGTCAGAATGTTTTAATAAAATAGGAAAGGAAGATATTTGAGAACTCACTCAAAGCTTGTTGTCACAGAGTTTCAACTGTTGCTGGTGATATCAAAACACAGGACGAGTGGTGGCATGTGCCTGACAGCCCGGTTCCCCTCCTTTCTCCACAGACGGAGGAATCCCCGGGCTGGTGTTCTCTACAGGACGTGTATTCCCCTGACTAAAGTGAATGGACTCTTTATGAGCCATTGTTGAATTCATTTGGGTGGACTTTTTCCCGTACAGTAGTGTTATTTTCCCCTGACGTCTGCCCACATTCGTTGCAGGGGGCCCCTTTTTCTATTGGCGTGTATTCCCCTGAGTCCGTGAACAGCCCTTTTAACTGGAACCTGCATCCGGATAACCCTGCCCCCTGGCCGCGCCTCATCAGCCCCAATCCAATTGAAGACGGGGAAACCGAGAACAAGACGGGGGAACCAGGAATGTGCTGGACGAAGGAGAACCCGGATTGGGAGGAAAAAGACGGCATCAAAGACGCAGTGTTTCCAGTTCATGCAGCCAGAAGAGAGGTGCCAGAGACGTCAGGAGATCCTGGAGGCCAATGTCCCCATTCTTAACCGAGCCACGCTCCAGGAGGAGCGTGGCTTTCACAGGTGCGTGCACGGGTTTCTGGGTGGGTTTGGAGGTGGGAGAAGGTCGGCGGTAAAGTGCCCAGCGAGTCCGTGAATCCCTGAACCATCCTGACCACCCTCCCCTCTCACTTGGTCAGCCCTTCCTGTACTTCTCGACCACACCAGGTGTAGGAGATGCATGAAAGTGTTTCCTATATGCAATTTAAGAATTCGCAATTATTTACGAATTCCTAATTTGCGATTGCATTTAAGGGATCACTGAAAGAATATCGATAACAAAAATATAGACTTACCAAAATATCGAGTTAAAAATATAGAATGCAAAAATATCGACTCCCTATCTCCAAACAGGTAAGTACAACAATATCGAATCAAAAATATAATTGTAAAAAATATAGTCAAAATATCGAATTTTGTAATTGTATTAAAATTTATTGAAAATTAATGAAATAATAAATATCATTAACTTAAACATATTTAAAATACTTAAATAACCTTAAAATTAATAATTAATGTAACTTAAAAAATTTTTTTTTAAATGTTTTAATACATATAAATATATATATATATATATATATATATATTTTTTTTTTTCCATTGCCGGTTCCTTTTGCCACTTAGACAGCGCTCAAAACGGGTGCGGCGCCCTGCAGCTGAACCACGCTGCTAATATATTCTCCACAGCTCCCTCGCAAAGGAAACAAATGGGTCGCACTCCACGGGTTATCTTTTGCAGTTTTTTTTATTTTTTCATTACATTCCACAGGCAGATGTTACGATCTACGCGTTTCGGTATTTCAAATACCTTGCTCACGATCAACCGCTCACTTGACTCCCCCTCCCTGATATACTGCATTACATTGTATTCAATACATCACTTCCTGTTAGGGGTTTGTCAGTGCCTCTAAGCTTTATGGGACATGTAGTTTTTTACCATGGTGTTGACATTACTCCATATTTGCCCAATTTTTACCACATTTCACATCACATTAATTGCGAGTTAAATTGTGACACACTGGTGATGTTAGGATCCCTCAAGTGGGATTTGTTGATGGTATTTTATGTTAATTTTTGGTAACTGATTTAGTTCAATTAGTACATAAGCAGTTGCAATATCTACTCCTGATATTTTCCCTCTAGTGGGATGACATTATGTATTATAGAAATCATTATTTAAACACAGTGCATTGGGTGTCTCTAATTATTTAGAGTTAGACTTGTATTACTACATAATGTGATGCTTTCCAGACACCAAATATTCACCAAATTACTTTTTCAGGTTCATATCATAGTGTTAAAGCCCTGCTTATGAAATTTTACCATTATTAACATTTCATTTTCATCATTACATTTTTTTTTTTTTTTTTTCCCCTCATGTTGACACCAGTCATGATGCTTTGGGTATATATTGGGCACTAAACAATTTATCAAAGCGAAACTCTCACAAATGTATGTAAAGCTCTTCAGACTGATTCCGCCCGTAGGGCGTTAAGGTACGTAGGTTTAGGATGTGGCGGGATTCCTTTTGTCTCAGGAGCCTTTCTCTGTCTCCCCCTCTTTCTTTCTTGGGGACACTTTCCAAACCAAAGAACTTTAATTGGCTCCAGTCACTTCGATGAAACAGTTCCATGTGTTTAGCTATCGCATTAGCCTTGTCTTTATGGATGGTAGCACGAACGTGTTCAAGAATGCGTTTTTTCAGTTCACACACTGTGCTGCCCACATACCTCATGGGGCATGGGCATCCACGACATAGACAACATGTGCTGTTTTGCATGTAATCAACTCCTTTATCTCCCAGTTCTTTTTGTTTGACATTTGTACTTGTTTGGTCGGTTTGGCAATCTGACACACCTTACAGGCATAGCATTTCACAAACCCCGTTGTTTTTAGCCATTCCTCCTTTTTTGTTTTCTTAAAATGGCTATGGATCAGATGATCCTTGAGGTTCTTTGCCCTTCTGTAGGTGATCGTTGGATGTGATCCTACAATGTCTTTCACTGTTTCATCCAATTGAAGTATTTTCCAATTGCGTTTGAGGATGTCGGCAATTCTTTTGCTTTCATTTGAATAGTTCATTATCATGCGTATGGGTTCTGATTCCTCTGTGGATTTTTTGGATTTTCTCTGGAGACATTCCTCTCTGCTTTTTTGGTCTGTTCTTTCCCAGCATTTTTTCACTATGCCATTGTTGTATTTGCGTTTTTTGAATCTCTCCGAGGTTGCAGTGCTGTGTCTTTCCCACTCTTCGTTTTCGCTGCAAATCCTTCGGATTCTCAGAAATTCCCCGTAAGGGATACTGCTGATCAGGGATTGTTGGTGGAAGCTGGTTGCTTCTAATGTAGAGTTGGTGGCAGTACATTTACGATGCAATGTTGTGTGTATTTGGTGCTCTCGTATGTAGATCTCCGTGTCCAGAAATACAATCCTCTCATTGCTTATTTCATAGCTGAATTTGAGGTTTGGAATGCTGTTATTCATGATGTCGAAGTATCTCTGGAATTCTTCTTTGCTGCCATCCCAGATGATGAGTAAATCATCTATATATCGAGTCCAGCTTATTACTTTGTTCAACTCTGATTCATTGCTGTTGCTCCAAGCGATTTCCTTCTCCCACCATCCCATCGCTAAGCAGGCATAGCTGGGACTAAAGGAAAATCCCATCGCCGTCCCGCTGTTTTGGGAATACAGTTCATCCCCGAACATGAAGATGTTTCTGGTCAGGCAAATCTGGATCATATCCAAGATCATTTGGTTATGGTTTGCAAATTCCATTTTTCTTTCTTTAAGGAAATAGTTGCACGCTGTTAGGCCCATGTCATTCCCTATGTTGGTATAAAGGGAGATGACGTCCATGGATACCAGATAGTATGTGTCTTGCCATGGGGTATTTTCAAGTTTCCTGAGTAGATCACTCGTGTCTTGTATATAGGAATCCAGGTCTAATACAAACGGATTTAGAAAGTGATCGATATAGTTGGCAATGGGTTCCAGGAGTGAGCCTTTGGCAGATAGGATTGGGCGTCCCGGGGGCATTTTTGGATGTTTGTGCAGTTTAGGTAAGAAATATATGGTTGCAGTTACTGGATGCGCCACCGTTAGATATTTTCTTTCTTCTTCGTCAATTAAGCCCTTGTCTGTCCATTCTGACAATCTCACGTCCACCATTTCTTTTATTTCCATGGTGGGGTTTTTTCTCAGTTTGTCATAGTACTTTGTGTTTCTTAATTGACGGTGCGCTTCCGTGATGTATGCCGTTTTCTCCAGTATTACCACATTTCCGCCTTTATCGGCCATTTTTATTTCAATTTGATTGTCTGCAGCAAGCTCCACGAGTGCCTTCCTCTCCAATTCTGTTAGATTGTCCTTGTATTTTGTGTTTTTCAGTTTATATAAGTCTTGGGTTACAGCCTCCTGAAAAAGATCAATTTTGTTTCCAGGGGCCAATTGAGGATAAAACTTAGATTTAGGTTTCATCCCGCTCAGTCCCGCACCTGTTTGTGCACAAGCTTCTTCCAAGGGGATGTCATGGTTCACATCATCGTTCAGGTTTATCAGGGTTAGCAGGGCCTCCGAATCTTTTACTGATAAAGCTGTGTCCCTTTCCTGTATGGGAGTCTTATTAGTCTTTCCGGTTTTCTGTTTTTCAGCAAAGTATTTGGCTAGCTTTATCTTCCTAATGTAGAGGTAAAAGTCTATCCGAACTTGGGCTAAGTCCATTTTATTCATTGGACAGAAGTTGATTCCCTTTTTCAGAAGTTGTTCTTCTGTTGTTGATATTGCCCTTTTGGATAGATTGACCACCTGAAATGGAGAAAGAGCTTGCAACACTAAAACTAAATGCCGATATGACAAAGTTCAAGGAAGAACTGGAATTACAAATTGAAAAACATGAGGATACTGTGAGAGAACGCAAACATCAAAAATTTATCAGGGATGCAACAGACTACGCAGAAGGTCGAATCTTCTCGTTTTCAAAAAAGTTTGACCAAATGAGACAGCAAGTATTGAGCACGAGCTCCATAAGCTTATCAAGCAGTGCATCTTCCCTGATATCGGAAAACAACGAAGGAGAGCCTGGAACATCGTCCGCAATGGGACAGCAGCCTTTTTTAGGGGACATGCGACTGGTACTGCACCAAAAACAGTGGGAGCAGAATCTACCCCCTCGCCAACAACAAAGAGGGAGAGGGAGAGGACGCAAATGGCCCCAAAAAGACCAAAAAGGAGAGGAAAAAGGAGCAAAAAGCAACGAAGGAACAAAAGTGGGGACAGAAACGCGCAGTATGCGGAGGAAGATGAACCCATAGAGGACGAATTACAGGTGGTCAATCTATCCAAAAGGGCAATATCAACAACAGAAGAACAACTTCTGAAAAAGGGAATCAACTTCTGTCCAATGAGAAAAATGGACTTAGCCCAAGTTCGGATAGACTTTTACCTCTACATTAGGAAGATAAAGCTAGCCAAATACTTTGCTGAAAAACAGAAAACCGGAAAGACTAATAAGACTCCCATACAGGAAAGGGACACAGCTTTATCAGTAAAAGATTCGGAGGCCCTGCTAACCCTGATAAACCTGAACGATGATGTGAACCATGACATCCCCTTGGAAGAAGCTTGTGCACAAACAGGTGCGGGACT
Organism: Lissotriton vulgaris; assembly: GCF_964263255.1. Lineage (NCBI taxonomy): Eukaryota > Metazoa > Chordata > Amphibia > Caudata > Salamandridae > Lissotriton > Lissotriton vulgaris. Next base: position 840,289,851 of record NC_141691.1, on the reverse strand, counting down.
GAGCGGGATGAAACCTAAATCTAAGTTTTATCCTCAATTGGCCCCTGGAAACAAAATTGATCTTTTTCAGGAGGCTGTAACCCAAGACTTATATAAACTGAAAAACACAAAATACAAGGACAATCTAACAGAATTGGAGAGGAAGGCACTCGTGGAGCTTGCTGCAGACAATCAAATTGAAATAAAAATGGCCGATAAAGGCGGAAATGTGGTAATACTGGAGAAAACGGCATACATCACGGAAGCGCACCGTCAATTAAGAAACACAAAGTACTATGACAAACTGAGAAAAAACCCCACCATGGAAATAAAAGAAATGGTGGACGTGAGATTGTCAGAATGGACAGACAAGGGCTTAATTGACGAAGAAGAAAGAAAATATCTAACGGTGGCGCATCCAGTAACTGCAACCATATATTTCTTACCTAAACTGCACAAACATCCAAAAATGCCGCCGGGACGCCCAATCCTATCTGCCAAAGGCTCACTCCTGGAACCCATTGCCAACTATATCGATCACTTTCTAAATCCGTTTGTATTAGACCTGGATTCCTATATACAAGACACGAGTGATCTACTCAGGAAACTTGAAAATACCCCATGGCAAGACACATACTATCTGGTATCCATGGACGTCATCTCCCTTTATACCAACATAGGGAATGACATGGGCCTAACAGCGTGCAACTATTTCCTTAAAGAAAGAAAAATGGAATTTGCAAACCATAACCAAATGATCTTGGATATGATCCAGATTTGCCTGACCAGAAACATCTTCATGTTCGGGGATGAACTGTATTCCCAAAACAGCGGGACGGCGATGGGATTTTCCTTTAGTCCCAGCTATGCCTGCTTAGCGATGGGATGGTGGGAGAAGGAAATCGCTTGGAGCAACAGCAATGAATCAGAGTTGAACAAAGTAATAAGCTGGACTCGATATATAGATGATTTACTCATCATCTGGGATGGCAGCAAAGAAGAATTCCAGAGATACTTCGACATCATGAATAACAGCATTCCAAACCTCAAATTCAGCTATGAAATAAGCAATGAGAGGATTGTATTTCTGGACACGGAGATCTACATACGAGAGCACCAAATACACACAACATTGCATCGTAAATGTACTGCCACCAACTCTACATTAGAAGCAACCAGCTTCCACCAACAATCCCTGATCAGCAGTATCCCTTACGGGGAATTTCTGAGAATCCGAAGGATTTGCAGCGAAAACGAAGAGTGGGAAAGACACAGCACTGCAACCTCGGAGAGATTCAAAAAACGCAAATACAACAATGGCATAGTGAAAAAATGCTGGGAAAGAACAGACCAAAAAAGCAGAGAGGAATGTCTCCAGAGAAAATCCAAAAAATCCACAGAGGAATCAGAACCCATACGCATGATAATGAACTATTCAAATGAAAGCAAAAGAATTGCCGACATCCTCAAACGCAATTGGAAAATACTTCAATTGGATGAAACAGTGAAAGACATTGTAGGATCACATCCAACGATCACCTACAGAAGGGCAAAGAACCTCAAGGATCATCTGATCCATAGCCATTTTAAGAAAACAAAAAAGGAGGAATGGCTAAAAACAACGGGGTTTGTGAAATGCTATGCCTGTAAGGTGTGTCAGATTGCCAAACCGACCAAACAAGTACAAATGTCAAACAAAAAGAACTGGGAGATAAAGGAGTTGATTACATGCAAAACAGCACATGTTGTCTATGTCGTGGAGTGCCCATGCCCCATGAGGTATGTGCGTTAAGAAGGAAGAGTCCCAGTAATCAAAGGACAATATACAATACAGAAACTATAATAAACAAATCACAAACGAAGTCTATTCACACTGTTTTAATCACAATGTGAATGGTTATGACAAGTATATAACGTATATTAAACATTTGAAAAATAATTCATGAAGTGCCCCAAAGAAGTAGAAGAGCAAGGGATGGGGGAGTGTTCAAGTGAGGAAATAGTGGAGGGAGGAAGAAGGAGAGTTTTCTCGTGACAATTAAATCAAACAATTGGCATTACTCGTCCATATTACACAATATGTGTAGGAATGAGGACCGCAAAGTTCAGATTATTATTTCAAAAGAACAGCATACTCCAACAAGTTCAATAAATGAAAGGTCAGGGCGTGGAGTTGGTGATAAGGGTGGTTGTCGACGTTTCGACCCTCTATTGCGCAGGTAGGTTTATCCTTGCTGTAGGGTCTTCATCAGGACGGGGGAAAGGGGGACACACCTATTCAATGTAGAATATATGAATTAAAATACGGAATTGAATCCCAAACTAGTTTCAAAAAAAGGGAAAGCACATCAGTAATCACATGAGGTGTAGGGAAGAAAGCAATTCTTGCGACATAGAAATCATAAGCCACATATATAGATGTCCGTGGCGTTATTTAACTCAATACGTATTAGATTCATATTATACAAATGGGTAAATATGCACTGACTAGAAGTACTATCTAGAAGTACTATGGAGGAAAGACGGAGTGTTGCCAGTCCGAAACCGCAGCAACCGGACAGCAAAAACCAAGGATTCAAGAGTTCGACTAACAATTAGTCCGTAGCAGTATGGGAGACTCACCATAAAGAGACATAAAATCAGATCGTAGTGCCATGTCCAATTAGATCTTCGTTATAGTGAAAGAGCTGTTGATAGTCAAAAAAACGGCAAATCACTAGACACTTGCCCATGTACAATAAATTGACGAATATTATACTGGGACTAACATATACTATACTCGGATATTAGAGTAACAAAGGGGCTTACCACAAATTAATAGGGTGACGACCCCGAATAGTGCGTGTTCTGCTGACCCAATGGATAGAGTCGAGGCTGAGAAATGTAAATACAAAAGACCCCGAAGTTAGCAGGTGGAAAAATGCTAATGCTACCACCACGTATTGAAAACAATGTCCAACAAGTAGAACTCACCAAAGGAACACGGTCCTGTGGCGATCGTGGCGGGGTCGGGCTGGTGCACAAAGGTGCTACGTAAGTAATTCTGAAAAAGTTTAAAAGACCAGAGTCTCAGTAAAAGGGCGAGTGGTTTGTGCAGTGCCCATACGATTAAACTGAAACGGACGGCGGGACTCACCAGGTAGCAACGATCGGGAATCGATCTTGCGTGCTGGGGGTCGCGTAACTAGGTCCGGATCAGTCGGAAACTGCTTCGTGGCAATAACTGCAATGACAGTAAAGGAGATAATATAACAGAACCGCCTCTTGCGGTGTACCTCATTACGCAGTTATCGACAATCTGAACGGGGCGCTTACCGGGTTGGAGTTAGTCCTGTCCCGCAACGAGCATAGATCGCAATGGCGATGCTTCGTTCCGGGTTGAGGTATATCCCCATGGCAACGGAGTCACGTGGTGCGGAGCACCCAAATGGATATAAAAAACAGACTACGGAGGGAAGGAATCTCTGTAAACGATGCGTAATCTCTTAAAAATGTTGCCAATGCACGCTGGTCCAGGGTAATATGTGAAAAGATTACAATCTCATATTTGCAACTCATAATTAAAAATTAAAACACGCACACGCTGTAAAGGCACATAATTAACAAGGAAGATGCACCAAACACTTTTGAAAGAGCAATCGGATGGTAGCATCTTAAAATCATTGACAATGCACGTTAGTGAGGGATTATTGGGAGAAAGGTAATAATCTCATAATATTGTCATTCATAATATGTAAAACCATAAGTGACATAGATGATACGTAAAAACACTTATGAGAAAAACAATTGGACGGTGACGGCATATCTATATATGTAGATAATGGCGTACCTTATAGATGGGGGCAGAGTGCTAGCCGAATTCATGTCTCACTGGAAAGTATGGCAATGGATGTAACATGGCGTGGCGTACCTCTCACATGAGGGTAAAGGCCACCAGTCAATTATCGGAGATGTTAAACAATAACAATATTATAAGCAAGGTGCAAGTTGTACGGCGTACCTCTTACATGAGGGTAAAGGCCATCCAGAGTCAACTGTTACAGAGCATTGGATAGAATTACATGTATTATATACCATATAGAGCTGATGTCATTAGATAGAATTACATGTATACCATATAGGGCTGATGTCATGACATTCAAGTAAGAGATAAGGTTGCCAATTGTGAGAAAGAACTATCTTGTTCATTGAGCCCATTCTCAATGGAGTCAAACCTCACCATCCACTTCAACTCCCGTATATTCAAGATATTCGCTATATTCCCACCCGGGGTCCCAAGGTGGCTTTCTCTAGAATTACCCACTTTAGACTCTCTGGTGTATGGCCGGCTGTTGAAAAATGTTCGACTAGAGGTGCACCTGCTGTTGAGCACCTTATCCTGCTCATATGTTGAAGAATTCTGGCCTTGGCCTTCTGCTGTGTCTGACCTACATATATCAGCAGGCATGGGCAAAGGATGGCATATATAATGTTCGATGAGTTACAGTTAGTGTGTGTTCTGAGTGGAACTCTTTGATCACGGTACGTAAATTCCTTGGTTTGGATGACGCTGTCGCATGCCTTACACTGACCACATCTGAAATGGCCCACTATGGCCGGTAAGTTCCAAAGTGTTGCAACCGTTGGGTCATCTCTGGTCTTCAACAGGGAGCAAACCACATGATCCTTCACACTCCGTGCTTTTTTGAATGCGTGTAGTGGCGGGTTTGGTTGTTGGATATCATCAGAGATCAATTCCCAATGGCGATTAATGATGCGTTTAATTTTGTTGCTCTGTGTGCTGAAGGTAGTCACGCATACAATCCTTTCTTGATGATCTCCTCTGTCGGTTTTCGGAGTGAGTAACTCGTCTCGGGGATAAAACCAAGCTCTTTTCCTGGCTCGCTTGAGTAGTGTTTTAGGATATCCCCTACTCAAAAGTCGTTGTTTTAGTTCTTCAGATTCGATGAAGTAGTGGTCCTTGTTGGAACAATTCCTGCGGATCCGCAGGAATTGTCCAAACGGTAAATTATCTCGTAGGGCTCTGGGGTGGTGGCTATTATAATGTAGCAGAGAATTCCTCTCAGTGGGCTTTCGATAAAGTGTTGTTAGCAGATGCCCCGAACATTCATAGATAGTGAGATCAAGGAAGTTGATTTTGTGACTGTCTGATTCAATCGTGAATTTAAGGTGTCCAGATTGGTTATTCAACCAACCAAAGAACAACATCAATCCATCCAAATCTCCATTCCAAATTAGCAGGATGTCATCTATGTAACGCATCCAGAGACCCAACTGGTCTCTGAATGGGTTGACCAGACTAAGAATGGTATCCTGTTCAAAGGCCGCCATGTAGAGAATGGCCACATCAGGAGCAAAGGGCGCCCCCATTGCTACTCCTGATGTCTGCATGTAGAATTTGTCTCTGAATATGAAGAAGTTTTTGGTCATCGCTATGCGTAATAGGGCAACAATGAACTCAGTTGGTACTTGAATTGGTGCAGGGCGTTGGTTTAGGCAGCGTGAAATGACCATCAGTGCCTCATCTTGGGGAATCGATGTGTAGAGGGATACTACATCACATGTGGCAAGGCGTTGTTTAGATGAATCAAATGTGGAATTCTCAACAATGTTAATGGTGTGCATCGTATCGCGAAGATATGCAGGAGTACCTTCCGCCAATGGTTTAAGGAAAAAATCAATATATTTCCCAAGTGGCTCAAGCATCGAGCCGCACCCCGACACAATGGGGCGACCTGGAGGAGCTATCATAGATTTATGAATCTTAGGCAAAGTGTAGATAGTTGCCAGGCGTGGACACTTTTTGTTCAAGAAGCTGAATTCTAGTTCCGATAAGAAACCTTGTTCCAGACCTGCTTTGGTGAGCTCCAGAATTTCATTGGCGATAATCTTCGAGGGATCTGATCTCAGGAGCTGATAGCTTGTTCCATCATTCAGTTGTCTCATGATTTCAGACTCATAGGCGGTAACGTCCTGTACCACAATGGCCCCGCCCTTGCCGGCAGGCTTGATTATTAATTGTTCATTCTTGGCAAGCGATTGCAGGGCCATTTTCTCTTTCTTGCTGGTGTTGTATTTGATGAATGGTTTAGTTTCCAATAGTCTTTGTACATCTCTAATGACAATGGATTCATAAGCAAGAATCTTATGTGACATCGTGCTGTTGAATGGAACAAATGTAGAGGGTGGTCTTAGACCCGAGACCGATGATGGTGATGAAGGTTCAGAGTTGCGGAAGAAATATCTTAGCCTAATCTTCCGAAAAAATTGAAAGAGTTCACTCCGAGTCAAGAATGCATCGGGAATATTCGTAGGGACATAAGATAGTCCTTTGCCCAGTACCTTGATCTCATCATCACTCAAGGCTAGACTAGATATATTGACGACAGGGCTATCCGTCAAAGGTGGAGCACCTCCGAGGAGTCTGAGTTTGGGGTAACCCTCATAGCTCGTTACCATCTGTAGGTTTTGTTGCGTGTCACTCGTTCTCCGTGTTGGGGTTCTGTCTGAAATTGGACCTGTTTTTGTGGTTGGCCACGACCTCCATTCCAAGTGTTGTTGCCCTGCTGGGTCCCGTGTTGCTGGCCACGCTGCCAGTTGTTGCTTCTGCCGCGTGGCGGTCGCCATGTCCATTGGCGTTGCCCTAAAAAAGGGTTGAATTGATGTGGTTGATATGATGCGTAGTCAGGGTAGTATGGTTGGAAGCTTGGACCAGGTTGTTCCTGTTCACCCTCGGAGCTGAAGGAGGAGTCTGAGAATGTTTGGTAGTTTCTCCTTCCTCTAAAACCACCACGTCCCCGATTGGTGAATCTGCCTTGCTGGTCTTGGCGATAATAATCCTCCTGTAAGTAGGGGTATGTTTTTTTCTTGTCATACAGTCTGATATCCCTTGCCAATTTCTCAAGTTTCCGATTCTGTGTTGTTAAATCAAAATCCTTGAGGGTTGCCTCAAGATTGGTCAAAGTTTCTTTGGCACTAGCAAAGTTGGCGTCCGCCGCTATTTCCGCTTTTAAGGTCTTAATTTCAGCGGTGATTATCTGGATCTGGTCTGTAGCAGTTTCCACGCCCAGGACCATCCAGTGACGGGAACAGTTATTCGCCACGTGGCTGAACCCCTCTCTGAATTTCGGTACCTCGACGAAAATTGCCGGTTCAATCTTAATTTGCAGCCCAACGGGGATTATATTCTCTTTAAGATACTTGGTTAGAAGATGCCCATGCCACCGGGTACGGACCAGCTTCTTCTCCAATCTTTCCAGCCTGGTGATTTTGTCTTTTAGTGTAAAGTCAATCGTGGAAATGTCGGATGAAATAAACCTATTTGTTGAGTCTTCAAGAAGTTTGTCTATGTAGTCTTCAGAAAAAGATAGAAGTTCCCTTTCTACCATGATGTGCAAAAGTCCAAATTAATTGGACATAAGTAAAAAACCTCGCAGACCAGTGTCTGCACGAAGTGGGATATAAGTAGGGGGTTGTACCCAACTAATGTCACTGGGACCTGGGTGATCAATGCGTTAAGAAGGAAGAGTCCCAGTAATCAAAGGACAATATACAATACAGAAACTATAATAAACAAATCACAAACGAAGTCTATTCACACTGTTTTAATCACAATGTGAATGGTTATGACAAGTATATAACGTATATTAAACATTTGAAAAATAATTCATGAAGTGCCCCAAAGAAGTAGAAGAGCAAGGGATGGGGGAGTGTTCAAGTGAGGAAATAGTGGAGGGAGGAAGAAGGAGAGTTTTCTCGTGACAATTAAATCAAACAATTGGCATTACTCGTCCATATTACACAATATGTGTAGGAATGAGGACCGCAAAGTTCAGATTATTATTTCAAAAGAACAGCATACTCCAACAAGTTCAATAAATGAAAGGTCAGGGCGTGGAGTTGGTGATAAGGGTGGTTGTCGACGTTTCGACCCTCTATTGCGCAGGTAGGTTTATCCTTGCTGTAGGGTCTTCATCAGGACGGGGGAAAGGGGGACACACCTATTCAATGTAGAATATATGAATTAAAATACGGAATTGAATCCCAAACTAGTTTCAAAAAAAGGGAAAGCACATCAGTAATCACATGAGGTGTAGGGAAGAAAGCAATTCTTGCGACATAGAAATCATAAGCCACATATATAGATGTCCGTGGCGTTATTTAACTCAATACGTATTAGATTCATATTATACAAATGGGTAAATATGCACTGACTAGAAGTACTATCTAGAAGTACTATGGAGGAAAGACGGAGTGTTGCCAGTCCGAAACCGCAGCAACCGGACAGCAAAAAACAAGGATTCAAGAGTTCGACTAACAATTAGTCCGTAGCAGTATGGGAGACTCACCATAAAGAGACATAAAATCAGATCGTAGTGCCATGTCCAATTAGATCGTCGTTATAGTGAAAGAGCTGTTGATAGTCAAAAAAACGGCAAATCACTAGACACTTGCCCATGTACAATAAATTGACGAATATTATACTGGGACTAACATATACTATACTCGGATATTAGAGTAACAAAGGGGCTTACCACAAATTAATAGGGTGACGACCCCAAATAGTGCGTGTTCTGCTGACCCAATGGATAGAGTCGAGGCTGAGAAATGTAAATACAAAAGACCCCGAAGTTAGCAGGTGGAAAAATGCTAACGCTACCACCACATATTGAAAACAATGTCCAACAAGTAGAACTCACCAAAGGAACACGGTCCTGTGGCGATCGTGGCGGGGTCGGGCTGGTGCACAAAGGTGCTACGTAAGTAATTCTGAAAAAGTTTAAAAGACCAGAGTCTCAGTAAAAGGGCGAGTGGTTTGTGCAGTGCCCATACGATTAAACTGAAACGGACGGCGGGACTCACCAGGTAGCAACGATCGGGAATCGATCTTGCGTGCTGGGGGTCGCGTAACTAGGTCCGGATCAGTCGGAAACTGCTTCGTGGCAATAACTGCAATGACAGTAAAGGAGATAATATAACAGAACCGCCTCTTGCGGTGTACCTCATTACGCAGTTATCGACAATCTGAACGGGGCGCTTACCGGGTTGGAGTTAGTCCTGTCCCGCAACGAGCATAGATCGCAATGGCGATGCTTCGTTCCGGGTTGAGGTATTTCCCCATGGCAACGGAGTCACGTGGTGCGGAGCACCCAAATGGATTGTGGTACAGGACGTTACCGCCTATGAGTCTGAAATCATGAGACAACTGAATGATGGAACAAGCTATCAGCTCCTGAGATCAGATCCCTCGAAGATTATCGCCAATGAAATTCTGGAGCTCACCAAAGCAGGTCTGGAACAAGGTTTCTTATTGGAACTAGAATTCAGCTTCTTGAACAAAAAGTGTCCACGCCTGGCAACTATCTACACTTTGCCTAAGATTCATAAATCTATGATAGCTCCCCCAGGTCGCCCCATTGTGTCGGGGTGCGGCTCGATGCTTGAGCCACTTGGGAAATATATTGATTTTTTCCTTAAACCATTGGCGGAAGGTACTCCTGCATATCTTCGCGATACGATGCACACCATTAACATTGTTGAGAATTCCACATTTGATTCATCTAAACAACGCCTTGCCACATGTGATGTAGTATCCCTCTACACATCGATTCCCCAAGATGAGGCACTGATGGTCATTTCACGCTGCCTAAACCAACGCCCTGCACCAATTCAAGTACCAACTGAGTTCATTGTTGCCCTATTACGCATAGCGATGACCAAAAACTTCTTCATATTCAGAGACAAATTGTACATGCAGACATCAGGAGTAGCAATGGGGGCGCCCTTTGCTCCTGATGTGGCCATTCTCTACATGGCGGCCTTTGAACAGGATACCATTCTTAGTCTGGTCAACCCATTCAGAGACCAGTTGGGTCTCTGGATGCGTTACATAGACGACATCCTGCTAATTTGGAATGGAGATTTGGATGGATTGATGTTGTTCTTTGGTTGGTTGAATAACCAATCTGGACACCTTAAATTCACGATTGAATCAGACAGTCACAAAATCAACTTCCTTGATCTCACTATCTATGAATGTTCGGGGCATCTGCTAACAACACTTTATCGAAAGCCCACTGAGAGGAATTCTCTGCTACATTATAATAGCCACCACCCCAGAGCCCTACGAGATAATTTACCGTTTGGACAATTCCTGCGGATCCGCAGGAATTGTTCCAACAAGGACCACTACTTCATCGAATCTGAAGAACTAAAACAACGACTTTTGAGTAGGGGATATCCTAAAACACTACTCAAGCGAGCCAGGAAAAGAGCTTGGTTTTATCCCCGAGACGAGTTACTCACTCCGAAAACCGACAGAGGAGATCATCAAGAAAGGATTGTATGCGTGACTACCTTCAGCACACAGAGCAACAAAATTAAACGCATCATTAATCGCCATTGGGAATTGATCTCTGATGATATCCAACAACCAAACCCGCCACTACACGCATTCAAAAAAGCACGAAGTGTGAAGGATCATGTGGTTTGCTCCCTGTTGAAGACCAGAGATGACCCAACGGTTGCAACACTTTGGAACTTACCGGCCATAGTGGGCCATTTCAGATGCGGTCAGTGTAAGGCATGCGACAGCGTCATCCAAACCAAGGAATTTACGTACCGTGATCAAAGAGTTCCACTCAGAACACACACTAACTGTAACTCATCGAACATTATATATGCCATCCTTTGCCCATGCCTGCTGATATATGTAGACACAGCAGAAGGTCAAGGCCAGAATTCTTCAACATATGAGCAGGATAAGGTGCTCAACAGCAGGTGCACCTCTAGTCGAACATTTTTCAACAGCCGGCCATACACCAGAGAGTCTAAAGTGGGTAATTCTAGAGAAAGCCACCTTGGGACCCCGGGGTGGGATTATAGCGAATATCTTGAATATACGGGAGTTGAAGTGGATGGTGAGGTTTGACTCCATTGAGAATGGGCTCAATGAACAAGATAGTTCTTTCTCACAATTGGCAACCTTATCTCTTACTTGAATGTCATGACATCAGCCCTATATGGTATACATGTAATTCTATCTAATGACATCAGCTCTATATGGTATATAATACATGTAATTCTATCCAATGCTCTGTAACAGTTGACTCTGGATGGCCTTTACCCTCATGTGAGAGGTACGCCGTACAACTTGCACCTTGCTTATAATATTGTTATTGTTTAACATCTCCGATAATTGACTGGTGGCCTTTACCCTCATGTGAGAGGTACGCCACGCCATGTTACATCCATTGCCATACTTTCCAGTGAGACATGAATTCGGCTAGCACTCTGCCCCCATCTATAAGGTACGCCATTATCTACATATATAGATATGCCGTCACCGTCCAATTGTTTTTCTCATAAGTGTTTTTACGTATCATCTATGTCACTTATGGTTTTACATATTATGAATGACAATATTATGAGATTATTACCTTTCTCACAATAATCCCTCACTAACGTGCATTGTCAATGATTTTAAGATGCTACCATCCGATTGCTCTTTCAAAAGTGTTTGGTGCATCTTCCTTGTTAATTATGTGCCTTTACAGCGTGTGCGTGTTTTAATTTTTAATTATGAGTTGCAAATATGAGATTGTAATCTTTTCACATATTACCCTGGACCAGCGTGCATTGGCAACATTTTTAAGAGATTACACATCGTTTACAGAGATTCCTTCCCTCCGTAGTCTGTTTTTTATATCCATTTGGGTGCTCCGCACCACGTGACTCCGTTGCCATGGGGATATACCTCAACCCGGAACGAAGCATCGCCATTGCGATCTATGCTCGTTGCGGGACAGGACTAACTCCAACCCGGTAAGCGCCCCGTTCAGATTGTCGATCCGGACCTAGTTACGCGACCCCCAGCACGCAAGATCGATTCCCGATCGTTGCTACCTGGTGAGTCCCGCCGTCCATTTCAGTTTAATCGTATGGGCACTGCACAAACCACTCGCCCTTTTACTGAGACTCTGGTCTTTTAAACTTTTTCAGAATTACTTACGTAGCACCTTTGTGCACCAGCCCGACCCCGCCACGATCGCCACAGGACCGTGTTCCTTTGGTGAGTTCTACTTGTTGGACATTGTTTTCAATACGTGGTGGTAGCATTAGCATTTTTCCACCTGCTAACTTCGGGGTCTTTTGTATTTACATTTCTCAGCCTCGACTCTATCCATTGGGTCAGCAGAACACGCACTATTTGGGGTCGTCACCCTATTAATTTGTGGTAAGCCCCTTTGTTACTCTAATATCCGAGTATAGTATATGTTAGTCCCAGTATAATATTCGTCAATTTATTGTACATGGGCAAGTGTCTAGTGATTTGCCGTTTTTTTGACTATCAACAGCTCTTTCACTATAACGACGATCTAATTGGACATGGCACTACGATCTGATTTTATGTCTCTTTATGGTGAGTCTCCCATACTGCTACGGACTAATTGTTAGTCGAACTCTTGAATCCTTGGTTTTTGCTGTCCGGTTGCTGCGGTTTCGGACTGGCAACACTCCGTCTTTCCTCCATAGTACTTCTAGATAGTACTTCTAGTCAGTGCATATTTACCCATTTGTATAATATGAATCTAATACGTATTGAGTTAAATAACGCCACGGACATCTATATATGTGGCTTATGATTTCTATGTCGCAAGAATTGCTTTCTTCCCTACACCTCATGTGATTACTGATGTGCTTTCCCTTTTTTTGAAACTAGTTTGGGATTCAATTCCGTATTTTAATTCATATATTCTACATTGAATAGGTGTGTCCCCCTTTCCCCCGTCCTGATGAAGACCCTACAGCAAGGATAAACCTACCTGCGCAATAGAGGGTCGAAACGTCGACAACCACCCTTATCACCAACTCCACGCCCTGACCTTTCATTTATTGAACTTGTTGGAGTATGCTGTTCTTTTGAAATAATAATCTGAACTTTGCGGTCCTCATTCCTACACATATTGTGTAATATGGACGAGTAATGCCAATTGTTTGATTTAATTGTCACGAGAAAACTCTCCTTCTTCCTCCCTCCACTATTTCCTCACTTGAACACTCCCCCATCCCTTGCTCTTCTACTTCTTTGGGGCACTTCATGAATTATTTTTCAAATGTTTAATATACGTTATATACTTGTCATAACCATTCACATTGTGATTAAAACAGTGTGAATAGACTTCGTTTGTGATTTGTTTATTATAGTTTCTGTATTGTATATTGTCCTTTGATTACTGGGACTCTTCCTTCTTAACGCATTGATCACCCAGGTCCCAGTGACATTAGTTGGGTACAACCCCCTACTTATATCCCATGAGGTATGTGGGCAGCACAGTGTGTGAACTGAAAAAACGCATTCTTGAACACGTTCGTGCTACCATCCATAAAGACAAGGCTAATGCGATAGCTAAACACATGGAACTGTTTCATCGAAGTGACTGGAGCCAATTAAAGTTCTTTGGTTTGGAAAGTGTCCCCAAGAAAGAAAGAGGGGGAGACAGAGAAAGGCTCCTGAGACAAAAGGAATCCCGCCACATCCTAAACCTACGTACCTTAACGCCCTACGGGCTGAATCAGTCTTAAGAGCTTTACATACATTTGTGAGAGTTTCGCTTTGATAAATTGTTTAGTGCCCAATATATACCCAAAGCATCATGACTGGTGTCAACATGAGGGGAAAAAAAAAAAAAATGTAATGATGAAAATGAAATCTTAATAATGGTAAAATTTCATAAGCAGGGCTTTAACACTATGATATGAACCTGAAAAAGTAATTTGGTGAATGTTTGGTGTCTGGAAAACATCACATTATGTAGTAATACAAGTCTAACTCTAAATAATTAGAGACACCCAATGCACTGTGTTTAAATAATGATTTCTATAATACATAATGTCATCCCACTAGAGGGAAAATATCAGGAGTAGATATTGCAACTGCTTATGTACTAATTGAACTAAATCAGTTACCAAAAATTAACATAAAATACCATCAACAAATCCCACTAGAGGGATCCTAGCATCACCAGTGTGTCACAATTTAACTCGCAATTAATGTGATGTGAAATGTGGTAAAAATTGGGCAAATATGGAGTAATGTCAACACCATGGTAAAAAACTACATGTCCCATAAAGCTTAGAGGCACTGACAAACCCCTAACAGGAAGTGATGTATTGAATACAATGTAATGCAGTATATCAGGGAGGGGGAGTCAAGTGAGCGGTTGATCGTGAGCAAGGTATTTGAAATACCGAAACGCGTAGATCGTAACATCTGCCTGTGGAATGTAATGAAAAAAAAAAAAAAAAACTGCAAAAGATAACCCGTGGAGTGCGACCCATTTCTTTCCTTTGCGAGGGAGCTGTGGAGAATATATATATATATATATATATATATATATATATATATATATATATATATATATATATATATATATATATATATATATCTTATATATATTCACTGAAAAAACCATAGGTTACACACCAGTTATAGTTAGCTGGAAATTTTACTGACATGAAACCATTGAAATTCCCACGTTATAGTTAGTTAGACTCACTATAACTTGCGCGCCTGCAATGCACTGCTGATGACGTCACATATTACATCACTCATGACATGGTCAGTGACATCACTCATGACATCACTGATGACACCATCCAGTGAATGTGTGTCTTTCTGTAAAATAAATATGTTTGTAAAGGTCGATGGAAGAATATATTTTTAAATAAGTGTCTAAATGGATGGTTTTTTTTTTTTTTGATTGGTTAACTGGCCATAGACCAGTCATACACGCTATCGGTCTGTTTGATCTCACCTTGGTGGGCTTGACCATGTTAACGGATTTATCCGGCCATTGTGAAAATGAAATACATACATATATATTTCATTGTGTACATACACACACTTACAGTATGATCTGTTCAGGGGATTTATCCCAATACTGGCGAACTTTTATTAATTGTTAAATTGTTGAGTGCGTGATTTATGTCAACAATGTATTTACGTAGTATTTTTACTATGTTTATTGCACTATGCACTTTGCGTCATTCTGGTTGGTTACCGCTTTTCTGCACTTGCACTTTAAATTCTGCCATTCGAATGTGTAACACCATGTGATCAAGGCCTGTGAGAGGCCGAAACGTTATGCTGTCGTCTGTTGCTGAATAAAATAACAACTCACGGAATACCTGATCCTGCTGTTTTCTTAAAAGGTAGCGTGGCTGAACGTTGCTCCGAGTGCCTTGGTGAGGACCAGTTTGGATTTTACAGCCGGTTGAGCGCTTCTCCGGCGTAGCAGGACCCTCCTTCAATTGCTGGCTTGGCGGCAGGAAGCCACGACCTCCGGTGACCCGGGGGCACTGTTTTCTCTCGTTGGAGAGTAACTGCCTTGCCCCGGAATACCCAGTAAGCGGCGCTGACCCGAGAAGTGGGTTCCGACTCGGCGTGTCGACGGCTGTCGCACGCCTGGGTTGTTGAGCTCTTTCAAGGATATTGGCGTCGATTGGATACTTTCCGTGAAGGAGTTTTTCCAGGATTGTCGGACAGCTGCATTTGTCCTGAGACCGACAAAACCAGTGAGTGACGCAAGACAACGCGTATTTGACATTTTTATCATTTGCAAAATGGCAGCTGGTGTTAGACGAGGGAGGGAGGTGGCGGCCCTCGATGTGTTTGACGACTCCCCGGCTGGGGGGTCGGCTGCGGCAGGTTGCACTGCGGAAATTAACGACAGTGCCTTAAATTTACGTGGCCTATACAAGAAACTGGAGAAATTAATTAAACGTGAGCAGGCCAAGTGGTGGGAGCACCGCTCTTTGAGCAGATATCTGGAGGTTAATCGAATACCGAGAGGGCTACGAGTACTGTTGGCTCCAAGCTACGACCAACCAGACCCGGAGATGCTCAGGGAGTGGGCAGAATGTAACTTGGAGTCCTCGAGGAGACTAGTTCAAATACTAGTACGATATGCAGAGTCGGACCGCATGAAAATCCAAAGCCAAATTGATGCATTGAATCTCGAGATTGAAGAGCTGAGTACCGACAGAGCGGCAGAAAGTACTAAACTTCGAGAGGAAATGATGGTCCGTGTTCAGAAAGAAGAGGACATCATTATTAAGAGAAAGCAATACAAGTTTCAGCGGGACAAAACAGACTATCTAGAAGGGCGCATATTCACGTTTGCGCGTAAATATGATGCCAGAAAATTGTCCCAGCCACCGAAAAATACAATGGCCCCCAAAGAACGAGGAGCGCAACGGGCCACATCACCGGCTAGCTCATCAAACGCAGATCTGAGTTCCAATATGGACAGTGGCTCGGAATATGAAGGAGGTAGAACCCGTTCGGGTTTGGGGTTTACCCGATTCACAATGGCGCAGGAGATGGAATTGGTGAATCAGGACAACAGGGATATACTGCGCCCCAAAATCGACCGCCAAAAGGCTTCAAAAATCCCAGCACCAAACGAAGACAGCGCCGAAAAGCCAGAGCAGGACGATGCTCCAAAACGCAAACCTTACAAAAAGCAATGGAGCAAAAAGAAGAAGCAACCATAGAACAAACAGGTGTGTCTAATTTTTCCATTATTAATTTAACTTCCATGCAACTCTCAGATTCCGAACTGAAAACATTATCTATGGGCTTATCCTTTTGTCCGCCTCGCAATCTTAATTATGCGGACACTCGAATTGACTTGTTTAAATTCACAAGGAAATTAAAATTGAGAAAACATTTTGTGAACAATAAGTCCCGGAATCAGGAAGTTAAATCTGATATCAACACTCTGAATAGTCCTACACTAATTGTTCATGACTTGCCACTAGTTCAAGATATGGAGAGCTTGAGACATGAACAGTTTTTGACACAACAAACGGATGCAGATGGTGCTTCCCAATCTGGCAACGCAATGGACAATCTTACCAAATTCAAACCAAGATCCACATATACTCCCCAGATGCTGCATGACAATTTAGATATATTCCAGGAGGCCATAGTAAAAGATATCAAGGCACTTTATTCACAGACATTGAGGAACAACAAATACAGGAATAATTGTAACAAAAAATACACTGACTTAGTGGCTAAGATCCAAAAGGCTGGCAATGTGATTGTCCGTCAATCAGACAAGGGGGGGCAACATTGTTTTATGGGCAAGGGAGTTGTACTTAGAAGAGGCGACTGCCCAGCTGAATGACATCACCTGCTACAGACATTGCGATCTGGCGGTCATTAAGGAAGCCCAAAGTACATTCTATTCAATGCTTATGGGATGGAGGTCATCAGGTCTCATAAGCATGGATGAACTCAAATATCTAAAGAATGATTTTCCCATAATGCCGGTCCTCTATCTGATCCCCAAGATCCACAAGAACTCGCAGAAGCCCCCCGGGAGACCTATTATCTCTGCATGTGGGGGTTTGTTAGAGAAAACTACAATCTACGTGGATTCATACCTGCAGGAATATGTGGTGGGATTACCCTCTTATGTACAAGACTCTAGTGACTTTTTAAGAAAGCTAAGCACTGTTAATTGGGATCCATCATACCTGCTTGTTACACTTGATGTTTCTGCCCTATATACCAGCATCATCCATGCGGATGGTCTCAGGGCAGTAGCTCATTACTTGGGGTTCCGTCCGATTGCTCTGGCAGAACACAACAAAATGCTGTTATTGATGATAAAGTTCTGTTTAAATAACAATTACTTTATGTTTAATAAACAGTATTTCCAGCAGATCAGAGGGGTAGCCATGGGGGCCTGTTTCTCTCCCAGTTACGCCTGCCTTCACATGGGGTACTGGGAGAGACAGGTCCTCAGTGGCGAATACTCTGATATCTGCAGGAATCATATTGTTCGGTGGTTCAGATACATCGATGATGTGTGTATGATCTGGAAGGGAACCACCGAACAGGCCACAGACTTTATCGACAGGTTAAATGTGAATAATTACAACTTGTCATTCACCTCCGATATCAGCAACACACATGCAACCTTTTTGGATGTTGCCATAGACATCACCAATGGAGAAATTCAAACGTCTCTGTTCAGAAAACCCACGGCCGGCAACACTGTGCTGCATGCCCAGAGCCATCATCCCCCCCATCTGATCCGTAGCATCCCCTACGGGGAAATGCTGCGGATCAGAAGAGCATGCAGCACAGAAGCACAAAATCAAAAGGCACAGGAAGAATGTAAACAGCGATTCCTGGCTCGGGGTTATGATGAAAAGGTGATCCTGGCTGCCATCAGGAAAGCCAATGCCATACCCCGTTCTGAAGCCCTGGCACATAGGGGGACACGCAATTCCACCGGGACCCCAATACAACAGCCAGTTAGACTCATTTGGGCCTTTAACAACCAGCATGGTGCTCTACGAAAGATTGTAAATAAGCATTGGGGCCTGGTTAAATGCGATCCCATTATAGGCAATGATATGCCCAATAAACCGGCAATCACATACAGAAGAGCCTTTTCCCTACAGGACGCATTAGTTAAATCAAGCCCTGAGTCGCAAAGTAAACAAGATTGGCTGGCGGGGAGTAGAGGCTTCAGGAAATGTGCTTCGTGCAAGGCATGCATTCAGGGGGTAAATAAGACAGAGTATTGCATTCCTTTTTCAGATACCCCTTGCAAAATAAAGAAAAAAATCACGTGCAAAAGTGAATTCACTGTTTATGTTTTGGAATGCCCATGCGGCCTTCGCTACGTGGGCAGTTCCAAATTACAGGTGCATAAAAGGGTCCTTCAGCATCTACGGGCCATTAAGTCTAATGACCCAGCATACCCGGTCGCTAGACACTTCAGGGAGAAGCACAACAGTAACAGCGCGCTCCTGAAGTACTATGCCATAGACACGATTGCACCGATGAGAAGGGGTGGAAATAGGGAAGCTGCACTGAGAAAGTTAGAAACACGCTACATTCTCATGCTAGACAGCAAATCCCCTAACGGGTTAAATGCATCGGAAGATTTCTATACCTGTCTGTAGATTAACTTTCTGAACAGTACATCTCCATGTGTTTGTTCCTCAGGGCACCAAATTATGTTTTTCTTTAGAGATTCCACAACATGGTTATGTTATGAACTTCCAGCTTGGCCAGTGGTTTGTCTACCGTTTTGGTTTGCCCATATGTCATGATAAGTATACCCAGTGATCCTAATGCTCTGTTCGGCAGACTTGATTATAATTAATTTCATATCATGATCATGTTTATAATCAACTTTTGGTCTGTCCGATGGTTTTAATTATATTCACTTGCACTTCATGTTCACATTTTGGGTAATCCAACCATTGTGCTTTTTCAGTTTGCCAATTTTTTAATCAGATCTAAATGTTTTACATGAATAAGTTTCTTGGATTAATAGTGTATTAATTTCATTACTGGCCTAGACCGATATGAGTATTTATTTAGTGACATTGTCCTGAAAAGATGGTATATGGATTTATCCATACATAGACCAGTCATACACGCTATCGGTCTGTTTGATCTCACCTTGGTGGGCTTGACCATGTTAACGGATTTATCCGGCCATTGTGAAAATGAAATACATACATATATATTTCATTGTGTACATACACACACTTACAGTATGATCTGTTCAGGGGATTTATCCCAATACTGGCGAACTTTTATTAATTGTTAAATTGTTGAGTGCGTCATTTATGTCAACAATGTATTTACGTAGTATTTTTACTATGTTTATTGCACTATGCACTTTGCGTCATTCTGGTTGGTTACCGCTTTTCTGCACTTGCACTTTAAATTCTGCCATTCGAATGTGTAACACCATGTGATCAAGGCCTGTGAGAGGCCGAAACGTTATGCTGTCGTCTGTTGCTGAATAAAATAACAACTCACGGAATACCTGGTCCTGCTGTTTTCTTAAAAGGTAGCGTGGCTGAACGTTGCTCCGAGTGCCTTGGTGAGGACCCGTTTGGATATATATATATATATATATATATATATATATATATATATATATATATATATATTATATATATTCACTGAAAAAACCATAGGTTTCACACCAGTTATAGTTAGCTGGAAATTTTACTGACATAAAACCATTGAAATTCCCACGTTATAGTTAGTTAGACTCACTATAACTTGCGCGCCTGCAATGCACTGCTTATGACGTCACATATTACATCACTCATGACATGGTCAGTGACATCACTCATGACATCACTGATGACACCATCCAGTGAATGTGTGTCTTTCTGTAAAATAAATATGTTTGTAAAGGTCGATGGAAGAATACATTTTTAAATAAGTGTCTAAATGGATGGTTTTTTTTTTTTTGATTGGTTAACTGGCTTATTAAGTGTATCTTAGTGAATACATATATTAGCGAGTAATTTTTAAATATTTAAATATATGTATCAGTGTTTCACTTTGTGTATAAGTGGCTGCATGGGTTGGTGAGTAGCTACATGTGTGTGTGTATGGGTTATTAGATTTTTTTTATTATCAGTGTGAGTGTCTGTATGGTTTGGTGGGGTATTACTAAGCACATAGATGCATCAATGACTGACTCACTGTTTGTATGTGTTTTGAAGACAGCGTATGTGTTGGATTGTAAGGGTGGATGAGTGTGTATATGTGTGTGTTAGTGAGTGAATGACTGTCTCACTAGTGTCTTTATCAGTAACTGAATATGTTTTATTCTAGTATATGTGAGTGTTGATGTATATAAGTGAGTATATGTGAGAGTGAGAGATTGTAGGAGTTCCTGTTTAAATAAGTATGTGTTTCTATAAGTGATTGTTTAAGAGAGTAAGTATGTGTAAGTTTCCTTAGAAGTAATGTGCTAATGTGTGTATAGCAGTAAATGCAAAGAAATGAATGTTCAATAGTTTATTTGCATGTGTAAGTATGTTTGTGAGTAACTTTTGGATGACTGTCAGTGTGTAACAGGATGTATATGTGTATCACTACATATGATGAGTGAGTATATGTATGAGTGACTATATAGAACTGTTGCTGAATGAGTGGATGTGTATATAGATGGTGGAATTACTGAATTGGTTGTTGTAACTGGTATGGGTATCTCCATTTTTTGAAGATGGGTTTCAACGGTTACATTACACTGAAAGGAGGTCTGTCAGTCTGTCACAAGGATGGTGTCATCATTGATGTCATGAGTGATGTCACGGACCATGTCATGAGTGATGTAATATGTGACGTCATCAGCAGTGCATTGCAGGCGCGCAAGTTATAGTGAGTCCAACTAACTATAACGTGGGAATTTCAATGGTTTTATGTCAGTAAAATTTCCAGCTAACTATAACTGGTGTGAAACCTATGTTTTTTTCAGTGAATTTAGTAGGTTTTTAAAATGCTAATTCCTAACTATAACTGGTGTGAAACCTATGGTTTTTTCAGTGACTTTCATAGGTTTTTTAAATGCTAATTCCTAACTATAACTGGTATGAAACCTATGGTTTTTTCAGTGAATTTCATAGGTTTTTTAAATGCTAACTCCTAACTATATATAGGGCCTCAAACCTATGTTTTTTTCAGTGAATTTCAAAGGTTTATTAATAGCAAATTTCTATAGCTATGAAATGTAATATTTTTTATATTGAATCCTATATTGTATATTTATGTAATACTATTTTTTTATGTATATTGTTCATGTTTTTTTAATTTTTTTTTATTTTTTTGCCCTGGAGCGCTCCTGGTGCGTGTCCCGGTGAGCGCACCGGTAAGCGCAGTCTTGCGGCGTGCCCCGGGGCGCACACGGGTGAGCATCCCTTTAGCGCTATTGCCGTGAACGAAAACATCATCGTGACGTATCGCGTAGCCGCGTCCGCGTGATACGCATGGCGTAAGCTCACCCGGAAGCACTCTAGCGCATACGATCGCGCTATGTAAGCATCCGACACACTTACGCTACGCACCCCGGGGCGCGCCCCGGGGCACGTAGCGTAAGCGCGTCGGGTCATGTGACCTAAAAATAACACTTTTTATTGGTTCAGGACAGTTTTGGTTTCCAAATGATGAAAGCCCTGGTCATGTGACCTGAAAATAACACTTTTCATTGGTTCAGGACAGTTTTTTTTCCTAATGATGAAAGCCCCCACCTTTTTTCCTCATTCTCACTTTGTACTTTGAGTGAGGAAGACCTGTTTCCAGAGCTATTACTAATTTGGACTCAGAAATGGCTTCAGTAGCAGAAGCAGCAGGAGCATCTCAGCCACCAGCACCATCACCAAGAGGACCACCACAACACCACAGTGGTGGAGATGAAGAAGAGGAGGAGGAGGAGGAGAGGAGGAGGTTCCTGCCTGAAGATACTACCCCATATAGGCCAAAGGAGCACATTATCTGGTAGTTTTTTTACAATTCCAAAGGACCTCAAGAAAGTAAATGAGCCAAGGGTTACTTGTCTAATCTGTGGCACTGTACTTTCAAGGGGGAACCCTAACAAAAAGTACTCTTTTGGCAATAACACCATGATTCGCCACATGCAACTCCGGCACCCTAACAACTATGCTGCAGCAGAGAACTGATCAGAAACCCTACCCAATCTTCTCCCAGCACCTCCAAAAGTAAGCAACCCACTCCATCGGGTCCAGAGACAAGAGAGATGGTCCCAAACATACAACCCCAGTTTGGACAATACAAAATCGTTGGTATATTTTGTGGTAAAACAATTACCTATGGTGAGCAAAGCATTAAACTCATCAACCGTGCTGGTGACAACCACAATTGCCCAAAAAAGCCTTCATTTTTTCCAGATTTTTTTTGCTCCAGTTGAGCCGTTTACAATTCCCTGTTTTTTGTTTCTCCCCATAAAAATAACAAAAAAATATAAAATTGTTCATAAAAGCCAAAAAAAGTAAAAAATGTTCTAAAAAAACTATTAAAAAAAATATAAAACAACAAAAAGAAAAAAACAGTTCTTTGTAGAACTACCTCCAATTTATCAAACAAGCATTAGAAATGCAATAGGTCTCGCAGCATTAGAGTTAGTGCATTTAGAATTGTTTATGGTTTTTTTTTGTAAATCTTTAGCATTTTTGTTCCCTGTAGCCAATGCTAAAGAAAAAAGCCATAAACAATTCTAAAAGCTCTAACTCCAATGCTCTGAGACCTATTGCACTGTGTGAGGGTGAGGAGTTGAGGGTGAGTGAGGGTGAGGGTGTGTGAGGGTGAATGAGGGTGAGTGAGGGTGAGTGAGGGGTTGAGGCTGAGTGAGAGTGAGGGTGAGTGAGTGTGAGTGAGGGTGAAGGTGAGTGAGGCTGAGTGAGGCTGAGTGTGAGTTAGGGTGAGGGTTTGCGGGTGGGTGAGGGTGAGGCTTTGAGGGTGAGTGAGGATGGGTGAGGGTGAGTGAGGTGTTGAGGGTGAGTGAGGGTGAGTGAGGGTGAGTAAGAGTGACGGTGAGTGAGGGGCTGAGGGTGAGTGAGAGCGAGTGAGGGGTTGAGGGTGAGTGAGGATGAGTGAGTGTGAGTGAGGGGTTGAGGGTGAGTGAGGGTGAGTGAGGGTGAGTGAGGGTGAGTGAGGGTGAGTGAGGGTGAGGGGGTGAGTGCCTAGTACCAATATTCCGCCACAGTTTGCCCGAGGCATCGGCAGACGTTGTAGGTAATAATAATAAAATAGCCTGCTTTCGGGTGTTCAGAAAGGGGGGGGGGATTTTGCAATCGGGTATAGCAAAGAGATGGCGGGGATGTAAAGGGCTTGACTGGAACTATGCCAATAGTATGCTACACGTTAAACGCGCTGCTGTCAGACGCTGAAGGTAACGAAAATAGGGTGCATTCAGGTGTTTAGGGGGGTTGTGTAAATAGAGCATAGCAAAGCGGTGGCAGGGAAGGCAAAGATGGATATGTAGAAGAATCCTAGGACTACTGCAAGACAATCACTGGCAAAGCTAAACTGTCTCGGCTGCCAAATGCTCGAGTACAACTCGGAAATCAGTTTTTTTTTTAAACACATGCAGTGCCTGAGCGTTACAATCACTGGCAAAGCTAAACCGTCTCGGCTGCCAAATGCTCGAGTACAACTCGGAAATCAGTTTTCTTTTTTTAAACACATGCAGTGCCTGAGCGTGTCACCACTGAGGGTGCATGGGGAGGGGGGAGGAGGGAGGAGAAATGCGGAAGTGGTTACGTTTCGAAGAGATATCTCCCTACGGAATTCTACTTGGTGGCCGGATACAGCTGGGCTGTGCCCTCAGCTGGTAAAACTCAAAAACCTTGAAATTATCCTAGATGACAATCTTTCACCATCAAATCAAGTCAATAGCATTACTGCCTCTTGTTTTCGCCCTTTAAAAATCCTACGAAAGATTTTACCTTTCAGGGGGGGCGCTAGAGGCCGCACAACAGCATGGCTGCACATACGGGAGGCTCCTGATGGCCAGACCAGATATCCTACAATTATCCTGCTAATAACTAAAGGTGCTGAATACTAAAGACTCGCCATGTTGTACCTTACG
Organism: Lissotriton vulgaris; assembly: GCF_964263255.1. Taxonomy (NCBI): domain Eukaryota; kingdom Metazoa; phylum Chordata; class Amphibia; order Caudata; family Salamandridae; genus Lissotriton; species Lissotriton vulgaris. The sequence goes on along the minus strand of NC_141691.1, from coordinate 840,265,426 downwards.
GCCCAGAGCGCACTCAGTCAAAGTCTGGGGCTGAATGCACAAGAATTGTGGAAACGGTAACTGAACCGGTTTTCGCCCGAGCGCTGTGCTGGAGACCCCCGGAGGCACGCAGCGGAGAGGAGCGCTGGGAAAGAAAAGGGTCGGAGAATCGGAAGGAATGCCCCAAACACACGACGTGTGGAAGGAAAGACTGGGAAGGACTCTGGGTATGGCTGACTGTCCGGACTGTGTGAGCGGATGTTTCTGAGACAGCGCGGCTCCCTGGAGGGGTGCCCTTCATGGTGAGACATGGCGGCCACTACCAGAAAATAGTGGACCAGCAATACAGTAGGGAGGAATTGACGTAGAGACCATCGGCGTAGGGCAGAGAGTTCCCATGTGCACAAGGTGACACAAGGGGGGGGGGGGGGGGTGCACGTAATACAGCAGCGAGAGACGCCATATATTCAAGACAGCGGTGCTGGCATAGACAGCGAGGTCCAACATGGCAGTCGGACGACTGAGACTGCAAGGCGCCATTTTGAGAAGCGCGGCTGCGGAATAGATCGGGGCAACGGATTGAGGTACTACATCCACCGTGAGTAAGGCAGCACATACTGGGACTGTGAGAGGCCTCGAAACATCTGAGGGTCGGTGCGAGCATTGGGGCCATGGAACGTTGATGAACAAACAGGGGGCGGAGATTCACTATCTTGCATTGGGCACAAGGAGCCCCGAGGCACGTCAGGCATACATGCGGACTGCTGCTCACTTCCACTCGGTACTAGTGAGGAAGAGACTGAGACCGCAGGAGAGTGACATAGCTAGTACCATAGCCTTACACCCCCCTCCTCACCTCTTCACTGGCTAATGAGCATGATGCCGGGCTAATTGGGACTGGCAGCCATTGCACTTGCAGAGGAGATGTACAACTGCGTGGTAGAGCAACAGCGGAGAGGCCCCCTCCAAAGCGTGGGATACACAAGGAGACTGCAAAGAGGGGAGGGGGGAGGAGAAATGCGACACGGCGGGAAGGGGAGGGGGCGGAGCGGGTAAAATAAACAAGGGGAGAGGGGAGGAGAAATGCGACACGGCGGGAAGGGGAGGGGGCGGAGCGGGTAAACAAAGACGGACATGCACGCGCCCGTGACTTTTAAGGTCAATGCGCATGCGCATAAGCTTAATGCGCATGCGCATTGACCTTAAAAGTCACGGGCACTGCAAGGAATCGCCACGATTCCTTGCAGTGCAGATAAAGAGTTGATAACTCGCAATACTCTCGCCTTGCTCGATGCGCATGCGCATCGACAGGCGAGACCTAAAAAGGCAAAAAATTTTAAAAACTCTCTCATTCTTTTTTTCCCTTGGTACGCTCCCCGGTGTGCGTACCGGGCGCTCCCCCCACGCAAATCGAAAAAAAAAAAAAAATTGCCCTGCGGGGCCCTTTTATGGCCCCCACATCAAACCTAGGGGGTCAGGGAGGGTCTACATTTCCCCCTTTGTTTTTGCCACCTCTTGTGTCTCGATCCTACTGAGACACAAGATGGCGGCCGCTCCGGACTGTTTGGAATGTTGACAGACACCCGAGAGCCAATCAGCTTTCCGCGCGCGAACTCACGTAGAGCACTGGTATGCGCCCCGGTGCGCATACCGGGGCGCGCTGATAGATATATATATTTTTTGGAACCTAAATTACTCAAAATCCACTGGAGCACATATCTTGAGACATAGCAAAGGCACATCGGGCTACCAGTCCCTACAATTTTGCCAAGTTTGGTGGAAAACCATTCAGCCGTTCGGGCTAAAAGTGAGTCCAACCGCCCTATGGAAATTAACATGGGAAAACACGTTTTGGGACCCCCTTTTATCTCGGCCCCCACTTGACGAATCCCCCCCAAACTTTCAGGGAAGGAGCGAAGCGCCACGAGACAAATTTGAGAAAAATTTCAGGCAGATTCCTCAACCGGCGCCAAAGTTATTCCCAATAGAATGTTGCAAATTCCCTATACAAAATAATCCTAACTATAACTACCGACTGCCAGTAGGTAATATATATATATATATATATATATATATATATATATATAATTTTTTTTTTTTTAATTTTTTTTTTTTTTTGCACGGTGCACTTTATTTGTCGCCATTTTGGAACAGGAAGAGAAAAATGAGTAAATGCACACTCAATAATGGCCGCCATATAGATAAACCATGTACCATCTTCTATGTCTATTAACAGCAGAGGCGGACTGTTTAAAATGGCGAAAATGTTTGTTCACAAACGACACTGACGAAGCCTTGAGCGAAACGCGTCTGTCGGGGGTGTAGGGGGTTCGGAAACAAAATAAAAAAGAATAACACCTCACCCGAGTGCTGGCCGTTTTTTCTGGTAGAAGACTAGAATTGTGGGACGATGTCTTAAGCGCCTCACCAGCGCTGGCTACGAGCACCTGGGACTTTGTGGAGCGGCGGCGGTGGTGTAACGGTGGAGCAATTGATTTTGGCCGCTTGCCCCGAGGATACGGATACACATCAACCACGGAGTGCGGAGCAAGAAACTCTGTGCCTAAAGAAGAATCGAACGGACGAAGGAGCTGCTGTCTTCCCGCGGAGGGAGTGAGGACGACCGGAGAAAGCCGACGTGTGTGGGTGATCGACGGAAGCCTCCGAAGCCCGCGGTGAGTGACAGCGGCGGTAATCGCCCGAACTGACAGTGATCAACGTGCTATCCTCTGTCCCGTAGGGTGAACATTCAAGTTTCCGAGCCCCTGAAAGTAAAGTGTGGTATTACCACCGCCCCTAGAACTGTTTATTTAATATTAAGACTACAAACTATAGACTACACAACTGTTTCCCACACATGGCTACGATGGCAGACATCACAGGCGAGAGGGAGGCGGCGGCGAACATGATGTTCATGTCGGGGAAAGAGAAGCCGGGGGCAAGCAAAGAAAGAAATGTCCCAACGGAAGGCACCACCAACCTCAAAAGTCTTTTTGTGAAACTAGAAAGACTTCAAGAGAGAGAAGTGAGGAAGTGGTGGGAAGCCACCTCCCTGGAGAAATACTTGGAGTGCAATAGAGTGCCAAGAGGTCTGCGCATTTACACGATCCCATCATATGAGAACCCGGACCCGGCCCTCCTGAAGGATTGGGCAGAATATACGGCGGAGTCCTCGAAAGGGATGGTCAGACTTCTTGTAAAGTACGCATGGAGTGACCGTGAAAAATGCTTGAAAGAAATTGCAGACCTAGAGGCTGAAATTGCAAAAGAGAAAGACACGAAAGCCTGTGATGATCTACGTGCTACAATGAGCAAAAGAATCAAGGACTACGAAATGGGGATACGAAAGAGGAAGCAAACAAAATTTCAGCGAGATGAGCAGGACTATGCATCTGGCAGGATTCTCACGTTCGCGCGAAAATTTGACGCTACACGAAAAAGATTGGCACAAGGGACGACCCAGGCAACAGGCTTAGATACAGAGGAATCAGAAGTGGAAACCTCGGATGGGGAACAAAATGGTGCCTCAGCGACAAAAAACGGAGAGGGAGAAGAGCCTTTTTTCGACGAGTACCATGTGATGAAGGAGACCCGCCAGAGACCTCAGCAGAGAAAACACCCTCCGCAACAAAGACAAAGAGGAGGACGAGGCGGGGGAAGAGGCACAAGGGGAAATTCGCAAAATATAACAACCCCAATGCAGACACGGAGTGCCTCCAATCGCAAAATGTAACTGGTACCGAGGAAGATAACAATGTCATAAATCTATCTAGGAGAACATTAACAACGGATGAGATAAACATACTGAAAAAAGGCCTTAGCTTCTGTCCAACAAGCGAGTTTAACCTGGTAGACGCCAAAATTGACTTGTTTAAGTATATCAGGAAGTTAAAGTTCAAGAAAATCTTTCTGTTAAATCCGGATAGAGCGACCACGGCACAGTCAACAACACCAAATGCAACAGAAAATGACGATCTCCTGGAAATCTTACTCACACCAACTCAAGACTTACAGGAGGGAGAACAAGGAAACAATGAAGAACCAGGTACTTCCGGACAGCAAGTAAGAGATCCGAGCCATCTAAAATTGAAATCAAGAAAACTGCCAAATACGCCACATGACGCTATAGATGTTTTTAATGAAGCTGTAACAACAGATTTGGAAAGGATGGCAAGTAGGAAGATGAACATGAAGGAATCTAATATCACAAGAAAGGAGTGGGCAGCAATCAAATCTTTAAGAGATGACAAGACAATCGAGATCAAGCCCTCCGACAAGGGCGGGAATATTGTCATCTTCAATAAAGAACACTATGAACAGGAGGCCCACAGGCAACTGAAAGATAAGGACTGTTACGTCACAGTCAAGCGAGAAGAATTTGTCAAAAGAACCATTGTATATGAAAATCTATTGAAACAATGGAAGGATGAAGGCATGATTAGCCAAGATGAATTTATATTCTTGCACTGTGACGCGCCCATGTTGCCCACCTTCTACCACTTGCCCAAAATCCACAAAAACACTAAAAAGCCACCAGGGAGACCGATTGTGTCGGCAATCGGTAGCCTTTTGGAGAATACCTCACGCTTTATTGACATCTTTTTAGCACCAATTGTGAAGGACTTGCCGTCTTATGTAAGAGACACACAGGATTTTTTACGAATCATGGACAACATCACGTGGGGAGAGGACATGTTACTAATAACCATGGATGTCGTGAATCTATACACTTGTATAGATCACGAACAGGGACTGTGTGCCATCAAATGGTTTTTAGAACAGAAACATTCCAAGTTTCAGACACACAGCAACATGCTCCTCTGCATGATAAGATTCTGTTTGTTCAATAATTTCTTTTTGTTTGCTGGCCAGATATATAAACAAATAAGAGGGACCTCTATGGGATCGTGCTTCTCCCCTAGCTACGCGAATCTTTTCGTGGGCTGGTGGGAGAAGCACGAGGCCTGGGGAGGTGAAAATGAAAAATGGAACCAAAACATACTTATGTGGACCCGTTATATTGACGATTTGTTCGTAGTTTGGAGGGGGGACAGAACCTCGGCTGAGGAGTATGTTTCAACTCTCAACATGAACAACAAGAACCTGAAATTCAGCAGTGTCATCAGTAACCAAAGTGTATTTTATCTAGACCTAGAGGTATTTGTGGAAGGGGATCATCTACACACAAGACTATACAGGAAGCCAACTGCTGGCAACGCTATACTGCATGCAGAAAGCTATCACCCTAGGAGTCTAGTGAAAAATGTACCCTATGGTGAATTTTTAAGACTCAAGAGAAACTGCTCTGAGAATAAGGATTTCAGGAAAGCACAGGTGGAAGCTAGGGGAAGATTCCAGGCGAGGGGATATTCTCGCAATATCCTAGACCAAGCCAGTGCAAAAGCAGAAACTATCAACAGGAGGGATCTCCTGCTGATAAATGAGTCTAAGAAATGTGATGAACAGGTCAGAATGATCACGACTTATAACAATAAGTCGGGAGAATTGGTCCAGTCCTTCAGGAGAAACTGGCACATTCTGCAGACCGATAACATCTTAAAACATGTGTTACAAGATAAACCATTAGTAACCTACAGAAAATGCCAGTCCCTGTCGGACTATTTGGTTCATAGCCACTACTCCCCTGAGAAAACAACTAAACCGGTGAGCCAAGTGGTGGGCTTTTATCCCTGTTTGCGTTGCAAGGCATGCAAGTTCAGTAAAAAGGTGAAGGAGTACCCATGTAGATCAGGGGAAGACAGACCGAACAGAAAGATCTTGAAACACCTAAACTGTAACTCAGAATACACGGTCTACTGTTTGGTATGTCCGTGTGAAAAAAGGTACATAGGAAGCACCATAAAACCGGCAAAGATGAGGGTCCTGGAACACATGAGGGCTATTGTGAACAAAGATAAAAACTATCCAATAGCCCGGCACTTTGCGGAACAACACCAAAGCAATAGAGACCTTCTGATGTACTACTGTATAGATCAGGTTCCGAAATCTGAAAGAGGGGGGAATAGGGAGAAGGCCCTCAGAATAATGGAATCTAAGTACATCCTAGACCTTAAGACGATGATACCTTGGGGTCTCAATAACGATGCCGAGATGTGGGTGCACCTGTGACAGAAACCTGATAGAGTATTCCAGAAAATGTACGGGTGCATGGGGTGAAACACCCAATTACCTTAACAGGATAGACCAGAAATCGAGTTTATTGAACTTGTTGAATGCCTAGACTGTAGCACATGTTGTGAGAAACTGTAAATATAGAATGGTACCAGGAACATGAGAACGAGAAGGATGAGTGTGGTAAACCGATAGCCCATACAGGGCCGCATAATGGAATACTTAGCTTTGCCCAACAGTACTTAATACCCATACAAGAGTCATTATACAGGAGTAAAATAAGTATTGTTGAACTTAGGAATAATGAAATACTTGTAAATGTTGGACAAAAGCGACAATGATTTTTTTGTAAATATCGGTTCTGCACCCATTCATGATGAAAATGAGATTGGGGATACACCCCCACATAATCACTGTAAATATTTTACACAAAAATGTAAATAACGAAGTTCAATGGTATCAAGCGTTCTATGTGAATAATGTATATATGGTAGTCTTAACAATTACCACAGTCAACTGTCGAACACACTTTTTCTATTTGCACAGTGCACTTTATTTGTCGCCATTTTGGAACAGGAAGAGAAAAATGAGTAAATGCACACTCAATAATGGCCGCCATATAGATAAACCATGTACCATCTTCTATGTCTATTAACAGCAGAGGCGGACTGTTTAAAATGGCGAAAATGTTTGTTCACAAACGACACTGACGAAGCCTTGAGTGAAACACGTCTGTCGGGGGTGTAGGGGGTTCGGAAACAAAATAAAAAAGAATAACACCTCACCGAGTGCTGGCCGTTTTTTCTGGTAGTCTGGTAGAAGACTAGAATTGTGGGACGATATATATATATATATATATATATATGTATATATATATATATATATATATATATGTGAGAGCAAGGAGCGCAAGCGCTTTGATGAGGGCTCAATCACAGCGGCCCGAGCCTCCGGCTTCTTAGCGGCAAAGATAAGTCCGACGCGTTTCGGGGCCTGAACACGCCCCTTATTCATGGACTGAGGTAAGAAAATGCCATGCTGGCCTTACACAACTAAACATTAAGAAATGCCAACCTACTCAAGGGCATGACACATCGCTCACCTTACAGGACTACAACTCCCACAGGTCCTGGCGCCGCAAACTCCTCCCACTCAGGGCGGACGATGCCCATTGATCAAATAAAATGTGTTTGAACAGTGTAAGGCGAGCATGGCATTTTCTTACCTCAGTCCATGAATAAGGGGCGTGTTCAGGCCCCGAAACGCGTCGGACTTATCTTTTTAATCAGGAGGGGATCGCAACTCTGCAGCGGGTGCCGCTAAGAAGCCGGAGGCTCGGGCCGCTGTGGTTGAGCCCTAATCAAAGCGCTTGCGCTCCTTGCTCTCATATATACATATATATAAACATAATATTAATAAAAAAAATTACAATATTTTTACCGTAGGATAGCGAAAGGGTTAAATTTGATATTACCACTCCAGTGAGTGCAACATTAGAGAAAACATTGGATAGCGTAGGAGTAAAAATTACTATTCCCACTCCAGTGAGTGCAAAAGTAGGGAAAGCGTTGAATAGCGTAGAGGTAAAAATTACTATTCCCACTCCAGTGAGTGCAACAGTAGGGAAAGCGTTGGATAGCTTAGGGGTAAGAATTACTATTCCCACTCCAGAGAGTGCAACAGTAGGGAAAGCGTTGGATAGCGTAGGCATAAAATTTACTATTACCACTCCAGTGAGTGCAACAATAGGGAAAGCATTGGATAGCGGGAGGGTAAAAATTACTATTCCCACTCCAGAGAGTGCAACAGTAAGGAAAGCGTTGGATAGCATAGAGGTAAAAATTATAACGTAGGGGTAAAAATTACTATTCCCACTCCAATGAGTGCAACAGTAGGGAAAGCGTATGATAGCGGAAGGTTAAAAATTACTATTCCCACTCCAGTGAGTACAACAGTAGGGAAAGCGTTGGATAGCACAGTAGTAAAAATTACTTTTCCCACTCCACAGAGTGCAACAGTAAGGAAAGTGTTGGATAGCGTAGGAGTAAAAATTACTATTGCCACTCCACAGAGTGCAACAGCAGGAAAAGCATTGGATAGTGTAGGCATACAATTTACTATTCCCACTCCAGTGAGTGCAACAGTAGGGAAAGCGTTGGATAGCGTAGAGGTAAAAATTACTATTCCCACTCCAGTGAGTGCAACAGTAGGGAAAGCGTTGGCTAACGTAGGGGTAAAAGTTACTATTCCCACTCCAAAGAGTGCAACAGTTGGGAAAGCGTATGATAGCGGAAGGGTAAAAATTACTATTCCCACTCCAGAGAGTACAACAGTAGGGAAAGCGTTGGATAGCGCAGTAGTAAAATTACTATTCCCACTCCACAGAGTGCAACAGTAGGGAAAGTGTTGGATAGCGTAGGAGTAAAAATTACTATTCCCACTCCAGAGAGTGCAACAGTAGGGAAAGCGTTGGATAGCGTAGAGGTAAAAATTACTATTCCCACTCCAGTGAGTGCAACAGTAGGGAAAGCGTTGGATAGCGTAGGGGTAAAAATTACTATTCCCACTCCAGAGAGTGCAACAGTAGGGAAAGCATTGGATAGCGTAGGCATACAATTTACTATTCCCACCCCAGTGAGTGCAACAGTAGGGAAAGCATTGGATAGCTTAGAGGTAAAAATTACTATTCCCACGCCAGTGAGCGCAACAGTAGAGAAAGCGTTGGATAGCGTAGAGGTAAAAATTACTATTCCCACTCCAGTGAGTGCAACAGTAGGGAAAGCGTTGGATAGCATAGGGGTAAAAATTACTATTCCCCACTCCAGAGAGTGCAACAGTAGGGAAAGCGTCGGATAGCGTAGGCATAAAATTTACTATTCCCACTCCAGTGAGTGCAACAGTAGGGAAAGCGTTGGATAGCTTAGGGGTAAAAATTCCTATTCACACTCCAGAGAGTGCAACAGTAGGGAAAGTAAATACTTCATATATAAATAAAAATAAATTAAATATTAATAACAATTACAAATTAATTAAAAGTAAATAACAATTTTACATAAGATAATAATTAACTAAAAATACAAATAAAAATTAATTATTAAAAATATGAACCTATTAATACAAATTATTTACTAATTAACAATTAAATAATTAACAATTAAAAAATAATTAAAAATTACAACAAAACAAAACTAATAAATAAATTAAAATATTTATCTATTACAATTAAATTACTTCCCACCCTATTCCCCTACAAACCCACAACCCGCAACAGAAAATAAATTAATAAAATCAACATAATTATCAATTAATCAATTAATGAAAATATTACCAATTCTATTTTATTTATTTACCAATTAAATAGTTGAATATCAATTAATTCAAAATAAATACCAATAAATAATTAAAAAAATGTGATTATAATTAAATTCCTTCCCACCCTATTCCCCTATAAACCCACAACCCGCTACAGAAAATAAATTAATACAATTAACATAAGTATCAAGTAATCAATTAATTAAAACTAATTACCAATTATATTTTAATTAATTACCAATTCAAAATTTGAATATCAATTAATTCAAAATAAATACCAATAAATAAATTAACATATTTAATTAATTATATTTAAATTACTTCCCACCCTATTCCCCTATAAACCCACAACCAGCTACAGAATTATATTAAGCAAAAATTAAATACCATAAAATTAAATAATTAAAATAAATATACAATTTTCACACATATACTAACATAAAAAACACTTTCAAACATTAGATATTAATAAAAAATTAATTAATATTAACTCACCTCAATATTCTGTCCATTCTATATTTTTGTTGTCTATATTCTGTCCATTCGATATTTTATCCATTCTATATTTTGAATTCGATATTAATGCTATACTATTTGATATTTTTGTAGTCTATATTCTGTCCATTCTATATTGTGTCCACTCTATATTTGTAATTCGATATTAATGTATATCGATATTAAAAACTTGATATTTTGAGTGAATACCCATTTAAGGAATCACATGTGCGTGATACAAAGCAGCTTTAACGTGGATCTTCTGGCAACTGGTAACCAATGCAGGCTTTCAAGGTAAGGGAGATGTGGTTTTACATGTAAGAGTAGTCTAGCAGCCGAGTTCTGAATCTCTTGTAGTCTTTTCATGGTCATTAAAGGTGATCTGTGGTAGAGGTTATTGGTGTAATCGAGTTTGAACAGAGCAAGGTGAGATGCTAGCCTGGACCTTGTATGGAAGTCCCAAATGGGGGAAGATTCACTGCAGAGTTTTTTTAGTAACAAAGCTTGATCTTGCTAGTTTGTTCACTTTGACATTAATTGATAGCTTGGGGCCCATGGTAATTCCGAGGTTTCTTACTTCCTTTGATAGTTTAGGTGGTGTTCCTAGATCATCAGGCCACGCGGCGACCAAGGTATAATGTTTTCAATCCCCACATAAGAGTATTTGTGTTTTGGAAGCATTCAATTTCAGATGGCTCCACGTCATCCATTGATCCACGGCTCTGAAACAACTGAAAACTGGCGAGTTTCCAATGCCTTTGGGTGCCCTAGGTGAAGGAGTATTTGCTTGCCATCTACATGGTAAAAGCACCAGAGGTGAAATCGATTGATCAGTTCCGGTAATGACTTCATGTACATTTTGTAAAGCATGGACAAGATGATGGAGCCTTGAGGGAGCCCCTGCTTTTGTGAAGTACATTTTGGACGGGAAAGGGGGGTATGAATGACATTAGTTCTGTCGCGAAGGTAGGATGTGATCCATTCTAGGGCATTCCCCTCTATGCCGGCTTCATTGAGTCTTTGTATCAGAGTGTCATAGTCAACCGTGTCAAAGACAGCCGAGAGGTCCAAGAGAAGTAGAGCAGCAACCCTGTTGTGGTCAACTGTGTTCTTCAGGTTCTCCCAGATGGCAAAGAGGGCAGATTCTGTGCCTCTTCCTTTACAGAATCCTGTTTGGAAGTCTGAAAGTATGGAATTATTTACAATGAATTGTGGCATCTTGGAGTCAGTCAAGTCCTTCAAATGTTGGCTGCAGCACGGAAGTGTGCAGCAGCAGTACCACTGGTGTGCCAAAGGTGCCTAAAGGCAAGCCTGTCTGCTTCTGTCCATGGCTGACAGGGGCCAGAGGCCAGCCATTATGCCCGAAAACTGGTCTATTCCTCCAGTGACCTCAGACATCTCTTATCTAGGAAGTCACAAACTAGACCCATCTGTCTTGCCAAAACTTAGTAAAGTAGGTATTCTAAATCAGAACATGTCAGTCACTGCACTGCTGAAACAGACTTTGGTAACCAATACCTTCTCTGACAGCAATTCTACTTCTACCCCATTAAAACGAAATAATAATCACCTCACAATCACTTAACTTAGCACTCATTCCCTAGTCAAGCCCCAATATGAGATATTTCATCTCCTTAAATCAGAATCCCCAGATATATTAGGCATGACTAAAACTTGGTTAACCGACTAATCTATGCCAGTGACAGCTCTCCCCAAAAACTATTATTTACTCAACACTAACAGACCAATAGGTTGAAAAGGAGGAGGGGTTGCAGAAGCTGTAAAAAAATATCTTATCTTCCCTAAACTTACCTCTATATCGATACCAATGGTTTACGACATTTTACTCAAATTAGACTTACCAACATCCTCATTGATATGGGCCCTCATGTATAGACCCCCGGGCCACATGCAACAATTTCCCCAAATTCTGGCTGACTCCATTTCCTCATTAGCCATTGACCACGCAAAAATCCAACACTTTGGAGATTTCAATTATTAGGCAAACGAGAATACCGGTGGCCAAACATCCACAGATCTGAGTGACATACTAAGCAGTCTTAACTTTGACCAACATACGTGTACCCACACACATCAAAGGTCACACATTAGACCAGGACTACTCCACTAACCTAACCATATCCAATCTCACTGTCTCTACTTGAATATGGTTGGACCACCATCTTCCGCAACTCACTGGCACTTTCTTTACCCACCTCTACTGATGAGTTTGGTGAGGCAATATCGGACTGCTTAACAGTATCCAGCGACACTCATGCCCCTCTTTGCAAAACCAAACAAACCCCTCTCCAAATAGCATCCAAATGGTATTGAGAAGAGCTAAATACAGCCAAACTCGAACTCCACCAAGCGGAATGGAAATGTCAGAACACTTACTTGCCCAAAAACAAGGAAATCTTGCAAAAAAATCAATCATGCAAGTTAAATCAAGCATTTTTACAAACAAAATTCCAAACTCTGTAAATAAAACAAAGGACATTTTTAGAATTGTCACAGATTTACCTAACCCCGGTTACTACCCTACCTATCGTTCCACCCAAAACATATGTGATGCTCTGAACTTATTTTTCATTGACAAAATCAAGGTGATTAAAGATAGCATCCCTCCAGCTCACCAGCCAATGTGACCTCATCTGAAGACAGAAATTCTACCACACTCTGGCTTTTCACGTCATCAGTAAAGATTGCCTTATGGATCTGTTGGCCAAAGTTAAATCAGGATCCCCGAAAGACACCTGCTCTACCTCAGATCCTAAAAAACATGTTCTCTCTTTTTCCCTGGCCGAGCTATCTCCTTCATTAACCTATACCTAAGTCAGGGTAGTGTCCCACTCTCCTTCAAAGAGGCTGTGGTAATCCCACTCCTAAAAAACCCAGAGAAGACCCCACGATCTTGAAAAACTATTGATCCATCTCTTTACTTCCTTATCTAGTAAAGCTACTAGAGGTCCATGAAATTCAGCATCTTTGCTCTTTCCTAGAAGACTCTAATCTCCTCGACCCTCACCAGGTAGGCTTTCGACCTGCCCACTCAACAGAAACAGTCATCCTCTCTGTAGTAGGCGACATGAGAGAAGAAGCAGATAGAGACACCACTCAGGCACTGGTTCTCCTAGATCTAGAATTATTATAGGTAGCAACCCAGCACCACAACTTCAGAATGTAGACACACAGAGGACAAAAAACAACACCGCTCTGCGTGTTGGCATACCCCATAACCATAGTGTTGTTAGTAAGAATGTGGCTACTCTTTGCTTAAACTGCAGGCAATATGCCTTGAGGGCAAACCAAATCGCCAGTAAGTCAAGCAGATCAATCTGGCACCTTTGCTCCGCTGTGTACCAATGGCCTCAAATATCCATTCATAGTGTCCAAGTGGCCCCTACAATCAAGTTAAACAGCATCTGTCACAAACATTGCCAATGTTGGTGGAGGACAGAATGGTTGTCCACAGGTTAGGTGGCCCCAGTCCAGCAACCTTTGCAGTTCCAGGGACTCTTCTGGAGAGAATGGTATGTAGTTCTAGTGGACCCCCGACACTGTGCCTACTGTTAGCAGAGTCAAAAATGTGACCTGCAGTTGTTGCACAAGAGGAATGACTTTCATAGCAATGGGGTCCTGAATTGCCCTAATGAAAGGTAGGCACAGAGCAGTTTGCATGTGAGACTTACAACAGCTAAATGAAAACCACAAGTGGGAAGGGAGAGAAACTGTACCCTTCAGGTGGTCTGACGACAGGTGTGGCAAACGTGTCTTCAACAGCCAATGAAAGAGTTACTGGTATAGAGCTATCCCTGACCTGCTACAATGAGCCACAAACAAGGGCATGCCTTGTATAAAGGCCCAAAATGCCAATATAAGGCAAAAGAGGAGCACCCCAAACTCTTAGTGAGTGGAACCCATCAGGAATTGCAGATACCACTTGTGAAACTGTAGGACTAGAACTTAAAAATATGTGTCCTGCAAGTCCAGATACACTATTCAATCCTCAGACTCATATTTCATGGCCAGCAGGACCCTAGTAAGAGTATGTTAACTTCTCTTCACACCAAGTTAGTGTCTTTGGAAAGAGTCTAAATCTTGTATGTCCAGATGAGTTCAAAGGCTCCCATCTTCTTGGGGACCAAAAAGTTGCAGGAGTAACATGCCTGGCAGGTTTCTGCCTCAGAGACCAATTCAATGACTTGTTTGCTCAGGAGGCTCAACACCTCATTGGAAAGAACCTTGGCATGATTGAGTGACACTACTGAACAAACTGGTTGAATATGAGGAGTTATGTCTTGGAATGTGAGTATGCACTCATTCTTCAAAATGTGGAGGACCAAGAGCCTCCAGTTCGCTCAAAATGAGATATGCATCCTCCCACCAGGCATGGATGGTCGACAGGGCAAATGTAAGTGTTTTTTAAGAAGGCTGTTAGCCGGGCAAGAGGAAGGAGGGTAATGTGCTTCCACACCAGCCCCTCTAACAGAACAATACATTGCTGTGGCTGAGAGAACTGTCTTTTGGCAAAGGAAATGGCCCAGTAAAAAGTCCCAGAAGTTGCTGATGAAGTTGCTATGCTGGAAAAGTGAGACCCAGTAAGGATCACTGAAATAATATCGAGAGACAGAATATCGACCATCAAGAATATCGTTGACAAAATATAGACTGACAAAATATCGAGTTTCTATCTACAAACAGGTAAGTACAAAAATATCGAGTTAAAAAAATCGTTTACAAAAATATAGTTATAAAAATATCGACTTTACTAAAAACAATGTTAAATTAAATTAATATTAAAAATTAATTACTAAAATATACTTCAAAATACTTAAATTAACCTATAATAATATTTCTTAAAACATATATATATAGTAACAAAATATAATTAAATAATAGCCAATATTATTAACGTACAATAACTAAAGTGTAAAAATTACTATTCCCACTCCAGTGGGTGCAACAGTAGGGAAAGCGTTGGATAGCATAGGGGTAAAAATTACTATTCCCACTCCAAAGAGTGCAACAATAGGGAAAGCGTTGGATAGCGTAGGGGTTAAAATTACTATTCCCACTACAGTGAGTGCAACAGTAGGGAAAGTGTTGGATAGCGTAGGGGTTAAAATTACTATTCCCACTCCAGTGGGTGCAACAGTAGGGAAAGCGTTGGATAGCGTAGGGGTAAAAATTACTATTCCCACTCCAAAGAGTGCAACAATAGGGAAAGCGTTGGATAGCGTAGGGGTAAAAATTACTATTCCCACTCCAAAGAGTGCAACAATAGGGAAAGCGTCGGATAGCGTAGGGGTTAAAATTACGATTCCCACTACAGTGGGTGCAACAGTAGGGAAAGTGTTGGATAGCATAGGGGTTAAAATTACTATTCCCCAGGGAGGAGCCAAGATGGCGATCGGGATGGTCGCATAGCTGCTCGGCTCCGTGAGCCTTTTCGCCCCGCACATATATCCTGGCACATATCCTGAGCCGCAACGGCATATCTGAATATGCAATGGAAAACTTTCACTAACCGTTTGCTCCTAAAGCTTCTGTGTGTGACAATCCCATGGTATTATCCCCGATTGTTCTGCGGCCTTCGTAGAGCTGGGACCGGGGTGTTGAGTGAGCAGGGCAGCCGGCCTCAAGTGCGACAACAGCGGCCACTGGTGGTGATGAGGAGTCAGCCGGAGAGCACCGGCGGTCCGTTGGGCCGATGGCGACGGTGATGACCCAGTCCATCTGACAGGGTGCCTCGTTGGGTGTGCGGTGAAGCAGGATCGAGGGGAGTGCCCGATATTTGGAGGCCCCCTTTCCAGAATTGTGTTGGGACATAACGAATGGTCCTGCCTGAAATCGGCGGGCGGCTCCCAGGGAGCGGCGGAGATTTTGTTTAGCCGTTTGGTGGCCCCTCCCTGGGACGCCTGCCTTGACTCCTTGGGACCCCGCGCTAGTTCCTGCTGCGCCTTGGTGTGGGGCCTAATCCCTTGGTGCGGTGGAAAAGGGCTAGGCCGTGTTACCTAAGATGGCGGCGGGCACCCCCCTACGCAGGCCACCCTCTGACAGAGAAGCCGCTGTACGGGAGAATCCTGAGGCCTGTTGGCACGAGAAAGGACCCACGTCCAAGGATATATTGGCTGCGTTAACAACTCTGCACTCGACCCTGCTCTGTAATGCCTGGGATCTGGGAAGAAGGATGGCCGCCATTGTTATCCCATCGTTCCGTGCGGACATGGTTCGATCTCCGCAACGAGTCGATGAGTCCGTCTCCGCGTCAGTGATGAGTGTTGCGGCTCTGCCTATGTTCATAAAGACGCTGGGAGACCCGGTCCATGACCCTGCTGTCGACCAGATTGTTGTACAAGTGGGCGACTCGTCGGGGCACATATCTCATCAGCTACTGAAGAAACAACACAGATTTATGGTTCGTGCGGCCCCGGCGAGGTCTCAGTGCTTGACGGATGGTATGACTTTCTTTCCCTGGCTGGTGAGACTATGTTCGGGCTGGAGGCTGTTTCCGGATTTGATACGCCTGAGGGCGGGCTTCCGCTTTACTTTTTCGACTGGGTTATGGTGGCTGAAGTCCCATGGAGTAACAATACTGCCCGGTCCGCCCGGATTACTGGACCTCTCTATGTCGCTTTGTCCGTTGCTTGATGGGTGGACATATGTTGGTATAACTGCCCGAAGAGGCCAGGGGTGAGACTGCCTAGGACTCAGTGGACTGATAGTTGGCTGATGGTGATTTGGGGGACACTCGGTTGGGATGTCATTGATGGTGCTATTGGTGTTTAATGTTTTCCATGACTACACTGATTCCGATTTAGGATGTTTATTCTGTGCGGTGGTGGGGGCGGGGCCGGGTGGCCAGATTGATGTCCCTCCTCCATACTCTTCTATTTTTCTTCTTTATTCCTTTCTCTTTCCCTTCTTCTACATTTCGGGTTTTCTCCTTTAGGGCGACAGGCACGCTGCTGGGGGGGAGGGGGGATAGGCCATAGCCTTCTGCAGGGGTGCAGGGTGGGGGTAGGGGGTTGGGGTTTGTTGATTTGTCCTTTCTTTGTTTCTATGGCCCTTTGTATTTCTTTCCTTTTGGTGTCGTCAAGCTTCGTGTCTCCTACAGTATGTTTGGTGACGAGGGGTGGGATGTAGCTTTGACACGGCAAGTGTTTGTTCGTACGTGTATCCTGACTCGTATGCCTTACCCCAGTATCTTGAAGGTATTTGTATTTCGCGTGGATCTTTGCTTCCGGCTTGCTATTGTAGGACCATGTATGACTGTACGGCACTGATTTTGAGTCTCTCTTTATTGGAAAATGAACCTTCTTTAATCCTGCTTTTCGACCGCTCTGCTTGAAATACAAGTTATAACCTGGACACTTCTGCGTCCCCAGCTTGGCTGCTGTATCTCCTTATATTGATTTGCTGCATTTATGATTTGATTAGCGGCCGGCCGAGATAGTTGTAGGCCCGTGCTTGTATTTACTTGAAGTATCAATAAAGGTTTCAAAAATAAAAATAAAAATTACTATTCCCACTCCAGTGGGTGCAACAGTAGGGAAAGCTTTGGATAGCGTAGGGGTAAAAATTACTATTCCCACTCCAAAGAGTGCAACAGTAGGGAAAGCGTTGGATAGTGTAGGGGTTAAAATTACTATTCCCACTCCAGTGGGTGCAACAGTAGGGAAAGCATTGGATAGCGTAGGGGTTAAAATTACTATTCCCACTCCAGTGGGTGCAACAGTAGGGAAAGTGTTGGATAGCGTAGGGGTTAAAATTACTATTCCCACTCCAGTGGGTGCAACAGAAGGGAAAGCGTTGGATAGCGAAGGGGTAAAAATTATTATTCCCACTCCAAAGAGTGCAACTGTAGGGAAAGCGTCGGATAGCGTAGGGGTTAAAATTACTATTCCCACTCCAGTGGGTGCAACAGTAGGGAAAGCGTTGGATAGCATAGGGGTTAAAATTACTATTCCCACTCCAGTGGGTGCAACAGTAGGGAAAGTGTTGGATAGCGTAGGGGTTAAAATGACTATTCCCACTCCAGTGGGTGCAACAGTAGGGAAAGCGTTGGATAGCATAGGGGTAAAAATTACTATTCCCACTCCAAAGAGTGCAACTGTAGGGAAAGCGTTGGATAGCGTAGGGGTTAAAATTACTATTCCCACTCCAGTGGGTGCAACAGTAGGGAAAGCATTGGATAGCGTAGGGGTTACAATTAAAATTCCCACTCCAGTGGGTGCAACAGTAGGGGAAGTGTTGGATAGCGTCGGGGTTACAATTACTATTCCCACTCCAAAGAGTGCAACAGTAGGGAAAGCTTTGGATAGCGTAGGGGTAAAAATTACTATTCCCACTCCAGTGAATGCAACAGTAGGGAAAGCGTTGGATAGCGTAGGGGTTAAAATTACTATTCCCACTCCAGAGAATACAACATTAGGGAAAGTAAATATTTCATATATTAATCAAAAATCTTAAAATTATTATCTATTAATAATTAATTCAAAATAAATAAAAATTGCATGTAATATAATAATTAATATTGAAAAATTACTAATTAACAATAAATATTTCAATTAATCACCTATTAATACAAATGAAACATTAACAATTAATTATTTAATAATTAAAAATTATTTTACAATTATTTCCAAAAAATAAAGTTTAATTAATTTAATTATTTAATTAATTATTAATAAATTACTTCCCACCCTATTCCCCTATAAACTCATAAACCGCTACAGAAATTACATTTGTAAAATTTACATAATTACCAATTAATCAATTAATAAAAATTATTTAACAATTATAATTAAATTAATTAACACATATTAATTAATTAACAATTAATTACTAATTACTATCAATAAATAAATTTACATATTTAATTAATTATAATTAAATTACTTCCCACCCTATTCCCCTATAAACTCACAACCCGCTACAGAATTAAATTAGTAACATTTACATAATTATCAATTAATCAATTAATAATAATTATTTTCCAATTACAATTAAATTAATTAACACATATAAATTAATTAACAATTAATTACAAATTACTATCAATAAATAAATTTACATAATTAATTAATTATAATTAAATTACTTCCCACCCTATTCCCCTATAAACCCACAACCCGCTACAGAATTAAATTACGCAATAATTATAAAAACAAAATTCATTAAATAAAATTATTTATAACATAAATACGCACTTTTCACACATATTATAACATAAAAATACACTATCAAAAATTATATATTATTAAAAAATCGATATTTTTAACTATCCCTATTATATACTTCGATATTTTAACTATTTATATTTTTAACAGTCGATATTACTTCACTTACCTTAAAAACGATATTTTTGTTATCTATATTCTGTCCTGTCGATATTTTGTCCAGTCTATATTAAAAACTCGATATTATGTCCAATCGATATTTTGGACTCAATATTATGTCTGTGCACCACCCAGTAAGCATGCTGAGGAACAGCTCCTTTGTAATCACTCCAGCACAGAGTCCACTATATTAACATAAAGCTGTGTACCATCAAATGGCATATCCATAAGGTTTGCTTTAGCGTTTACTGAGAATCCAATCAAAAGCACACAATTGTGCCATCTAACAATGGCATCTGTGCCTATAGACCTGGCCATGAAATCAATCATATCTAAGTAGGCTCTCAAAGCCTGCTTGTCTCATACTGCCCATCTTTAACCAATTACGCGTAAGGCCAGCAAACATGTTTTGGCAGACTATTTGTTGCTAATTGGACATGAGACCTGTGTGCAAGCAGGTGGCATTGGAGGAGTGTGGCAAAAGACCCAGAGACAAGAA
Organism: Lissotriton vulgaris; assembly: GCF_964263255.1. Classification (NCBI taxonomy): domain Eukaryota; kingdom Metazoa; phylum Chordata; class Amphibia; order Caudata; family Salamandridae; genus Lissotriton; species Lissotriton vulgaris. The sequence goes on along the minus strand of NC_141691.1, from coordinate 840,245,665 downwards.
GAGCTTCTTCCACCTAGCAATTATGCATTTTTACTCTCAGTAAGGAGGGATGAAGCGACTTTGACTTAGGTGTACTGGCCTGCACCATTATGTTAAGGGTGGAAAGAGAGAAACTTGGGATCGCCATGGCCCAGGCCTATTACATCTAGCAACCTGATGGTTCACCAGCTGGTAGAAAAGGGATACAAAATTGGAATGTTTTCCTGCTGTAGTCATCTTTTTCCAGATCTATGACTTACTTACTCTCCTCAGCAATGTCTATGGCGCCTGCTCCAAACATTTGGCTAAGCTACAGACAGCACGAGCAGTGTCTGGCAGGGAACGGGGGTGTCAGGGCAGAGAGAAGGAGAAACAAAATATATATATTTTTAAAACACTTTCCTCCTCACGGCCACCTCTGTCTCTCCTCCGTCTTTGCTTCGCTGATGAGTCCCAGAGGCACCCAGGGCCCCACCTAAGATAATCCCAACACTGCAATGCCGCGCTGTGATTGGTCTGAGCACTCTGGTTCAGCGCTCAGATGGGGTCTGGGCATGTTCTCCAACCAGGCTGTGTATTGCAGCCCGGTGGAGAATATTCTAAGTGCACATGATTGTTTGACCTGCCCAAGAGGGACACCCAAACAATCATGCGCACTTAAGTGCATGAACCAATTTGCCGCCCGCGCAACCAGCCTCGCCTCCCCTTAACCAAGCCCCATTGCTCAAAAAAAAATTAACTGATAATAACTATTTTCCTTTTTCCTGCTCTAAGAGCAGTGGGGCGACACTCCTCCATCTTAGCAGAGGAGCTGCCCCTGGACAGCACTGAATACAGGGCTTTGATGCAATAAAATAAAAATAGAGAAACTTGTGCAGCAGGAAACTCAACTTTTAGCAGTAGAGGCCAAGGGATAGTCACGCTGTGGTGACTAATCTACAAAGTATGTTAGGAGATGTCTACAACACCAATTAAAAATTGAACATTTACCTTCCCTCAAGAATTTGTCCAGTCTTTTATGCCACAATCTTTCCATTGAGGGGTACTTGACAACACACCTCAAGAGATGACATTGATATCATACATGATAGAGAAATACCATTACATCCAAAAGTAAGTCTATCACAAATGGATGTGTTGTGTGTATTTCTAATAAAATTTAAGGGGCGTGGATGCGACATAACAGGTTTGTTATTTTTCTAGGGAGGTATAACAAACTAGATAAACGAGAATATGTGCCAGCACGGGGAAAACTGCAACAATTAAACAATGCAGGTCACAATAATGAGGCCTGTACATAACTGACAAAAAGGAGGAAGAATGACTAATGCTACTTACATCGAGTCAGTCAATTACAACCGAAAGACTGAACCGGCATGACGATCTAGCGCTGGACCAACCTTTTACCATTAATTATCTGACTGATCTTTTCTTTGTCGACTAAGGGGTGATGGGAGTTAGCACCTAGTCAAACACATCTAATTAACAGTGTAACCCAGTACTAGGGATCAGTAAATAAAGACAAGAAGGGAGGAGGAGCTATGCGAGCATCCGAGATGGCCGCGTGAGCACAGAGCTCCCGGGACCCTCGCCACTCTTCGCAACTTATCCTGACGCTATCCTGAATTTTCAGATGGGTTATTGAAGATGAACCTCAGCTGATGCTTTTGCTCTTTGAAAATTTTGATTTGGACTTTGGGAACCGAAGCTAAGTTGATCCGAACTTTTGAGGCCCACCTTGCGGTAAGCCGGGGACTCGGCAAGTTGGCACGCCGGGACGAAGTTGAACAACAACGGCTGAGGGGTCTTTCCCCAGTAGCCCTGCATCAACTTTCGGTTTCGTTTTTGGGTGCTGGCATTGTCTGACTGCAGGACTGTTCCGTTCTGTTGGAGATCCAGCCAGGCTCTGTCTTATCATCGTGTGCCTTCTATTCTTTGCGCTTTCGTGTCGAACCGCGTTGTCACCTTGGCCACACAAGCCCACCTTTGTAGGCTCTTGGTGACTTGTCTGCAGGCAGCCATTTTCACCAGATCTCACGGGCCCCTCCGGGGCGTATTTTCCAGTATGGCGGCTAGGGCCGACACCGAGAAACGGAAAACCAAGGCGCCCATTTGCTGGGGACCGGTCCAAACCAATATCATGGATCGGTATACCCAATCTAAAGGATCCCCCGGTGGCGTCAGCCGTACCCCGGAGGACGACAAGGAAGATTCAACCGCGCCTGCTGAAATGTCTCTTCAAGACGTCATGAGCGCCATCGCCAATATGAAGGCAACCATCGGCCAGCAGTATGAGGCTCTGGCTCATAAAATCGACACGGTTGCCATTGATGTCACCTTGATTAGAGCCGACTTGTCTATAACTAACGAGAAAGTGAAATTGTTGGATTTGAAGACTTCTAGCCTTACGGCCGATGTGTCGGAACTCCAAAAGGAAATCGGCAACCTGAAATCAACCAACCATCTTAGGTCCCATCGACTGGAGGATTTTGAAAATAGGGCAAGACGCAACAACATCCTAGTCATAGGTGTCCCTGAAAACCCCGAGAATCCTTCGATGGACCTCCTGGTGGAGGACCTCGTTCTGAACCATCTGGCCCCTACAGGACTGAGCAAATTCTTTGCAGTGGAGCGTGCCCACCGTGTCCTGGGTGGAAAGCTGAGGCCGGGCGCCCCTCCGAGGCCTATCATTGCCAAGCTCTTTCATTTCAGAGACCGGGATGCTATCCTGCAGGCCTCGAGGGTGAGCGGCCCGATAAAATTTGAAAACGCTACAGTCAACTTTTACCCGGACTTCACTCAGCTCGTCCAGAGGCAAAGAATGGGTTTTCAGGGTGTGAAGCGAAGACTCCGAGACTTGGGCCTGAAATATGCTATGTTGTTTCCTACCAGACTTCGTGTTCAGTACGAGGACCGGACATTTTTCTTCGATTGGCCAGAGAATGTGAGTGACTGGCTGGATTGTCTCACTCTGCCCGGAGCGACCGAACTGAGCGCCCTGGTGGCGCCGAGGGTGGTGAGCCAGAACAGAAGTGACGATGCAGTCCCTGATTCCCGAACACTTGACTTCTCGCAACTGGGTTCTATTATTTTACCATTGTTGTATCTTATTGTCGCATACCCGAGGGTGGCGGGGGTGGTGGGTCTCTTTCCTCCTCCAGGGTTCTTTTTGTAGATTGGGTAATGGTAGGGCGACAGGCACACTGCTAGTTGGGGTGGCTTTCTAGTCTAATGCAGGGGTGCAGGGTGGGGAGAGTTGTAACGGGATTTGGTTGGGGGTGGGGGGGAGTGTTTGTGGGTTTCTTTTCTTTTCTCAAGGCATCGTATTGTTCTTTTCTATGATTCGATTATTGTGCTCTTTGTGGGGTGGGATCTACATTACTTGTTGGGATGGGGGTAGTGGGTTGAGGCTAATATCTTGGAATGTCAATGGGTTGGGTGATAGAATAAAACGGGGAGTGGTGCTGCAATTCTTGCGTCGCCTGTCCTCCGATGTCGTTCTTTTACAGGAGACACATCTGGTGGGAAATACGTGTCATGCCATGAATAGGTGGGGTTACCGTCTTGTTGCACACTCTGGGTTCACAACTGGTTCTAGGGGTGTTGGCATTCTTGTCCGGTCCTCTCTCCCCCTGGAGATATATGACGTAATCCTCAATGACAGGGGGCGCTATGCCGCCCTCACTGGTAGATAGAAGGGTAGGACTGTTTCGTTGCTCACTGTATATGTTCCGCCGTGTCTACAGACCTCCACTTTTTCAGACATTGGGCGAGTAATGCTGGGACTCCCTGATGGTACTCTGTCTATGGGTGGGGACATTAATTCTGTTGTGTCTGGCAATGTAGACCATCACCCCCCAGAGATCTTCCTAAGTCCCAATCATGGCTTAGTGGATTTTTGGAGACTTTTGGTTTGGTGGACTGCTGGAGGTTGATGCATCCAACACAGAGACAATACACCTTTCACTCTGGGGCCCATGGAAGTCTTTCCAGACTTGATTACGTTCTCATGCCGGAGCACAGTCCCCTTCTGTCAGAGAGATCAGACACCTTGCCCGGGGCATCTCAGACCATTCCCCATTATGGCTTTGTATGGATACTGGAGTGTGTTGTACAGGGCGAGTAGCTCCCATAAACCCCTGGTACTTACGTAATCCCAAGACCCGTGCTAGTTTGATAAAGTCCCTGGATCACTATTTCCTTGAAAACGAGGGGTCTGTGTCCTCATCTTTGTCACTATGGGAAGCCTTCAAGACTGTCATTCGTGGGCATGCCTTATCCTTAATTTCTGATGCTAAGAAAACCAAGAATCAAGAAATTGTTCGTCTTGAGGCAGAAATGGTCGAGCTGGAGAGTGACTTGGAATCAAGCTTTACCCATGCTAAACTCCAAGCCCTTGGTTTGAAACAACTGGACTACAGGTCCCTTGTCACGGATGCTGCCAAAATAATGCACAGGGAGCAACAGGGCAGATTGTACGATGTTGGGGACAAGGCGGGTAAATTGATTGCGTGGCTTGATAAGAAAGAAAGGGCGAATCGTGTGGTCCCCGTGATTCAGAATTTGAATGGAGAGTGTGTGACTGATCCGAGTGAGATAGTGGAGTATTTTGCGGACTATTTTCGTACAGTGTATTCTCCGGTCTCTGATAGAGATGAGGAAGACTCACATTTGTTGCTACGCGATATTGCGCTGCCACGCCTATCAGAGATTGACCGAGACCTAATGGATGCTTCATTGTCTGTGGATGAGATTGCAATCGCCATTTGTTCCGTTCACTCTGGCAAGGCCATGGGCCCGAACGGTCTACCCATCGAATTATACAAATTGCGCCCGATAAAGTCGCACCGTATCTCCGAGATATGTTCCTGGAGTCGCAAGACCTTGGCTCCCTCCCTTGTGATCAGCGTTTAGCTATAATTGTGGTAATTCCTAAGGAGGGGAAGCCTCGGGATCGCTGCGCCTCGTACAGGCCCATCTCCCTGTTGAACGCCAAACCTAAAATCCTAGCTAAAGCTTTGGCTAATCGGCTGATTACGGTGATTGGTGACCTGATCCATCCGGACCAATCTGGTTCTATCCCGCATCGTAACACAGCACTTAACTTGCGGCGTTTACATGGTGTCCTCGCGAGGGCGGGGTCTCTTCAAGAGCCGGACATTTTAGCTTCCTTGGACGCCACGATGGCCTTCGACACTATAGAATGGCCGTATCTCTGGGCCGCCCTCACGAAATTTGGTTTCGGTTCTGAGTTTATTGGGTGGGTGAAACTTCTATACGAGGAACCACTGGCTCAGGTGGTCGTTAATGGCCGAGTATCTGAATCCTTTACTCTTGGGAGGGGTACACGACAGGGTTGTCCGTTGTCTCCCCTGCTTTTTGCACTTGCCTTATAGCCTCTTGCAGCTTGGCTCCGATGGGAGCCTTCGATAAAGGGTATCCAGTGGACGCCGGATTTTGAAGACCGGATCTCGCTTTATGCTGACGATATCCTGTTATACCTTACCTCCCCCCGAAAATCGCTTAATGTTTTGTTCGATGTTCTTACTTAGTTTGGCAAGAATTCAGGTCTAGTTATTAATTGGACCAAATCCTGTGTCTATGTAATTTCGGGTGGTCTTCCCCCTTGCCTCGTAGATTTCCCATCCAGGTCTCGCAGACGGGATTCAAATATTTGGGGATTTTTATATCATTGGACACTGCTGTTCGCTATGAACGCAATTTGCTTCCCCCTCTCCAGAGGTTGAAACTCGACGTTGTTCGTTGGCATAGATTGCCACTGTCGCCGCTCGGTCATGTTGCGCTTTTTAAAATGATGTCCCTGCCACGTTTTCTGTACGCACTCCAAAATTCCTTCAATATCATCCCGGCAAGCTATTTCCGGGAGGTGGAGAGCTTGCAGAGGCGGCTTGTCTGGGACGGACGTGCAAGAATCGCCCTCGCTAAGCTAACCCTCCCTTGGTACGACGGGGGCATGGCGCTCCCAGATATCAGACGGTATTATTGGGCCTCTCAGTTGAGCGCGATTATTCACGCAATGTATGCACCCAGCCCAAATCCTGCATTTGAGATGGACAAGTATCAGTTGCCGGGTGGGAATTACAACAGGGCGCTTTACTCTAAGGTGGCAGGGAGAAATCTAACAGGTCCCACTAAGATTGCTGTACGAGTCTGGTGTGATGCAAATGCGGCCCTGGGTTGGAAGGATCGACTGACACGCGCGACTCCTTTGTATGCGTCTGAGAGATTGGGATACCTCTGGACAACGAAAGGTTTTGAGAAATGGGATATGATTGGCATTAGCAGAGTGGGCGACCTCTGGGCTAAGGGTGCCGTTAAGACTTTTGAGACATTGCAGAAGGAATATGAGTTGAGTGACAGGGAGTTTTTTAGATATGCACAGGTTCGTCATGCCTTGACCTCGGTCTTCACCGCCGATGCTAATATCCCTGAGTCCTCCCCGCTGGAAGATCGTGTGCTTGATGGTCATGTGCCTGATAGTACGATTTCACTAATATATAAGAAATGTATCAATAACCGGGCAGATCTCCTCGTACGTCTCAGGGAAGTCTGGACGGGGATGGGCTGGAACTGGACGATGAAGACTGGCAGTCTGCATTGTCTTCACCTAAGGAGGTGGCCATTCCCACCCGTCTCCGTCTCGTCCAACTTAAGATTCTCCATCGTGTGTATGTCACTGGTCCTCGTCTGGTTTCCATGGGTTTCTCTGCTGATGGGTTATGTAAGCGTGGCTGTGGAATGAGTGCTACCTTCCTCCATATTATTTGGGAGTGCCCGGAGGTGACCGCGTTTTGGAATCGTGTGCATGCAGTGATGGAGTGTGTTACCGGAGTTGCTCTGCTGCCTGAGGCCCGGCGATGTCTGTTGAATGTGTGGGAGCCGAATGATTATAACTTCGCTCAGACCCGGTGGGCGACCCTTGGGAACATGATCGCCAAGAGAGACATTGCACAGTTGGGGGTTCCCGGCGGCCGCCCACTGTGTCAGTATGGAAGGAGAATATGGATTGGTGCATGTTTAGAGAGAAGACTGTGTATTTGGCTAGGGGCAAGCCTAGGGTGTGGACCAAGGTCTGGAGCCAGTGGAACGCCTATTGAGGGAACATATGTACACCCCCGTTGGAGGACAATCCAGACACCTCCTTCTCCCCCTGATCCGACATTCCATGTCTTGTTTAAATTTTGTACCTATTTTTGACTTCCCCACTGGCCCCCGTGACCCCCTTCACCACCTATTAGTTCGCTCAACTTTGCATTTGAAGGTCCCTCCCGTACGAGCACAATTTCGTATACAATGTCCTATGCCTTGAGACTTGTTTGTTTTCTTTTCTTTATTTCCTCCTTTTTATAAAATCAAAATAATACTTTATTATGGCTCTATCCTGTGTTGCTACGAATCTTATCCTGCATCGCTGCCGGGCCTCCGGGATGTCGGCGAAGGAGCTGTGGTATACATTGATTGCTTCTACTTTTGCTAGCGGCCGGCCCCTGTGGTTGTAGGCCCGTGTGTGTAACCGTATTTAAATGCACAATAAAGTTTTTTTTATAAAAAAATAAAAAAATAAAATAAAATAAAGACAAGAAGTTTTATTACAAGTTAGCATTTAGGTTAATGTAAATGAATCTCAATACGATACTGTAAAGATGCAGAATAACCACTGAATAGAAAAACCTAAAAACGTTCAGGCCTATTGGTATGAGACAAATCAGAAGTTTAATCACAGCAGTACAAAGAATTAATAGCCGTTTTTGTTGCTCCGATTGCGTTTTTGAGCCTCTGTCTTAAACATGAGTTATGATTAGGGCCATCTAATTTAAAGTTTAAAACCATCAAAAGTGATTAGATCTAAATAAGTCTGAAAAAGTTACAAAAATGCAGAAAAAGAGAAAATGTTGGGAAGGGTGGGAAGGTGTCAGCATTTCAGACACTTGGTCAAGAGTATTCTCGGGATAGGGAAATAAATGTTAGCCTAAGCCACACTCAGCAAAGAATCAAAGGAGAAAGCATTGAGCTCTGTACCTCTAAAAGTCCAAAGAAAAAGTGGCCAACCTCAACCTATGAGAACACGAGTTAGCAACACCCCTGGTTCACACTATCAGGAGCTCCATTGTTCTTTCCATTCTCATGTTGCCAGCTGCAACATTAGCAGATTCTCCCAGGTCGGTCCTGAGAACGACATCATTGGTTTTGGCAGCTGCAACACCTCGACACATTATTGAGTTGGGACTGTCAATTAACACTCTGACTCTCCATGTTCTATGTCAAGCTCCTCTTCTCAGGCTTTCTATCACTGGTGCAGTATTACATCTATTCTCAAACTAATAAACCATGTGAACGTACCCAACAAAGATACACAAGCATAATGGAATAATGGAAAAACTATATTTTATGCAAAAAGAAATACAGGCCTACTTACATCAACTTAAACATATAATCCAGTGGCGCCCATTAATATGTGCTAAACGAGCACGTACAACCACAAATAAACGACAGAGGCCAATACATAAATTCAGCAATAGATTCGCTTGCAGTTTAATAAAATGTAAGGTAACTTTGAATGCACGAATATAAGTGTGACTGAGAACTACATTACAAATGCAAATGTGAAAAGATTAGTGCACACATTTACACAAATCTTTTTATTTATAAAGTGAATACATTTTAATAGTATGAAGATTAATGTATCCAATATAAAGACTACATTTCATTTTAACAAGATTAGGGCACGCAATGTGCATAGATTTCTAGTTCTAGAGTGAAGGTAATTCAGTACTAAATTTAAGTGCAACACTTTACATTAATGATGTTAGGACACACAAAAAATGTAATGCTAAGTGCACATATATTGTGCTCATACATGACGTATAAGAGTGGAGCCAAAATTGCGCATATGGCCTCTGATTTCTAAGTGTCTGAAGCTCAACCACCAAATGAGCTAAACTAAACAAATGTATTTGTAGGCCAGAATTGCAGTAGTTATATGTTCCAGAGTAAGTGATATTATTTAACCATCAAGTTATGCAAGTATTCGTATATTCGTAGCAAGACTCTACCGTCTTAATTATTTTTTACTTTATTTGATAGCAGCAGTCTGACATTTGCATAGAAATTCCGTGCACAATAAGGATAGAGTCAGTACATAGCATGCTGTACATTTGGGTGGAGGACACACATAAGAGTATGTGATTAAGGCATTTGATTGAAGCATGCACAGCAAAGATCTGTGACAGGTCATCAGTGAAACAATTCTAAAATAGACAAGGTAAATGAGATAGTTTCACAAAACACTTATATATTGTTTTAGATGCGACCTACCAAACAAACAGTTCAAATTCAAGACCAGTATGAAGGGAGATACAAATGCCCTGATCCAAGCAAGGTTTCTAAATTTCACACACTATCCTACAAAGCAGTAAACATTTGCCAGCAGTCAGACCTCATCACTGGGAGTTTAGAAAAATGCTGGCTAATTCTCTCACTTTCAAAATGAAAATATCCAGGAAGAGAAGTGTTCCAGCAGCTACTGATAAAATGCGAATGTTTACAATGTTCCCTGGCGTACTGCACCAAGACTGCACTTGCCACTAGACAAATGCTCAGTTGGCCACATTCATACAATTTTAATCTGCCAAGAACATGTCAAACATTTCGGAGGCAGCTAAATTCGGCTTAGGAGCGGGAAAAACAAGCATTTGCAATGCAGTTGGTCTCGAATTTACGAGAGTTTGAGCTGTTGGCAATGCGTTAGCTTAAGCATACGCAAATAAGAGACCTATTGCATTGCAAATATTTGTTTACTAGTACCCATGCAACGCTTTCCATTCATGGAGGCCGCGCCCCTTTCTTTAGACAAGCTGCGTCTGAAGAAAGGGGCGTGGCCGACATTAAAGTGAAACCGCGGCATGGAGCGCTTTGACAAAAAAAGCACCTGTTTGCCAAGTTAACAAACAGATGTTTTTTTTGTGAAAGCACCCATGCCGTGCTTTCACTTAAATAGCGGTCGCGCAGCTTTCTTTAGACGCAGCTTGTCTAAAGAAAGGGGCGCAGCCTCCATGAATGTTGAAGCGCAGCATGGGCGCTAATAAACAAACAAAACAACAAAAAAATAAGTACGCGCGGACGCTATACTTACAGCGGACTGCGCTGCTAAAATAAGTAAATAAAGAAACGCAGCCGTTATAGTTGAAGCATACTGCCATTAGTATTTAAAATAAAAGTGTGCAGTGTGCTGCGACATAGTGGGTGGAATAGGGGCAAATCATTAAACAAAATAGGGTTCACAGCCAAGATAAAACAGACCATGTAACAAAACAAGTAAATGGTCAAGTTATTATGGGAGGTAAAAAATACGGACAAGGCGGTACCAAGGAGGGACTATCAAGCCTAATAACAACTTGTAAGACTGCATTTACGAAGGACAATGAGACAAGCCAATTAAAAAAATGGGCGGAGAGTGGGCGGGGCTTCAAAGCCATACTCCAAAACTGCATGCCTCGCAGCAGCGCATGCGCTACCCAGGCTCGACCTAAAAATCAATGGCGAGGGTAATACCCTGGTACACAAAACCAGGATTGGCAAAATTTTGCTGTTGCAGGTAGAATTTGAAAATTATGAAATGTAATTTCTGGAACCGCAAATTTAGGGTTATCAGTGGGTTTGTGAGCATTCCTGAGGCGAGCTAGCATGCAAAGGCAAGTCAACATCCATAAACCTATAGGTTTATAGGGACACGCTTATCTAATGCTGAACATTTCCCATCTAGCAAATAGACAAGGTAAGCAACAGACATGGGTAAGGAAGATCTGGAAGTGACCTTGTTAGTGTGGCTGAAGAGATGATTTTGACTGGTGGACCTTCATGTGCATCCATTTGCCAAGGGTAGGTCGACTTCAGTCCAGCTCACCAGCTGTGCAGTGCAGCTTGAGGTTGGGAAGGGATGCTGTTGAGCTTGTTAATGTCTTTGTAATGTTCTAGAATCACATCATCAGATAAAAGTAAATTGTGTAATGCTGGAGACTATGACGTGGGAAAAGGGGGATCATGGGTCTGCTTATCAACATTTGATTGGGAATCAAATTAGCCTTTTTGGTAGGGGTGACCCCCATTGACATGAGTGCAAAGGATAGGGTGTCTGGCCATTTAAGTCCTCGCTTCTCACACATCTTAGACACTTAGGCCCTTATTACGATGCTGGTGGACGACATCCGACTGGCATCGTAGCGGAACAGGGACCCCAGACAAGGGGTCGGCAGTCCCACTGCCATGATTAGGATGCGACGCCTTCACAGCGGTCGGAAAGTGTATTTCTCCTATTGGGGCTTGTGCTGCAGGCCACAGCACGAGCAGCAATATGAAAAATACACTTTTGAAACATCCATGAACGTGGATGCCACATGATGCATTTATGTTTAAGGGAGCACCACAGGTGCACCCCAAGGTCCATTGCGGTGGGCCACGGAGGACCCTTTCTGCCAGCCTTTTTATGGCAGAAGAACCGAAAGGAAAAGGATGTAGGAAATGTGTTTCGTAATCCCCACATTGGAACCTGAGCAGGCATGCCTGCATTTTGATCATTATGATCTGCTCGCCACCACAATGGCCTCCTTGAGCCTGTCGGAGGTGGAGCCGATTCCCCCTGCAGGCATCGGCCTGACCACCTGTTTCGTAATACGGCAGTTGGACCGATCCCTCAAATGTGGGCAGACCGCCACAGATGAGCTGTCAGATAGCCTTCCGCCCGACATCGTAATGAGGCCCTTTTTTGTTATATATTTTTATAGAGTCCCATTGTAGTAATCAACTTCCCTTGATGACTCAGGGTGGCAGCAAAGAGAAAATGCTGTTGGATGCCTACAACTTTGTATAGTTCCTGAAATACAGATGACACAAAGTGACTCCCTTGCCACTCACGCTCTTAAGAGTTATCAAAAACTGGGAATAAAATCCAGTAATTTTCATACCTGCTGCCTTCTGCAAAGCCGGCCGAGTACAGCAGAGGTGGAGCATGTCGGGGATTTCTGCTGCATTGACAGGCAGGAAGCTGCTTGTCGTTCTAGTTGTTTGTGAATCGCAGCTTCCCACAGTTGTGTCACCTCCCTCTCGCTTCCGGGTTCTCCCTTGTTAATCATGGTGTTAGAAAGCAAATTTTAAAACAAACTCAACTTGCATAGACGTATTAGAATTTCACTTAAGAATGCATTTAAAACTCTGCTAAGAACTGCATAAATAAATTACACGCAGGTAAAATGTGCTTGCTTAAAACGTGTAGGAAAATTAACATAAAGTGCAAAATGCTGTAGGCTATTCTCAATGTGCTTCTTCAACGAGGCCCGAACCACATTTTGTTTTGACTCTTGCTTACAGATAAGTAGACGGTTCTTTAGAATATTTGTCTAGCACCACATCTTGCTTAAGGATGGGCTGACTTTAAAATTATAGGGGAATATTTACAATTACTGGCGCATCCCTGCAAATTAGCAGGGATGCGCCAGTAATTGTGCGCCATGCCTCCGCCAGCCATGATGCGCCGCATTTATAATGCGGCGCACCATGGGGCAAAAACGGAACAGATGCGTCACACATCTGTGCCATAAAGATGTCACATTGCTGGAGTTGCGTCGCATGCGCGATGCAGCTCCAGCACTGCTCTGGGGGGGCCCCATTCTACTAATGCTGCGTCAAGCCTTACGCCTGCTTCAAGCAGGCGCAGGGTTTTGACGTAGCATTGGCCTAAAAGTGACTGAGTGAAATCTTGTAGATTTCACTCAGCCACTTTTAGGAGGCGTTCCCGCGCCGGAACGCCCACTCCCCCCTACACCGGAATGCCTCCTTAAGGCGCAGGGCTTTACAACGTGACGCATCTCCAAGATGCGTCACGTTGTAAATAGCCCGCACCATGGCGCATCTTTTGCGCCGCCGCTGCGTCACAAAAGTGACCCAACAGCAGCGCAAAAGAGGCACAAGGGGCTTGTAAATCTGCCCCATATTGTTTTGCTTCATCACACCATCTTACCTCACCCTGCTTTAACAATGAATTTAGCTGTTTTGCTTTATAATGAATAGATTGTTAAAATATAGAACAAATTAGAAATAACATGTGTATGCTTAACAGGGACATTTTCGTAAGAATTGTTGCATCGCATTTGACTAGTCGTTTGTCTGCACAACGGGACATTGAGAGCAGCTAACAGCTTAAGTATGAAGGTTCTCATGAGAACTTTCTCCCATGTACCTGACATTGCAATATTAGTTAAACTATGTACCAGAATGAATGTTTCACGTGGGAATACTGAGCAGCAGCAAAGGATGGTGACAACCTCATCGGATGAGTGGTTTCCATTGGCTGAAGATGACTTACATTATATTATTTGTGTGTTTCATATTATAATCAAGTGTTCCTAGCTAGAGAGAAGGGAAGACTCTTTACCTTGCATGACGCTTAAGGCGTTCTGTCCTTATTACTGAAAGCTTCTGCTGACAGTGATTTACCCTCCTTTTTCCGCGGACTCTTTTTGATCAATGCTACAGCTGTGATCATTCCTCTATCTCTGATTTATTTAATGGTTGCTGCTGCAACTGTGGGAAACCCGGATGAGTTTCCAGAATGACCCTTTATGGGAAATTCAATACTTTATCTATGCTCCGAAAATCTTGTTCATTCCCAGAAGAGACTCTTCATGGGTTCTCTGTGGGATAGGTTAGGCCCTTTAGATAGATAGGGGTCAATTCCTTTATGGAACACTCTGTTGATTTATGCTGTATTTAATAAACCATTTTCTCGATATTTCTGTAATTAGACTAATCTGAATAAAAAAGACAAAAGCTATACTAACTCCTTAAAGAGAATAAAGGTTTCAGAAACTTCTTGAACTTCTCGTCATTGACTAATAATTAAGAACCTGACAGTTGATGATAAATGACTTGTACTTTTATTTTAGCTCCATTCCTATATGGTGGCAAAGGTCTGATGACGAAGCGACGCAGGATTTCAAGGATCCCCGTTTTAAGTTTGGCGTGATTGATCTGAACTCCGATTTTGACCAATCCTTGGGCGCTAACATTGGCGTCCTCCGCAGTCTCCTCTCGTCAGGATGGTTCTGTCGTACCTCGTCGGTGGCCGCTTCTCTTGGAAAACTTTCTTCTGAACCATGGATATTCGTACAACCTCCTGTAAAGAACATGAAATACACAAAGTATCATGCCACACATACATCAACTGGTAAAGCACTAGTGTGCTGACATGTTTTATACTTAATCTTGTTATTTTGCTACGCTTTACTTATCTGAAATTGAAGTCGTCTGATTTGCTATGGATATTAACGGACACTGCTGATTTTCTTCCCATAAGGAAACACAAGAAAGACAAACAGAGTTATCTTTTACCTACTTCATAAATGCCTCTATGAACTGTTTCAGCGCACCTGATTTTTTTGACTAGGCTTATTTCTTTCATTGTTTTTGACCCTGGTGATGTGCCTGACATATTGGGGTCATGGAGAAATTAACTATATATGTATATTTATATGCTTGTTCTCTCTTATGTACTCTCCAGCCATGCCATATGAAGCCTATATTTAAGAGGACATAATTAATGTTGACCATATGCTGTGATAACTGCCTATAAGATAGTAGTTCAGGAAGATGTATAAGCACTGTTTCTCCTTAGATATGTGGTATTATCAGTTGACCTCCCTATTTTCTACACTTGATAGAAAAAGGGGATTTACACCGGTATTAGGACATTACGTGGTATATAGATAATTTGGGGATACATGGTGATTACCTGATAGGCGTCTTTTCTGATGCACTTTTGTTCTTTCACACAGGAAGAGCCTGGACGATCCGGATAGACACAACTCCTGCAGCACAGTCTTCAGTGGATGTCTTCTCTTTTCTCTTCCCCTTCGGTTGGGGATTACATTGACCTCTGTAGAGTTGTCTCGATTGATTGGGAAGTTAGGACCTAGCATCACGACCTCCTTTCGCTCCTGCAGAAAATCCAGGTGAGATATCCGACAGTAATAGACGTGGCTACACTGACAACATTAGCTTGAACACGGGGTAGGCTTCGATCCAACCACAAAAGACGCATCCTAGGACTAGAACATCAGCATAAGAGCAAAAATAGCGCATTTGAATGAAGGCAATCTGCACATGCAGAGAAGGATGAGCAACATGGATAATTTGACATCCTTAACAAGATTATAGGATAGACATATAGCATAAATATGATAGTACTGTTGAGCAGTAGAAGAGAAATAAGGTTCAAGCTAATGGGTGCCAGCAGCACAGACCACGTCACCTCAGCTAACGTGTTCAATAGCATGGCAAAAGCCCACCAGATTTGGGAGCAGTATTCAAGGGACAACCATTTCACCATTCTTGTCTTGCCTTGACCCATCTGTCCTCTATCCAGACAATATTTTCAACTTCGGGGACCTGCCCTTGGTAGTCTGCAAGATCTTGTAAGGTGAGCATGAGAAGATCAGCAGCTTGGGAAACAAACAAAGTCACTTCAGAGTTAAGGGACAAAGCAGCATTTTTAGCAGCACAGCTAGAAAAAGGGTTGCCTTTGGACACTTGGACAGCTATTTGTAGGGGCATCTCAAAAGCATCATGAAAATTTTGACCTAGAAACCCTTGCTGAACCTAGTGGAGCCCAAAGTCATAGATCCCCCAAATGCATACTTTAAATTAGTGAAAAAAGTTAATGTTTTAGAGGTAGTTCATTTACAGGGATGTGTATGAGGAATCAATTCAATTACTAGAGCAGCGTTTCCCTGTGCTAAACATCAATTTTCATCAATTTCATGAAAAGTGCAAACATCATACCAGCATTTAATGTCCCTTCAATAAAAGATAGGTGATATTGAACAGCTCGGGTAGGGACCATTGACATGAATTATGACCCAACCTCATAGTGTATCGTCTTAAAGGTAGGACTGCACTGAGAAGTACACAATGCAGGTCATTGGGCTCATCATTACATTTTTCACCTAGTGAAGTCTCTAGCTCTTTGTCCAGCTGTCGGTCTCAGTTTTTTGCAGGTAATAAACAGATTGTGTGCTTGACAGCTCCACATATGCATTTAGGATCCATGGTGTAAGGGTCTAAGACAGGGGCCTCCAAACCGGTCCTGGAGGGCCGGATCCATGCCAGATTTTTGGGATATCCCCATTGAGATACATGAAGTAATTTTAAAAATCTGTCATGGATCTGGCCCTCCAGGACCGGTTTGGAGACCCCTGGTCTAAGATATTAGTAGCTTCTCATCTCATTTTTCCGCTTGTCATGCTGCTACGAGCAACACTGCCACTTGCCACAGTCACTGAGCTCACTTATGCACACCCTGCCACCACCCCATGAGCCGACCCTTCGGCAGACAAGGCACCATTACCAGGTGCAGCCTGTGTAGCACCCCTATAAATTCCTGCCAGCCAGACATAGATACATTAGAAGATTCAATATATCCTCTTTCCTCTGCTTTGTTTTTCAGGAATATCGTTGGCAATTTGTGTAAAGATTTATGGTGGGTGCTTTGTAGTAGAAGCACAAGTTCATACCCTACCACACAAATTGCTAATTTTATGTCTCCATTTTTGGGATATCTTTGAGACCTCGCACCTCAGTTTCTTCCGGGTGTGACATGCCTTTCTAATACCAATTTAGGAAAGCTAACCATTGCTCTGCAGTAGCTCTGTTCTTAGGCTTGTTCAGTGGTTTCTTCCAGGTATTCAAAAACTGGATATCAAAGGTGCATTCTTCAAGAAAGGACTTCTCAATACACCATTAGTGCATTTTTTCCAATTCTCTATATACCTGCATAAGCTCTTAACATACTGATGGTACATAACATGGGTGGGTCTCCCTCAAGATGGGATTTTACTCAGTAACATCACTCAGCTCCCACTATTCTTTTCAACTACCACATTCACAACCAGAGAAGATTGTAGGTAGTCTATTACCTAACGCCACAGTTCATCCCATGGAGGAAATGGGACAAGCGGACAAGAAAGGAAAGCGAGGGTCTTACAAATATTCCTCACCAGCTATCCAGGAGGAAGGTTGGAAAATATGTTCATGCGTATCTACTTGCCCTCTTGCTATGGTCACAACTCTGGTCATAGACCGTTGAGGCTCATAGAAGGTTCAGGATGACAGAACCAGTGTACCTCTTTCCACACATTCATTCGATAGGGCCCACACTGAGACCCAGGCAATCACTGCTGTCTGTCCTGAGTTTACTGCCCCAATATTGCAGATATCTGTCATACTTCTGCCTATTAGTTCCTTTGACTGCCGGCTTCTCCTACCCAACTGTTCTTATCCTGTTGTCACATGTCCATATAACAAATTCAGTGTTTTAATCAACAACATAGTACATGATGAGCAGTGAATAGTCGCAAACAAACTCACATTTCCCAAGTGAAACGCTGCAGACTGTCTGATTTGAACACCAGGCTGTTCTCCACTCAAGCTCACTGAGGAGAACCCTCCAAGTTACCTTTGTTATCAGTCAAGTGGAGAACCAGTTCAGTTCCGATCAGTGCCCCTGATCATGTTTTGACAGGTCCTGGCCAGAGCACAAACTTCTGTTGAAGAATTCTTCATGATTTGGTTGAGTCTGAAAGGGCTTATTGACAAAAGAAAAATCAGTGGTCTGTGTATTAATGAATAAACCAACTAGGTAATCCACTCAGATCTTCAGTGGAGGATAGCCCCAAAGTAGAGGCAAAACTCAGATGTATGCTCCACTGCAAATAGGTTTCTAGTATTGATGAAGTTTCTGTGGGGCTAATGTGTTTTAAATTTGCGCACTTTGCTTAATATCATATTATAACCTGGTTTTTAGCTTAATTAGGATTTGCACTTTGTTCGTGAAGTGGCCCACCATCTTTTTCTACTGGTTGCACCACTGCAGAGACGCCATATTGTGCATTTAGTGCTCTAGCGGTTGGGCTGACAGGGTGACACTCCTCCTGTCTCCCCTTTTCATCATTATTTAAAGCTGATCATGCTCAGACGTGCAGCAGACGTGCACAGCGGGCATGCAGCTGGCTCACCAAAGGCTAGCCCGTCTGTGCTCGTCCGCATTCAGAGCGCAGCTGGTAGGAGCCATGATGCCCAAATGCCCTCATGCTTACCCCAGGTAAGATTATACTCTAAGGAGGTGTTCCTTTCCTTAAAAAAGGGATCTTGTTCCCCCCAGCAGGTTTTTAACTTGGAACAATAGTGGGATAAGCGTTGTTCCTGCAATAGCTCCTGGTTTGTGGTTCTTTGTGGAATCCATCAGCAAGTTCAGACCTTTACTGAAACCAGAGTGAATATCCTAGCATAGCTGCGAGCCCCTCAGATGATTTACATTAGACTTCTAGAGCTTGCCTCATCAATTGTAGATCACTTCCCAAACACTCTTTTGAAGTATTTAGTCTACTTTCTGACAATATCTGGGATTTTATGTTTGTGAAACATGGCAGAAAGAAACATTAGCTCCAGACTTAGCACAGGCGATTCCCCTAGGATATTGCATCATATTTGTCAATCAGGATGGTAAAAAAGGGGGAGGGGGCTTAGCTGTTATTTTTACAGATAACTATGAGGGAACTTCCCACGGAGGCATACAGAGGTTAGTGAGGGTCTTATTTTTAGTTCCAATTTTAGCTCCCTCATTCTCCTTTTCAGGAATTTTTATATATTGACCCCTTGATTGTCCAAATACTTGTGTTTTATCCAATTATTTGAAACTATTCCCCAACTTTCCCTGCAATATGCAAATTTCACTGCTCTTGGGACTTTTAATGTACACATGGATAATCCAGAATGCACTCAGGCAGAGCACCTTAGTGCGACTTTGGCAGGTATTAACCTCCTAAAAAAGGATCAGTCGCCCACACATAAGGCAAGACACATGCTCGATTTGATTTTTTCAGACATTGTTGACCAGCAGGTTACCCCAGCACAATGCCTCATTTGGTCAGACCATTTCTTAATTTCTTTTCCTTTGAATGGTTTGGCAATTCGGCAGAAGGTAACTGCCCCACCCCATCCTACTCCAGAGCATAGCATAAAATTACAGAGTCATCTCTCTCTTAAAAGTTACTTTCCACTACCCTGGCACTAATGGGGATTCTTGAAACAGATATAGCCAAGTTTAATAAATGGATCACTGATGTCCTGGATTCAATGGTACCGTTAAAACCGCTGATAGTAAAGAATGCCAAACACTCACCCCCTTGGTTCTCTTCCGAGCTAAGGGGAGAAAAGAGGTACTGTAAAAATTTGGAGAAAGCTTGAAGAAAAGTCTTATGTGCTGGAAGCTAAGACTCAAATTAAGGAAACGCAATCAGCCTGATTCATCAATCTCCCGTTTTGCGAGGCCCTAATAGCGATTCATAGCGAATCGCTATTAAGGACTCGCAAAACGGGATTCAAGTAGGAATAGCAACATTTATTGCGATTCCTACTGATTCCTTATTTGCGATTAGCAAATTGCTAATCGCAAATAAGGAATAACTCCCCATTCATTCCTATGGGCCAAAAGGCCCATAGGAATGAATGGGGAGTATTCCTTATTTGCGATTAGCAATTTGCTAATCGCAAATAAGATTGCGATTTGAAGGGTGCCAGGGGTGTCCAAAGGACACCCTGTAGCACCCCTCAAAT
Source organism: Lissotriton vulgaris (assembly GCF_964263255.1). Lineage (NCBI taxonomy): Eukaryota > Metazoa > Chordata > Amphibia > Caudata > Salamandridae > Lissotriton > Lissotriton vulgaris. The sequence goes on along the minus strand of NC_141691.1, from coordinate 840,226,003 downwards.
GACATTTGACACAGGTGTTGCACACACACATGTCCAACGGACATGTGTGTGTGTAACATGCAACTCAGAAAAATGCATTTAAATGCATTTTTCTGAGTTTTCGCAATTTACCGCGAGGTTTGACCTCGCGGTAAATTGCGGCCAGAAATTGCGAATTCGCAAAAGAAATGTGGATGATGAATTACATTTAAGGAATCTCAAATATAGATTCCTTAAATGTAAATCCTCGCAAAAATGCGATATCGCAATCAGCGATTTTTGCATTTGGGATGATGAATCCCAAATGCAAAAATCGCACTCGCAAAGGGCCAGATTCTCAGAATCTGGCCCTTTGCGAGCCGATTTGGCCTTGATGAATAAGGCTGTAAGAAACTTGGGTAAATCCACTTGTAAAATATAGAAAAAGTATTTCTCCTCCCAAATCTCACCAGCATCCAACACTTCACAGGAGGTATCAAAAATTGTTCATTCCTTTCTCTCTCCCGGGGCTTTTAATAGTAATTTTGGTCCTTCCAGGGAACTTCGTGATGATTTATCTCTATTTTGTCATGAAAAAATAAATTAAATCTATGCCACCTTTTTCACGAAAAATTGAAGTGGAAACCCTGACAGATATGGCGACAATCCATACTCGTGTTCTATCAAGTTTTCCTGCAAACTTTGAGAAAGTCACTTCAAAAGAACTAGAGAAATGTAAATCGTAATCACCAGAGGATCCATGACCACCCAGACATTTGAAATTAATTGCACCTTCTATTAATCCGTTGTTCAACAAAATTCTGAATTTGTCTCTAGAAGTAGGTCAATTTCCCACTGAGTGCAAACAATCTTTTCTTCGGCCATTACTAAAAAAAACTAGTGCAGGCCTGGCGATTTTGAGCAATTTTAGACCAATCTCCATTTTGCCGGCAGCTGCAAAAATACTTGAGAAGCTGGTTAATGACCAGCTCTCTATCCGCATGGAATTTAATGGTAAGCTTCATGATTTGCAATCTGGCTTTCGACAAGGGGTTAGTAAGGAAACTGTCTGACTGGAAGTAACTGAATACATCAAAGAACATCTTGATGGCAGGCGTTCTGGGATCCCTTAAGACCTGTCTGCAGCATTCAATACGATTTCTCATGCAACCCTTTCAGAAAGATTCAGATTGGCTGGTATTCAAATGAAGGCTTTTTCTCACCTGAAGCTTCTCTTACAGGATAGATCGCATAGGGTCTACCTTCAGCCGTTTTTATCTTCTCCTAAGTCCCTACTATGTGGTGTCCCTCAGGATTCAGGACTGAGCTTTGCTCTTTTTAATCTTTATTTAGCTCCTCTGGTTCAGCTGATTGTATCTTAAAGGTACAGGCGATGTCCTATGTGGATGATACACAACTGTTCCTGTCCATTCAGGAAAACGTAGACTCTGCCCTGTCCAAGTTCAAAGAATTTCTTTTCTTTGGTACTTCCTCCACTTCACTTCCAAGCCTTTGGCGGGCAGAGGAAATTAAGCCCCCATCGGCCCCTGCTGGCACCCGCTGCCCAAGCAAGAAACCCGTGAGTTATGCTTGACTCTAATCTTTCTTTCTCTTCTCAAATCAAGCAGGTGTCAACAGTATGTTTTGCTTAAGGTAGATCTTTGAAGAAAATGTTGCACTTGATCCCAGGTGAGACTCACAAGACAGTGGTTCATACTTTCAATTTTGCCAATAGTCTGTATTTGGGTCTTCCTTCTCTTTTAATCCGCAGACTGCACCTTGTTCAAAATGCTGCAGCAAGATTGATCCGAAGAGTTAGTACAGGCAATCTATATCACCCATTTGAAGCCATTACGCTGGCTGCCAGTAATAAAATGATCGAGCTTAAAGCTCTTACATTAGCTTTCAGGGCTTTTTCTGGTCAGGGACCTGCCTATCTGAGAAAAAAGCTTTGGCTGTATAGGCAACGTAGATCACTTAGATCAAATGCTTTCCTTCTGCTTCAAGTCCATAAATTGACCAAGGCAAGACAAGGGGCCTCATTTATGAGAAATGACGCATCGCTGCGTGAAAGCAGCGAGCGTCACTTCTAAGTGCGCACTCCTTGCGACATTCCTGATGCGTCATATTTAATGTATGACGCATCATGTCGCAAGGAGTCACAGATACGTCAGTATTTCTGACGTATCTGTAAGCGCAAAAGTGACGCATTGCTGGAGTGAGTCACAAAAGTGACGCAACTCCAGCAATGCGTCTTTTCACATGGGGCAAGCCCCATGTGAAAGGGCCTGCGTCAGTCTTACGCCTGCTGTGAGGCAGGCGCAAGATTTTGACGCAACGGCGTCCTAAAAGTGACGCAGTGAAATCTCATAGATTTCACTGCGTCACTTCTACGACCCTTCCTTGCGTCAATACGCCCCCCTTGCATACATTATACCTGGCGCAGGTATAATGTGACGCAGGGGTTTACAAAGTGACGCATCTACCTAGATGCGTCACTTTGTAAATATGGCGCAACAAGGCACATTTTTTACGCCACTGGTGCGTCACAAAAAGTGACGCACCGGCGGCGTAAAAGTGACGCACAGCCTCATAAATGAGGCCCAAGGAGGGAGATCTTTCACAGTCCTGACAGCTAAAAGGTAGAATACACTTCTAGTGAACCCGCCAAGAACAGCTTCTGTCTCAATTTTTAAGAAACAAAACCGAAGCAGCCGTGGGTTACACAAGTTGAGTTTGATTTGATTTGACATGACATGACAGAATTCTCACAAATAATACATGAAGGTGCATAGCTGAGCTTAGGAGAACTGAGGACATGGCCTTAAAAGTTACAAAAATGTAAAGTTTTTCCCTGAGCAGATTAATTCGCAATGTCTCAAGTGCCAACAAGCAACACGTTTCAACATCAGCGACAGGAGCATCCTGTGGGCAGTCCTAGCTTGAGCAAGAAAACATGGCTGAAGCAGGGTACATTCACACTAAGACAGGCAAACATATTTAAACTTTTTACAGTTGTAAAGAAGTTCAGATGTCATGTAAATGTTGTTCTCTTCAAGGACACTATGATTTTTATGACCCAGTGATGGCAAGGGGTTTGGAAAACAGATTTTATTTACAATAGCTCTTTTGTAACCTTCTGAGAGCCAGTATCCCTCAACCATGAGCTGGAGAGGTATTTCTTTTTATGTGCAGAGTTCTCTGTCCCAAATGCACAGTCATAAATTTGCTATTAAATCAGAGTTTGTGAATAGCAAAACAATAGTAAGCTTACACAAAAGTGTAAGTTTACATTTGTGAATCAGGCCCCGAGTACAGTAGCTTCTTACCAATCCGCAGTAACTCATTACATTGTTTGGGATCTACAGTACACTTTTGGATACTGTGTTTTTTGGTTTTGGTGCAGACACTGTGAAATTATCTCAGACCTACTGAGATATCCTCCCTGAAGCTCGATCTGTAGATGAATCTAGGAAAAAGGACAGCGATATGATAGGCCTCCAATTATTTACTGGAGTGTTTCTGATAGATCCTTGTACTACTATAGACATTCCTCAGTTCTGTTAGAGAATTAGGAACAGCATTAAGAGTCATCGTTGTTCATTTCAGCATGCATCCCAAAACATATTTACAATGCAGAGATTCCAAATGTTCATGCAGATTTTCTTCCCAAAGTACATAAAAAGGCACTTGGGACAAGTGTGGGTAGCGGAAGAGTGCAAGTGTGTCACGGTCGTACGATCCGACGCCCGCCACTCTGTGGTTGAGGACATAGACACCGCCTTGAGTTTCATGCTGAGGTGATGGCGTCCATAACTATGTGACACATAAAGTAACACAATTACCGATTGGACTTTGACTGAATGGCGGTCCACTCCAACCACTGTTTCCCTATATCTCCTTTATGGTTTTGTATGCCCCTACAATTTAAGAGGAGTCATACTTTTTTTACTATTGGTCTTGAAAAAAGTCACTACACCTATAAGGAGGGTATGAGGCTGAAACATTATGCTGTGACGGGTTTAATCCACTTCTCTCACAATTTTTGCTCTTAATCCTAACCCGTGGATGCCCAATAAGGTTTTTTGTATCCTCTGAGTTAGTTTTGGTCCACATACACTTCCCACAAACCTTTTTGCACAACCTTCACCACACCCTACTCATCTACAGGTTTTAGTGTACCCCAAAATCTGACATCTAAAACATCCCTGAGTTATGCCCTCTCAGTGAGGGAGTTGCAGCCCGCTCTGTGACCAGGCTCACATCACCTGGAGGTTACCATTGGGTGGGTGAGGGAAACCGTCCTATACAAGGGACACTACTGCGTTCTTCCTCTACCCACAACTAGACCCAGTGGCCTTTTTTGTTTTTTGACATTCTGTTATAGGAGTAGCCCCCTGTAGAACTCTAAATTTCCTCAGGCTCTTTTTGCGTTTCTAGAGTTTCCTGTCACTATCCTTTACATTTGGCTCCCTGGGAACCATCACCGCATTCTGCACAGGTTCTCCCCTCTCGTCTGTGTCTGAGAGATCCGGATTATCAAATAGACAAAGTAGGCACCAGCCTACAAGCCCAACTCCTTTTAGGGGTTCCGCGACAACGGATCAAAATAATACTGATTTGATCTTGGTAGAAAATTACAATCAAGCTATTTTTAAGTATTCTTTCAAAAAGATAGAAAATAAAATGAATCAACTCAAAGAAAAAAAAAGTTACATTAAAGACTACATAGAGAAAATACTGTATTCATTTAATTCACCCATTAACAACTTAAAGTACATAAACCAGAGACATCAGATTCACATAAAAGTTTGTATCTTAAAAGCTTCCCTGCTGGCAGCTTGTAAACAAAATCCGGTGCATTGGGTTTTACGAGATAATTTGCACGGGACCCCTGAAATTTCGACTGCCAAGGTGCCTCCACAGGGTTTAATCCGGCACTGGTGTCTGAGCGCCACAAGCCCTACTCTCTTTGGAGCCTCTCAGGCCCGATTCACAGTACTAACTTAAGACAAAATCCTAAACTTACTACAATTCTGGTATTCATAGAAGGCACTTACTCATTTCGGTATTCACAGAAGTCCTAACTTTAGGACTCCTAAATGCCGTCTGTGAATACAGAAAGTCTTAAAATTTGGATTTTTCTCAGTTTAAGAGTAGTAAAGTTAGGACTTCTAACTATAGGGCTCCTAAATGCCCTCTGTGAATACTGAAAGTCTTGAAGTTAGAATTGTTTTCAGTTTAGGAGTAGTAAAGTTAGGACTCCTAACTTTAGGACTCCTAAACTGAGAAAAATCCTAACTTTAAGACTTTTGGTGTTCACAGAAGGCATTTAGGAGTCCTAAAGTTAGGACTCCTAATTTCTGTGAATACCGAAATGAGTAAGTGCCTTCTGTGAATACCAAAAATGAGTAAGTGCCTTCTGTGAATACCAAAATGGTAGTAAGTTTAGGATTTTATCTTAAGTTAGTTCTGTGAATCAGGCCCTCAAATCTCAGTTTCCCTTATAGGTTACAGAGTAGCAGATCCAGGGGTGGCCCTATTAACTGACCAAATGGAAGTCGGTTAATAGCACTTTCACCTACCGCTGAATGGCGCATGATGCCTTCATGTGTTTGCTTAAGGAAGAGAGGCTCATCTCATGCTTCGTGTTCTGAAATTGACTGGAGACCATCTGCTGAGACCAATGTTATTCCTCTGCAACAGGGATGCAAACGTTTGAATGTTTGAGTGTCTGCCGTTTGTTTTTTTTTCTTTTCTACAACAGTCCCTGGGTTTGTGCAGCAGCAGCCTCAAGCAGACATTCCTCATTAACCTAGAACGTTCTGCCTTCATATATTCTTTAAACATTCCTCTACATCCACTTTGCCTATGGCTCTACTCTGTTGCACCTACGGACATCCAGCCCCGCTCAGACGGTTGCAGTCCTGTTGCTATGGGATGGCCATGTAGTTATCCATCACACTTGGGTGTGTACTTTGCACTGTTACCAGAGAGGCCAACAGGAAAGATGTATGTGGCCTCACAGCATGGGTTCTGCATTTTGCTCACCATTTATCCATGAAGGAGCACCCAGTGTTTGGTGCCTACATGATGTCTACAACATTCTTGGCACATTACTTGCTTCCACCAACAAATACGTTGAATTCTTTCAGCTTCTTTACCACTGGTTGGATACCTACATGGTTGTGCTAGATATGTGTACACAAATATTACAGCAAAGGTTTGATAGACAAAAGTTACATGGAGTGTAACATTAAAACGTTTTGGTCTGTGAAAGTCATTGGCCATTTCATAAATTCGAGGATGTCACATTACTGACAGTTTGAGTCTATTGCATTGCTGGAAAATTTCGTGTATGTACAAAACGGCAGTAGAAAATCTTCCTAGCTCTGTCCACGTCTATCCTACGCTTCTGTTTGAGCTAATACTAAAGATGCAAAGTATATAGTCAATAGTCTTACAAAATTAGTAAATATGTTGCCTAACTCTCTTTAAAGACGGTAAGGAAGAACTAGTTTGCCATTTGATACACATAAATGCTTTTCGTTAGTTTTATTTCAGTGGCACTGAATATAAATATATTGTTCCAGAATCTTCTAGAACATGGGTCTTTCAGGTATCCATGATGATCCCTTCCAGTCAGCCTTGTTCCTCTGGGGAAGAGCAGCAGACCTTCAGCAGTACTGCTAGTTAGTTGACCCCAAATCTGGTTATATTCAGACTTCAAAAAAGAGGGTTGCTGAACTGTTCCTAAAGGAGATTAAACAGATTGGCTCGACCGAAGGTGTGTATTTTACACCTTTGGGCATCCATTATGTTGGACGTGTTTGCCTCACACACCCAAGGGTGTCATGCTTCATCATAGGCGTTGCTCCTCGTCGGGGAGGCGGTGCAATCCCCGACGGGCTCACCTCAGAGAGGGGCTCTTTGGCGGAGATCTTTTTGTCCAACAGCCTATTGGTGAAGTGCAGGTATTTGAAGTAAATAGATTAGCAGAGCAGCCATTTCTGGACTCGAGCCAAAAACAGAGGAACTACTGTACATTAGGTAAAGGAACAATGTGTTTTCCATTCTTCTGAAGAAGCCTTATCTGATAATGTGTAATGCGGTGCCACTGGAAATACAATGTGCATTCTTCGAAAATTAAACAAATCTATGAGATGCTTCTGTTTCATGAGCCCTGTCATATGTAAATGTAAAATGTAAATTGATACTCGTATAGCGCACCAATCACCCGCAAGGGTCTCAAGGCGCTTGTACGAATACCGCTGTGGAACCCATCCTGGCTTTCCCTGTGAGGCGTCCACTCCTGGGCACCCCCAAGGTGGAGGCCAGGCATCCTTATCGTTGTGGGGGCCGTTGTGGAGATTAAGCAAGCTATTGCCCAGAGTGGGACTCCATGATTGGAATAGGCACAGAGGCGAGAATTATCAGGTCCGTGGAATTTTGAGCCCAAGACCCTCCGAGGCGGGGAATTAAACCCTGGTCCCGGGCTAGACCTCTGCATCAGGATCTGCTGCTCTAACCATTGAGCCACACTTCTCCATATAAAAAGTGCCCACCTATTTGCAACTCTCTTGTGTAGCCTCCACTTCTATATATTTGCCCCTTTTCTGGTGCCAGCATTCCCATCCTCAAGCTGCCTTTACCTACCAGCACCGCCAGGCATTATCACACCAGATAGGAACCAAGAAGGGCACTCCTAGAGCCCCTGAGTCCCCAAGCCTGATCCCTAAACAGGGCCACCAAGATGACCTAAGTTAAGTCGCATGGCCCTCACTTGCAGTATCTGTTAATATAACTACTACAGTCACCCTAGAGACAGGACCAAACCAATCAATCAGGATTCTTGTAGAGCGCGACTACTCACCCGTTATGGTCTCAAGGAGCTGGGGGGGTTTAGGGGGATGTGCGGTTCAATCAAAGACCCTGAAATCAATCAATCCGGATTCTTGGAGAGCACGACTACTTCTTGTACCAACCACCTTTGATGTATTCTCACAGAGATAAGTCAAACTCATGCAGCAGCAGGAACCAAGGCAGCAACAGCATTACCAACACTAATACTAATAATGTCACTAGGTACCCCATCCATATGCAGCTATCTTGCACAACTGCAGAAGTGCCAAAAGAAAATAAGACAAATTGCCTGACCCTCTTTTCTCTAGAGCCAAGTCCAATTATTAAAGTTTTAAGTCAAGGTCAGGTTTTCATGAATGTTTTAGAATATCGTGGGAGGAGTCATACAGTCACAGGTTGTTAAATGTAGAAAGAAACTGTGACAAGAAAACATTATTTGCATGTGAGATAGTACTATATTAAGTAATCTGAAAGGCACTAGAAATACGTGTGCCACTAGGACTGATTTCTGTTGGGACAGGAATGTCCCCTGCATGGTATATGGGGTGAGTACCATTGCCCTGAGTGCTCAAAGGTGTATCTAGTATCCTGACTTTTATTTTAGCCCTGCTATTATACTAATCTAGCATGTGTGTAGAGGCCTAGGCCTGTCCCTGTCCACACAAGGCCCAAGATTTGCCTTGTAGCCTGAAGGGGCACACAAAGTTTACACTCACAATGGGCAGAGGACAACTGTACCTGGTATGGATTTGGCACATAAGATGGTGGTGGCAGCAGATCATGTTTTATGACCCTGTATATTTGACCACTCCCTTTCATTTTTGTCAATGAAAATGGGGTCTACTGGCCCCTACTGTGTAAAGTTCTCCTTTATGGGAAACCCCAGAAATTTGCACCCAAGTCCTGTGTGTTTATGGAGTGTGCTCGTGTGTGGTCCAAGAAGAATGACCATCTCGCTTCATGAACACTGAGGCGTGCCAGATTAGCACCTAAACCAGGGTTGGACTGGCCGTAGGCACCGGGCATTTCCCTGGTGGGCCGGAGGGGTGAGGACCAGTTTTGTGCCCGTGGGGGCCAGTTTTGCAGCAGTGCTGCAATATTGCACCCCGTAACAAAAGTGGGAGCAGTGCTTCTTGCTAGCATCTCCCTCCCCTGCTCCCAGGCTGGTTACTGTTCCCAGTCTGGGCCTGACCCAAACCTGCGCATTAGACTCCTTTGTAGCCTTGTTTGTTGTCACCACAGCCTCACATGTTCCTCTTCAGTGTCACAACCTTGCACTCTTCTCCCCTACATTTCTCTGTAGCTTCCTTCCTAGAGCCTTTCAACCATCTGCATTGAGGAGCGATTCACGTCATCTGCATCCTGCGTCTGCTCGCTGCAAATACGATTACTGATTAGTAATCACATCAAGTTACAGTTATATATGTCTCCCCCGCCTACTGAGAGCTGCTGATTGCATGCAAAGCAGTTCACTACATCCATTGTACTCTGAAGGCTGCTGCTTCAAAGCCAATTCTTTTCAATTGAAGACAACTCTGCTGTGGTGATCAATATTTTATGAATGAATGTAAGTTAATTAGTTTTGTATGGAAGCAAGGGAAGGGGTGTTATAAAAATACCTCAGTCTGTCAATCCACTGCTGATTTATTTATTGCTGTCTAGATTCGCCAGCCATGTGTTTCTCTCAGTGAACTACTGATTCCTTGGTATAAAGCTCCATTTGGAGAAAACTAAAAATGTGCAGATGTCTCTGTCAAACCAAGATTGCACTACAGAACATTGTAGACCCATCCAGCTGTTTCTAATCAAAGTGAAGACGTTATTCCAAACAAGCATTTGCAATGCAATAGGTCTCGCATTAGGAAAGTTTGAGCTATTGGTATTGTAAATGACACATTTTGTATTGATGTGTTGGTTTTGAAAATAGCTAAATTATTAGCTTTGTCATTTACAATGCCAATAGTTTTTACTTTGGCAAATGTGACAACTATAGCATTTGTAATGCAATATGTGTTGTATTTACGTGACTTAGATCTATTGATATTACAAATAACAATGGCTTTTATTTTTTGTTAATGAGTATTCGACAAAGGGCCAAGTTTAAGATATGTTGCATTATTCATAAATGCTTAAATGGACATGGCCCGACCTACCTGGAACAGAAATTCACCCCCTACACTCCCTCCAGATCATTGAGATCTAGCGAAAATTTTCTGTTGGCAGTACCTCGTGTTAAAAAAACTAGACACGGAGGGAAAGCACTATCTGTTGCAGGGCCCACATTGTGGAATAAACTTCCTCTGGCCCTTAAGCTATGCACAGACCATTTAAAATTCAGGAAACAACTGAAAACTCTGTTGTTTACTGATAAAATCTAGCCCCATGCCTCTTTATCTGCATATATATTGAAATCTTATTTGGTATCACAGCGCAGAGATACTCCAGTTGGAGTTGATTCCAGCGCTATAGAAACCCATAAATAAAAATAAATAAATAAATAATGATTAATACTTAAATAAAAGTTATTGTAATTTATAATGGCAATAGCTTAAACTTTTGTAAATAACTTTTGTGAAGATTATGTTCAGTGTATTTTATTGTGACGAAAATCCAAGAACAGAAGTGAAATATTAACATCTTTTTGTGACATTTGTAATAAAGCTTGAAACATTGAGAGAACATATTTGAACAAGGTTGTTGTTGAATGGTTGCATAGATTGATGCTGTAGTGGCGCTGAGTGATGTGGTGGCGAACGAGTGATGCTGTGGCAATCAGTGATGATGTGGTAGCGCACAGTGATGTTGTGGTGCTCCTGAGTGATGCTGTGGTGGTGCTGAGTGATGGTGTTTGCTATGCTATGTTTTGTTTTGCTATCCTATGTTTTGTTTGTTATGCTATGCTATGTTTTGCTATCCTATGCTTTGATTTGTTATGCTATACTATGCTGTCTTTTGTTATGCTATGCTATGTTTTGCTATGCTATGCTTTGTTTTGCTTTGCTATGTTTTGTTATGCTACACTATGTTTTGTTGTGTTTGGTATGCTATGCTTTGTTTTGCTATGCTATGTTTTGTTATGCTATGCTATGCTTTGTTATGCTGTGCTACGTTTTGTTATGCTATGCAATGTTTTGTTGTGTTTTGTTATGCTTTACTATGCTATGTTATGTTTTGTTATGCTATTCTATGTTTTGTTGTGCTATGCTATGTTTTGTTGTGTTTTGTTATGCTTTGCTTTGTTTTGTTATGCTTTTCTTTGTTTTGTTATGCTATGCTATGTTTTGTGACGCTATGCTATGTTTTGTTGTGTTTTGTTATGCTATACTATGCTATGTTATGTTTTGTTATGCTATTCTGTGTTTTGTTGTGCTATGCTATGTTTTGTTGTGTTTTGTTATGCTGTTTGTTGTGTTTTGTTATGCTATAATATGCTTTGTTATGCTATGCTATGTCTTGTTATGCTATGCTATGTTTTGTTATGCTATGCTGTGTTTTGCTATGCTATGTTTTGCTATCCTGGTATGTGTGTGGTTGTGTGTGTGTGTGTGTGTGGTTGTGTGTGTGGGGTTGTGTGTATGGGGTTGTGTGTGTGGGGCTGTGTGTTTGTGTGTGGGGGAGGTTGTGTGTGTGGGGGGGGGTGTGAGGGGGCAATGTGTGAGGGGGCAGTGTGTGAGTGGTCTGTGTGAGTGGGCAGTGTGTGTGTGGGCAGTGTCTGAGTGGGTTGTGTGTGTGGGGGGGTTGTGTGTGTGGGTAAGTGTGTGTGTGGGGTTGTGTGTGTGTGTTGCTCCAGGCTGAAAGAGTTTCCCCCATAGAGGTGCCCCCCGGAACAGGAGACTGTGCTCCAAATAAGGACTTCGAGAAGTGATGCAAAGCTCCAGGCTGGGTTTCCAGCCCTCAAACAATGTTGGCGCGAAGCCATTAATAATGGACACAAGGCGTTTGATGAGGATGCCGCTCGTGCACACACGTACCGCCCGGCTAGGTGCAGTTTTCTAATGTATAGCTTTGGCAATCCTTGGACCTTCGGTAATGCCAATAAAGTGTTATTGCATAGCATTGCATTGTATCATTGACTGTTTACATTCCTGGCCTACATACATTATGCAACGTTTCTTTGAAGCCACCAGTCCCGACAGTTGTTGTTGTTTGTAATGGCTGCTTATCACCTTAATAACTCTCCCTGTCTCCACCAGCACCCTCCCGCCTGGACCCCGCAGGTCCCCCTCCCCTTGGTGTCAGGGCCCACCGAGCTGCCACATGGCCAGTGACAAGAGTGATGGCTGGGCTGTAGCTGGCTCCACTGGGTCCAGTGCTCAGCTGGGAGCATCTTAGTGCACCGGTGGACAGGAGTCTGGCAGTGTGAGAGGAGGAGAGAGAGGGAGGGCAGGGTGGATGGAGGGGTGCGATGGAGAAAAGCAGGGCAGGGAGGGTGGTGTAGATCAGGGCAGTCTTAGAGGGAGATGGGAAGTGTGAGGGAGGGAGTGAGGAATCTGGAAAAGAAAGGATTTAAAGGAAGAATAACGGGTGGAAAAGAGGAGAGACCAGTGGGGGGAATGAAGAGTTGAAGGGGAAAAGAGAACACAGCTACGGATTAAATAAATTGGTATATAGAGGAAAGAGATGTTGGAGGGAAGAGTAGAATGGAAGAGAGAATGGAAGGAAGGAAAAGAGAGGGTTTAGATTAGGGAGGGGGGAAAGAAGGAGAGGGAGGAGGAAGGGAGCACGACAGAGGGTGGACACAGGGAAAGAAACAGGGAAAGAAACAGGGAGGACAGGAAAGGAGGAAGTGACTTTGTCTCACTGGCGAAGTAACAGCTGCAGGAATGTCTCAGAGGACAAATAAAACAAAAACAAGAGCTGGGAGAAGCCCTTGGGAGACCAGAGGGTTTAAACAGAAAGGGCAGGTTTAGCCAAGGGTCACAAGGGCATGTGGCTAGTGCCAAGAATTGTTGAGCTTGGGAGGAAATATGGCAAACCTGGTGTTTGTGAGCCTATGCAAGAATAAAAAACAGTGACCTTTCAAGTGGGAAACTGGTGGAGTACAGAAGGGTAAGAAGAGTGTGGTGTTCCATCCAGGAAGGCATGAAGGGGAGCCAGAGGAGCGCCTGACTGATTTGGCTGATAGGGAGTTTAAAGAGAAATTGTTGAGGTGTAAGTTGAATCAGGGTTCACTGTAGAAAAGGAGTTTACCAGTCGGGTGCTGTGCGCCTGTGAGGGTCTAGTTGAAAGACGCATGGGTCCTGGTTTAATTGGAATTTGAGGCCCTCGTCTGAGTAACTGTTCTCAGAATGTCCGCAAAATAGACAGTTTTTTAGGAAAAAATAAGTGGGGAAAAAAACCTTACAACAGTGGTTCCATCAGAAGTGGGATAATCTTTCCTTTTAAATAGGTCCCTGTACTTGCTTTTATTTTTGGTATTCCCTTCTTGCCAGGCTTCCATAGTTTTTATGTAATTTGTTTTCCCATATTGCACCTTTTTTCCATCCTTTGGATATCACTTCCTTAAGATGTGTTGCATTCCCTCAGACAATATGCAGAATTAGATGCATTCTAGGGGCTCACTATACGTTTAATATTGAATTGCAAAATTACCCCTCAGGTAGCCACTTGAAAGATATCTTTTAGTTTGCTAATGCAACTACATGTGCACGACAATTGTAAGAAGAGGATGTGATGCGAGCAAGTAAGATACCAAATGTAAGTATATCGGGGGAGAGGGAGTTGGGAAGCAGGAGGGGGGTTATTCAACCAAATTTGGGGTATTTTCTACTGGCAGAAACTTGCTGCCATGTTCATCTAAGCTGTCCTGCTTCCTCGACTAGCTTATGTGACTGACCAATGGAGGGGGACGGGTTTCTGGTCGCTTGTGGAAATCCCCAGTTACCCATTATCAGATTAAATCTTGGCTGCAGGTATCAGAGTTATGAACATAGTATCCAGTGTGTTAGATTATAGCTTAAAAAAGTACACATACATAAAAGCAACGTTAAGGTCCTGCAGCGAAAAAAAAGCATTTGTAAGAAATATATTTAATACACGTTGGAGCGTGTCTGATAAAAATAGGCTAAACGGAAACCTTCAGAAAAAAAACACTGGATTACTCTAAAACTGATGAGAGCTGGCAGGTGCACTAATCCACGCGGACCTCCCGGGCCCAGCCTTTAAACTTCCAGAACCCAGAAAGCATGCTCCCTCTGAATGCCTGTGCTGTGCAGAGCGTGACTGAGAGCTTAAGTACACACAGAGGAATAGCTTCGCTCGGGTTGTGTCTGTGCATAGCGTGACTACTGACTCTGAGATTTGGTACTCGCCAAGCAATAGTTGGTGTGTGTGTCCGTTGTTTTGAGGTAGCGTTACCCTGAAATTATGTTAAAATCGAGGGGTAAAAAACTGTTGGGTAATAATTGCCCACTACTCACAAATGAAAACAAGTGAAAGAATGTAAGCAAAGGGGAAACAAGAAAATGAAAGTGTGTGAGAGAGAGAGCAAGAGACAGAAGAGAGTGTGTGAAAGAGAGCGAGAGACAGAAGAGAGTGTGTGAGACAGAGCGAGAGACAGAAGAGAGTGTATGAGACAGAGCGAGAGACAGAAGAGAGTGTGTGAGACAGAGCGAGAGACATAAGAGAGTGTGTGAGAGAGAGCGAGAGACAGACTAGAGACAGAAGAGAGTGTGTGAGACAGAAGAGAGTGTGTGAGAGAGAGCGAGAGAGAGAGAAGACATGGTGTGAGAGAGAACGCGAAGCCAGAAGATATCACATGAAGAGGGAGCGTGTTTGATAGAGAAGGGGGGCAAAGAGTGAAAGAAATGGAGGAAGCGGATGCCGGGCGCAGAGAGGCGAGGACTAAGAGAGACAGGGTGAGGCTGATCAGACAGAAGCGTTGTTAGAGAAAATGAAGCATAGCAGCAAGTTAGCAGAGCTGGATAGAAAGGAGAATTCTGCATGAGGGACAGAATTGAGTAGGGTATGGAATGCAGGAGTTGGGGCAAGACAGTGGGGAAGAGGAACAGCAAGTGAGAACAACCATGCCAGCATTCCGATTCAAGAGCAGATGGTCCTGTTTAGGACCTGCGGAGCGCGTGAAGTGGCTGGTGGCAAATGGAATCAGCGCGGCCGTGGTCGCTTTGATGTTCTTGTCTTGTCTTGCTTTGTGGGAGTGGTAGGGGGAGCAAATTCCTTTGCACTGGCCTGGCTCACATGAACTGTACGCGATCCGAAGTGGGTAGACTTTTCGAAACGCTTACTATAAATCTCGCCTACCATCCTTACGGGATGGAATAGACGAGACCTAAAAATGAAGGATACTACCATAGAAAATATTTACTTGGACAAGGATGTAGGACATTCATTTTTACCAGTCCTACTGTTCGCTTAATGAGGGGTCTGTTCAAAGGCAAATTTACAGGTGTGGATGTACTCACATGTAAATTTACACTTACCTCTAAGAGTAACTTTAATTCTTTTAGCTATTCACCATTTTTAAATGTAAGATACAGTGAGAGGTAGATCTACATGTCTCCGCCCCCTCAGTTCAGGAGGTGAAGTCTGTATAACCATAATTTAGCCTGTGAATGGTGTACCTGACATCCTTGGTGTGGTTTCCCCCAAACATTTTGCCTTCACTCCTCCTGATTTGCTGAACTCGTTATTGTTGGCCTTAGGACTCTGTATATTACCACTGATCACCAGTGTTAAAGTGCTTGTGCTCTCTCCTCGAAACATTATAAAATTGGTTTATACCCAATTGGCACATTTAGTTTACCTATAAGTCCCTAGTAAAGTGGGACAACATGTACCCAAGGCCTGTGTTGTATATATATCCAGGAAACGATGTAGGAAAAATAAGTTTATTTCGGATTACAGGAAACAGATCCTTCCTCTCCAGCAGCAGTGGAAGTACTGGCTGAAGCAGGGCAGAACACAGAACACAAAGCTTACCATTCTAATTCCATATACTTAAATATACACAAGATGCGAACATAACACATCCCCCCTCTTTTATATGATGACATATAAATGAAATAGTAATTATTATGTCTATTCATATCATTCTATTATATCATGCCTTAACATAACGCCTACCACCCCCTTAATACAACAACAAACTAAATAATAATAAAAATAAAATAAATTTGCAAAACTAAAACAAGCGTGAACCTATCAACCAACGACAAAATCTTTTAACCACAATGGTATTTTTTTTTCTCTTTCACATCTTTCCTCAGAAGAACTGCTATTACTTCTAATGACATCACCACTCTCTCATTATGCTCATTACTCACATCTCAATTGATGTTGGGTATTCGTTCTTGAAGGGGTACATTAATATCATAGACTAAAGGGGGTCACTAGCAAAATCCCATCTATTTCTTTCCCTTATGTTTCCTTCACATAACACTACTCTTTTCAAGTTCCACGCTTTACCATTATCTACACGAACAGCATTGTTTAAAATTTCAGTGACTTTAATAGGTTCATGAAATTTACTTGAACCTGTAGTGACTCTCTTAGGTTTTTAATTCTCAACCAATCACCTACTTTTATTTGAGGATTAGAATTTTTTTATGTGTATTATAGTGTTCTCTAGTTTTGTTCTTATCCTCAGAAAGCCTTGCTTTGACTTCTTGCTCTGACCACACCAAAATTGAGCAGTCCTTTAACCAAGCAGGATTAAACTTACATCGAGGAGATCTACCCAGCATCATTGAAAAAGGTGATAATTTTGCCACATGATTCTTAGTAATTCTGTATGCCCACACAGCTTTTTTAACAGCTATTTTCCAATCTGAATTATTTGCAATTGCACCTTGAATTACACCTTTTAGCACTCTATTGAACCTCTCCACAGTTCAGTTCCCGCTAGGATTATACAGAGCAGTAGTTTTATGTTTCAACCCAACTCTGTTGAAGTACTCCTTAGGAGCAAAGGAAGTAAATTGTACACCATTATCACTCAAAAGTGTGATAGATATACCTTCGGAGATAAATACCTGGTCTAAAAATTCTAAAACAGAATTTGTATCAGCTTTGTTCTCTATGTCAATAATAGGCATTTGGTAAACAACTCCAACAAAACGATGATATACTCTTGAAACTCACCAATTAGTCCCATTATATTGATTGCAACGTTTTCCCAAGGCTGATTAGGAGTACTAACATTTGACATGGGAGGATTGAGAGTACGTAAAGTTTATCAGAGCTTGAACAGAATATACAATCTCTTACACATTTTTCTACCTCCTTGTCAATAAATGCCTACCAGAATGATTCCTTCACCATATTTTTAATTCTTACCACACCAAAATGACCTTCATGGTATAATTATAAAATTGCATTCCTCATACCAAGAGGAGGAATTACTTTGCAACCTCGAAAAATAATGTCATTTTCAAAGGACAATTCAGATCTCACATCCCAAAAGCATTCCTTAGTTAACAAATCCTTCCTTGGCCACCCCTCAGACATGTATTTCATAACGTTTGAAATATCCTTGGCTTTAAATTGTTCAACTACCCAATCTTCATGTTTAATAGCAGATAAGCCTGAATCGTGCAACTTTAAAGCAACTTTAAAGTCGCACCAAAGATCATCCTTGCATGTTTCCAAGGGATTTGGTAAACGTGACAGGAAATCCGCAATTAAATTGCCTTTCCCTGACACGTAAATCATTTTATATGTGTAATCCTTCATCCTGATCGAAAGACGTGCAAGTCTTGCAGAAGCAGAAGAAAGCCCTTCAGTGGAAAGCAATTTAACTAGCGGTTCGTGGTCAGTCCGTAAAACAACTGGTTTACCCCAAATGATCAAGGACCCAAGCACAGGCAAGTGCCTCTCGTTTAATTATAGGGTACTTTTCTATGATGGTGAAATTGACCTTGATGCAAATAATACAATTTTTTCCTTACCATTACTATTCATTTGGGTGAGCACCGCTCCCAAATCCTTATTACTTGCATCCACCGTAATATAGGTATCTGAACATGGGGCAAAACTCGAAAGATGTGGGACTTTATCTAAGTATTCTTTGATGTACTGAAATTCCTCTTCGCATAAGGGATCCCAATTGAATTTCACATATTTGTTTAATAGTTGCCTAATATTAAATACTTTCTCTGCAAAGTTTGGCACGAACTTTTGCACAATACTCTGGCAATGCACATGTCACACTCAGGTTTCCCTTTTGTATTTTTTTCATCAATATTTAGTACCAATCTCCTTTGCTGAAGATTTAAGACCGATGTCTTATTATTTTCATCATTATCATCACTCTCACTGCTGCTAGTACTTGCTTCATGTACGCATTTCACTTTTACTTTTTTCCTGCGACAACTCTTAGCAAAATGCCTAATTATACCACAGTTCATACATTTTTGTTTGAGTGCAGGACACAATTTACTGTGCGCTAGGTGGTCTTTGCTACAACAACGGTAACATTTCCAATCCAAGTTATTTTGTCTCCATTCTGAGTTATTTGGTTTCCACTTTTGATCATACTTTTTGCTTTTGTCGCCTATGGCTAACTTTACAAACTTCCGATCTTTCTTTATCTGGCTAGGGCACTTCATTTGCACATCCCCCTGACATTTCTGCGTTGCACACTAAATTGACCACTTCCATTAAAGGAGAGTCTCTATTAATCCATAAACAATCTTGTATAGAGCTATTGTTACTGTGCATTACCTCTTGGCCCCTTACAAAGTCATCATGATTGTCACCAAACTTACAATCAATAGCAAATTTTTTAAGTTCGGCAACAAAGTCGTCAACAGATTCACCTTTAAGTTGTTTGCTTTGAAAAAATGTATATCTTGTAACCCGCATGCAAACCTTGGGAGTAAAATATTTGTCTAAATCATTCAACGCTGCTAGGTATACATTTGCATCACCACTAACAGTAGTATTTGGAATTCTGTTATAAGTTTTAAATCCTTTAGGACCAAGAGACAATAATAAAATTCTCTTTTTTTGATCAGCAGGCATTTTTTTGTTTTCATCAATGGCAGCAATATAATTATCAAAATATTCCTTCCATTCTGTCCAAACCATAGCTGGTTCACTTCCTGAAACCCAAAAACTATGCGGAGAATTGATTGTAAAATATTGTTGAGCCATCTTCGTTAGAAATGATACCTAAGGTCTATAAGGAGTATGACTTCTATAATATATATATATATATATTTTTTTTTTTTAAATAAATCAGAAAAGAATAACAATTAAAATTTAGGACTCCGAGGGGGCGTGGCTAGCAGCCAAACATGGCGGCCGCTTAGTGTGAGAGCTCCCGAAGGCACTGCAGCCTTTCTATAAATCCGTCACACTTATCCGCCTTTTAGCACGCCTGAAGCGGCGGCGCTCGGGTCCGGGACACAAGCGGTGTCACCGGTCCAAGTTTCGAAGCAATCGAAGCACCGGAGCCAGAGCTGCACCGTGTGGAAAGTTGGGGCCTACATCCGAGAGTGAAGCACCGACCTCGAGTAAGATCCGGACCCCGGCGGCAGTGCGTCAGAGCCGGCCCGAAAAGCGAACACACCTCGGAATCTCACGGGGAGACCAACGCTCGGTTCCTGCTGCTGGCGGAGTCCTCCGGAGACACTCAGGCTGACACGAATCCTGAGCGAGACCTGCATAGTAAGACGGTCAGTGTAACCCAGACGTGGACGGATCAACGCGGGGCCGATACCATACAGCGAACTCCCCCCCTTCCCCCCCCCCCCCAAAGGAGAACATAACTGGAGCAGTGGCACTGCGGGGGTAAGGGGACTCGCTGCTGAGGAGCAAGGAGGCAGTGGACTCACGCGCTGCGCCGGAGCAGAGGCCGGGTGGAAGGTACCCCGGGGAATCGGCGCAACACCGGCCGAATAAGCAGGGCCACGGGGGGACCCCCAGGCCCGCCACCGGCAGCGTTGAGACAGTGGAAGTGCCACACCAAACAGTAACTGGTCCAGTGCACGAGACCCGGGGCAGTTGAGGCCATCGAGGGGGGGTACACGGTACCCGCTCAGTTCTGCAAAGAGGCCACTAAGAGCCGCGTCACGGCACACATCAGTGGCCCCCTGGGCTCTCACACCAACGTCCAGTGAGACCCACTGCAACCTGGCCGATTCCGCCTATCTAACACCTCCATTGACCAGACGGCAGCAATCAACGGGGGCGCTTCTCTGGCGCTCGCAGGATCCAGCATCATGGCAGGAAAAGGCCTTAGGAGCGGATCCACGCAGGCCAAACTAGATAAATTCGCATACGGACACCAAGGCCAACAGCAGAACACAGGGAGGGCCTCCGCAGGCCATACCCCAGAAACAGAAAAGACGACGAAAATCACCCTAGAAGATATCATGAAGACGCTCACGGAAGTTAAAACCACAGTGGGCGCCATCTCCTCAGAAGTATCTCTGCTACGAGCGGATTTTCACAAAATGGCGGAGAGGGTGTCGCAGGTGGAGGTGGTCACTAAGTCGCTCGTAGAGGACACCTCGGAGCTCCAACTGGCCATGGAAAAGATGCAGAAAGTTACCAAACTCCTCCATGACAAGCTGGACGACCAGGAAGGGCGTTCACGCCGCAACAACGTCCGCATACTGGGCCTTCCCGAGACGGAAGGGAAGGGGGCCATGGACCTATATGTGGAGGACCTCGTCAAAAACAAGCTCCAGCCCAAGGGCCTATCACATTTCTTTTCGGTGGAGAGGGCGCACAGGGTCCCGGGGGGCCCGCCGAAGCCGGGGGCGGCTCCAAGACCGGTGCTAGCCCGGCTCTTCAACTTCAGGGACAGGGACGCAATATTACAAGCAGCGAGGAGTTCACCACCGGTACGAATCCAGAACGCAACCTTGGCGTTCTTCCCGGACTACACAGCAGAGGTGGCCAGGCGACGCAAGTCCTTCACGGAGGTTAAGAAAGCATTGCGCGACAGAGAACTGCCGTATTCCATGATGTTCCCAGCCAAGCTGCGAATAGTAGCCGAGGGAAAGACCTGGTTTTTCGACACTCCAGAAGTTGCCCAAGAATGGCTAGAGGGCTGGCGACCAGTGGGACGACGGCAACGCTCACAGCAGGACCGGCAGCGACACCATACTGACCGGACACCATCCAGCCAGTCCTCCCTTCGACCACACCAGGGAGATGGACCAGAAGTAGAATCGGACCTCGAGAGAGATCCACTGGACTCTGGACAAGTGGCTCCGGTGTGACATTTCACTGATTTACTTTTTCAGGACTGTGTGGGCCGCGGAACCGTGGCTCGAGCGTAGCTGAGTAGGGCGGGCACAGGCAGTGCCCGAAGGGGACTCACCAACCCTACGAGCAAGTAAGATGTTAAGGGGTGGGTTGAAGCACTCTGCACAGTTGGGGAAGCGGGCGGGGGTTTGTCCGTGGAGCAGGGTAGCAGGGAGGGGGGACGGGTTTGAAGTTTATTTGTTGAAATGTTCACTATTGTTTGTAGTCATCGCTCACCACAGCACTGTCACCCTAATGTTAACACGTCTCCTACACAGCGCGACGTCAGTCGACGCATGGCCTAGGCCGCAGCACACGTTGTGTGCAGGACCACTACAACAGCCTAATGGCCAGACCACCTAATCACACACCCACCGGGGGCCCCTCCGAGGCCGGAAAGGTTCCCCCATTACGTATACTGACATGGAATGTCCGGGGCCTGGGGGACAAAATCAAGAGAGGCTTGGTCCTCCAAGCAGTGAAGAGGCAGAACCCGGATGTGGTCCTCCTACAGGAAACCCACCTCACGGGATCCACTTGCAAGGCCCTAGATAGAAGGGGGTACAAAATGATAGTCCACGCCGACTTCACTACTGGCTCCAGGGGAACAGGCATACTGGTCAAAAGATCTTCCCCCCTTATGGTCTCCAGCCACGTGGCAGACGACCAGGGTCGCTACGCCGCGATACACGGCCAGTGGGAGGGCAGGGCCCTGAATGTGATCTCAGTGTATATTCCCCCAGCCCTACACTCGGTGGCCTTACCAGCCCTAGGCAAATTCCTTCTTGGTCTCCCTGATGGCGATATAATTGTAGGGGGGGACTTTAACGCAGTCATGGACCCGCTTCAGGACACTTTCCCTACCAGAGCCAGACCACGGGGTGCTACACCACTGTCAGATTTTGCGGAGGCCCTAGGCCTTACAGACTTAGGGCGGGCAATACACGCAGATGCCACCCCCTACACATACTACTCAGCGGTGCATAACAGCCTATCCCGTATAGATTACTTCATGTCACTGGGAATGGGACTAGATATGGTGGAGAGGGTAGACACGCTGCCTAGGGGGATCTCTGACCACTCTCCAATCATCTTATCGCTGACCACCGGAGGGAAACGAAATGCCCGACTGTACCCAATCTACCCCAATTTCCTAAAAATCCCCAAGATTCGGAAGAAATTAAAACTGGCAACGTCACTATATTTTGCTGAAAACACGGGCACAGTGAAGTCGGCCTCCACCTTATGGGAGGCATACAAAACTGTCCTCAGGGGGGCGGCTATTGCGGCTATCACGGGGCACAAGCGGGACTCACGTAAGGAACTCACAGACCTAGAACTTGCACTAGACACGGCTAACGACGCACATATGACGAACCCCTCCCAGGCCACAACGCACACACTCATGCTCAGGCAACAGCAGTACCTGGCCCACCTCAAAACCACAGAGAAGGGATACATCGCAAACACTCGGCACAGGATCTATGATGTGGGCGACAAAGCGGGACGAATGTTAGCGTGGCTGGACAAGAGAGGGAATGGAGCAAAGGGGATACACAGGCTGGACACGAGAGATGGGCGGACACTGATGCACCCGGAGGACATAGTAGGCGAACTAGCCAGACACTATCAGGAAATCTATACACCGGAGAGGAGAGTTACACAACACATGGCAACGGCAACGCTAGCAGACATTACCATCCCTAGCATTACGCAGGAAGATAGGGACTCCCTAGAACTAGACCCGACGGGGGAAGAAATACAACTGGCGATCATGGCTTTACAGTCGGGTAAGGCACTGGGCCCTAATGGGATACCGATAGAATGGTATAAGTCCGCGGCTGCAGACCTCAGTGCCCCGCTGCTAGACATGTACTTGGAGAGTAGGGAGAAACTAGAGCTGCCGCTGGATCAGCGCACGGCCACGATCGTAGCAATACCCAAACCCGGGAAACCACCGACAGAATGCACATCATACCGTCCGATCTCCTTGCTAAACATCGAAGCCAAAATACTGGCTAAACTTCTGGCCACCCGATTGCTGCCCCACCTGCATACCCTAATCCACCCTGACCAGTCGGGCTTCATGCCCCACCGGAGCACGGCGCTGAATCTTCGACGAGTCCATGGGGTGATGGCCCGTGCGCACCTCCTTAAGGAACAGGCAGTGATCCTCTCCCTCGACGCCAAAATGGCGTTCGATTTAGTAGAGTGGGAATACCTCTTCACGGTTCTGGAGCGCATGGGCTTTGGGCCGAAATACATACGGTGGGTACGACTGCTCTACACAAACCCCGTGGCGCAAGTGGTGGCCAACGGCCACACATCGCAGAGATTCCCACTAGGCAGGGGGACCAGGCAGGGCTGCCCCCTGTCCCCCCTGCTCTTCGCACTTGTACTTGAGCCCTTGGCCATACAAATCAGATCAACAACTCTGTTCGCGGGCATCAGATGGGAGGAGGGATGGGAGGACAAAATCTCGCTATATGCGGACGATATGCTTATATATATGACCGCGCCCGAGACGGGCATCCCTGCCCTACTGGACCTTTGTGACGCGCATGGGCGCACATCGGGATACACTCTCAACTGGTCGAAATCCACCGTATACACTTTACAAGGCCCGGAGCCAAGCCTACAGAACACCTGCCCATTGCTTAAAACAACGACCTCCTTCAAGTACCTAGGCATTGTTGTCGCGAGTGGGGAAGCGGCCTTTTTTGTGAACAACCTGAAACCACCCATAGACCGCCTGCGCGCAGACGTTAGGCACTGGGCAGCCCTCCCTCTGACCCTTTTGGGCAGAGCGGCATTGTACAAGATGATGGCCCTCCCTAGACTCCTTTACGTGCTGGAAAATACTCCTCACCTGGTACCACAGCGTTACTTCCAACAGATTGTGGCACTGGTCACGGTCCTGCTATGGGACACGGGCCCGGCGCGCATAGCATACAACAAGCTAGTGAAGAGCTGGTACGAAGGAGGCATAGCACTCCCCAACATCCAGCTGTATTACTGGGCGGCCCAACTAAAGATTATAAACTACTGGATCCACGCCCCGAAGGACGACCCGGCATACCGGGCAGACTGGTCACAACTCGGGACAGTCTGCATGCTGTCCGTGCTGTACAATAGGTCGCAACTGAAGGACCTAATCGGTCCGACCAAACACACGGCGGCGTTGTGGCACATGGCGCAGGCCCGTCTGGGGTGGGCGGGCCGACTCACTAAAATGACCCCCCTGTGGGACACGAAAGCGCTGGGGAACCTAAGAGGATGTAAGGGGTTTGAAAGGTGGGACGCAATAGGCATATCTACGATAGGGGACCTATGGGACACTGACACGGTATTACCGTTTCAGCACTTACAGCAGCAGTAAGACCTCGGTCCCACAGAAACATTTAGGTATGTCCAAATAAGACATGCGTTACTGCAGGCAATCCCGGCCGACACCACATTACCAGACTCCTCTCCTCTGGAAGATAGACTGCTAACTGAATACATGCTCCAGAGCGCCACATCCCTCACATACAAAAAGTTGATCAACAACCTCAAAGACCCGACTTTGAAGCTTAAAGGGAAATGGGAGGAGGAACTAGGAGAAACAGACGAATTCGAATGGAATGAGGCCCTGGCATCCCCGAAGGAGGTGGGAATCTCTAGTAAGCTCAGGCTGGTACAGCTTAAAATCCTCCACCGTATCTATTACACAAGGACACTGCTGCACAAAATACAGAGAGCACCACACCCCTTCTGTCTGCGAGGTTGCGGGGAGGAAGGGACACTACTACACACGCTGTGGGAATGCCCGCAAATACGCGAATTTTGGAAACAGGTGCTCCGATCCATCTCCCAGGCCCTCAAACTCTCCATCCTGCCCGAGCCACGCAAATGCCTTCTTAACATCTGGGACCCGAATGACCTGGGTAGAAATGAACTGATTTGGGCGTCACTGGCGTTGACAGTGGCGAAACGGGATATAGCGCAGAAATGGGGGGCGCCAGAAGTCCCCACCGCCAGCAGGTGGGCCAAGAACATGGACATCATAATGGTGACTGAGAGAGCGGTGTATGTGCTACGAGCGGCACCCAGGAAATGGAACAAGGTATGGGCGGCATGGAACACATACAGAGGGGAACTGTGTGCGCCCTTGCCAGAGGGGGAGGAATCTGACTCCGAAGGGGAGGAGGAGTAACTGGCCTGATGCGGAGAGAGGGACCTGGACATATGACATGGCTGACTGCGTGATGATGTGCTGGCCATTCAATACACTCAGGACAACAGCGCAGGGTGTTACGTGCTGTAGGAGAAAGTCCGAGGGAGGCGATGACATGTACTAGGGGGGTTTGTTGGGTAGTTAGTTTATTTGGGTAATTTGGAAGGAAATGTCACCGTTACTAAGCTTGAGGGGAAGGGTACTGAGGGACCACGTTATGAGTCCGAATGTCATATGTTGAAAGCCTGTAAGAGACCCATGATACAGCAGGACCTATGTATTGACTACAAAAGGTAGCCAATGTATTACTGCACAGGCGACTTGTATGGTACGTACTTATACAGATTGGATGTATGCAATTGTTTAACCAATATTCCTTCCTGCCAATAAAGTTTTAAAAAAAAAAAAAAAATTTAGGACTCCCACCTGTTTCCTGTGTTTTCCGGAATGTGATTCATAAAGCTCTACACATACGAGCTTCTTAACTGTTCTGCTCACGATGGTAGAATAACCAGTGAACTACTAAAATGGCCTCTGAGTCAAGTCACATTGCGTGACCTCGCTGGGGTAGTATCACGTCCGTTGCGTACCAATGATGCGGTACGCTCGATTCGTTCTCATACGACTGAGGAGGTTGAAGTTAACAGCTAGCTGTGAGTTTTCAAAGATCCCGCTGCGTTTTAAAAGATGCTTGTGTTCCAACAGTGCCGATTTCAATAGCGGACTGACTGTCCCACGCTACTTACTGATGTTTGCAACTTAAAATATACAGAATCTTAATTTTATTGATGAAATCCAACTGTGAGCAGTAACTACAAATATCGCGCTTCAGTTCAAAATATGCTTTTACCCCCGCAATGTCAGTTTCAATAGCGGACTGACTGTCCCACGCTACATTCAAATTAGGCCAAATAAATTGTACAGTACCTCAATTCTTAGTTCCTTTCCGGTTATTATTTTTTTCCTTTTATTCTTTTTTTTAAATCCTTTTTCCGTTCCTTCGTATACGTCCTCAGCACCAATACAATCAAATTCACTTCTGAGGGTTAAAGTATGTTTTTTTAAATTTTATTTTGAAAGTTTTATAGAGCGTGAGCAAGATCCTAGTGGATATCAGAGCGCTATACAAACAGTAAAAAGTTACATATACAGGCAATAGGAGTAGATTCACACAGAAGTACAGAGAAAATAATAAAGGAAAACAATATAGTTATATTTGGCATCGTCAAGTGTCTTGTGGTTGGGAGCATAGCTGCCTTTCACCACATTGATTCAGCAGACCATACTCATGTATGTTTAGCCATGAGGATGGATTTAACTTCCCTTTTAAAAGCAGGAGTGGAAGGGTTAAGTCTGATTTCAGGGGATAAGGCATTCCAAATTCTAGGTGCCATCCAAGAGAAGGATCTGTTATAGGTTTTTTTCTTATGGAATTTTTGTGGTTTTAGTAGTAATTTTTCTGCATTTCTTGAGGATCTAGTACCACCGAAGATCATCAGTTTCTGTGCCAAATAACTGGGGTCTTTTGATGTAAGGCTCTGTGCGTCATGCATGCAATTTTCAGTTGAATTCTCGCATCTAGGGGTGACCAGTTCAGGGATTGAAGGTCCGGGGAGATGTGGGAGCTACGTTTAGATCCAGTTCTGAGTCTTGCTGCAGCGTTGATTGAAGCTCTAAGGGGTGCAGTTGATGATTTGGGCAGGCCACAAAGGGTGACGCAACCGTATTCCACTCTCGGTATAACCAAAGCTTGTACTGCCTGCTTAAAGTCATTGTGTGGTAGGAAGGGTTTTAGTTTCCTCAATGTGTTTATCTGAAGGTTGGCTCCCTTTGTAGGATTGCTGATATGTGTTTGCATGTTGAGGTTACTGTCTAAAGTTATTCCAAGTGACTTCGCTGCGTCCACAATGGTCGGTTGTACGTTGAATGCCGTAATATGTTTGATCCAATCTTGCAATTTCGGGATTTGAGCCGGTGGGGCTATTAGAAGAAATTCAGTCTTTAGGGTGTTCAATTTAAGATGATTTTCAGCCAGCCAAGTTTGAGTGTTCCGAAGAGCTGTGTTGAGTAATTTGATATCCTCTAAGGACTGTATCTTGAGATATAGCTGTGTATCATCTGCATACATGTGGTATTGTACATTAGAGATTTGTAGAATTTCCGTTAGAGGTTCCAGGAAGAGACTAAACAGTGTTGGAAATAGTGCTGATCCTTGCGGAACCCCCAGGGTCACTGGGTAGGGCTTGGACAGGGTGTTCTTGATTTTGAATTGTTGTGTCCTATTTTGGAGAAATAAGATGAACCAACTTAGGACTGCCCCAGATAAGCCCATTCTATGTTTCAGGAGGTCTAACAGGTTCTCATGTTTAACCGTATCAAAGGCTGAGGATAGGTCAAGTAGGATGAGTAAACAGGATCCAATTATGGTCAAGTATTTGCAGCGCATCATCAATGATGTGTGTCATGGCTGATTCTGTGCCGTGGCAAGCACGGAAACCTGATTGGTGTTGGTTGAGTAGGTCAAAATGATCAATATGTTTTGTTAGCTGTAGATGTACACATTTTTCCAGCAACTTGGCTAGGGTGGGGATATTGGAGATTGGGCAATAGTTGTTTAGGTCCGTGGGGTCTGCCGTGGGCTTCTTTAGAATGGGTGAAACCTGGCCTACTTTGAGGGTGTCAGGGATGCATCCTTGTTGGAGGGAACTGTTTATGATCTTGGACCAGAGAGGTAGAAGCAGTGGTGAGAGGTCTTTGACTGTGTTTGCCGGAAGTGGGTCAGCGGAGTGGTTGGCAGGGTTCAATGCACTGAGAATTTTGCCTAGGGCAACTTCGGAATAGGAGGAAAATGATGACCAGCTTGCATTATTTTTAGGAATAGACTTTGATGGGGATTGGCATGGCGTGGAACTGGGAATAGGAGAGGTTAGTGTATTCAGGCTCGCGTTTAAGGTTAGGTCCATTAGGAGGTCATTTTCGATGGTGTTGGTCTTCAGGGAGAAGAAAGTGGAGAATTCGTCACAATTTGGCTGCGGGCATTCAGTATCTTGTCGGCGATGAGAGGCGTCCTTAGATTGAGTATTGAGCAGCTCAAAGAGTTTTTGGGGACGGTTTCTTGCATGGTCAAGTTGGAAGCTGAAATAATCGACTTTGGTGCTCTTGATCTTGCGAAAATATGTGTTTCTCTTTGACCTGAGGATCATAAGGTGGTTGGTAGATGGTGTTGACCTCCAGACCCGTTCTGCAGTTCTGAGGGAGCACCTATCCTCATTGAGTATACCGTTATACCAAGGTTTAGAGTATTTCAGCGAGACTCTTTTTAGTTGCAGAGGTGCTACCTCGTCTATTATTGATGTCATGGTCGAGAGGTAGTGGTTTGTGAGCTTGTGTACTGTAGTAAGTCCTGCAGTAGGCACCAATAGGTTGGTACAGGAGGACGGTAAGGTGTTGGTCTTCAGTTTTTTTAGGTCTCTTTTCCACACTTTTGGCCTCGTGGGTTGGGCTGAGCTAATTTTCACCTTTTCCTTAATGTTGAAGGTGATGATGTGATGGTCTGACCAGTCGCAGGGTAGGATCGACTCTAGCTGAATGTGGCATGTTTTAGAGATTAGTAAGTCCAGGATCGATCCTTTGTCGTGTCTTGGGATGTTGCAGAACTGTGTTAGGTCTAAGTCAGCCAGGAAATTCTTAAGACTGTTCACTGCTGAATCATTAGTGTCATTCCAATGGAGATTGAAATCTCCGAGGAATATTTGGGTATTTTGTCGACCCATGTATGATGACACCATATCCATGAGGTGTTCAGTGAAGGTGAGGTTCTCACCTGGTGGGTGATAGATGATATGTAAAGAGCAGACCGCCAGCCCGTCGCCAATTAAATTGTTGTATATATACCAAGGAAACGATGTAGGAAAAATAAGTTTATTTCGGATTACAGGAAACAGATCCGTCCTCTCCAGCAGCAGTGGAAGTACTGGCTGAAGCAGGGCAGAACACAAAGCTTACCATTCTAATTCCATATACTTAAATATACACAAGATGCAAACATAACAGCCTGTAAACTAAATGCCACTAATGGGCCTGTAACAATTTTTGTGCCACCCATTTAGGTAGCCTTTCTAAACACATCTCAGTTCTGCCATTGTTCCCTGTATGCAGTTTTAAACTGCCAATTCGCCTTGGGAAAATAAACCTTTTGCCAAGCCAAAAACGTCCTTTTAATACATGTAGGTTACGCCTACTGAAGTTCCAAACCAGCCCCTAGTGCAGGGTGTATTGAATTTAAAAAGTTGGGCAAGTACTTTTAAGTTTTACATGACCTGGTACTGAAAAACTCACAACTTAGTTTTCACAACTATGAGACCTACCTCTCCCATAGGATAACACAGCACAATGTAAATCGATGCAGGACCTCACATCGCAGCCCTCACAGCTGCTTATCGGAACCTACGCAGCGCAATGCAACTCGACGCAGGGCCTCGAATCACAGCCCTAGCAGCTCCTCCGCTGCACCGACGCAGCATGATGCAATTCAACACAGGATCTCGCATCACAGCACTCACAGCTCCTCATCGAACCAAGGCAGCATGATGCAACATTCTGTATCAAGGACATAAGTTACAGTTCTCAGTGGGGCTCACCAAGTCCCTGTATCCAGCCCAAATTCCATCGCAGTCAGTCTGAACTTGTGACTTTGTCCTTGTCCGCCGTGAACAGAAAATTTCAATTGGCACATCGTGCTTTTAGACACTGTACTTACCTTAAAACTTCAAAATTGCATACCTCCGGTTCTACTGGAGTGTGAAATTATTCTGGTGTTGTTTGTCTTCATGGCTGTTTGTGTGCTGCATAAATACTTTACACATTGCCTCTAAATTAAGCCTGACTGCCCTGTGCCAAGCTACCAGAGGTTTACGCACAGGTTAGTTTAGGGACTTTTTGTGATTTACCCTGACAAGGACTGAGCATGTTGTTTGCGAATAGTTCACACCCCCTCACCAACAATTCAATTCCTCACAATAAAATCATGCATACTTGGCAGAGACCTCTGCCACTGGGACAGAGACCTCTACAATTGGAATGGAGAGCTTAGCATAGAAAAGATTTGAGAGGGGGAGACAGAGGTCTCCACATGTAGGTTTGTGAATAGCATTTTGTAGTACATGTGTAAGTAAGCAAAAGTTTTATTCGGAAAATTAATTCCATAAAACGTACACACATTAAAACAATTATTTAAATGCAATATTACAAAATTGTCAAGACCAATTGAGTTCACTTTAAGACCTAACATAGCATAACTCCCTTTAAAAAACAATAAAATCACAAGATGGCTCTCTTAAAGAAAAATAGAAAGTGGAGCTTGTCCACTAAGCCTAAGTACAAAACAGAGTGGAACATGCACAAAGGGGCCCATTTGGCCTGAGCTAGAGTTTAAGAACTTTAGCTTTCCTTATTAATCCGGCCATAAATAAAAACTCTCTTAGAGCAAAGACAATGTAAATATTTGTGCTGCTCTTCAAGATTGTCTACGGAAGCCATAATACAAACAGAGTGGGCGTATCCATTTCCCTCTAGGCTTTGTGTATGCTGAGCAAAACCGGCCCCCTGTAACAAAACTAGCCCCTGCGGGGCCCACCGGGGAAACGCCTGGTCCCCGCTACGGCCAGCCCAACCCTGAAACCCCCCTCCCCCGCAGAATCTATACCCCTGCAAATAAGCAATGATGAGCTTTGCTTCGGTACAGCAGACCTCTCCTGTTTCCCCTGGTGACTGCGGCTGCGGATGCATAATCTTCAGATTCTAAATGACCCCCCACACTAATTGTTTTGATTGAGTTCATCAAGAACATCTACAGCTGGGAGTCTCTCCTTGTGGGATCAGTCTAAGTGATTCTTATGCTTCTACTTGACACTGAAGATTAGGTGGTGTCAGAGACATTAGGCCTGCTTCACAAATTGCACTTTGTAGTATGTTTTGTAGTACTACAAAAACATACTATAAAGTGCAAGTGACAAACTGTGTGTGGAGTTTTACATCTCTGCATTACATAAAGCTATGTGTGCAAAGTACTCCGTACTAACTTTGTAATCTCCGTACACTTAAGTATGCCCTTTAATAGTAAATGGGGGTGGGACTGGAATAAGTGAGTGGGAAAAGGTCCATACTTACTACAAAAAGGGATGAGATTAGGGAGGAGTAATAAGGGTTTAAGGAGGGACAATTTATTTCACTGCTTTCTCTTTCCTCTCCCCTTTCTCCTGCTTTTGCCTCGTTTTTTTACTGCTTTCTCCTTTCTTTCCCCTTTTTTCTGTGTGCTTTCTCCTACTTTTCCCTCATTTTCACTGCATCTCCTTGTTTTTTCCTCAACATTGCCGTGAGACCCTCACAGGTGAATTACGGTGCTATATAAATCCTGGTTGATTAATTGATTAATGGATTGATTGATTAAGGGAGGAACGCAACCTACCCACACAAGAGTATATCATATGTGTTACTCTGGGGATCGAGACATGTAGCTTACACTTTTTTAGTAAGTTTACATTAGGGGGCCAATTCCGATCCGGTAAAAAGCGCTCCGAATCGTCGTACGGAGCATTTTTTTCCGTACAAATCGTACCCGTAACGGTCCCCGTACGAACGACGTAGTACGATCCACACCCAATGCGAATAGAATTCCTGTAAGAATCGCCCTCGGAACCCGCTGTACGCAACATTTGTAAGGTTCGTGGCTGCTTTTTACGACCCGGCAAGTACGATCCGTGTTGGGTACGCTCCGTACAACCCTTTTTCTACGGGAGCTGGAAACTGCCGTAAAAGCAGAGTTCGCACCAAAACAGGTACGGAACGGCACCCCCTGGGTACAGTGCGTACCACCGATGATCGCAGGGGTACGGTGCATACCCCTGCGATCATGGGGGTACGTACCGCACACCCCAGCGTACATGGGGTACACACTGTACCCCATGTACGGTGGGTGTACGGTGCGTACCCCATGAACGCTGGGGTGTGTGGTGCGTACCCCCATGATCGCAGGGGTACGGTGCGTACCCCTGCGATCATCGGGGGTACGCACCGTACGGTGAGAATGTGCACTTTTCCGTACGAATCGCCTTACCTGACGTGGTCCGTACGAATCGCGTCTGCATACCCCGGTCCGGATCGTACTTGTCGGGTCGTACAGCATCTCTACGATTGGGGGTACGTACCGCACACCCCAGAATCGCCCTCGGAACCCGCTGTAGGCGACATTTGTAAGGTTCATACCGCACACCCCAGCGTACATGGGGGACACACCGTACCCCATGTACGGTGGGTGTACGGTGCGTACCCCATGTACGCTGGGGTGTGCGGTGTGTACCCCCATGATCGCAGGGGTATGGTACGTACCCCTGCGATCATCGGGGGTACGCACCGTACGGTGTGAATGTGCGCTTTTCCGTACGAATCACCTTACCTGACGTGGTCCATACGAATCGCGTCTGCATACCCCGGTCCAGATCGTACTTGTCTGGTCGTACAGCATCTCTACGATTCGTATGGAAAACCGTGGGCGTACAGTTTGTACGGATTTGCTCCAGCTTCTAGTACGGATTGCACAGATTGCTACGTATTTTCTCAGTATGAATCATACTACGCTAATCGTACGGACCTGTACAATTCGCACGGAGCGGGCTCCGAATACAAATCGGACGGACTTTTATTTTCCAGGATCGGAATCGACCCCCAGGAGTTTGTGAATACCGAAAGCAGTAAACTTACTCAAAAGTGTAATTTACCTTTGCGAATCAGCCCCCTTTGTTTGGGTGCTTTGGGGACCAATTACAGCAACTACATAGGCCGACCTTTGCCCTAGCAGTATTTATGCTTGATGCTCAGACTTTTTGAAATATGACCTTTTTTACACTGCTTTTTACAGGAGATGTTCGGTGCTCTCTATTTTGCCTCTGACAAACTTTCTACCAAACCACAATGTCTTAAAGTTTGCAGTACAGAAGACAGTTCTCTATCAAAACCTGCTTCTCATCCTCTGTGACTAAAAATAAATTAGCAACCACCCACAGAAAACTCACTCCTATTGATGAAATGGAGACAATGCAGTTTTAACCTCCATCTGGGCAACCCGTATTATTTTGAATTCCTGCTACCACAGCACAGTAGAGTCACATTCCACCCCACTGACTAACAGATGAAACTAGCAGGTGAAAAAGCACCCAAAGTTGGTTCAGCAGGCTAGCCAATGCCAAAATAAATTCTCACACTCTGGTTAGATGCACTGATGCATCTTCCAGACAAGCGTGGTCCAATATAAATTCTTCAGCTGCGAATGGCCTAGACCAACCCACTGACAGAGCCAAAACACTCAGTGAAATGTTAGGGAACACAAGCCAATTTTCATTGTTGATGATTAGACGCGTGTTTTTGTTTAAGGGTGCGCTTGGCAGCAGCAGCTTCTCTCAGTTCTTTCCTCACTTGTGTGGTCAGTTTGTAGGTCTTTGTCTCAAAGGGAAGAAGCACTGAATACAAACCGGGCAAGCGGTGCTTTGTCTGCGGTCTTTGCCAAAACACTCCTGCAGTGCAAATTTAAATTGTCAATACAACTACTGAGAAGTAGGGACTAAAAAAAGGTTCATGGGTTATATTCTCAGAACTAACATGTATTAAAGATGATTCCTAAAGTAGTAATACTTGAAAGCTTTGTTTCATGCAACATTTCCATCTTATATGCACCCAGATTTTGAAAAAGTGAAACAAAAATTTTTCCCACCTTTTCAAACAAATATAAATGGGTGGGTACCAAGGAATCTACTAACCCCCTGTCTTGATCGAAAAAATTATTCTCTGAATAATTCAACTTTCTTTCGCCAGGACCGATATTTAAAAAGGAGTGTCCTTTAGAAAGAGAATGCACTTTTTGGCAAATATCTTTTAACATCTATTGACAACTTTTAAACTTGTAGTTGAGTTTTAGGCTCGGATTTCATTCTTCTCTGGAGAGAAACTATGGTGAAATGGCAATTTCCGACTTACTCTATGGAAAAAGAAATTGAACTATTTTTAGTTCATAGCAAAAGTCACTCACCCATCTCCAATCCTTGCCATAAAAAAGGTGGTAGCTATTCAGTTGGCTGCCGCGTAAATAAATGTACATTTCTATTCTGTTTACCTGGCCACCAGATAAATAGAGATTAATTACTATTTGGCCGGTTGCAGTGCAAATAGCAAATACACGCCACTGTTTACCAAGCAGTTAGCTAAATAGCAGAGACTATGCAGTATTTGGCTGGAGCCCTTGCAAATAGCAAATAGCAAGCAAACGTTACTATTTACCCAACGTGTGGGTGAATAATATTCTTTTTAGCTGGCAGCCATGCAACTGGCCAAATAATTTCACTGCTTATGCTGAATAGCAAACATAATTCACTATTTGGCCGCTGGCCATGAAAATTGCAGAGAAAATTCACTATTTACATGTTTGCTAGCTACATAGAAAATATCATGTACTGTTCGGATGGCAGATGTCCGAATAACAAAGAAGCTTCACAATTTACTTGGCCATTAGCTAAAAAGCAGACATTATGCACTATTTGGCCGGCAACTGTGCAAATAGTTAAGACATTTCACTAGTTACTTGGCCACTGGATAAAAAGCAGGGCATTGTGTACTAATGGGATGATAATAACAATAATAATAATAATAATAATAATAATAATAGGGACGCTTATAAAGCGCCTGGTTACGCGTACCGGCGTGTCCCCGCGCTGTGGTGTGATGGCTGCAACAGGATCCAAAAGAAGGGGAGACGGACCAACTACTGAACATATAAGTAGGTTTTGAGTTTAGACCGGAACCTGGTCTAAGAGGGCTCAAGACGCAGTTCAAGCGGTAATTTGTTCCATTTAAACGCTGCCAGGTACCTAAACGATCTTCCCCACATGCGCGCTTTTTTTACCTTGGGAATTTTCACCAGTCCCGAGCCCGCAGATCTTAAGGCACGGGACGGTTGATAGCGCGCTATCAGGCTCTGCAGCAGTTGTGGCGCCCTGTCATTCAAAATGCGATGGCAGGTACAAAGTGCCTTGTACTCCACTCTGCTCCTCACCGGGAGCCAGTGGAGAGTCTGAAGTGCCATTTTTGAAGATGCTCTCTTGGGTAGCCTCAAGATCAGGCGTGCCACAGCATTCTGCAATACCTGAAGGCGACCAATGCTCTTCTCTGGTGCCCCCAGATACAGCAGATTCCCATAATCCAATCTCGCGGTCACCAATGCATGCACCAGTGTCTTGCGTGCTTCAGTTGGTAGAAGCTCCAGAACTTTCCTCAGAGTTTTCAAGACACCAAAGCAAACACGACCACACGATTGATTTGGGATCCAAAGGTGAGGCCTGCATCGAACCATACTCCAAGGTTCCTGGCTTCCTGGCAGGGCGTCGGTGCCGTCCCTAGGCTGGATGGCCACCACGCCGACTGGCCTCCCCCCACAATGAGCACCTCCGTCTTGCCGCCGTTCAGTTTCAGACAATTGGTGGACATCCAGCCAGCAAGATCTTGCATGCATGTTCTGAAATTGTCCGCGGCAAGACAGGGCGCGCAATAGGGAGATGACCAGCTGCGTGTCGTCGGCGTAGGACACTATTCGTAAGCCATAGCTAACAATAGTTGCAACAGGGGCAACATATAGGTTAAATAAAGTTGGGCTTGCCCTGGCCCAGAGTGACCACTCTGGAATAACAGTCCCCTTCCCTGACTTGAAATCCATGATCTGCCAAGAAGGACTGGATCCATCTCAGCGCTGCACCTGATATTTCCCCTTTATTCAGACACTGTAGCAAGGTGGAATGTGCTACAGTGTCGAAGGCAGCGCTGAGGTCCAACAGGATCAGGGCCATAGTTTGTCCCTCATCTGCACCCTGCCTCAAGGTCTCAGTTGCCATGAGTAGGGCCGACTCCGTTGAGTGGCGGGGCCTGAAACCAAACTGAGTGTCATGGAGTAAGTTCGCCTCCTCCACATATTGCATCAGCTGGGCATTCACAACCTTCTCAGCCACTTTGGACATATAGGGCAACAGAGATATTGGACGAAGATTTTCTAATGTCTCAAAACTGATGTTTGTTTTTTTCCGGAGGGGGAGCACAACTGCTTGTTTCCAGCCACTAGGCAGCAAGCTGGTCCTAAAGGAGAGATCCAGGATATGCCTTATGTCACCTAGGTGACATAGGGTCATGAGGAGAGCCCGACTTCACCGATCTACATATCCCGATTAGTTCTTCAGGAGAGGGGGTGAGGAAGCAGGTTAAGGAACACTGGTCCTCTGCTCCCCCTGGTGCTTCGGCGGTCTCTGCCCCCGTGGCGGGTTGACCCGGGAAGGATGTGTAAATCTTTGCAACCTTATCTGAGAAATAATCCGCTATACGGTTGCATGCTTCCACTGAACAAATCTCCGGTCCTGCCGATGATTTTATGGTCGCGAGGGACTTATAAATGCAGAAAAGCTCCTTAGCAGAGTTCTCTGCCTCCATAATCCGCTCTGCGTAGAAGGCCATTTTCGCCTTCTTAATCATCCTATGGTATATTCGCCTTTTTGCCAGATAAGTCTCCTTAGCCTGACTGTCGAAGGCTGCCCTCCACTGCCTTTCCGCCCGTTTGCATTCTGCTTTTGTAAGCCGCAATTCTTCATCAAACCACTGTGCCGTTCTCTTAGTGCGGCTACCAGCCGTGGTCTGACAGAGCGGGCCGTGCAGTCTAACGCCTCTGTAATGCGTTTATTGAAATTGCTATTAGCCATTTCAACACCCTCCCCACCTGGCTGACCTCCTGCTAACAGTGCCTCGTTGAATCTTTCCCGGGAGAATTTGGCCCATTTCCTGCTCTGATGGTTCGTGGGTGCCTGGTTAGGCCCTTTAGTGTCTGAGATGTATATCGCAAACGGTACAAGGAAATGGTCCATCCAGGGAATCGGTACTACCGGAAATAGCTCAACTTCACCCCAGTTGGCCCTGTTGATGGGTGAGGGTCAGAACTTTCAATTCTAGCTGCAAGGCCTGGATATCCTTGCGGAACTCCTCGACCCCTTTATCTGCCGGGCAGTTCAAATGAATGTTGAGGTCCCCCAACACCATGAACTTATCCCTACGCAAAGCAGCCTCAGTGATACCTTCCAACAGGCTCTCCGTGAACTTGGTATAGGGCCCAGGTGGTCTGTAAATAAGGTAACCCTTAACCATGGTGCCCCCATCGATTTTTATGGTGAAAGTGCCTGCCTCGCTGTCCTGGACCGATACTGGCTCCAATTGACATCCAAGGTTCTGTTTAAAAATAATTGCAATTCCCCCTCCTTTCCCAACAGACCTATCTTGCTTCACCATCAAGTAATTATCAGGCATTGCCTCAATGATGTCCGAGTCAGAGTGTGTGTCCAGCCACGTTTCTGTGAGGAACAGCAGGTCAAATTGCTTATCCGTGAGCAGATCAAAAACATCAAGCCAGTGCCTACGCAATGACCTCACGTTCAGCAGTCCACAGGATAGATTAACTCGTTCACAAGTGCCCTCAGAACCAGTTGTAAATCGAAACTGACAGCATCCACACCCTGCTTTTTCTCCCACATCTATGCTATGTAAACATAAGTTGGGGATATCTGTGCGGAGGCTGAGAAGTCGATCTCTGGTCCAGTAAGTTCTGCCTCCTGGGCCAGGGGTTTTCGCCCTAGCCCGCACCCGGCCGCTGTGCAATTAGAAAAGAAGCTTCACTATTTACTCAGGCATTAGCAAAAACAGCAAACATTATCCATGATTTGGACAGTGGCTGTGCAAATAGCAAAGAGAAGTCTTATCTCAGCCTGTGGCTAATTAGTAGAAATGAGGTACTATTTGGCCGGCAGTCCTGCAAACTGCAAGGAACCTTCGCTATTTACCCCACTGCTGGCTAGGTAGCAGACAGTATATGCTATTAGGCCAGCATCCATGCAAATAGTGAACTAAGTTCACAATTTACCCAATGGCTAAATAGCAAAGAGTATGTGCTATTTGGACATCTGTGCTATTAGCAATTAAACTCGGCTATTTACAAATTACTGGCCAAACAACTGAAATTATGTTTTGTTATGCCTAGCCCAAATTTCAAAAGGCGTGCCACCAGGTAGATCAGCAAACAAGGAGTGAACACAATTGGAATCCATCACTGTATGCAAGCTAGTGCTAAAACTGGCTCAAAAGCAATTTGTACCTAAGCAGAAGTAGCTCAAAGATCTAACAGTCCTAATAGCTAATGAAGAGAATGATTGAATATTTCCAAAGACATTCTACTCTATTATACCAAGGGCCACTACTCTGGAGGTCCATTAAGAATTGCTGCTTACTCCACAAATGCTCCTGCTCCTTTACTTTATCTGAACAGGTGGCTATAGACACAGGTGATCAGATCATTTGTAAGACTGGACACATTTGTTTACTCTTCTGGAGCTATATACTTAATCTAGTCTGACTCGCATAGTCATAGAACTGCTCCAGAGTAAGATATGGAGTGACTAAATAGTTCTATGTTATCACATCACCTCATTCTCTGCCCTGGCTTTCATTTAATACATAGGTGCTTTGAGAATTGTAATTCTGATGGAGTTCAGTTGTAAAAGGAAAGCTCAGAACTGAAAAAGTGTCATTCCAGTTACACTGGGCCCCCCCCTCTGATAACCAAGTATCATATTGACAGGCTTCACTCCAATCTCATGACACAAAAAAGAAAACTAGATAGCTTTAAGGGAATAGAATATGTATACATAGTAAACTGTCTGTAAATTTCTTTGTCAGATGCTCGTAGCAATGCTTGCTACTAAATATTGTCTTCTAGACCAAACAACTGAATACTTTGTAATAACGTTGTCATTCAATTATAATTCCTTTTAAAACAAACCTAGAGAATGGAAAGTATAACAAGGATTTAGTCTGCGTAAGTGGATTTCAAAATATGTGATTCTTAAAAGGTATTCACTGAGCACTGTATTTATAGTCCAGTATATATAGTTGACCTTCCAAACTTCTAAGTACTATTTATCCTCTTGTTAAACTCTTTACAATTTTTTAATGAATAGTGTAGCACTGATTTCATACTGGCAGTCCTCAGACTATGGAGTCAACAACCTTAGACAGGTAGGTGCCCTTCAATTTAGTCTCAAAGAAACAATTACAGGAGTAAATTTGTTAACCCAGGTGAGACCGGGCAAAGTTTGTAACAAACAACAATGTCTCAGCTGGAAATCATTAGAACAGGGCAATAAAACAGTGATATAAATCACAAAGAGTGGGGGCAAAAGAAGGGAGACCACAACGGAAAAGGTAAGGTGAAAAAGTTATTATTTGTAAGTTGTTATAACAGCACTACAATACAATTCAATATACTGTGATCATACCACACAAGTGAGCACTGGCCATGCTGGTGATAGTGAACGGCGTACTGACACAGGGGTGAAGAATAACAGTGTGAATGGCGAGCGGTGTAAGAAAAGTAACAATGTGGTTAAAAATAAAAGATAAATATATACAAAATTGGTATTTTGGATTCAGGATAAATACATTGACCACAACAGCGCCAAAGTTCTGTGCTGGGTAGTCGACGGCATTTCAACCTGATTGATTTCAGGTCATCATCAGGACAATGGTCACTAGTTTCAAAATAGTGCTGAGCTTAGCATAGGACAGTTCATGCGTCCAGGCGAGATAGATCAATCAGAATGCTTGACAAGGCCAGATGAGATGAGGCGTCAGGGCAGCGTTATTCCACTAAATTAATAGATGAATCGGCGTGGGAAGTTGGAGGGCTGCTGATTAGGAAGGGAGTTTGTCAATACCCATGATGAATCTGGGCACCGGGCGATTAGGAATGATCTGAACGAGGAGATCCAACCATCCAGGAGACTGGACTGGAGCCGGCTGCGGGGTGGCTTAGTCCGCGATCGTGAACATGGGCGGAATGTAGGTGAGGAACCAATCATCTGAGTTGCAGGTTGGAGCGGGAAGAGTGCCCTGTTCTAATGATTTCCTTCATTTTAGTCTCAGCATTTCTTATATTTTCCCCACATAAACAAGATGCATGCAATCTTTCAACAGGCCACTCTCTAAGTCCCACAGACTGATAATGAAAAGATACTTCCCTCTTTACACTGGTGATATATGGTGCTGTGGTAATAATAGGTAATGTGTTGGGAAAGCTATAACAGCATTTAAAATGTTCTCAGTATAATCACTATTGTGTGATTTTGTTAAATCGAAATGTTTTAAG
Source organism: Lissotriton vulgaris (assembly GCF_964263255.1). Lineage (NCBI taxonomy): Eukaryota > Metazoa > Chordata > Amphibia > Caudata > Salamandridae > Lissotriton > Lissotriton vulgaris. The sequence goes on along the minus strand of NC_141691.1, from coordinate 840,185,480 downwards.
CTTTAACAAACTGATGAAAAGGTGTCTCTGAGTGATAAGGATCGTTTTAGAGGGTGTCAAGGAAAGTGGCTATCTCAACGCACTTCCAAGATTACGAACGTTTAACTAAATTATTTGGATGACAGTCCCCTGGATGTGGAGAAAAAGCTGTACAATCCCACCATGTCAGTCCTTCTGGCTATCCATGTGTTCCTCCATGGAACTGGACATTCATGCGAGTCTCTGGATGGGCTCCATCCTTTTGCTTTTCTGTTTAGGAGGGATCTGTTGACTGGACCCATTCTGCGTGACATTGGCTACTGGGCCTCAAACCCCAAACTATGCAGGGGCAGGTGGTGGTTACAACAGATTAATAGTGCATAGCACACGTTGTTTCACTTCTGCCAGGGAGGTAGCCTATTGCCTCCAACAAGGAGCTTGCCTATGGCCTTTCCAGTGCCTATGCATGGGGGCTCTTGCGTTCATCAGATTTGGAGGCTCAGTATGTGGGTTGGTGAACAGTGATGTTCATATGAATCTAGGTGTGTGTGGCACTAGATGGTGTCCCTCTTTAAGCAACATGATAGACATGCTAGTCTGGTTATACTGCTTTCTAGGCCGCCATTCCTGAAGTCAGCTGTGGATCTTTGATGGGCAGAAAGCTTCTAGTCTGATTGCAAGATAAGGCTTCTCTTTGCTGCAATGAAAATCAATCATCACTGGCAATGAGAATAGATGGAGAAGTCTGTCTGACCTGGAATCAACAATTCTCGAAAAGAGAAGTTACAAAAGCAGAAAACAGCAACAATTTTTAAAATAGTAGTTGTTTATTGTGATTATTAATATTGTAATTGCAAACACAAACAAAATCATTTTGGAGGAGGCACTCAATTTGTTATATTATGACCACTTATATTTACATTAGTTCCAATGGAGTCAAACACATACACTAATATCCCTATCAGACTATGTTCTTAAATATAATATATTTACATCAATATTTGTCTACATATTAAAATCCTTCCCTTCAATGAAATGATATATCAATCCTCGCTTTTACATCACATATGACTGTGGATCCCATTATACAATTTTACTTCACACACCACAAAGGAGAGTTCATAAATGCTGGATACTCAAATTCATTCATACCTATCATTTCCAAATAATTTATGTAAAAGCAGTGTTTTCTAATTTAATTCATTGTATAGATACTTTCAAGCAATACGCCTTCCACATCCTCAGTACATAATATCTGTTTAAATGAATGAATACAACCTTGTGTTATTTACATTCTAACCCTGTTTATTTAAATTTGTATTATTCATGACATGGGGAACAAAGTGCACAATTTTTTCAAAATTGTCCATACATCGACAGGTAAGACTGAAGCTAATATGTTTTCACTGGAAATTACTTCCTATGGTAATTTCAAAAGCAGTTTCAGATTTTTTACACATGGAACACAGTTTTAACACTAAAAAGAAACTGGTGGGGGGGCGTAGCTGACCACAGAAGAAGGAAGAAGTGAGGTAGCGCAGCTCCTGCTACCAGCCCGGCTAATCTGGAAGCATCGGAAGTGATGAGGGAGAAAACCAACCTCCTTGTGCCCCCTCTTACCTGCCTTCTTTGAGCAGGGAATCCTTGGGGTCTCCAGAGCGAGTGCCAGGCCCAGATTGCTCAAGTTTGGTGGATGCGAATTCCTCACCATAGTCCAAAGTGGCAGCCACCCGATAGTGCTAGGGTTCCAGGGACCCCTTGATGAGCACAATCGGAGTGCTTCCCTTCTCATCGGCACAGACAACGCTGGTATGCTTAGGTCATAAGAACAACAGCGGTGGGAGCTGTATTGAATGTGACCTCTCACCAATAAGCCAAACCCTGCACTCCCACTTTGGGGTCAAATATACCACTGCACCTTTAAATAATACACTTTGAGCAGCACCCCCTCAAGACGAGGAAAAAGACAAAGCACTACCTTTAGGTAAGGCAAGAAAACAAATCCAGGTGCATTTAAAAAAACACACACAAGTTTATTAATGCAACATTTTAGAATGGTAGGCCAAATATATCAGTAAATGCAGATTCCCAAATGCCAAGTGAACAATTAAATGAACAATTGAAATAAAATGCAGTATATACAAGTAGCAAAGAGTAGAAAATATATACAAAACGGTTAGGAACACCTAACCGATCGATTAAGCAACATCCTTGCCAACTCAAGCTGGGGAGCCCTTCACCACCCCAGGAAGGAGTTCGATCAGGACTCAAATTCCGTCACCTCCAGGGCAATACGTCTAATCTTTGGCGAGCTTCCAGCTGGCCCTAGAAGGTTCCCAGCTTATATACTAATTCTAAACGTAAGACGAAGCTTCAAGAAAACCTTGCCCCCTTCTCATGAGAAAGAACCTAGCTGGATGTACCAGTTTGCGTCAAGGCCAAGACGGAGGCTGGCCAAGCTCCTGTATTTTGACATTAAGGCAGAGTTGCACATTCTACAGATAATATCCAGTTCACTCTGGTCAGTGAAAAGCAAAAAACAAGTGAGGAGTAGAAACATACCCTCCCCACTTTGCAGCTATGTGCAAGCAGCAAGGCAAGGCCAGAAAACAAGATAGCATGAGGCCATGTCTAAGCCAACAGTAAGAACTCATAATTAACCCAAACAACTTGCAAGCACTGCTGTGAACGCAGAAGCAAGGCAAAGTCAGAAAACAAGGTGACATGAGGCCATGTCAAAGCCAATAGTACTGTTCTACTCCATGACAGCTCCCACTAAAAGACAGCAAGATTATAAGACAGAAGAGAAGGAGACATATGCAGGACCGTCCTACATTAAGGCTAGGGTAAAATAACACACTAAAGTCAATTAAAACGGTGGTAGTTGAAGGTCATCACAGGGTGCCAAACCACAAGAGTGCCTCTTTCACTACAGGCAAAGGATACTTTGTCTGGTTCCCCATAGGCATGGTGGGTGTGAACCACTGCCGGAGTGCCCCGCACATAGGGCACTGCTCTGCACAGAAATCTCTCTAGTGTTCGGGAGTGCAGTTCTTCCAGAGCCCTACTAGTTGCTCCCTGCCCTATGGATGGCCAGGAGTATTTTGCAGTAGAGCTGCCGACTGCTGATTCCTGACAGCAGCTCCTGTGGTGCAGCGGGGTCTCTCCAACTGAGCCTGTCATCTAGTGGTGGGTGGGGGCATGCGCTGAATTGCCTGCCAATTCTTGTGTTCTTGATCTGCTGGGCCCAGGACATATGTGGACATATAGACCTGCATCCCTCCCCCTGCACTCTGGTCAGCATGTGGGGTTAACAGAGGGGATGAGTGCTAACAGTTGGGCTCAGTAGATATGAATCAGCTGCTTGTGTCAACTCTGTGAATGTCAGGCGGGCTCAGAGAGCATTAAATGGGTTTGGTATGCGACGTTTACAACGCAACCGTTACAAAGCCATTCCATTACGACGCGGTCATAACAACAAAAGTTGTTACAACGAATTGCGCTGGGGGGCGCTCAAGGATAGTAAATCATTTAATTTACTATCCCAACACCTTCCCTACTATCCACGGGGACTGGTGTTGGAATAGTAAATTAAATTGTTTTAATTTGCGCCCCCCCAACGCAAGTCGTTGTAACGACTTGCGTTGTTACAACCACGTTGTAATGGAATGCGTTGTAAAAGTGTGCGTGGTATTGACGTACATCCAATGGGTTTACCTTGCACGCCCCCAGCAACCTGGTACCCCGTACGCTTACCTCGTACAAGCCACATGGGCAGGAACAAACCTATCAAATGTGCCTCACACAAGAGAAGAGATATGCCATCCTCACTAGACATCAATTCAATCCCTGCTATTCTCTCCTCTGGCGCACCGCCCATGCACCAAGAGACTGAACCTGATAAACTTGATTGAATCCTTCTAGCTATGGGCGACACCAGAACAGCCTTGAAGACGAAAAAAGAAACCCTGGACTTGAACTTACTACATGAAGATGTAAATGCAATATAGGGTGCAGACTACAATATATCTTAAAAGAACTTGTCCCACAGACCTCAGACACTACTAGACCTCTGAAGGACCTCACTGAAAGGGTTGAATTTCTAGACGGGCAAGCTGAAGATGATGGAGCGGTAATTTCTTCTGGTAATTTCTCAATGCAAAACCCTCATGCTACCTCTAATTTACCGCTGAAAAAGGTGTTGGTCCCTTCACACCATGTATTACCTTCAGGAGACTTTAAATAAAGATGAACAGTCAAAAATGCAATTATTATTTTAAGCCAATAAAGAGAGTTGTTGAGTATTTAAAGGGTTTTATTTTCTAGTCAAAGGTAAATTTTTCTCTGACCCTTTATTCATTAGTAAAATATCAATCAGGTTACAGAATTTGGAAAACAGGAAAAATAGCATTAATACAGAACACATTACAGTCTGCATATAAGCATTACATATAGGAAAGAAAATGTGGCGCAAAATTTCAGTCAAAACTCTTAAAGAGTTTCTAAGAAAAATTGTCTTACAAGGCTAATCAAAAATCAAATAGTTTGCAAAAATCTCCCATTAAGAGAAATAAATGCATAAGTCAAATAAATCTTTTCAGACCTAATTAATTAGTCAAAGCATAAACTTAAAGTTTAGCATCTAAATCTAAAAAGCCTTTCTATCTGTTGCTGCATCTCTGTGTCTAAAGAGCAAAAAGGAGCGAGACAGCCCCTCCTTCACCAGACCTCAAAGGAATGTGGCCTGCAGTGCCAAAATATGACGTGCCAAGACTTGGGAAAAAAATCACCAGGGAACCCCCCACCTGACTCTCCTCGGACGCCCAAGGCTGAATCCCGTGACGATCTCGCACCTAACCCATAGAATGTCTGGTCTAATCTGTTCCTTCTCTCAAGAGCTCACACACCCCCCTAATGAGCCTAGAAGCCAAAGCCCCTCCAGAGAGGCTTTTATACTCTAATCCTTGGCAGACTACACAAAATGTTTCATCTTCAGGAAAACCTGTACGTGATTGGTCAGTCATGATGGCATGAGTTCTCACTACCCTGAATCATTCTAAAAACCTGACTTTACCAGTTTAACAAAAGAAGCATACATGAATAATACATTTATAAACATTTGCAACATTTACTCGGAAAAATGTTTCATTCTAATTCTTCCTTTCTTCCTTTCACAGCGCAGTAGGACGGATACTTTAGTTAGCTGGTACATTGGCACAATCACAAGAATGTACAGTTCAAGATGTCCTTGACTCCTTCCGCAGTTTGAGTCAATCTGGTGTCTGCGCATGCTCTCTTCTCTTTCAAAGCAAGCCATAGCCTTGCTGGTTTCACAGACAGCCATTTAATGGTAGGCCCAAAAATAAAACAAACACAAATAGAATATTAATTTCATGTAAATCAGCCCATTATGTTTCCCAACTCCATACTAATACCCCTTATAAATGTTTACCTAGCCAAGCTATTAGTGTAAAGCAGCTTTTCTATTATTTATGACAACATGCAAAATAAATGTGCAATGCACAACATAGCATTTTCATGCTTTTGTGTAAAATTTAAAAGCACACACAGTTAATAAACCGCACACAGCAACATGCTTTAGTGTTTTAGATAGCTCTTCATGCAAAAAAGCATTTATCCCCCTGTGTAGTGTTTGGTGCAATATTAATTCACACACATTATAAAAAGAGGTGTTATTAACTGAAAATATTTATCAAAATATGCAACAAGTCAAAGTCTCTTAAGACAGAAATAGTGTATTTAGATTACAAGGGATGAGCTGGGAAGAGAGAAACATATTCTATTAATCTTCAAAGCTAAAAAGGCACTTTTTTCTACATTGCAAAAACACATGTTAATTCAGCAAACGCATTTCAGACTGAATAGACCTCACTTTCATGTTTTTCATGTGCCATGGTTTTAACTTGCACCAAAAGGTGCGTGGCAATTTAAATGCAGTCTGTCTGAAGCACAAAAAATAAAACAATGCCTGACTGCAGATGAAATCTGCTCCATCAAAGACACAGAGGGGCATGCCAGGTGTAACAACCTGAGGATAGTGGACATCTCGGAGACCACGGAATGCCCTGATACTAATATTTACATAGAAAATGGCTCCAACAGGTGTCCCTCCAGGTCTGTCCTCTATGTTTGCTTTTGTAAGAGTTCACCGGATTCCTGTCAGGTGCCCTCTGCCTGTAGCTCCCCCAGAACGATGGTCATGCAGCTCCTTAATTATTGTTATCAAGATCTCATAATCCACAAGGCACGTACTGGTGCCCCACTGTTACTGGGGATTTTTTTTTTTTTAAACAGATTTTATTTGTCAGGGGTCACATATGATGCAAGGCTCCGAAACCCGGAGTTTCTGAACACATCAATATATCAGCAGTACAATCCTAGACACTTTACATCAAAACAACCAACACCCCCCTCCCCACCCTCCATTTGTGCCAATGCTGCCACCTAATTACATAGAATCTGTACATTGCATGTCAAGTACAACGAAACACTCCCTACTCTCCATCCAGGAGCCACTTGTCAAATATCCAGTAGGTCAGTCCGCTCAGGTGGCGGGTCCAGGTCCAGACCACGATAGTACGCCCATCGCTTCCATATCTTAAAATGTTTATGGGGGCATCCCCTGGCTACGAATATAGGCTGTTCGAGTCCCATACAAAAATCCATCCCATTCTTCCAAGCAGGCAGCGGCGGTGCTTGGGGCGCCTTCCATGCCTTAGCAATGTCGTTACTGGGGCATTTAAAGATAATGATATTCCCTGTCTACACACTGGCTGTACAGCACAAGAGCGCCTCGTTCATTGGTCTAAAGAAGTGCCTCAGGTGCCTGGTCTTTATTTATTGTCAACTATTCCCAGCAACATGAAAAGTCATTGCCTCCGGTCATGCCCACTTCTTCACTAGTACCAAGGAAGTCTGGGACTGGGGGGAGGAACATCAGAATGGAGATGGGAGAAGTAATACAGCAGGGACTGCATGCAACACTTCTAGGGGGTTGGGCGGGAGGCACCATCCCCTGAGACCCCTGCATAGTGCCATCCGGGTAATACCATTCACTGATCAAATTCAGAATGGTAGATCAGCAGCACTGGTAACAGTGGCTACAATCTTTGATCTGACTTCTCCACCCCTCTCAGAATACTCGGAGAAAGAGTAGCTGGAATCAATCTCCGGCAATGACTCCACACGGATCACAAGGGTAACACCACAAACTGCAGACAAATTTGATTAACACAGGATATCACACTTAACTGCCCGTGCTGTGAACGTAACTCTATCTAGTTTGTACACCCCGTGCCCACGCTGGACAAGAGCTGCCCTGCTCTGTGGCTCTTTTGGGGAGGGTCACATGCAGCTATCAGCATTCTACCAGGCTGATACCATCCCACAGCCTTCACCTCCTACCTACGCACCTTTACGTAGATCCGTGTAACACAAACTGTGCGGAGTGTAGCGACAACACGTATTGCACTGTGGCTGACCAGGCACTCTCCCCCAAGCAATTGCATTGTTAATGGGGGACATCACCCAGGTACTCACTTTGCCAGACCAACGTGTAGTCTCATCCTTCTACCCAGAGCACACACAGTACTAACAATAAATTAATGTCCAGTCACATACTATCACATTACAGCTCCACTGTACCACCTTGAATGTCACAACGCTTAGAATCAAGTCACAGAGGCAAATATCTATTTACCACCTTGAATTGTAATGGTCTGGGGTCACCACAGAAAAGATATAAAACGGTAGCTCATCTTTGATGCCAGAAAATACACATAGCGTTCCTAAAAGAAACACATCTGACTGAACTTGAAAGTTGAAAACTATAACAAAATGGAGGAGATAACTACGTCCTCAGCATTTGCCAAAAAGGCTTCCATATAGTTGACACCAGATGTGTCCTATGTAACAGTGGATACGCGAATAGACCTTAACCTGCAATATGTACTGCTCATTGGAAGACTAGAATGTCAACCATTGGTAATAGGCAGTGTATACTCCCCAAATGTAAACCAACCATTCTTCTTGACAACACTGTCCAGAATACTTGTAGATTGGGTGGACCCCTGGGTCATTGGAGGGGACTTTAACGCAGTCCTAGATACCCATATCCTTCATTCCCATCTGCCCCTGCCCAGCACTCTATCAGTGCAGAATGCAAAGGTCTTTGCTGCATGACTGAGAGGGTGGGGATTGGTAGATGCATGGAGGGGGAATAATCCAGGTATGCATGATATTCATTGTACTCATCCCCACATGAATTTGATTTTAGGCTTGGTTGTACTGTTTGCACCACAACCCTACAAACACTGATATACCACACAACATACATAGGAAAGACTCTGTTAGATCATAATCATCTGGAAGTGGGCCTGGAATAGGGCCAGATCCTGACCCCAATCCCATCTTGGAAATAAATTCCAGCCAAGTAGGCCAGAAGAAACAGCAACTCCTTAAGAACTTAGACAGGCCATACCCAATTTCTTTCAAGGCAACAAGAACACTGCATTGTCACACCCTCTCGAATGGGAAGCCTTAAAAGTGGTTTTACTTGGGTATTGTTTTAATGCTACCATTGGCGCCCATTGAATGATAAGAAATGAGCTAAAATGAATAGAGGTCATTTTATTAGCACTGCAATCCACTGCTGTCAAAAATCCAATGCAACTGCCCGCCTTATTGAGGGCCATGAGAAAACTCTCTGCCTTGCTGGAACAGGTTTAATGCTTTGACTGGCCAACATATACAGAAAGGGTTCATGCTGAAGTGAATAAAACAGGGTGTCTACTGGCAAGGCTAAAATGCCCCCCTTCATCCTCAGCACCCTATCACAGTCATTAAAACACACGAGGCGCTTGTGGTACATAAGCAGAGCAAAATGAACAACACCTTTAGGGACTACTACACCGGTGCACAGACATAATATCGAGTCCAAAATATCGATTGGACATAATATCGAGTTTTTAATATAGACTGGACAAAATATCGACAGGACAGAATATAGACTACAAAAATATCATTTTTAAGGTAAGTGAAGTAATATCGACTGTTAAAAATATAGATAGTTAAAATATCGATATATATAATATAGATAGTAAAAAATATCGATTTTTTAATAATACATAATTTTTTATAGTGTATTTTTATGTTATAATATGTGTGAAAAGTGTGTATTTATGTTATGAATAATTATATTTAATGCATTTTGTTTTATTAATTATTGCGTAATTTAATTCTGTAGCGGGTTGTGGGTTTATAGGGGAATAGGGTGGGAAGTAATTTAATTTTAATTAATTAAATATGTAAATGTAATTATTGATAGTAATTTGTAATTAATTGTTAATTAACTTATATGTGTTATTAATTTAATTGTATTTGGAAATTAATTATTATTAATTGATTACTTGGTAATTATGTAAATTTTACTAATTTAATTCTGTAGCGGGTAGCGGGTTGTGCGTTTATAGGGGAATAGGGTGGGAAGTAATTTAATTATAATTAATTAAATATGTAAATTTATTTATTGATAGTAAATAGTAATTAATTGTTAATTAATAATTGATATTTGTTAATTAATGTAATTAAAATTGTTAATTAATTTATATTAATTGATTAATTGGTAATTATGTAAATTTTATTAATTTAATTCTGCAGCGGGTTGTGGGTTTATAGGGGAATAGGGTGGGAAGTAATTTAATTATAATTAATTAAATATGTAATTGTATTTATTGATAGTAAATGGTAATTAATTGTTAATTAATTTATATTTGTTAATTAATTTAATACAAATTGTTAATTAATTTATATTAATTGATTAATTGGTAATAATAAAAATTTTACGCATTGAATTTCTGTAGCGGGTTGTGGGTTTATAGGGGCATAGGGTGGAAAGTAATTTATTAATAATTAATTAAATAATAAAACTAATTACAAATTATTTATTTGGAAATAATTGTAAAATAATTTTAAATAATAAAATGTTAATGTTTAATTAATTTGTATTAATAGGTGATTAATTGAAATAATTATTGTTAATTAGTTTTTTTAATTAATTATTAATAGATATTCATTTTTAGATTTTTGAATAATGTATGAATTATTTACTTTCCCTAATGTTGTATTCTCTGGAGTGGGAATAGTAATTTTAACCCCTACGCTATCCAACGTTTTCCCTACTGTTGCACCCACTGGAGTGGGAATAGTAATTTTAACCCCTACGCTACCCAACGCTTTCCCTACTGTTGCACCCACTGGCGTGGGAATAGTAATCTTAACCCCTACGCTATCCAACGCTTTCCCTACTGTTGCACACACTGGAGTGGGAATAGTAATTTTAACCCCTACGCTATCCACCGCTTTCCCTACTGTTGCACCCACTGGAGTGGGAATAGTAATTTTTACCCCTACGCTATCCAACGCTTTCCCTACTGTTACACTCTTTGGAGTGGGAATAGTAATTTTAACCGCTACGCTATCCAACACTTTTCCTACTGTTGCACCCACTGGAGTGGGAATAGTAATTTTAACCCCTACGCTATCCAACGCTTTCCCTACTGTTGCACTCTTTGGAGTGGGAATAGTAATTTTAACCCCTACGCTATCCAACGCTTTCCCTACTGTTGCACCCACTGGAGTGGGAATAGTAATTTTTACTCTTTTGTTATTGTACGTTAATAATATTGGCTATTATTTAATTATATTTTGTTACTATATATATATATGTTTTAAGAAATATGATTAAAAAAAATTTATTTTTTTACTTTCATTGATGATTTAATTATTATAAGTTAATTTAAGTATTTTTAAGTATATTTTAGTACTTAGTTTTTAATATTAATTTAATTTAATAGTGTTTTTAGTAAAGTCGATATATTTTAAAACTATATTTTTGTAAACGATATTTTAAACTCAATATTTTTGTACTTACCTGTTTGTAGATAGAAACTCGATATTTTGTCTGCCGATATTTTCTCAACAATATTCTTGCAGGTCGATATTTTGTCTCTCGATATTATTTCAGTGATCCCTACTACACCACCTTGTACACAGCCCCATTGAATGGTTTAGCCTGTGCCGCTGACAACTTCCTGGATGCTACCCCTATCCCTCGTGTGTCATGGGAAGCAGCGGAGAAACTGATGGCTCTTATCTCAGAGCAAGAAATCCAACAAGCTATCTGCTCCCCAGCTAGACACAAATACCTGCATCTAACAGCCTGCCTATGGAGTTTAAAAACGCCTATGAATCACTACTAACACCTAGGCTGATCAAATTGTATAGTGAGGCTAAAACGTTAGTACACCTTCACACCACAATGAATGAAACACTGGTTACTTCCATCCCTAAACCAGGGTGAGATCCGCTGAAATGATCATACTATAGGCCACTTTCAATATTAAACATTGATTACAGGACCCTTGGTAGAATCCACCCATAGCTCCTGGAATTGTTCTTTGCAGACCAAATTAGCTTCATTCCATGCAAGAGCACATCATGATTTTATCAAATTTATGACAAAGCTTTGTCAACTTGCCAAATTTGGCCTGTTTAGCCCTTGACCTCGAACAATCCTTCGATACCCTAGATTGGTCGTATCTCATACGAGTCCTCTGCGACTTCAGTCTTGGTGAACAACTGATTGCCTGGATCCGGCTCTTGTATACTGCACCAACATCCAGGGCTAAAAGTGGGAGACACATCTTGAATAGCTACACTGTGAACAGAGTCACTAGACTGGGATATGACTCAACGAACAGGGACGAGGCTAGGGAATCCACGGAACAGAGGGTGTGCATCTTATACTTTTGTATGCTCATGATATGCTACTCTATGTTGGTGACGTAACTGCTGACCTTGGAATCATAGCAAACACCATCACCATGTTTTATGGCAGTTTAGGCCTACGAGTTAACCCCTCAAAGTCTCAGATTTTCCCATTCTGCGGTGCAGTGCCAGAGCGAGAGATAGTGCTGTGGGAATGGATGGTTTCATGGGTGCCCCATTCATTCCGTTACCTAGGCATTACTATCAATCACTCCCCAGGGGATTTGCTGGACAAGTACTTGGGGCAGTCACTAAGAACATTGAAGGCTCATATTACCTTTTGGACGTCATTGCCACTCGAGTCACAGTTGCCCGCCTAATATATTACTTTGGAAATCTCCCTTTAATGTAAATGTAAATGTGTTTGTATTTATATAGCGCCTTCTACCCAGAGGTCTCGTAGCGCTGTAGTCATACCGCTGTGGAACCCTTCCTGGCTTTCCTGTGAGATGTCCACTCCTGGGCACCCCTAAGGTGAAGCCAGGCATCCAAGCGCTGCTGGGGCCGTTGTGGAGATTAAGCAAGCTATTGCCCAGAGTCACAGAGTGGGACCCATGATTAGACTAGGCACCAAGACGAGAATTATCAGGTCTGGGGAGATTGAGTCCAAATGCCGACAAGGCGGGAATTGAACCCTGGTCCCAGGCCAGACCTCTGCATCAGGGTCTGCCACTCTAACCATTGAGCCACGCTTCTCCACCAGCTACATACTTTAAACACACGGATTCCCTCCTAATTGACCTTGTTTGGGGTAATGGACGGCACAGGATGATTTGGCCAAACTGAAACTGCTGCTGACCAGGGGAGGACTTGGGTCGCTGTCAGAGCCCTTTTCAGAGGGCCATGGGGCATGTAGGGATTACTGGGCCCAACTGTGGTGTTTGAGGCCTTTTACTTCTGATGTTCTGGTGCCCGATCTACTATGGATCCCGAGCAATTGGGCCAAAGTACCCCTTCCACACTCGACTCTCAGTGGATGTGCAGTCAAAGGCTCCCTCAGGTGGAAGTGCAGATACAGGCTAGTGAAGATGACTCATAACTTAAAGCACACACAGTACTAACAACAAATCAATGTTGCATACTTACTTTTAAAAGGAAAAGAAGTATTTTATTTCTAACTTTATGAACAATAATATTGTTGCCGGGATTCTGTTTGGAAACAGAACTATACCTGGGACCACAGGACATCAGAATGTAGGAACCGAGTCACCATTCAACATCAGTAACTATGGGCCCATGTCCAATTAGCTCATAAAGCTTTACTTGACCTCCTACCCTTCCCAGAGTAACAGGTAAATTGGCACCCTAGAACACAACTCTCTAGTCCCCAGGGTATCCGTGGAATAAGATTGTCACCTTTTATTTTCTCACTCATGCATGTCCATAAAAAACAAAAGAAAGACACAACGGAAGTTTACAATATTTATTGAAACTATCATGCTGAAACAACAGTGCTGTAATTAGAAAACATATATAACTGAGCAGAGTAATCAACATTATGAGTAAACTGTATACAATGAAAAGCCCTACCATGGCAAATTATTTATCAGTCTAAGCCTACCCTCACTACGATTACTGTGATATATGAGTGATCTCAGGGTTTAGAACCGGCCCCTATACCTGACATTTGTAGGTAGGTGGTCTGCATCTCAGGTTGCGCGTAGCTAGCGCACTCATACCGGGACCTTTCTTCTCTGCAAGAACCCTCCTCTCTGTTTTCAAAAGGCAAGTCTTGGTGTAAGTGATAAGAGGGGCCTCTATTGAAAACAGCAGCTGTTCCTCTGAGTTGTGTCTAAATGCCAAGCTAATTTGCTAACCAATCACAGAAAAAACAGGGCATAATGTTATTCGACCTTGTATGAAATGCTCAGACTGAGTCAGAAAAAAGAGAACTGAATAATAAAAACATGTGAAGCGTATTATCCAAATAATATTTTGGCACAAAAACAGACATGCTGTGTGTATTATTTGCAAAGAAAAGAAGACTACAACGTGCAGTTAAACTAAAATAAGGGAGAACTAAGTTGGCCCTAAAGGGAACTCATGACACCCCATCCTTGGTTGGGAAAGTAACTTAGCGACTAACTAAATGATAAAAATGTAAAGCATAGGTTAAGCAAATTCAATGCTTTACTAATAAGCATGTTATACAAAAAAATTATAAGGATATTCATAAAAAAAGCATAACAAGTCAATTTCATAAACGTGCCTAAATGAAGGTGTGTCGGAGGTATCCACAAAGTCTTCCATGATTTTCAAAGAAAGCGAATGCAGGATGGATTCCATCTCCACAGATGAAGATTCCACAATTGCCCAGTTTAAATCGTCAAGGGAACAGACATGATCCTCGTTATCAGCCGGTGCTGAGGACCTATCCAGGCAACCTGCATCCATTTTAGTAGAGACAAATTCAATGTGCTCATATCTTACATTGTGCAGCAGCCGCAAGCCCATGGGACAACACTAAAAATGGTCATTAGAAGACTCATCAACAGGTTCATGTCGACAGGAACCAGCATTTCCAGAAACCAGGCAAATATCCAGTGCCCATTCAAATGAGTACCATAGGCAATTAAACACGGGTTAGACACAGGTAAACCTGACGGGTCGGAATGTCAATGACCATTCAAGGTCCAGTTGTTGGAACAGTAAGATTCCAAAGAACCTTAGCATGCTCTCACGGCACCGCTGGATCAGTGGTAGTTCCGTAGGTCTTCAAGATGGAACATTCATTGCAGAGGAGCAAAAATAGAATCAAAATGCCTCAAATGAGGAATAACACCAATGGTATGCCCCTGAGCACACTACAAAAAGAGAATGAATAATAGCCAGTATTACTCCAAATATTTTTGGGAAGGAACTGACTAAGCTAGAACCGCTAAATTTAAATAAGTGGGCAAGGCCAGCAGTATTAGATGCATTAAAAATGCGATGAACTAATTCATCAAAATATAATGGGAGGTTAGTGTTTAATAAGGACTGTATTTCACTCAATTACCTTGCAACTTGCAAATCAAAAGTTTGTCAGGCAGATGTTAGTGCTACATCTTTTTGCAACAATAGTGCTTTGAGTCTGCTTAGCTTGTTAAAGTCTGCCTTCAAAGTTGGAATGGAAGGTCACAACGAGCTATCAAGTTCAAGTTTAGTTTATTTCAAGTTTATTTCACGTTTATTTGGACCGTTGGTCCACAAACAATACATATCGATAAAAAGTTCATCCAAAAAGTTAAATAAAACATTTCATTACACACAGACACCCTAAAAACATATTTTAAAAATGCTAATTATTAAAACTCGTTTAAAAGGTATAAAACTGCCTTCACTTTTTGCATATATTTCCCCATTGCCACAGCAATATCTAAGTGGGACATTTCTGTCATCAGTGTCACAGCCTGGGTCCTAGTTTTAATCTCATATTTCATAAGGATTGGTTTTAAAAATTTGATACGCAAGTCCAAAAACTTCAGACAATCAAATAAGATATGCAGCATATCACATTTGGACCCTAAAGAGCAAGTACAGCTTCCCTCCTCATTGATCATGGCCCGCTTTACCGAGTTGTTCATATAACAAGGGTTAACCCCAATTCTAGCCCTCAGAACCTCATTTCGTAATTGACGGTCCGGTAACTTATCTATGTAGGGGAAGCAATAAACATTATTCCATGCACCAATCATAAAACTGGTCGAGGTTTTACTTGCAAGATAGATTTTGTCCTGTGCATGCGATATTTCCTTTCCCGTTGACCTGAGTAACTTTTTATCAATATTAGCCACGGAGACAGTAGGGCACACATTAACTCTCCGTAGGTCTTCAAGATGGAACATTCATTGCAGAGGAGCAAAAATAGAATCAAAATGCCTCAAATGAGGAATAACACCAATGGTATGCCCCTGAGCACACTACAAAAAGAGAATGAATAATAGCCAGTATTACTCCAAATATTTTTGGGAAGGAACTGACTAAGCTAGAACCGCTAAATTTAAATAAGTGGGCAAGGCCAGCAGTATTAGATGCATTAAAAATGCGATGAACTAATTCATCAAAATATAATGGGAGGTTAGTGTTTAATAAGGACTGTATTTCACTCAATTACCTTGCAACTTGCAAATCAAAAGTTTGTCAGGCAGATGTTAGTGCTACATCTTTTTGCAACAATAGTGCTTTGAGTCTGCTTAGCTTGTTAAAGTCTGCCTTCAAAGTTGGAATGGAAGGTCACAACGAGCTATCAAAATCACTTTGAGTGGAGGGAAGAGCATGTTGTTGCAGTAAGGCACTATTTGAGAAACCAGTTAATATATGGGATCCCAGATTTTGTTCCACAATAATCCTGCTCATTTACCATTAAATAGCTTCTGCCTGAAAGAACTTTATTAAGGGGGACAATTGAAGGGGCTGGCATTCCTTTTATAAAACAAGACAAATTAGCTACTGATGTGTTACCTGCACCATGAATGGTAACATGTTTACAAACAAGTGAATCTCCAACAGATTTGTCAAATTCCTTTCCAGTAAGGAAGACCTACCTGGTAGCACGCTCGCAATGATAAAAAAAGGGAGGGACCATAATTCATGAATGAAGCTGCCTCCTAGGGTTTCATATGTACCAACAGGGAAATGTTCCATGCAAGCTGTAAATTGTAATGCGAAAATTGGAAAATATATTATGTCAGATATTAACCAGTCAGCGGAAGTTGTTTCTGCTGTTGTAATTGGGGGCTGTTCTAATTTCTCAAGAAGTAACGTAGGGCATGTGGCATCGTTCTTAGCCATGAGTCGTTGTTAACATTGTATTATCTGTAACTGATATCATGCAAAGTGACATGTCTACATTGTACCATGGACAAAGTCAGCTGAAATCTATCATGCAATTTAGCAGGACACCTCAAGCCCTTAAAAATGGTCGCATCCCTTGGCTTTACCTTAATTCTAGCCAGCTATTCTTGCCTTTCAATCTGATTCAAATGTAATCGGTATTTAGAAATCGCTTACCAAAACGTATGGACATCTGGCCCTTAGGTCTGACACATCGCTGATGTGAGGACATGGATAATATTAACAACCACATCCTGCCCGACAAATATCAGTGACATGGATGTGTTAGCTGTTGTCTGTTTAAACTGTACTGAATGAGATCACGCAGAGCAATTGAGGCCGTGGCGCCAGAGGCATATCTAGCTCATGGAGAACAGAAAGTGGATGTCCTGCTTGCAGTGGGCCCACTTTATACATCCTACTAGAGTATTGTAGTGATGTAAGGGGGCATTGAGTGACTGCAGCTGTGAACGAAGATATATTGGGACCTCTGAATAGTAAACAGAACATATCGAAGATGGAGGAGCAATGCGCATAGAGAGCTTATTGATATGCCTTTGCAGTGTGCTTTTCTCCCTCACTAATACAAGGCCACTGAGACTATGTCCAATATTAGCTGTACTGGATGTGGCATATTACTGTGACAAGTTTGCTGACATGACACTCGCGAGTCCAACAACAAGAGAAAAGCTTACCTGGACTCAGGCCCGGCTCTACCGCTGGTGGTACACGGTGCGACAATCATTTGCCCCACACCCCATGACCCCCTCCTTGGAGTCTCTCAGTACCACCGGCAAAGGTGCCCCTCATCTATCCAATCATAAGTTATTGCTAAGCATAGCGCTGCCCCTGAGGTCAGCACCTCCTCCACAGGTCAACGGCTAGTGCGACTGCACTGGTTGCACTGCCCTAAAGCTGTCCCTGCCTGGACTAATGCCCCGGTTAATCTTCATTACTCCGAGTATAGTCTTCGTAGCCACATGACCAACAAAGTGAGCTTCAGCTCCACACCAGAACCCTCAAAAGCAAAAAAGTCAGCCTCCCATGCCCCCCATCCCTTTCCAATATGGCCGACCCATTACACCCTTGACCTCTATAAGAGGCGGGCCGGCCCAACCCTTCAGCCTAAAACTACCAAGCATAAACATAAAGCCGATAGCCAGACAGGGAGGGAGGGATGGCAACTCATGTGGCGAGGAAGACTATACTCGGAGTAATGAAGATTACCGGTAAGTAACCGGGGCATTACCTCCTCGTAAGTCTTCCTCGCCACATGACTAACAAAGTGAGCACATACCAAAGCCAATCGGCTTCATGGAAACTCACAAGAAACCAACGGACCAGAACGGGACGCCCACGAAAGATCGCAAACCCAAAAGACCAGACGAGTGGAAGGACCACCCAAGAGAGAGACCATGAGCAGAAAGAACCAGCCCGGGACAGAGAGACACCGGGAGGGCCGAAAACCCGGACCCCCGAGACACGTGGGGCTGCCAGAAAAACCGCCCTAACCAAAGGCCGAAGGAGGACAGAGAAGGCACGGAACCAGACTGCTCGGAGCCAAAAGCCACATCAAACAGGCCCCAGAACACAAAGCAGCAAGCCAGTCCAAAGACACCAAGACTTCCCAACAGACATCCAAAAGCGAGAGGGGAGCAAAAGCACAGACAGAGGAACCAAAGAAACTGAGGGCATCCCCTCCACAGTGACCCAACAAAAAGCCACAGCACAAAAGAGACGCAGTCCGACAAAAACACAGCAACACCGCACGGTGGACCACCAACCGCGAGAGAGCCGAAACCACCAGAAGAACGGGGCAGCGGAATCAGACGCAATCAAACAGACTGCCAGGAGCCGCAAGAACGGACATGGGTGCAAAAGGAACCCAGCACGCCAACCGAACAACCCAAAAAACGAAGGTCACCACATCCCCACCCGCAAGGATATAAACATGTGGGACACGGAACCCAGTCCAGGCGCACAAAGGACCCCCCGGAAGGGAGCGCGACATCAAGGAGAGAACCCAGGCAGGCACAAGGCAAAATAGACCCAGGAAGGTGCAGGAAACAACACCGAAGAGACCCGGCCACCAAGGGAACCCAACCGCCCCACAGCGGAAAGCCCATAGGGCCGCCCACGGAACCCGAAGGGCGGAAAGGACCAAGGCCAAGCCACCAGAAAGGAAGCAAATCTTCACCAGAGGCCACCATTGCAGAAGAAAGCACATAGAGCCCGGCAGGGAGGGGAACGCAGCACGGAGGAGCTAGACCGCCCCGCACAGGGACCAAGCAAACCGTCCTAGTAATGTTCCACAAGAAGGAAGCGAGCCGCCGAAGCAAGCACCTAGGTGGCCACACCGCCACCCAACAACCAGGCCCAGCCCAGCCGAACAATGAAGTACTGACAGGAACAGGAGCACAAGAGGAGGCAAAGCCACAGGCAGAAACACACCAAAGGCGAGAAGGACAGGAGAGCTGGGCGAAACGAGCCCGAGCCATGTCAACACTTCCAGGAAGCCCCCCGAGCCAGCAGGCCCAGGACCCCAAAACCAGGGACAAAGAAGAAAAGGATACAAAATTCACACCGGAAGCGCAGGGCCCCACCTGGGAGAGGAGAACCAGGAGGTCCAGCACTCCTGGACACCCAAAAGCACCGCTGAAAACAAAAACCACCAAGGGCAAGCTAGAAAGCAGGGGCAGGACACAAAACCCGCGTCCACAGAGGCATAACACGGACCATTGAGCAACAGCTCCCAAGTCCACCAACCGTAGTAGCAGATGCCAATGGAGAAGCACCCAGGCGAGCACCACCAACAGGACAAATGCCCTGGCCATGCCAAACAAGCCCAGAACCCCTAGAAGAAAAGGGACCCAAGGAAAGTGCAAAGTCGGGAGCCCGGACGAGAAGGCCGAAGAGCCAACACCGGGGACACAAACCAGAATAAAATTGACCCAGGCAAGGGCAGCACCATTGTGCTAAAAAGTCAACAGGGGCAAACCCCGCAAACCCGCGAAGTACGAGGCAGGGGAGAAACCGCTAAGGAGAGCAACAAGTAGCACCCGCAAGGCCGGACATATCCCAGAAAAGCCAAGGAACGGTCGACAGAAGGCAGACCAACTGACCCAGTACCGACCGGGAACCTACGCACACCCCAAAGGACGGAAAAGGCCGCCATCACCCGGAAAGGGGAACCCAGAACAGAAAGATCACTGGCCCAATAAGGAAGTGTCCGAACTAGCGGAGCCACAACACACACAAGACATGGGCCCCACAGGAGATTTAGCCCACAGCACCAGGTAGTCCCAGGAAGTCACCGACCATGCACAAACCGAGAACTCAAGCCCCTGCCTCAGCCCCTGAGGCCGGTAAAGGACACAATCACCCGGGAAAGGGACACCAGAAAAAGAAGACCGCAGGACCTACTTGCCAACAGGGAGGGACGGGAACCGAGCGCCAGCAACCCAGAAGAAGTGGGCACCACCAACTACTAACCCAGACTGGACCAACTCCGCGGGGCACAACCAATGGTCGAACGGAAACCGAGGGACAAGGAAACCACCGGGACAACCAAAGGCATCCACAAGGAAACAGAAGAAGACGTAGGCCGGAATCGATCCCTAGTCCTGTGTGAGCCTGCGCCACAGAGGCACAAGACCAACCACAAGTCCACAGAACCTGGCAGCCCAGAGGAGCCACAGGTAGAAGCTGAAAGCAACACTAGAACCCCCAACCATGGGACCCAGACGGGACCTGAAACAAGTGGGGCTGAGGACAAACCAAGCGGGAGCGCCTGTAATCAGAACAGCATGCCACCACACCAAAACAGGCTGAGACCATTGAAGGAAGGGGGACAGGTCCCAGCCGAAAACGGGAGGACCCGAAAGACAGCTGACATCGCCAAAGCAAGCACTGGCCAATGACCAACCGCAGCAAATGTGCGAGCCGAATCCCCAACCTGACACAGCAAATGCCATCAAAAGGTAGCAGACCACTCAATGATCAACAGCCACCGGGCAAGAGCAATTCAGAAAAGGGGGTGGTGATGAACAGAGTGTCTGAATTGAGCAGACCACTCTTACCCAGTCCAAAGATCAGGGCTTGATCCATCACCGTTATTTATCTCACTGCCCCATCCCAGCTCAGAACCTGGCTATATGCAAATCAATCTGTCCCTGCCCCAGTGCATCATGGGAACAGGGCAGACTAAACTACCAAGCCAATTCTTCACCAGAAAGGAAACAAGCTACCGGGGACCGGTTTCTGGCATTTCAGCCGTCTTCGGCCCGGCTTGCTTGAATCCTGATGGAGCAGTGAGAAAGGGACTCATGTCTGAGTATACCCTGCCACACCTATAGTGGCCAAAATCGATTCAGAAAAGGGGGTGGTGATGAACAGAGTGTCTGAATTGAGCAGACCACTCTTACCCAGTCCAAAGATCAGGGCTTGATCCATCACCGTTATTTATCTCACTGCCCCATCCCAGCTCAGAACCTGGCTATATGCAAATCAATCTGTCCCTGCCCCAGTGCATCATGGGAACAGGGCAGACTAAACTACCAAGCCAATTCTTCACCAGAAAGGAAACAAGCTACCGGGGACCGGTTTCTGGCATTTCAGCCGTCTTCGGCCCGGCTTGCTTGAATCCTGATGGAGCAGTGAGAAAGGGACTCATGTCTGAGTATACCCTGCCACACCTATAGTGGCCAAAATCGATTCAGAAAAGGGGGTGGTGATGAACAGAGTGTCTGAATTGAGCAGACCACTCTTACCCAGTCCAAAGATCAGGGCTTGATCCATCACCGTTATTTATCTCACTGCCCCATCCCAGCTCAGAACCTGGCTATATGCAAATCAATCTGTCCCTGCCCCAGTGCATCATGGGAACAGGGCAGACTAAACTACCAAGCCAATTCTTCACCAGAAAGGAAACAAGCTACCGGGGACCGGTTTCTGGCATTTCAGCCGTCTTCGGCCCGGCTTGCTTGAATCCTGATGGAGCAGTGAGAAAGGGACTCATGTCTGAGTATACCCTGCCACACCTATAGTGGCCAAAATCGATTCAGAAAAGGGGGTGGTGATGAACAGAGTGTCTGAATTGAGCAGACCACTCTTACCCAGTCCAAAGATCAGGGCTTGATCCATCACCGTTATTTATCTCACTGCCCCATCCCAGCTCAGAACCTGGCTATATGCAAATCAATCTGTCCCTGCCCCAGTGCATCATGGGAACAGGGCAGACTAAACTACCAAGCCAATTCTTCACCAGAAAGGAAACAAGCTACCGGGGACCGGTTTCTGGCATTTCAGCCGTCTTCGGCCCGGCTTGCTTGAATCCTGATGGAGCAGTGAGAAAGGGACTCATGTCTGAGTATACCCTGCCACACCTATAGTGGCCAAAATCGATTCAGAAAAGGGGGTGGTGATGAACAGAGTGTCTGAATTGAGCAGACCACTCTTACCCAGTCCAAAGATCAGGGCTTGATCCATCACCGTTATTTATCTCACTGCCCCATCCCAGCTCAGAACCTGGCTATATGCAAATCAATCTGTCCCTGCCCCAGTGCATCATGGGAACAGGGCAGACTAAACTACCAAGCCAATTCTTCACCAGAAAGGAAACAAGCTACCGGGGACCGGTTTCTGGCATTTCAGCCGTCTTCGGCCCGGCTTGCTTGAATCCTGATGGAGCAGTGAGAAAGGGACTCATGTCTGAGTATACCCTGCCACACCTAAAGTGGCCAAAATCGATTCAGAAAAGGGGGTGGTGATGAACAGAGTGTCTGAATTGAGCAGACCACTCTTACCCAGTCCAAAGATCAGGGCTTGATCCATCACCGTTATTTATCTCACTGCCCCATCCCAGCTCAGAACCTGGCTATATGCAAATCAATCTGTCCCTGCCCCAGTGCATCATGGGAACAGGGCAGACTAAACTACCAAGCCAATTCTTCACCAGAAAGGAAACAAGCTACCGGGAACCGGTTTCTGGCATTTCAGCCGTCTTCGGCCCGGCTTGCTTGAATCCTGATGGAGCAGTGAGAAAGGGACTCATGTCTGAGTATACCCTGCCACACCTATAGTGGCCAAAATCGATTCAGAAAAGGGGGTGGTGATGAACAGAGTGTCTGAATTGAGCAGACCACTCTTACCCAGTCCAAAGATCAGGGCTTGATCCATCACCGTTATTTATCTCACTGCCCCATCCCAGCTCAGAACCTGGCTATATGCAAATCAATCTGTCCCTGCCCCAGTGCATCATGGGAACAGGGCAGACTAAACTACCAAGCCAATTCTTCACCAGAAAGGAAACAAGCTACCGGGGACCGGTTTCTGGCATTTCAGCCGTCTTCGGCCCGGCTTGCTTGAATCCTGATGGAGCAGTGAGAAAGGGACTCATGTCTGAGTATACCCTGCCACACCTATAGTGGCCAAAATCGATTCAGAAAAGGGGGTGGTGATGAACAGAGTGTCTGAATTGAGCAGACCACTCTTACCCAGTCCAAAGATCAGGGCTTGATCCATCACCGTTATTTATCTCACTGCCCCATCCCAGCTCAGAACCTGGCTATATGCAAATCAATCTGTCCCTGCCCCAGTGCATCATGGGAACAGGGCAGACTAAACTACCAAGCCAATTCTTCACCAGAAAGGAAACAAGCTACCGGGGACCGGTTTCTGGCATTTCAGCCGTCTTCGGCCCGGCTTGCTTGAATCCTGATGGAGCAGTGAGAAAGGGACTCATGTCTGAGTATACCCTGCCACACCTATAGTGGCCAAAATCGATTCAGAAAAGGGGGTGGTGATGAACAGAGTGTCTGAATTGAGCAGACCACTCTTACCCAGTCCAAAGATCAGGGCTTGATCCATCACCGTTATTTATCTCACTGCCCCATCCCAGCTCAGAACCTGGCTATATGCAAATCAATCTGTCCCTGCCCCAGTGCATCATGGGAACAGGGCAGACTAAACTACCAAGCCAATTCTTCACCAGAAAGGAAACAAGCTACCGGGGACCGGTTTCTGGCATTTCAGCCGTCTTCGGCCCGGCTTGCTTGAATCCTGATGGAGCAGTGAGAAAGGGACTCATGTCTGAGTATACCCTGCCACACCTATAGTGGCCAAAATCGATTCAGAAAAGGGGGTGGTGATGAACAGAGTGTCTGAATTGAGCAGACCACTCTTACCCAGTCCAAAGATCAGGGCTTGATCCATCACCGTTATTTATCTCACTGCCCCATCCCAGCTCAGAACCTGGCTATATGCAAATCAATCTGTCCCTGCCCCAGTGCATCATGGGAACAGGGCAGACTAAACTACCAAGCCAATTCTTCACCAGAAAGGAAACAAGCTACCGGGGACCGGTTTCTGGCATTTCAGCCGTCTTCGGCCCGGCTTGCTTGAATCCTGATGGAGCAGTGAGAAAGGGACTCATGTCTGAGTATACCCTGCCACACCTATAGTGGCCAAAATCGATTCAGAAAAGGGGGTGGTGATGAACAGAGTGTCTGAATTGAGCAGACCACTCTTACCCAGTCCAAAGATCAGGGCTTGATCCATCACCGTTATTTATCTCACTGCCCCATCCCAGCTCAGAACCTGGCTATATGCAAATCAATCTGTCCCTGCCCCAGTGCATCATGGGAACAGGGCAGACTAAACTACCAAGCCAATTCTTCACCAGAAAGGAAACAAGCTACCGGGGACCGGTTTCTGGCATTTCAGCCGTCTTCGGCCCGGCTTGCTTGAATCCTGATGGAGCAGTGAGAAAGGGACTCATGTCTGAGTATACCCTGCCACACCTATAGTGGCCAAAATCGATTCAGAAAAGGGGGTGGTGATGAACAGAGTGTCTGAATTGAGCAGACCACTCTTACCCAGTCCAAAGATCAGGGCTTGATCCATCACCGTTATTTATCTCACTGCCCCATCCCAGCTCAGAACCTGGCTATATGCAAATCAATCTGTCCCTGCCCCAGTGCATCATGGGAACAGGGCAGACTAAACTACCAAGCCAATTCTTCACCAGAAAGGAAACAAGCTACCGGGGACCGGTTTCTGGCATTTCAGCCGTCTTCGGCCCGGCTTGCTTGAATCCTGATGGAGCAGTGAGAAAGGGACTCATGTCTGAGTATACCCTGCCACACCTATAGTGGCCAAAATCGATTCAGAAAAGGGGGTGGTGATGAACAGAGTGTCTGAATTGAGCAGACCACTCTTACCCAGTCCAAAGATCAGGGCTTGATCCATCACCGTTATTTATCTCACTGCCCCATCCCAGCTCAGAACCTGGCTATATGCAAATCAATCTGTCCCTGCCCCAGTGCATCATGGGAACAGGGCAGACTAAACTACCAAGCCAATTCTTCACCAGAAAGGAAACAAGCTACCGGGGACCGGTTTCTGGCATTTCAGCCGTCTTCGGCCCGGCTTGCTTGAATCCTGATGGAGCAGTGAGAAAGGGACTCATGTCTGAGTATACCCTGCCACACCTATAGTGGCCAAAATCGATTCAGAAAAGGGGGTGGTGATGAACAGAGTGTCTGAATTGAGCAGACCACTCTTACCCAGTCCAAAGATCAGGGCTTGATCCATCACCGTTATTTATCTCACTGCCCCATCCCAGCTCAGAACCTGGCTATATGCAAATCAATCTGTCCCTGCCCCAGTGCATCATGGGAACAGGGCAGACTAAACTACCAAGCCAATTCTTCACCAGAAAGGAAACAAGCTACCGGGGACCGGTTTCTGGCATTTCAGCCGTCTTCGGCCCGGCTTGCTTGAATCCTGATGGAGCAGTGAGAAAGGGACTCATGTCTGAGTATACCCTGCCACACCTATAGTGGCCAAAATCGATTCAGAAAAGGGGGTGGTGATGAACAGAGTGTCTGAATTGAGCAGACCACTCTTACCCAGTCCAAAGATCAGGGCTTGATCCATCACCGTTATTTATCTCACTGCCCCATCCCAGCTCAGAACCTGGCTATATGCAAATCAATCTGTCCCTGCCCCAGTGCATCATGGGAACAGGGCAGACTAAACTACCAAGCCAATTCTTCACCAGAAAGAAACAAGCTACCGGGGACCGGTTTCTGGCATTTCAGCCGTCTTCGGCCCGGCTTGCTTGAATCCTGATGGAGCAGTGAGAAAGGGACTCATGTCTGAGTATACCCTGCCACACCTATAGTGGCCAAAATCGATTCAGAAAAGGGGGTGGTGATGAACAGAGTGTCTGAATTGAGCAGACCACTCTTACCCAGTCCAAAGATCAGGGCTTGATCCATCACCGTTATTTATCTCACTGCCCCATCCCAGCTCAGAACCTGGCTATATGCAAATCAATCTGTCCCTGCCCCAGTGCATCATGGGAACAGGGCAGACTAAACTACCAAGCCAATTCTTCACCAGAAAGGAAACAAGCTACCGGGGACCGGTTTCTGGCATTTCAGCCGTCTTCGGCCCGGCTTGCTTGAATCCTGATGGAGCAGTGAGAAAGGGACTCATGTCTGAGTATACCCTGCCACACCTATAGTGGCCAAAATCGATTCAGAAAAGGGGGTGGTGATGAACAGAGTGTCTGAATTGAGCAGACCACTCTTACCCAGTCCAAAGATCAGGGCTTGATCCATCACCGTTATTTATCTCACTGCCCCATCCCAGCTCAGAACCTGGCTATATGCAAATCAATCTGTCCCTGCCCCAGTGCATCATGGGAACAGGGCAGACTAAACTACCAAGCCAATTCTTCACCAGAAAGGAAACAAGCTACCGGGGACCGGTTTCTGGCATTTCAGCCGTCTTCGGCCCGGCTTGCTTGAATCCTGATGGAGCAGTGAGAAAGGGACTCATGTCTGAGTATACCCTGCCACACCTATAGTGGCCAAAATCGATTCAGAAAAGGGGGTGGTGATGAACAGAGTGTCTGAATTGAGCAGACCACTCTTACCCAGTCCAAAGATCAGGGCTTGATCCATCACCGTTATTTATCTCACTGCCCCATCCCAGCTCAGAACCTGGCTATATGCAAATCAATCTGTCCCTGCCCCAGTGCATCATGGGAACAGGGCAGACTAAACTACCAAGCCAATTCTTCACCAGAAAGGAAACAAGCTACCGGGGACCGGTTTCTGGCATTTCAGCCGTCTTCGGCCCGGCTTGCTTGAATCCTGATGGAGCAGTGAGAAAGGGACTCATGTCTGAGTATACCCTGCCACACCTATAGTGGCCAAAATCGATTCAGAAAAGGGGGTGGTGATGAACAGAGTGTCTGAATTGAGCAGACCACTCTTACCCAGTCCAAAGATCAGGGCTTGATCCATCACCGTTATTTATCTCACTGCCCCATCCCAGCTCAGAACCTGGCTATATGCAAATCAATCTGTCCCTGCCCCAGTGCATCATGGGAACAGGGCAGACTAAACTACCAAGCCAATTCTTCACCAGAAAGGAAACAAGCTACCGGGGACCGGTTTCTGGCATTTCAGCCGTCTTCGGCCCGGCTTGCTTGAATCCTGATGGAGCAGTGAGAAAGGGACTCATGTCTGAGTATACCCTGCCACACCTATAGTGGCCAAAATCGATTCAGAAAAGGGGGTGGTGATGAACAGAGTGTCTGAATTGAGCAGACCACTCTTACCCAGTCCAAAGATCAGGGCTTGATCCATCACCGTTATTTATCTCACTGCCCCATCCCAGCTCAGAACCTGGCTATATGCAAATCAATCTGTCCCTGCCCCAGTGCATCATGGGAACAGGGCAGACTAAACTACCAAGCCAATTCTTCACCAGAAAGGAAACAAGCTACCGGGGACCGGTTTCTGGCATTTCAGCCGTCTTCGGCCCGGCTTGCTTGAATCCTGATGGAGCAGTGAGAAAGGGACTCATGTCTGAGTATACCCTGCCACACCTATAGTGGCCAAAATCGATTCAGAAAAGGGGGTGGTGATGAACAGAGTGTCTGAATTGAGCAGACCACTCTTACCCAGTCCAAAGATCAGGGCTTGATCCATCACCGTTATTTATCTCACTGCCCCATCCCAGCTCAGAACCTGGCTATATGCAAATCAATCTGTCCCTGCCCCAGTGCATCATGGGAACAGGGCAGACTAAACTACCAAGCCAATTCTTCACCAGAAAGGAAACAAGCTACCGGGGACCGGTTTCTGGCATTTCAGCCGTCTTCGGCCCGGCTTGCTTGAATCCTGATGGAGCAGTGAGAAAGGGACTCATGTCTGAGTATACCCTGCCACACCTATAGTGGCCAAAATCGATTCAGAAAAGGGGGTGGTGATGAACAGAGTGTCTGAATTGAGCAGACCACTCTTACCCAGTCCAAAGATCAGGGCTTGATCCATCACCGTTATTTATCTCACTGCCCCATCCCAGCTCAGAACCTGGCTATATGCAAATCAATCTGTCCCTGCCCCAGTGCATCATGGGAACAGGGCAGACTAAACTACCAAGCCAATTCTTCACCAGAAAGGAAACAAGCTACCGGGGACCGGTTTCTGGCATTTCAGCCGTCTTCGGCCCGGCTTGCTTGAATCCTGATGGAGCAGTGAGAAAGGGACTCATGTCTGAGTATACCCTGCCACACCTATAGTGGCCAAAATCGATTCAGAAAAGGGGGTGGTGATGAACAGAGTGTCTGAATTGAGCAGACCACTCTTACCCAGTCCAAAGATCAGGGCTTGATCCATCACCGTTATTTATCTCACTGCCCCATCCCAGCTCAGAACCTGGCTATATGCAAATCAATCTGTCCCTGCCCCAGTGCATCATGGGAACAGGGCAGACTAAACTACCAAGCCAATTCTTCACCAGAAAGGAAACAAGCTACCGGGGACCGGTTTCTGGCATTTCAGCCGTCTTCGGCCCGGCTTGCTTGAATCCTGATGGAGCAGTGAGAAAGGGACTCATGTCTGAGTATACCCTGCCACACCTATAGTGGCCAAAATCGATTCAGAAAAGGGGGTGGTGATGAACAGAGTGTCTGAATTGAGCAGACCACTCTTACCCAGTCCAAAGATCAGGGCTTGATCCATCACCGTTATTTATCTCACTGCCCCATCCCAGCTCAGAACCTGGCTATATGCAAATCAATCTGTCCCTGCCCCAGTGCATCATGGGAACAGGGCAGACTAAACTACCAAGCCAATTCTTCACCAGAAAGGAAACAAGCTACCGGGGACCGGTTTCTGGCATTTCAGCCGTCTTCGGCCCGGCTTGCTTGAATCCTGATGGAGCAGTGAGAAAGGGACTCATGTCTGAGTATACCCTGCCACACCTATAGTGGCCAAAATCGATTCAGAAAAGGGGGTGGTGATGAACAGAGTGTCTGAATTGAGCAGACCACTCTTACCCAGTCCAAAGATCAGGGCTTGATCCATCACCGTTATTTATCTCACTGCCCCATCCCAGCTCAGAACCTGGCTATATGCAAATCAATCTGTCCCTGCCCCAGTGCATCATGGGAACAGGGCAGACTAAACTACCAAGCCAATTCTTCACCAGAAAGGAAACAAGCTACCGGGGACCGGTTTCTGGCATTTCAGCCGTCTTCGGCCCGGCTTGCTTGAATCCTGATGGAGCAGTGAGAAAGGGACTCATGTCTGAGTATACCCTGCCACACCTATAGTGGCCAAAATCGATTCAGAAAAGGGGGTGGTGATGAACAGAGTGTCTGAATTGAGCAGACCACTCTTACCCAGTCCAAAGATCAGGGCTTGATCCATCACCGTTATTTATCTCACTGCCCCATCCCAGCTCAGAACCTGGCTATATGCAAATCAATCTGTCCCTGCCCCAGTGCATCATGGGAACAGGGCAGACTAAACTACCAAGCCAATTCTTCACCAGAAAGGAAACAAGCTACCGGGGACCGGTTTCTGGCATTTCAGCCGTCTTCGGCCCGGCTTGCTTGAATCCTGATGGAGCAGTGAGAAAGGGACTCATGTCTGAGTATACCCTGCCACACCTATAGTGGCCAAAATCGATTCAGAAAAGGGGGTGGTGATGAACAGAGTGTCTGAATTGAGCAGACCACTCTTACCCAGTCCAAAGATCAGGGCTTGATCCATCACCGTTATTTATCTCACTGCCCCATCCCAGCTCAGAACCTGGCTATATGCAAATCAATCTGTCCCTGCCCCAGTGCATCATGGGAACAGGGCAGACTAAACTACCAAGCCAATTCTTCACCAGAAAGGAAACAAGCTACCGGGGACCGGTTTCTGGCATTTCAGCCGTCTTCGGCCCGGCTTGCTTGAATCCTGATGGAGCAGTGAGAAAGGGACTCATGTCTGAGTATACCCTGCCACACCTATAGTGGCCAAAATCGATTCAGAAAAGGGGGTGGTGATGAACAGAGTGTCTGAATTGAGCAGACCACTCTTACCCAGTCCAAAGATCAGGGCTTGATCCATCACCGTTATTTATCTCACTGCCCCATCCCAGCTCAGAACCTGGCTATATGCAAATCAATCTGTCCCTGCCCCAGTGCATCATGGGAACAGGGCAGACTAAACTACCAAGCCAATTCTTCACCAGAAAGGAAACAAGCTACCGGGGACCGGTTTCTGGCATTTCAGCCGTCTTCGGCCCGGCTTGCTTGAATCCTGATGGAGCAGTGAGAAAGGGACTCATGTCTGAGTATACCCTGCCACACCTATAGTGGCCAAAATCGATTCAGAAAAGGGGGTGGTGATGAACAGAGTGTCTGAATTGAGCAGACCACTCTTACCCAGTCCAAAGATCAGGGCTTGATCCATCACCGTTATTTATCTCACTGCCCCATCCCAGCTCAGAACCTGGCTATATGCAAATCAATCTGTCCCTGCCCCAGTGCATCATGGGAACAGGGCAGACTAAACTACCAAGCCAATTCTTCACCAGAAAGGAAACAAGCTACCGGGGACCGGTTTCTGGCATTTCAGCCGTCTTCGGCCCGGCTTGCTTGAATCCTGATGGAGCAGTGAGAAAGGGACTCATGTCTGAGTATACCCTGCCACACCTATAGTGGCCAAAATCGATTCAGAAAAGGGGGTGGTGATGAACAGAGTGTCTGAATTGAGCAGACCACTCTTACCCAGTCCAAAGATCAGGGCTTGATCCATCACCGTTATTTATCTCACTGCCCCATCCCAGCTCAGAACCTGGCTATATGCAAATCAATCTGTCCCTGCCCCAGTGCATCATGGGAACAGGGCAGACTAAACTACCAAGCCAATTCTTCACCAGAAAGGAAACAAGCTACCGGGGACCGGTTTCTGGCATTTCAGCCGTCTTCGGCCCGGCTTGCTTGAATCCTGATGGAGCAGTGAGAAAGGGACTCATGTCTGAGTATACCCTGCCACACCTATAGTGGCCAAAATCGATTCAGAAAAGGGGGTGGTGATGAACAGAGTGTCTGAATTGAGCAGACCACTCTTACCCAGTCCAAAGATCAGGGCTTGATCCATCACCGTTATTTATCTCACTGCCCCATCCCAGCTCAGAACCTGGCTATATGCAAATCAATCTGTCCCTGCCCCAGTGCATCATGGGAACAGGGCAGACTAAACTACCAAGCCAATTCTTCACCAGAAAGGAAACAAGCTACCGGGGACCGGTTTCTGGCATTTCAGCCGTCTTCGGCCCGGCTTGCTTGAATCCTGATGGAGCAGTGAGAAAGGGACTCATGTCTGAGTATACCCTGCCACACCTATAGTGGCCAAAATCGATTCAGAAAAGGGGGTGGTGATGAACAGAGTGTCTGAATTGAGCAGACCACTCTTACCCAGTCCAAAGATCAGGGCTTGATCCATCACCGTTATTTATCTCACTGCCCCATCCCAGCTCAGAACCTGGCTATATGCAAATCAATCTGTCCCTGCCCCAGTGCATCATGGGAACAGGGCAGACTAAACTACCAAGCCAATTCTTCACCAGAAAGGAAACAAGCTACCGGGGACCGGTTTCTGGCATTTCAGCCGTCTTCGGCCCGGCTTGCTTGAATCCTGATGGAGCAGTGAGAAAGGGACTCATGTCTGAGTATACCCTGCCACACCTATAGTGGCCAAAATCGATTCAGAAAAGGGGGTGGTGATGAACAGAGTGTCTGAATTGAGCAGACCACTCTTACCCAGTCCAAAGATCAGGGCTTGATCCATCACCGTTATTTATCTCACTGCCCCATCCCAGCTCAGAACCTGGCTATATGCAAATCAATCTGTCCCTGCCCCAGTGCATCATGGGAACAGGGCAGACTAAACTACCAAGCCAATTCTTCACCAGAAAGGAAACAAGCTACCGGGGACCGGTTTCTGGCATTTCAGCCGTCTTCGGCCCGGCTTGCTTGAATCCTGATGGAGCAGTGAGAAAGGGACTCATGTCTGAGTATACCCTGCCACACCTATAGTGGCCAAAATCGATTCAGAAAAGGGGGTGGTGATGAACAGAGTGTCTGAATTGAGCAGACCACTCTTACCCAGTCCAAAGATCAGGGCTTGATCCATCACCGTTATTTATCTCACTGCCCCATCCCAGCTCAGAACCTGGCTATATGCAAATCAATCTGTCCCTGCCCCAGTGCATCATGGGAACAGGGCAGACTAAACTACCAAGCCAATTCTTCACCAGAAAGGAAACAAGCTACCGGGGACCGGTTTCTGGCATTTCAGCCGTCTTCGGCCCGGCTTGCTTGAATCCTGATGGAGCAGTGAGAAAGGGACTCATGTCTGAGTATACCCTGCCACACCTATAGTGGCCAAAATCGATTCAGAAAAGGGGGTGGTGATGAACAGAGTGTCTGAATTGAGCAGACCACTCTTACCCAGTCCAAAGATCAGGGCTTGATCCATCACCGTTATTTATCTCACTGCCCCATCCCAGCTCAGAACCTGGCTATATGCAAATCAATCTGTCCCTGCCCCAGTGCATCATGGGAACAGGGCAGACTAAACTACCAAGCCAATTCTTCACCAGAAAGGAAACAAGCTACCGGGGACCGGTTTCTGGCATTTCAGCCGTCTTCGGCCCGGCTTGCTTGAATCCTGATGGAGCAGTGAGAAAGGGACTCATGTCTGAGTATACCCTGCCACACCTATAGTGGCCAAAATCGATTCAGAAAAGGGGGTGGTGATGAACAGAGTGTCTGAATTGAGCAGACCACTCTTACCCAGTCCAAAGATCAGGGCTTGATCCATCACCGTTATTTATCTCACTGCCCCATCCCAGCTCAGAACCTGGCTATATGCAAATCAATCTGTCCCTGCCCCAGTGCATCATGGGAACAGGGCAGACTAAACTACCAAGCCAATTCTTCACCAGAAAGGAAACAAGCTACCGGGGACCGGTTTCTGGCATTTCAGCCGTCTTCGGCCCGGCTTGCTTGAATCCTGATGGAGCAGTGAGAAAGGGACTCATGTCTGAGTATACCCTGCCACACCTATAGTGGCCAAAATCGATTCAGAAAAGGGGGTGGTGATGAACAGAGTGTCTGAATTGAGCAGACCACTCTTACCCAGTCCAAAGATCAGGGCTTGATCCATCACCGTTATTTATCTCACTGCCCCATCCCAGCTCAGAACCTGGCTATATGCAAATCAATCTGTCCCTGCCCCAGTGCATCATGGGAACAGGGCAGACTAAACTACCAAGCCAATTCTTCACCAGAAAGGAAACAAGCTACCGGGGACCGGTTTCTGGCATTTCAGCCGTCTTCGGCCCGGCTTGCTTGAATCCTGATGGAGCAGTGAGAAAGGGACTCATGTCTGAGTATACCCTGCCACACCTATAGTGGCCAAAATCGATTCAGAAAAGGGGGTGGTGATGAACAGAGTGTCTGAATTGAGCAGACCACTCTTACCCAGTCCAAAGATCAGGGCTTGATCCATCACCGTTATTTATCTCACTGCCCCATCCCAGCTCAGAACCTGGCTATATGCAAATCAATCTGTCCCTGCCCCAGTGCATCATGGGAACAGGGCAGACTAAACTACCAAGCCAATTCTTCACCAGAAAGGAAACAAGCTACCGGGGACCGGTTTCTGGCATTTCAGCCGTCTTCGGCCCGGCTTGCTTGAATCCTGATGGAGCAGTGAGAAAGGGACTCATGTCTGAGTATACCCTGCCACACCTATAGTGGCCAAAATCGATTCAGAAAAGGGGGTGGTGATGAACAGAGTGTCTGAATTGAGCAGACCACTCTTACCCAGTCCAAAGATCAGGGCTTGATCCATCACCGTTATTTATCTCACTGCCCCATCCCAGCTCAGAACCTGGCTATATGCAAATCAATCTGTCCCTGCCCCAGTGCATCATGGGAACAGGGCAGACTAAACTACCAAGCCAATTCTTCACCAGAAAGGAAACAAGCTACCGGGGACCGGTTTCTGGCATTTCAGCCGTCTTGTTGGATCTAGCCCTGATCTCTTGACTGGGTGAGAGCTTTCTGCTTAATTCAGAGACTCTGTCCCTCACCACCCCTTGTTGTAAATATTTTTGTCCACCCTAAGCGTGGAAGGGTATTCTCAGATGTGAGACCCTTGCTCATTGCACCATCAGGATTCAAGCAAACCGGGCCGAAGACGGCTGTAATGCCAGAAACCGGTCCCCGGGAGCTTGTTTCCTTCCCAGTGTAAGAATTGGCTTTTGTAGTTTGGTTTGCCCTGTTCCCATCATGCACTGGGACAGGAACAGACTAATTTGCATACAGCCAGGTTCTGAAACTGGGATGGTGCAGTGAGCTAAAAAACGGTGTTGGATCTAGCCCTGATCTCTTGACTGGGTGAGAGCTTTCTGCTTAATTCAGAGACTCTGTCCCTCACCACCCCTTGTTGTAAATATTTTTGTCCACCCTAAGCGTGGAAGGGTATTCTCAGATGTGAGACCCTTGCTCATTGCACCATCAGGATTCAAGCAAACCGGGCCGAAGACGGCTGTAATGCCAGAAACCGGTCCCCGGGAGCTTGTTTCCTTCCCAGTGTAAGAATTGGCTTTTGTAGTTTGGTTTGCCCTGTTCCCATCAGGCACTGGGACAGGAACAGACTAATTTGCATACAGCCAGGTTCTGAAACTGGGATGGTGCAGTGAGCTAAAAAACGGTGTTGGATCTAGCCCTGATCTCTTGACTGGGTGAGAGCTTTCTGCTTAATTCAGAGACTCTGTCCCTCACCACCCCTTGTTGTAAATATACCGGGCAAGAGCAGGCAAGTCCCATAACTGAAAACAGGGGACCGCAGGGCAGCAAGGTAGGCGGCAGAATCCATGATACTGAGACAGAGGTCACCCAGGACACGAGTAGAGGCAAAAGACAGCCCCACAACAGAGCCTCCAAAAGCACTGCATGAACCAAAACCACCATGTGACACCAAGAAAGCACAAGCGTTAGATGGACACCTGCCCGAAAAAACTATTTCGCAGATCTATAAAAAATTGATTAATCATAGGGCAGATCTCCTGGTTGAATTGAGGGAAAAATGGTTGCAAGATGGTATTGAACTGGATGATGAGGACTGGCAAGCTGCTGTATCTTCACCGAAGGTAGTCGCAATCCCGGCGCGCTTGCGGCTTGTTCAGCTGAAAATATTGCACAGAGTTTATGTCACAGGGCCCGACTAGTTCGGATGGGGCTGTCGGATACATGTCTGTGCAGACGGGGGTGTGGCTCTGTAGGTACATTCCTTCATATCATTTGGGAGTGTTGTTCTGTGGCCGAGTATTGGAGTGGGATACATGATGTCATGCGGGAGGTTTTGGGAGTAGCTGAGTTGCCAGAAGCGCGGAGATGCCTCCTGAATAATTGGGAACCCACTGATCTAAATATAGCGCAGACCAAATGGTAACTCTAGGTAATATGATAGCGAAGAGGAATATAGCACAGCGATGGGGGTCCGAGAGGTTACCAACCGTTGAAGAATGGACAGAAAACATGGATTGGTGTATGTTCCGCGAAAAAACTGTTTATATGGCAAGGGGCGCCCTCGTAAGTGGGCACCTGTGTGGGGGCTGTGGAACCGCTACAGGGGTGACATCTGTGTGCCACCTGTTGACGCACCCATTGATATTCCTACCTCTCCGTGAATGTTTGTAACTGTGTACCATGTTTCCCGCTTTCCCCCCCCTCCTGCTAGATGATGTGCAATATGGGAGAGTGTCTCCTCCATGTCATGTCATTATTGTTGATGCCTTGTGTTAATAAAAATAAATATATAAAAAAAAAGAAAGCACAAGCGGGAGACAAGAACAGATATGATCAGGGCGGAATGGACACAGGCAGAAAAAACACCGACCTCGGGACCCATAGCAGAACTCCGAACCCTTGTCCTGTGATAGCCCGTGCCAACCGAGGCACAAGACAAACCAGTGAGCCATGCCAACAGGAACGGGATGAAAAGCCAAGCCCAAGAAGAGCCCGAAAAACAGCCAACTGGGCCACACAAGCATGAGGGGCAGAAGACAGGACCGGAAATGAGGAACTGCGCACCCTAGCCCATTGGAACACCAAATCTCCCCGCCACCCGGAACCCCTAGGGTGCCGGGAACCCACGTGTAGGACCACAGGGACCCACTGGCATGCACCCTGGATGGAGGAACAGGCTCAGGGTGCTGCACGCACCGTTGCAGAGACGGACAGCCATGGGAGGAAGAGGAGGGTGCTCGTGGCAACAGTTCAGCAGAGGGGCAGTCAACAGAAGAGAACCCCAAGGAAAAAACAAGATCCAAGAACAGGCTCCACCGAGACATCCCGCGACACCGGGAAGTTATATTGTGGGGGCACGGTCACTGACCCAGCGCCAGCACCGAGACCCAGGCGTCTCAAAGTACTGAAAAGCAAAAGATGAACATATACCTAATGGGATCAAAGAGGGCAATGGCAGGATCTGAACCCTTGTGCACAGAACTGATCGGAGAAAACTGTGGAACCTCAACTACAAACATGCCAATATATAGGTAACCCTGTATTGACCTCACCAGAACACCGACACATAAGTACACAATGTCACAGACCGAAGACGGTCTTTTACGCCCCCACAAGACATAGAAACCACGCTGAACACGCCGCACTCAGGTCCAAGACAGAGTTTGAAAAACACCGCTCACAGATCACAGCCCAGACTGAACACAGACAGACCTTGGAACCGCATGAGCGAGAGGAAGACAGACGTTCAGTGAACAGTGGGACAGGCTGCACCTGAGAGAGAAACACCCATGCCCCGCACAGGCTAGCAAGTGGAATTCCCGCAGGAGAGGCCAGGCCGCCAGACATGAGTGCCACGGGAGAAACAAGCTGCACCAGGGACTGCACCCGCCCAGGCCCAAGCCGGTAAGCCCCATGAGCTCCGAGGAGCCTGAAAAAATGGACGAGAGAAGCCCCGCTGCCGCCCGCCAGCCCCTCAGGACTGAGAGCGTAGGCCGCAGCAAGGCCCCTGCGGGACACGCGTAGCAGCATAAGGCTAATTCTGTCTGGTACCTTGCACACGTGTGAGGCATTCGGATGTCAGTGTATAATAATCTGTGTAAGATGTACAATACTCCATATGACACGCAGGAGTCTTCATGCATCCTAGTCCCAGAATGCACTGGCGCAGGACTCTGACTACCCGAGCGCCCAGGTGCAGCCTCAGCTTGAGTTATGGCGCGCCGTGCTAATCTGACAAGATGAGACCGCAGCTGGGATCTGAACCCGTGAAAATGGCGGATGAACACATCAATGGGGGCGTGGCAGTGGCTCGTAGAATGTCCCGCCGGGCCCCCATGCTTTACCCTGCCAACAGCCCGTCTCTCGAAGGGGCGCCCCCCAGTGAAAGCACAGAAGACTCTGGGAAAAAAGCCCCCCGCACCTATCTCTGCGACGGGAGGGCAGGGCACAGACAAAGTACCAAACGATTGTCAACTCGGAAGGGGGTCAGAAAGAGCCACAAAACATGGCCCCAAACCACCCCGGCCATCCCCCTGTAAACCCTTGGCTCGCTAAGGTAGAGCCTAACCAGCCCTGTAGGATACCGGGGGAGGGTCCTAGATCCCACAGGTCCGCTAGAGCAGGACCACCAACCAGGGACCCATGTACCTGCTATAGCAGGAACCACGTACCTGAACGTGCATCAGGAGAGTAATTGTGTGCAGAACCAAAAAAACAAGCTAAAGGGTTGGGCCGGCCCGCCTCTTATAGAGGTCAAGGATGTAATGGGTCGGCCATATTGGGAAGGGATGGGAGTCATGGGAGGCTGACTTTTTGCATTGGAGGGTTCTGGTGTGGAGCTGAAGCTCACTTTGTTAATCATGTGGCGAGGAAGACTTACGAGGAGGTAATGAGTCATTACCTGGCCTGACAGTTGTAGGCTCCTGAGCCAGCAGGGTATGCAAGATGGTGGGGGTACACGGTGTAAAGTATATGCTGCTCTATGGGTTTGAGTAGAGGGCATGATTCAGGTCAATCAACAGCGGTCATCTCTATCCTGGAAAACGTATCCTACCCACGTTTGTTCTCATCTTGTCAATTTTTACCTATCTCTTACACTTCACTCTCATTCTTCAGCCACCGGTGGCAATCTAAGATGTCATGCTGTTCAGGTCCACAGATCCTGTGCAGAGACAGAAAATGTAGTTCATAGCTGTAGTTAACAACAAAGTTTACAACAATGTTTGCCTCATTCTCAGTGAAGTTCCTCTTTGACTTGAGTGGGACTTTTTTACATTTGTAGTGAAGCTGAGGCAGTCTGAATCCAAAGCAACATGCACTACAAGGGGAAGAGGGAAGGGCTCTGGTTGTAGCTTGTATTGGGTGCTTTAGCTTGTTATTGCCGCCATCATTCAGAATGGTCACAGTGTATGTGTATGCTGCATATTTTTCTGCCTGCTTTATGTATATGGAGGTACCAATAAATTATGGATGCAATGTTACGTGTAGTAACA
Organism: Lissotriton vulgaris; assembly: GCF_964263255.1. Lineage (NCBI taxonomy): Eukaryota > Metazoa > Chordata > Amphibia > Caudata > Salamandridae > Lissotriton > Lissotriton vulgaris. Next base: position 840,146,948 of record NC_141691.1, on the reverse strand, counting down.
TTCCATTTTAGTTTCACACCCAAGTTCACACTCTCTGATTTACATTATTATAAGACAGCGTCTTGACATATGTTTACACTTAGAAATCTATACATGTTCTTTGTGTACGCTGTACATTCTGAATCATACTCATCATGTCAAACCTATTTCTATTTGTGCTTGTATTGCAGGGGGTAGATATTCTTTTGTGGATCGGGCTCCTCTGTTATGGGGGCACACAAACAAATCTCCTTTAATGACTTGTAAGTGTTTTGTGGCAATTTCCCCCAAAAAGTACCCTTTAGAGCACTGTATCATCTCAAAATAGAATTAGGTGTTTAAAATACAGTGATGTTCGAGGGCTAGGGATTCCGTGTAAACTCTTCCAGCCCAGATAATCTGTGATACCGATGAACGTATCTGTTGCAGGGACATGCATCGCGTTTTACTAATGTGCCGTGGTATTAGGACCAGATGGAAGACAGAAAGAACCATGCATCATACCCGAGAGAGTCGGAAAGACTCGCAGAGCATCAAGAGAAGCTGTAGTACAAACTATAAGGGTAAACGAATATGCCTGAAAATCGTACCATACAAGTCTTGATAGCCATAGTTATGTACACCATGAAACATTTTATTATCACACTTGGAAAAACAATATTGAAGACAGATTAACGAATGGCTCCACAAACAACTTTTAAAAAAAACCTGACTAAAACGTTCAAGAAAATTAAAAAAATTAAATTCATCATACTTTATAACAATAGACTGGTTTGGATCCCTTTGAAATACAACAAGGTAATTAACTACAATCGAAAGGGATTTAGCAGTCATATAGTTAGGGTATCTTTATTTCTGCACCTTAAAGAACCTCGAGCAGGAGAGCCCTAGTTAGAAAACAAACAGTATCCTGAACTGTGGAGAAGTCTTTTTTTCCAGCTTTATATGGCGCAAACTTGGCACCAAGGTATTGAAGCGCTTTACAAGAGCACCTGTTATATTAGACAAGAAAATATACTTTTTCTCGTTAGACACAGGGAGATTAAGGGCCATATTTAGGACCATTATGGCACAGGAAAGCCTAGCAAACCACCTACGTCATAGGGAAAGGGCAGGAATGCGCCGTATTTGTCCAATACAACACATTTCGGTCCTTTCTCCTTGTGCTGATGCAGTTTTGGCAGCTTAGTATCAATGCAGGCACCCTTGCACCATGGTGCAAGGGTGAATGGGGCAAGGGTGACTGCATTGTAGACAAGATTGTTTGTGTGCAGGAAGGGACACCTTTCTGCGCAAAAACAATCTTCAGAGGCTGTACCCTTGTTCTATGTGCGCTGCAGAATGCAGCCCATATAGAAAGAGGAAAAACGAGGAGAAGCAAACATTTCTCCTCTTTACGCCTTCCCTTTGGAGGTGTATCTTCTTGGTGCATTCCCGGGTTTACTAGGTTTGGTAAATCTGGGGATGCTTCAAAAACCATGGGATTTGCGCGGGAACAGCCACTGCAAGGCCCATGGAGCGCTTCCCTTGCACAGAGTAATGCAACGCAGCAATTTACGCGGCGTGGCATTACTCTATATTTTTAGCCCCTTCGCTGCGGGGGTTAATCCCCCGCTGTGCTGGGGTGGAGGGAGGCGCGCACAGCGCCCCCATGCTCATGACGAGCTGAGCTCGTCATGAGCCACGGCGCTCCTGTGCTCATGACGAGCTCAGCTCGTCACAGGTGTATTGCCTCCCGTGGAACGCTCAGCACAGCGGGGGAATGCTCCCCGCACCTGAGCGTTCCACGGGCCATGACGAGCTGAGCTCGTCATCAGCACCGGAGCGCCGTGGCTCATGACGAGCTCAGCTCGTCATGAGCATCCAAGGAGTTAAGCCATTCAAAGCCACTCAGGGTGACTTTCCGTGCCTTCAAAAATATGACTTACAGGTTTGCGCCGCGCACGTACCACGTTGCCTGGGGCAAGCATGACTCAAAAGCTCTCATAAATACCCCTAGTTCCCAAGTTCCGAAGTCGTCGCTCTGGTCATTGCACCTCCTCCTCTCCCCGTGAGCACGGATGAACCAGTTAACAGCCTCCACCGACGGAGAGCAGAATTTTACAGAAGAAAAGCGAGTAATTGTGGCTGCCTCCTCTTTTGTCTGTCCCAAGTACACACATGAAAGGAGGAAGTGACTAAGACCTATATTAAACAGAAGAAGGCAATGAAAATACAGAAAGGCCTTCATCTCCCTGCTCAAAGGAAAGGGCGCATTACTTAATTATACCATGATGCAGCCATAAAAGAGGCCCTAATTACAAAACCGTGCGAGAGGCTACTGAAATAATAGCAATCACCTCAAAAGATTTAGCACTTCACAGGCTCATAGACGTTACGGGTCGCATCATACTGCATAGTATCAAACCCATGTAATTGTTTGAAATTAAAGTAAAAGAATTGCGGGCAAGTTTATGTGTGTGCTCGTGTATAGAGGTGGGTGCATTTTCTATTTTTCTTAATTGTTTATTTGGGAAACCTTATAATAAATACATGGCTTGACTGGGTGATTAATGTGAAGTAAACAAGGACCCCCTGAGAAGGATACCTTTCCTGGGTCAGGGCAAACACTATGTGACAAATAAACAAACCCAGGCAAGACAAAATGAACTGGCAAAGTTCAAGTAAAAGAAAATAGTGAAGCACTAAAATAGCAGGAAAGATTCAATTTAATACATTTGATAAAAAATCATGAAAGCATTCATTGATATATTCAAAATATATTTTTTAAAAAACTGTAAAAGAATTACTTCAATAAATATTCCCAGTGGTACATAGAAGAGATTCATTTCGTCCGTCGTTTCGGACGAAATGAATCTCTTATATGTACCACTGGGAATATTATCATTATTAGATATTATGTATATTTATTGAAGTAATTCTTTTACTGTTTTTAAAAAAAATATTTTAGTGCTTCACTATTTTCTTTTACTTGAACGTTGCCAGTTCATTTTGTCTTGCCTGGGTTTGTTTATTTGACTGGGTGATTGCCATCATGGCAGACTCAAGATCTTGTTTGAAAAATTGCAGCAGCTGCTTGTGCAGCAACAGAGGAGCACTGGGGCATATTTACAAGGGTTTTGCTCCACCAGAAAGTCACTGTTTTCGAAGTTCCGGTGGCGCAATGCCCTGCTCCATAATTACGAAGCAGCATTAAGCTACTTTGCAAGGCTTTGCACTGCTTTGTAAATATCGTCCCCTTTCATGCAGGTATCTGTGTGAAAGAGGAGTGCAATGGGTGATACTGTGGTAGTTCCGCCACAATAGCGGTTGCTTTTTGGTGCTGTTCGAGATTTACAAGGATCTGTAAATCTGAGGCAGCGCCAAAAACGAATGCCACTGTATTGAAAGTGTTAGATTGGCGCAACAAGCAGAAATTCTGCAACACACATAGGAAGAGCAAATTGCCTTTAAAGATTTTTTATGTGCATGGTGCAAGGGTGCCTGCGTGTCAGGGAATCATCCCTGCAACGCAGGCACCCTTGCTCTGTGACGCGAGGTAGCTTATTTTAGCGGCCATCCCAAGGGAAAACACAGGGGTGTGCCATATTCTTGTAAATATGGCACATCCCTGCATTTTTTAAATGATGCCGTGCTGTGCTGCTAAATTGCGTGCAGCACCACGATACGCGACACTTTACTCTCTGCAGCTTGGCGTTAAGGACAATATATATTCATACGGAGAGGGGTAGGAGGTGAGAAAGTGATGCACTATATAAAGGAAATATCTCTAGTTCTCGCCTACAAACAGCATTACTGTCTGTCGTTAAAGGGCCTATTGCATTTAATACTTTAACATAATCTTAGAGTGGACTTTTGTGAGTCCGCTTCAAAATATTGGCTTCTAGTGTACTTCCTCTTGTAGCCATTGGCTTGAGACATTGTCAAGCACAGATTAAATCAACCCACAGATGATGGGCTTTCTCACCTCATTCTACCGAATGTTTCTGTGTCCTTCTAACTCCTATGTGTTATGGGATTCCAGTGCTTGAGTGGCTATGTTTTAATTAGCTAGATCTTTACAGCTGCACACTGCTCCCTGACCAGTCAGTTTGATTTATCTGTGTGACATCCCTCACATAGTTTATTACTTATTTACCAAGCTGCGGTTCTTCCATAATGGCGGAGAAGCACCGCCTCCCTGCTCAATGCCAGCAGATGAAAAATAAAATAATAAAACTAATGTATTATTATTTTATTTTTCACTGAGTGAGCCAATGCAAGTCTTGTTTGGGGTGAGGCAGGGCCGAGACATCCTCTAAGCCTAAGGACATCAGCAATGTGGAGGAGTGGTGGCCACTTGTGAGTGCGCATGTCAGTTTGGCTGGCTGCTTAGGCCAGCCAAACCAACAAGCACACTTATATTTCTCCGACCCAGCTGTGTTGCACAGCCGGCTGGAGAAAAGGAACAGGCCCTGAGCGAGCATCAAACCAGCCAGTTCAGGCCAATCCTGACACTTCTCTCATGCTTGGTAACAGCATGAGAGCAGATTATAGATTGTGTTTGGAGTTTGGGAGGCTGTGGTGTGTGGCCCATGGACTGCCGGGAGTACAGGAGCAAAGAGGGGGTCAGCAGGGTCAGCAGCATGTAAGCAATTATTTTTAATATCCCCCTCATGCTGCCTCGCCACTTTTTATTCACAGCAGCCGTCACTTCATTTACCATTCAAAAATGTCCCTCCACCATCTTAGAACAGTGAATTCCTAATAACGTATAACAAAAAAAGATGGCCTCCTTTACATGCATCTATGTGGGTTTCAGTAAAATTGATTTTTGCTATATTTTATCACAACAAACATTGCAATATGTCCACAGTCCATTCACATGCGTCTGCAGGCATGGAGGCCATGTTGAAGTGTTTTTTTCGATAAAAAGTAACAAAAAACAAATCAGAGATTGTCATTGCAAGGCCATTGTTCAATCATTTTTTCCATAAACTGTGTGAAAATTGGCATAATCAATATATATCTCTACACTTCACTGTCACAGGCAAGGTTGATTGTCTTTGCCAGTGCTTGTTTTTACGTTCTTCCTTTTTTTTTTAATCATTATAAGACTTACGTATAACTCTACTTAACCTTATTATTTTCAGTGAATTTCAAAGGTTTTTTATTGTAAAGTAATATTTTCTTATGATATGTCTGCAACCAGGCCCTGTGCCCATCCAACCCCGGGCCACCAACCCCTGCCATACACAGACCCGCACTGTGCACTGTTCTTTTTTTTTTCCCCAAAGGCACAAGGGGGTGTGGCGGTTCCCCCAGGACCACTCTTGGGGGGACCATGACAAACAAAAATATATCTGTATTTTGTTTAGGACCCTCACAAGGGCTAGGGTATCCCTACCCTGCCCCCTTCTATGTGCTTTTCATTTCGTTTTCAGGGCTTAGGGGCTAGGTCCCCGAGTACTGTAATGGCAGCTGCAACATTTCTACGCACCTTGCAGCCAGCCAATCTCAGCTCTTGGCCCATAGGGACTGAATTTGGCCATATGGGCCAAGCTAATCTGAATGCTTCTTTTGTTGTTTTTTTCCCCTGTGGGACTCCCGGACAAGAGTCACAGGATACCAGATATTGTGTGATTTTTTAAGTTTAATATCGCTAAAATGGTTTAACAGATTTACACCACATTAAAAAAAAGAACAATTTCGGATTTAAGGTTTAGCTTTCTGCCAAATGTGATGTAATTCTGTTCAGCTTTTTTTCACTATTGTTGCATAATTTTCCCTATTGAATTTGCATTGGGAACAAATGTGTAATGAGACCCTTTTTTCACCACAAAACAATAAGTATATTCATATATACATATATTTAATTGAGCTATTTTTGTTTTGCTAACAACTGTTGCATAGTCTGACAAGCGAAATCCCCCCCCAAATTTTTAAACCCTATTGGCTCCTTCATTGAAGCTGCACGCCATTAACCGGAGCCAAGAACAGGGGAGAGTCCCAAAATATTAATTACCCATGGTAATTTCTAATCGAAACTTTACTGTCATACAGAAAAAAAGGTTGAATGGAGTTACACTATATTTACTAGGAAGTTAGAACTTTACTCACAAAGGGTGCTTCTTGTGATTTAATGTAAAGCTGCACTGCAGAATCCACCGTACAAGCTTCCACCCAATTGTAACGGGTATCCTGGAAACTTCTGTTACCAGGGTGGAAGCTTGTGCAGCAGGTACCTTAAGAGTACTGCGGTACCTGAAAATATTTTGAAAAATAACAGAATGCGGGTTGGGCACCTGTGGATGCAGGGTCTGGACAGAGGTATTAGCTGCCCTCTTAGGAGGGAGCTAGTAGCAGGACCTGGTGGACATTTCCCTGATGCACACAGCCAAAGGCCGCGCACTGCAGTAGATTTGGCAACTCACTTGGCTAAGTTGGATGGTGGGCAGATCCCCAACCGCATAGGGCCATGGTGCATTTACACCAATGGTACATCACAGCATACCATGAACTTTGGCTGCAGGTTACCCAAGTGGGTTGGGTATATACTCAACTTTGAATACGTTTAAAAAAAAAAACACAAATTCACAAAAAAAAAGAAAGGCTAATGTGATGTTATAGTTATATGTGGTGGTAACATCTAAGCTTATGTAAACAAAACCTTAGAAATGAATTGAAAACAACAACGTTTAAAAAGATGTTATAGTTAGGTGTTGAAATAAAAAAAATAAAAGCTAACATTTAAAAAACAACAAAGCAATGAAATTCACCAGTTTGCTGAGCTAACTACAGCTTGAACCCCAACATGCACTGCTTATGAGCTCACATATTAATATTACTTATATGTTAAGTGACATCATTGATGACATCATGGATGTCATCTGAAATTAAATAATTGATGACATCACTGATCACACCAGTCATTGTGATAGCATCCTATAGGGTTTGTGTACTTTAGGTAATTGGACACAGTAAACCTGTGGCCAATCTTCTATTCAACTTAAGGGGATTTGTTTTTAATACATATTTTATTGATGTGTTAAACACCTATACTACAGCCACCGCATACCGATTGGCCAGTAGTAATTATTCACCTTCATTGGAATACCCACTTAAAATTTCACATGACCAACATTTTTAAGTCAAGAGGTTGACAGTTATGCATATGCCAATTAAATGAAACCTTTTCCAGGCCCTATTTACAATTCTCCATAGTTTGGTACAGTATTCTAGACACATTCCTGAAATGGGCACAATGGCATACAACCTTACATGCTTACAACATCAGTATGAAATAAACCACATCTAAGTGTGAATCCCCTACATTATACATTCTTCAACAATCTGCAATGCTTCAAATCTTCTGCAAAGGTCTGGAAATAAGCATCTATACATTATAAATGTCCTTGATATGTAGCAAGATGGAGGCCTAGACGCTGGGCTGATTGCAGCACTCTACTGAGCTCCGATGATGTGACCAGTCGGATCGCTCTTGTGACGGATTCTACACGGAGAACACGTATTTTTATAATACACTCTAGCAAAATGCTTACAGGGTTCGAGAAGAAGGTATGAAGAAAGGAGAGTTTCGGAAAACCCTTGATTGCTTGGTCGAAGTAAACAGAAAGGACACGCCGCTATCCTGGTATACCGACAAGCTGAAACCCCGGGCGCCACGAAGAAAATCATTCAATGAGACCGTCTACGGCCACGCCGCCTTCTCGCCAAACTGAAACTGACACATCCAAATTGGGGATAAGATACAGTCGCAGGCTCCTACGGCAGATACAGTTACAGGCTCCTGTGGCAGCACGATAATGCGATACTGCTACAATGTGTTAAAAATCTTCAAGTACCTGGATACACTTACTCTCTGGTGGAACCCGGCTCCTCTATGCGGCGTCTCCAAGGAAACAGTATCCACACAGCCAGCAGCTCTACGGAAGGCGTGTCAGCGACGGGAATTAGCGCGGCAAAACGCCAGCTCCACTGTGTGTGGCTCGGTCTGGCGATTAGAGAAACTTTTGCGAAGGGAGGCGCCGAGGGAAAAGGACACAGCGATGCCGCCAAAAAGCGCCTCAGCTGCAGCGACCAGAGCCAGGATTGCGAAGGCGGCAAGGGTGCTGCGTAAGGAAGCAGAGAGACAGCAACGTGAAGGACTAATAGACGGCGAAGACCAGTGTTAGACCTGACATCATTGGCTTGAGTCTCTCCTCCATTTTTTCAGTTTGCCTCTACTGTTTTACGATGTTTTGCTGGTATATGCTTTGGGCGCCGTGTCACTGCTGATCAGTGCCATAGCGCAAGTGCTCCCTCTGTTAAAATGATGTATCTATTGTATCCATGTTTGGCTTATTTGGTTTACTGTCAGTCCCTAGTCTAGTGCACCAGGAGTGCCAGGGCTTGTAAATACAAATGCCGCTCGTGGGCTTGCAGCACGAGTTGTGCCACCCACAGGAGCGGCCTTGTAAAAGAATGTCTACGGGTCGGTCATTGCGAGACCCACGTGCAGTCCTGCACTGTCACGTCGGCTGCGCAGGTATACCTACTTGCCAGCCCCTCCAACCTTCCCTTAACTTCATGTTAGTCACCCCTATGGTAGGCCCGTGGGCAGGGTGCATTGTAAGTGTAAGGTAGGACAAGCCTGACCAAGTTGGCATGTCCTGATAGTGAAGTGCCGCCATCTTAGGGCTTCACTATTGCGAGGTAGCCTGCTCTCCGTTGGTTAGAATGGGCCGCCGGGATTATTAACGCTATAATCCTAGCTGGCTCGGGGAGCATGGTGCAATGTCGAGTTTGGTATCCCTGAACTCGGGGTTTAATTACGCATCCATTAGTGTGGATGGTTTTTGGACTCTGGGTTCGAAAATAGCACTTTTAGAAAGTGTCTATTTTCTTGTCTAACCATATCTGGTCTCTGCTGGTCTTGCGTGTGTGTGACAGGAGCTGGGTGGCTCCAAGAGGTCTGGATGAGTCAGTGTGGGATGAGTGGGACATTACGTTGAGAGTAGGGGGAGAGTAGTTGTTGATAGCCTGCCTTGCCTGATACAATGCTGGCTCCACCTCCTGCCGAGCGACGGATGGCTCTGTACCTGCCATGGACGATCCTGGCCCCAACTCCTGCCAGGAGGGCGATAGCTCTGCTCCTGCCAGTGTCAATGCTGGCTCCACCTCCTGCGGGGCGTCTGAGGACCCGGCCCGGCTCAATGAATAGGCCAGGTGCTACTGCCTAGCTCCACCCACCGCAGGCCCAGGGTGTTGGGAAACCCCCGGCCTAGACAAAGGGATCAAAGACGAAAAGGGGTATAAGAGAAGGACCCCTGAACTAGGAAATCAGATCACTTCTGACAAGGAACCCTGTAACCAAGGACAAGAAGCCTACTGATCTAAAGGACTGCCTACCCCTTCTGCCGGTGTGCTGTTGTTGGGGGAATCCTGCGGTGCTTCTTTATTTTTGCCAAGGAACCAGGAGAGAGGAACTGTGTGTGTACTCTCACGCTTGCTAAGAAAATCTCCAAGGACTGGAAGAGTGCCAGTCTCCTGCCGAAGTCTCAGGGCCAAAAGACTTCACCTGCTGAAAAGTGCTAACCGCTGGAAGCTTGAGTCCAGCACCTCTGAAAGGAACAGCAATCACGACGACCGGACGCTGGGCCCAACCGACGCCAGCAGCAACGCCAGTGAGTAGGAGTACGGCTCTAACTCCAGAGGACCTCGTGTCTGCCCCGCTGCTGATCGCATCAACCGTGTGCCCTTCGACGCCGTGAGCGCTGCTCACTCTGTGCAACTGCATCATCAACAACGCCTGCTGTGGCCTGATCGACACCGAAGACGCGACGCCGGACTGCTCGACGCCGCTGATCATCGTGTGCTTCATTTTCCTAAGGTACTGTGTTGTTGGGGGTCCGTGTGGCTCCAGGCCCGACGCAGCGCTCCTCGCGGTCGACGCCGAACCTGTGGATTATCTCCGCCCAGCGTTGTGTAGCTCCCGTGTGAGTTACCCTGTTGCTAAGAACTTTGTTTCCAAGAAGAAGATTTGCTTGATACTAAAAGACTTTTGTGCTAAAGAAGAAACTACCTTTGAACTATCCTTTTTCCTTCCCGAACGTATTTATCCCGATTGTGTACAGTTTTGCCGTTATTTTGGTCTTGTGCTAAGCCTTATATGAAAATACTTATTTTTATAATACTACGGTGTCGTGTCCATTTGTAGTGTATTCCCTGTATTACTGTATGTGGTCATAATTGCTTAACGCACAGCCTCTGAGATAAGCCTGTTCTGCTCTGCCAAGCTACCAAGGGGGTGAGCAGGGGTTATCGAAGGGTGTGATCCCCTTGCCCTGACTAGAAAAGGAGTGTCCCTATTTGTCAGAAGTGTATACCTCTGCCAACTAGAGACAGCCGGTTCTAACATTGGTGGGTCAGCGGTGAGGATTTGGACTTTGCATTTATGACCCATGTACAGTGATTAGTGTGCGCTACGTAGTGAAAGCAGACCGTAACGCAGTCACAATCTAATTCGGAAGGATCCTATTTTTGTTCTCCGCTTTCCTGAAACGTGATTTTCTGAACACTGCCAGTTTAACCATGAGTGACAACGGAGTCACCGCCCCTGCTATCGTTGTTGTGGAGGAGTTCGAGAGGAGTAAGCTAAAGAAATACAAGAAAGATGAGCTGAAACACTTTTGCGACCAGTTTGGAGTTCCTACCATCGGCCTCTCGAGAAAAGATGATTTTTATAAAGCATTACAGGCCTGGTGGGAGTCCAGAAATCCCTCTGATGTGGTGGTGGTACCCACAGAGGAAGGGGATGAGGAGGTGCCAGTGAATGGACCTGTGCCCTCTCCCGGAAGCAGTGTTTCCTCCAAAGGTCTTTCCCCTGAAGAAAGAGAAGAAAGGGCGAAAGAGCGAGCTTACAACATGGAGATGGCAAGGCTAAAGATAAATGGGCAGTTGGAGTTAGAGAATGCAAGAGGTAGAAGGGAAGCTGATTTAGAGATCAAAAAGTTGGAGTTTGAACGAGAGAAGTTAGCTTTGGAGCGTGAAGCCAGGTTGAGGGAACTGGATATCCAAGCTAAAAAGTTAGAGTTGAATCCCTCTGGTGGCAGCATTCCATCCGAGCCTGCAGAAAGTAAGTTTTACTTCCCGAAAGATGTGATCAAAGATTACAATAAGAATGAAGATATTGGTCAATGGTTTAAAGCATATGAGTTAGCATTGTTGGCCCACCAGGTCCCTGAGAAGAATTGGGGAGCAGGGTTGTGGGGTCGCTTTGTGAGTGAGGGAAGAGATACCCTGTTAGACATGCCTGTTGCAGATAGGATGTCGTATGCTCATATGAAAGAGGCTTTAATGTTGCGATATGGTTTAACCCCCGAGCAGTACAGACAAGCTTTTAGAGAATGTAAGAAGTTGCCTGGTACGACGTGGGTTGAATATGTGTCTTATTTTTGCAGAGCCATGGATGGTTGGGTAAAGGGCAGCAAAGTGGAAAGTTATGAAGCTCTCTATGATTTGTTTGCGTGGGAGCACTTGTCTAATAACTGTTTTCCAGAGCTGCGCCAGCACCTGATTGATAGCAAGATATCTAGCCCTAGAAAACTTGCGGAGGAGGCGGACCGCTGGGTCAGTACCAGGGTCCACAAGGGTCCAGTGGGAGACTCAGCCAAAGGTGGGCAGGGTCCCCAGCAGAAGAGTGGGGGGGACAAGGGTAAACAGAAGGAGTCTCAGAAAGGGCCCCAAAGTAATCCCCAAGGGAACCAAGGGAAGGGTTCCCAGCCTCCCCCTGAGAAGAAGTCAGGGGCCCCGACGGGTAAACCTGTTCATAGGGGCCCCCTAACCTGCTACGGTTGTGGGCAGGTGGGACACCGGTTTTATGACCCCCAGTGTCCCAAGAAGGATTCGAATGCACCACCGCGTGCACCCCCTCGTCAGTTGGCCAGTGTAGCCTTGGGAGGGGAGGAGATGGTTGTCCATGGTGGGAGGGGTCCCGCAGAAATGTCCCTGGTCTCGCTAGGAGACATGCAAATGGTCCCTCCACCCCCTCTGCCTAGTAACACTAGTAAATATAGGCAGTGGGTGACCATTAATGGCCATAGAGTGGAAGCCCTCAGAGACACCGGAGCGAGTGTGACAGCTGTCAAGTGTCACTTGGTGTCCAGAGAGCAGGTGGTTCCCCACGCATTCTACCCCGTGATAGCTGCCGATAACTCCCAGAAAGAGTGTGAGGTGGCTCAGGTTTCCTTTGAATGGGGGGGAGTTTCAGGTACTCTTCAGGTTGCTGTGAGGCCCGCCATGCCTGTCGACTGTCTCCTGGGCAATGATTTGGAAGACTCCCCTTGGGCTAAGGTGGAGAGAGCGGCGCACTTGAAAATGTTGGGTGTACCGGAATGGGTGTGTGCAAACACTCGTTCGATGACAGCGAGTAAGGGTGTTGATGGGGTCCCGGAGCCTGAAAGTACGGCCCAGGACCCAGCTGTAAAGAGAAGAGGCAGGAGGCGCGGGAAACCGGCCCCAGTTGTTCCCGTGGTCCAGAAGGAGGTAGACCCTGAGGGGGATGCCCTGGAGCCCACCGGGGAACAAATTGCCGAACTGGGAGATCTGCCCGAGCTGACCCACTGGCAGCAGGATGGTGGTCCCTCCAGGGAGGAATTCTGTGCGGAACAGAAAGAGTGCCCTTCTCTTGTGGGCATGAGGCAGCAGGCCTCAGCCCAATCCTCAGGTGATCAGTCAGGGTCACATTTTGTGTACTGGGAGAACGACCTCCTGTATAGCGAGCCTAAGGCTGCTGAGCCTGGGTCAGCCCGTGTGCTGGTGGTACCCCAGCGCTTCAGAGCCTTCCTACTGGGTTTGGCTCATGACGTACCGTTAGCTGGACATCTGGGGCAGGACAAGACCTATGACAGGCTTGTCACCCATTTTTATTGGCCTCAGATGCGTAGGGATGTAGACATCCATTGCAAGACTTGTCGCACTTGCCAGGCAAGTGGGAAAAGCGGAAGGAAGCAGAAGGCTCCCCTCCAACCTTTTCCAGTGGTCAGCACCCCCTTTGACCGGGTGGGTATTGACATTGTTGGGCCCCTGGACCCCAAGACAGCCCTGGGCAACAGGTTCATCCTGGTCTTGGTGGACCATGCCACAAGGTACCCGGAAGCCATCCCTCTCAGGACAGTGACGGCCCCCATGGTGGGACGGGCACTGATGGGTGTTTTCTCCCGGATGGGGTTCCCCAGAGAGGTGGTGTCCGACCGAGGCACCAACTTCATATCGAACTATATGAAGTCTCTGTGGAAGGAGTGTGGGGTAACCTACAAGTTCACCACTCCTTACCACCCTCAAGGAAATGGGCTGGTTGAGAGATTCAACCGGACCCTGAAAGGCATGATTATGGGTCTTGAAGAACCAATGAGGCGGAAATGGGACGTCCTCTTGCCATGCCTGTTGTTTGCTTACCGCGAGGTGCCGCAGAAGGCTCTAGGGTTCAGCCCCTTTGAGCTCTTATACGGTCACCCGGTAAGAGGACCTTTGAGTCTGGTCAAGGAAGGCTGGGAGCAATCTCCCAGGAAACCTCCCCAGGATGTATACAGCTACATGCTGGCCTTTCGGAACCAGACTCGGCGCTTCAGAGAACTTGCTCAGGCAAATCTGGAGGCCAGCCAGGAGGAGATGAAGCGATGGTACGACCGGAATGCCACTCTGGTAGAGCTTCAGCCTGGTCAGGAAGTATGGGTCATGTCCCCTGTGGAACCTTGTGCGCTCAAGGACAGGTGGACTGGACCGTTCAAGGTTGTGGAGAAGAAGAGCGATGTCACCTACCTGGTGGACTTGAAATCTCCCAGGAACCCCTTGCGGGTCCTGCATGTCAACCGTTTGAAGCCCCACTTAGAAAGGTCCGAAGTGGGCATGCTCTTAGCGACAGATGATGGAACGGAGGAGGAGAGTGAGCCTCTTCCTGACCTCCTGTATGCTAAGGAGCAGGACGGGTCGGTGGATGGTGTGGTCCTCTCTGACACACTGACCCTTGAGCAGAAACAGGATTGTCGCCACCTGTTGGGACAATTCCCGGATCTGTTTTCCTTGGTTCCGGGTGTCACGCATTGGTGTGTCCATGACGTTGACACCGGAGACAGTCCTCCTGTGAAGCACAAGGCTTACAGAGTGACTGACAAGGTCAGAGCGTACATTAAGGAGGAGGTCTCCAAAATGTTCGCGTTAGGGGTGATTGAGTCCTCTAGCAGTCCTTGGGCCAGCCCAGTGGTCTTGGTCCCGAAGGCTGCAGCGCCTGGTGCTTCACCAGAACTCCGGTTCTGCGTGGATTACCGAGGACTCAATTCGGTCACGAAGACTGACGCGCACCCCATCCCCAGAGCTGATGAGCTCATCGATCGGTTGGGGGCTGCCCGGTACCTTAGTACGTTCGACTTAACGTCTGGGTACTGGCAGATCGCCTTGACTGATGGGGCAAAAGAGAGGTCAGCATTCGCCACACCAGATGGGCTATACCAGTTCCGGGTGATGCCCTTTGGGATGAAGAATGCCCCCGCCACCTTCCAGAGGTTGGTCAACCAGGTCTTGGCTGGACTGGAGGAATTCAGCGCCGCCTACCTGGACGACATCGCAGTGTTCAGCGCCAGCTGGGAGGAACACGTGCGTCACCTCCAGGAAGTGTTGTTGGCTCTGCGCGGAGCAGGCCTCACAATCAAGGCCAGTAAGTGCCAGATTGGGCAGGGTTCTGTGGTGTACTTGGGGCACCAAGTAGGGAGCGGCAAGGTTGCCCCCCTGCAACCCAAGATTGATACCATCCTGGCTTGGGCACCGCCCAAAACCCAAACGCAGGTGAGAGCCTTCTTAGGACTCACGGGTTACTACAGGAGGTTTGTCAAGGATTACGGTAACATTGTGCACCCCTTGACTTCGCTGACTTCCAGGAAGCAGCCACGAAACGTGATCTGGACTGATGCCTGTCAAACGGCCTTTGACACCCTGAAAACTGCAATGTGCACAGCACCTATACTCCAAGCACCCGACTTTTCGAAAGAGTTCATTGTTCAGACGGACGCTTCAGAGCATGGCGTGGGGGCTGTTCTAGCTCAGGTGAATGAAGAGGGCCGAGACTTGCCTGTACCCTTCATCAGTAGGAGGTTACTTCCCAGGGAAACGAGGTGGAGTGCGATAGAAAGAGAAGCATTTGCTGTGGTCTGGGCGCTGAAGAAGTTAAGACCCTACCTGTTTGGGACTCACTTCCGGGTTCAGACAGACCACAGGCCCCTCAGATGGTTAATGCAAATGAGGGGTGAGAATCCAAAACTGTTGAGGTGGTCCATTGCTCTACAGGGGATGGACTTTACGGTGGAACACCGCCCTGGCACAGATCACGCCAATGCTGATGGTCTGTCCAGATTTTTCCGCCTTAGTGATGAGGACTCCCTAGGGTAAGGGTAGTTCTCCCCACATTTCAGCTGGAGGGGACACGTGTTAGACCTGACATCATTGGCTTGAGTCTCTCCTCCATTTTTTCTGTTTGCCTCTACTGTTTTACGATGTTTTGCTGGTATATGCTTTGGGCGCCGTGTCACTGCTGATCAGTGCCATAGCGCAAGTGCTCCCTCTGTTAAAATTATGTATCTATTGTATCCATGTTTGGCTTATTTGGTTTACTGTCAGTCCCTAGTCTAGTGCACCAGGAGTGCCAGGGCTTGTAAATACAAATGCCGCTCGTGGGCTTGCAGCACGAGTTGTGCCACCCACAGGAGCGGCCTTGTAAAAGAATGTCTACGGGTCGGTCATTGCGAGACCCACGTGCAGTCCTGCACTGTCATGTCGGCTGCGCAGGTATACCTACTTGCCAGCCCCTCCAACCTTCCCTTAACTTCATGTTAGTCACCCCTATGGTAGGCCCGTGGGCAGGGTGCATTGTAAGTGTAAGGTAGGACAAGCCTGACCAAGTTGGCATGTCCTGATAGTGAAGTGCCGCCATCTTAGGGCTTCACTATTGCGAGGTAGCCTGCTCTCCGTTGGTTAGAATGGGCCGCCGGGATTATTAACGCTATAATCCTAGCTGGCTCGGGGAGTATGGTGCAATGTCGAGTTTGGTATCCCTGAACTCGGGGTTTAATTACGCATCCGTTGGTGTGGATGGTTTTTGGACTCTGGGTTCGAAAATAGCACTTTTAGAAAGTGTCTATTTTCTTGTCTAACCATATCTGGTCTCTGCTGGTCTTGCGTGTGTGTGACAGGAGCTGGGTGGCTCCAAGAGGTCTGGATGAGTCAGTGTGGGATGAGTGGGACATTACGTTGAGAGTAGGGGGAGAGTAGTTGTTGATAGCCTGCCTTGCCTGATACAATGCTGGCTCCACCTCCTGCCGAGCGACGGATGGCTCTGTACCTGCCATGGACGATCCTGGCCCCACCTCCTGCCAGGAGGGCGATAGCTCTGCTCCTGCCAGTGTCAATGCTGGCTCCACCTCCTGCGGGGCGTCTGAGGACCCGGCCCGGCTCAATGAATAGGCCAGGTGCTACTGCCTAGCTCCACCCACCGCAGGCCCAGGGTGTTGGGAAACCCCCGGCCTAGACAAAGGGATCAAAGACGAAAAGGGGTATAAGAGAAGGACCCCTGAACTAGGAAATCAGATCACTTCTGACAAGGAACCCTGTAACCAAGGACAAGAAGCCTACTGATCTAAAGGACTGCCTACCCCTTCTGCCGGTGTGCTGTTGTTGGGGGAATCCTGCAGTGCTTCTTTATTTTTGCCAAGGAACCAGGAGAGAGGAACTGTGTGTGTACTCTCACGCTTGCTAAGAAAATCTCCAAGGACTGGAAGAGTGCCAGTCTCCTGCCGAAGTCTCAGGGCCAAAAGACTTCACCTGCTGAAAAGTGCTAACCGCTGGAAGCTTGAGTCCAGCACCTCTGAAAGGAACAGCAATCACGACGACCGGACGCTGGGCCCAACCGACGCCAGCAGCAACGCCAGTGAGTAGGAGTACGGCTCTAACTCCAGAGGACCTCGTGTCTGCCCCGCTGCTGATCGCATCAACCGTGTGCCCTTCGACGCCGTGAGCGCTGCTCACTCTGTGCAACTGCATCATCAACAACGCCTGCTGTGGCCTGATCGACACCGAAGACGCGACGCTGGACTGCTCGACGCCGCTGATCATCGTGTGCTTCATTTTCCTAAGGTACTGTGTTGTTGGGGGTCCGTGTGGCTCCAGGCCCGACGCAGCGCTCCTCGCGGTCGACGCCGAACCTGTGGATTATCTCCGCCCAGCGTTGTGTAGCTCCCGTGTGAGTTACCCTGTTGCTAAGAACTTTGTTTCCAAGAAGAAGATTTGCTTGATACTAAAAGACTTTTGTGCTAAAGAAGAAACTACCTTTGAACTATCCTTTTTCCTTCCCGAACGTATTTATCCCGATTGTGTACAGTTTTGCCGTTATTTTGGTCTTGTGCTAAGCCTTATATAAAAATACTTATTTTTATAATACTACGGTGTCGTGTCCATTTGTAGTGTATTCCCTGTATTACTGTATGTGGTCATAATTGCTTAACGCACAGCCTCTGAGATAAGCCTGTTCTGCTCTGCCAAGCTACCAAGGGGGTGAGCAGGGGTTATCGAAGGGTGTGATCCCCTTGCCCTGACTAGAAAAGGAGTGTCCCTATTTGTCAGAAGTGTATACCTCTGCCAACTAGAGACAGCCGGTTCTAACAACCAGCTACAGGTAAAAACAGCAAAAGCTAAAAAGCAAGTAGCTGCAACTGGTTCTCCCCTGGGTACCTCAAGGCAGGAAATTTTAGCGACTCGCAGAAGAATAAGCAGTGCAGGTGGGAGGACTGTGCTCGAGTTAATGCTTAGAAAGACCCCAAATCAGAATAACTTACAACTAGAGACTGAACCAGAGACTGAGACTGTATCTACTCCAATAATGAATGGGGATCGGAGTCTTTCAACTGAGGGGCAACTAAATGCTATTCCTGACCCGGAAGAGGGAACATCCAACTCCCTTATTACCCCTGAAAACATAGCCATCACAACTGAAGTTTTGAATGTGGGAACTCCCGATGTTAATAACATTGCAATTGATGAGGTCTCCAAAAACAGATCAATTGATGTGCCTATAGTAATAGTGGTGGATGAGGAGAAGCAACCTGAGGCGGGCCAGGCAATGTCTTTTTCAGGTCCTGGGGGCAATATATTAGGGGTGCAAAATGAGCAGACTAATCCTGTGCCTGAAGAGACCTCTCCTATGACAAATACCAATCAGATTGAGCCTAGCGCAACTGTAACAACTCCAGGCTTAGATAAGTTAACAGCTTCGGAGGAGACACCAGGTGTACCCGGGGTATCTCATCTAATTTCTAAACTAACTACAATAAATAAAGATGCTAATGTTTTGCTTCCAAGTATTGCTCTACAATTACCTGCACAAACAGGGCAACTACCAGAGGGGGAAAAAGACCTCACTGAGTTTTACTCCTTTTCTGATGACACTGAAGAGGTTGGAGCTGACATATTAGGAGAATGGTCTGAAAGCTTTCAATCGACTGAGGATGAAGATGAATCAGAAACACATATATACTCCTCAGAAGACAGTTATGATGAGGGGAGGCAGAAGCCTAATACTGTGAAGACTAAGCCCAAAGGTAATGCAAGAACTGTACTAAAGAAAATAACATCAGGTCAACTTGACTATAATCAAGCTACCTCCTCAGATATGCCAGATGATTCCGAGATAACCCCCTCTGCAGTGGAGACCATTCTTCAAGCTATAGCAGCTCATAGGGAAGAGACTGCTCAGGACAGCAAAAGATCTTGTATAGCCTTGCGTAAAATGCAGGGGGTTGTAAAAAAACTGTCTAAGACATGCACACGGATTGGGGAGCGTTTAACTGGAATGGAACAAAGGGTAATGGCAGCAGAGAAGGACTCTTCCGAAAACTGTGAGAAAATTAAGCTACAGGAAACAGAACTGATGGACATCAAATGGAAGCTTGAAGATTTTGAAAACAGGCAGCGCCGTAATAATCTTCGCATCCTGGGGATACCAGAGAAAGTTGAGGGAGAAAATATACGAGCTTTCATTATTAAACTTTTTAGCGAAGCTATGCCCGAATTACAGAACTGGAACTGGGAAGTTGAGATTCAAAGGGTACATGGTTTCCCTTTTAATCCACAGCCGAAACCAGGATTATATCCAAGAGCTGTTCTAGTGTATTTTGGTAATTTCCTACTTAGGCAGGCGGTGGCAGAGAAAGCGAGACCAGACCGGAAAATAGCTTGTAATGGATTTTCTTTCTTTTCGAGACCTGATTTTTGCCACGCAACTGTCGAAAGACGATGGAGGTTACGAATGTTGATTAAATCTTTTCAAGAGAAAGGCGCTCTGGCTTATTTGAACAACCCTGCTACTCTTAAGATTGTCCATCGTGGCCAGACAAAGTTCTTTCAGTCAGAAATAAAAGCAAAAGCATACTTAGATGAAATATCTTAGATAGAATTTACGTCACCTGGACATAATAATCTAATAATTTACAGTGAGATATGTCCTTTTTCATTATCTTCTCGATGCGTGAAGGAAGTGGTTTTTTTTTGAGACAGTAGCGCCGCAAATGGAGGTACAAATCAGGGATGTATGATATATTGAATATAGATTGAATATAGCTCTGAGATATGATATGATACATGTGAATGTGATGTAGAATCCTTTTTTTCTTTTCCCTTTTTTTCTGTTTTATGACACTTTTCTTAAAAACTTGATAAGGTAGCTCAGTAGAAGTGCAGCAACTTCATCACACAGACTCTGGTTGAGTCTGAAAGCCTCTGCAAGAGGGGAGGGCATGGAGAAGGGGTGGGCAAGAGGGAGGGACGACGAAGAGGGAGGGGGAGAGAGGGGGAAGGGGAAGGAGAAAATGGAAAAAAATCAGGCATAATAGTAGGAGCAGAGTTAATTTTGGAAAATACAAAGCAGGGTATGTACATGGAATATGACTTGAGTAATATTAATTGACAAAACTACCATATTAATAATGGGTAAGCTTAATATACAAACCTGGAATATAGGAGGTTTACTGACTAGAGATAAACGAGTACGACTTGAGGAATTATTAAAGTTGTATCCTGTAGACATTTTATGCCTACAAGAAACCCATATTCCATGGAGTAAAAGAGCGTTACTAAGACTGAAAGGATATAATCTAATAGTAGCTTCATCTCAAACGACAAACATCAGGGGGGTTGCAATATTGGCTAAGAGTTGCCATGGACAAGGAATACGCTGTGCATCAGATTCATATGGGAGATGGGCAATTGCTAAATTAGTAAGTGGAATTACGATATGTACTGTCTATGGATCTAATCAGGATGATCCTATAATTTTTGAAAAGTTAGAAGCAGAATTAGCCATGTGGCAAGGTCCATTAATTTTTTGCGGCGATCTTAACATTTCTTTAATACCACCCTTGTCACCATATGTAACCAGATTAAAGTATATTGGCCGGAAACCAAAGGTTTATCGGGCTATTAGTAGTTTAGTCTGCAGCCTTGGGCTAACTGATATTTGGATGCTAAATAGCCCAACAGACTCTGGCTATACGTATTATTCACACCCCCACCAAAAATACGTACGAATAGATTACATTTTTACATCTAAAGATTTAACATCCTTTTCACACATAAAGAAACTTCCAAAAACATTATCAGATCATAATCCCCTACTATTATCAATTGAATATGATATTAATTATATTCAAAAAACAACATGGTCTTTTGATAGGAAACTACTATCCAACCAAGAATATATCGATTTCATTAAAGCCTGGACTGAGGAATTTTTTAGTATGAATCGATTTTAGTGCCTCAAGAAATATTGTTTGGGATACTTATAAAGCCGCTCTAAGGGGGGAAACCATTAATTACCAATCTAAAATTAGGAATGCGGAAAAAAAAGAATATGAAATAAAAATAGCTGCTCTAGCTAAAGCCGAAGAAGAACATATTAGTAAAATTAAGCAAAGACAAGACACGAGTCAGGTGATGATGCAGGTAGCTATACTAAAATCAGAATTAAATTCTAAACTAAGTCAGAAAGCTGCTGAGACATATCAATCACATAGAAAGCAAGTTTATGAAAGCGGAGAGAAAGTGGGCAGACAACTGGTGCTTAGTACGCGCCAGAAAACTACAAGAAGAGACATCGTTACTATAATAGAAAACGGGCAGACCTTTACTCACGCAACTCAAATTAATTCCCAGTTTCAGAGGTATTATCAGACGCTATACACAGAGGATACTAAGAGGTCTGAGACAGAAACAAAAGTTTTTTTAAACAACTTTCTTAGCAACCCCGAGGCTACGAAAATATTGGACAACGATACAAGGGAGGATCTTGAAAAAGAAATTACAATTGCAGAAGTTAGTGCCGCATTATCATTACTAGCATCTGGTAAAGCAGCAGGTCCCGATAAGATACCGATTGAGCTATTTAAGATACTTAGCCATCAGTTAGTATCGATTTTACATGATCTGTTTCTTGGAATACAATTTAATGGTATACCTCCAATTTCTTGGGAGGAAGCTAATATAATCATCTTTCCAAAAAAGGGAAAATCTCCAGAACTTCTCACCTCATACCGTCCTATATCCCTTATCAATTCAGACTCCAAATTATATGCAAAAATCTTAGCACTCAGGCTCAGTGGGGTCGTTGAACAGCTCGCTTCCCCATGGCAACATGGTTTCATCCCTGGAAAGGGAACCACAGATCACATCCGCAGGGCAATTGCCTTATTTGATGCCACGACTGCCAGGGGGGAGCGAATGTCGATGATTCTACTGGATGCTGAGAAAGCGTTTGATCGTTTACCTGGAAATTTCTTTGGGAAGTTATGACACGCAATAATTTTGGCCCCAAATTTATTAACTCAATTAAATCAATGTATCACCACCCCAAAGCCAAAGTTCTCGCGCCGGACTATTTTCCGAATATATCAATATAACAAGAGGTACTAGGCAAGGTTATCCGTGCTCGCCTTTGTTATTTCCTTATATATCAACCCTCTTGTTTTGAAACTATTTGAGAGCACTAATATTAAACCTGTTGTCAGTCATCATTTTGAAACGAAAGTACTGGCCTATGCTGACGACATTGCGATCGTCACATCCGATCCGACAGAAGCTATTCATGAAATAGAGGCAATTACTTCTGAATTTGGGCCTTATTCTGGATTTTCTCTCAATAAAGGAAAGACGATTATAATAAGTACAGCCGACACAGTTTGTATGGACCCACGAAGAGCCGAAAAAGCTACTTATTTGGGCATTGAACTCTGTGCAAACATTAAGTTAATCTCACAAATTAATTTTGATCCTTTACTGAAAAAAATCAAGAACGATTTTGAAAGGGTCAATAGCCTTCACCTATCCATTATAGGGAGAGTTAAATATGTTAAAATGAATACGCTACCTAGATGTCTCTACTTATTTCGAGCAATACCACTAGCCATTAAAATAGAGCATCAATTCAAAATATACTCAAATAATACAGTATTATTAAGAAATCGCAGGTTTTGGAATTCAAAGGAAGATTAGAAAATTAACATAAATAACATTAGAGAAGTAGAAGTTATAAAACATTGTAAGCAAACTCTAAAGTCAGTTATAAGTATAGTCAACAATCATCCAATACCACCAGGGACAATGCAATTTTTCCATTCAGTTATTGGTCGCCAAAGCATATCTCCTCGTAGTTTAGATCTTAACCCTCTTGTTTTAAATATTGCAATTTCATATCTATAAACTGCCAAAAAGCGTGCTAACCACATCTGAAAACTTGGAGGCTCTACATCTTTCCATCTCGCAGATAGAAGTATCCTGAATACAGCCATGCCAATAAACACTAATCTTTCTTCCGATTTTCCCAGATTTAAGGTATGGTCATGGCCAAATAAAAATAGAGTTTCGGATTCTGGTATTTTATGTCCAAAAATTTCTTCCCAAAAAGAATTTATCATACTTTTTTAACTGAGGTCAAATTAGAACAGGTATAAAACATATGGGTAAGGGTTGCCGGCCCTTGAGTGCATCTTGGGCATAAATCATTCTCCCGTTTGCCCCATGTAAATAATTTAGCAGGGGTAAAATAAAGGTCAAAGATAGTTTTGTACAGTTGTGCCTTAAGATTACTTGCCATCAATAACTTTTGGCTCATATTTAATACCTGGTTTAAATCTACATTCGGATTGTTCAATTTTAGCGCCGACTTTTTTTCAGTTTTGTCAAGATCATCATTCTTCATGCTTAAAAGAATATTGTATAAGGTTCCAATTCTGGTGTTTGTTCTAAATATTGCATCCATAATTTCATACTTATGCAAGCAAATTAGTGATTCCTCGGCTTTTAGTGTAGCAAATATCTGTGCAAACTTCAGAAAATCTCCATTCAGTAGTTTATATTTAATTTTTACAGCTAGGAAAGTTGTATCATAGTCATTTATTAAAAAATCGCCTATTGTCTTAATTCCCATCTTGGCCCATTGTTTTAAAAAGGCATCTGAATCCTGTCCTTGAATAAGATTAGAATGAAAAAGTGGTGTATAGCGATTGACTTTCTCAACTTGACTATATTTAGCAATTTTATTCCAGGTTTTCCAGGCATTAATCATAATTTCAACTTTAAAGTCTTTATAATTTCTTGTCTCAGTTTTCCGCAATAACAAGCCTTTTGCTTCCCGACCAACCAAAAGTTCATATATTGGCGGTATTTCAGCACGGCCCTCTGGATTCTCTTCGCTATATCCTTTAAACATAGGTGTAAACTGTTTTAACTGTGCTGCCCAGTAATATAATACCATATTAGGTATAGCAAGGCCACCTTTATCAATGGGAAGAGACAGTAGCTCAATGGATCTCCTAATTTTCCCATTCTGCCACACAAACTTAGATATTAGTGAATTAATCAACATTAGAGTCTCTTTTTTAATGGCTAGTGGTATTGCTCGAAATAAGTAGAGACATCTAGGTAGCGTATTCATTTTAACATATTTAACTCTCCCTATAATGGATAGGTGAAGGCTATTGACCCTTTCAAAATCGTTCTTGATTTTTTTCAGTAAAGGATCAAAATTAATTTGTGAGATTAACTTAATGTTTGCACAGAGTTCAATGCCCAAATAAGTAGCTTTTTCGGCTCTTCGTGGGTCCATACAAACTGTGTCGGCTGTACTTATTATAATCGTCTTTCCTTTATTGAGAGAATATCCAGAATAAGGCCCAAATTCAGAAGTAATTGCCTCTATTTCATGAATAGCTTCTGTCGGATCGGATGTGACGATCGCAATGTCGTCAGCATAGGCCAGTACTTTCGTTTCAAAATGATGACTGACAACAGGTTTAATATTAGTGCTCTCAAATAGTTTCAAAACAAGAGGGTTGATATATAAAGCAAATAACAAAGGCGAGCACGGACAACCTTGCCTAGTACCTCTTGTTATATTGATATATTCGGAAAATAGTCCGGCGCGAGAACTTTGGCTTTGGGGTGGTGATACATTGATTTAATTGAGTTAATAAATTTGGGGCCAAAATTATTGCGTGTCATAACTTCCCAATGAAATTTCCAGGTAACACGATCAAACGCTTTCTCAGCATCCAGTAGAATCATCGACATTCGCTCCCCCCTGGCAGTCGTGGCATCAAATAAGGCAATTGCCCTGCGGATGTGATCTGTGGTTCCCTTTCCAGGGATGAAACCATGTTGCCATGGGGAAGCGAGCTGTTCAACGACCCCACTGAGCCTGAGTGCTAAGATTTTTGCATATAATTTGGAGTCCGAATTGATAAGGGATATAGGACGGTATGAGGTGAGAAGTTCTGGAGATTTTCCCTTTTTTGGAAAGATGATTATATTAGCTTCCTCCCAAGAAATTGGAGGTATACCATTAAATTGTATTCCAAGAAACAGATCATGTAAAATCGGTACTAACTGATGGCTAAGTATCTTAAATAGCTCAATCGGTATCTTATCGGGACCTGCTGCTTTACCAGATGCTAGTAATGATAATGCGGCACTAACTTCTGCAATTGTAATTTCTTTTTCAAGATCCTCCCTTGTATCGTTGTCCAATATTTTCGTAGCCTCGGGGTTGCTAAGAAAGTTGTTTAAAAAAACTTTTGTTTCTGTCTCAGACCTCTTAGTATCCTCTGTGTATAGCGTCTGATAATACCTCTGAAACTGGGAATTAATTTGAGTTGCGTGAGTAAAGGTCTGCCCGTTTTCAATTATAGTAACGATGTCTCTTCTTGTAGTTTTCTGGCGCGTACTAAGCGCCAGTTGTCTGCCCACTTTCTCTCCGCTTTCATAAACTTGCTTTCTATGTGATTGATATGTCTCAGCAGCTTTCTGACTTAGTTTAGAATTTAATTCTGATTTTAGTATAGCTACCTGCATCATCACCTGACTCGTGTCTTGTCTTTGCTTAATTTTACTAATATGTTCTTCTTCGGCTTTAGCTAGAGCAGCTATTTTTATTTCATATTCTTTTTTTTCCGCATTCCTAATTTTAGATTGGTAATTAATGGTTTCCCCCCTTAGAGCGGCTTTATAAGTATCCCAAACAATATTTCTTGAGGCACTAAATCGATTCATACTAAAAAATTCCTCAGTCCAGGCTTTAATGAAATCGATATATTCTTGGTTGGATAGTAGTTTCCTATCAAAAGACCATGTTGTTTTTTGAATATAATTAATATCATATTCAATTGATAATAGTAGGGGATTATGATCTGATAATGTTTTTGGAAGTTTCTTTATGTGTGAAAAGGATGTTAAATCTTTAGATGTAAAAATGTAATCTATTCGTACGTATTTTTGGTGGGGGTGTGAATAATACGTATAGCCAGAGTCTGTTGGGCTATTTAGCATCCAAATATCAGTTAGCCCAAGGCTGCATACTAAACTACTAATAGCCCGATAAACCTTTGGTTTCCGGCCAATATACTTTAATCTGGTTACATATGGTGACAAGGGTGGTATTAAAGAAATGTTAAGATCGCCGCAAAAAATTAATGGACCTTGCCACATGGCTAATTCTGCTTCTAACTTTTCAAAAATTATAGGATCATCCTGATTAGATCCATAGACAGTACATATCGTAATTCCACTTACTAATTTAGCAATTGCCCATCTCCCATATGAATCTGATGCACAGCGTATTCCTTGTCCATGGCAACTCTTAGCCAATATTGCAACCCCCCTGATGTTTGTCGTTTGAGATGAAGCTACTATTAGATTATATCCTTTCAGTCTTAGTAACGCTCTTTTACTCCATGGAATATGGGTTTCTTGTAGGCATAAAATGTCTACAGGATACAACTTTAATAATTCCTCAAGTCGTACTCGTTTATCTCTAGTCAGTAAACCTCCTATATTCCAGGTTTGTATATTAAGCTTACCCATTATTAATATGGTAGTTTTGTCAATTAATATTACTCAAGTCATATTCCATGTACATACCCTGCTTTGTATTTTCCAAAATTAACTCTGCTCCTACTATTATGCCTGATTTTTTTCCATTTTCTCCTTCCCCTTCCCCCTCTCTCCCCCTCCCTCTTCGTCGTCCCTCCCTCTTGCCCACCCCTTCTCCATGCCCTCCCCTCTAGCAGAGGCTCTCAGACTCAACCAGAGTCTGTGTGATGAAGTTGCTGCACTTCTACTGAGCTACCTTATCAAGTTTTTAAGAAAAGTGTCATAAAACAACAGAAAAAAAAGGGAAAAGAAAAAAAGGATTCTACATCACATTCACATGTATCATATCATATCTCAGAGCTATATTCAATCTATATTCAATATATCATACATCCCTGATTTGTACCTCCATTTGTGGCGCTACTGTCTCAAAAAAAACCACTTCCTTCACGCATCGAGAAGATAATGAAAAAGGACATATCTCACTGTAAATTATTAGATTATTATGTCCAGGTGACGTAAATTCTATCTAAGATATTTCATCTAAGTATGCTTTTGCTTTTATTTCTAACTGAAAGAACTTTGTCTGGCCACGATGGACAATCTTAAGAGTAGCAGGGTTGTTCAAATAAGCCAGAGCGCCTTTCTCTTGAAAAGATTTAATCAACATTCGTAACCTCCATCGTCTTTCGACAGTTGCGTGGCAAAAATCAGGTCTCGAAAAGAAAGAAAATCCATTACAAGCTATTTTCCGGTCTGGTCTCGCTTTCTCTGCCACCGCCTGCCTAAGTAGGAAATTACCAAAATACACTAGAACAGCTCTTGGATATAATCCTGGTTTCGGCGGTGGATTAAAAGGGAAACGATGTACCCTTTGAATCTCAACTTCCCTGTTCCAGTTCTGTAATTCGGGCATAGCTTCGCTAAAAAGTTTAATAATGAAAGCTCGTATATTTTCTCCCTCAACTTTCTCTGGTATCCCCAGGATGCGAAGATTATTACGGCGCTGCCTGTTTTCAAAATCTTCAAGCTTCCATTTGATATCCTACTTATTATGCCTGAATAAAATAAAATAAAATAAAAAAAAAGATATGTAGAAAGTGTCTATACCACTCTATTACAATAATTTAACATAGTACATGCTCAGATACCAACTTGTGGATAATCTATTGTCAACAGAAGTTTTGGCTTTTCTCATAGATTTTTGGAAGCAGTTTTGGATTCAAATCACAAACTGTTTTGAAACATACCTCTGCAACCAACATGAAGTGCGCTCAGTCTTTATCATTTTTAACACAGAGTACTACTCGCAACCCAAACTTTAGTGATTTGTAAACTGGATACCATATAACTTTCAACATGCACAAATACACTTGCATTCAAGGCTTACATTACTTCCATGCTATGGACCCTCACGTTTACACTGAGTAACTTTATGCTGTAAATGACAAGGGTGTTATCAGTGATGTCATAAGTAATGTCAACAATGATGTAATTTGAGTTGTTATCAGTGAGGTGTTTAATGATGTAATTTAACATGTAATGAGTGCTATAATATGTGATGTCATAAGCAGTGAATGGTGGGGGCACAAGTTATAGTTAGCCCAGTAAATTATAACAGGAGAATGTCATTGTTTTTGTTTGGTTT
The DNA here is from genome assembly GCF_964263255.1 of Lissotriton vulgaris. Classification (NCBI taxonomy): domain Eukaryota; kingdom Metazoa; phylum Chordata; class Amphibia; order Caudata; family Salamandridae; genus Lissotriton; species Lissotriton vulgaris. The sequence goes on along the minus strand of NC_141691.1, from coordinate 840,118,885 downwards.
TTAAAGTTTGATTTTATCCTATTTCAGCACCTAACTATAATGTCATTTTAACCTTTGATTTTTTCTGTGAATTTCAGTTTTTTTATCATAAGCTTAGATCTTATTATGATACCTAACTGTAATACCACATTAACCTTTAGGGCCCGATTACGAGTTTGACGGTGCAGCGATGGGTCGGCCTTACCCGCGACCACCTCTCAGTCTTGCATACAAATGAAGATTCGGTCAGACAGTAGAGAATACAAACCAAAGGTATTTATTGAAGGTACACTCGAGTGGCGTCCGGTCTGACCAGCCTCCTTAGATTGTTGCAGAGGGACTGACTCCTGCCAACATGATAACACATAATGTACATCTTCAGAACCACTAAAGACACGCCCAGACTGGAAATTTTCAGTTAGTAGCTGGTTGACAAAGGAGATACAAAAGAATGAGTTGCAATCCTGGGACCGGGTACATGCTATCTCAGCGTCAAGGTTACTCAGCCTGCACCCGCCACTCTAAGGCTGGGAGCAGGCCTCTCTACAGGGAAAGGTATGCACTAGCAAAACAGTGTATTCATTAGCACAGCGAAACTCAGCCTTGAAGGAACAAAAAAAAACTATTGCAGCTGCTTTCAGCTTAAGTAGACCCAAAGGGAGACAGAAGTTAGTTTCGATCATTGCTCAAAATGGCGGCTCAACTTAAAATGGTGCCGCAAATGCCAATTTTTTATAGAGCAATATGCAAGCAAAATGAATACATAACATTTAGATTTCAACACCTGCACCACCAAACACGTGGTGAGGCTGTCTGGCAGATTACGAGTTTTCTTGTGTCTGGTTGTTTTTTTTTGGGCGTTCCCACGGTGGTGCCTTTGAAAAACAGGTACCGCAATGGGAACGTCAAAAACAGTCTCTACATGGCATGGACTCGAAAGTCCATGCCGTGCAAGTACTGATGTTACTTGCACACAGGTGGGCACATGTTGTGCCTCCCTGTGTGCATCCACAAGGCAGGAGGCACACAGGGTCCCTACATGGCTCCTTTTGTTTCCTCTCCACCAGGGTTTAGCTGGAGGAGGAACCGCCATGTAAACCCTGCGGAGAGGAAACTTTTAATGTGCTTGGCTAGACCACGACGGTCCTGCCAAGCATATTGCGGCCTCAGGACCGTCATGTCACCTCCAGGGAAAGGCGGTTCCCTGGTGGCAGCGGTCCCATGGCAGTCGAGCTGCCCGAGCAGTAATCGGGCGGGTGGGAGACCCCCATCACTGCACCCACAAGAGTCTGGGAGGACTTCTTCCACACCGCCAGCGAGGGGGGGGGCACAACCTTACACTCTCAAGCTAAATCCCGTTTTGTCAATATCAGCCCTAAATATAGCAAGGACAATTTATACCTATCCCCTCCTAAGGCATCCGTGAGGTGGAGGAGGGTGAGTATCGTGTCCCTCTGGATCTGGAATGACAGGACTCTACCCAGGCATGCCATCACCTCTGTCAGAATGTATCCAACTCGGGGCAGCTACACACCGTGTGGAGAAATATGCCCACCCCATACCACAGCAAAGACAGGCTGGGAATGCAATCACCCCATCTCCCAAAGCCTGTAGAGCGTAAAGTAGACCCTGTGAAGATTTTTGAGCTGAATCAACCGAAGCCTGGTTGCATTAGCAGCCTCGCAAGGCGTCCCCATGACTCCCGTCCAATCCTCATTTCCAAACTTCCCATTTCTGCCTACCAAGCCACGCAGAGGGCGTCAAATGTAACGAGTTGTTTGGAGATAAGCATCTGGTAGATTTTGTGGTCACCTAGGTCACCCATAAGAAGTTTCCTCTCCAATGGGTTACATTAACGAAGGTCAGATAGAATGGCAATGTAAGGGATCAGCGCATGGCGGAGTTGAAGAAACAGATGAAGCTGATTGCAGTGGAGATGGTACCCAAACTGCATGGATTGGAATGATTTGAGGAATGTACAATACATCACATCTCCCAAGGTGGAGATCACAATAAGGTCCCATTTCCGGAAGTCCTTTAATGTGGCCACCTGCAGAAGTTTATGTCAGAGTGGTGTCTGTTCCATCAGCTTGCCCCTCCATTTTAAGCATTATAATGAAGAATGTCACTGATTCAGTACCACCCTCATCGCTGGGGGTGGGCATTGCTTCGACACCCACATGCAGGTATGAAACAAGAAGGATGGCTCCCATCGCCCATTTATCTCATGTGTAAGCTGGATCGCCTATAATGTCCTACCACCAGTCATTTATTATTGGGAGGTGGGCTGCGAGGTAGTACAATCCAACATCTGCTGCTGTTATGCCAAAGACAATATGCATACTGGAGGCATTTGCTGAGGGCATTATGAGGGGTGTCCCCCTCGCATAAAAATGCATTAAGGATGAACTTCAGCTTGCGGAACTACTGCTGTGGAATATCGTAGAGGAAGTTCTGTAGTTGATAGAGGAATCTAGACATGGACACCATCTTTAAGATGGCTGACTGTTCAGGCAGAGACAGGAGGAGCACATACCAGATCTTTATATCCTACTTTAGGCAAACCAGAAACCGATTCCAAATTAGCCATCCATGCCACTGTCTGATCAGGGTACACAACATACCTAAGTATTGAAACCTGTGTGTGACAACCGGCATTCCGGACGCCCTCCTGAATTCCTGAGTGCTAGAGGTCCCGGCAAACACTGTGGAGTTTGACGTATTGATCTAAAAGGCCCGAGGTTCCCACAAAAATGTGCAGAATCTGCAATATTCGGGGTCCCGTGGTGTCGGGCGCCGTAAGAAGGAAGAGGACGTCATCAGCGTATAGTGCTATTCTGTCAGTTAGTCCCTCTCCCCACTTAAAGCCCCTCACCATCGTCACTTACACCGCCTGTAGCTCCATGGCAAGAGCAAACAGCAGGGGAGACATGGGACAACCCTGTTGTGCCCCCCCCCCCGGTGTATGAAGAATGCGTCCAATCCGACACCCGTGTAGACGCCATTAAATCAGTATACAGCAATTTGAGATAAGAAAGAAACCACGGTCTGAAATTTAGGAGTTGAAGGAGTGGGAACAAGTACTCCCAACTCACAGTCAAATACTTTGTTGATGTCAGTCAGTAGGATCATCGTAGCTACATCCAACCTGTCTGCTAGAGCTAACGTATTATGCACACGCCGGATATTATAACGGGTGGGCTGGCAGGGCATAAATCCCACTTGGTCAGGATGCACCAACTCGGGGATGAATTTTATCCGCCTATTTGCCAGCGCTTTAGTCAGAATCTTGACCCCAGGTTTAGAAAGGAATTTTGGCAATATGAGGATAGTTCATCCGCTGGTCAGCCCGTTTTAGGGAAAATCACGATCTCCTAATGAGGCCAGTTGGGTGGCAGGATTACCTCAGGTACCACAGACATGACTACCCCCAGCAGGTGTTCAGGGAGCTAGGGCATATAAGCTTTAAAACACTCACAGGGAAACCCATTGGGCCTTTGGCCTTTCCTGTCCTCAACCCGCCAAGGTTGATGAGAGCTCCTCTCCTGTGATTACAGAAACCAACAATTCATGATTGGCTGGGAAGAGGATCTTTAGTGGAAGCACCTGTGTGAACTCCTCTATCTGCATCCTAGATAATACCTCTTTCTTAGCGTAGACCCCAATGAAGTAGGAAGCGAAACTGCTCGCTATCTCCCTGGGTAGGTGAGCAAAGTGCTCAGGGGGAAGGAGAGTGATCAGGGAATTCCCTGATATAATCTATGGAGCATTTGACTCGATTTGTCCCCCCATTGATATGTGCAGCATAGGGACACCTGCCAGGCCAGCCTAGCCTCGGCCAACAAAGCCTGCTGGTATTGTTGCTGTACTAGACCAAGCTGTCTGAGCGCCACCTTGCCATCACTCCGGCAATTCCTCACATCTAGTTCTGTAATCCCGGCTTCGAGATCTATCAACGCCTGCGACCTGCGCCATCGCTCTCCAGTGCAATAGCTAATGTTTATCTCCCTATAGTGCGGGTTTTTAGTGCTTTCCACAGCATTGCGGGGGATGTCACTGTGTCGATGTTGTATATGAAATATTCATCTATAGAGCGCCCCATGTGCTTACAACAGACTGGGAATGGTCAGATAATCCGCTAGGTATAACAGTAAGGTCAGAAACTCCATGCATCTGAGAGCATGAAACAAGAAGAAAATAATCAAGTCAGAAATAGGAGCCCTGAGCAGCCAAGAAGAATGATTAACCCCCTACCAAGGCATGGTGTGCCCTCCATACATCCGTCAGACCCAGTGCTGATATAAAGGAAGACAAGTGTGCTGTTCCATTCTCCAGAGGCTGTCCTTGCAGGTGCCACCTATCTACAGAGAGGCTCACCGCTCCATTCCAGTTACATCCCAGTACTGTGAGCTCCGTCATTAAATTCACAAATGATTGTCTGGGGGAGGGGCGTAAATGTACAACAATGTGAGAGATTGTCCATACAACATACATGTAACAGCAGTGTCCCAACCATATCTATCCATCCATGTCTTGGTAAGCTCAACAGCACTGTATTTCTGAACAACACTCCAGTACCCCTAGAGCCCTCTTGAGCCCCGAGGGATACCCATAGGGTCTACTCATAGCGAGTCAGACACAGGACCTTGTTTACGAAAAGGTGGGTCTCCTGTAACAGTAGAACATCGGCCCCCACCCACTTGCATGATGTAGAACACATCTATAATTAAAATAAGCATTTACCCCCCCTGTGCTTCGAGAACAGGTAGTATCTGTCATGGCGCAGACCATCGCTGGGCCCCAATAGGGAGCCCCAACTCGCCTGTCCCAATGGATTCTCATACCCAACATTAACACACTATTGGGGGAATGGGTACCAACTCTCTATGTTTTACTGTCACCTATAGGATTGTACATATCAGAGTTGGTAGGAGGTACTAATAGAAGTGTGGCTCCCCTCCACAGTCACTTAGGAGGCACTGCACCTGATGTCTGAGTGGCCAGGAACCCTCCCTCAGCAGCCGGATTGTCAGCTGTTTGCCTGGAGCTCCTCCACAACGAGCGAGACCGGTAGTGGCACTTCGCCGGTGTCTTTGTGGGCTTATCCTGTCTGTCACCTTGGGAGAAGTCTGAGTCAATGCACGGAGGAGTGTGGGGCTTAACATGAATTCTTGTGTTGGTCCATTGAAATACTTCCTCGATCGAGTCAAAGAAGAGCATCTGGGTCTGATCTAGAACTTTAAGTTTTAATGGAAATAGGAGAATATACCGGATATTTAGCTCTCGTAGGCACTGCTTGGCTGCCTAGAAGGATTGGCATTGTTGCTGCACCAGCCTAAGTGTAGTCCAGGAAGATCATTATGTTTTTGATTACTACAGAATTTTCTCCTGGAACCGAGCGTGGTTAAGGATGGTGTTTCTGTCCATATCACTCTAGGGTTTTGCAATGACTGCTCTGGGTTTAGCCCCTGGTGGGGGAGGTCGCTAAAAGAGCCCTGTGGGCCCATTTGCAAAGCAAGAGGAGACGGCCTCTGTAGGCATCAACATATGGAGCCACTGGTCAAAGAAACGTTCCACTGAAGGACTCTCGCAGCCCTCGGGAATCCAACAAGTCACAGGATTTTAGAACGTGCTCTAACCTTCGCATCTTCCACTCGAGCCACCAGTTCCCTGGTCATGGAGGTAATCTTGGACACCATTTGCTGAAAGGATGTGACTGAATCCTCAACTCCTGAGACCCAGGTTTGTGCCTCTGTAATCCGCTCCACGGCGTTTCGTAGGACCTGGCAGAGTATTGTGACATCTGAGCTTACTGCACATAGCTTGCCGTCGAGCACATATCGCAGCTGCGTGATGGCTGCCAAGGGAACAGGATTGTCTGGAATAGTATCTTCATGGCTGCCTGTCCCAGGCAGTGAGGAAGGCCATCCCGGTTGGGTGTATTTGTCCAGGGTGCTCTAATCTGCGCCAGGTGGTGCTTTATATTTAGCCATTTTACACAGTTGAACCAGGGGCACAAACCCCACCTGCTGTTGTACCAGGCACTCCAAGTGACCCGTCTGACTCCACCTCACCACATCCATGGCCGTGTGAGGCGTCACGACCAGTCAGGACTCCGAATCACTGCCTCACTGGCGACTATGGTCATCCAGGGTCTGCCGCCCTGCCTGGGGAGTCAAACAGCGGTGTTTAGGAGCAAAAATGGTGTAGCCATCACTTTTTCAAACCGCACCCAACCTGGCTCGGCCATCTTTGCAACAGGGTCTAGTGCTTCAATATTCCGATGGCCCAGGGGGAATCTCACCACCCCAACTCAGCTATGAATGGGGTCAGGAAATGTCTGGAGGTTTATGACGTTGTCTCCTTTTGATAGCACCCAGGGGAAGGTTGTGACCAGCATGATGGGCCCCAGGGATGTCAATCCAGGCCAGCCACACCTTGAGTCCATTGTCCAAAGTAGCACAGTTCATGATGCAGGCCCTCAAAGGTGCTCCCCCGCCATATAGGGGTGGGTCAGTGAAACGGAACTATCTCCAGATGCAGCACTCTAAATACTTTTCAGTGTCAGAAGCATATAGCAAACTGCCACACTCATTGGATGATGTTAACAGTGATGTGAGGTTTTTTGTTACAATGTTATTTTTGTAACGTACATTTTTACCTATCTATTACATCACTTTAACCTTTGTTTTTGTCAGTGAATCATATGTGTATGTGTGTTGATATGTATATATTTTTATATATATATATTTGTTTTAAATGTTTACATCTGACTTTGTATGTGTATGTATATATATGTACATATGGCATTGAAACGCGTAAGGTAGCAACATGTAATTGAGGGACACTGCTGGGGAGCCTGAAGTGCAGACCTGAAGGTGGAATTCCAGTTGTGTGCCCTCACAAAAGCTTTTTGGGCACTTTGTTGGATCATCTATCAAAACGGCAGTCCTGTCGTGTGAGGAGCACCATCTCCACAAACAAATAAAGATAGGCTGTGCTATGTGTTGGGAACGTATTCCTGGTGACTCGAGCTGTCACGAGCGCTCAGCTGTGTCTGGCTGCTCGTGACAAGCTTGTGTTGTTGCTTACACATGTTATGTTTTGAATTGGTGGAATGCCATCAGTTCTGCTGTTTCTGTTCGTGATATAATAACCTGTGACTTCAAGACGTGAGCAGCTATTAAACTACTTCTCCAATTTCAACTTCTCTCCGTGTCATCTATACTTCCCTACACTGGCGACGAGCGGGAGCTGCTTTACCTGCGCTCAAAGACTATCGGATGTTTATTTTTTCTTTTTACTTTTTGCCTTATCCTGGATTTACCTTGAAATCTGCCAGCGCTTTTAAAAATTTCGCCTTAAAGAACAGCTTTGGATTACTGCTGCATAAAGGGAAGCAGAAGGACCTCCGTTCATTTAAAGAACTTAAAATCAAGTATTTCTTACTTGTTTTCCGTAGCAGCTGTTGCCATAGGAGTCCGCGCTCACAATTCCGAACTGCGCGATCCTACGCTACGCTCACGTGACTTCAATCCAACGCGACGTCTAGGGTCATCGCGCATGAGTCACGCAACGTTGCTAGGAGACAGACTTCCGGTTTCATCGCGCAAAACAGGAATCACTACCTTATACCTTATAATAACTTAACTTCCGGATAATTTGTAACAATTTAGTTAACATGTCTGGTATTGTACCACCACCTTCATTTTTATCAGCACCTGGTGAGCCACCCATGGCTTGGGAGATTTGGGAACCTGTCTTCTTAGCCTATGTTGATGTTTTAGAAGAAGGAGAATGTGAACCAGAAAGGAAGTTGTCCTTGCTAAAACATTGTTTAGGCGGTATTGCCTTGAAAGAATTTAAAACTTTACCTGTTTTAGTCAATCCAGGAAACATTGATGTATATGAGTATGCTTCACAACAGTTATGTTTAAGATATGGGAAAAAGAAGAACGTTGTCATGGAGAGGTTTATATTTTATTCTCGGAAACAACGTGCTGATGAACCTGTTGAGGACTTTGTTTCAGCTTTAAGAACGTTGGCTGTAACATGTGATTTCGAACATATTTCTTATGAGCAAGTATTAAGGGACCAGATTTTGATGAGAACTAACAACAAAAAAGTGCAAGAACGTCTTTGGACAACTTCTGATATGTCTCTTAATAATGCTATAGACATTGCAAAGTCAATAGAACACTCAGAGAAGTTTGTTAAGGAGATCAGGGGTAATGATAAGAGTGATGTTTTCAGTATACCCAAAGACAGGGATAAGTTTAAGAAAACGTTTTCGCAGAGGAATGAGTTTTTTTCTAGGAACGATAACAGATATAAAAATCAGAAATATGACAAGAGAACTCCTAAACTATTGTGTTTTAGGTGTGGGAGTGATGGACATTTAGCAGATTTTAAGAATTGTCCTGCTCTAGGCAAAACTTGTTCAAAGTGCTACAAAAAAGGTCATTTCACAAAGTTGTGCAAATCTACACCAGGGAAGATGAATTGTGTACATGAATGCTGTGATGAGTCTCAATCAGATGATGAAGAAGATTTTCAAGTTAATACAGTTATCAATGTCTGTGAAGATGGGGAGTGCACAAAATTTCCATCTTGTGTTGTTACCATTGATAATGTGAATTTGGAAATTTTTGTAGACTCGTGTGCTTGGTACACTTTAATTTCCCTAAGTGTCTTTAAGGACAAATTTCCGAATAAGAGCCTAATTGATTCTGATGTTTCCCCTGGTGGTTATACGGGTCACAGAATTGACCTAATTGGCTATTTCATAGCAGATATACAATTTTCTGGGCGGGACATATCAGGGAAAGTTTATGTATCAAGAGCTGGCCTATCACTTTTGAGTTGGCCACACCAATTTCAATTGGGGATGAAAATTGATCCCAGGGCTGACCCTCCTGTCTATGTGGTGCAATCCTTGAGTGTATCTAGTATCACTGGGGACAATTCTCAATCCTTGAGCGTATCTAGTGTTACTGGGGACAATTCTCCAATTATTGAGAATTTACGCCAATCTTTTCCCACCGTATTCAGTGGTACCTTGGGTCGGTATAAGGGTTTTGAACATGTCATCAGATTAAATGAGAATGCCATTCCTGTAAGACATAGAGTAAGGAATGTTCCCTTATCCTATAGAGTTAAACTTAAGGATATGCTAAAAGACTTATGTGAGAAGAACATTATTGAACCTGTCGAGTCTTCACCTTGGGTTTCTCCGATTGTTATTTCGGTTAAGTCCAATGGTGAACTCAGACTATGCATTGACCTTCGCAGTGTCAATAACGCTATTTGGGTTGATTCGCACCCTCTACCAAACCTCCATGAGATGGTGTCGACATTGGCTGGAGCACAAGTCTTTTCCAGTGTTGACCTAGCCAGTGCTTACCACCAAGTTGTACTTGCTGAGGAGTCCAAAAACATCACTGCCTTTATTACTCCTGAAGGATTATACAGGTTTTGTCGTATGCCCTTTGGACTGGCGAGTGCAGCCTCCGTGTTCCAGAGGCTAATGAGAGATACACTAGAAGGTTTGAGTGGTGCCATAGCATTCCAGGACGATATTTTAGTGCATGGGAAGGATGACTGTGAGCATGACAATAATCTAAGGTGTGTAATTGCTGCGTTAGCGCAGAAGGGTCTTACTCTTCGCCTTGATAAATGCAAGTTTAGGCAAAAGGAGGTAGAATATCTTGGACATACTATCAGTGGCATGGGAATCAAGCCAAAGAAGAATCATGTTAAGAGCATTGTTGATGCTCCTGTGCCGACGTCAAAAGAGCAACTTGTGGCTTTTTTAGGTCTCATCGAGTTTTATGCTAAATTTATCCCTAACTTTTCAGTAAAGGTTGATCCGTTCAGATGTCTTTTGAAGAAAAACGCAAAGTTTGTCTGGACTGATGAAATGACACAAGCTTTCCAATCCTTGAAAACGTTCATTGTGAATGCCCCTTGCTTAAAACCGTTTGTTATTGGCGTGAAATGCATCATTATGGTGGACGCCAGTTCCTCCGGTTTAGGTGGAGTACTCTTGCAGAAAGATTGTGAGAAAGAATGGGTTGTGGCCTATGCATCTAGGGCCTTACGTGATGCTGAAAAGAATTACTCCGTTATAGAAAGAGAGTTACTGGCATGTGTTTGGGGTGCTGAACATTTCAGACCTTTTGTGTGGGGCACCAAATTTTTGTTAAAAACCGATCATAAGCCATTGGTGTACCTCATGGCTCCAGGTGAAGGAAGGACTATGTCGGCACGCCTTGCAAGGTTAGCTTCTAGGTTGCAGTCTTTTCAATATACTCTTGAATATGTTCAAGGGAAGGCGATTGTTCATGCGGATTGCATGTCCAGATTGATTTCCGAATCTGATGTTTCGGGAGTTGGTCATGAAGAAGAGTGTGAGGTTGCTTTCAATTTTAAAGATGTCAATTCAGTGTGTAGCGGAAAATTTTCTTTGCAGGAGCATGTTTGGATAGAAGAGATGGATAAAGATTTGGAGCTTAGCAGCGTTATGAAATACCTTACACAGGGTTGGCCTGAACAGAGAAAGTTGTCTGGAGACATGATGGGGTTTTTCAAGGTTCAAGAGGAACTTGCTGTGGAAAATGGTTTGGTTCTTCGTGGCGATAAGATTGTTCCACCTTTTCAACTTAGGAATCCTTTACTCGAAATTGCACATGAAGGACATTTGGGGATTTCCTTTACCAGAAGGCGTCTGAAGGAGTCCTTCTGGTGGCCAGGTATTGACTCGTGTGTAGAGCATTTTGTGCGTAAGTGTACCCAGTGCTCTAACAGTGATAAATCAGCAGTTGCTTTACGTCCTGAGCCATGTCCCATTGACTTACCTTTAGGTCCCTGGCGGAAATTGGGGTTAGACATCATTGGGCCTTTCAGTTGTCTACCCAAGCAAGAAGCTTTCGGCATTGTACTCATAGACTACTTTTCTAAATGGCCTGAGGTCAAAATGGTTAGGGAAGTTACTTCAAGTCACGTTATAGAATTCTTAGATGAGACTTTTTGCAGGGAAGGAATTCCCCAAGAAATTGTGACTGACAACGGTCCACAGTTTGTGAGTAAGGAGATTGAACTTTTCTTTGCTAAATGTGGTATTGTCCATAGGAAGATTGCAGTGTTCCATCCTGAAGCTAATGGTCAGGTTGAACGCTTCAACCGTGTGGTCAAACAGGCCATACAGCTTTCTATTAAAGGTAATCTAAATTGGAGGAATGCTTTGCAATCCATGTTATTGGCTTACAGAACTTCTCCCAATTCTGTGACCTTGGTCACTCCTTTTGAGCTTCTGAGAGGGCGGAAGCCCAGCACCAAGTTAGTTCCTTGGTGGCTAAAAAAAAATTTAACCGGTTCTGAAAACTGCTCTAAAGTTGATTTTGAAGCTGTTCTACACAGGGTTCAGTCTTACAAGGAAAGAATGAAACGCGATATGGTCAAAAGGACTGGTTCTACGTCCAGTCGTTCTATCAAGGTGGGCGATCTCGTTCGCATTAAAAAGAAAGAGGGTGTGAGTAAGGGCTTTCCTGTTTGGTCGAATCCCAAGAAGGTCATTGAAGTTTTTAGGAATGCGGTCAGGCTTGAGGGTGGTTCTGTCTGGAATTTGAGCAGGGTCTCTTTGTTTAATGGGACTTGTCCCTTGGTGGAAGATTCGGACAGTAATGTTTTTTTTGATGTTGGAAGAATGAGTGGTGATGGCGAATGTCCTCAAGCCACGTGTGATTCAGACAATACCAGAGCTATACGCTCTCACCGTTTACCTGCTAGATTTAATGATTTTGTGATGAATTGATTTTTGTTTTTTTTTGTTGTTTTTTTTTTGTTTTCTTTTAAGGGGGGAAGGTGTGTTGGGAACGTATTCCTGGTGACTCGAGCTGTCACGAGCGCTCAGCTGTGTCTGGCTGCTCGTGACAAGCTCGTGTTGTTGCTTACACATGTTATGTTTTGAATTGGTGGAATGCCATCAGTTCTGCTGTTTCTGTTCGTGATATAATAACCTGTGACTTCAAGACGTGAGCAGCTATTAAACTACTTCTCCAATTTCAACTTCTCTCCGTGTCATCTATACTTCCCTACACTATGGACCTGTTCTGTGGCAATGCAGCACTGGAATCCCATAGTAAGGAGACAATCCAACATGCCCCGAATCCTACAAAGGAAAAATGATGCTTTTAAAAGACAATTACTTCAGAGACCCACTTAGGGAATATTGTTTGGCACTGATAAGGAACTATAACTCCCAGCATGCAATACAATGGACTGCACTATGCACACACCCACTTAGGGTGAATGAAAAAAACGAGCGTATTGAAATGGAAATAATAGAGAGCCATCTCTGTTGTATTGTAATAAGCAAGCCTCTGGCGAAGATGCAAATGGCATTGAAACTAGTAAGCAAGAGAGAAAATGGAAGAATGCACTCCTTCCCTTTCAAGTATTCATAGTTATGTTAAACTATACCTCGTTGTTGCGTGCGTAATCGGATACTGCGAACTATCCCATATCGCAGTGGAATACAGAATGTACAAAACAGGTGCGTTTGAGTTGGTCTTATGCAAACGCGCATGAAGGTATAAGATTGAAAACAAGGCTCCCTAAGCAACCCCTGACGAAGAGCCAATTGGCTCGAAATGCATTGGGTGAACAACATGAGCCACTTCTTTTTGAATGTTTTACATACACGTGCAGCTTGAAAAGTCTGGATGGACATCAGGATGCATTTGAAAATGTTAAATAAAGCATCTACGTGGAATTATGCTGTTTCTGCAAGTGATTGTAAATTACTGATTAACTTTGGAATGAAATATGAGAATACTATTGGTGTACTTTTGATAAAACTGGATTACTTACAAGATTGACGCATCGTGAGGAAAAATTCCTACATTCAGCAGTGCGACGGAGAGGTGTGCCATGCCGCGCACCTGTTTTGTACATTGAAACTAGTAAGGCAGCAACATGCAATTGAGGGACACTGCGGGGGAGCCTGAAGTGCAGACCGGAAGGTGGTTTTCCAGTTGTGTTCCCTCACGAAAGCTTTTTGGGCACTTTGTTGGATCATATATATATTCAATGAAAAAACCATTGGTTTTAGGCCATATATAGTTAGGGATTTGCATTTACAAAACCTTATTTTACTCGCATAAAACCATTGAAATTCCATATATAGTTATAAGCGCTAACTATATATCGCGCACCCGCAATCCACTGCTGATGATGTCACATATTACATCATTCATGACATGGTTAGTGACATCACTGATGACATCACTGATAACATCTCAAATGACATCACTGATGACATCTCAAATGACATCACTGATGACAACATCCAGTGACTGTATGTTTCTGTAAAGTTAAAATATGTCTTACATATTGAAGAATGAGTGGATGTATAAGTGTCTGGATGAAGGATTTAGTAGGTGCATGACTGACTGTATGAGTGAGTGATTAAATGTGTCTCACTGAGTGCATGGGTTAGTGACTAAACTGTCTTAATTTGTGCATCAGTATGTCTGTTGTTGTGTAAGCTGCTGCATGTGTTGATCAGTAGCTATAAGAGTGGCTATATGGGTTATTGATTGGTTGCCCAAGTATTTGAATGGGAGGCTGAGTGTGTGTGTGGGTGGCTGGGAGGTGTGTGACTCTGTGCATAGATGTGTAAGCAGTTGATTCACTAGGTGTATGAGTTCAAGAGTACATGTGGAAACAGCTATATGGGCGGTTGACTGTGCATGGGTGTGTTGGTGAGTGAATGGATATCTCAGTGCTACATGTGCAAGTAAGTATGTATGTAAAACACAATACATGTGAGAGTTGACATATATAAATAACTGTGGATAAGAGCCAGTGAATGTGTGAGTGGCTGTATGAATCACTGTGAGCTTGTATCAGGGATTGTATAAGAGAGTAAATATGTGTTACTATATGTTTGAATAAGTAAAGTGTGTATAACTATATAGTTGAGGAAATGGAGTTGTGATTGATTCTTTGCATGACTGACTAGGTGTGTGAGTAACTCCATGGATGTGTGACAGTCTGTGAGTGCCTGTTTACACTGAGTGTATCTAAGGTTATATTAGAGTCTGAAGATGTATTATCACATAAATGATATCATCAGTGGTGTAATCAGTAATGTCAAATGAGATGTCAGTGATGTCATCAGTGATGTCATTTGAGATGTCATCAGTGATGTCATCAGTGATGTCACTAACCATGTCATGAATGATGTAATATGTGACATCATCAGCAGTGGATTGCGGGTACGCGATATATAGTTAGCGCTTATAACTATATATGGAATTTCAATGGTTTTATGCGAGTAAAATAAGGTTTTGTAAATGCAAATCCCTAACTATATATGGCCTAAAACCAATGGTTTTTTCATTGAATTTTCAAGGTTTTGTAAATGCAAATTCCTAACTATATATCCACTATAACCTATGTTTTTTTCTGTGAATTTCATTGGTTTTTTAATAGCAAATATGAAAAGCTTTAAAATGTCAAGTACGTGATAGATAAAAACATTTTCGTATTTATGCACGCTGATGTGCTTTGAACGCTGCACCCCCCCCTCCCCTCTTTTGTCTTAGTAGTACTCTCTCTTTGCAGATAGTGAACGGTAGTTAACGCAAGCCTTTGCCCCCGTTGTAATCCGTCGTGCCTGCTTGTCTCTCCATTTGATTGATTGTTGTCCAAGCATTTACTGTTTTAGAATTGGTTCTCTTTGGATCATTCTCTATTTACAAACAAGCACAAAGTCGCAATACTCTGTTTAGTCTTTGCAGATAGTGAAAAATCGTGTAAAAAAATAAAAGTAATCGAGCAAAATCAGTAGGCCACTAATTGGATCTCTTTTTGACCTCGCTAAAATAGAAATATTAGGAACAACCCTTCATGAGAAATACGAAAATAGTGAGATGAACTGAGCTCCACACCATGAGGGCTGCAAGACAGCTCGGCTCCATCACCCATCCCGCACAAAATAACGACAAACCCTATGCAAATATTAAAAATATAGACAACACACCAGCAAAGAAACAGGGTAAAACATTTTATTAAAAAACTATTTACATAACGTTGGTTTATAAGATGATGTCAGTAGTGGACCGATGTGTGAATAGGTCGAAAGCAGCACAAGGCTCCAAGATCCGGATGGCAAGCTCCTGGATGTTGGGTGCCATAGTTCAGAGTTCTGAGTTTGAGCCTTTTTCAATGCCTGTGCCTTGTTGAATCAAAATGGCGGCTTGACACAAAGCTGACTCAAGCGTTGCTACTGATGCTATGCAGACCAAAACTGGTTTTCAGTTTGTACATTTTTCTAGATTTTTCAATCCAAGTTTGGTTGACTTTGTAGAACGATGGCTTCAAATTTTCAACATACGGTGTGGTGGCCGTGACTATGAGGGGGCGCTTCGCTCCTGCCCCCTCCCCAAGTAAGATTTTCATACGTGAAAGTACGTTAATGGTTTTGGTCCCTGAGTTGCTTCGATGTCACTGCCATTCTCAAGTGGCATAAGTTCTGGATGTTGGGTGCCATAGTTAAGAGTTCTGAGCAGTGCTTGTAACACTGTCTGAAGCTTATTTCCACCTACTGCAGCTTCACTATTCTCAAAGTAAGTGAGTGTCGTTTGTGGACCTGACTGCATTAGAAAACAATGTGATATGTTACCTTCATAAACAGCTTGACGGAGGCCCCTGAGGGGCGGTGTGATGGCCATGGACTCGGAGAAGACGCTTGGCTCCGACACCCTCCCCAAGTCTTATAGCACTGGTGTAGCCTGAGATCGCCCCCGACATAGGCGGCCGGCTCCCGGGGTCCGGCGGAACTTTTTGCCTTTTGATGACTCTTCAATTCTGAACCTTGCCCACAATCCGTTTGACCTGAAGACACGCTGTAGTGGGGCGCCCCTTTACCGTTTCAGTTGCCATTCCGCCCGCTTTTGCTACACTGTGCCTCTTCCGCCATTCAGCTGTTTACCGCCCGCTCTTGCGACTACAGCGTCTCGCTCATCATGTAGTTGAGTTGCTCCCGCTCTTGCGGTGCAGCGATAGGCGGCTGCCACAGGACTCTCAAAATGGCGGCCGGCTCTTCGGTTTTGGGCCTGGTCCACTAAAATGGCCCTGGGACACCTTTGAACTCAGACGCTTCCCTGATAGGGCTTGGGTCCCATTCTCGAAAAGCGTCCCCTCAGCCGTGAAGATTCTACAAAAGTCTTGGGGGCCTCCGACTCCCGCAGGCTTCTGGTGGGGAGCGGCTGCCATGATTGCTCGTGGAATGGCCACGACGGAGCTACGAGATGGTAGTGGTCTCATGCTGACGCCAGCTTTAGTCTGAAACATCCAGAAACACTGTAGACTACCAATTCGATCAGTTCCGGTAGCGCCCCAACATGACCCGGAAGAGAAGAACTTGCCCTCCCCTCTTTGACTGATGGTTCTTGTTGCCTGTCCCCTCTATTGTCATTTAACAGAACTTTTTGGACTGCTGAAAGGGGTTGTGTTCCGAACGCTGGTTGGTGGAGACATTTTGACTATATTCTTGACCTACGTTGTCGCGTAATGCGTTATATGACACGCCGCGTTAGCGCACCCGGAAGTGATCCGAGGCGCGGCGCGCAGCGCGTAACGTAAGCATAACAGGTCATGTGACTTGTTAATAAAACTTTTCATTGGTTCATTTTACTTTTGTTAATTTAATGATGAAAAGCTTGGTCATATGACCTAAAAAATACGCTTTTTATTGTTTTCGAACAATATTTTTTTTTCAAACATATGTTATAATATTCCAGGCTAATGTACTTTCCCGGAAAATTTACAACTGTCTTGCAAGTAAAATATATTCCTTTTTCGAGAAAAAGGGCGTTTCTTCCTTCCATGACGGAGCCGTTGAGTAAAAGAGATTCCGCCTGCTGTCTTAGTCGCCGATATGCCTGATTATCAGATTCTTATCGATCACTTTATGTTGCAGACATGAAAAACACAACTGCCCTTGACCATTTATCTTTACTGCGTTCCTACATATTATACCTTTTATCCGTCATGTAATTGGACTGCTTTATTTCACTTGCCTTTTACTGATTCGAAAACAGTGACTAAAAGTAAAAACTTTACCAATATAAATACTACTACCGTGTTTTGTTTTAAAAACCTTTATTGTGAAAATGTCAGTATACAAATACGGGCCTATAACCACGTGGGCCGGCCACGGAGCAAACTGAAATCGTATATGATGAGGAGACATTTACACTGTAGAAGAACGTAACGAGCGGGCCATTAGGTTGCAAGAACAAAGGTGTCTAACAGTTGCGGAATCGGTGGACGTACATTTTGTAATTAAAATAAGACAGGGCCACTTACAATAACATTTTCTAGATATACATTTGCGGGCAAGGAGTTACGAGTCCCATTTATACCGGCGCCATTTTGGGCGAGGCCGGGCAGGTCCAATATATAGTCAAAATGTCTCCACCAACCATCAGCCAGACCAGAACCCCTTTCGGCCCTTTATGCTACAAGATGGTGTCTTCCATTCAGAAAATATTGTTGACAGCATTTTGAAAGGAAACAGAAACAGCCGTTCTCCTAGTGAGTTTCACATTGTTACATTTAGGAAGAATGTTGAAGAGTAGTATGTGGAAAATATGAAGCCATTTTTCTACAAACTCTCAATCAGACTTGGATGGAAAAAAAAAACCTGAAGAATGTACAAACTGAAAACCAATTTTTGTCTGTATAGCATCAACAGTAACGCTTGAGTCAGCTTTGTGTCAAGCCGCTATTTTCATTCAATCAATAGCGTCCCCCTGCACACATTCAGGGACCTGGTCGTGTCTTCAGATGAAACGGATTGTAGGAAAAGAAGCAGAAAGGAAAAGGAAAAAAGTTCCGCCGGACCTCGGGAGCCGACCGCCTATGTCATGTGCGACCTTTGGCCACACCAGGGCAATAGTGAAGCTGCAGCAGGTGCAAATAAGCTTCAGACAGTCTTACAAGCACTGCTCAGAACTCTCAACTGAGGCACTCAACATCCAGGACTTGCCATTCGGATCTTGGCGCCTTGTGCTGGTTCCGACCTATTCACACATCGGTCCACTACTGACATCACCTCATAAGCCAACGGGGCACCCCACGCCGACTTTCGGCGCAGCATTGTAGGATGGCCACACCAGTGCGGCAACTTGCTGGACACAACATCGGGGCCATCCAGATCTCGGCGCGTTCGACTCACTGTACCGCAAGAGTGACCGCAACTCAGCTGGACACGCCGTCTTTCGGCGCAGCATTGTAGGATGGCCACACCAGTGCGGCAATTTGCTGGACACCACCTCGGTGCCATCCGGATCTCGGCGCGTTCGAGTCACTGTACCGCAACAGTGACCGCAACTCAGCTGGACACGCCGTCTTTGGGCGCAGCATTGTAGGATGGCCACACCAGTGCGGCAATTTGCTGGACACCACCTCGGTGCCATCCGGATCTCGGCGCGTTGTGCTGCCTTCGGCCTATTCGCACATCGGTCCGCTACTGACGCCGCCTCACGTGCCAACGGATTTTCTACGCTTTTTGTAGCCCTATGCCGCATAACAGGTCATGTGACTTGTTTATAAAACTTTTCATTGGTTCATTTTACTTTTGGTTTCCTAAAGATGGAAGGCTTGGTCATATGACCTAAAAATAACACTTTTCATTGGTTTAGAACATTTTTTTTTCCCAAACGATGAAAGCCCCACCTTGTTTCTGGATCATTCAGACTGAAGCTGGCGTCAGCATGAGAGCACCACCATCTCGTGGCTCCGTCGTGGTCATTCCGCGAGCAATCATGGCAGCCGCTCCCCACCGGAAGCCTGCGGGAGTCGGGGGCCCCCAAGACTTTTGTAGAATCTTCACGGCTGAGGGGACGCTTTTCGAGAATGGAGCCCAAGCCCTAGCAGGCAAGCGTCCGAGTTCCAAGGTGTCCCAGGGCCATTTCAGTGGACCAGGCCCAAAACCGAGGAGCCGTCCGCCATTTTAAGAGCCATGTGGCAGCCGCCTATCGCTGCACTGCAAGAGTGGAAGCAACTCAACAACATGGTGAGCGAGACGCTGTAGCCGCAAGAGCGGGCGCAACTCAGCTAGATGGCCGCCACCTGGGGAGGCCCGTTCACGCCGCCTCCCCCACGGCCCCCCCCCCCCCCCACCGGGCCGCCGCACGCCAATTTTCGGAGCAGCATTGTAGGATACCAAAACCAGTGCCTGTCGTACATGTTGTGTCAGCCATGGGACACTGGACACAGTCCCATCAACATCTCAACGCGTTCTGCTGCCTTGGGACTATTCGCACAACAGACCGCTACTGACGAGGCCTCCCCCCGCACCACCCGGGACGCCCCACGCTGTTTTTCTGTGCTGCATTGTAGGATCCCAAAACCAGTGCGGCACCCAGGCGACATCACCTGGGTGCCGTCCAGAACTCTGCACGTTGTGCTGCCTTGGGACTATTCGCACAAAAGACAGCTTCTAACCATTGTTGCTTTTTGAGTTGAAAAATGTTTAAATGTTTTTAGTTTTTGTTCCGTTCATTATAGTTAAAAGTTAATAAAGTTTTATAATCTTACTTTGTTGGAGTGTTATCTATTTTTTTTAAAACGGGTGAATAGGGCCTTGAATCGGGTTATTGTCATGTGTGGGCTTTGGAAGTGTGCTGCTGCAGGATCGGACATTTCAAACTCAAATGCACGTTCTTTTTCTTACCTTTCCGAAGCATGGAGCGCAATAGCAGGCAGAGAAAGGGTGATGCACGTGTTGAACACTACCTGACCTGGCAAGTTGCTGGCAGTGCCCCCCCGACCGCTCCTGAAAGAGAGCACACACACACCGCCGCCCCGAGTACTTCACAAATCTTTAAAAGACCATGCGCTTGTTCATGAGGCTTAAATGGTTTATCACCTCTTCTAGAACCCCTGCATCGACCCTCTGACGTTTCCTGGAAAAATTACCATGTAACACAATACCAAGCCCTGTCAGCTGAAACCCCCAAGGAATCGCGGGGCATATTATCAAGGGGGTTTATCTCCGCTTTTTTGGCTTTAAAAGCCATGAAAGCGGAGATAAAATTATCTCCCTATTACCAAGCTGTCGCTAACACCAGTTAGTGACAGCTAAAAGGAGATAGCGACCATCTTGGGCCCCGCTTTGCATGTCAGTGATACTTATCACTAATGACATGCAAAGTGGCGTGCCAAGATGTTAGCGACTGGAAACAGTCCCTAACATCGCTATCTCCTATTACCAACTTTTGGAGATATTCGCGCTAAGCGCGAATATCTCCAAAATCTAACACCTGCCCTGAGCAGTTCTTAGCCATGTTATCCAATGGGAGGTGGATAACATGGCTAAGAGCATTTTCTCGATAATACATGAATATCGCTGACTTTTCTGCGATAATAGCAAGGTTTATCTGCGATAAAAATCGCCGATGTGCGGCGATAATTTTTGTCTCTAAACAAGTTAGAGACAAAAATTATCGCTAGTTGTTCGTAATATGCCCCCGGGTTTTTGCTTGCAGAAATCGGGAGGCGGGAGACTAGCACTGAAATCAGTAGTCTCACGCCTGAATCGGGAGGGTTGGCATGTCTGAATTCTCTACAGCTGGGGCCATAAACTACATCCGCAGGGGTAGGTGATAGCCTGGGACCAACCTGGCATCTAAAATGGCTGCCGTGCACGACAAAATTGTGGCATTGGAAAAAAGGCAAGATGGCGCAGCCGCTGGAAGAGATGTATCAACATATATCAGCCTCCTCAGCCACCCTCAGGAAACATAGGGGATTAGGATACGTCTCCCGCACCCCCTTATACCTAGTAATTTAATTAACGAAGCACAAAATGGCGAATTCCCGTTTCGCTACCAGTTTGCGGCCCAGTTCGCGGCCCGGGAAGCGCTTCTACCGTGAAAAATCATTTTTTTTTTTATTTTCCCCACGGGACCCTTTAATAACCCCAGCATCATTCCTAGGGGGTCAAGAGGGGGATACCTTGCCCCCTTTCATTAAATTCCCCCTTCGTTTTTCACCTCTTCTTCTCTCTCGATCCTACCGAGAGACAAGATGGCGGCCGCTCCGGACTGTCACGCAGCAAAAAAAAAAAAAGCTCACGCACAGCCGCTGGAAGAGATGTATCAACATATATCAGCCTCCTCAGCCACCCTCAGGAAACATAGGGGATTAGGATACGTCTCCCGCACCCCCTTATACCTAGTAATTTAATTAACGAAGCACAAAATGGCGAATTCCCGTTTCGCTACCAGTTTGCGGCCCAGTTCGCGGCCCGTGAAGCGCTTCTACCGTGAAAAATCATTTTTTTTTTCTTTTCCCCACGGGACCCTTTAATAACCCCAACAACATTCCTAGGGGGTCAAGAGGGGGATACCTTGCCCCCTTTCATTAAATTCCCCCTTCGTTTTTCACCTCTTCTTCTCTCTCGATCCTACCGAGAGACAAGATGGCGGCCGCTCCGGACTGTTTAGAATGTTGACAGACACCGGAGAGCCAATCAGCTTTCTGCGCGCAAAGTTCCGAAACGCGAAAAGTAAGCGGACCGGATCGCTGCCCGGAGCGCTGTTACAGATATATATCTTGATTTAAACGTTAATTTCTCAAAATCCACTGAAGCACATATATTGAGACCTAGCAAAGGCACATCGGGCTAACAGTCCCTACAATTTTGCCAAGTTTCGTGCAAATCCATTCAGCCGTTCGAGCTAAAAGTGAGTCCAACCGCCCTATGGAAAACTCAATGTTAAAAACGCGTTTTGGGACCCCCCTTTTTTCTCAGCCCCCCCTTGAGGAACCCCCACCAAATTTTCAGGGGCTGCTCAGAAACAAAATGTGCCATTTTCCTGAAAATTTCAGCCGATTCCGTCCACAAACGCCTAAGTTATTAGACATAGAATTTTCAAAAATCCCATAGGTAATATATATATATATATATATATATATATATATTCACTGAAAAAACCATAGGTTTCACACCAGTTATAGTTAGGTGGAAATTTTACTCGCATAAAACCATTGAAATTCCCACGTTATAGTTAGTTGGACTCACTATAACTTGCGCGTGCAATGCACTGCTGATGACGTCACATATTACATCACTCATGACATGGTCAGTGACATCACTCATGACATCACTGATGACATCTCAAATGACATCACTGATGACAACATCCTTGTGACAAAGTGGCAGACCTCCTATCAGCATAAAATAACCTTTGACACACACATTCAAAAATAGAAACTAACATTTTCTTAAAAAAGGAGAAACCAATACCAATTACAAAAACTTATTAGGTAATTCCAACATCTACATACACATCCACTCATTCACCAACAGTTCTATATAGTCACTCATGCATGTACTTACTCATCATATGTACTCATACACCTATACATCCTGTTACACACTAATACTCATCCATATAGTTACTCACACACAAATTCACACATGCAAATAAACTATAAAAAAAACATTTACTTGATTATACTGCTATATGCACACCACTACACATACTTCTACAGAAACTGAAACATATTTACTCTCTTAAACAATCAATTATAAAAACACATACTCACTAACCCACCCATACACCCAATAGTCCACCCATACAGTCTTGCACACATGCTGTCTTCAAAATACATACAAATAGTGAGTCACTGGTTCATGCATCTGTGCTCTAAGTAATATCCCCCACCGAACCATACAGACACTGATACTGATACTCAAAAAAACAACTAATAACCCATATACACACTCATGTAGCTACTCACCAACCCATGCAGCCACTTATACACAAAGTGAGACACAGATACAGATATTTAAATATTTAAACATTACTCGCTAATATATGTATTCACTAAGATACATTTAATAAGTCAGTTAACCAATCAATTTTACACAAACAAAACATCCATTTAGACATTAATTTACCCATTTATTCTTCCATCAACCTTTAGATATACATATATAAAAAATATTTATTTTTCAGAAAGATGCACATTCACTGGATGATGTCATCAGTGATGTCATTTGAGATGTCATCAGTGATGTCATGAGTGATGTCACTGACCATGTCATGAGTGATGTAATATGTGACGTCATCAGCAATGCATTGCACGCGCAAGTTATAGTGAGTCCAACTAACTATAACGTGGGAATTTCAATGGTTTAATGCGAGTACAATTTCCACCTAACTATAACTGGTGTGAAACTACCCTATGAATGTGTGATTATTAAACTGTCAATTATCAGTGAGGATCAAGTGCGCGCAGCAGCAGCATTTAGCGGATCATGCCCACTGGGGCTTTATGCAAGAAGCCAATACCACTAGAAAGTTAACCCACTGAGACGAATTATCAGTGTAGTTACAGTGTGTGCAGAATGGGTGGAAGAACTCAATCTAGTCCCACGCGAAGGAACGGGTCCCATGCTTTCATGAGTAAATGAAATGCTAAACCGTTCATCCGCCAATGCGAACATTTGGGGTACTGCGTAAATGAATGCACAATACTCGGCAATTTACAGTTTTAATTCTGAATGAGGAAATTCAGGAAAAATAATCACTTTGTGAGGCAAGTAAACCTCTAGAAACACTGACTTGTGGGAACAGTAGTCCGTGAATGACAAACGGACTGAATTTCCCGAAATGTACTGCTAAATCACTAAATATGTTTCACGCTTATGTTTAGTTAATTTAATCAACTCGTGACTAAATATGCCAAAAAGTTAAAAACGAGACAAAAGAGTATGTTTTCACTTTCACTTGAAAAGTCACATGATGAGCCTTTTTTGTTATTGTATAAAACTTTATTGTATTACACTGCTATTCACTCGTGAGAAAGCGGCGGAGGCTGCGAAACGCGTTGAGTGCTAGTGTTGCGGAATAAAAACACTTGAAAAGCTAATCTGGGCCTCGACTCTCTGTCTGTGAAGCAAAGACGGTAATTTGTTTGGATTGAATGGGGTGTGGCGAAACCCCGTCGAGGCCCGCCACAAACGAAGAGGCGCCGGCATGATTTTCGCTAAGCTGTTTGGATATATATATATATATATATATATATATATATATATATATATATATATATAGATATAGATATAGATATATATATAAAATTTCTATGGCAAAATGAAACCCCTCATTTTGTTCCGTTTCAAATTAAATGTATTAAGTGTTACCACTTTATTCCAATCAAGATGACTTCAGGTGTGCCATACTTTTGTCATAAGTAAGACTAGACTATTAGCGTTCTAGTTGTTCTTTAGAACACTCTGGGAGATTCTGTCATTGGGATATAGTTGGGCTACATCTGGCTGATATTTGGGCTACATTTGGGCTCTTTTGTCTCTGGTGGACATCTTGGGAGACTGCATATCAGAATTTTTTTAATGAAATATAAGAGGATTTGAGAAGTCACTCAAAATGTGCCCGAATTTTTCTTTCTTCAGCACTAATCATAATTTCTATGGCAAAATGAACCCCCTCATTTTGTTCCTTTGCAAATTAAATGTTTTAAGTGTTAACACGTTATTCCAATCAAGATGACTTCAGGTGTGCCACACTTTTGTCATAAGTAAGACTGTTAGCGCTCTAGTTGTTCTTTAGTACACTCTGGGACATTCTGTCATTGGGCTACATCTGGCTGATATTTGGGCTAAATTTGTTTTTTTTTGTCTCTGGTGGCCATCTTTGGGCTACATTGGGCTACATTTGGGTTCCAACATATATATAGCCCAATGTAGCCCAATATATATTTTTTCAAAGTAAATTTTCATAAAAACCACTGGAGCATATATCTTGAGACATAGCAAAGGCACATCGGGGTACCAGTCCCTACAATTTTGCCAAGTTTGGTGGAAATCCATTCAGCCGTTCGGGCTAAAAGTGAGTTTGACCGCCCTATGGAAATTAACATGGAGAAAACACGTTTTGGGACCCCCCTTTTATCTCGGCCCCCGCTTAACGAATCCCCCCCCACATTTTCAGGGAAGGAGCGGAGCGGGCCACGAACTTTGAGAAATTCGCAAAGATTTGTCCACCGGCGCCAAAGTTATTCCCAATAGAATGTTGCGGATTTCCTATGGAAAGTAGATCCTAACTATAACTACCTACTAACTTTTCCTCCTCACAGGCCAAATATTTTTTTTGTGTACTCTGCTGTGTACAATAGTGTTTTGTCTCATTCACTTGCAGTGGGTTTTAGTCCCAGCTGTTCTGTTTTAATGTTCTGCATTGGGCCCTAGTCCCATTTGCTTGCAGTGGGTTTTAGTCCCATATGTTTATTTTTCAATGCTTCATTCACTTGCAGTGGGTTTTAGTCCCAGCTGTTCTGTTTAAATGTTCTGCAATGGGTCCCAGTCCCATTTGTTTACAGTGTGTTTTAGTCCCACCCGTTTAATTTGCAATGGGTCCCAGTCCCATTTGTTTGCAGTGGGTTTTAGTCCCATTTGTTTATTTTGCAATGTTTTTGCGATGGGTTCAAGTCCCATTTGCTTGCAGTGGGTTTTAGTCCTACTTGCTCAATTTCACTGTTTTTGGCGATGGGTCAAGTCCCATTTGTTTGTAGTGGGTTTTAGTCCCATCTGCTTTATTTCATTGTTTTTGCTATGGGTTACAAGTCCCATTTTCCTGTAGTGGGTTTTTGTCCCACCTGGCACCACGTCAGTTTTCCACACGGATCTCGTCAATTTTTGTTTTGTGCCCTTTAGGGTGTGCGTATTTTGTCTCCTTCAGAGGAGCTGTGCTAGGGTTACAGTCCTTTAGCATTATCATAAACATGTGTTTTTAACACGTTTTGTTTTAAGGGACTAGGTTTTACATTCACATATTTAGCTTATATATTTTTTTCAATATTTAAGTGCTTCTATGCTTTCTTTGCTATATATGTTCAGTTTTGGTGTACTTTTATTGCTACTTTTGCACTATTATCTTTTGCATTACGTAATTTTATTCTGCTTAGAGATAATAGTGTTTAGATGAAGTTTCACCTCTACTGTTCCTCATCTTACTTGTTCTTGAAATGAAGGTTTCTTTTGTTCTTTCTCTTTTCTTATTGCCTTCCATTGTTTTCTTTCTTTTTAAAGTTCTGTAAGAAGGGAGGATGGTTTATATGGTGTAAGAAGGGAGGATGGTTTATATGTTTTTCCATTCTTCTTTCTTTGTTCTTTTTTATGGGTGTTTTTTCTTTGCTGTTCCTTTTTACGCTTTTGCTCAATTTACTTGCTTTCATTTCCTCCTGTTCTCTGGGGATGTTTTTAGCTTTTTGTTTTCTGTTTGAGAAAAGAGGATATGTGGTATTTTGGTATTCTCAATGCAATCCGTCTCTACCACCAATGGAATGTTCATGTGATGTTTCTATCAGAATGTTGGTGTTCTGCCTTGAGTTCACAGTTGGCTGGGCTGAGCACCACGCTGGATGCTCCTGGTGGGGTCTCCCTATGTTACTTGGAATAAACTATCATAAAACCATATGATCATTTGTGGATTTCTCATCATTACAAGTTGTTAGAACTGCATCCTTTTTTTATGGTTATCAGTACTTGCCCAGAGCAAAAGCTATATCACCCCATAACACAGTTGATAACAACGACTAACAAAAATATTGCATCCATTACATTGTCTACAACTACATTACCAAGGTAAGTATATAATTGCTAATTCTTAACTCCATGTTTACTTACCTTCTGATGTAATTGCTATGACAATGCAGTGGATGAACTCATGTTGTTATTCAATATATCGCAAGCGGTGTGGTGTTGTAATACTAACACAACTTGCTGCAACAGCTGCTTTAAGGCAGTCATCAAGATTCGATCACTAATGTTCTCAGAAGGTGTAATAATCTGGGCCATCCAAATAATGGAAACGAAATTTTAAAGAAAGACAATTTAAGGAAATCTAAATAAATCGAAAATAAGTAAACATTTGAAAGGAACAATAATTTTAAGGAAAAATCCTAAACTAAATTACACTTGGGTGGAGTTTAGGAGAAGTGAGGGTTTTTTTGGGTTGGGGATGGGTGAGGCTTAGGGTGATGTGGGTTTTTCAGAAGTTAGAGATGGGTGGAGTTCAGGCATAGAAATGGGTTTTCAGGGTTCAGGGATTGGTGACGTTTAGGTGTGGTGAGGGTTTTTTAGGATCAACAATAGGTGGAGTTTAGGATGGTGAGGGGATTTATGGTCCAAAAGTGAGGGATTTTGGCGTGGTGAAGGGATTTAGGGTTCACAAGTGAGGGTGTTTAGGGGTGGTGATGGGTTTTTGGGTACAGGAATTGGTAAAGTTTAGGGATTTTTAGGGTTCACAATGGACAGAGTTTAGAATTGGGTAGGGCTTTAAGGTTCAAAGATGGGTAGATTTTTAAGGATGGTGAATGGTCATTATGGTTCTTGAGTAGGTAAAGTTTATGGGTGGGGAGGAGTTGTAAGGGTTCCAAGATGGGTGGAGTTTATTGGCAGAAAGAGTGTAGGGTTCATGAATGAGTAGAGTTCAGGTTGGTGAGGGGTTTTAAGGGTTCAGGGATGGGTAGAGTTTAGATGTAGGGAGGGTTTTTGGAATCAGGGCTGACTAGAGTTTAGGGGGTGGTGAGGGGTTTAAGGGTTCATGGATGGGGGCCGTTTAGGTGTCGAAGTGGTTTTTATGTCTCCCCTGAGCCAGCGCACATGCGCTGCTCTGCGAGGCATCTAGTAATGCCTTTCAACTCGGACCACACGCTCGTGCGTGTTCCTTTTTTTTGTTGCTCACCCGCTATTGGGCTTTGCGTGCGTCTTTCTAAGACAGACAGCACGCAAGTGGCCAATGGCAGGTGCATGTCCCACCTTCTCTCTCCCTTGGCCCAGGGAGCTCGGAAATGAGCAGTGGCCCCACACTGTGCCTGCTGAATTCCTGGCGCCATCTGTTTCCAATTATGACCACACTGTCGCGCTTTGATGTGGTTGCAATCTGCACTTGTTGTGAAAGTCATTATCCGAAGGAACAAGGTCGGCCGTTTGAACTTGAGGAAAAGCTGTGAATAGGTTAGTCTGCGCCCTGCTGCTACGTATACACTACCCGATGCCACGCATTCCTCCAGGGGCATCAATTGCTAATCCCTTTCAAGCGTGTATTCTGAACACCTCGCAGCTGTTAGTGGCACGGCCCCAGTGACATCCACTGTCCCCCTACACTTCCTCAGAGTGTTACCAAACAAAGGCCCAGGCCCTCCCCTTTCACAGAACTGAGTGCCTACGGCCACAAATGCGCAGCCCCGAGGTCTCATTGTAAGTGTGGTGCACGCAGACACATGTTTGCTACCAGTGTCGTAAAGACCCACGTCACGCAACGTAGTAAGAGCAAGGAAACCCCGGGTCTCTGACGCTGTCTGCGCAGCGAAATGCAGGAACAATCAGGGCCGGGTAGGGCTATAAGCCCACGACGCCTACGTGCCACTGCTCCTGCTGCGCTACTGGTCACCACGCCCCTGCTTATGTCCGCAGGAATAGATTACTTTAAAGAGGCATCCTAAAGGGACCTTATCAATGGATATTTAATTTTGGAACCCTCCTGGAAGGGCAGGACATATGCAGATCAAGTGAGAGCTCTCTAGTTAAGTCAAACTAATAGGCAATTCGGGATTTGATAACATAAATACAATTTAAGTGTTTTATCTCAGGACGAATGACATTTGAGGGCGCTGTTATCTGAACAGGTATTTCAGGCAAAGAGTACTGTGGATACGAATCAGCGCCAAGAGGCACTTTAGTTTGTGCGCTGATGGTAAATATAGCCTTATGCTGTCGCTCTTTTTGCTTTTCTAGTTCCCGTCTTTCTAATCAATTCTCTTTTCATCTCTTCATCTCCCTTTCTGTCCCCTCTCACTGTCTCTTCCTCCTCGCTCTCTCCAGCTGCCCGTGCCTCCATCTTGTCTCTCGCCTTTTGTTCTCTCTCTATCCCTTCACCACCTGTCTCTCTTTTTCGCTTCTCTCTCACTCCCTCTCTCCATTGAGAAGAGACACTTGGTCATTCACTGGTTCATTATCATCCAATAACGGCCTCGGAGCCAGATTTTTTGTGACATAACATATGCCAAAGAACACCAGAACATGGCAATGCCTTTATTGGACCATAAGACATGCGTTACTCGTGTTTTTTTATACTTCATGGTTTATTTGGAACAGCATAAAACATATTTTTTTCTGCAAAATAAGAAATATTTATTGACATAGCAAATTGAATACTGCAATGAACTGTTTATATCATTACCCAAAAAAAACTATGGTGTTTTAATGATTTTTAAAAAAAAAAATTTTTAAGAGAGTTGCTTGCAGGAGTGAGGGATTTTACTCTTTCTATGGTCAGCTAACAAGACTCGCTCATTGTTCTGTTTTCATTATTCAAAGACTTTGTCAAATGACTGAAAAGCATATCACTGAGAACCTCATAGGGAGGGCCACTGGAAGTATGCAGCAGGAGAGGGCCAAATTATGAAGCAGGGTTGAGTAAATTATGTGGCAAGAAAAGGCAAATTATGCGGCATAATGCAGCACATTCTGTGATAGTATTACTTTATTATTTTGCCATTTGCCATGGGGGAAAAAACTAGAACACATTCTTTGTGTTAACTCTGTTTTTATTTGGGTAGTTCAGTTGTTTATAATGTTTTATTGGTTATATATAGGGTGACAAAAAAGGTTATAACACTTTATTTATTATAACTTTTCAACAAGCTGCACAACATTCACAATGCTCTACAAAACAGCTTAAAGAAATTAACAAAGGCAATAGCTCTGTCTAAACAGTTATAAGGTTCCAAAGGCGAGACCTATTGGCTATGCCAATGCTTGGTATCGTTCAGCAATGGCTAGAGTTTAAGTGAGTGGCCTTAGGGTCAGGGATGGGTGGAGTTTAGGTGTGGTAAGGCATTTTTAGGTTTCTGGGATGAGTGGATTTAAGGGTGGTGAAGGGCTTTTAGGGGGCAAGGGTCGATGGTGTGTAGGGATTGTGATGGGGTCATGGGTGGTGAGGGGGCATCAAATAAGAAGCATCTGAAGTAACTGTTTGAAAACATTGATACAAGTATCAAGTAATGTCCCTTGAAATAAAGCACTGAAATAAGTACCTCCAACAAAAATGTTTCAGAAAGTAATGCAACGGTTGCATTTACACTTTAAAAACATGTAAAAGGCACTTAAAAAAAGACATTCTATGAATTTGTTTCTGTGAGATGGTAAATGTCATTCATCCTGCAAATTTCCATTAAACCGATTGGGTGAAATGGTTTCTCAGTAATGGTATTCTATGAAATAGTTTTTCTATGAAAATCACATACAACCAGTATTTATTACCCCCCATACTTCTGATCCCTACATTGTTCTTCCATAGTTTACATTACTGCCTTAATGACTTCCAAGTCGTCAACATAAGCGATTACTCTCCCTTCATGAATATTTGCTACCAGTTGCTCTCCTCTTTGTGTTATGCGTGGACCAGACTCATTCTCAGCTCAGCATTGGCAATCTTGTTCTCTAGCCTTAAGTGCTGAAAGTAGGGGATCAGGGGGTGCTGTTGCGCCAGAATAACCATGTTTTGAATTTCAGACAGTGCATGAGGTTTAAAGATGCCATTAAATTTAGTTTTTATCTTTGTCCATTTACCAAACATTGAAAGACAGCGGGCAAATGTCAGGCTATGGAATCTGATAAATTGATGCCTAAAGGGATATTGGTGTTTACTGTTTTTTCTTTGACTGCAAACTGAGAAACACATTTGTAAAGTGAACTATCTGTCAATCTTGCATGGATACCTCCAGAATGTGTGAACGGAAAGACAGTAGGATGTGATTTTTTTGTAGCACACAGCAACATTTTAATACCTCCAAATGAATTGTAGAAATATTTCAAAATAAATCAGCAGCAAGGAAAACACATTTTTAATTCTGAAGTGCTATGGAAATAAAGATTTTAATAGATGTGAAAATTATAAATATTCCCCCAAAGAAATATCATTTCTGGGATATATTGTTTAATCAGTAAAGCTGTATGCCTGTGCAAATTTATAGGGCATTTCAATAGAAATTGTGCTGTTTGTAAATGACAGTACGCTATCATCCCATGCATTAGTAACATATTTGTGAAAGAGTGCTACACAATGCACCACAGCACACATACGGCCACATGCATCAAAGTTAGCATTTGCGATTTCTTAATTGCGAAAATTAAGGAATCGCAATTAAGAAATCGCAAATTGCTATGCATCAAAAAATCGCATTTTTATTTGCGAATTCTACAAATTCCTTAATTGCGATTCGCAAATTGTGAATCGCAATTAAGGAATCCCTTCCCATTGATTCCTATGGGCCAAGAGGCCCATAGGAATGAATGGGAAAGCATTCACAAATTGCGATTAGCATTTTGCGAATCGCAATTCGTGAATGCTTTTTCAAGGGTGCAGAGGGGGGTCCAAAGTATCCCCCCTGCACCCCTGAAATGTAACTTTAAGTGCAAGTTTCACACACACATGTCCCAAGGACATGTGTGTGTGTAACATGAAACTTTCAAAAATTCATTTTTGTGCATTTTTGAAAGTTTTCGCAAATTAGCATGAAGGTCAACTTCATGCTAATTTACCCCTTCCTATTTACGAATTCGCAAATTAAAAATGTTCATGCATTGCATTTAAGAAATCTCAAATTGCGATTTCTTAAATGCAATCACAGTTTTAGAAATCGCAACATGGTTGCGATTCCTAATATTGCGAAAAGCATGATGCATCCCAAATTTGAGAATTGCATTCGCAAACGGCCGAAAATTGCGATTCGCACAGTTTGCGAATGCAATTCTCAATGATGCATGTGGGCAATAGTACACCCATACCACTCTTCTGTTGAATGGGCGTGGCTTATTTACTGCATTTGTTCTTTGGAGGATGCTTGGATTTTTCACAAACCTTATGGCTTCTGTGATGTAACATTGATGGCAGTACACCCACTCAGAAGAGTGTTCCAGCACCACTGTCCCCCTAGCCTGTCGCTGAAGAGTGACTGCAAATATATCCTTAGACACACAATTGAACTTTCTTGAGGCATCAAACTCTGAAACATCCCTGCTCTAATAGGAACTCAAGAAATTGACGAAATGACTGAGAGAGTCATATACAAAAGTAGGGGGTGCCCCAAGAAATGGGCGAAAATTTGGGCGGCATGGCGGCTGTATAGGGGAGAACCAGTTGATACCCAGGAAACATCTGATCCTGGTTAGTAGCCATGGTGCGCTCAGATCCATGACACTTAGTTGGATGTTGATGGTGATCCCGCAGTTTACGCACCTCGGTTCAGCTTCGTGACAGAATGCTGTTGCCTGATGTGGGGTGGGAGCGGGTATGGGAGGGGCGTTGGGAATGAGCTGTCCATATTGTGTGATGGGTGACATTTCCTAGGTGGAGAGACTGGGTGTATCAACTGCTGGCGACGGGATGTACACCAGGGGCTTAATCTTTATATGTATGCTAAATTGTCAACATGATGTGTAACTTTTACTGAGTCTTCTATGTATCTATGTATTACCAATCCTGACTAATGTGCTGTTTTCTGGAGCTTGTTTTTACAATAAAATATTTTTTTTTAAAGAAATTGACGAAATGAATATGGAGTAACTTACAGTTGACTTATGAGATTGGCTCACTTGTGCTTAACATCTCCTTTTGAAGCACTGCAACATGAGCCTGTTGTCTCCTTCAGGAATCCATAAATTTCCTTTGGGAACCTCGTACAAAGTCACAACTCCCTCATTAAAATGATCCGTCACTAGCACTGTACGCCCCTTTACTAATCTAAAATTCTCCCTGTCTGCTTGTGCGTCGGAAATTGATTGGAAACGGTCAGAAAGCTAAGCACGGCTCCCCTTGCAGGCATGTACAGCCTACTGTACATGAAAGCCGCCACTGAGAAAAAGCCCAATGGCCTGGTTCAGAAGGTGCCTTTTTATTACATAATTGGGAAATACCTTATAAATATCATGTGTTCCAACCTATAAATCTTGGAGGACTGTAAAACGCATATTAAATCCATGTTAAAACCAATAAAATGTAATTATGTAAACCTTACGCATTGCTTTCAGTAAGAAAGGCGCTGAGAGTTTGCTCGTCTTAGAATCCACGGTGACCTCTTCTAGCTGGGCCAGCTGAAGCCTTAGGCTAAGGCGGCTGTATGCAGAACACACCTTTCAGCAGATCACATTAAACAAATTGCACTACACAATTAACCGAGCAGAAATTATTAGTACAATCTCGCTTTAAAATAAATCAATCCATAGTACTCTAAACAAAATAATTTAATTATTTAAAAAAATCTCCTTGAGTCGTGCAAGCTCTTTCTTTTTTAATTGTTATTGTAAATAATAATCATAATCGTCATATTCAGAATAATAATAAAAAATAATACGTAGGTGGAGTGGCACTAGTTTCATAGTCAGGAGTTTCTAAGTTTGATCTGTGACGCCCTGATAATGCACAGTGTGACAATAGTCGGTTCATTTTCTCTCCCAATGCTCAAATGACCTCAAATAAAACTGTTTCACACCAAGCAACTTGCCCAGGTGGTCTGAAAAGCATTACAGAGAATATGGCATATTCACATGAATTAAGAAGCTGTTTTTCTCAGCTTCAGGTTTGCTAGTCTCTGATGTGCCTCTTATTGTACATGTTTTGCTCCTTGGCATGAGACAATTCAAAAATGTCAATAACTTTTATGGCCCACATAGACAAAAATGTTTTTCCAAACGATGCAGATTTTTTCAAATAATTGCATTGCGTTGAGAGAAAAACAGTGTGTGTGTGTGTGTGTGTGCATGTGCATATATGTGTGTGGGGGGTGGTGCGTGTGTGTGCTTTGGGGGTAAGTCAACTACAAGAAACACTACTACTGACACCACATCACTAGACAAAACAGGAGCACAAAACATCAATGAATTCCATAACAAATATTATATTGACAATGAAAACAAGGCTCTTGGGCCAGGTGGACGATATAGAAGACCAGTGAAAGATTGGGTTTTATTTTGCTCAAAATTAAATAAGAAACCTTCATACTCAGTAGATGGGGCAGGGGTAAACATACCAGTTAAAATATTGTGGTATGTGGCAGCTATCCCACACCTTTTTTGTGATTTTTATGCTGCCTATAAATAGGAAGGTGAGACCGCTACTGTCATCTCAGGGCCAAAAGACTGATCCACCCATGTTTCTGTCACAAAAGCTAGGTCTTGTGGGTGTGTGTCCACATATTCCGCAAATTCAAAATGGTGGTTAACCAAAGACCTAGCGTTAAGTAGTGCACATTTAGCCTTTGAAACGGGGGTCAAGGAGGTATTTGCAGAATCCCGAGTCAAGAAAGAGGATAAAGACACCTCATTGTGAGTGGTGGAATGAATACATTTGGAATTACAAACTTGACAAATATCCCATATCTCATCTGAGATGAAGAGGTTAAGTTTAGGCCTGATGGTCTAATAGTCAACAAGGAATCTCCTGAATAGCTCAGCTGCACTGTGTTGCCGGAATTCCACCATCCAGGAAGACAGGCCCTGGTCCCGGGCTAGCGCAGATGGGCTTCCTTAGGCTTTATCCAGTCAAAAATAGCCCCTCATAGAGAGGGGCGTGCCAAAGGGTGTGTCAGAGTCAGCACTACTTAGTTATGACACAAAACAGGTAAGAAGAAATTAAAACGTAACTGGGGTCTAGCGAGGTCACAGACTCCCCTGCATTTTGTGAAATACTGGTAACATTAGAATAAGGCAACTTAACTGTAAAAGAAATGAGAAAGCATAAATCCATTAAAACCGGGAAAGCCCTCTACTGAAATGGTGCCCTCAGAGGCTGGAGACACTTAAATCCAAAAACGGCGCTGAAGCGCCTACAAAGAAATCAGTGTGAGGCAGAAACTAACCTTGTTACAAGCTCAGAATGAATTCTATTGCATGGATAACATGAATCCAAGACTAGGTACATTAATTGGACATCGATGGCATCTCCCCAACTCTAACCTCTCAAATAAAATTACTGGCTGCATTGATGAACCTCCATGCATCAACATCATCCTACACTGAGCATGCAGTATAATCATTGAAATCCTCTTTATACTAACTAAAACATCTAAAATCTCTTCCCCAATCAATGACTGTCAGCTAAGAGTTCAAACACGCCCCATATCACGCAGTGATCACAGGAATGCCACTCTTAAGGGTATCCCATCATCATCCCTAACACACCTCAAAGCTTACTCTAGAAGTAAGGAGAACTTAAGGTGACTTGCATTACTTGTAAAGCTCTCTGTCACTAACATTCCTTTACCTTCTATCATCCTTAAAAATCTCAGGAGGTGTTTAAAATTAAGAGCAAAAACATACTTAGACGAGAAACAAAAAAATCTAAAACTCAATTTGCAGCAACTTAGTCGTTTTCAGATTTGGCCCCGCATTCTGGCCTTCAGTACCTCATAAAGGTAGATGTCTGGTAGCATTTTAATTTCTGATCAAATGAATTAACTCATTTATTCAAAATTTAATTTGACCTGTAATCAACGCGCTAAGTAGTTCCCTCTGTACCTTTCGTCTCCTTTAATCATTTTTCCTCTTGTAATCCTCTTTTTTTGCATGCCCTTCTTCCTCATACATGGAAAGTTTATTTCTCATGCCCTAAGATAGCAGCATCTCTTTTCAAACATTTGCTGCTCCCTCCTCGCTTCCACCTTTTTTCTTCTTTATTTTGCATTTAAACCCTCCTAACACTGATTTTAATTCAAATGATTTAGGTCTATTGCTATCCTCCCTTGAACTCTGTGCTGCTTTTTATTTCATTATTTGAATCAATGTACATGGAATGATTGGTATCAATTGTTGTACGTGGAGCACGCTGATCCCGGTTTAAAGGCAGAGTCACAGTATGTATAAATGCAAGATAAATAAGTAAATAAAATAAAGTCAGCCAGGTCTCCTAGTAGGAAATGTCTTTCCATTGTCTGGTTTAAAATCAGTCAGCAGAGTTGCAGACACATACCTACTTCTTACAAATGGGTGCATTGCCACACAGAAGCGTAGGGCAGGGTAAGGAGTGGTGACATGCTGCGGCTTCCTGGTCTCAGTCCTCACTCGGTACCACAATGTTTTCAAAAAGTTAAATTTTTCTGGCCATGATCAGGGCCAGCTGTGGCAGTGGGCAGAGCCCACCCTGGCAGTGACCAGTAGCTATAAAGGCAGCCCCGTCACCAGCAGCCTCCTTTAACAGAATGTAGCCCCTGCACTTACGTTTATTTTACAATCGGAAAAACATAAAAATGTAAATCTGTATACATGCTTCTTTGCAAGGATGTAGAAGTACAAGTTTTGGGAATTCACATATACTCCCAGTAGTATACCTGGAAAGACATGCCAGCCACTCCTGGGAATGTTTAGTGGCGTTTTTCCTAGTTGCTATTTCCTCAATGCAGAATTGTATAGGCAGTACAGATCAGTATTGGGGAAAGGCAGCCCAAAGTTCAAATACACATTTTTCTATTTTTTATTCTCTAGGGAGAAAACATTTGTTGCCAGTGAGAACGCCCTTCCACTACAACCCCAAGCAATTTGTGTGTCCCAATTCCTCTTCCCATCTTAAAGGGGATTTAATCCTGCTCCTTGATGGAGCAACTCTCCAACTATTTCCAAAGTAGGAAATGATCAGAGAGGAGTTTGTGAATGACCACAAAGTCAAGCCTTTGTGAGCATTCACAAACTCTAAAGGCAAACCAGACCGAGGCCCACCTACTCCCCACCCTTTGAAAGAGTTTTACTAGTAAGCAGTTGTATGTAGTTATGGTGTTCAACTTCGCAGCAGTAAAAGCATTTATACCTGCTGTAAAACCTTATGTGGGTCATTAACTGTGGTAATTGTCGATATTTTTAACCAAGAATTTACCTTAATGAACAAAAATAGTTTACTGAATCGAGGCCCAAGTGTTAACCCAGGATGTGTTACAGGACTCTAAATGAGACTGATTCTGTTTACAAATGTTTTTGAATTTAACCTGATAAGGCAATTTTAGAACGTCGGTACTTATCTGTAACATGGTTAAAAAGCTCTTACATCAAGCCACAAGAGATGTTGCATGGGCTGAGTACAATGTCAAATAGCTCAGTTAGCAATTTAGGGATGCATGAAGTTGCAAAACGTTATGCATTCCAAGAAATCGAATGAAAATAAGTAATTTTGCAAAAATTCATCTTAGATATGATCAGAATGAAACCTATTTCACAATTTTGTGACATTTATTTTCACAGTGCAAAGAAAAGTGGGCGAAGGTGAACCTAAACCCAACCAATTTGCAAACTGTATCTATTTAAAAAATCCCCAAATACACAAATATTGTGATTTATTATGGGATGGGTAGTAACAGGGTCTGTTGAGCTTCAATGAAAACAGTTTCCTTAAAATTGACAAGCCAAAGGTTCCCTGCTTTTACTTGCTTCCCAAAGTCCCAAAGGACCTAACTAACTTTCCTCTAAAGGCACACTTTTAGAGAACACTGCTATCTCCTTGAACCACTTTACGCTTCCTTTTGTACTAAATCTACTATCCTACTGTAGGTATAGCACAGATTTTCTTCAAGGCTGATACACGTTGGTGATTATAGATGAAAACTAATTGTATACCTGCAGTCAACATTAACAGGGATTAGAGAATGCAAACATTTTGTTCAGGAGCAGACTTATTAGCAATTATGACCATAAGGTAATGTTACTATATATGATAAAAAATTCCTCATGTAACTGCATTTTTGTATTTGAAGAATCCTACTTAAGACAATTCTCACTTACTACTATGGGCGCCTGGTTCGCACCCATTTACACAAAACTGTTCATGGGCAGTTGGGAGGAGCTGGTGGTGTGGACTACTAAAAATGAAAGCATGACAAATTGCATTCACCTGTGGATCCACTGTATAGATGACTTAATCATTGTCTAGTATGAGGATTCGCTGGAAGCAGAAACTTTGATTAACCTGATCAAAATAATGAATTGCATCTGAAATTTACTCGCAAATTACATAAAAGTGAGATTGAGTATTTGGATAACAGGATAGAGCTAGAGGAACATAAACTGATGACCAGTCTACTCAGAAAGAATACTGTTGTTAACAGTATCCTTCATGCTTGTAGCCATCATCCAACTAAGTTTAAATAGAAGACCCCTGTTAGGGAATTCTTTGGGCCAGAAGGAACCATAGCAATAAGGCTTCCTATCAGCAGGAGAAGAGAAACATACAGACCAGATTCCTATAGAAGGAATACCCATGTCATCTGGTGACACAGGCATCTGTATAAACAGACACTAAACTTAGGAAGGAACTGTTTTATGGTACTTCTGTTAAAAGTACTAAGACATCTAATCAAATCAAGTTTATTACCACTTTTATCCTGTAGTCCCATGATATCCAGAATTGTCGCCATTGGAATTTTTTGAAAAGGGTCCAGGTAATTGGTATGATTTTCCCCCCAAATTACTCTATTACATACCATGATCTCAAATCCTTGAGTGACATTCTGGTACACAGCCATTTAATAGAATCAATGGGACTTTGTTGGATCAAACCTCTTTATGACTTTCTTTACATGTGAAAACTGTAAATCCTGCAAGAATAATCCCAACTTTAAGGTTTATAGTTTGCCCAATGGGTCAAAAAGAACCACAAGCATCGTTGGGTGGACTTCAGGGGAATTGACCTGACCCCACCGACTCCACTGCCCGCATTGTTGGACCCAGGGGTTTCGCCTCATGTATAGAGCAGTTTTTGCATGCACAGCCATCGAGTTGATGAAAAGAATGGTCTCCGGGACAGTATCCAGGGACATGGTCATATCTTAAAGAAGTAGTTCTTTGCCACCGTTATCGCAGCTGGTTCTCTTTTATTTCTTTTTCTTCTGTTTATGTTATCAAAGTACAAATGCACAATTCTCTACATGTATGCCAATAATATATCTTATCTTACATGTATTACATTGCTCCTGGAGCATGATGTTGGCAAAGCAAATCCAATAAAATATGTTTATATATATATTTTTTTAGAAAGAACCACAAGGAAACATGTCACACTTTCTTCTAGTTTTTTTCCTCCTCTTCCATGTGTCAGGGCCCATAGGTCATTGTTGGTGAGGACCCAGATATTGATTACATTGCCTGCTTAGGCATCACTTTCTTGTCCTTTCTCCCTATATAAAAAAATTCTTATATGATTGTCCAGTTACTGTTTGGGAAGGAGCTCATTTAGTTAACAGCCTAAGCTTGGACCTAACATGTTATTGGCTTCCTTGCTGATCATTTGAGATGGTCATCATCCTGCTACATTTTGTTGTTGAAATGTGCAATGATAAAGTCTGGATGATTCATGTACAGTACAAGATTCTTCTGGGCATTTCACTTATTATTTTTTTAGTTTACAAAATGTCCTGCACTGTACTTTTCCTACACTGTTTTGCTTTGGATTTAGCATGGATGGTGATAATTCTCTTTCTGCATTTGTTTTTACCGTCACTGTAAATTGAGCTGGAAAGAAGAAAATTCCCTGTGCAGCTTGTAATAAGAAAATAACTCCCTGATTTGATTCTAGGGC
Source organism: Lissotriton vulgaris (assembly GCF_964263255.1). NCBI lineage: Eukaryota > Metazoa > Chordata > Amphibia > Caudata > Salamandridae > Lissotriton > Lissotriton vulgaris. The sequence goes on along the minus strand of NC_141691.1, from coordinate 840,079,247 downwards.
ATATTATGCATATACATGAAATACATTTGAGAAAAATCACAGAAATCCCATAAAGCATTTCTTCTATGTTTATGGAAATTTGTGATTGCCTTGAATATGTCGAAATTATGTACATCATCAGCAGAAGTATGCAATTTGTTTTTCAATGTAAGCCACAGTTGGAGGTCAAATTATAAATTCATTGGTCATCCTCCGTGTTACTATGACTAAGTCTGTTAATCATTTTAATCACAATTTGTGTTCATATTTCCACTGTGAGTGGGCACTTTGTGATTGTCTGGGAGACAGCATTTGTCAAAATGGATTGACTACCATTAAACAGACTACATTAACTTCTGAGTGCCTGGTTTTCCTTGTACAAGGGGCTTATGCACACACCCACATACACACATAAAAACACGCATGCCCATACCCACACATGAACACACACACATCACTGACAAAAACAAAAGTTAAAGGTATGGTATAGTCAGGTGTAATGATAGTCATAATGAGACCTCTAAAACCTGAAAAAAACTGAAATTGACTAGCTATTGTTCAGCTGGCTAATTAGAACTTGCCCCATGCACTGCTTACGACCCCATATATATCACATAGCTTATGACATGTTCGATGGGAATCACTGATGACATCAGTGATGACATCATCCAGTGACTGTGACAGTTTGCTATACTATTAAATGCATTTAGTAAGCTACATCTAGAGAACATTTTCTAATCCTTTTCTAGTGCTAACAAGTACTTTTTGAACATGCTTGCTCACCTAATGGATTTGGGTGCCCAGAAGGAGTGGGCTGTCTGTGAAGAAATTTGCACCGAGGAGAAGGGGCTTTACCACCTAATGGGCCCCAGGTGTCTTGAGGGAGATGGTTCTCCGTTAAGACTGCTTTGCGAGGTAACGGATGTGTGTAGTAGAGTTATGGCCACCCAATAAGTCTTGGGTGTCTGGTGGGAGTGAACTCACCGTTAAGACTGCAGTACACTTACGGACTGTCTGGTAGACAGAGATTAGGGATATTGACGACACTGACTGGCAGAACGCGACTCCGTCGCCTAGAGAGGTGGCAGTCTCCTCTAGACTGCGGTTTGTACAGCTAAAAATACTACACAGGACCTATTACACACGGGTGACATTGCATAAGATAGGAAGAACCACTGACCCACATTGTCTGCGCCAATGTGATGAAATAGGTAAATGTTATCACACTCTGTGAGAATGCCCACTAATTACAACTGACTGGACGGCAGTGATGGATACTATGACAGAGGTCAGCGAGAAACTAGTACTGCTTGATCTTAAGTGTTGCCTTTTGAACATATGAGAGCCGACAGATCTTTTTTTTTCTAAACAATTTTTATTTATCAACAAATTGATACCGGTGCAAAGCAATGGAAAAGCAATAGTCGGGCCCATAATACTGGACTCCACATACATTACAATAAAATGACAATGATGTTATGTTATGTTACAATACATTTGTATCACACACGGATACTCAAGAGTGTCCAGGCGCGGCTGGTGAACATAACAGCAGAGAGTCAGAAAATAGATGGCTTGATTAAAAAGAAAAGTCTTCAACTGTTTCTTGAATAGCATAGTAGCCTGAATATTATACAGCTCCAGGGGGAGGGAGTTCCAGGCCTCCGCTGCTTTGACAGAGAGAGAGCTGCCCCCCAAACGGACCCTGCGGAAGCGGGGTACAACTGCCAGGCACTAAGTTGCAGAACGAAGACTTCTGCGAAGGACGTAAAAGCCAAAGCGCCTCCAGAGGTAGGCCGGGCCTAATCCATGCAAGGCAAGCCTTAAACTGGACTCTGTGGGCCACAGGGAGCCAGTGACGGTCCCGTAGGTGCTGTTTCATACTCGATCTTCCAGGGATTTGCAGCAGAACCCTAGCAGCCGTGTTCTGTATTGTTTGTAATTTTTTTATCTGATACCCTGGGAGGCCAATGTACAAGCCGTTGGCATAATCAATGCGGGACAGGATGAGAGCTCGAGTCACCATTTCCCTAGCCGGCCTAGGCAGCAAATGGAAAAACTTTCTAAGTGATTTTAGTATGCCAAAGCACAACCCTGCGAGCCTCTTTGTCTGGGTGGCGAACATAAGGTCCTCCCCAAACCAGACTCCCAAGTTTTTTGCAGGGTTGCCAATTGAATTAGGCTGAGGGTACACGATCACAAGTTTTGTCACTTCACTGGCTTAGGGTGTTGTCAAACCATCCAGGTGACGAATCATTAAGCTTGGAGATCTATATACATCAATAAGATACAAAACAAATGAGGTCACACAGGTGTACCAACATTAGGGATACAGGTGTGGGGGCCCATCACTGTCAGTTAGTTTAGCTAAAAAAGAGTGTCTTTCACGCTGTAGTTCTATGGAAGGAGAGATGCAGATATCCCCTCTGTATTTGTGCCATTTCCCCCATTTGTGGTCCCATTTCTTGGGGCACCCTCTACTTTTGAACACAGCCTTCTCAGCAATCATTGCCCTATCCATGTCTCTAGCCCAATCAGGCAGGTTTGGGATCGTATCCACCCCCATTTTTGTGCGATATTTCATTTTGCAATGTCCCAACGCATCGATGCCCACGTTTGCTCTGCCTGGGAGAGGTCAGTAGCATCCCATATATTGAGGAGACAGAGCTGGGGTGATAACTTTAAGGATTTGCAGCAAGAACTTTCCATTTGTTTTGTGACTTTATCCCAGTAATGTTTTGTTTGGCACCTTCTTTCATAAGATATGAAAGAAGGTGCCAGTCTGATTGCAATATCGTAAATGAAGGGGGTCAGGACATCTACCCAGTCTGAAGAGGAGTTTAGCGCCAAAGTAAACCCGGGGGAGGATTTTCAGTTGGACGAGACGTACTCTCATGGGGATGGCCACCTCTTTAGGGGAGGCTAGCGTGTCTCGCCAGTCTTCATCGTCAATGCTCCCCAGGACTGATTCCCAGCCCTCACACAGTCATTGCAGTGTCAGGACGATTATTTACCATCTTTTTATAAGATGCAGGTAGGGGGAGCTCCGTGGGCATGGCCGCCGAGATGGCGTGGCTAATCTGGAGATATCTGAAGGTTTCAGTGTGTGCCAACTGGTACTTAGCCTGAAGTTCAGCAAATGTGGCTAGTTTCCCCTTCACCCACTTTTCCCCAAACGTGGAGATGCCTATTGTGTCCCATCTATCAAAGCCAGAGCATTTACTAAGCTGACTCAACATTTCGGGCTCCCAGAGTGGCGTAGCCTTTGTCAATCGGTTGTGCCAGCCCCATTTCTTCGTGACTCCATACCAGACCTCCCCAGTGCGGGCTGTAGGGCCCATCAATTTAAGTTTCCGGGGGTTGGTGTAAAGTGCCCTATTATAGCCTCCCCGCCCCAGGAGCCAGCGATCCTTACGGAAATTTAGATCATCATGCTCCCTAAACACCCACCTATTTATTGAGGTGAGTTGTGAAGCCTGTAATAGAGTTGTCTATCTGGTAGTGCAATTCCACCATCATACCATCCCATAGTGAGTTTATTCATGGCTGTACGCGGTGCCCGGTTTTCCCATAGTAGTCCCCGCTCAACGCTATCAATTGTAGAGAAATAGGCATCAGGGATAGCATTAGGGGTGTTCAGTAGTGCATACCGGAAGTGCGAGAGCATCTTAAAGAGTGCTGCACATCCCAGGAGGGTAAGTGGGAGAGATTGTCAGTGTAGGATATCTAATTGCAGATGTGTAAGGGGCCCCAGTAGATTATGTTCATAGAATTGGTTAGTATCCGGTGTTACGAAGGTCCCCAGGTATCTAAAACCTTGAGAAGCCACCGGTATGTTGTAGCCCCAAGGACTGGAGTGGGGGTCACCCCATAGCACATACATCTGGGATTTAGACCAATTTATCGTGTATCCTGAGAGGGCGCCAAATATGTGGAATAGGGAGTTGATAGATCTTAACCACGTTGATCGTCAGTGGGCAATGACGGGAATGATGATTGCTAAGCGGAATCTAGCACAGAAATGGGGAGCGGCACAAGCTCCAGCTCTGATCAAGTGGCGTAGGAATATGGACATGGTCATGGTGGCTGGGAAAGCTGCATACATCCTCAGAGGGTGCCCAAAGAAATGGGGAAAAGTGTGGGGCAAATGGAATGCCTATAGAGGGAATATATGTACACCTCCTGTACTGGATCGTGACTCGGATGATGAGGTGTAACACTACTGATGATAGTGAAATTGTTATATCTCTGTGTGTAATGTTCTCTGATGGATTGTGTACTGCCATATCGTTTTTAAGAAATATACCTGCAGATTTTCTTTGCTATATAATACAAAACGTTATAATAAACAAGCATTGGAAATGCAATAGGTCTCGCAGTAGTAAAGTTTGAGCTATAGGTGTTATTTATTTTTTTGTTTTTTATTTATGTGTTGTTTTTTCTAAATAGCTAAATTAATAGCTTTCTTCTTTACAAAGCCAATAGTTATAATTTTTGTAAATGTGACACCTCTAGCATTTGTAAAGCAACATGTTTTGTATTAACGGGACTTATATGTGACTTATATGTATTGATATAAAAAAAATCAATGGCTTTAAAAAACAATTAATAATTAATACGTAAATAAAGATTTTATTTTATATTGCCAATAGCTTAAAGTTTATTAAATATATTTAGTGAAGATGCTGTGGTTGCGCTGAGTGAGGGTGAGTGAGGGTGAGGGTGAGTGAGGGTGAGGGTGAGTGAGGGTGAGGGTGAGTGAGGGGTTGAGGGTGAGTGAGGGTGAGTGAGGGTGAGGGTGAGTGAGGGTGAGGGTGAGTGAGGGTGAGTGAGGGTGAGTGAGGGGTTGAGGGTGAGTGAGGGTGAGTGAGGGTGAGGGTGAGTGAGGGTGAGGGTGAGTGAGGGTGAGGGGTTGAGGGTGAGTGAGGGTGAGGGTGAGTGAGGGTGAGGGGTTGAGGGTGAGTGAGGGTGAGGGTGAGTGAGGGTGAGGGGTTGAGGGTGAGTGAGGGTGAGGGTGAGGGGTTGAGGGTGGGTGAGGGTGAGTGAGGGTGAGGGTGAGGGGTTGAGGGTGAGTGAGGATGAGTGAGAGTGAGGGGTTGAGGGTGAGGGGTTGAGGGTGAGTGAGGGTGAGGGTGAGGGGTTGAGGGTGAGTGAGGGTGAGGGGTTGAGGGTGAGTGAGGGTGAGTGAGGGTGAGTGAGGGTGAGGGTGAGGGGTTGAGGGTGAGTGAGGGTGAGTGAGGGTGAGGGTGAGTGAGGGTGAGGGTGAGTGAGGGTGAGTGAGGGTGAGGGTGAGTGAGGGGTTGAGGGTGAGTGAGGGTGAGTGAGGGTGAGGGGTTGAGGGTGAGTGAGGGTGAGGGGTTGAGGGTGGGTGAGGGTGAGTGAGGGTGAGGGGTTGAGGGTGAGGGGTTGAGGGTGAGTGAGGGTGAGTGAGGGTGAGGGGTTGAGGGTGAGTGAGGGTGAGGGGTTGAGGGTGAGTGAGGCTGAAACAAATATATGGTTTCAAAAAATCCAAAACGTTCAAGATAATAATGCCATATCTCTAAACTATTTCCTAGAATACACAATTTGAATTGGAGATTACAATAAACATTAACCCTAAACCAAATGGATAACCAAATAAGCACGATCAAAATTCACAGCTCAAAGGTTCGGAACAGACCACATCAAACTCAATTGTGAAAAAAAGTCAAATATATTATTGCGTTATGTTAGTCTTTTACAGCCGAATACAAAGAACCTTCGTTTGTAGGTTCATCCCAAAAATTACAGTTAGTAAAGGTATTTTAAAGGTGGAAGGAGTTTCTCTTGCAATATGAGAACAATTAAGTAGACTCCTCTCACATGCAAATAACTTGTAGTCCGATTTCTCCTTCACCTTTAAAGGTTTCTGATATTTCAGACAATATATTGACGTACCATTTAATTATGCACAGCCAGCCTTTGATTTGAGAAATCATGAATTACGTATAAGCTGCTTACGTTATTTAACCAGCAGTAAACTGTATAAGCAGGAAAAACGTACTAGTTTTTTGTTTCAACAAGCTAGAAATGGTGAGGTGAGGCTGCCGGACTGACGGCCAAGTAGAATTTGCTGAAAAGGTTTGCCAGGTGTTGCGGTATTACTGAGATTGGGAAGATGAAAGTCGTTCCGGGCCTTCCTGCATTCAAAGCTTTAACCCATATGTCACTGCTGATGTCACAGGGAGCCGAGACAGACACTCAACACAAAGAAGTCGAACAAAAACAGTCATACACACAGATTATAAATACACATATACCTGCACAAGTGCGTGCCAAAACAGACTCAAATAGAGGAATGCACAAAAACAGGTACACAAACACACAATGGCTGCAGCCACAAACATATAAAGCATACACATAGACCCAGCCACACAAACACATGCAAACCTTCAAACACAAACCTGCACCTATGCACACAATGCGACAGTCACAAACATACAAACAGAACATCTGCCTAAGAGCCTTCGACTTGTGGACTCTCTTCTGCTTTCAGCTCATGGACAAATGTCCATTTCCCATCTGCGGTGCCAGCGGCAGGCACTGGTCAAGGTGAGTGTCTTTGTCTTTAACTTGTCTGCGAAGAAAAAAAAAACGCCTGGTGCCACCCGAGTGACTGCAATCACAACGCAAGAGAGATTGAGAGACACCCCCGCCAGTGGGCAGTGAGAGAAGGAAATGAATTGTTGGATGCGAGTAGATGTGGGAATGATAGGCAAAGTGAAATAGATCATTTCAGAAGTAACACAGCTGCCAAAATAAGAGCATTCCTGACAGGTTAATGTGTTCAAAACCTGCAACAATTCAAGAATTCCTCAATGAAAGGACGGATATGGGTGTAGAGGAAGAATTGCAGCATTTTTCAAACAGAAAAGCAACTTAACATCTGCTCCTGCCAAGAAGGAAGCAAGCACACTCCTAGAAGTGGGTGCAAGATGTTTCAAGTTAGGATGCGCGTGCAGTCTGACGTCTGATGTAGCACGACAGGCGGAAGCTAATCACACTTCAAACCACAGCAATAAAAACAATAGAACTCACGATTTACACATTCTGACTTTAGTCTTTGCTTCTCTTTGAAAGGTTCTGCAGTGTAAGCCGAGCCACTGTGAACCACAACAAAGCACTGGCAACGCAATTAGCGCTGGCATTTTTCTTATAAATGATTGTGCGCTTTTTAAGTGTTCTGTGTGTTTGCAATCATACCTCTTGCACACACGTACAAAATACTCTCAAACACATGCATGCACAGTGCTATTGCACACAAAAATAAGAGTGCGACTGGGCCGTGCAGTGTGGGGGGCATAATGACCAGCGGAGGCCGGATCCGGCTATTGATCAAGAACGAGGCTTCCACGGGAGTGGTACTCTCATCACACATTGAACTGTGCGATCAATGTCCCATTCCGATATAAATAAATAAAAGAAAGAAAGAGAGGCGGAGGGAGGTTGGGTGTGAAACTGGCACCCACATTTCAGAATTAAAGCTACTTAGAGGTACACAAAGAATAACAAACGACGTGAGAACGCTGAAAAAGAGACAAATCAAGAAACAAAATGTAGTAAAAAAAAAAAAGACAAGACACACAAAACAAAGGCTGTGAGAAGAAACCCGGAGGAGGGCATTGCTGTGGGGAGGGGGGAGGAGAAATGCGACGCGACAGGGCAGGCAGGGGAGGTGGCGGAGCGGGGGTGTGGGAGGAGTGCGGGAACAGACGGCGAGGGGAGGAGAGTAGGAGGAGGAGAGTAGGGGAGGCACGGCCTAGCGGCCGTGCAATCAAGAAGTGAGGGGGCGGGAGAGTAGGCAAGGCAGGCGGCTGGGGGGAGGGGGGAGGAGAAATGCGACGCGACATGGCAGGCAGGGGAGGGGGCGGAGCGGGGGTGTGGGAGGAGTGCGGGAACAGACGGCGAGGGGAGGAGAGTAGGAGGAGGAGAGTAGGGGAGCAACGGCCTAGCGGCCGTGCAATCAAGAAGTGAGGGGGCGGGAGAGTAGGCAAGGCAGGCGGCTGGGGGCATGTGCACGCGCTTTTAAGCTCAATGCGCATGCGCATTGAGCTTAAAAGTCACGGGCACTGCAAGGAATCGCCACGATTCCTTGCAAGTTGGATAAAGAGTGGATAAGCCCCCATAGTCTCGCTTGCTCGATGCGCATGCGCATCGACAGGCGAGACCTAAAAAAAAGACTGCAGTACAGGACCAAGGGTCTACATAGTAGAGACTTGGCCAGCTAATGGGGTTAGGGTGTTTGGAGGAGTGGGCTCTCTGTGACGATTTCTGTGCAAGATGAAAAGTGTGCAAATTAGGGGTTTGGACACCTAATGGGGCTCGTGTGTCTGGAGAAGGCTGGCTCTCCAGGAAGACTTCTGTACAAGGAAAAGGGTTTGTATAGTAAGAGCTTGGATATCTAATGGGGCTTGAGTGTTTGGAGGAAGTAGGGTCTCCTTCAAGAATTCTTTATAAGGCGAGGGTGTGCATAGTAGGGGTGTGGCAAACAATGGGCTTGGGTGTCAGGAGGGAGAAGGTTGTTCGTTTGCTTGCTGTACATGGCAGAGGGTCTACATAGTAGGGACTTACCCACCTAATGGGACTTGTATTTTTTTCACAGGTCCTGATGAACTCCCACACAAGTGAGGCAGGCCCCTGTGTACTCTTGTGGGAGTCCTGTGGGACCACAGCAGGAAAGGCAGATTTTGTTTTGCCCCCTGGAGAGAGTGGTCTCTCTAGGATCCCCATAACTGCAAGGGGTTTAGGGTATGCCTACCATACCACCTTGCATTTTTTTTAAGAGTCAGGACATGGGGACCAAGCCCATTTGTCCTTTAATGGCAGCAACAACATCAAATGGTTTTAAAGGTATTAGCAAAACAAAAAACGCTCTTCCTATGGAAAGTCTTACCTAACTGTAACTGCACATTGGTGACCACAACTACGTAATAATTGTATAAATATATATATTGTCGGTCGCCACTGGGTAGTTATAGTTAGGACTAGGTTTCCATGGGAAAGTGTTGGTTTTTTTTGCTAATGACTTTGGCGCCTTTTGACAAGTCTTCATGAAACTTTCCAAAACAAGCTTCATCCACCTCTGCTTCTATTTGGCAACTTTCAGGATGATCTATTCAACGGGGGAAAGAAAAAGGGGTGTGCAGTGCAGTGTCATTGAGTGGAGTGGCGTGGAGTGAATTGAGGTAGTGGGATGGATTGTATTGGAGTAGAGTGGGGTGGGGCAGATTGGTGTAGAGTGGGGTTGGTTGGTTTGGAGTGGCTTCGATTGGAGTGGAGTGGGCTGGATTGGGGTGAGGTGGATTGGGTATGTTGAATTGGGTTGGAGTGGGGTGAACTGACTTGGGGTGAATTTCAGTGCGGTGGATTAGATTGGATTGGGGTGGGTGAATTGCATTGGAGCAAGTGGAATGTATTGGATTGATTGGACTAGGGTGAGGTGGATTGGAGTGGGGTGGATTGGATTTGAGTGGATTGGATTGTGGTGTATTAAATTGGAGAGGGGTGGGTTGAGCTGGCGTGGGGTAGGTTGGATTGGAGTGGGGCAGACTGGATTGGAGAGGGGTAAATTGTAGTGGAGTGGATTAGATTGAAGTATGGTGGACTGGAGTGGGGTGGATTGCAGTGAGGTGAATTGGAGTGGGTGGGATGGATTGATGGAGTGGGGTGGATTGAACTGGGATAGGTTGGATTGGGGGGTGGGGTGGAATGGATTGGAGTGGTGTGGTGTGGTGTGGTGTGGTGTGGATTGGAGTGGGGTGGATTGGAGTGGGGTTAATTAGAGTGGGGTGGATTGGACTGGGGTGGATTGGATGGGAGTGGGGTGAGTGTGGTGGATTGGATTGGACTGGAGTGGGGTGAATCAGACTGAAGTGGTGGAGAGGGGTGGACTGGATTGAGTCAGGTGGATTTGATGGGGTGGATTGGATTGGAGTGGAGTGGATTGGAATGGAGTGGGGTGGGTTGGAGTGAGGTGAATTGGATTGGTGTGGGAGGATTGGATTGGGGTGAGGTGAGGTGGACTGGACTGTGGTGGATTGGGGCAGATTGGAGTGGGGCACATTGAATTGGGGTGGATTGAAGTGACATGGATTGGGATGGGGTGGATTGGATTTGGGTAAATGGATTGGATTGGAGTGAGGTGAATTGAATTAATCTGGGGTGGATTGAATTGGTCTGGGTTAGATTGGAGTGGGGTGGATTGGATTGGAGTGGGTGACTGAACTGGGGTGGATTGGTGTGGGATGAGGTGGGGTGAATTGGAGTGGGGTGGATTGGACTAGAGTGGGGCAGATTGGATTGGAGTGGGGTGGATTGGAGTGGGATGGATTGGAGTGGGGTGGAATGGATTGGAGTAGAGTGGGATGGACTGGAGTGGGGTGGATTGGATTGGAGAGATGTGGCTTGGGATCTACTGCACAAATATCTGTTACCACAAAAACCACCACTGGGTTTGGGCTCTCCACAGTACGGCCAAGCCACTGACCAATATAGAACAAAAGAAATGCCACTACTGCTGACTTTACTCTTAACCTTATTTTTGCATACATGTGAATTCAAAACATCATGTAGAACCACCACTTGTTGGATAGAATTAATCACTTTTTTATTTTGTTACTTTATATTCATTGTTTGGTTAATTTTCACCAAATTTTATGTTGTATACATCTATACAGAAAAACACAAGAATAACAAACAATGTTTACATTTTCTTAAAAATACGCCATCTATATCTTCATATTCATACTCACAATCGTTTCATACAACAAACACTCACTCTCATACACACATACAGCTTCTGAAAATATGCACATTTAAATCTTCATTTACAATATTCCCAAGACGCCATAGACATTTCATATATCAAAAACTCTTTTAGAATTTGGAGCACTCAATGTGAAGAAGTTTGTGTGATCTTATGGCTCAACATATATGGTCTATGCGTTTCGAACTCATACTAAGTTTGGAGTTCTCATCAGGACCGAAGCTCCAATTGAAGGAGCTTTTTTGCGGAAATTCTCAACGCTGGACAATTATTTTGAGAAGTCCAGTAGCATGTAGACTTTAGTTATACGCTAGGACCTTGTGTTCGGGCGATGCCCAGAGTATAGAGGTGGAACGTACTGGAACTTGATTACAGCCTGTCTGAACCAGGAAGCATATTCAAACGACTCTTCTCAAGTATGTGTTACAGCATAATTTCGAAAATTACACAAGAAAGAAACAACTTTTTTTTTTATCCTCTAAAACCTCTAAAACACCATTCATTTGCACCCGTAAATGGAGGTACCATGCCCATCTGTGCATATGTTCTGGGAGCAGAGGAAAGGGGGAGGGAGGAGACATCGGCTTCAAACCATTCCGCCCTAGATTACATGAAGCAACGACCACCGACCTCCGCCACCTCGCTATCACTCCATTGCATTCCCCCATGAGCCACAGCCCAGATTGGGAAGCACAAAAGGAGAAAAAACAGGATAGATAGATGAGGCATAGCAGGCATAATAATTGGATATCAAGATTTGTTTGTTGCTCACACCACTCCAAAACGGGAGACCAAAAATGATGGTTCTTAAAAGCCTTCATATCCAGACTGGCCACATATTTAATAGAGGACAACCAATCAGAAAACCTGGGAGGGGAAGTAGATATCCACTGCTTACAGATTTCTCTGCGTTCCAACAGCATAGAATAGAAAAACAACTTTGCTTTGTTCCCTGTACTTCCTTCAGGGGAGTTGACACAACCAAAAAAAACTGACATTACGCTTACCTTGATGTTGATGCCCAGAATCTTAGACAATGCCCTACTCACATCATTCCAGAATGACTGGATCTCAGGACAATCCAAAAACATGTGCACGTCGTCTTCTTTAGGACTACCGCACTTGGGGCATACCACATCTCCCCTTCCTCCAAACTTAGATAACCTCTGGGGCTTCCAATAGGCTCTGTGGATGGAGAAGATGTGAGTTCTTCTTAGGTGCGCAGATTTAACTACTTTAAAAAGAATAGACATTGCTACTTGCCACTTATTCTCCAGCAATGCCTCCGGCAAGCATCTTCCCCATAACTCTGTTGGCAAGGTAAAGGCTCCATCTTCCAAATCGATCATCAGCCAGTAAATCATCGCAAGCTCTTTTTTGATGGTTGTCTCTACCATAAGTCTGTCTTCCAGATCATTTGAACTTCCTATCACCGTAGACGGATCCTGGAACCAGCTTTGCATTTGGATATACTTAAATCTGGATATTTGTTGATTCGACAACTGATAACAGATTTCCCAGCTTAATAATTGGCCATCCAGTGAGATGTGATTCCATTTATTGAGGCCCGCCTCTCTCAATGGTCTAGCTAATACATCTTTTGTCCAACCCGGAGAACCTGGTGAGTCCAAGACAGGAGCCATAGAGCAGTAGTATGGTATCTTTAGAGCCTTTCTGACCCTATACCAAGTCTCTGCCAGGCCTCTCAGAACCTTCAACCTGACTTTCTTAAAATATTTGGGGTCTCCGTATTTAAACATAAAACCCTGACTTCCTCCATACTCCTGTCTTGACATGGCATATAGTAATTGCCCAGTTCCCGAAGATGAAGGAGTGTTGAACAACATTTTTCAATTTTTTAATAAGAATGCCCATGAATAAAATAACAGGTTCGGCAGGGCTAAGCCCCCTTTCTCCACCCTCCGTCTTAATTTCTTCCAGGCTATCCTAGGACCTCTGCTAGCCCAGATAAAACTGCTTATTTGTCCTTGTAATTTGTTAAGAGCTGCGCTTTCAAAAGGAAGGGTGATGGTATCAAACAGGAAGGTTAGCTTTGGAAGAATCATCCTTTTTATCAGGTTGACTCGACCTAAGAGAGTAAGTTGGAGGTGTGCCCAGATTTTTAGGAGCCCAGTAATCTCTTTCTTCACTTTCTCCAAATTTATTTTTGTTAATTTAGAAATATCTTGCGAAATCTGAAGTCCCAAATATCTCATTACTTCCTTTTTAACACATGCCCCAGCGTCTAGATTCCAAGAAATGATTTCAGTCTTACTTCTATTTATATCATATCCCAACACTTTCCCAAAATCCGCTGTTAGTTCATTAATACCACCTAAGGTATTATGCATATTAGTTGTGTAGATGAGGATATCATCTGCATAAAGGCCCAATTTCTTGTTCCAATCCTGGAATCGGAAAGGCCCGATCTCAGAGTCTTACCTAATCCTTCTAGCCAAAGGTGCTATGTACAAATTGAACAGTAGTGGCGACAAAGGACACCCCTGCCTCGTCCCTCTACTAATAAGAACGGGGTCCGTCAGGGAGCCATTAATACGTAGTCTAGCTTTTGGCGACCTGTATATGGCCTCCAATGTTCTACAAAGTTTACGACCAAGATTAACAGATCTTGCCACTGACTGTAGGAAGGCCCAATTAACTCGATCGAAGGCTTTAGTGGCATCTAGGGCTATTACCGCCAAAGGAAGCAGATAAGTAGATGCCAAATCTATCGAGCCTATCAGTGAGTAAGTTAACTCCTTTAGGTTCCTTCCCCGGATAAAACCCTTTTGATCAGTATGGATCAATTCTGTCATAGGTCAATTCAGTCTATCGGCCAATATCTGTGCGAAGATCTTATAATCGCAGTTTAATAAAGATATTGGTCGATATGAGTCACAGTTTGTTGGACTTTTACCTGGGTTCAAAATTAGGGAGATGTTTGCCTCATTCCACGAGGCTGGTATTTCAGATCCGTTCATAAAGAGATCGTTAAAAATTTCTAAAAGAATGGGTTTTAGAGTATTTGCCAAAGCTTTGTAAACCTCAAGGGGGAGACACTCAGGGCCTGGGGCGTTAGCCTTCTTTCCTTGTCTTAACACAAGCTCAACTTCCCCTTACCTGATCTCCTGATTCAAAAGCCAGCTTTTATCAGCTGTAAGAACATTTGTTGTGGCGCGGCCTAGCCATACTTCAATCTCATCATGAGTGGGTTCTAGATATTCTTGATAAACCCTACAGTAATGATTGTAAAAAACTTGCTTGATCTCCTCATCCTCACTAATGAGAAGATCTGTACAGTCGCGTTTGACCTGGTTGATCCTATTCCTCACCTGTTCTTTTTTTTCTTTCCAGGCCAGCAGCTTGCTACAGCCTTCACTGTATTCAAAATGGGCCAGTGTGCTGGCCTCCCACTTTTTTCCTACCCTGTCATGTAGAATTGTCTACAATTTAGATTTTTCTCTTTGCAACTCTTGAAACAATTTCTCCCGGGCTTCTCCCTCCACCCCGGGGTCAATTAGATCTTTCTCCAGGATCCGAACCTGTCCCTCAACTACTGACACCTCCTCATGATATCTGCGTCTTCTTTCAGCCGCTAATGACCCTAGCCTACCTCGTAAAAAAGCTTTGTAAGCATCCCAAATTACTCCCCGAGTGGCTGAACCCTGATTAAAAAGAAAGAACTCTTCTGTGTCTCTAGTCAGAGTAGTAATGACATCATCATCCTGTAGAATTGTCCGATCTAGGGTCCACCTTGACTGGAAGATTTTCTCATATATTTTTAGATGTAAAATGACAGCCGAGTGATCCGACAGATGCACCCCCACATGCTGGACCTTCTGAATCCACTTAGTCAGATCGCTGTCTGTAAGAAAAAGAATCTATCCTGGACTGATGTCAATATTTATGATTATAGAATGTAAATCCTTTTTTTTATTTCCAACCTTCTGCCTCCAGATGTCGCACAAACCAATCTGGATCATTATTTGTTTAATGAGCATAGACATTTTTAGGTTTTAGGTTGACACAAGCTCTGCTACTTGAAGTCCTGTCTAGGGTATGATCTAAAACTGCATTGAAATCGCCGGCCATGATGATTGGGTCAGAAGAGTCCACCAATTCGGCTAATAAATCCCCTAAGGGAGATAATTCGTCCTGGTTGGGGCCGTAATATCCCACTAAACTGAAGGCGTGGCCTAAAACCTTAGCCCTAGCCACTAGCCATCTCCCTGCTTTATCTGAGGTATGGCCCCCAAGCCCTACTTGCGACCCTCTTTTTACTAAAATCACCACTCCTTTTGTTACCTCCGACTGAGATGTACAGGCTACCTGGGAGATCCAATTTTGACATTTGAAGAGATCCAGACCCTCCTTTTCTGATAGGTGGGTCTCCTGTAGAATTATAATCTGGGCAGGGCAGTCTTTTAAATATTGTAGAATTTTATTTCTCCTCCCTCGTACCCTAAGGCCGTTTACATTCCATGAAATAACTTTTATTATCTCCCCTCTCCTCTCATCCATCTTTCTTAATGGCAACCTGGCACAGAAGCAAAAAGAGAGTAAACAACGCTAAATATACTGCAGGGGCTCTAGAGGATCTTTTTTTTCTTTTTTTCCCACTGACCCCACCCAGTGCTCCCCCCACCCCGTGGAAACCCCCCTCCCCCAACTTCTACATGGCTCAACGCCATATGAGTGCCCCTCCTCAGAAACGTGTGTGGTGCGATTGATCATAATATAGTGGATACGTTTAGACCTGAGTGAGTTTGCCTAAAAACTTTTAATTATGTGTAAGATAGTGTGGTTTTTTTCCCCTTCTTTCTTGATTATCCCTTTATTCATTGTTATTTAACACTTTAGAGAGTTTTGCACATTAAATAACTAGATTCATGGGGAAAAGAAAAAAAAAGGTTGTTCTTTTTTCTTTTTATTTTCTTTTCATCTTTTCCTGCACACTGTGGTACCTTTGCATCATTCCAAACTAAAAAGACCTAACAGCCTGTTTGAAGGCTTTTAATGAAGTCGTCTAGCTTATCAACAGAGTAAAAGATATGCATCTTATTGTTCAGCATAACCTTCAAATAAGCAGGGAATCTTAACTGAACAGTGGCACCCAGACGTTTTAAGCTATCAATCCTTTGCCCCATCTCCCACTGCCTATTAGAAGTAGTGACAGAGACGTCGATCTTATCTCATATCTTACACCATCTGCCTCAATTGACTTCATTGGATTGGAGTGAGGTGGATTGGGATGTACTGCACAAATATGTGTTACAGCATAATTTCAAAAACTACACAAGAAAGAAACAACTTTTGAGAATATCTCCCACAAGCAAAAACAAAACAGAACAAAACATGAGTGCAAAGTGAGGAAATAAGAGTTGGCAAAATAAAAGAAAGTGAACTATAGAAAATACAACTTTGCAATGTAGTTTGTCCTGCTAGGTATGTTTTTGCCAGTCACACACCTTTTGTTTGTAGGGCACTAGAAATTATATATATATATATATGAAAAAGAAAGGCTCCATTTTGCCGGGGGCCTCCGACTCTGCAGGGCGGACTCAAGATAACAGGAATGGAGAATCCTGTTCCCATACAAACACAGAAGAGTAGAGTCCACAACATCGACTTATTTCCCAGTTGACTTTATTCGTCATTAGGCATGGCAGCACAGCAAACACTCTTAAAATCCCTACGCATTTCGGCGTTAGCCTTGTTCACGGGTGAGTGCACTATTTTATAGTCCAAGTGGTCATGTGGTACACAGTTCCGACCATATATATATATATATATATATATATATATATATATATATATATATATATATATATATATATATATATATATTTGTAAGAAAAGGTATCTTTACACAGTTTTATTTCATTTGTTGAAATGTGTATATTTATTTTTACCTTTGACTAATAACTGCGGAATATACAACATTGGGATTCATCCTGATATTTAATTGTGCTTAGTTTGTTGCAAAACTACACATGGTAGTATTTCTTCACTTTTTATTAGTCACGTGATAGCTGATGTCACCATGAGTGGGTGTACACGTATCCTTGCAAATATAAAAAAAGCATTTGTTTATTGTAATGTTGCAGTGTGAACAAGGGCGAGTTAGCCTAAAACGGGTAGCTGTTCTCTGTGTGGTTGCAATAAAAACATCTTTGCTGATTCCTGGTGGTCCACCTCCCTCGTTTGCTGGCGTGCGCTGTGGCTCGAAACGCTGAGTGAGTCGAGGAGGAGCTGACGTTTTCATACGATAACGGAAGTGGATTTGCTTCCGTAACGGACCCCTTCTCCCTAAAGACGGTAGCTGCCTTCAAATCGCTGTTTTTGGGATTTCGTGTTGGAAATTGCGGTGGCTACCCCCTGGATTGCTGAAATTTACTGAAGCCGAGGTGCAGAAGCGGTTGGAGCTGCAACGGAGGGTCGTGTCGGAAGACCCGACGCACGAAGCAGTTCCTGCCGAGAACGCGCGGTGAGTGAGAGCAGTACTAATCCTGGTGGGGAAGCTTTGTGAACAGCAATATAGTGTAAGGGGAAAACAGCATTCCTCTCTAACGCAACCAAAGACACACACAGAGGTATTTACAATGTCAGACGAAATTGACAAACTGCGTGAAGAAGCAGCAATTGATTTATTTGATGGATTAACAAATGCCACAACTAATACTAAAACACTATCACAAGATAAGGATAACACCGAGCAAACCAAAAGCTTGTAAAACTTGTTTAGAGACTTGGAAAGATATAAAAACCTGGAATGCACTAAGTTGTGGGAACACAAGTCCCTTAGTAAATACGAAGAAGTGGGCAGAGTTCCGCGCGGTTTGCGCATTCTTCTGGCGCCAAGTTTTGATAAGCCAAATCCGGCTATGCTGCAGGAATGGGGCGAAAGCAATTTGGTGGCGGCCATGAATCTTGTATGTATCCTAATTAAGTATGCGGCAATCGACCGTAGAAAAATATTGGAAGATATTAAATCGATTGAAATGGAACGCCAATCTCGACCCGAATCAGAGGAAATAAAGAAGCTGACTGAAACAATGAACGAACGTTTAAAAAAACACGAGGAAAAAATTAAAATACGAAAGGCTACTAAATTTACACGTGATGCTGATGACTACCAAAATTGAAAGATTTTTACCTTTTCACGCAAATACAACTCAGCCAAAAGGCAGGAATACAGCAAAAAGAGTGCAAATGCCAAGAGAACAGTACCATCTGATGATGGAGCTGGCTCGTGTAAAATCGCATCCACATATGAAACTGAGGTAAATACTGAACAAGTAAGCCTTGACACTGTTTCGGTAACAAGCGATTCCAGTATTGATTCAATGTCTTCTCATTCGGATTTAAACTTATTAGGACTGACCAAATTAAATCTACAACAAGAAATGGACTTCATTGTAGAAGAGAGGTTACAAACCCTACGACCGAGGCAGCGAAAAGAGCAAACAAACAAAGGCAGAACAAACGCAGAAAAGAAAGGAGACGCAAGCGGAAACAACACCCAACAACAGAAAAAGAAAAAACTGTGGGTGAAAAGACGACAGTAGACAACATAATAATAAACCTCTCAAGCATAACTTTGAGTAAAGCTGAGGAACAGCTACTATCTTTAGGGCTTAATTACTGTCCTGTCCAAAGCTTCAACTATGCTATGACTCGGATCGACTTATTTTGTTTTATACGCAAGCTTAAATTGAAAAAACACTTTGCTTTGAAATCCGCCAAAAACTGTACCATTCCCACAGACAACTCTGAGGGAGACACCATGAGTAACATCAATCAATTGGCTGCCTCTGATGCCCATACCTTCCTCGACATAAATGACTTAAACAACCCTATCTATGACCAAGACTGTGACCCTGATATGGCCACACAAGCAAGATTGAGCAAAATTTCTATTTCACAAAAGGGATCAGGGCTAAGCCCATTTAAAAGCAAATCTAAATTTATACCCCTAATGCCAAAGGATGCTATCAATGTTTTCTACAACTGTCATCAATGACATCAAAAAACTTTATTTAAGGACGAACAACAAAACCAAAAAGAAAACTATTCACATTAAGCAGGAGTACGTGAAATTGATGAAAAAATTGGGGGGAAATCATGAAATCGTAATTAAAAAATCGGACAAGGGGGGCAATTTAGTGATCTGGCCGAAGATGGACTACATCGAGGAAGACAAACGACAGCTAAGTGACCCCCTATGTTATGAAAAGTCCACACAAAAGGAGTACGCCAATGCTAAGGGTATCCTACATAAAATGCTGAGACAATGGAGAAGGGAAGGACTTATTTCATTTGAGGAATATAAGTTTATGTATGTTGAGTTCCCTGTACTGCCATCCCTCTATTTAATTCCCAAAATACATAAAGCTGCTTACCGAGTCCTGGCAGACCCATTATATCAGCTATCAACAGTATGGGAGAAAAAGCAGGGTAATACATCGACTTTTTTCTTCAGGATATAGTAAAAAACCTGCCCAGTTTTGTGCGCGACACTAGCGACTTTTTAACTAAAATACAACATATTGAATGGGATCAAGACATGCTGTTAATCTCTCTAGACGTAGAAGCGCTATACACTAGCATTGATCATGTACAAGGCCTCTCTGCCATCAAACATTTCCTGGCCAAACGACCAATCGCCTACTATGAGCACAATAAAGTTATCTCATGTCTCCTAGAATGGTGCTTACACAATAACTATTTCTCATTTGGCAAAGATATTTTCAAACAGTTGAGAGGAGTAGCGATGGGGGCCTGTTTCTCCCCCAGTTATGCGTGCTTGCACGTTGGCTGGTGGGAGGAACAGGTCCTCGCCTCTCAACATTGTGACTGGATGGAGAATAATGTCAAATGCTATTTGAGATACATCGATGATATTTTTATAGCCTGGAAAGGTACTAAGGAGGAGGCCATGTTATTTGTACAAAACATTAATGATAATCCCTTTAATCTTAATTTCACGGCCCACATTGATAAACAAAAGATACAGTTCCTGGATGTGGAAGTCTACATCTCTAATTCCAAGATTAACACAAGCCTGCATAGAAAATCTACAGCAGGGAATGCCACTCTCCACGCTACCAGTATGCACCCCAAGCATACTATTGCTAGCATACCATATGGAGAGATTTTAAGGCTGAAAAGGATATGTAGCTCTCCCACGGACTTTGAATCTTGCCTTAAAGACATGATTATACGACTCAAAGTTAGAGGCTATTCGGACACTATCCTTAACCAAGCAATAGAGAGAGCTAAATCTAGGTCCAGGGAAAGCCTCTTTCCTAGTGCTCCGACTGACTCTGAATTAGAAGCACCTACTGGGCCTGGTGATGAGTGTCCACGGATGATAACAACATTTAGCAGTGAAGATAGAAAACTCAAAGCTATACTAAAAAAGAATTGGCCAAACATTCAGAGTGATCATGTGCTGAACCCTAGACTTCCAGCCAATCCAATCATTACATTCAGACGGGCTAAAAGTATGGGCACTACTTTTGACAAAGCAGCCTCTGAGTTAAAATCCAATAGCTGTTGGCTACAACCCTCAAAAGGCTTTTTTAAGTGCTCGAGCTGTTGAGCATGCAAATTTGGAATAAACACTTCTCACTATTCTACCCCCTTTTGTGTTGATCCTAGGCCGATCAATGGAAATTATAATTGTAAAACAGATCACGCCGTTTATGTCCTGACATGCACCTGTGGCTTAAAATACATTGGAAGTACCAAGCTTCAGGTGCATGTCAGGATACTACAGCACTTACGTGCGATTTTACATAACGACCCGGCCTATCCGGTTGCCCGCCACTTTAAAAGAGTACACAATAATGACTTATCTTGTTTAACATACTTTGTGGTTGGAGCTATCCCACACCTAAAAAGATGGGGAGATCGTGAACTGTTACTGAGACAGCTCGAAACAAAAATGATACTTGAATTTGATAGCTGATGGCCTAATGGTTTAAATAATATAGAAGAAATGCACCATTCTTTGTGAGGGTCCAGCTGTGCTTTGATTAATTGATAGTGATCACTGGGTCTGCACCACTACTTGTACACTTACTCCCTCTTAATTAGGTTCCCTATTATGAGCCCAGAGATAGTGGTTAGCAGTGATCAACAGACGTTTTACATCGCAGCAAATGAAGTTTTCTAACCTATTTATACTGTATCTATTGTTATTCTAACAACGTATTCATTCTGGTCATTATTTATTCCTTGAAACTGATATGTGTAATGTGTATATTTAAAGATAGGATGAATTTTTTGATTTCTTTTATATAACTATTTATACTATATTTGTATCGACTTTCAGATTGTGTTTTGTATATATTTATTACTTATTTATATCTTATTACAGGTTGTGGGTTTTAACTTTTTGAAACTTTTTGATACTCTTTTACTGATCTTTTTTAAGAGGTAGATGGATTTCATTGAAATAGACAGTTAACATATCTCAGAGATCTGAGACATCTTTAATATGACAATGATTTTATCTCTTGATGTTGACAGTATTGCATTTTTTTCTGCTTACTTTACGTATATATTTGCACTATCTTATTTGCACTTTATCATCTATTGCTGCTTTGCTAAAGTTTTGCACATGTAACTTATGAATATCAATAAGTTTTTTTGCACAAATCTTCAAAATAGAAGGCTCGTTCAGTATTTGATTTTAGAGCAAGGTTATAACTATGTATTCATACAGTTATTATAATCATGTTTTCCTGTTGTAAGAAAAGGTATCTTTACACAGTTTTATTTTCTTTGTTGAAATGTGTATAATTATTTTTATCTTTGACTAATAACTGCGGAATATACAACATTAGGATTCATCCTGATATTTAATTGTGCTTAGTTTGTTGCAAAACTACAAGTGGTGGTATTTCTTCACTTTTTATTAGTCACGAGATAGCTGATGTCACCATGAGTGGGTGTACACGTATCCTTGCAAATATAAAAAAAAGCATTCGTTTATTGTAATGTTGCAGTGTGAACAAGGGCGAGTTAGCCTGAAACGCGTAGCTGTTCTCTGTGTGGTTGCAATAAAAACATCTTAGGTGATTCCTGGTGGTCCGTCTCCCTCGTTTGCTGGGGTTCGCTGTGGCTCGAAACGCTGAGAGAGTCGAGGAGGAGCTGACGTTTTCATATATATATATATATATATATTCACTGAAAAAAACATAGGTTTCACACACGTTATAGTTAGGAATTAGCATTTAAAAAACCTTGCAAATTAATTGAAAAAAAACATAGGTTTCACACATGTTATTGTTAGCTGAACATTTCACTCATACGAAACCATTGAAATTCCCCCGTTATAGTTAGTTCAGCTAACTATAACTCACGTTCCCGCAATGCACTGCTGATGACGTCACATATTTCATCACTCATGACATGGTTAGTGAAATCACTCATGACATCTCAAATGACATCACTGATAATATCACTGATGACATCATCCAGTGAATGTGTGTCTTTCTGAAAAATAAATATAGATGTCATGAGTGATGTCACGGACCATGTCATGAGTGATGTAATATGTGACGTCATCAGCAGTGCATTGCACGCGCAAGTTATAGTGAGTCCAACTAACTATAACGTGGGAATTTCAATGGTTTTATGTCAGTAAAATTTCCAGCTAACTATAACTGGTGTGAAACCTATGGTTTTTTCAGTGAATATATATATATATATATATATATATATATATATATATATATATATATTACCTCAGTCACATTGGTAGCAGCGGATGGGCACTACTTAAGTTGAAAGGAATTACTATGATTCTTGGCCTGCAGTGACCAATTACGAGGCTATATAGAAGAGTGCCACCGAAGCCAACATGTTGTAGGCAACAGGGGGGCTCAAAGCCCTTTTTGTTAATAACATTGTCTCACAAGAGATAGCTAGCGCATGTTTTCGCAAGCAAGACCCTAAAAAGGCGAAATTAAATTACACCAAATGTATCAGAAAGCTAGATCTTGATCCAGAAATTGTGCTTTTTCCATTTAGTGTAAATCTGTTCAGCAGTTATGAGAAATTAAACCTGAAAAATGTGTATATTTCACACCAGTGAGGATCCTCAGACCCAACAGATTAAAGGATAAAATCTGATTGGCTGCCATGACTTCAACAAAGATGTTGCAGCAGCCATTTTAGGACTCAGAGTCTCAGTCCCCTGCTCTTAAAAAAGGTTAAAAAACAAGTATGGCAGCGTGTGGATACCCTAATCCTGCTGGCCTAACTGGGGGGTTGCAGAGGGACCACCCTTGGGGCAAAAAACGTAACTTTTTTGGGATATGCTGCCTATACATAGTAAAATTATTATTTGAAGAGAGGGGTGTGCAGCTCACCTCCCCGAGCGATTACATGGCCCTAGGGACACCAGCCTATGGAGCTGCAAACTGTTTTATGGGGAAGGAGCATTCAGCCCTCATCCTTGAGCCATTGCATGACCCAGGGGACCCCATGCCCCGGGCCCTAAGTAAATAAAAAGTTGTCTTGGGTGACCTTGTCCGACCTGGAATGTACACAGCGATGAGAGGCCTTGAAGCCACGGGAGCCGCCTCAGGGCTTCCACGGCCATGCCGCCTCCCCTGCTTGCGCTCATCCCAGGTGCAGCAGGAACTAGATGCAATTACCTGCTCCCGCATGTCAGAAGCAGCATTTCTTTCTGCTACCGCTAGTTGGAGCAACCCTATGTTACCTGACCGGGAGAGTGTGGGCAGGGAGTTAGATTTCTGTTCCCTGTCTGTGCTCTACCAGGCAGGGAACAACTCAGTGTGTGGAGTCCTAGGATACTGCTGTCATCAGTGATCGACATCAGCATCGACGCACATTGGCCATTAACTCATCACTCTGCATCTGCCTTAAATTTTAATGAATTTCGATACATTAGGGTGATTCTGTGGAAGTTTTCTGAAATTAGTCATGGCATCTAATGACAAAGTGTTTCTTTCTTTCTTATTAACTCTCGCATTGTGTTTTTTAAAGTGTTTATATAATTGTCTTGTGGTGGTCTATGTGAGCAATAGATTATTGGTTTTAAGGTGTATAGGAGAACAAGGAATTTTCCGCAATTTCTATAATAATTATTTTTTTTGTAATTTACTTTTAATAAATGTATTACCTAAATGCATAAAATGTAGTATCTCAATATATGCTAGAAACTGTGCACTGAAATATGGTTTGTTAGTTTCAACAGTGATTTCTCGGGTTGAATGCTTTCTTTGATTGTTGAACCATAAGAAGTGTGCATGTGTGGTGGAATGGTATAAAGTAAGAGCATATTTATTCCTAAAGGGCACTTGTTTTTGAGTAATGAGTGAAGTAGACACTCATATCACAGTCAGCACTCCAGCTGGGGAGCCCCCATATTGTTCTTCAGGGGCTTTATTTAAAAAATAGTTTGTATGCTTGTGGTGCCCGTAGAATGGGCAGAAAAACTTCCAGGTTTTCATTTTTTAATGTTGTGGGGGGTTGTAGGGAGCACAGTAGGACCTCTAACATTAAAAAACATTGCAGTAAACCTCCGAAGTAACCGAGTCCATGACCACATGAGAGCTTACCATTATTTTCAAAGCACTCTGAGGCTAGATCTCTATACTCTTCAGCTGGAATGCAGGGACCCCTCGTGGTTGGTTCTATGGCTGCATTTTGAGGCCTGAAAAATGCTAAAAAAAGACTGAAAGATATGTTTTTTTTATGCCTTACTGAAAATACTTTGTTACAATCACTAGTATGAAACATTTTAGTGTGTGCATTTATAATATATACATTTGATTATAGTTATTAGTGACATTTTGACATCGCCAATTGGTCTGCTTTATATATGTTGATGTGCTCACCTCCTGAAAATGCCCATAGGCCTGTCTTTTATAGTTTGGTGTTCTGACCTTTTGCCAAAGTCAGTAGGCCTGCCTTTCTTAAAATGACACACCTTTGTATTGTTGCTTACCTTTTTTTTAAACTCAGACATTCACTGAAAAACAACAAGTTAAAGAGATGCTATCATTAGGTGAAAATGTCATTAACAATATAACGGTTTGAACTAAAAAAAACACTGAAATTCACCAGTTATAGTTACTTTAAGTACCTACAATTCATTCCCTACAGTAACTGGTTTTAACCTCACATATTACATCACTTATGACATGTTTAATGACTGCACTAATGACATCCCTAATGAGATCTGAAATAATATCATTGATAAAAACACTCTGCAGGGCGGGGTTGCGAGTTATAGTTATGTTATTGCATCCCTGTCCCAGGAGTAAGTCAACAGCCAGAATTGAAGCTTAGAGCAACTGGGATGAGGTTGCGAACTAGCAACACCCACGGAGAAAGGCCAACATAGAGCAGTTGATGAGACCTCTAAGTAATGTGATAAGCCAAGAGCAGAATAAAATAACTGAACAACCTACCCCACAATGTATGGGAAACATATGAAGAGGTGGGGAAGTAACAAGCTGCCTGACAAGTCAATCAGAGCACCCTCCAACTGGTGGCAGCTGCAACTCGCTGCTTGTGATAGACTGGATTTATGAACAAATGTAGCAAACAACAAATAAGTAAAGAGAATTAAAAGAAGCGAGGAGAGAATGAAGAATGCCCCAGTCAACTTTTTGGGGTAAGATGTACACAATCAATCGCTATAAAGCACTGCTCCATAAAGATGGGGATAAATGGCGAATTTGGAGAAAATGGTAGCTGAATACGTCCCTAATAGAGCATGTGAAGGCCTTTGGAGAGACTTACTGATGTTCAATAAATTGAGCTTGTGCAGGGAATCATCAATCAATGTAATCATTCACTGATACTTAATACTCACCAAATTCAGCAAACAGTACAAGGGAGTGTCTTACTGCTTTCTGAGAGTATGTGGAGCCACAGTGCTTTTGCTCTTCTAGAACAAAGTATCCGAGGTAAGAAAAGAGGCGGTAGGCTTCCCAGTCCTGGAAGACACTAAAGTAGTGATTCTGAATATTAAGCTAGAAGAATGTAAGGATCTGGGTAAAGGAGACTGGTCGTTCTTCTTCCAACTGTTGGTGGCAGCTAAAATTGTGATATTCTATATGTGAATTCAAAAATCCTTACCTCCCCTGAGCCTATAGAACAACAAAGTATGGGACACAATGGCAATGGAGCTGGTATCCAGGTACTTAACAATATTCAAGATTTGAGAGCACTCTGACAAGCCATGTTAGAGTACATGGACAAAAGCCATGCTAGAGTACATGGACAGAGAAGGCATGGAAGAAACGTTCCATCTGAGACTGTGGGCCTTGAATTTGTTTGATTGAGCCCTAGAGAAATGATATATGACCACGTAAAACACATATGATTGTAAAAGAAGTGTTGAATAATGGAACATGAGTTTTTCATCATCAGTGTTTAAAAAGGGTTTATCTGCAGGCTGGGGAGAGAATGGATAATAGAGAGGGGTTTGGACCTGATGGGAGAATATTAGTATGTGTACCTCAAATGGTGTAGAACCCATCATTTCTGGTTGTATTCTTCTGTGAAAATATCAATAAAAATATTTCTTTCAAAAACAATGGTAAGAATGTCAGTGAAAATGTTACCAACAACTGTTCATATTCACTTACAGAACACTTATGTCATTCTTTTTCATTTCGTCTATCTTCTCTTGCAAGGAGTATGCTTTTGTGTATGTGTGTGTGTGTATGCAAGTTTATGAGTAAATGTGGAGCATTGGGGATTTTAGATTTTGCGTTGTCGAAGTCCCATTGAAGACAATACCAATACTTACAGTGGTCTTTGGCATAGCACATTGCTTACCATTGGTTGGCTTCCTTGGCAATCTCATTTGTTTGCTTCTTGATCAATGACTTTCCTTTGTCTTCTTGTGTCTTCTCCTCCCCTAGAGCACAGTTTCTTTACTATACTTTTAATTAGATGACTTGCAGCCTTCACTGCTTACAATCAGGAAATTGCTCTTATAAGCTAAAGTCTACCAGACAGCACTGCTGTCTAGTTGCAAAAAGACATAGGCCTAATTTAGATCTTGGCAGGACTGGTCCCGCCGTCGCTTTTTCGGTGGTCTTCCTGCCCGCCACCAGGGTGGTCCGCCCACCCGATTTAGATGTTGGCAGGTCACAGGAGGGAAGATCGCCGCAGTCCTGCCACCTCAGCCAGAATCTTTCTCCTACTTTGACTACGTCTGAGGCAAAAGCTGCTGTCAGAGGAATTCCTGCCAAGATTCCTGAAATCCAGATTACAATGTGCCTTTCTGTGGAGGCAACTGTGGTAGGGAAACCTCCAAGTGCAAATTGGCAAAATTGATAAAAAAATAGTTGAAAACTCAACTTTTTTAGTGTACCACCACTGAATCTGTCTTGAACACCAATGTCAAAGTCCTTCCTGTGTTATTGGTATTTGACCATAAAACTCAGCCACTCCGTTGTCCCAGAATCTATCTAAGGTAGGCTTTTGGGTTGAGTGTGAGTGTACATTCAATAGTGTGTGTATGCTGTTGATGTGCAATGCTATGTTACAAAAATGGGCAGTACATATTACCTACATGTACATTTTGAAAAAATAAATGTGTATGGAGATGAAAATAAGTAGTACTTACCTGACTCCACACCACCTTAGCCTCACTCCTTCAGGAGTCTGCCACATGGATACCATCAACACAACCGGAATATCTAAATTGGCTCAGCACAATCCCGCCGGTATGACGACGACTGAGTACTGTTTGCCAGCAAAGAAGACGGCCGCCACTGTGGTCTCTTGTCTACTGCTACAACATCTAAAAACTGCGGGCGGACCATGTTCAGCTTGACAGAGTGCTTGGGACCGCAACCGCGGCTGGACGATGGTAGTATCCCCACGATCTAAATCAGGCCATTAGCAGGGACATTCTGAAAGCTTCCCTGGGACTAAAATCCACGCATTGCTTACCAGTGACGTTGTGATGTGTAACTCATATTTGCTTTCTATTTGCTGAATTTATTCATTTTAGGCTGCCCGCCATGTTTTGGTGTATCCCGTGGAGCACAGCCTGTTTACCATTGCTCCCTGTATTCTTCCATGAGTGCTCGCTTTCTGTAAAAAGGCCTTTACATTTTGTTCTTATCTTGTCACTTTTGCTGTGCATTCAAAGACAGAGGTCTAATATCAGGCTCTGGCTTCTGAGGGAGCTTGGTGTTTGCTTTCCTTTAACTAACTTCAAAGTGAAAGGATTTATGCCACAATCCTGCTGGATACTAGGGATGGGAAAGGAAAGGGTTTTTCTACCACACAACAAAATGTAAATGTCTGTTTATGAACTCTGTACATATTTTTTGACAGAATTCTGAAAGCACAAATAAAGCGCATTTTTTTATAAATCTGAACTGTGGTGAAAACACATTTTAATACAATCAAAACATTTCAATACACTATGTGATGCCATTTCTAGACATTATTATTTGTGTGCTATATAGATTTATCAGTAAAACTGTATGTGCAAATGCAATGGTCATTTCAATTGATAATGTGTTGTCTGTATGGCAGTGCACTACAACACAATGCATACTCCACTCCACTCTACAACACTCTACTCCACTCTGCAACACTATGACACACTGACAATCCACTTTACGGCACTCCATTCCACTCCATTCTGCGACACTCCACTCTATGACACTCCACTCTATGACACTCCACAATAAACACAAAACTCTACTCTATGCTGCTCTATAATACTCTACTCTATGTCACTTCCCTCTAGGCCACTCTGAGCCACTCCACTCTATAACACTCCACAACACTCTAGCCACTCCAATCTACGACACATCGCTCTGTATCATTTCACTCACCGACACTTCACCCCCACTTTACTCCACTCTATGACACTCTATGCCACTATACACAACTCCACAACACTCCATTCTATTACACTTTACTCCACTATATGCCACTCTATGACATTCTACTTTATGACACTCTGCTCTACAATACACTGTGCCACTACACTCTATGCTACTTTACTCCTTTCTACGCCACTCCAAGCTATGCTACTGAACTCTATTACACTTTTCTTCACTCTACACTATGCCACTCGACTCTATGCCACCTCCACTCTACGACACTCCACTCCACGACACACCACTCTATAGCACTGTACTCTATGACACTTTATGCCACTTCACTCTACTCCATTGAATGACTCTCTACGCCCATCTAGTCTATAACACTGTGCTCCAGTCTATGACACAATAAAACACTCTACTTGACTCTATGACACACTACCAACTCCACCCTACGCAAATCTCTCTACACCACTGCACACAACTTTACTCCATTCTACGTCACTCCACTCCTGTCTACTCCACTCTATGCCACTTCACTCTAGGCTACTCTACACTACCCCACTCTATGCCAATCCACTCTAAGCTACTCCACCCTACTACTCTACTCTACACTACTCCACTCTATGACACTCTATGACAGTCCACTGTACACCACTTTACTGCACTCCATGCCACTCTACGCCACACAATTCTACTCTATTACACTATACTTTACTCTACGCCTCTAAACTCTATGGCCCTCCACTCTATGGCCCTCCACTCTACGACACTCTACTCCATGCTGTGACACTCTACTCCACTATATGCAATGCCCTCTAAGCCACTCCATGCCACGTTACTTTAATCTACGCCACTCCACACTGCTCCACTCAATACTCTACTCTACAGTACTCTACTCTACAAAATGACACTCCATTCTGCAACACTCTACTCTATGACACTCCACTCTAGCACACCACTCTACTACACTCCACTCTGTAACACTCTGTAACACTCTACAACACTCTACACCACTCCATGCTATGGTACTCTACTTCACTTCACTGTATGGCACTTCACTCTACGATACGCTATGCCCCTCCACTCTACTCTGTGCACCTCCATTCTACACCTCGTTACTCTACGCAACTCCATGCTACACCTCCATGCTCTAGCACACTCTACTTTAGCACACTTCACTCCATTCTACACCACTCTATGCCACTTCACTCTATGACACTATACTCCACTCTAGGACAATTGACTCTACAACATTCTATACCACTCTATGTCACTCCACTCTATGACACTCTATGCCACTGCACTCTACTCCACTCTAGGTCCCTTCACTACACTCTGTTCCATTCTACTCCTCTCCACTCTCCACCACTCTGACTCTGATCTACAACATTCCCCTCTATGACACACGACTCCACTCTATAACACTCTACACCGTTCTATGCCACTCCACTCTACAACACTCTTCGCCACTCCACTGTACACAACTGTATGCCACTTCACTCTACGACATTCTACTCTACTCCACTCCTACTCCACTCAACTGTATGCGACTCCACTCTCTACGACATTCGATTCCACTCGACATCACTCTACGCAATTCCATCTATACCACTCCATGGCACTTTACTTCACTCTGCGCTATTCCACTCTACTCCACAGCTCTCTATGACACTCCACTCTACTCTACACCACTCCATTGTATGCCACTGCACTCTACTCCACTCTATGTCCCTTCACTATACTCTGCTCCATTCTATGCCCCTCCACTTTCCACCACTGCGATCTACAACATTCCACTCTACGACACTCGACTCCACTCTATAACACTCTACACCATTCTACGCCACTCCACTCTACAACACTCTACGCCACTTCACTTTTCGCAACTGTTTGCCACTCCACTCTACTACATTCGATTTCACTCGACATCACTCCACGCAATTCCCTCTATACCACTCCATGCCACTTTACTCCTCTCTGAGCCACTCCACTCTACTCTACTCCACAACTCTACTCCACTCTACACCACTCCATTGTATGTCACCCTATGCCAGTCCACTCTACGCCCGTCTACTCCACTTTATGCCCCTCCACTCTACAACACTTTACTCTACTCTAGGTCCCTCCATACCACCCCGCCTCTAGTTCACTCCACTCTACGACACATCACTCCACTCTACTTCAATCCATGGTATGCCACTCTAAGCCACTCCACTCTACAAAACTCTATGACACTAGACTTTATGACCCTCTACTCCACTCGATGCCTCTCTACTCCACTCTGCGTCCCTCCACTTTATATCTCTCCACTTCACTCTACTTTGAAACAATCCACTCTATGCCACTGCACTCTAAGGGCCCGATTCACAGAATGAATTTAAGACTCAATCCTAAACTTACTACTATTTTGGTATTCACAGAATGCACTTACTACTTTTGGCATTCACAGAATGCACTTACTACTTTTGGTATTCACAGAATGAACTTACTACTTTTGGTATTCACAGAAGTTAGGATGTTGTCTTAAGTCTGTCTTAAGTCTGTCTTAAGTTTGTCTTAAGTCTGTCTTAAGTCTGTCTTAAGACAAACTTAAGACAAAATCCTAACTTCTGTGAATACCAAAAGTAGTAAGTTCATTCTGTGAATGCCAAAAGTAGTAAGTGTATTCTGTGAATGCCAAAAGTAGTAAGTGCATTCTGTGAATACCAAAATAGTAGTAAATTTAGGATTGAGTCTTAAGTTCATTCTGTGAATCGGGCCCTTAGGCACTCTACTCCACTTCAAGCCACTGCACTCTATGCCGCTCTTATATTAACCACTTCACTCTGTCACTGCACTCTACACCACTGCACTCTACTCTGCATCACTGTATTCTACGCCACTGCTCTCTTCACCACTCTACTCCATTCTACACCACTGCACTCTGACACTCTATTCTGGAACACTGCATTCTCTGCCACTGAACTCTCTGCCACTCTACTCTGCACTACTCCACTCTAAGCTACTCCACTCCATGCCACTGCATTCTACAACACAATACTCTACTCTGCACCACTCTAAGCTACTCTACTCTGCACTCTTTATGCCACTGCACTCTATGTCACTCGACTCTACTCTGCACTCTACGCCATGTCACTCTATGCCACTCAACTCTACTCTGCACTCTATGCCACCGCACTCTATGCAACCTAACTCTACTCTGCGCCACTGCCCTCTGCATCACTCAAATATACTCCACTCTGCACCACACTACACTAATGTACTCTACGCCACAACACTCTACTCCACTCTGCGCCACTACACTCTACTATGCACCACTTTAATCTATGCCACTGCATTCTACGATGCTGCATTGTACACTTTTGAATTCAATGTCACTGCACTCTAAGCCACTATACACTGCAACACTCTATGCCAGTGGTTCCCAACCTGTGGTTTGGGGGCCCCTGGGGGTCCGCGAAGCCTCCTAAAGGGGTCCAATGACCTCTTAGAAAAGTAAATAATATTTCCAGATTATGAAAGTGTACAGGAATAAAGAAGCTAAATGTACAACAGTACATTTTGAATTGTACTGCTACTGTGAATTAATTTGAAATCGGAGACTAAAAATTATATTAAATTAATATCCTCAGATTCATTTTACGGGAGCAGTGTAAGTGAATCAAACAGACTATAGAATGGATGCGAAGTGGCCTCAATTAAATTTAGAAAAGTCAAAACCTTCATATTAAAATTTAAAAAAAACTTTTTTTATGTATATGTGTTTGCAAATTAAATAAAATGTGCCATCATTTGTGTATTTGTTTGAATATGTTTTTCTGTATTTTCTGTGTATTGTTTTGCACTTTAAATCATTGACAATGCTTAGGCTGGGGCCCTCGGCTAGCAGTCGTGACTCAGTGGAAGGTCCCCGGATTCCAGTAATGATTCGTCGGGGGGGGGGGGGTTGGGTCCCTGGGTTCCAGTAATGATTAATTGAGGGTCTCCAGAAGTCAAAAGCTTGAGAATCACTGCTCTACGCCAATGCATTCCTGACACCAGTCCACTTTACGACGCTCCAGTGTATCACACTCTACGCAACCCCACACTATGCCACTTCAATATTCAACACTCTCTGCCACTCCACTCTACCTCACTCTTCGTCATTCCACTATACGACATTCCACGGACTCTCCTCTACACCACTAACATTTAGCCATGCTGAACAGCAGCCACCCTAATGTACACCATGGCTAAAACACATTGGCAAGACCTATTGACTTTGTATGTATGTATGTATGTATGTATGTATAGGCGTTCTTATATAGCGCTGTAACTGTCACCCGGCGGGCATCCTGGCGCTTAGACTGTTTATGACACAAAACATGATGTTACCAGCTTCCAATCTGTTTACATTGTTCTGGGGGACAGGTGGGTCTTTAATGCTTTTTTAAAGGAGGGAAGATCTTCCAGACCCCTCAGGCCTGACGGTAGAGAGTTCCACAGCCGTGCTGCGGTAGTCCTGAAGGACCGACCGCCCATCCGGGACCTCAGAAACTTGGGTACTACCACCAAGTGAGCTGAGGCCCACCGGAATGGTCTTGAGGGGATGTACCATGATAAAAGATCCTGCAGAGGGGATGGGCCTTGACCGTGTAAAGCTCTAAAGACCAAGCACAAAGCACTTTACCAATGCTTGCTCTCGTTTGTAATTTCTCTAATGTCCTCCTTTATCTATATCCCTCCCTCATTTCCCACTTCTTTCCCAATACCCACCTCCCGTACACCATCTATTTTCTTTCCTGCTAGCTTTCTCTGTCTTTCATTCAGTCTTTTTCACCCTAATTTCCTTCCCTCCCTGATTCACCATTTAATTCCTCTCTGTTCGCACACCCACCACTTAGTGCGTTTGCTATAATACGCAAACTATTCTATTCTATTGAAAAACTAAATGACTTTTCCATAAATGCGGTTTTTTTCTTCTTTGAATGACCCTAGATTCTGGAAACCAGCATGAGGCGGATGACAGTAATACAAAGGGGGCAGAAAGGCGTATTGCGGTTCTTGGTGAAGAGAGGGGGAGAAGTTTGAGTCAATATTCTCGGAGATCTCTCCTGAACAGCACACTCGGGAAGAGCCACAGGTCGGCGAACGCACTTTCTCAAGCCCAATCTTGACTAAGCAGAAGAGCACCGCAGCGTTTGGAACGTTCCATAAAAAACATGCTCACTACCCACAGCATTGCGTCATCGTGGTGTCTACACGCAGTCCCACGTAGCGTCGAGCACGCACAGCACAGCGTTGGGGGTATGACAGTTGTTTGCCCACTGGACGCCAGCCCACATCATGACTCGTGTCTTTGTCACCCACATCTGAGGGGTTTTGTTGACAGAGCACATTCTGTGAACCACCCGATTCACAAACGTGCTGGTACCGCGGAGGCACCGGTGAGGAGATGACTAACTCTGCCGGCAGACATCAAATAAGTCAGCCGTGGGAGGGGGTGGTCCGACATAACGAGTTTTCAAAAGAGGCTAACGAAAAAAAATGTGACTTGCCCACATCGCTTTGTTGCATTGTGTGCTGACTTTGGAAACAGAAAACACAATGCGTTTGCATTGGGTGAGCAATGCCTCTGTCATCACTAATTCCTGTCAGGCTCAATTCAAACCGCCATTTCGCAATTAAACACTCACCACTCCCATGTGTCAGGGATTTAGTTAGAAGAAGCAAAATTAATGGTTTTTAAATTTCAGGGTAAACAGAGACACGGGACACACAGCCAGCTAGATTGCCTTTATCAGCTCACCTCAGGGTGGATGGAGAAGTCGCCAAAAACAAACCCATCCCGCCATCAAGATAGGTGTTTGTTCTTTGTTTGTTGAGAAAACAAATTATTCGTTGTGTGTTATTTTGCAGAATTACAGGTCGTCATCCTCTTTTTCAACCATTGAAAAAGTGAAAAGTCAAGTATATTTTTCGGCAGCCCCGAAAATAATAAACTCCAGTCTTAGATCTTCACAATGTTTTCCGTTGAAGAAGAAAACGTGTTTTTTCATAGAACATAACGTTTTTTAAGTGCCAGGCTGATTTAGAGGTGAGCAGAAACTACATTCACTCCCAATTCGCCTGCTTTTTTTCAGTTTTTTTCTCTTAGGCGAGAAAATGTGACTATAATGCAAGCTAAAGTGTCGCAGAAAAGATTGGCGTGTTATTCAAAATGTTTGTGGAGATGCCACAAGTAAAACAACCCGTGTTAATAATATTTGAACCTGAATATTGCACCAGTGTCCATACCATGACCTTTGCATTTTTTATTTAATAATTAGCAATTTTGTACAAGGCTCGGGGGCATAAGAGAACTTCAACTTTCCAGACTGACAAGAAGTCTAATAGGCATTCTAAAAGGTGAGCCTTGTAGGATACACAAGCATATGCTAGACAAGAAAGTCTGAGCAGAGGATAACGATTTCTGCAAGCTACCTATGAACAAACAATTCAACAAAAATCATATAAAACACGAAGAAGTATTAAAACAGCATATCTTATGCTACTATTATTTAGTAGCTGACAAAAAGAAGTAAAAAAAACCTGCTTAAATTAGAGAATGATAAATCAACACTGTCATTTTTAAAGATCGGTTATGGTCATTCTGAATTAAACTCAACATCACTGTTGTTTCACCCCAGAGGTTTTCAGACATGTATTCTAAAGAGAGGTAGTTATAGTGGAAATGTCATCTCTTCAACTGTTTCTTTGGTTTTCAGAAGTCTATTAAAGAGCAGAATAAATAATGACGTTCCAGGTGTCTAGAACTGGGGTTGGATATGCTGCTTACCACTTAGAGTGTGCCATGTATGTGTGGGGAAGCAGTACTTTGAAGTCAATGCTGAGTGCCTTTCGGTGAAAGAAAGGCTGGCAGTTATCACGGAGTGCTGTCTGGATTAAGGCTGCATGCACATGGAGGACGCGCTGTGCGCTGGCAATGAATTACCATTCCTCGAAGACCCTGAACTCGTGTATATAGAGAGAGACAGAGGCCATCTTGGATCTTCAGGTATAACTTTCCTCATGGTTCACAGGGTCTTTTGCTAGGTAATCGTGCTACAATGTTGCTGCCACCAGTATCGCACTACATGGATCTTGGATTTCAGGTGGCAAGACAAAAACAGTTACAACAGAAGGGTAGCACAGAGTCAAAATGAACTAAGTAGAATCCAAAGTGAATGCCTCAAATGAACAACAAACATGAAAACGACTATGGGACCATTTCGACTCTTTGGAAGAAAGATTCCCATCAGTCACCATCCGACAAAAACTCCTTTGGCAACTGACTTCTGCTGGTCTGTTGCCCTGCCTCCAACAGAGCAGAGATACCCCTTCGGGATGAATCAGGCCCTTTATAAATTATAAATTAAATTACATTAAATTGCTTCATAATGGGTGATTCTATGGACATTTTAGTTTACAGAGGAGAACCCTGAAGTCACGCGTTGTTGAAAATAAACTTCTAAACTGATTTCTGAACATTTGTTTGAACTCTTAAGACTGAGTTACAACTATCTGTACTCTAAAGACTGGGGTTATGAGTTCTGCAAAAAGTCCCTGTGAACTAACAGGAAAGATTCTTAAGAGGAAAATTGCACATGGATATAGATTTACAAATGCTCTGTAGAATACATTAAGTCCCAGTCTGTGTATATAAGAATTGGGAGCAACAGGTGTTAATGGTAGTGATTATTTTGCAGTTCTGCAGTCGTCAAGTAAAAACTATAATCATCTTCCATAAAAGAGAGCTTAGTGGTGAAGATTGAGGTAGTTATTCAAATCAAAAGACACACAATTGATGGCCAGAATGCAGAACAAATCAAAACAATCACCCCCAGTCAAGAGATCTGGGTTAAATGCAGATTTTCAACATTTAGAAATTAGTAGAAAATCATGATTTTAATAAAGGCACGGAGGCTAATATTATGCACTACCTTTTATTACCACTCAGTCAGCAGCAACAACAATTAATAGAATTAGAACATATCCAATCTTCTAGAATTCTGAACATGCATAACCACTTGGAACCTGCAGCCATCTTCCTCTTTTGGGTGCTGCAAATATTAACAAAAAATTAAAGTCTCTTATTAAAAACAAAGTCTCAATCTTCACGTTTTCCAGGACATCAACTCTTCCAAACTTCAGCTTCTTTGAATTCCTTTTCTTTATCCTGCATGATAAAAAAGAAATCATTAATAATCTGGGCGGGGAAAGCGGAGGGATAATATTAGCCTCTGTGCCTTTATTAAAATCATGATTTTCCACTCATTTCTAAATGTTGAAAATCTGCATTTTACATCAAGGCCGGGAGGCCAATATTATGCATGTTCAAAGTTCATCTATAACACTAGTCAACACATTTTCCACTGGTTTAAAATAAAATCTTTTACATGTTGACTCATTACTCCAATCTGCAGCCTTCATAATACCACTTGAACTAAAACCTCTCATATATGTCTTGCTTTCCATAGCCCCTCTTACAGAATGAGCCCCAAAAATACCAGTATCTATTCCTGCCCTCAACATCACCTCTCTCAGCCATATAGCCAAGGTAGCTGAGGAAACCGCCTTAAATGGTTTCCTTAAGGAAACTAACAACTGTGAACAACCACTTGGTCCCACACAAAAAGTCCTCTTTTCATATTCCTTTAAACAACACACTACACATACATTTTCATTACCATCAAATTGAGGATAAAAAATTGTTCTTGACAAAGTCTATGTTCTTCTGGAAACAGGAGAGAGTTTTCCCGTAAGGACCCAGAAAGGACTGGGAAACAGTGACAGTAAAAAAAGGGGGGATTCCTTTCTGTGGTTATTTTATAATTCTCGTATAGTGGATCCAGCCAATAGTACCAGACACCTGTCGTGAAACAGTTTTTAACTTGTAAGTGTATTACAATATCCTCAAAATTATATATACATATAGACAAAAAGTTATATCAAAAAGTCATATTTATTAAGAAAGGAAGACACAAGTATAAATGCTAAAAAATTTCATACAATATCATCATCAGTACATACATATACTTTTCTTCCAAATTTTACAGTATAAAAACATAAGAAAGCATAATAAAAGAACACTGTTGTCGACGCGTTTCGGTGCTTAGTCGGATAAGACACCTTCTTCAGGACTAATGATTAAAACTTCATAAATCTAAAAGAAACATATTTGACATAAATTAATACAAAGTATTTGAGGATTTGTTTTTTTCACACAGAAACATATTTGTCTCACTACGTACAGGGTCATGGCTATTAGTGGTCAAAATATCTTACTTTTCAAGCTTTTTGATTTGCTATACCAGTCTTGATCCTGGAGCAAAAATATCCTTTAGTATGTGTGTTCTCCTCCGTTTGTTCAATCTAGAGGATCTAAAGTAACAATAATATTCGATGTTACATACGGCTCTTTGTGTGGTACGTATAGTGTTAATTTAAATGCAGCAATGCTTACTTGGTAACAACGTAGGATACCAGGAGTATAGATGGACATTCATCAAGGCGCCTACTTTTTGTATAGGACGGCTTGGGTCATTCGGGAGCCTTCTTGCAAGTCTATCGCTTGTTTTAGGCAAACTTCGCATCTATAAATAGAGAGTAGCAACAAAGTATTTTGCTATGTTGAATATATAGTGAGTATGTATCTGCTATAGTCTCATACTATACAGCCCGTGTTGTAATCAGGCGCATATCTGTAAAAGGGTTGCCATAAATCAGTTTGGTCCGGGTTTGCAAAGCATTCAATTTGACTAGAACTCCTTTTATGCAAAAACATGGTTTCATCAGGTTTATTTGGAAATCTAGATGCAGCAATAATCTTAATAAACAGAAGAGGGCAGAGGATTGAGTGTGGCTTGGTACAAAACACAGGTTTGTAACTTAGTGTTAGTAGGCAACATCTTACCTAGGTTAAAACTTCTGCACACAATCTGCCTGGTCTCCCTGGTCTCCAGAGTCAGTATGGAGTATGGGCGCGTGTTCAATGTAGCGCTGCTTGGGCTCTGTTGGAGCAATGTTAACACCACATTAGATTGTGTTGTCAATTTTTCTGAGCTTACCACCCGACCGGGTTTAGTAAAAGCGGTGAAATGCTGTATTACTAAAGCTCTCTAGGGACAACATTAACATAACATTGTAGTGATTAGGGGTTTTTTTTTAGCACACCAGTCTAACAAAATTAGAAAAATGGTGCTCCGCTTGAATACAGCCACATAGTTTTAAAACCATGGTTTTTAAAGACAGATTAGGGAGGGGGTCAGAAGTCCCTTTTAGCTGGGTCACTAGCGTGAGTATTCGTTTCCATATGGACAGATTATGTCTCACCTCGGTATAATCTTGTGCGCGCGGTCTGCCTGGTCTCCCCGGTCTCCAGAGTCAGTATAGACGGTGGAGCACGGGGGCAGGATTTATACCCGCGAAGATTATAGTAAACAGGTTGATGGATTGCACCTGTGTCCCGTTTGGTCACGGACGTATTCCGCGCCATTTTAGTAGTTTTTATATGGCCGGTATTGCTGCCTCGACATAAGCGGAGAACTTTGTTTAGCTGCCGCTCCGTTGCCACGGAAACGTCTTTGGATACGATAGTGTTATCCAATCAGAACATATATCTGTTTTTGCCGTCAAACCAGGATAATGTTGTTTACCGAGTGCACAAAAAATTGAAGGGGCAAATGCCGCCGGGTTGTTAAGTTGCAACATTTATATTCAAAGAGTGTCTTTTCGAATACATTTTTTATTTGTAGTTTTGTGGGGTCGCGCCATTTTAGTAGTTCGCCGCTCTTGCGATAGATCTCCGCTTGTTTATAAACTACTTGAGGATTCGGGCGGATTTTAATATATTTCCGTGCGCCGCCACTGACAGTAGGCTGCGGTTTTTGTATTGGTGACTATCTCTATATAAAGACTGTTTGTTAAATACAGTGATAGAGGAAAGCAGCACATCCTGCAAAATTGTAGAATCCAAACAGCCACCGTTGTTCGGAAACGTTAATTAATCAGTACTAGAATTATAGGCATATTAAATTTAAAGCGCCTACCGTGTTTTTACTTTTTCTCATAATATTCCATGTGTATGACATTTGGTTGATATATACCTGTAATTCAAGTGATTTTGCTGCTCTATTTAAGTAGAATCCTAAAGATAACAACATTTCATGCAAACTTTGAATAATTGTGGTATTTATATTGAATTCAAAACATACATATCAACATGTTAAGAACGCTCCTATTATGCAGCTCTTTTTGTGGCGAAGCCATTATTATTAGGTATGTGGCCAATTTTTTGGTGGAGGAGAAGTATATTCAAAACACGCACCCTCCGGTTGAAAAAACCTAGAATCCACCTCCAAAGCCCTGATATCAGATACCCTTCTTCAAGAAACCAAACATAGAAGCATAGCCAACTTCCATGATAAGTATTTGATATCCAAAGACATATTCTCGCCCCAACTATCCAATTCCCTCAAAATCAAGGAAACATCCCAAAGAACACCGTATTTCGCTTTAGGAGGTAGAACCATCCTTACACTCTTAACCAACCTTCTTACCAACCCATGTTGACCTACTGGAAGACCATCCACCAAAATATGCCCTGCAGAAATAGCTGACCTGCTAATATTCACTGAATTTAAGCCAAACCTTTTTCATACAATTCAGACAAACAATTAACCATTTCTACAACAGGAGCTGATATGGGATCCAAATTCCTTTCAACACACCAACCAGACCATCTTCTCCATGCTGATCTATATACTTTTGTCATTCCCTTTGACCATGAACCTGTGATAAGATTCTCAGCCTCCTTCGATAATCCATGCACCTGCCAAATTCTCCTGAAATCAGCCATTCCACCAGCCTTAACTGACCTGATTCCACCAAATCGTGAACATTCCCCTGTGGATCTAGAATAATTACTCTCAAATTTGGTAATAGCACCGGATCCTCCATCAGCAAATCCATCATATCCGGAAACCACACTTGAGATTTCCAAAATGGCGTTATTATCACCATATATGCCTTCTCCCTCCTGATTTTCATCAATGCTCTCTGAATCAATGAGAATGGGGAAAAGCATAATTCCTTCCTACACTCCAATCCTGAAGAAAAGCATATAATCCCATTGCTTCTGGATCTGGCTTCCAAGTGTAAAATTCCTTCACGTGACAGTTTAGCCAATCCGCAAACAAATGTACTCGAAAAGGACCCCATCTCCTCTCCAATCTTATGAAGACCTCCCTGTTCAACTTCCAATTGCTCACATCGTTGAGATATTTTGAAAACCAATCCGCTTCAACGTTGCTCAGACCCGGAATATACTGTGCTTGAACCGCAATCTCGTTCTCTAAGCAAAAATTCCAAAATTCCTTCGCTAAATTCGCTAGCCCCTTCGACCGCGGTCCTCCTATCTTGCTGACATATCTCACTGCTGACAGATTGTCCATTTTCAAGAGCACACAACATTTTACCTGATCCTTCATGAAACTTTTCACAGCAAAAGGCCCGCTAGAAGTTCCAGACAATTGATATGCATCTGTTCCTCCTCTTTTGACCATTTACCCCTGTTGACACCATTCCGCACCTTGCTCCCCAGTCACATCTGACTTTATTTTTATCTCTTGGACCTCTCCAAATATCGCCCTGCCGTTCCATGCTTCCAGATTCATCATTCACCATTTCAATTCCTCATGTGAATCCTGATTCAACCATAACTTCTGAGAATATATTGCCCCTCTTCTCAAATGATAACCCTTCAACCTCTGTAATTCTCTGTAATGAAGAGGAGCTGGAAAAGTCGCCTGAATCGACGCAGATAACAGACCCAGCAACCAAGTTAACTGTCTCAATGTAATCCATTCAGAATCCATAGCCCTCTTCACCTCTTTCTTGATCTTTTTCACTTTCAACATCGGCAACTTCAATATACAATCCAATGAATGTCTGACATAATATCGACAGACAGAATATCGAAATACAAAAATATCGGCACAAAAATATCGACATCAAAAATATCGGAATCATATCTTCATAAAGGTAAGTACAAAAATATCGAAAAAATAATATCGAAGTACAAAAATATCGGAATTAAAAATATCGTTTTTTTAAAATGTATTAATAATAATGTAAAAATAATGTTCAAATACATATAATTTTACAAATATTAAATACAAATATTAAAACAAAATTAAAACTAATACATATACATTTAAAATAAATAAAACACTTAATAATTTAATGTAATTTTATTTTTTTAATGTTATTTAATTGATTTAATGTAAAGTTTTTTTGTTTTTACCCTGTACCCCAAAAACCCAAAACTGACCCTGAACCCTAAAAATATCCCTGTACCCCAAAAACCCCAAACTGACCCTGAACCCTAAAAAAAACCCTTTACCCAAAAACTGAAAACTGACCCTGAACCCTAAAAATACCCCTTTACCCAAAAACTGAAAACTGACCCTGAACCCTAAAAATACCCCTTTACCCAAGAACTGAAAACTGACCCTTATCC
Source organism: Lissotriton vulgaris (assembly GCF_964263255.1). Lineage (NCBI taxonomy): Eukaryota > Metazoa > Chordata > Amphibia > Caudata > Salamandridae > Lissotriton > Lissotriton vulgaris. The sequence goes on along the minus strand of NC_141691.1, from coordinate 840,037,096 downwards.
CTAAAAATACCCCTTTACCCAAAAACTGAAAACTGACCCTGAACCCTAAAAATACCCCTTTACCCAAAAACTGAAAACTGACCCTGAACCCTAAAAATACCCCTTTACCCAAGAACTGAAAACTGACCCTGAACCCTAAACATACCCCTTTACCCAAAAACTGAAAACTGACCCTGAACGCTAAAAATACCCCTTTACCCAAAAACTGAAAACTGACCCAGAACCCTAAAAATACTCCTTTACCCAAGAACTGAAAACTGACCCTGAACCCTAAAAATACTCCTTTACCCAAAATTAATTAACATTATTTAATTACCAATTAATTATTAATTAACAATAACAATAAAGTAAATATATTAGCACATTAGCTGGAATTAATTTAATTTAATAATTAATATTATTTTTCCCAATTAATTAATTAAGAATAACAAAAAATTATATATAAAAAATTACTATAATTAATGTAATTAACTAATTAATATTAATTAATTACCAACTAATTAATAATTAAAAATATGTACAAAATTATATTAATTAATTAACTAATTTATATAAATTAATTACCAATTAATTATTAATTAAAATATGTACAACATATATTAATTAATTAATTATTATTAAATTACTTCCCACCCTATTCCCCTATAAACCCATAACCCGCTACAGAACATATTTATCAATTAATCAATTAATTAAAATTAATTAAAAATTCATTCTCAATTAATTAATTAATAATTCCTACTAATTAATAATTAATTTAACATAATTAAATTACTTCCCACCCTATTCCCCTATAAACCCACAACCCGCTACAGTAGTAAAAGACAATATTTAATTAAATTACATTAAAAATAAATAATAAAACATAATAAATACAATATAATATACACTAAATTTATTTAAAAATTGATATTAGTAACATCGAAGTTATTTATTTCGATATTATTGACATCGATATTTAAAACTTCGATATTACTGATATCATACTAATATCGATATTAAGACTGTCGATATTACTTACCTTCGATATTTTGTCCCATCGATATTTAAACTTCGATATTATTGTATATCGAAATTTAAAACTCGATATTTTGTCTGTGTACCCAATCCAATGTCTGAATCTGAAAACCTAAAAATTGTATCTCCTTCTGAGGAACCACACAAGACTTCTCCTTGTTTACTACAAAACCCAAATCCTCTATCACCCTGATCGCAAACTCCGTATTTTCCTTTGCTAACTCCATCTCTTCTGCCATGATGAAGAAGTCTTCTAAATACACTATTAAGCGTATTCCCCTTGATCCCAACCAAGCTGCCACAGGCCGCATCACCTTCGTGAAACACCAAGGGGCTGAAGTCAGTCCAAATGGTAGACTCTTGAATCTCCAAAACCTTCCTTTCCTCCTGAACTGAAGAAAATCTCTCTATTCTTTGCACATCAGAATTGTTAAATAAGCATCCTTCAGATCGAACCTTGTCAACCAATCTCCTTTTCTTAACAGATCTCTCAACATACGAATACCCTCCATCTTGAAATGATTGTACATGACCCAATCGTTCAACCCCTTCAGATTTATTACAGGACGCATTTTCTTTTCCTTCTTCTCCACTAGAAATATATTGCTTATGAATCCTCCTCTTACAAACTTTGCTTCCTCTATTGCCCCTTTTTCCCTTAGAGCTTCTATTTCTCTTGTCACCATGTCTTCCATTTCCGTTGAGAACCTCAAAATATTTGGAGCCCTCTCCTGAATCGGGCTCTGAACTAAATCTATTTTGTAACCTGTAACCGTTTGCAAAACCCATGGATCCTGCGTAATTTCCTTCCATCTCGAAACAAATAGGGCTAGTCTGCCGCCCAACTTTATTTGGATAGAAGTAGGGTCTTGTAAACTGCTTATCTGAGGCTCCTCTTGTTCTTCTCCGCATCCTCCTGCCTCTGCTTCTCTGTCTTTGTAGGAAAAAATTCCCCTGTCCCCCTCTTGATCCGTAATAATTAGATCCATATCCTGTACTATAGGGTCTACCGCTTCCAAAATTTCCTCTTGAAATTCCTTGACCCGGGCCTGGGAACCGACCCCGCATTCGTCCGGCCACTCCAAAAACTCTCCTTATGTCCTTTTGTGCTTTTTCAAGGGAACTAAAAGTGCTGACATACCGGAACATATCTTTCACAAAATCGTCCCCAAACAACAATCCATCACTGTGCTCCCCTGGCTCTTTATCTGCCAAATCCGCTAATTTTGGATCAATTTTAAACAAAATTGATTTCCTCCTTTCTATGCACAGTGCTGTATTTGAATTTCCCAAAAGGCATATGACCCTTTGGACCCATTGGCGCTTCTCAGCCACATCAATTCCAGTATTATTCAAATGTGCCTCCTCACACATATCAAAAATTTTAGTCAAAAGACCCAAGACATCTAAGAGTCTGTCTTGACATCCTTTTAAGCCCTTTTCAAGACCCCTCCTAGGATCTTTGCCTGACTTGTTTATGAACGCCATCATCTTCTCATCAAGTTCTGGCGTGTAAGCAACCTTTGTGTCCAGACTAGGTCTTGGACATTCGCTCCTCATCCTTGTCCCTACCTCTTCAGATATTTTCATTCTTATTCAAAAACGCACATATTTTGCCACATGATCCACCGGATTCCACTGTGGTGACAAAGGCTGAATTAGGAAAGGATTGAACATTTCCTCACCTTGAGGATCAATAATATCATTCTCTTCTAATTTAATTTCTCTTTCCTTAACCTTACTTCTCTTAAGTGGCACCTCTTCCACATCAGAATCTTCAAGGCTTAAACTACAAGTAAGTTCCACATCTCCACTTGAACTTGAGTCACAGGCTACAGTTGTATGTTTTGTCTTCTGCGCCTTTTTTGCGCCCCTTCGGCTTTATAGTGACTCCTTTAAGAACCTTACGTTCTTTACCTTTTTTTGCTCACATCCATTATCTTTCTTTTCTGTCCCTTTCTACTTCCATGACTGGAACCCCTGCAACCACATCCATTCGCTGGTCCAGAAATTCTCTTCCTCACCAAATCTCTGTCTTTTCGGAATACTTTTCTCCAAAGTATACTCAAATTTTTCATCAATAGAGCAGTCATTTCCCCAAACATTTTATCCATGTAGGACTTCATCCTCGCTAAAAATTTCCCTCAGCATCTTCCATATTGTTATCAGTTATTATCAGCTTTATAAATAATTGAAAAACAAATATTCTTCTTTACCTCAAAATATATACCTAGTATCTTGAGTGCCAAGTTACTTGAGATATCGTTTTGTCCTGTAGAGACCCGCTATAGCCTGCAGAGCTCCTTGGCCCACAGAAGTAGCGAGGCAGGCTATGGAGTCGTGTAAAGCTGTTCTCTCTCTTACTCACTTCCACTTTCCCTGCTTCTAACACTGGTCTTCATATACTTGCCTATGTGGTCATTGATGAGGGTGATGAGAGATCCTGCAGAGAAGTTTAGTGCTACTTGAAGCTGGGTTTGTTTAGCAAAAAGAAAATATAAGACACCAACTAGGCTTAATACATGTCACAACATTGAAAGAAATTAATACATAGATATTTGTTGTATGTCACTATAAATCGAGGTTGATAGTACACACGTTACATAAAATGAATTTGCCAGAACTTCATAATGTTTATTACTAACCACTGGAACACATTCGCTCAATCTTACTTAGAATGCTGGTTCTTATTTAAATGGGAGTGATCACTGGCCTCTGCCAGCGGCTGGAAACCTGACAATCAGCCAGGCAGTAAAAGTGACACCCTTAACAGTTACTGATGCCAAGTGTAGGATAACGCACTTAGATGACAAGCAATTAGCACTTTTCACCCACATGCACAGTTCAGAAACTCTAGTTAGAAGTGACATTATTCAAGACAATATCATTCTCTGGTATTCAGCTAAGATAAAGAAAGTTGTAGACTGCTTGGCAGTGACCCTTTAGTTGAGGCCAGATTTGTTGCTTTCCCATGATCACTATACAGTGTGGCTTTTTAGAGCCAGGTAACTCACATCTCTTTGTAACTTTGTTGCTGATGCTGAACTGAAGTGCCTAGAAGCCAGTCTGCCAGTGGAGCAAGGGAAGGAGACTGCCATCCCTGCAGGGGTGTTACTGTTCTTTGCATACTAGATGCAGTAGGATTCCAGTGCTGCGAGGGTAAAGTGATCTGTGTTCCCTATGAGTGATGAGCGCAGTCTCTTCAGAATAACGGCCCTCCCTAGACACATGAAGGGAAGGACACCCAGGTAAACAGTAGGGGTAGGCAGTATCCTTAGGCACAGTTGTATTATACCTGCTAATATTACCTGAGCGATATTCTGTTTTAAGTGTGTATTGAAGTACTTTCGTTTTCTAAGTGACACACAGGGTTGGACAATCAGCCACCGCCCTGCTGGGTGATTTGTTTGAGGTCCAAGCTAGTTTAACCTTCCACACTACCTCCCTTGGAAGCCAGTGACTGCTTTCCATTTCTTCTACTGAGAGTCAAGTGCTGAAGGGATTGTACTTGGACCAGTTTTCAGAGCCCAAGTTAGGAAGACTGAGGCCTAGTTTCTCCTGCTTGCTCTGTGCCCAATCGGATCTGACATTTACAGAAAGGACTTCCACATTTTTAGAGGAATGGTACTTGTATGTAACCAAAAATGTTTCTGACACTTTAAAATCATCTTCCTACAGCCATTCATGTGGAAGGGCGCCAGGCCCCAATTACCATTTAAATATGTAGTCACAGTAATCTTTCAAAACTACTACTATGCCAATGCATCCTAGAATAAAGTACATGTTGTGCAAGATGAGCACGCCTCCAGATGGTATAAATTATTTCCTCATCTCTAGGCCGTACACAACGACTGCCAGCAACTGTATTTACTTTAGTTGCGATCAAGAAATGAGTTCAGTGGCTATAATATACTTTCATTTGGAGCAGAATAAAAGATTATTCTGGCACACATAAAAATCTAATTCATATTTAACTACATAGAATATGAATAGTCATCCAATATAAAAACAGTTTGGATATAGATCTGAAAGTGTTGGTCACTGCCAATCAGGTTTCTTACGATTGGCACTGGCATTCTTATGCAGAAGTGCATGTAAAGCATCTGGGCAGACAGTGACAGCTTCATAGCACGATTCAGTTTCAAAATATTGGAATGACCTCTGGCCAAGTGACCCGATGCTTTACATGAAGTGACATATGGCAGGCAGGGTCATTTCTGACCTACATTTGCCCCTGCAAAAAAAGTGGTCCTTACCTACATGGAGAAATTCCTGGCATGCACAAAGTGGCATCTCACATACATGGACTGGGTGGTAACCAGCAAGGAATGGCCAGTTGCCTACAGGGGATGTACACCAGCCCTGAATAACAGTGGCTGTAAGAAATGACATATCTTGAGGTGGCGTGACCCTAGGTTCCTGTTCTGTTGTGTAAAGAACAAGTGCCATTTATATGGCCAAGTGCAGGGCTGGATTGGACTGTCAACCTTGTTCCTAGAGACTACAAGCTAGGAGGCTGGTTTCACAGTAGGATGGGCTCCTATCACCATGTCATGGCATCGTGCAGCGTGGGTCTGGTTTCAACATTTGTGGCAGGGCTGTTTTGAGTTTCCAGTCTGGCCCTGTCCATGTGGCACCTGTTCCATTTTTGAGTGATTAGGGAGAGAATGTGGCATAACGGCCAGAGCTGCTGACTTTAGAACTGGGAAACCAGGTTTGAGTCCCAGAGTCGGCTCAGCATCCTGGGATTCTCGGCAAATCACGTAATCTCTCTGTGCCTAAAAACAGAAACAAATTATGTGTCCTTGTGTGATATAACTGGTTCTCATGTAAAGCGCTCCAATACGTTTGCGCTATATAAATCGGCAAAAAAACGAAATTAGGAAGATTGCTTGTTCCGTGTGCACAAGTAAAGTGTGCACTGCTGATGTGCATGTAGTTCCTCTTTTATGTGTAGACAGAAAGCTTTCATCCAGGGCTCCCTTTGCACCTTGTGCACACCATGCTCCCCACTCCACTGCGCAAACTCCTCCTTGCACCCTGTGACTTGTACCTTGAAACTTCGCATACCCACTTTATCACTAGTCTTCTCCTATGCCACCCTACAGTGATTGTCGCTTGGCCATTATAGAATGAAAACACGCTGATTAGACTTCACTAACATACAGCACTATTACAGCATAAGCAGCAGCAGTGCACACTTCTCTAACTCCAACAAAAGGTGTGAGGAGCACACACATTCCACAAACAACATACAGCAATGCAACGTTCCCTGTGTCTGGTAAATATGCTTCTGTTACCCATATGCTAGCTGTCCTGTTTATTACTCAAACTTGCAAACATGTTTTTTTAACATACCAAAGTCAAAACGTATGGCATTGAAAATACTTCTTTCCTTTAGATTTCCAACCCCACATCAATTCTTCTTACCCTCGCAACTGCTCACCATTCCTTCTCACCATCGCGTAAAGTGTTCAGGGCTGAAGTTGCTCCTCGGCTATGGGGGAGGCATGGACCCCCGCCCCCCCCTCCCACTGCCAGCAGCCTCAAAAAGCGAAAAATAAACGATAATAAAACATGTTTATTATTGTTTTATTTTTCCTCTGAGGCCCTAGTCTTAGGGGCTGGGCCATCGCGATGGCTGTCATGGTGGGGGAGTGTTGGACAAAGCTATCAGTGCATATGTTGGTTTGGCTGGCTGTCTTAGGACGGGCAAACCAACAATATGCACTGAGCTGTCTCCAACACGAGCTGCGTGGCCAGGTTAGAGACAGCCGACACAGGCTCTCAGTCTCTCAGTGGAAGCACTAATCGAGGGCGCTAAGGCCAATCCTGACGCTGCTCTCAGCAGCATTAGAGCAGCATCTGGATTGGCTGCAGGGGAGTCTGGGAGCATGTGCCTGCAGTGGACTGGATCCAGAGAGGAGCAGAAGAGTGGCGATGCGGCAGAAGTTATATGTTTTTTGTGTGGTGTTATGTCATAAAAAGGCAGGCGGAAAGGGATTTTGGGTGCCCCTAGAAGGGCCCCTTTCCCCATGGTTCTCTGCTATGGGGGTTAGGAGGCACCCAAGGTGCCCCCAAATATCCATGCATGGTGTGTCAGCCTCCGCATGGTGCCTGACACATGGATGTTTTGCAAGTGTATTTTTTCTACTGTGGCTAGTGCTGCAGCCCTTAGCACGAGCTGGAATAGACAACATACACTTTACAACTGCCGTGAAGGCAGTCGCATCCTAATGAAAGCAGCGGGACCGCCGACTCCTTGTCGACTGGTCTAAATTTCCGCTGCGGTGTTGGTCGGGCGCTCGTCTAACCAACATCATATTTAGGTCCAAAAAAGTCCAAATTAAATTCTTGATATGTAGATGGGTACCATTTGCATATCTTATGGCTGAACGCTTTTGAGATTATCTATAATATAGAAGTTGGGCAAGAAAATGCCTCCCCTAATATAATATTTATAAAAAGTGCAGCCCACCATTTTACGTTAGAAGTGTGTTGTAAAAATAATAATCCGGTTTGCCATCATTTCATTCGGTTAACATACCTTGTTCATGTTGTTCTGTACTGTATATTTGAATGCGTTCCAACCATGTACACATTCTAGATTTCTCTTTTTCTTTCAAGTACTTCTTCCAATTGCCACTCTCCCAAAATCAGCTGGTGCATCCCAAACTGTCCTTGGGAGCGTTTGCCAGAAACCTTGGTCTCTACATAGTCTAAATTGCCTGTCAAAACAAATTAGCCTCCTCCTTGTGTCGGAGCATCAATCCACTATATCACCACACACTCATAGTTCTAGGTACCAATCAATCATCCAGCTGCCATGAATGAGAATCTGTTAGTCTAAGAGGTTAGGTTTAATCATGATGCTATACATCTGTGAGCACATGAGGTATGTAGGGTAATAATGAACAAGTTAGTTACCTTTGGTAACAATGTATCTGTAAGAGACATAAGTTAGTTATAGATTCCTTACCTTAGAATTACCCTCAGGCGTTAGACTGGATCCAGAGAATTTTTTCTTAGCAGTACCCCTGCTCATTGGTGGGTGGCGCCGGTCGACTCCGCGTCCGTTGTCTACGTCATAGCCGCTGGGATGACGTCGCAGTGTCTACTTAGACGCCGCCCCTGCGAGCTGACGTCCGTTCTGACATGACTTTCCACGCCAGAAGTGCAGAGCAAGGAAAGACTCTGACCACTGGTGCACAACAACTAAGGCCCTGCAAGGCAGTCCCTAGCCCTTGACGTCAGTTCGCAGAGTGGGGAGGAACTTGATCATCTGAAAGAGACAGTTATTTATAGATTCCTTACGTTAGAATAGACACCCCAGCAATACCAACTCCGGAGGAGGGTCTGTGAACAAAGTTTACACCTGAAAGTCCTGGAGGACTGAACGGGCAAAATAGCCATGCCTCCAGACTTGGCTGGCCAGGCAGTAATGTATGGTGAATGTATGCAAGAATGCCCACGTGGCTGCCTGACAGATGTCAAGAAGGGGGACTCCATGTGCCAATGCAGTGGTTGCTGCCGTAGCTCTAGTGGAAGGAGCACGTAGCCCCACTGGAGGTTCCTTTTTCGGTAAGGCATAGCAGATCTTTATGCAAAGGACAATCAATGGAGAGATTGTACGCTTTTGAACAGCCCGACCTTTTTTGGCACCTACATAGCCCGACGAAGAGTTGATCATCCACCTGGAAGTCCTTTGTGTGGTCAAGGTAGAAAGATAGCACACGTTTAGGGTCTAGGTGGTGGAGTCTCTTCTCCTCCTTGGAAGGGTGTGGAGGTGGGAAAAAGGTGGGCAAAATGATCGTTGGTCCAATGTGAAATGGTAAAACCACTTTAAGAAGGAACGAAGGCCTCGTCTGAAGCACCACTTTGTTGAGATGCACAGAGAAGAAATGGGGCTTAGAAGATAGAGCTTGAAGCTCACTCACTCTGCGGGCAGATGTGATGGCAACAAAGAAGGCAGTTTTCAGAGTGAGGAGCCCCAGAGGACAGTTATGAAGAGGCTCGCAGAGAGTACGCATAAGATAAGTTAAAACAAGGTTCAAGGGAAGGCGTGGCTAGCGGGCGAGAGTGATGGCCACAGCTTAAGCGAGCTCTGCCTTGCCCGTGGCGCAATATCCTTCTACAGCCTGCAGACCCGAACTGATCTGAGCCAAAGTGCCTGGCTCGATAGCTCGCTCATTCACGGAGGCTCGTGAATGTTTGCGGGGCCGTTGCCCCCTGGCAGCAGTAATCGGACACCTGGACGGTTTTGGAGCCGACGTGTGAAAGATGACGGCTCCGACGTGCTGACCGGAGCAACAACACAAACTGTTCCCTGCGGTATCCCCCACCCCCTGACTGACGGCTCTACATAGCCCGGACCCCAGGACGCGGCTGTCTGGCGACGGGGGAAGACGAGATCGGTGTTCTCCAGTTTCTGGCTCCTGCGTAGGTGACGGTGATGGCCCAGGGGCGGGGCGGAAATCGAGGACCCTGCTTCAGGGCCTAATAGCGGCCGACGCCCGACATTGTGACAGTGGCGAGGGCCAGACCCTGATGACGATAAGCGCGCTCATTGAGGGCATGAAGTGACATTAACTGGCGGGCTGCCTTAATACATGGGCCCCCACGGCCCCTGAGAAGCTGAGAACTTCTGGCGTGCTCCCCCGGGCCCTGGTGGGAAGCTCTCTGAGGGGGCTGAGTACCGGCCTTTGCGTGCACCGCATCTAATCTCGGGGGTTGGTCCCCTGGCTGCATCCTTGTAGGTGGTGGGGCAGGCTACATACTACACACAGAAATATGGCGGCACCTAAGAGCCCCGACGGATCAACTGAGGGACAGGTGCCTTCTCCCCTCCCCCTCCCCCCCCTCCCCCCCAGAAAACACCTGGCATAGACGGGGTGCCCACGGCCTTGTCTCCTTATCCCGGCATTGCCTAGAGGAGTCCTCCGGTCCGACTGCGCCCGAGGTGGAGTATTGACCCGCGGGCCCTGGCGTGGACCTGCAGCCTACACTGTGGTGCCTGTGCGGCCTGCCGAATACTGTTGGAGCAGCTTTGGGGGATCGGCTACTACTCGTGGGCGCGGTCCAGCTCCGGGGAGCTGCGGGACCGACGGCAAGTAACCCAGAGGCCTGTTAGAAATAAATCCAAGCCTCCCAGAGGGTTCCAAGACATAGCAAAGAATACAAGAGCATGGACGCCATTGCCCTTGTGTGTTTTCCCGGCTTGCCTCCCATGACGACGAGAAAAATGGCGACGGGGCAAAGGTTCAAGGAGTAACCCTCAGGCACTACTGTCAAAATTCACATGGAACAAAAGCTGAGGTAAAAGCGATTCACCGAGAGCGGACTAAGATGGCACAGAGAAGTCGTCCCCCCCGACTAAGGAACCTACGCTGCACGACGTCATGGCGGCAATAGGGGGAATGCGCACCCCCATGGACTCAGTCACGGTGGAAGTCTCCCTACTCCGTGCTGACTTTAAACAGATGAACGAGAAAGTGAAGGAGCTCAAGGTGGTGACGGAGGCGCTACAGGAGGACACTTCCGAACTGCAACGTCAAATGTCCGACATAGAAAAAAAGCAGACTCGAATGGCGCAGTAGCTGGATGACTACGAAGGGAGGACCCGCCGAAATAATATAAGAATCCTAGGTGTTCCGGAGAAAACAGAAGGGCCGACTGTGGACCTTTATGTGGAGGACTTGATCAGGAAACATCTAAAGCCCAAGGCGCTTTCCGCTTACTTTTCCATAGAACAAGCTCATAGGGTGCCAGGCGGGCGACCCAAGCCTGGGGCTCCGCCACGACCCCTGAATGCCAGGGTCTTTAATGTTCAGGACAGGGATAGTATCTTACAAACCTCTAGAAGGGGCCCTCCGCTTAAGATCGACAACTATGAGGTGTCCTTTTTCCCTGACTTTACGGCAAGGGTCCAGGCACAACGACGAAGCTTCCAAGCAGTTAAGCAGGAACTCCGCAGCAGAGACATCAAATATGCGATGCTTTTTCCGGCAAAATTGAGAGTTGAATGGGACAGTAAACCATGGTTTTTCGACTCACCTGAAGCAACCTGGGAGTGGCTGGAGGGATGGACGAAGGTCGGCGACACGAATGGCACCCGCCGCAACAATGCAGAACGGAGGAACGGTAGAGGCCCCGACAGTACGGCGATGGAGGCCGAGATGGGAGCAAGTGGCCTGACTGAGCAGGACTGAGGGACAACCACGGCCTACTGATGGACCGGTCCTAGTAAACATTTGCAAGTATTGGGCGGGGAAATAGGTGTGGGGGAGGGGGCCAGCGAGGGAGTAAATACATGAAGATGCACAGGCTTGAAGATTCCAGGTATGTACCGTGCCTGATTTATAACTTGTCTAGACATGTCATGATACTTTTCTAAGGGTTCTATTTTCGATTGCAGGCTATATCTTACTGTTGACATTATAGACTGCCACAGGGCGGGGAGGCTCGCTTCACCTCTGCATATGGCATGGTTGGGGGGCGTATAGGCACTCTGCCATGTTGGGGGGTGGGCAGTTTGAGGTCCATAGGCAGGGGAGCAGGGAGGGGGCGGAGGGGAGTAAGAGGGATGTTCCAAGGGAAATGAGGGGTGGTGGTAATGTTAGCTATGACAATGTACCAACCATGACCGTACTGACGGAGGGGGGGAGGGGTTGTGGAGTTTTGTTTATAGTGCAAGTTTTGGGCTGCATTTCAAGGTTCTGTCTGCTAAGATATATGCTGCGGAGATTGGTTCACATGGATGTTTTGATTATGATGGAAGAGGCAGAGTTAGTGGGTACTGCAGCAGATGTTAGCGCCCCCCTGCTGGCCCCGGTGTCTCCTATGACCTTACTTACTTGGAATGTGCATGGGCTGGGGGACAACATTAAACGAGGATTGGTACTGCAGTATGTACGCCGTACAACCCCGGCATTGGTGTTGCTTCAAGAGACGCACCTGGTGGGTTCGACCTGTAAAGCTCTGGACCGCTGGGGGTACACAATGGTAGTGCATTCAGAGTTTTCAACGGGCTCCAGAGGGGTGGGAATACTAGTACGCAAACGCTTCCCTTTGATTGTGCAACAGGTCTGAAAAGACACTCAGGGTCAATTTTCTGCTGTCTCATGCCTATGGAAGGGGAGGAAATTTAATGTGGTGACAGTATATGTTCCGCTGGCCCTTCATGCTGTTGCGCTTCCCGCACTTAGTGCATTTTTATTGACACTGCCAGAAGGAGAGCTCATAATAGGGGGCAACTTAAATGCAGTTCTAAATGATGAGCTGGACCGCCACCCCTGCAGGACGCCAAGGACGGGTGAGTCTCGACTGGCTGGCTTTGTAGATGCACTGGGCCTCACGGATGGGTGGAGGTTCAAACATCCTGGGGATCGCGGGTACACTTTTTATTCAGGGGTTCACAATAGTCTTTCCCGCATTGATTATTTTTCCCTTTCCGCTGACAGTTTACCCCACTTGCTGGAGACAATAATAGGCCAGCAAGGTATTTCCGATCATTCCCCGGTCACCATGACCTATACCTCCTATGTTAAAGCTCGGAGACATATTTTTCCGATTTCCCCAGGCTATTTACAGAATCCGCAGATTAGAAAGGAACTGATTACAGTCACAAAGCACTACTTCCAAGAAAATACAGAATCGGTACAATCACCAGGTGACCTGTGGGAGGCGTACAAGACAGTGCTAATAGGACAAGCTATAGCCTCGATAACGGGTCACCCGCTGGCGGCAAACGCCGATCTACAGGCGATCGAGGCTGACCTGTTCGTGCTACAGTCACGACACGAGAACGACCCCACTGGGGAGGTCGCGCTCCTACTACGCCTTTAACAAACAGAATTCACTGAATACCAGCAGGAACGGGTTAGACAACAGCTCCGGCGCACGCAGCACATTGTTTATGAGGTAGGGGATAAGGCAGGGAGGCTCCTGGCCTGGTTGGATAGGTAGGAAAGGGCCCAGAGGACGATAGCGCAACTCCGCACCCTAGCGGTGTCGTAGTCACCACCCCAACGGACACAGTAGATGCCCTAGCTGACTATTATGAAGAAGTCTATACCCCCACCTCACAACTGTCCACAGAAGAAGCGCAAACCTATATCATAGACATAAATGCCTTCCTTGTCGGAAGACGAAGCCTCACTTCTAGAATCTGATTTCACAAAGGACGAGGTCCTTGCCGTGGTTCATTCTTTACATTGCGGCAAAGCCCTGGGTCTCAATGGGATCCCTATAGAATTTTATAAGCGTGTATCTGACCTAACGGCACCGCATCTTCTAGAGATGTTTTCGGATAGCTTGAGTAAGGGGGAGTTACCGCGGGACCAGCGGACAGCTACAATAATAGCTATACCGAAACCCGGCAAACCCTTGGACGTATGCACATCATATCGCCCAATCTCCTTACTGAATGCGGAAGCAAAAATACTATAAAATGATATCTCACCGGCTGACCCCACATCTAGAGATGCTGATTCACCCGGACCAATCTGGGTTTATGCCGAACAGAAATACTGCTCTTAATCTGCGACGGGTCCATGCGGTGATGGCACAGATGCAGAGTCTTCCGGAGCCGGCGGTGATCCTCTCACTGAACGCCCGAATGGCTTTCGACATGGTTGAGTGGCCATATTTATTTGCGGTTCTTCGCCATCTTGGTTTCGGACCCAAATTCTGTGCATTGGTGAAACTGCTTTATACTAAGCCTCTAGCGCATGTAGTGGCTAATGGCCATATCTCTAGGGATTTCCAACTCGGTCGAGACACGCGTCAAGGGTGCCCCCTGTCGCCCCTGCTTTTTGCCCTGGTCCTTGAGCCGCTGGCAGCATGGATACAGTGGGACCTCATGATTAAAGGACTCAGCTGGACTGAGACGTGGGAGGACCGCATAACATTATATGCTGATGATATCCTTTTGTATTTGACCATGCCTAGACGCTCGATTATAGTGCTCCTAAACATCTGTGAAATCTTTGGGCGGGCCTTGGGGTACTCTATCAACTGGTCCAAGTCTGTTCTATTTGTCCTTAAAGGCCCACCACCACAGCTTCCGACTGACTGTCAATTGGTAGTCACTGACAGGCCCTTTAAATATCTGGGGGTCTGGGTGACGCCTCACCAGGAAGCCTTCTTTCGCCATAATTTGGCGCCCCCGCTCAAACGTTTTCGTAGGGACGTACAACACTGGCATACCTTGCCACTGACCCTTCTGGGAAAGACGGCGTTGTTTAAAATGATGACTCTGCCCCGGCTGCTATATATCCTCGAGAATACACCATTTCTCGTGCCTCCTAAATATTTCAGATCTATAGACGCACTGGTCTCGGGTCTCCTTTGGGGGGACAAACCAGCGCGCATTTCCCGACATAAACTGGTCAGGGGCTGGTTTGATGGAGCAATAGCACTCCCTGATATTCAACTATACTACTGGGCGGCCCAGTTGAAGATCATAAACCAGTGGCTGCACGCTCCGCAGACTGAGCCAGCGTTTAAGGCGGACAGGTATGACCTAGGTAGCGATGGTGTGCTGACCGCACACTACGACAAAAAAAGTGCTGAGGCCTTGCTCGGCCCTACGGCCCATACGGTGAGATTGTGGTACTTGGCCTCGGCTCGCCTTAAATGTAGAGACACGCTAACGCAAATGACGCCACTCTGGTCATCACGCCGACTAGGCCGTCTATGCAAAAGTAAAGGCTTTGATGCCTGGGACTTGATTGGTATCTCCACGGTGGGGGACCTCTGGAGGTGAGGTCCCATTCTTTCATTTGAACAACTTGTGGAACAATATGATCATTCACCCACGGAACGATTCCGATATTTACAAATTATCCATGCCCTGAGGTCACTTATCCAACCCGGCGATGAATTACCTGAATCTACCCCATTAGAGGATAGGCTTTTGACGGAGCATATGCCCAAAAAAGCGACCTTGTTGGTTTATCGTAAGCTCATCAATAACCTACTCTGAAGCTACGGGCGGCCTGGACCACAGAGGTGGGAGAATTTGACGAATCGGACTGGAAGACTGCGCTCGCCTTGCCACGGAAGGTTGCCATTCCATCTAGGCTCCGATTAATACAATTGAAAATTCTACACCGTGTTTATTACACCTGGGTCACCCTTTATAAGATAAGGAAAGCCGAACATAAGTACTGTCTGCGGGGATGCGGAGAGGAGGGGACATTCTATCATACCCTCTGGGAGTGCCCTGTGTGGCCAGCTTCTGGGCTAAGGTTATGCAAACTATATCACAGGTGGTGAAAGACTCATTGGTCCTGGAACCGCAATGCTGCTTACTAAACGTTTGGGAGCCCAATGATCTCACTCACTCCATGCAGGACTGGGCCATACTGAGTATCATGTATGCTAAAAGAAATATAGCCAGGTTCTGGGGATCTCCTTTGGTGCCAGCGCTCAGGGACTGGTGCTCAGATTTGGATTCAGTGATGGTGGCTGAACGGACAGTATATCTGAACCGAAAATGTCCACGAAAATGCGCCAAGATCTGGGGGGCATGGAATGAATCTAGAGGGTTCCTATGCGAGCCACAGCAGCTTGACAGCGACAACGACTCCGAATAAAGTGGAGGGAGGTAGGGATCCGGGGAGCGGGGTGGGGCTGCCTGTTTGCCACAACTGTATTGTCTACTTAAATGTATGCTGCATAAGATTCTCTGATTTGCCGCTCTCTCTGTACGCATGGAATATTTTTTATATGCCTAATGATTGTTTTTTCATATTAATAAAATTGTTTTAAAAAAAAAAAGGTTCAAGGCCCACTGTGGCATTATGAAGGAAGAAGGAGGAAAGAAATTAATAATGGCCTTAAAGAAGCTATTTAAAATAGGAGACTTAAATAAGGATGGCTGATCTGGTAGGCGAAGGAAAGCAGAAATAGCTGCAAGGTAGTCTTTAAGAGTGCCCACGGCGGAGCCCTTCTGGGCTAAAGAAAGTAGATACAGAAGGACCTCTGAAAGAGGGCAACGAGGGGATCCACAGCCTTTGCTGCGAGACATACCACAAACTTGTTCCATCGACAGGCGTATACCATTTTCGTGGTGGGTGGCCTGGCGGCCAAGATGACATTACAGACTTGGGGTGGAAGGTCAAAAGCTGTCAACTGGAGCAGCTCAATAGCCACGCAAGGAGGTGGAGGCTGGACAGGTTCCGGTGAAGAACCATCCCCTGCTGCTGCGACAGAAGATACTCATGAAGAGGAAGTCTGATTGGAAGATCGATGGCCATGCTCAAGAGCTCGGGTACCAGACTCTTCGTGCCCAGTCCGAAACCGCAAGAATAAATTTGGCCCGGTCGCTCTTTATCTTCTTCGGGACTCAGGACAGAAGTGGTACAGGCGGAAAGGCGCACAGGAGGCCACAACTCCACTCGCAATGAAATGCGATCCCGAGCGAGTTGCACTTTGGAAACAGCAACGCGCAGAATTGCTGACATTGCACGTTCTATTCCGTGGTAAACAGATCTAACTAAGGCTCTCCCCACTGCTGAAAAAGACCTTGCACCACCACCCAGTAAAGACGCCATTCGTGATCTACCAGGCACTGACGCTGAGTTTGTCATCCCTGGTGTTCAGGGAACCTGCCAGGTGTTGAACCATCAGGGACACACCCTGATGTTAAGAGCCTCTTGACTCAGGGTTCCCGAGACCACTCCACCCTGTTTGTTGCAGTACCACATGGCGTGGTGTTGTCTGTCATCACCTGCACCACCTTCCCTCTGAGAGAGAGAAGAAATGCTTTCATTGCCAGGCGGATCGCCCTGGGCTCCAGCAGGTTGATATGGAGCCCGGACTCAGGGTCATTGTCGCCGAAATCAGGGATGGAGGCTAAAACATCGATATCATAGCCCAAATATCCCAGACTCGCTGCTCAGGAGGATATGCCCAAAACTGCACTGAGGCCAGAACAGCTCAGATGAAAGGGAGCGTCTGAGAGGGAGTCAAGCGGACTGCAGCATGTTGATAGTGAACCCCATTGAATGCAGGAGGTCCGCCGTAGTTTGGAGATGAGAGACGACAGTTTGGGACGAGCCTGCCTTCAACAGCCAGTCATCAAGATAGGCGATGACTGGAACATCTTATCTGCGCAGATGAGCTGCGACCTCCGCCATCACCTTTGTAAACACCAGAGGAGCACTGGTAAGGCCAAAGGGGAGCAAGGTGAACTGAAAATGCTCGTGCCCTACCACGAACAGTAGGTAGCATCTGTGGGCTGGCAGGACGGAGATGTGGAAATAGGCGACTTGCAAGTCCAGCGGTGCGATCCAGTCTCCAGGATCGAGGGCAGACTGGACCTGAGTCAACATGAGCATTTCGAACTTCTCCTTGCGGAGGAAGCTGTTGAGGGTCCTTAGGTCTAGGATAGGATCCAGGCCTTTGTCCTTCTTGGGGACCTGAAAGTAGCAGGAATAGCAACCATGACCTACTTCTGGCGCAGGGACCCTCTCGATGACTCCCTTGGCCAAGAGAGCTGAGACTTCCTGGCAGAGAAAAGCCAAATGATCCTCTGACATGCAATCAAAAGATGGTGGCATGGAGGGAGGGGTAGTCTCAAAGGGGAGGGAGTAGCCCCTTTGGTCTATTTGCAAAATCCCACCTGTCCGACGTGATGGATTGCTAGTGCGGGAGGAGATGGTGAATCCTGCCGTCCACTGGCTATTGATGGTCCTGAAAGGTCAGACTAGGAAGGCTTGGAGGCTGCTGAAGGGGGGAAAGGATAGACTGGCCCGCCCGCTGGCTTCCAGACCTGCGAGATCGCTGGGTCCCACGTCCACGGCCACGCAGAGACTGGGCAGCTTGCGTGAACCGGTGGCTAGAACGGGCCAGACGTGGTTGAGTGCCCCTTCCGTAGCTACAAAAGAGACGAAAAGCAGACTGGAGTGGACGAGAAGGAATAGTGAGGTTCAAAGATCTGGCCGTAGCCCGAGAATCTTTAAAGCACTCCAGCGCCGAGTCTGCTTTGTCGCCAAAGAGGCGATAGCCATCAAAAGGCATGTCCATCAAGGTATACTGGACATCCGCAAAAAAAAGCCAGATGTCCTCAACCAGGCATAGCGACGAGGGGCACTCGTTCTACCTAGTGAGTCAGTGGTATCCAGTCCACTTCTTACCATGAATTTGGCTGCGTCCCTCCCATCCGCCACTGCGTGGGAGAGAACGGCTCGGGCCTCCTCCAGGCACTGAGGCAGCACTTGCGCAACCAAGTCCCAGATGGTATGGGAATATCTGCCCAAGAGGCAAGCGGTATTCATAAACCGCAGTGCTAAGCTGGAGGAAGAAAACATGCGCTTCCCAAAGTGAAGCAGCTGCTTGGATTCCCTATCTGGGGAGCAGAAGGGAATGCACCCTTGGAGGAAGAGGCTTGGACCACCAAGCTCTCGGGGGAAGGTTATTGGGTGAGGAAACCTGGGTCGCCCGAGGCCGGGCGATGGCGGCGGGTGATACTCCTTTCCACAGGAGCCCTGTGCTGGCTTTGGACCAGGTGCCCAGAAGGACGTCGGTGAGGGCTTTATTGAAGGCAATAGGGGTTCAGAAGTGGATGCCGCAGGTTGAAATACTTCTATCAAGACGTTAGTCCTGACCGCCACTGAAGGGAGCTCAAGGCCCAAGACCTCAGCCACCCTTCTCATCACCACAGCATAGGACGCTCCCTCCTCCGTAGCCACGGTAGGGGGAGAAAGCATGCTAAGGTCTGGAGAAGAGTCCAGACCACTGGCATTACCCAGGTCCTTTCATCAGTCAGGCTCTTCTAGCTGGTCTTCTAAAGGATCCAGCGACCCTTCCCAGTCCTCAACACCACCTTCTGGGTGAGAGGGAACACCAGGGATGAACAGGGGAACAAAAGTAACCTCTGGTGTCAGATCCAACGTCGGTTTTGGCTCCGTGTCCATCTTAGGGATAAGGATGAGGACGGCGTCGACCTGGGTCACGGTCAGCACCAGGGGCATCTACGCCGAGGAAGGTCGGGGAAGAGCGACCAGCTTGGATCTGGATCCAAGCCTGGATCCGCGGGGGCCCTCTGGAGCCAGAGCTGCCGGCATCGAAGGCCCCCGACCGGCTCTGCGGGGCCCGAAGGCACGCTGGCGAAGTCGGTCTGCCCAAAGACGAGGTAGTGGGCCTCGTAGAACTTAAGAAGTTGGGCAGGGGATGCTTCGGCTCCCAGAAATTGGGGGAGGCGCTGAGTTGTCCCTAAAGGAGGCTTCAGAGACGGAGCCTTAGAGCGATGACCCCCGACCTGCTCCGCTGGGCCCGACGGCACGCTGGCGGAGTCGGTCTGCCCAAAGACGAGGTGAAGGGCCTCGTAGAACTTAAGAAGTTGGGCAGGGGATGGGGGGAGGTGCTGAGTTGTCCCTAAAGGAGGCACTAGAGATGGAGGCTTAGAGCGACAACGCTCTGGGTCCAGCGTTGCGTCAGCCGACCGACGGGGTGTAGGCGAAGAGTATTGGTGCTTCTTCGCCTTCTTCTTGAGCTTAGACTTACCCGAAGATTTCTAAGACTTTGAGAACGACGAGTTGTGGGGGCTCCGTAAGCTGCCTCAAGTCCTTCCTCTCGAACGAGACCGGGAGCAATGCGGAGCTGACCACCTGGCCTACAACAGCTTTCTGGAACACTCCCACAAAGATTTTGGATTCATTGACCAGCAGTCGGAGCAGGACTTCGGGTCGTGGTAGCGCTCCAGACACCTTAGGCACATAGGTGCGGGTCCATCAAAGACATCAGCCTGTGACAGACCTCGCAAGGTTGGAACCCAGTCTGACAGTGGGCCATCCCTCGCACACCAGGAGTTCAAGACTTGAAATAGCAGTCGACAAAACGTCTAAAAAGTTTAGTCAAAAAGTGACTAAAGAGGTAACGCTCTCCGGATCTGCACATGGCTGACACAGAAAGAAGAACTGACGTGCAGGGACGGCGTCTATGTAGACGCCACAACGTCATCTCGGCAACCACGACGGCTGAGTAGTCGACCAACGCCGCCCACTGACACGCAGGAGTACTGCTAAGAAAAAATTCCCTGGTTCCAGTCTGGCACCTGGGGGTAATTCTAAGGTAAGGAATCTATAACTAACTGTTTCTTTCAGATGTATGTAGCGCTGCTATTTCAAGTCTGATGCAGAAATCTCCAGGCTTCTGTCCTGCCCTTTTCTGGGTTCGGGAACTGAAATGCTTACTGAGTCACTGATTTTTACACATCTGGCATCCCTTAGGAATCCAGTGCCCAGTCAAGCCAAGAAGTGCATTCAAGTGCTATTAGGTTGTTATTTGCTCTTACGAAGACTTAACATTGGATGCTTCAATTTTTTCCTTCTGCGTTCCTCCCTCCCACAATACAAAGAGGAGTTTATAGTGGGTGAGGAGAATCACTCCTCTCCTTTACAATTGCTGGGTTATAGTAATATGCACCTGTCTGCTTTTGGAGTGTCAGCCTTTGTTTTCAGCCATCTGAATGTCTTTTAAGAGTCCCAGCCTACCATTTGACACCCCATGTAGCTGTACATCATAAAACTCGTGGCATCTGTCACCTTGAGTCCTTCCAGGATATCAGACATTTAGACCTTGGTCATCCATTCTCTGACAGGTACATAGCTTCTCACACTTAATCGGAGGTCATCATGTTGAGCAACTCCCTTCACAGAAGGCCAGAACCCATTTGTCAATGCTTCATAAAGATTTTCAATGCATTTGCCTGATGGAACCACTTTCTAACCGGAGAATGGATATTGCCTTTCCTTTCTAGTGTGGGATTTAAACTTTAGATTTTAAATTTAGAATGTCATCTTACATAGTTTCTACAAAATAAGTGGATCTCCAGAGCATTAGATCATGTATCCCCTTTAGAAAATCAACAAAACTTTGCTGGACCCCTCCAAATCTGAAAATTACAGCTCGGTCTCGCTATTCCCAGCTTTTTCCAAGCTAGTGGAGAAATTTGTCAACAAACAGCTCTCAAGTTTCATAGAGTGCCACAACTTGCAGGACTCAATCCAATTTTCGGCCCTCTTAAAGTATAAAATCATCCTTGCTCCTGGCAACCGATGCTGTTCCTCAGATTCTGGAGACAGGCAATTCTGCGGTGCTGCTGCTTCTAAATCTTGGTGCTTATTATGATACTGTCACATAACATACTAATTTAGGGGCTCCGGGACAGTGGGCCACAAAGCGCTGACTTGGATTGCTTAGTTTCTGTAGGGTCGCACTTTTCAAGTGTCACAAAACCCTATCAGTCAGAGGTTTTTCCATTGAGACAAGGAGTGCAGCAGGGCTCTTCGGTGAGCCCTCCTTGGTTTAATGTGTACATTTGACCGCTGGCAGAGATCATCGAGCGTTATCAATTTACCCTCATATCATATGCAGATTACATGCAGCTTATCATCACGCTGTTACAGAATTCATCCCGAAAGGCCTCTGCCCTGTGCTGCTATCTTACAGAGATTGCTAGGTGGGTGGACCTAAACTGCCTCATACTTAACGTTCGAGAAGACAGAGGTGGTGACCTTGGGCAACCAGGCAAACATCTGGTCCATTACATGGTGGCCTCAGGAGCTGGGTTCGGTCAATGTTCCCAAACCTAAGGCCAAGAACCTTGGTGTATAGTTTGCGATAGACTATCATTTGATAGTCACATCACTGCAGTGGCGGGCATATGTTTTGGATTGCTAAAAATGCTGAGCAAAATCTTGTGCCTGTTGCCAGAGTCAGCCAAAAAAATGGTGATTCATGCCTTTATTATGTCAAGCCTTGATTATTGCAATGTCTTGTATCTTGGAGTTATTCAGAGAAGAATTAAAAGACTCCAGGGAGTGCAAAACCCAGCAGCACAACTACTACTGAATTGTCAGATGCGTGCATCTTTTGGGTCTGCACTCAGAAATTACATTGGCTGCTGGTAAAGCAGAGATCCGCTTTCAAAGCACTGTGTTACTGTCACAAGGTTTTTGCCAATAAAGGACTGTGATACCTTCTATACCTAGTGAAACCATACGTGTAAGAAGGGTGCAAAGACAACCAGTAACCAAAGACCCTTCTCTTTGTTGCCCGGCGGTATCGCCTCTATGACCCACCAATATTAATCAATGAAGAAGCAGGCGCTGGAGACTGAAAGGCAGGAAACCGGGTTTTATTCTCTCCAGAGGAGAACACATCAATTCGGACAGCAAGTATCGTCACGAGGTGCTCTGCTCGCATCTCGGAGGCCTGGCCTTTTATACATAGGATTAGGATCTTTATTACATGTAACACATTCTTGTAACATTTTGGCATGTGAAAGAACATCCTCGGAATCTCCCCTTCGGGCCCGTTCCCACATATATTTGCAGTTGAATTCCCCACCCCGGTCACAACAGGTGATGATTATCGCGCAGCTGGACATTCCGCCGACTCACGGAATGTGTGGAGTTTGATCGGATCTCATAGGGTGGGGGCTTTGATCAACTCGAGGGCCCTTTGATGGGCAGGGGAAGCTTCCTACTGTACGGGGTAATAAACAGTATCCGCAGGGCCAGGTGGCGGCCTGGGAACAAGGAAGACAAACGGGGACACAGGAAAAGGGGTTTTGTATCAAAGGACCTAAGACCATGAAAGGAATGAAGGGAGGTGTCGCGCTGGGAACAGGATGGGATTCTGTGGCCGAGCTGCGCTGAAGAGGGGTTTATGGCCCAAGGCATGCGAGAGCGAGGGGGGTTGTCAGCGTGCGGGGGATACCTGCGAGGATAGGAGAGCGAGAGACGCGCTGGCTATCAGGGAAGGGGCAGGGAGGCCATATCGCTTAAGATGGCTGCCGCTTACGCGCACGAATGAGCTCAAAAAGGGCAAGATGGCGCCGATAATGTTGACGTTTGCAGCCTAACCTTTAACAGTCCTCCCTTTTCAACATATCCTAGCCAACTTGCTCACTCAATGTCAATCTTCATCAAATTCTTAACCTCGGCATCATATAATGCTCCCATACGTTCGTTTCCAAAGCACACAGTCTTAGGGCAGATACAATTCACACATAATGAACACAGAGGTGGCAGGCATTGAATTCCCAAGCATAAACCGCATATTATGACCACAGGAATCAGGATAATGGTGAATAGTCTCCAGCCCCAGTTCTTAATGGTGTTCCAGAACCAACCACCAAGCGACCATTCCTCTTGTTCCTGGTGGACTTCCGAAGAAAGTCTGTGGAGATGCTCGATGGCTTTGTACACTGAGGGTGAGTTGTCCGGTATGTATGTACAGCAGCTAGACCCAATGATGCGGCATGCTCCACCACGGTCCGCAAGAACCACATCTAGGACAAGGCGGTTCTGGAGGGCCACCAAGCGGACCGCTTGGAGTTCGGCGGTGTTGTTAGCAAAGATACCAGCTGTGATGTTCATTGTGGTCTCAACTGCCTGAGTTAGATGTCGGATCGCACGGCTGTTTGCCATCGGGCCCCAGAGGGGAACGAGTCCCTTCATAGCATCGAGGAATTGCGCTCCTGTGGAGTCGGCTTGTCCAAGATCCCCGGCTCGTTTTTGTCTATGATGATTCGCTGGAGCCACATAAGTCGGGGGGAGGACGAAGGAGATGAAACAGGTGCCCCCCCAGCCTTTGGGGAGCCAAGTGTAAGCCTTCGTGCCACAGACGAAATACATGTTAGGGGATGACACAAAGGAAGGTGGGTCGGCGGAGTCCAAAGTTCTGGTAAAACGACAAGCACTGTGGCCTACCAGCTGTGTCCCAAGCCCTTCTATGCACAGGTGGCCTGTGACGTTGATGACTGACAGGGCCACGGTCAGGGTGGCGGCCGTTCGTTTCCGCAGGTAGGAGAAGGTGGGTCTGGTTGGATTGTTGAACACCTGCATTTCAATTTGCTCTTTAGCAGGAATGTCCAAGTGGATTGTGTTGTTGGTGGTCTGTGGGCAGAAGTGTGTCTTTGTTTCGTTCCGCCAGACCCCGTGGTAGAAATGCGCTACGGTTTTGCTGGAGGTGGCATTGTCCTTAAAGCTTTCTTGCAGGAGGATCAGCCAAGCAAGGCAGGAGCCGTGAACTGAGAAAGGTGAAGGGATGAATGGTATCGAGTGTCCAGTGGCGTGGGGCAGCAACCCACAGATCCAACAGTTGGTGGCATTGGTGGCGAGGTTGTGCTGGTGAAGTAGTTGTACGAAAGAGTTATTCCAAAACTCCTTTCGCCTCTCTCTGAGCTGAGGAGAGAGCGAAATCAGATAATGTTCCTTCATGGTGGTAGGTTGAGCAGTGGTCAGGAATGTTTCGTGGGCAGGTGCATTTTCTTCCACAATCCAGAGTGTGGTCATGAGGAGAAAGCAGAAAAGGATCGTGATGAAGAGTGCAATTGTCTTTAAATTGTGGAGTTTGTCTGCTCTTGGGTTTCTGTAGTGGGTATTTCCTGTTGCTTCCATCATCTTCTTATTTGGCGCTTCCATCATCTTCTTATCTGGCGCTTCCATCATCTTCAAGGTGCTCGGTGGTGGGCAGAACCTCAGACTTCGTTTTGCTTCTCTCCCGGTAACCCTTGGTTGTGTTTAGGTCACCGTTCTGAGATTCAATTTAGTCCGTGGTCTGCTTAACTGGAGCTTCCTCCCTTCGGCGCAGGAAATACCCTTCTCTGGATGGTACAGTAGGATCAGAGAATTTTGAGAGTTCAAGTGCTTCGGTATCAGGATAGCAGGCTAGTGACGGTCGGTCTTTGTTCAGGAGCTCTTCTTGGTTGCCGATGTGTTCTGTCGTGGCCAGGGTCGAGGAGATCTTCTTACAGTGGTGTGCATGCACCCAGTTGCGTTTTCCTTCCACTCGAAGTGCTGTTCGGGTGGTGATGAGGACTTGCCAGGGGCCCGTCCACCTGGGTTCCAGACTCTTGGTACGCTGGAAATTCCGGATCAGGACGAACTCCCCAGGTTGGATGGTGTGTCCGGGACCCCTGGAAGTGTCAGGGATGGCATGCAGCACCTGTTGATGGATAACAGACAGTGTTTTAGTCAACTGGCATAAGTAATCAGACATTAAGACGTCCGGGACGTCATGAATGGAAGTTGGTTTCGGTGCAGACCAGACATTCATAGGTCGGCCGAATACAACTTCGTATGGTGTCAAGTGGTGTTTGGTAGGGGTGGAACGCATTGAGAGCAATGCCAGTGGGAGTGCGTCCGGCCATTTCAGTCCTGTGGTAGCCACTATTTTGGCCAATTTTAGTTTCAGTGTGGCATTATGTCGTTCGACTAGACCAGCAGATTGGGGGTGGAAGACTGCGTGGAATTTTTGTTTTACACCCAACCCTTTCAAAATAAGTTGGATAACTTCTGCTACGAAGTGGGGGCCGTTGTCGCTCCACAAAATTCGACAAAGGCCGTAACGGGGGAAGAACTCCTTCAACAGGACTTTTGCTGTGGCCATAGCAGTGTTGTCACGGGTTGGGTATGCTTCCACCCATTTGCTAAATGCGCATACCACAACGAGTACATATTTCAGGCCTTGACATCTGTCTAGTTGGATGTAGTCCATCTGCAGGACTTCAAACGGGTGATTCGGGACTCCAAACCCTCCCCGGGGTACTACAGTTCCTTTCCCGGGGTTGTGTTGCAGGCATATCAAGCATTGTTGAACCAGGCGTTTGGCGGAGTCTGTGATTTTATCGTTGTGCCAAACTCTGGAGACAAGTTCAATCATGGGGGCTGATCCTATGTGGGCAGGGGAGTGTGCCATAGTCAGTATGGGAATCAGGTACGAGTCAGGTAGCAACCATCTGTTTGTGTCTTTTGTCCGCCAGCAGCCTTCGTCATCTTTTAATCCCACCCGTGTCCATTCTGTTAGTTCGTGCTGTGTGCTGGCCATTTGAATGTCCCTAATAGTGTCCCTAGCATCAGTCCATTTTTCTGCTTGTGACCTGGTCACGTACATATGTGTTGTTGTCCTACTCTCAGCTGTCGTTCGGGCAGTGATGTCAGCCAGTGCATTTCCCTGTCCTATAATGTCTGTCACTCTTTTGTGTGCCTGGCATTTGATGACTGCAAGCCTCTTAGGGAGAAGGACGGCTTCGATCAAGGCGGAGACTAGATCCCCGTGCAAAATGGGGGTGCCGTGTGAGGTCAAGAATCCCCTCTCCCTCCAAAGGAGCCCAAAATGGTGAAACACCCCAAAGGCATACTGGCTGTCGGTGTAAATGTTCGCTGTGGTTCCTGCGGCTAGAATGCAGGCTCGTGTTAGGGCAATCAGTTCCGCTGCCTGGGCAGATCGTTGTGTGATGCGGGCTGTCTCGACTACAGTTCGAGCCGTGGTGACCGCATAGGCAGCTGAAGTGGTGCCATCGGGGAGTTTGATGCAAGAACCGTCCACCCACAGCTCTCCGTCGGGGTCAGGAAAAGCCGTGTCACTGAGGTCAACCCTGCTTCTAGTCTGTTCGTCCGTAAGGGTCACGCAGTCATGTACAGGGTGCACATTGGGATCGTTTTCTGGTAAGGGTAGCAGAGTTGCTGGGTTCAGTGTGGTGCATCTCTTCAGAGTGATGTGGGGTGCGAGCAGAGTCAGTTCGTATCCAGTCAGTCGGGCACTCGTCAGGTGTTGTGTCTTGGTTTGGTTTAGGAGGGTGTCAACTGCATGGGGTACCAGTACCGTGAGGGGATTCGAGAGCACGATCCCCTCACTCTGTCGGATAGAGATCGCAGCAGCCGCTACGGCTCGAAGGCAAGCAGGCAGGGCTCTGGCTACAGGATCAAGAGTGGCTGAGAAGTAAGCGCATGGTCGTTGCTTTGAGCCAATGGATTGGGTCAGGACAGATAAAGCGCACCCCTCCCTTTCGTGAGTGTAAAGGGAGAAGGGCTTTGTGTAATCGGGGGTACCTAACACAGGAGCCGAACAAAGGGCATCTCGTAGTTGCATGAAGGAAGCCTGACACTCAGGGGTCCAAGGGAGTGGGAAAGGGATATCCTTAGCTAGCAGTGAAAACAGTGGTTTTACTACGAGGCTAAAGTTGGGTAGCCACTGTCGGCAGAAGGAGGTGAGGCCTAGAAAGGAGCGAACCTGTTTCTGAGTCTTAGGGATGGGGGTGTCGAGAATGGTTTGGATCCGGTCAGGAGTCAGTTTCCTTCCGTCTTTGGACAAAAGGTGGCCTAGGTAAGTGACCTGGGGTTGGCAGAATTGCAACTTCTTCCTGGAGACCTTGTGGCCATTTTCTGCAAGGAAGTGCAGGAGTTGAATGGTGGCTGTGACAGCTAGTGGAGTGGTGTCGGCTGCCAAAAGGATGTCATCGACATATTGCACTAACACCACTCCATCGGGTAACTGGACTTGATGCAGTTGTCTCTTGAGGGCCTGGATGTAGATGCTAGGGCTTTCTGTGTAGCCCTGGGGTGCTCGGCAGAACCTATATGAGCGGGCCTTTAGGGTGAAACCGAAGAGATATCGGCTGTCTGGGTGGATGGGGATGGAAAAGAATGCGTTTTTGAGGTCAATGACAGTGAAGGTGGTGGCAGTGGAGGGAATCAACGTCAGGATGGTGGTAATATCCGAGACCACAGGGTACTGGGGTACCACCACTTTGTTGATCTCTCGAAGGTCAATGATAAAGCGGTATGCTTTCTCGTCTCCTTCTCCCTGCTTCTTAATGATGGGCAAGATTGGGCTGTTGCAAACGTTGCTAACTACTTCCTCTATCCTCTACCACTCCTGCGTCTATCAGTGATTGGATGATTTTTACCAATGCCTTCTCGCCCTCGGGCGATATCCGATATTGTGGAAGTTTTGGGAGTGTTGCATCTGGCCGGACAGTAATGTGCACTGGGTCAATCATCATGCGCCCTACATCCGAATCCGTTTTGGCCCACAGATACGGAGGCAGAGTGTCAAGCAGGGAGGTGTCAGCGTCGGTGATGGAAAACATGTGTCTGGGAGGGCAATGTCTAAGCAGAACGGGATTGTCGTAAAGAAAAACTCGGACTCCGTCTTGGGAACATCTAATCGTTGCTCTGAAGTGTTTCAATAAGTCAAGTCCCATAATTGCGTCAGGGCTATTGGAGGAAAGCAAAAACGTGGTGTCAGTGGTGTTGTTTTCTAAGTCAAAGAGGATCGGGCGGACAAAGGGTTAGTGGAGGGCGTTCCATCGAAACCTGTCGATGTTATCAATGAGCCAGACAAGGGTGCCCTTGGAATCAGTCGTTTTGATAACGCACTACGTGTTGCGCCAGTGTCTACCAGAAATGGAGACTTTGTACCCAGGACCTTAGCAGTGACGTAAGGGCCTTGCTGGTCAACATAGAGCTCGACTGGATCCCTCCCTTGCCCTAGGCAGTCCTATGCAAAGTCATGAACATCATCGTAGTCAAATTGCTGGCATTGGTTCTGTCGGGGTCGGTCGAATGTGTTTGGCCTGCCTGATCTATCATTAGCTGCGTCGTTTGGGGGCCCTCGCTGTGGTCCCCTGTTTCTTGGTCCACTTGCTATATCCCTAGGATCTCTATTTCTGATGATTTCCAAAAGAACTGGGCACTGAGATTTCCAGTGGCCCGTTCCTTTACAGAAAGCACACTGGTCCTCTCTAATGTCTGTACGTCCAATGTGGGGAGTCGAAGTGCGGTCCTTGGGAGGTGCAGTTTTAGGGACGTTCATCTGATGGTTTCCCCGGTATTGGTCTCGTCCTACAGTCACCCCTTGCAGATGAGCAATCATCACCCTCTCCTTTAAGTCTTTCTTCTTTCTCTCTGTTGCTCTATCGCTTTCGTTTTTCTGATGTTCATAATATTGGGCCATCTGGAGGATAGCCGTAGGCTTGGAGGCTGCCCAGCTACTCTCGCTGGCCTGCAGTTTTTGTGAGACCTCTGGTGATAGACCCTTAACGTAATTCTGGACAAACAGATGGTGTCCGGTTGCAGTGGTCAAGTCCTGGCCGCTGTAATCGGAGAACACCGTTTCAAACCGGGAGAAGTATTCCGATACATCCTCCTGAGGTTTCTGGCGACAGGCCGTTACTATCGACCAGTCCACTTTCTTTTCTGGGATCAGGGTTTTTAATTTCTGTACGATTTTATCCGGGAGGTCTAAAATGGCTTTCAAAGGCTTTTGTCCGGGTTCTCGTTGTCTGTCTATGCCATCGAGTTGTGACCAGTCATGTCCAAACAGCTCAGAGTGGTCGACTTTCCGGATTTGCTTCCACACATCAGCTGGTAGACATAACCCGAAAAACAAGTCGATGTCAGCCAGGGTCATAATCGTCGATCCTAGGGCTGTACCCAACTCAGTATAGAAGGCAGTGGGGTTTTTACGCAGGTCAGGCAGAGATTTTCGGAATGTCAGAATCTCTTGCCGGTCCCATGGTTGGTAGACCCAATTGTACACTACCCTTCCCTTTGCATCTTTGTTGTTTGCGTCATCATGAGTCCCTTCACCTCGTGGAGGAACCCAGTAAGGGGCAGCCTCTCGTATCGGCATCATGGTGTTAGATTGTTCAGTTTGTGGTTCGGTCACTACGGATGTTGTGGGTTCGATTTTCGGCTTTCGTTCAGTGAGGTGGCGGAAAACCTCAAGCGTACGCGTAAGGAGGTCCGTCACATCACTCTCACTCTCATCCCCGATATCGACCTTCCGGTACAGAGTCGTTAGGCTCTGGGGACCTTTGTCTCGATACCGGTCCTCGTATGCGTTTAAGACGTGGTAACACAGTTGTACAGTAAAGTGTCGCCTGTGACTCCCTGTATAAGAGTTAAACACATCCGTGATGGACTCTTCATCTTCCCTCTTCTCTACCAGTATCTTTGCTATCTTGTCAACTCCTGCTCGCTCATTCTTGCTTAGTCTGTATGTCCTTGCAGAACCAACCCTTCGGGCCTCTGGGTCGCCCAACGTTGTCGTTTGCGTAGCATCTAATACAAGGAGTTCGGCCGGCACAGAGGCCATGGGGGCCGAAGCTGTGGTGCTACTCTCGCTTGTACCTGGGGGTAGTGGGTGCTGCGCTAAGGGTTGGGAAGGGGCATATGGAGGGGGCATGTAGATGATCGGAGGACCTAGCAGCAGATCATCGTTGGCCCGTTGTTTCGAGGGTAATTCAGGGTAGAGTGTGGAGGGCGTTCTAACCGGACACTGGCTTGACGTTTCTATTTCTGGTTTCTGTTTGGCTTCCTCTCTTTCCTTTATTTCTTTTTCTAGTTTCTGAGCCGCTAGATGGGCTGCCTTCCACAGCTCCTTCCCCAGCCTACTCTCAGTTTTCTTTTTACGTTGTTCAGTTTCTTTGCGCCACATGCCGAAGCTATCAAGCATAGTGGGTGTCGTCTTGTTTTTACCAAGGGCTGTTTCTAGTGTATTTATTTTATCGTCATCGAAGGATCCTATCAGTGGCCACTGACTTTCTCGATCCTTTTTCGTATATTTATGCCACAGCTGGCTATAGGCTATAGCGATCAATCCATGCTTCATGAACATGTCCTTATTAGGGGTGCCTTCCAGCGGAGCCGGATGGTTCATCTCTAATAAGCGGTCCGGGCTAAACAGGCTACTAACCAGTGGGGAGAAGACAGGCATGACGGATCACAATGGGGATAATAGTCAGCACTACCTATCTTATCACTGCGTGCAAAGACTAGACAGAATATTTCTATTCTACGTTGTTTGCAGGCAGTGAATACCTCATGAACCAATTTCGGGGCAATCAATGTTAGGTCAATAAATAAAAATGGTCAATGGGGAGAATGAGTAGGTTCGCAAAGGTCTGCGTCACCTACCCTTTCACTATCTGCAAAGAGGGGACCTATTCTTCCCTGTTTGCAGACAGAGAATCTCCAGAAAACAATCTGTAACAGTTAATCAATGGGGAGGGGCAATTGTTCAGTGGGGGAGAAAGATAGGTCCGACGGATGCGTACCTATCCTTCACTGTTTGTAAAGGGAGAGCCTGTTGTTTCTCCGTTTGCAGACAGTGAATCTCCAAATAAATTAACAAAAAGTAATACTAGTATTTTCTCATCAATTATCAATCTTTTTCGCAATTCGTCGTGTTTACACGACCTTACCCGGACCGCATGGACAGTTTCTTGTCTTCCGAATCCAGCGCCCGATCGTCCTCTTCTCTTCGTACTCCTCGTGGCACTCCTGATGGTTCCCAGTCAGGACCGTAGATCACTCGAGAGAGGTCTGTTCGGAACCAGTGAAGTTCGGATGATCGGCTGTCAGACGAGGGTCTATCGGACAGGGTACCTTCCGATCGTTGCAGTCGTTCACTCTGTCGTCAGGACCTCTCCCACTGGATCCACGAGTCGCTGATGGGCCCCACGCTTGGGACGCCAATTGTAAGAAGGGTGCAAAGACAACCAGTAACCAAAGACCCTTCTCTGTGTTGCCCGGCGGTATCGCCTCTATGACCCACCAATATTAATCAATGAAGAAGCAGGCGCTGGAGACTGAAAGGCAGGAAACCGGGTTTTATTCTCTCCAGAGGAGAACACATCAATTCGGACAGCAAGTATCGTCACGAGGTGCTCTGCTCGCATCTCGGAGGCCTGGCCTTTTATACATAGGATTAGGATCTTTATTACATGTAACACATTCTTGTAACATTTTGGCATGTGAAAGAACATCCTCGGAATCTCCCCTTCGGGCCCGTTCCCACATATATTTGCAGTTGAATTCCCCACCCCGGTCACAACAGGTGATGATTATCGCGCAGCTGGACATTCCGCCGACTCACGGAATGTGTGGAGTTTGATCGGATCTCATAGGGTGGGGGCTTTGATCAACTCGAGGGCCCTTTGATGGGCAGGGGAAGCTTCCTACTGTACGGGGTAATAAACAGTATCCGCAGGGCCAGGTGGCGGCCTGGGAACAAGGAAGACAAACGGGGACACAGGAAAAGGGGTTTTGTATCAAAGGACCTAAGACCATGAAAGGAATGAAGGGAGGTGTCGCGCTGGGAACAGGATGGGATTCTGTGGCCGAGCTGCGCTGAAGAGGGGTTTATGGCCCAAGGCATGCGAGAGCGAGGGGGGTTGTCAGCGTGCGGGGGATACCTGCGAGGATAGGAGAGCGAGAGACGCGCTGGCTATCAGGGAAGGGGCAGGGAGGCCATATCGCTTAAGATGGCTGCCGCTTACGCGCACGAATGAGCTCAAAAAGGGCAAGATGGCGCCGATAATGTTGACGTTTGCAGCCTAACCTTTAACATACGTACCTTTAAGGAACTTAAGATCAGTAGAGGAGATGTTGGCGATTGTTACTAGGGTAAAGAGAGCTTGCTCCGGAGGTAGTTCTTTTGGTCACCTGGGGCCATATGTATGGAAAGTATTGCCCCTGTTGCTCCATCAGGTGCAATCAGAGGAGCTTTTTAGGAGTAGACTTAAAACCTGTTTTTCTGTCAGGAGGTTTGAGAGTTTAGAGTGGTGCGTAGTCCTGCTTCTAGCACTGGGACACCTCATGTGAGGTAGCTATGCGCTTTATAAAATATATTATTATTATTATTATTATTATTATTATTATTATTATTTAAAAGGGATGG
The DNA here is from genome assembly GCF_964263255.1 of Lissotriton vulgaris. Classification (NCBI taxonomy): domain Eukaryota; kingdom Metazoa; phylum Chordata; class Amphibia; order Caudata; family Salamandridae; genus Lissotriton; species Lissotriton vulgaris. The sequence goes on along the minus strand of NC_141691.1, from coordinate 840,004,597 downwards.
CAGTAACGCTTGCTAATAGACTAAACCATTGGAATTTGCTCTAAATACCATCGTTTTTCAGCTACTGTTCCACACTAGACAGGCATGGGCCTGCACCCGAAGGACAAGGCCCAAATAGACAAAAAACAGTCTGGGGTTTCTTGTGACAGTTCAGGTTGGACTGTTCTTATTGGAGCAGTAAAATTATTTTTACAGGTAAATATACATACATATTTAAACATAGACCTTCAGTTCCATCTACATATGATATACACATCAGTCATTATCACTTCAACTATATTATTCTAGGAGGAGCCTAGCCGAGATACAGTATGGCCGCGTGAGCTAGCAGCTCCCGAGACCCCCGCAGCCCCGGGCAGATCCTGTAATAGATCCTGGTGCCGGACCGCAAATTCTGGTCGCGGAGGAGTAGAGGCGCTGAGTGCTGTTTTCGGCGTCTTCGGGGGCCGCCACGATCCGATTTGGGAAGGATCGTCAGCTTGCGGCCTGACTCCAGGGAAGCCGGGGTCTCGAGTGGTGATTTGACCCCGGCCGGAGCACAACAACAGCGGACCCAGATCCGGAAGTGGCCGGCTCGATCCCAGGGACGTCTGCTACTCGCCCCAAAAAGCTGTGATTGGCACCCCCCGCAGCTGGCCCCCACCCCTATGCGAGGACCTACAGGGAGGACGCGCCTGTGTCGTGTTGGTGCTGTTGCTGAATTGCTGTTTCATAGGCCCTAGTGTGGATTGGGCTGCGCAAGGACCTCTCTGCAGGCATTTGGATGGGCAAAGCAGAGCTGTCATGAATGGTGGGCTCTTGCTCGGACCGAGGAAGGCCAGTGGGATCTGGAGCTGCCCCCCATCCATCCGCTCTGACTCAATACTGGTTAGGATGACGCAGGTGCAGGAGGCTTGCTGTGTCTGAGCTGTGGGTGGCAACAGTTGACTCTCCCGATTTGGGGATTATTGCTCTCCCATGCTGAGCGGGTCCCCCTTGGGCTAGCGGTCCTGCTGGGTGCGATCATCTGGTGAGGTGCTGCGGTCCTTGCTGCGAGGTTGAAGATAGCCTTTTCCCCTGGAGCGCAAGTATATGTAATAGGCGGACAAACTCTACCATATCGACGCGTGCGGCTGTGGGCTCGCCCGCACAGTGCCATCCCTGACCTGGTACCCCCGTCGAAAGAGCGGTATTCAGACCGGAGCCGCTCTTTACGTGCCTGCAAGATGACAACTAAACCCAAAGCGGAGAAGCAGCACTCTAAGCCGCCCAGGGGATCACAGTATGTCCAAATCAACAAGTTGGGCCGATACACACTACCTAAGGGATCACCGACCGGGTCGGGGAAAATGCACGAGGAGACGATGGGGGCGGCTGCCCCTGCGACGGAACCAACGCTGCAGGATGTGATGGCCGCTATCGACGGAGTAAAAACGTCCCTTGGTCAGAAGATGGAGTCCTTGGATCACAAACTGGACACAGTCACGATAGAGGTCAACTTAATCCGTGCAGATCTCACCAGAACCGGTGAAAAGGTTAAATCGCTGGACATCAAAACCTCCAGTCTATCGGACGATGTGGCCTTGTTGCAGCAGGAGGTACATGATCTTCAAGTGGCCAGTGTCCTCACATGTCGTAAGTTAGATGAGTATGAAGGGAGAGCCCGTAGGAACAACGTGCGCATTATTGGAGTGCCGGAAAAGGCCGAGGGCCAGGCCACGGACCTCTTCGTTGAGGATCTTATGCTCAACCATTTGATGCCCAAGGGACTGGGAAATTTCTTTACGGTGGAGAGAGCACACAGGATACCGGGAGGAAGACCTAGACCTGGAGCGCCACCCCGGCCGATGATTGCACGGGTGCTTAATTTCAGAGACAGAGACGCTATCCTGCAGGCCTCCAGGAATGGGGGCCCTCTTCATTATGAAAACTCTACCCTAGGATTTTTCCCTGATTTTACGCAGGCGGTACAAAAACAGCGGCAATCCTTCATGGGTGTTAAAAAGAAACTGCGAGATAAAGGGCTGAAGTATGCCATGCTGTACCCTGCCAAGTTGAGAGTTGAGCATGCAACTAGGGCTTTTTTCTTTGACAATCCTGAAATTGCCTCGGAATGGTTGGAGACTCTTTCCCTCCCAGATGAACAGTCGCGACGTAACGGAGATGAAGATGAAGGCATGCAAGAAAGAGAATAAGAACTAACATGTTTACAGGTGGTCTCAGTCTGGGGTTGGAGGGGGCGGGATCCGGTCACATGAAAACTCGCAGAAAAGACAGTGGTGGATAGGGGTTGAATGGGTCCGATGCTATTTTGGGGTTAAGCGGGAAATCGGGAGTCACACTCCTCCTCGGGGTTACTTTTCGATAGTTCAGTAGTTAGAATATGGGGCGACAGGCCCACTGCAAGTTGGGGGCGGATGAACACCCTAAGCAGGGGTGCAGGGAGGGGTGGGGGAAAGGGGGGGAGGTTTGGAGTTTTTTTTTTTGTTGTGTTGTGTTGCTGATTTTGTTGTTTATTTTCTTCCAAGGCATTACATCTCAAGGATTGAATCTAAAAAGCTGCTTAACTATGGTGCTGGGATCGGAGAGGGATTGGGCCTTCTTTCTGTTCCATGATGGGGGGTAGAGGGCTGAGTGTCCTGAGTTGGAATGTGAATGGGCTGGGGGACAAAATTAAACGCAGTGTGGTTCTGCAGTTCCTTAAAAGACATTCCCCTGATGTGGTCCTGCTTCAGGAAACGCACTTGGTAGGGAATGCGTGTCAGGCGATGCATAGGAAGGGATACCGTCTGGTAGCACATGCAGGATTTACGTTGGGGTCTCGGGGAGTTGGGATCCTCCTTGAAAATTCGCTTCCGTTCGTAATAGACTCAATTGTTGCTGATGAGAAGGGCTGATCTATAGCTGTGTCTGGACGGTGGGAGGGATACACTCTCTCCTTGGTCTCGATTTATGTCCCCCCCGGGTCTTCAAACCGCTACTTATGCAGACCTGGGGAAGATTGTTCTGGAACTTCCTAGCGGACTCTTGATTCTGTGTCAGGACTTCAACGCTGTGGTTTCGGGTGCCATGGACAGGTATCCGCCCCGTGATGCAGGGTGGGCGCAAAGATGGCTACCAGGTTTTATGGAGGTGTTGGGTCTTGCGGATAGCTGGAGACTGTTTCACCCTAATCAGCGGACAATATACTTTTCACTCTGGTGCCCATGGCAGTCTCTCTCGACTTGACTATTGTCTAGTACCAGCGGCCCAGGCACCGTACATTGTAGAGGTGAAACATTTGGCTAGAGGCATTTCAGATCACTCGCCTCTATAGCTTAGAATTGAGTTGGCCGCGGGCTCTGGCAGTAGAATTGCCCCCATCAATCCCTGGTATTTGTGCAATCCTAAGGTTCGTAAGGATTTGTTGAAAACGTTAGAGCATTACTTCCAAGAAAATGAGGGATCGGTGTCATCGCCGAGGTCAAGCATTGTCTCTGATTGAGGGAGTGAAAAGGTAGAAGGAGGAAGACGTGGTGAGACTTGAATCGGAAATAGCCTCCATCGAAACTGAATTGGAAGAGGAGGTTACTCGCGCTAGATTGCATGTTTTGAAACTTAAGCAGCTTGAATACAAGACGCTAGTCACCGATAGTGCCAAAGCCCTGAGTAGGGAACAACAGGGGCATTTGTATGATGTGGGGGATAAGGCTGGGAAACTGATTGCTTGGTTGGATAGGAAAGATAGAGCGGATCGTGTAGTTCCTGAAATTGAAACGGCGGAAGGGTTACATATCACTGACGCCCAAGGGATAGTCGATGGCTTTGCAGATTATTTCCGTAATGTATACACTTCCGTCTCAGATAGGCCTGAGGAAGACTCGTGTCTGCTGCTAAGAGACCTCCAACTCCCGCGCCTTACTAAGGAGGATTGTGACCTCATGGATAGTCAACTCACAGTAGATGAGGTAGCCTTGGCAGTGCGCGCTTTGAAATCGGGGAAAGCGATGGGACCTAATGGACTCCCGATCGAGCTGTACAAGCTTCGACCGGACAAGGTCGCCCCTTACATCAAGGAAATGTTTTTGGAAGCTCGAGAGCGTGGAGTATTACCTTATGATCAGAGAGTAGCTTTGATAGTGGTGATACATAAGGAGGGAAAGCCTAAAACCAAATGTGCATCGTACAGGCCGATCTCATTATTGAATGCGGAACCTAAGATACTGGCCAAAGTGTTGTCTAATAGATTAATCAAAGTGATTGGTGGGCTTGTACATCCCGATCAATCGGGATTTATTCCGCACAGAAATACGGCTTTGAATCTACGAAGATTGCATGGAGTATTGGCTAGAGCACATACCCTGCGAGAGCCGGCCATAATAGCGTCCTTAGACGCAACGATGGCCTTTGATACGGTGGAATGGCATTACTTATGGGCTGTTTTGGCTAAGTTTGGGTTTGGTCCGGTGTTTATTGGTTGGGTGCGTCTCTTGTATACCGAGCCCCTTGCGCGGGTAGTTGTGAACAATCGTGTTTTGGCGCCATTTTGTCTTGGGCAGGGCACTCGGCAGGGTTGCCCACTTTCCCCCTTTTGTTTTCGCTGGCCCTAGAGCCTCTGGTGGCCTGGATTCATAGGGAGCCCTCGATTCGGGGTATTCGTTGGACTCCACAGTTTGAGGATCGGATCTCTTTATATGCCGATGATATCTTATTATATTTGACCTCGCCTCGGAAATCCCTTATCGTATGTGATGTGCTGGCCTCTTACGGTAGGAACTCGGGACTGATAATAAATTGGGAGAAATCCTATCTGTACGTCCTCTGTGGCGACGCCCACATTCCGCCTCGGACCTGTCCTATTCAGATCGCCACGGAAGGATTCAAATATCTTGGAATTTATATCTCATTGGATCCCATGATCAGATATGATAAAAACCTTCTTCCTCCGCTGGCTCGCTTGAAAAGCGATGTTGCCGGTTGGAGGAAACTTCCGCTCTCACTGTTGGGATGGGCGGCGCTTTTTAAAATGATGTCTCTCCCCCGCTTTCTTTACACCCTCCAGAATACGTTAGATGTGGTGCCAGCTGGCTACTTTTGAGAAGTGGAAGCACTGCAGCGTACTTTACTATGGGACGGCAGGCCACGTATAGCACTAGCTAAATTAACACTCCCATGGTACGACGGAGGCATAGCTCTTCCGGATATTAAAAGGTATTATTGGGCCTCTCAGCTGGGAGCTATCAACCATGGCACCTACGGGTCCTATTCGGATCCGGGATACGCAATGGATAGATGTCTGCTCCCTGGTGGTAATTATAATAGAGCGTTGTATACTAGATCTGTGGAAAGAAAGTTGACGGGACCTACCAAAGTGGCGGTGCGGATATGACATGATGTTACTAATTCATTGGGGTGGAAAAACTGTTTGACTTTGGCTACCCCACTATTTGGATCGGAAAGGCTGGGCAGGCTCTGGAATACGAAGGGTTTCGACAAATGGGACCTGATAGGGATTGCCACGGTGGGCGATATCTGGACAAAGGGGAGAATTAAATCATTTGCTGAACTACAAACTGAAAATGAGCTAAGTGAGATGGAATACTTTCGTTATGCGCAAGTAAGTCATGCGTTGAAGTCAGTATTCCATGAAGGGGAAGAGATACCAGAGGCATCCCCGTTGGAAGATAGAATATTGGATGGGCATCTGCCTGATAGCACCATTTCTCTCATTTATAAAAAGCTGATAAACCATAGAGTTGATATTCTGGTGGAGCTGAGGGACAAGTGGACGGGGGAGGGCATTGAAATCGATGACGAAGATTGGCAAGCAGCGGAGTCTTCCCCTAAGGAAATCGCAATCCCAGCCAGATTGAGGCTCGTCCAGCTGAAAATACTGCATAGGGTATATGTCACTGGTCCATGTTTGATTAGGATGGGTTTAACCGAGGATGGTTTGTGTAGGCGGGGGTGTGGTCGATTGGGAACTTTCCTTCATATCCTGTGGGAGTGTTGATATATGGTGGAATACTGGAGCTCTGTACATGATGTTATGTACGAAGTCCTAGGTGTGGCTCTCTTACCAGAAGCTAGAAGATGTTTATTGAATATTTGGGAACCCACGGATTTGAACACTGCTCAAACCCTATGGGTCACCTTAGGGGCCATGATAGCTAAGCGTAATATAGCACAGCAGTGGGGATCGAAGAGGCCGACTACTATAGAGGGGTGGAAAGAAAGTATGGATTGGTGCATGTTCCGTGAAAAAACTGTGTACTTGGCAAGGGGTCGCCCCCGGAAGTGGAACAATGTCTGGAGTCCATGGAATCAATACAGAGGGAATATTTGTGTACCGCCCGCTACCATGATTTTTGATGTTTCGTCTTCCCCATGACCCATGCATGTGAATACGTTTGACCTGTATGCTCGCCCCCCTCCCCCACTAATGCTTATTGTACACATATTGGACAATGAGAACGATCCGTCTCTGTGCAAAGCACCTGTGTTTTATTCATGCCTTGCTTTAATAAAAAAATAATAACATAAAAAATATATATATTATCCTAGGCCAGACTTCAGTTTTCCTTGAATGGCCCCCATGTTCTCAGAATTCGTTTTCTGCCATCTGTCCCTCTCACCTGCTGGCAAGTCTGTTCAAGTTGAAAGAGGAATCATAGATGGTGTCATCTTTTGTTGATATTCAGAAGTGCAGAGTGGCATGTACAAAAATCAGGATTCCCCAAAGAGCAAGGTTATCCACTAGATCTGAGCTGTTTGTGGTTGTTGCTCCATTGTTCGGTTCGACATTATCCATATAAACCACGTTTCAGCTCCATAAGAACAGTGGGACCACATCGCAAACTTTGGCATTCATTCTAGCCTCGTAGGGTGCTAGTCATGCTGGAGCTAAGATGTTCATTAGCTGGGGGCTGAGCTACCCAGCTACAGTTGAGGCCGCCACATAATACGCAATTCATGTGCATAAACACAAGTCCCAAAAAAACTAGTTTTACCCATGGCAGTACTCTGACAAACCTTGAGAGCTCCTTTTTTTAAATTATTGATTTATTACATGGACCGCTAATGACAACTATGCCAGAATCTATAGTACAGATATCACAATTTACTTATAATTCGAACAGTGAAATCTTGATGAGCTCTTATACCCCCAGTAATTGTAGCCTTGTGTATAGTAACAACATGAACATGACGGTCCCTCGCCTCTCTGCTTTATAAGTAGGCGAAGTAATGAATATAGCCTTACAGAGCTTCCTGAGAAGTCCTTAATTAGATGGAATATTTCAGGACTAAACTTTTGAATTAGTGGACCCCAGCTGTGGTATGTTTATAGACAAATTTGATTTTTATTTATTTCAGGAAACATGGGCGACCATTCCACTACATAGGATGTGATACAGGACTTTCAATATCGAGGCTCACGTTCCAAAATCTGAAGGTCATAGGGATGTTTGACAACTTCGGTCAAAATATCGCTTAATTGCAGATTAAGACACATTAATGCATGTTGAGAGGGTATTTTAAGATTACCAGCCTTGCAAGTGGTAAATCCACTGCTTTGTTAGACAGCTACAATAGATGTACCCAACCCCTGCAATAAGGAGTCTACCATTCTTATAAAACTAGGTAATATTCTAAAATCTATTGATGAAGATGGATACTTAATTATTGCAGGATATTAAAATACACCTTTTGAACCACTAGGGCTGGTCTCTGAGCTCACCAAAGAGGAAAATGAGCATTGGGTTGTACCTGCTTTATTATTCTCTGTCAGGTATAGCGGGTCAAAGGCAGCTTTCCAATTAGCAACACTATACTTGTATTAAAGGATTCATGCCTGCAATGGTTGGATATGACAACCCTGCTCAATCTACTTTTAGGAGGGGTAGCTCTATGACTAATATTGATTATATTATTTTATGTTGGATCTCTGTATCTGATGGAGACATCTAGCCTCAGATTCCTTTCCTTTGAATTTTCCAGGCGTCCGACTAGATCCGGAAGACTTTTATGCGAACAATACCCTTGCGCCCCAGTAGGTGGTGCTGGGCGGCTCTGCATGACGTCGTCTCCGCCGTTGTGACGTCCGCGTCATTTATATAGTTAGCGCAGATCCGTGAAGAGAGCTACCCCCTGTCACTTTTTGACAGGCTTTTTTAAAAACATTTTTTGGTGTGTAGGATATCCAAAAACACTTCTGGATTAAATCCATGCGGCGACTGTCACCGTGCCATTTCGGTAATGGATCCACACCTGGTTTGTCTTTGGTGCCTGAAGCGCGACCACGACTCGACTGACAGGCCATGGCACCTAAAGCTTTGAGGGAACAGTCCATAAAGCTACTTCTGACCTGGTGCTCAGAACCACGTCATTCGCCGCGGAGGTCTCGTTCTTGGTTCTGATCAAGAGGACTGTCCGGGCACCTATAGTCTTCCTCCTCCCACTCAAAGTCTTTGAGTCGGTCAGGTAAAAAGCATAAAAAACACAAGAAGTTGAAGTGCGATTCAACTTCTCCCCATCGGTTGGCTGACGCGACAGAGGAGCCTTGGCGTTCTAGGCTTCGTTCGGCTGAACCTGCGCCTGAGTCGGCTCAGGACTTCTCTGCCTTCCCGGGAGCATGAGCACCCCTGCCCAGGTCATAGAATTTTATGACACCTGACCCTCTCTGCACGCTTTCGGGCACGGAGGCTCGAAGGCTCCATTGCGTTTCTGGCCGGTGACTCAGGCCCCGGTGCCGAAGACCCTCGCCACCTTCATGGATCCAAACTGGTGCTGGTCATGCCATTGCAACCTTACCCGCCCCCCACGTTGAGACTCTCTACACTCTGGCACCCACCAGCGGCGCCAGCCCCATTCTTATCCCTGATGACCAGCAGCCAGATTGGCACTTACTGATGCCAATTCCATCGCAACAGAACTCTGGTTCTAGGTCAGTTCCTCAGCCTTAGTCTGAAGGGCAAGAAATGGAGGAAGATTGGGAAGGGTTGCTGAACCAGCCAGAGCAAGAAATTACTGCACGAGGAACGGGGTGAAGCCAGTGATCTGGACACCTCTCCAGATTTTGGTCTGCTTTCTTCCCTACTGTGGCTATGGAGGAGGGAGCTTCATAGGCTATGGTGGTGCGAAGGGCAGTTGAGGTCCTGGACTTCAGCTCCCTTCTGTGACAGTCAAGACGAACATTTTGACATAGGTCCTGTAGCTGGATGCCTCCTACTCAGAACCCCTCCTGCCTTTCAATGAAGCCTTGAAAGACCAAGCCCAGCACAGGGGCTCCTGTGAATAGGACAATCGCCTGCAGCCATCGCCCTGCACTCAGAACCCCTCCTGCCTTTCAATGAAGCCTTGAAAGACCAAGCCCAGTGCAGGGGCTCCTGTGAATAGGACAATCGCCTGCAGCCATCGCCCTGCACCAGGTGTCCAGTTTTCCTCCCCAGTTACACTACCTCAGAGAGCTTGGCGGTCCAAGCCTCTACATATCAAGGCAACGCCAGCCATATCCCAGCCACAAGGCAGCGCAAATTCAGCAACCTCTGCGCGGCCATGGGTGCGGCTCGTTCTGACCCCGTGGGTCGTGCGGCCAGAAGTCGGGTCAGTCCACCGCCCCCATGCCCCCACAGCCTCCAAACCCTCCTAGTCTGACCCTTCAAGATCATGGATGGCCAGTTGGTGGCAGGATCAGCCATAACCTCCACTATTGGCAAAATATCACTTCGGACAGGTAGGTTCTTCAGATAGTCCAAAGGGGTTACTCCCTTCCCGTCGAGACTACCCCTTGGTCCATGCCTCCAACTTACGACTGGCTAATGTAGGATCATCTGACTTTGCTTCAGGTGGAAATCTTGACTCTCTAGGGTAAGGGAGCCACAGAGAAAGATCCGGAACCACAAGTAGGCTGTGGTTGTTATTCCCTCTACTTTCTCGTCCAGAAGAAGGAAAAGGGCCTCCACCCTATCCTAGTTCTACAAGACCTCAGCTACTTCCTCAAAAAGGAAAAGTTCAAGATGCTCACTCTAGCTCAGGTGGTGTCCCTGGAGACTGGATGATAGCATTGGACTTGCAGGATACCTATTTAAACATTGCCGTCCTGCCTGCTCATCGGCGCTACCTGTGGTTTACAGTAGGCCACAAGCACTTTCAGTTCATTGTGCTCCCATTTGGCTTTACCAGCGCCCATCAGGTGTTCACCAAGGTGATGGTAGCAGCTCATCTGCACAGATCTGGGGTGCCAGTCTTCCTGTATCTTGAGGACTGGTTGTTGAAGGCGAGCTTGTCCCAGGCTGTCGTCTACCACTTCCAGACTATGGTGAACCTCCTGCATTCACTGAGGTTCTCTATCAACATGCCGAAGTCACACCGGACTCCCTCTCCGACACTCTCTTTCATCTGAACTGTTCTGGATATAGTGTTGTTTCAGGCCTATTCTCCTAAGCAGTGAGTCCAGGATATTAATAATAATAAAAATTCAGGCTATGATATCGATGTTTCAGTCGTCCTGGGATTTCAATGAGAATGATTCTGAGGCTGCTGGGCCTCATGCCCTTCTGCATCCTGCTTGTGACACATGCCAGATGGCATATGCGGGCTCTGCAGTGGGTCCTGCAGTTCCAGTGGGCGCAGCATCAGACTAATCTCTCCAATATGGTTCAGATCTCAGGGAGGACTGCACAGGACCTGCAATGGTGGTTGGCCAACCACGATTAGGTCAAAGGCACACCCCTCTCCCTTGCCCAACGGGATCACACAGTAGTGATAGATGCATCATTCCTGAGATGGGGCAGCCATCTGGGAGAGATGGAGATCAGAGGACTCTGGTCTCTGGCAGAATCCAGACTCCACGTCAACTTTCAGGAGCACTGAGTGAATGCTTGCCATCAAAAGCCTTTCTTCCTTCAATCACGGGAAAGCTGATTCAAGTATTCACAGACAACACCACCACCATGTGTTACGGCAACAAACCGGGCAGGGTCGGGTTGTGGACCCATTGTCAAGAGGCCCTGTGTCTCTGGACATGGCTGGAGCAGAAGGGCATATCCTTAGTGGTTCAATACCTGGCAGGTTACCTGAACGCCAGGGCAAATGAATTCAGCCGTAGATGTCTAGTGGATCACAAATGGCATCTTCATCTGCAGGTGGTTCAAGGTCTCTTTCAGCAGTGGGGAGAGCCTTGGTTAGATTTGTTTACCACTGCAGAGAACACACAATGTCAGCAGTTTTGCGTGTTGGAGTTTCCAAGGCGGCTCTCACTCAGAGATGCTTTTTTTCTTGAGTGGAGCTCAGGCCTCCTATATGCCTTTCCTCCCATTCCACTCCTACCCAGAGAGCTCAAGAAGATAAGGAACAACAGAGCCCAAGTCATTCTTGTGTGACTAGGTTTTTTAGTGGTATTTTTTTTTAAAGGAAGAAAAGGCAAGTGATTACTTCTCGAGTTCCCAATCAACTTCTTTTATAACCCTTCAAAGGAGCCTCCCAGTAAACTACCCGTGCAGGATTTCTGCTATAGTCTTGTTGTCCAAGTATGACATTCATTTCTTAAAAACCTTCACATGCCTTATCTTCATTCAACAAAAGGAAATATGTGTGTTATAAACAGTTCCAGTGGCCAAGCACTGAGTAATCTAAATAATCCTGTAGAACAGTTCTTAAACATTATTGTGGAAGTAAATCAGCAGTAATTACAATGACTGGTGAAATTATTTTTTTCACTCAATAACGATCTTTTGTCTTTTTCCAGGATTTTTTAAAATCCAGGTGCAGACAAGTATCAAGGAATCCAAGTATGATAAGTAAAGACAGTGCATGCACGCATTAACGTTATTTTCATGCAGATGTCAGTCAGTCAGTCAGTCAGTCAGTCAGTCAAATTTACTTTTTTCAGTTTATGTGCAAACCATAAAAGCATACTAAAAAGACATATAATGTCAAAAAGAGATATAAAACCACAATTTTACATATTAAAAGATTAGTTAAAAATTATACGAATATTTACATACATAAAAAAACCGGAAAATGCAGTTTGGGTAAATTACATCTGGACACGACAATGAGCTAAAACATACATAACTTGAGCTTAACTTATTCTCCTTATGATTCTAACAGCTGCAAATAGGAAGTTAGCAATGTTAAAGATTTCCCATACATTTGTAAGCATCTGCAAATATAGTAATGCTGGCTTGACTTGCACAAAACCCTTGTTACCTAAAATCGGGAGAATAAAGCGCTTCCGTATACAAGTGAGGTGTTCACAAAAAAACATAAAGTGCATAATGTCCTGGCCAGAGAAATTGTCACAAGTACAAACTCCGAGGTCTTCAACCCTCTTCCAACCTGGGGAATCACCAAGGAGAAAATGAAATTGATCTAATCTAAATCTAATCAATAAAAAAAGGTGATTAGGATTAGTGACAATGTCCAGATATGGTTCCATGGACAGGGTAGTTTTTCGTAGTAGGTGAGCCCTGACTGTCGCATTTTCCAACTCCCTTTCTTCTCTACCCATAAGTGCTATTTGCAGATAAGTTTCTTTCGTCCATTTTATATCTCCCCTCAATAATTTCTCTGGTGAGTTATATAATTTAGGCCTACCCAACTTTTCTGATAGACTTTGGACATGTTTAGGCCAAGGAATGCAGTGCCCATGATCAAGTGCCATGCAATCTTTCAGAATTTCATGGTTTAGCACTAGTTCAGGGTTCAGCCAAGTCGCAATCCATTTTAACAAAGGTGCCACAGCAATTGAGTCTTCAACAAAGCCAATTCCACATTCCTGATGGACAATGTAATTGGCTGTTGATTGCGGGACAGATAAAATATTCCTGAGGAACCTGTCTTCGACCATTTGTACGATCTTCACATTCTTGATGCTCCATAAATCTGACCCATACATTGCAAGCAAAACTCATTTGGCTCTGTATATTTGAAGAAGGGCCTTCATAGGCCTGGCTCCCAATTTGCGAGCAAAACCTAAAACAGCCGAAATAGCTCTAATCAAAACAGTTTTTTTAGCTCGAATTTGAGATCTACAGGATCCCTGGTCATCAAATAGAACTCCTAAATATGGAAATGTCGAGACCCGGGTTAGAATATTCCCCTCACAATGAAGAGTTTTGACCCTTGCGGTTGTCTGATCAATGGCCATTACATGAGATTTAGAGAAATTAACACTCAGGTCTAATGATCTCATGAATGCCGCAAAGGAATTTAAAAGTAATTGGAGTCCTACCGCAGTTCTAGCTAAGTGACCGCATCGTCCGCATAAAGGAGTGCCGGGATCATATGTTTCCCAGATGTCAGTTTGTGAGTTGTTTTTGTTTTCTTTTCCTTTTTACATCAAGATGCTAGATACAGCAAGCAGAGGTCGAGAAATCAGAAGACCTCACCGAAGAGAGGATCACAGTGAAGTAGCAGGTGGCAAAGCAGAAAAACTATCCAGACGCCTACAAAATGACAGAATACTCCTCCAGTTCAGGATATCAGGTAAGTAAACATAACAAGCGTTGCTTCTCGGGCAGACACATCCACAATAGTTGCTGTTCTCGAGAGAGAGCTGTAACCCTTGTGAGAAAGGTCTCCAGGCTTTGGTAACCATGCACTTGACACAGCCCACTGCGAAAACATGGACCTGCCTCCTGTCTGTCAGAACTGGCACATGAGTGCTACTTGTTCGCACTTGGGGGGAAATGGGCTTGCCTGGTCCCCCCAGGCTATTCAGGAGTAGTGGTGAATTCCAACAACGCACCGGGCCCCGCGATTAATCAGTTTTTTAGTGGGCTTTTTACTATTGAGGAGGTTGTGGGTGACCTCTTTGGCTGTTATTACACCCAGGGGTAGGTCCGGGTTAGCAGCTGTCATCTATATGGGTCAAAGGGTTAACAAGGGCCTGTTGATGTTTATAAGAGTATTTTAATTGGCATGTATGACTAGAGAATCAGCAATGTCACATGCAGGCATCTGTGACGTCTTAAAAGCTTACCGCCCGGCCTCCTTATGTGTGCGCTCACTCACAGCCTCAAAGTATACTCTCTCCTCATTCTGATGAACAGCTGCCACCGAGCTGCCAGTTGAGACATTGAAAATCCTCCTTGATGTAGAAAGGGAGAATTTGAAGCAGGAGGGAGTTTTGGAGCAGGTTTGTGTAGGTTTAAAATGTTTGAAGGGGGTGTCTTCTGGGAGAGTGGCTGCTGCAATATTGGTATGTGCTTCGCCTACTGCTAAGCCTAAAAAGTTCAGCCAGAAAAGTGTAAAAGGAAAGTGAAAAGTGGAACGTTCCATACCTGGTGAGAGTGGATCTGGTGCAGTTATCATGTCCACTCCAGTCGTTGTGCCGTTTGGTGGCATGCAGGCATGTGAGCGGGTAGGTCTGTGACTGGCTAGAAGGTCAGACGTATTGTTGAGGGAGCATGTTGGTGGGTGCGGTTGGCGTCTGTTGCAGGAGATTGCGGTGGCATCTGTTCATCAGAATGAGGAGAGAGTATACTTTGAGGCGGTGAGTGAAGGCACACATAAGGAGGTCGGGCGGTAAGCTTTTAAGACGTCACAGATGCCTGCATGTGACATTGCTGATTCTGTTAGTACTGCCATTGGGAACTTTGAGGAAAGGCATTTGAGGAATGACCACCAAGATGGCGGCACTCATCGGAGAGTCTGATCTGATCGTCATATCGGATTTAGACACAGAGGAAGTTGAGTCAAGGCTGATGAATGAAGGGGCGATGACTTGGGGGAGAAGTAACAGTCATGGATGGAAGTTATATTACTCAATTTGGGTAGGAAATAGTGTTGAGGTGGGTAGGTCCCATGTTAAATAAGGTGTAAATGTGGAAAGTGGAGCAAGCTATGGTGCATCAGATACAGGCAATAGATTGGGGAGGGTGGCAAGCAGATTGTGGTGGCACAGGACTGGTTTCAGGTGCTAGTGGTGTTGGTGTCATAGATCAAGGGGCATTATTATCTGTTGACTCTGGTGATTTGGTGAGAGGACAGCCTAGGGCATCTGAGGGGTTGCCTGGGTATAAGAGATCCTCAAGGTTGTGCAACGTTGGAGAGAATAGCCAGCAACAGCGTTTTGAGGAGAGCGCCAGTGGTCTCCAGACTCCGATGGTGACTTGAGTGCCTTCTGGGCACCAGACCGAAGAGAAAGCAGTATACGGAGCGCCTGCTTGAAATCAGGGGATACAGGAAGACCATGCTTTGACTTGGATAGAGAAGTTGGCATTGGAGAACAGTCAACCACTAGTGGGGGTGTTGCTGTTTTTTGGGGTATGAGAGGTTGTAAGGACAATATATTGGCCTAAGATCAGGAAGGTTTATTGGAAGAGGGAGAAACTGGGGAATAACAGATTGGGGATAAAGAGAGTCACGATCATCAGTTGAGGATGGAGGGCCAAAGTGTTAACAAAAGGAGGAGTATTGGTGTCTTTCACAGTGGAGTCAAGCGGAATGTCAGGTGTCGAGAAGGGGAAGAAAAAAGAAAGAAGAAGATTGAACCCAAGCATCCATCATTCCCTTGAGGTAAGCCCTTGCTTGGCAGTGGAGTTAAAAAGTGGTTGACAGCAGAGAGGTTTTCAGAGTGGTATCAGTCGATGTGGCAGTAGCCCATTCAAGACTGGGCAACAAGGTACGTGAAGTATGTTGAGTAAGGACATGGCGATACCAACAGTGGCCGAAGGGGCTCAGCTAGGTGTAAAAGGGGATGATGTTGGTAAGCAGGTTTCGGATGCTGCCAGAGGTTACAGGTGAGAAGACAATTAATGACAATGCAGGTGCCTCTAAGGGCAGTGTAAAGAATAAAAAGTTACCATACCTGGGGATTTTGATGCTTTCCGGGGTGCATCTTACACAACAGATGAAAGACAAGATATGCAAAGGTGGATTCGTTGGTGCCTTTAAATTATTAGAAGTGCAGGCAAAAGAAGGTTCCAAAGAGGAGGAATGGGAGTTGGCAAGGAGGTCAAAGGTACCGACCACGATTGAAAACTGGACTTCGGCATTTTTTATATGTGCCAGTGTTTACTGCAAGTGACATCTGGAGTGATATGTTGCTCTTTTCAAATATATGGATGTTGTGCAAAGAACTCAGATGGATTATGGAAGTTTTGGTTGGTTTAGATATGATGAGGAATTTCTTAAATGGGGTGAAATTAATAATGAGTTGTGGATGCAGTGGTTAAGGTCCACTTAGAATGTACCTGTTGTTCATAAAGCTAGCAATTTGCCACCCCAGTATAGGTCCTTTCAGGTTCGCCCCATCCAATTTGGGATTGGTAGCTTCGGGAGAGGGCAATTGCCACAGAATGGGTCTTGCCGGTCCTTTAAAAGAGGTGCCTTCACACGCCCCCAGCGCAGATTCAGGCATGACTGCGCAAACTGTGGAGGGAAACATCCCCTGCTGCAATGTTTTGGGGGAGCATAATGGGAATGGCAGAGAGTTAGGGAGTCAGATATGGGACAGGAAGTACAACATGTAGGGGGAAAAGGTTCCTTCACCTATTAAGTTACAAGTTTTGAGTTACTGGTTGCAGTTTTATCCCCAACAAGATGAGGCAAAATGTTTGTACTAGGGTTTCTTGAAACTTTCCGGTTATGTAATCAAGGACTGAGAGTAAGTAGGTGGGTGAAGAATTTGAGATTGGCTTTGGAGAATCCAGAAGTAGTGAGCAAGATTGGCTAAAGATGCATCTCAATGAAGGATTGTGGGGCCATTTAATTATAGGCCTTTTCCTGATTTGTCAACGTCTCCTTCGAGTATGGTTCCAAAGAAGCACCAGGGTGAGTTTTATTTAATTCACCATTTGTCTTGGCCTCAGGGTGACTCAGTTAAAGGCTTCACAGCTGCTGAAGATCAACTGATGCATTACCTCTCTGTCGATGAAGCCATTGATTTGGTAAAGTCGTGCAGAATGGGGGCTTAAATGGTTAAATCAGATATTCAATTTGCTTTTCATTTGTTACCAGTGCATCTTGAGGGCTTTTCTTTGTTGGGTTTACAGTTGATGATTTTATTTATGTTAATATTACTTTTTTTGTCCTCAATGTGCAATAACCAGGTTGAGATAAGATAAAGGGCTGCCGGGGGGCCACGTCCTAACTGTTCCAGCCTGGCCCTGCCATAGGACATACACCTGAAGAAGGGTGTATGGGGTTATCCTACCGGCCACTGGGCCCCCTTAGCATCCCATCCCACTCTTCCCGGGTGTGAAGGCTGAATTTACGTGTCATTGCTGCTATGCGTAATCATTGGACTTTGGATTATCTTAAACACCTTCTGTGCCGCGGTCCCGTGACTTGTGATGGTGTTCCCATATATCCCCAAACCCTGTTCTCTTACTTTGTCTCCCATCACGATCTAACGTATTAACTGATGTTAACCATTCACCTTGGGTTGGAGGGATATGCCGTATCCATTTAATACAAATATCCCATCTAACCAATAAAATTGATACATAAACTAAGTTGCTCCGTTTTTTACTTAGTTTAGGACCTCCCATATTACCACTCTGCGCTCTGATATCCTTCGGGATCTTGTTCGTGCTATATAAAACTTTATAAAATAAAAACATAAATAAAAATAAAACTTAACACCCCAAACATAACTAATTCTATGCTTATCTCAATATCCTCCGAAAGGACATTATCCATGTTATTCCACTATCCCTGTAGATGGGGCACTGCCAGAACATGTGGATATAATTTGCCCTTTCTTCTCCGCACATGGGGCAATATTTTCTTGCTTGATTAACTTTGACAGCTTCTTCGTCGTCCAATATGCTCTTTGCATCGTAAACAAATCATTTTTTCTGAGAAGTGCAGATTTAATGACATACCAACCTGTAGACATTGATACTTGCCATAATTTTTGCATATCCACCTTGCGCCTATCCTTCCCCCAGATTCCTGTGGGTAAGACAAAATCCTCTTCTCCTGCAGAAATGAGTGACCAATACCAACTCAATACTTCTTTATAACAGCGTCCCCTTGTATTTTCCTCATAATGTCCCCATTTCCTGATCCATCCTTACCTAGGGACCTTATCCAGCTCACAAGTTGATAATAGTTACATTTAGAGCGTGTACCTTTCGTCAATATTGATAACTGATTCCATCCTATTATTGTATTTTCTTTTATGAGCTGGCCCCATTTTGTTATCCCTTTATCTTTTAGAGGTGCTGATAGCCTATCTTTCAAACATTCCAGTGTTCCTGGAGAAAGCCAGATTGGGGCATAGTCACTATAGTATGGAATTTTTACCAAGGGCCTGATTTGGTACCATGATCTGGCGGCGGACAATAGTATCTTCAGCTTCACTTAAAAAAAATGTATGGCCAAATTTATATAGAAAAAACTAACCTTCCAAACAGGTCATAGTCTTAAGATATATGGGATAAGTCTGATGTTCTTTGAATAATGATCTAATGTTCTTAAAATGAAAAGCTCTATAATACTGACACAAATCTGGACTAGCAATCCCTCCATGTTCCTTCTTCCTTTTTATCTTTTTCCAGGTTATTCTGGCCCCTTTTGATGCCCATATAAAGCTGCTTAGGTCTCCTTATAACTTGTTAAACCCTTCTCTCCTAAATTCCAACGGTATGGTATTAAAAATGTATGTGAATTTCGGGAGAATCACCATCTTCACGACATTAGAACGGCCCATGAAAGATAAAGGGAGGCTTTCCTATACTTTCAAGAGCTTTCTGGTTTCTGATAGTACTTTGTTAACATTTAAATGGGCAATTTTCCTATATCTTTCAAAATCTGTAAACCCAGATATCATATCTGCTCCTTTATTAGGGGATTATTAGCCTGGGAGATCCACTCCATGATTTCTGTTTTTTGTTGATTTACCTGGATAACCTGAGACTTTTCCAAATTGCTCCAGTATCTCAGTTATTATCGGGGGCGAGCCTCCCAGGTTATCAGTTAAGACCATTAGAGGGCAACTTTCTTCTCCCATCCCTTAAACTTAAAAGGACTCATCATATAATTACCTCTAAAGGCATTAGCCAATGTCTCAATACATAGGTTGAATAGAAGTGGTGAGAGTGGGCATCCATGCCTAGTTACCTTCTCTGTAAGGTTCCCATTAACCAGAACCCTAGCTGTTGGATTTTTATACAGAGATTTTACTGCCCTTGAAAATGCGCTCTCCAAATTACATGTTTCAATTACTTTGTGTAGAAAAGGCCAGCTGACTCGGTCGAATGCCTGTGCTGCGTCGAATGTAATCACAGACAGGGGAATCCATTCCTGGACAGCCACATCTATTGCCCCCACCAATTCATGTGTTAATTCTTGAATTTGTCTACCCCTAATATAGCCTTTCTGATCTTTATGTATTAACCTTTCCCAATCGCTTGGCCAAGATTTGAGTATAGATTGTATAATCACTATTTAGTAATGATATAGGCCTATATGATTCACACCTCCTTGGATCTTTCCCTGGCTTCAATAGTATACATATAATTGCTTCTTCCCAGGGCTTAGGTAAATCTTGCCCACTTGAGAAGACTGCACTGAATACCTCCGTCAGGTGGGGTGCCAGTTCTTCCATTAAAGACGTTTATATTACATTGGTAATTGAATTGGGGCCTGCTGCTTTTGCCTCTTTTATCACCCTCACTGCCTCTTCTGTTTGTATTTTGGCATTTAATTCACACCTCTGCTCTTCTTTTAGAGATAGTACTATTGAATGTTTGAGATAACCATCTAGTTGTTCCTCTTGAATCACTGTATCCTCTGAATAGAGTTCTTTAAATAATTTATTAAAGGCACTCTTGATCTCCGAATCTTCTGTACTAGGTTCTGTCCGATTTTCCCCTTGGATATACTAGATCTTATTTCAGTTTTGTTTTGTTTTTTTCTTTTCCTGGCTAGCATTTTGCCACAACCCTCCCCACTCTCCTAGTGTGAGAGCTTGCGTGCCTCCCACTTACTCCTTGATATAGAATCCAATACGCTAGACAGTTCTTCCTTTTTATCATTTATTTCCTTTTCTATCTTGTCCGTCTCCTGAGGAGCTTTAACTTCCTCCACTCTCATACCTAGACACTGTAATTCCTTTTCTAATTGGCTAATCTTTATCCTGGTGACTTTTTGCCTAAAGGTTGCTATACTGATTAGCTACCCCATTATCACTGCTTTATATGTAACCCAAGTAACCTGTACTGAAGTCCCAATTATGTTTACTGAGAAGAACTGTTCTATCTCAATTCTCAAACTTTCTTTAACGTCAGGGTCCAAGAGCAAAGACCAATCCAATGCCCATCTCAGTATAGTCTGGGCCTTTTCAAGACATACTTCCTTCTCAACTACAGAATGATCAGATTGGTATGCAGGCAAATGCCATACTCTACTTACACTACTGCATAAGGCCTTGTCCACTAGAAAAAAAGACTATCCTAGAGGCACTGCCATGTTTTTTATTCTTGAAAGTGAATTCAAGTGTTTTAACTCCTTTCCCTTTTCATATATCTACCAATCCCAGGTCCTCGAGATAATGTTTCAGCCACTCCCTCATTCTAGGCAAGTTTAAAGCATTCCTCACCAGCAATCTATCCTTCCTTGGATCTATAATCAAATCAAAGTCCCCTCCAGGAATGACAGGGACTGAGACATCCAAAAGGTGGGTATATAGAGCCTGCAAGGGGGCAGGGTAATCCACATTGGGACCATACTATCCTGCTAGTACATATACTCTGCCAAACATATGAACCTTCACTACGACCCATCTCCCCTTCGGGTCACAACTAGCAACTTCTACCGTTGCTTTAACTGCTTTCTTGAACAGAATAATGACCCCTTTCACGCAGCATGCCTGATCAGTACAAATATATGTATCTACCCAGCTTTGTTTTTTCATTATTTCCCCCATTCTGCTTTTAAAAGATGTATTTCCTGTAGGATTATTATTTCATTTTCTGCCAATTTTAAACACTCTAAGATCTTTTGTCAGCTGCTTCTGACCCGAAGGCCATTTACAGTCAAGTTAGGATATTAGTTGACATTAAACTAGGTTATATTGTTCCAGCTGCTCCCCCCTTTAGGTCTTAACTCTCTTAACTCCTCAAAAATTGGACACATTCTTTTTTCCCCATATGCACACACACATATTGTGAAATTTTGATAAAACACTCTTATTGCCCCCCCCCCATCCCTTGCCCTCCCTTGGAGAACCCTCCCTTTCTTTTTATCCCACCCATTTCGGGATCCCTACTCTCTAGGCATTCATTTTGTTTAGTGCACTTTAATCCTATTTATTGGACTTCACCTCCTTGGTGTCCCTTAGGTTGTGCATTTGATTCCCCCACATTATTCTCAAAGATGCTGGAAAACGCATTTGGACTGACACCCCAAAGTCCTTAGCTCCTGCATGTGTTGCACCAACTCCCACTGCCTATCCTGCGTTGCTTTAGAAATATCAGATCTTACTCTAAATGTCCATTCACCTTTTGTATAGGATCCCGCTTTTGCTGCCTCACTTAAAATTCTCTCCTCCAAGGCACATGTTCTGAAATGTATCAGGATTTTTCTTGGGTTTATTCTCGGCTTTCCTTTCCCATACGGTCCATATGCACCCTCTGGATGTCTTCTCTCAGTACCCCCGTCTCTGACCATGGAAAAAAATCCTTCAGGAGATCAATCAAAAAACTTTTAAAGTTCTCGCCTTCCTGCTCCTCCGGAAAATTCAGAATCCTCAAATTATTCCACCCTGCCTGGTTTTCCAGGGATTACATTTTCCCTCAGAGGTCATCTTGTTTGCTTTTAGAGTCTGTATTTCCCTTTATTTATTTCTACTCTCCTCCCCAGCTCATCCACGGTGGCTCCCACTGTGGTAATTTGTTCCGTTAGGGTATTAATTTTTGCCTCCAGAACTTCGCATGCTCCTTGTAGTTTGACTTTTTTTTTTCTGAAGTGGTGAAATTCGCCTTCATCTCTAGGATTAAAGAATGCATAATTTTTTCCGCTCCTCTGTGTTCTTCTGTGGGGTTTAAACCCGCTACTTGCAGATCCGCTTGTGTTTGGAGAGCAACCCCTGAATCTTCCCCGCCTGTAGCTAAAGCCTGGCACTGTTACTGCTTAGAGGTAGACCCTCTACTGGACTATCCCCTGTCATATTTAAGCCTTCTCTCTTTTCCCCCTGTTCTCCTGGGGGACGTTTAGGAGATTCTGTTTAACTTTAAAGTAAGAGTGAAGTGAGGAGGTGATTTTTACTTATGAACTTGCTACCCTGGCTCGTGGTGGCGCTGGAATGGGCTCAGGAATTTGGGGAGGTTTAGCCTTCTTGCCTTTCTTTTTACTACTTATAGGCACTGTGGCTAGGATTTTCTGAGTTGTATATATATAGTGGTGGTGTTAAATGTCAGGTTCCTGCTTCTCAGGCAATACCTTATCCCTCTTCTGTAGTTAGATTCTTGTACTTGCTCCTTCTTCTTTCTTTTCTTTAGCTGATTGCAGTGAGATATGATCTTGCTTGGGACCGTTTTCATCACTTCTTTCGGCCCAATCACTTACCAGACACATCCGCCCCTACACCTGCTGCCTGCACTCCAGTCTCTGTCTCTTCTCAGTATTTTCCTGCCCCCTAACGAAGGGAGGAATCCTGCCATCGCCCTGGTTTCCTTCCGGGGAAAATCGTCAGTCAGTCCAGGCAGCGGCAGCCTTCCTGTTGTTGCAAAGGACTGCGGCCGCCTCGGCCCACACAGTGTTCACGGGAGAGCTGGGACTCTGTAGCCGCCTTCCTTGCTCACCTCTGCACTCACGATGTGTGGAGTAATGTGGGACATAATCCTATTGGCGCATCGAAATTACACCATCATTCTACTTTGCATCTGTGGACTTTTCCACTCATTTTGTGACCCTGCCTAGAGAGCTCAAGAGCTCCCGACCAGCATCCTCAGGCGGCTGCCATGTTCTCCCTCATTTATGTTAATATTGAAAAAGTCGATGTCAATATGAATAATGATACATTCATGCATAAAAACTAAATTGCATCGTTATTGACAAATTTGCCCGTTGTGAACTCCATGTCAACCCGACTCAGAAATACGTTGTTAGGCAGGCTTTGAGACCCTGGCCCGAGGTCGCTGATTGACAGGTCACAGGTGGGGTGGCACATAGCCAGTAGACAAAATGCGCAAACAGGAAATCCCTGATCAATCCTACAGGTGCAGCGATAACACACTGATCGCTGTGCTGTACCCCTCCAAAATACTGACAGGAGTATGCCCACTAGTTAGAAGTCCCTAGCCATAAACCAGTAACCGCAGATCAAAAATGCACTGAAAAGACGTGGTCTGACGGAGAGAGGGCTGCCTAGAAGAGGGGAGTCCGCAAAGTCAATCACAGCCCCAGGTGAGAGTAGAACGCAGAATGCCATTACCCCCGTACCAGGCCTAGCAATTAACCAACCCACCAGGACTCCCATACACCATCTAGAGAGAGCAGCAAGCTCTGACCTCGGACCCCACAAGACGGTGTTCTGGGGCACATGGGGGCCACAGAACAACTTTCCAACCCCCTCTGTCTCTAGATAAGTGAGGTAGCAGATCACACAGGATCTAGGGAAGCGTCAACAAACCAACAAAAGGAGCCCAATGTTAGCCCAAAAAGAAGTCTCTAAAGAAAGGGTGGTGTCAAGATATCTGGTTCCACAAGAGAGGGGCACATTAGATGCCACATGCAGAGATCAGAATACATACACCTGAACTCTGTGCACGTTGCAACCACTAACACTTAACAGGGACACACCCCCTCCTTGCACAGTCCCGCACATGTGTAGGTTGAAAGCAGCGATGGCGCCCTCTTGCACACATCAGGAGAGAAAGGGTCTCAGAAAACTGGTGGCGTCCATAAAACAGTAGATACAAACTGATACGATCCACCCCTATGATCACAAGACCACGTCATAAACATTTCACACTAAATCAAGCACTCAGTTAGGTATAAATGCTAATAAAATAGAATAATTAGTCTGACCACCAACAAGCCACCTTTAAGTTTAACCATCAAAAAGGTACCCCTATTGGGGCCACCTTCTGGTGCCTCACTAACTATTGTGTAAATGGAGGGTTAAGAACATACCCCTAAGGGAAATAAATGAATTAGGAAGAAAATAGAATTAACGACGGTACACATGCAATTTTATTCTGAATTAACAAATAAACAAAGTTGTTATCCAACTGGTCTGCAATCGATCCTCCAAATGCACCAGGTTTCGGCTGTAACATCATCACCCCAACGTGGATCTAAAGTGTGTGAACCACAGCGCTTGTGTGGGGATCTTTCCCATGTCACTTATAAGTACACCAACCCAAACACTAGCATTACACATGCACTACACAGTGCCCTTTTAAACAACATGTGGTATCAGTACATGACTGGCGTGGGCATGAAAATATCAGCCAGGTCATGCCACGTTTGTTCACTCATACTGATGGAGCAAGGACTCGTAGAAAAGAGACTTGCTCGAAAGCAATCCTTTCATTTAACTTCTAATAGTGTATTAATTACATATTGTGTAAAACTAATATGCACCACATTGAAAATTAAAGACAAAGAAGCTTGCCTCCGTATTTATTAATAAGTAACTTGAGTGAAATTCTAAAATGGTTGCTAACGGGAAATCTTTACTGCGCATGCGCCTGCTGCAACTACGCAGTATGATGAGCTGTTGCTTGTAGGGAATTTCTTGCGCATGAGCAAATGCTATTAAGATGGCGGCTTGAAGGCTCATATGCTTGGCATCTGCTTTGCTAATACTATCTGAAGCTATTTTACTAATGCTAATGCGGGGAAAGCATTAATAAATTAATGGGGTTAGAGTAGAGATAGGTGGTATACAGTGAAACCATTTATTTTTTAAACTAACATTTGTTTTGTTGACTCTTTTATTAGAGCAAATATGGGCCTTTCGTATGAGTCCAGAGTCTGTTAACCACCTGACCTCCACGCATGTCTAGTGAGATTGAGCCGGAAGAGTGAAGAGACTCTTGAACGCCATCCAAGGACGCAAAGGACACATACCCTGGGAACCAGAATCTCAGACTCCTGAATGAATGGACATGCATGGAAAATGTTACATGTGTTGCTAATATGATGTGAACACGG
Source organism: Lissotriton vulgaris (assembly GCF_964263255.1). Taxonomy (NCBI): domain Eukaryota; kingdom Metazoa; phylum Chordata; class Amphibia; order Caudata; family Salamandridae; genus Lissotriton; species Lissotriton vulgaris. Next base: position 839,979,523 of record NC_141691.1, on the reverse strand, counting down.
GTGGGAATAAAGATTTATGAATAAAAATTAAGGGGCTGGATCTTTGAACAATAGACTGATAGACTCAATTGAAAAAGAGGATGCAAAGAAGAAGATTCCATGTCATGGTTGCGGAAAGCTTGCACATTGGAAAAACCAGTGTAAGAATATTCAGAATAATAATGGGCCAAACCAAAATTTAAACCCACAGACGCAGAATGAGGTGCTTATGAATCAACCGCAGTAGGTAGTTAATCAGCAGTGTCAGGTGTCACCTGCCCCTATGCCAAATTTTGTGAATCAGCCAAAGTACAGTGCGGACGCCGGATTTCAAGGAGGAAGTGGTAAGAAAAATTCTGTGATTTCACAATATCTTTTGCTGAATAAAAATGATAGTGAAAATGAGCAATGACGGTTGTGGAAGTGGATAATTAATAACCCACTGGTGCAGGGTCACCCTTTAGTCCATGGGTTCCTAACAAGTAAGGAGGAATCGACACTGGAGTGAAGTACAAACCAAGGATCATTTATTTAGCATTCATGAATGGGGGCCCATCCCACAAACATCATAGTGATACTCTAGGAGAAGCACACTGAACGATCGGTTACATGGGTTTTTATAGCAAAAGATCACATTCACAAACAAGGGACGCCTAGAGGTAAATAGAGCTTTTGGAAAAACACACAAATTATGTACAGACAAGAATCGACAGCCTCTGTGTCTTGTGCAATTGCTACGTCCTAAGGCTGAACAAGATATGCTATCTGAATAAACTTTATTTGAGGATTAACCATTGTCTAAAAAAACCTCGAGCAGACACCAGCTGTTCTTTTGCGCTGACTCTGCATGTATATACAGCCTACAATGCCCCAATCTAGATTCTTTACTAATTTTTACACAGATGCGGTGTCAAGTATAGAGCCAGCTGGAAGCAGGGCAGGGGGGAAAAATGGATGAGGCATAGCTTAATCAAAAACCGAGAGAATCAGATTTTACATTTTAACAGTCCTTCATTTTCAGCCTCTGCTGAATCCATTTTAAAAGTACATGTATTAATCTCTGATGTCAATATTCATATGTTTGCAAATTTCAGTTTGCATCATCATTTCTCGATTTGATTCATGAACATTAATCGGGGGAGGTTTAATATTATTACAAGAAGCTATACAAGTTGTACATATCTCAGTGGCATATTGAATGCAGCAACAGCAGGTGAGGAAGATGATTCCTATGGTAGCTATTCCCATTAATAATTACCAGCCCCATGTAGAAATGATTCCCCATTACAACGCAGACAAAGTCCATGTTCCTTGGTCTTGATGTATTTCCACAGCTATTTTATGTAATTTAGAAATGGTGTCATAAACAGACGGGGCGCGGTCAGGGATGAACACCCAGCAGCTACCCCCGATAATGCGACATGCTCCACCACGATCAGCCAATACTATGTCTAGGACCATTCTATTTTGTAACGTTACAATTCTCGTAATTTGAAGCTCTTCCGTAATATTTCCAAGAGCCATTGCTGTTTGATTAGTTTCTGCTTCTACCACCCGGGTCAGACGTCTAATCTTCCTACTATTTAGGGCTGCCCCAACAAAGAAAAAGAATCCCAAGTTAAAATAAACGTACTTCTGTAATGGTGTATCAGTTTGATCTACTTCATCATTATTTATAGTCCTTTTTAATCTATTCAAAGACATGTCATTAAATAGTCTCTGGTCTTTGTGATAAGATGCAGGTGCTAAGAATATAGGTGGAAGCAAAAAGGACACGTAACAATTTCCAGAACAACCAACTGGTAGATGATAACCTTTGTTTCCACATATGAAATAAGTGTTATGTGAAGATAGGAAACTACAATTGTTCGTTCCAGTGATATTCAATACTGTAGTACAGTCAATTTTTCCCACAGGACTACTGCCAATGCTGCTCACACAAAGATCTGCTCGGGCTCTGGTTACAGCAATAACAAGAGGTCCTTTGACTGTTGGAGAGTTAGGAAAAACATATCTTGTGGAGGAATTTCCTCTGCGATACTCCTCCATTTCCCATACAGTTCCTTTGGCCTGCGAGAGGCCTTCATCATCGGGGTAACAGATCTTGTTTAAGTGACATTGAGTCTTCTAGCAGCAGCTAGAGTAATATTATTGATTGCAGAAGCCCACAAAAGTGCGAACAAGGCTCCACAAGAGCCATTTAGGGAGAATGGCAGGGGAATGAGAAGTGTTCCTCTTTTTTTTGCTGGGCTGGCATAATTCCACATACCCATCAGTTGGTAGTGTTCGTAGCATTATGAGTATGATGTAGGATTTGCATGAAAGTGTTATTGAGGTAGGACATTTGGTGCTTTAGCTCTTGGTAGGGAAGGGTGAAATAATATCTTCCAACCCCATTCCTCTAATATGCCCCAAAACCAATTCCCCAGTGTTCAAGTCTCTGGTTCTTGGTGGATCTCTGATGCCAGCCTGTGGAGATGTTCAATTGCCGTGTAGACTGATGGCGAGCTGTCAGGGACGAAAGTGCAGCAGCTGGCACCGACGATGCGGCATGCTCCTCCACGGTCTGCAAGTACCACGTCTAGAACAAGGCGGTTCTGCAAAGCTACCAAGCAGACCGCCTGAAGTTCGGCTTGTTGGTGAGGATGCCAGCTGTGACGTTCAAGGCTGTTTCCACTGCTAGCGATAGGTGTCGGATGGCTCGGCTGTTTGCCATCGGGCCCCATAGCGGGACGAGTCCTTTTGCTGCATCAAGGAACTGCGATGTGGCGGAGTCTGCTTGTTCTGTGTCTTTGGACCGCCTTTCTCTGATGGATTGCAGATGCTGTGTAGGTTGGTGGCAGAACAAAGGCAATGTAGCAAGTGCCCCCCCAGCCTTTTGGTAACCAGGTGTAGGCTTTGGTACCACAGATAAAGTACATGTTGGGTGATGCAACAAATGAAGGGGGGTCGGCAGTGTTCATATTCCTCGTTATCTGGCAAGAGCTGTGACCTACGATCTTAGTCCCATGTCCTTCGATGCAGACGAGGCCTGAGAAGTTCACCACAGATAGGGCCACTGTTAGAGTTGCAGCAGTTTGTTTCTCCAGATAGGAAAAGGTGGGTCTGGCTGGGTTGTGGTACACCTGCATTTCAATTCTTTCTTTGGCGGGGATGTTCATAGAAAAAGTTGCATTCGAAGTCAGAGGGCAGAAGGGAGCAGAGGTTCTCCCCGTCTTGTTCAACCAGAACTCATTGTAAAACTGTTTGATGGTCCCATCAGATGTGGCATTGTCTTTGTAGCTCTCTTGCAGGAGCATTAACCAGGCAAGGCAGGATCCATGAACAGAGAAGGGTGAAGGGATGAAAGGAATGGAATGTTCAGTGGCATGAGGTAGCAACCCACAGATCCAACAGTTGGTGGCATTTGCGGCAAGATTGTGTTGGTGCAACAATTGTACAAAAGAATTGTTCCAGAACTCTTTGCGCCGTACTTGGAGGCGCGGTGACAGTGACACCAGATAGTGTTCTTTCTTGGTGGTTGGTTGCATGGTGGGTGACATTGTCCTGTAAGCGGGAGCATTTTCTTCAAGGTACCAGATGGCAACAATCAGCAAGAGGCAGGTGAGAGATGCTGCCACAAGAGTTATTGTCTTTGCACTGTACAGTTTGGCAAGTTTGGAGTCGTTGCGGTGGTTCTTCGGTCGTCCGGGATCTTCCATCACCTTCAAGAGACTCGACGAATGGCAGGACCACATACTTTCGTCTAGCGCATCTACCAGTAGCCTTGTAGTGTTAGCTACCGATCTGAGACTTTTGACTCAGTTAGTGGCCTGCTTGTCGGAGCACTCTCCTTTCGTCGATCTTAAATTGTACCCCTCCTTGGATGGTACCGTGGGGTCGGGAAACTCTGCCAATTCAAGTGTCTCTGTTTGTGGATAGCAACTCAGGGCGGGTCCTTCTTTGGTCAGGAGGTCTTCTTGGCTGTTCACTTCTCCGGGGGCCGTCAGTGTTGGAGGTATCTTCTTACAATGGTGCGCATGCACCCAGTTCATCTTTCCTTCCACTCGAAGGGCAGTTTGGGTGGTAATCAGGACCTGCCAGGGGCCCGTCCACCTGGGTTCTAGACTCTTCGACCTCTGGAAATTTCGAGTCAGCACGAAGTCCCCAGGCTGGATATCATGTCCTGGGCCCCTGGACACGTCTGGAATGGCATGCAGCATCTTTTGGTGGATAAGAGTTAATTAGTTCGTCAATTTGTACAAGTAATCAGACATTAGTATGTCCGGGACATCATAGATGGAAGTTGGCTTTGGTGCCGCCCAAATGTTCATAGGCCTGCCAAAGACCACTTCATAGGGGGTTAGTCTGTGTTTTGTTGGGGTGGAGCGCATTGATATCAATGCCAGTGGGAGAGCGTCTGGCCATTTCAACCCAGATGTGGCGACTATTTTTGCTAGCTTCAGTTTTAGTCTGGCGTTGTGTCTTTCTACCAGGCCCGCTTATTGGGGGTGGAAAACGGCGTGGAACCTTTGCTTTACCCCCAACCCCTTCAATATGTTTTGTATAACTTCTGCTACGTAGTGGGGGCCATTGTCGCTCCATAAAATTCTACAAAGGCCATGTCGGGGGAAGAATTCTTTTAGTAACACCTTCGCTGTGGCTAAGGCGGTGTTGTCACGGGTGGGGTAGGCCTCCACCCATTTACTAAAAGCGCACACGATCACCAGTACGTATTTAAGACCCCGGCACCTTTCTAGCTGGATGTAGTCCATTTGGAGGACTTCAATGGGATGGCCGGGGACTCCAAACCCTCCCCGCGGTACTACGGTCCCTTTCCCTGGGTTGTGTTGCAGACATACTAGGCATTGTTGTACTAGGCGTTTTGCTGATTCTGATATCTTGCTGTTATGCCATACCCTGGTATTCAATTCGGCCATGGGGGCAGATCCTATATGTGCGGGTAAATGTGCCATGGTCAATATAGGGATCAGATAGGCATTTGGCAGCAGTCATTTATCCCCGTCTTTTGTCCTCCAGCAGCCTTCCTCGTCTTTTAGTCCCACCTGAGCCCATTCAGTCAGTTCGTCCTGTGTGTCTGTTGTTTGTATGTCCCCTACAGTCGTTGTTGCATCAGTCCATTGTTCTGCTTGTGACCTGGTCACGTACATCCGTGTCGTGGTTCTGTCCTGGCTGTGGTTCCGGCAGTAATGTCAGCTAGTGCATTTCCCTGGCCAATGAGGTCGGTCACTTTCTTATGAGCCTGACACTTAATTACTGCTAGCTGCTTGGGGAGGAGGGCTGCTTCCGTTAATGCTGAGACTAGATCTCCATGTAGGATGGGTGTGCCGTGTGATGTCAGGAACCCTCTTTCCCTCCAAAGGAACCCAAAATGATGAACCACCCCAAAGGCATACTGGCTATCAATGTATATGTTGACTGTCGTGCCAGCCGCTAAAATACACTCTTGTGTAAGGGCAATGAGCTCAGCTGCTTGGGCGGATCGCTGGGCAATGCGGGCTGTCTCTAGGATGGTTCGGGCTGTGGTTACGGCATATGCTGCAGAGGTGGTGCCATCGGGAAGTTTGAGGCACGAGCCCTCTACCCATAGTTCCCCGTCTGGTTTGGAAGGCAGTGTCTTGGAGATCTACTCTACTCTTTGTCTGTTCGTCAGTGAGGGTTACACAATTGTGCAGTGGAGTCACACCAGGGTCGGTCTCGGGTAGGGGTAACAATGTCGCAGGATTCAGAGTGGTGCATCTCTTCAGGGTAATGTGTGGTGCTAGCAGGGTTAACTCGTAGCCTGTATGTCGTGCGCTAGTCAGGTGTTGGGTCTTGGTCTGGTTCAGTAGTGTGTCGACTGCATGGGGTACTAACACTGTGATGGGATTGGAGAGCACTATTCCCTCACTCTGGCGTATGGATACGGCTGCAGCCGCCACAGCGCGCAAGCATGCTGGCAGCGCTCTAGCTACTGGGTCGAGGGTGGCAGAGAAGTATGCACATGGGTGATGTTTGTGACCAATCGACTGTGTTAAGACAATGCACATCCCTCCCTTTCATGAGTGTAGAGGAAGAATGGTTTGGAGTAGTCTGAGGTACCAGAACAGGAGCTGAACAGAGGCCATCTCGCAATTCTTTGAATGCTGACTGGCATTCGGGTGTCCAGGGAAAAGGTGAGGGGGTGTCTCTGGCTAGGAGGCAGAGAAGGGGTTTTACAGTGAGACTAAAGTTTGGTAACCACTGTCGGCAGAATGAGGAGAGGCCTATCAGAGAGCGGACTTGCTTCTGATTCTTGGGAATGGGAGTGTCTAGGATTGTCTGGATTATGTCGGGTGTGAGTCTTCTTCCTTCTTTCGATAAGAGGTGACCTAAATAGGTCACTTGTGGCTGGCAGAACTGCAATTTCTTTCGAGAAACTTTGTGGCCATTGTCTGCAAGGAAGTGTAGGAGTTGGATGGTGGCTGTGACAGCTAGTGGAGTGGTGTCTGCTGCTAGAACGATATCGTCCACATACTGTATCAACACCACTCCGTCCGGTAATTGAACGGCATCTAACTGTCTCTTGAGCCCCTGGCTATAGATGCTTGGGCTCTCTGTGTACCCCTGGGGTGCTCGACAAAATCTATATGAGCGGGATCTTAGAGTGAATTCGAAGAGATAGCGACTGTCTTGGTGAATGGGTATGTAGAAGAGGGCATTCTTAAGGTCGATAACGGTGAAAGTGGTAGCAGTTGACGGAATCAGGGTTAGGATGGTGGTGATGTCAGAAACTACTAGATACTGTGGTACTACTATTTTGTTTACCTCCCGCAGGTCGATGATGAAGCAGTAGGCCTTTCCATCTCCCTCTCCCTGTCTCTTTATGATTGGTAGAATGGGGCTAATACAAACATTGCTCACTACCTCTTCCACCACTCCTGCCCCTACGAGTGACTGTATGATTTCGGTCAAGGCTTTCTCACCCTCTGCCGATCTCTTGTACTGGTGTATTTTCGGTAACGTTGCATCTGGCTGTATAGTCACGTGCACTGGGTCGATCATCATTCGTACTACATCAGAATCAGCCCTAGCCCACAAATGTGAGGGTAAAGTGTCTAGTAGGGATGTGTCTGCCTCGGAAATGGGGTACATGTGTTGGGATGGATTATCTCTTGAGTGTTGGTGATTGTCATATAAGATGACTCGTACTCCGTCCGGCGAACATCTGACAGTCACACGGAAGTGTTTCAGTAGATCGAGAACCATAATGGGGTCTGGGGTGTTGGAGGAGAAAAGGAACGTCGTGTCGATAACATTGTTTTCAAGTTTGAAGGGGATCAGTCTATACAAAGGATTGGTGGAGGGCGTACCATCAAATCCTATTGAGGTTATATGTGAGCCAGACAAGGGTGCCCGTGGAATCAGTCGTTTGGATAGTGCACTACGTGTTGCTCCTGTGTCTACCAAAAATGACGACTCTGTGCCCAGGACTGGTTCTGTCTAGGGCGGTCAAATGCGTTCACTCTGCCTGGCCTTCCTTCGCTAGCTTCATTCGCATACCCTCTTCCACGCCCTCTTCCTCCCTGTTCATGTGGTATTTCTCTCATCCCTCTGCCTCTACTAGCTCCTAATAAGGCTGGGCACTGAGATTTCCAGTGCCCGTATTCCTTGCAGAATGCATATTGGTCTTGTCCTAAGTCCTGGTGTCGTACATATGGTGTTACTGAGTCATTTCTTGGGGGCTGCACTCTAGGGACATTCTGTTGGTATCCTCCTTTATACGGTTCCCGTCCTGTATTCACCCCTTGGAGTTGGGCTATCATTACTCTTTCCTTCAAATCTTTCTTTTTCTTTTCTGTAGCTCTGTCATTCTCTTTTTCTGATGCTCATAATACTGGGCCATTTGGAGAATTGCCGCTGGCTCAGAGGCTGCCCAACTACTTTCGCTAGTCTGCAATTTCTAGGATACCTCCGGTAGTAATCCTTTGACGTAATTCTGCACGAATAAGTGGTGTCCGGTCGCTGTGGACATGTCCTGTCCACTGTAGTCGGAGCACACTGTTTCGAATCTCGAGAAATACTCGGACACATCCTCCTGTGGTTTCTGGCGGCACGCTGTCACTATGGACCAGTCTATCTTTTTCTCTGGTATCAATGTTTTTACTTTCTGGCCTATTTTATCGGGGAGGTCCAATATAGCTTTAACTGGTTTTTGGCTAGGATTCCTCTGCTTCTCTAATGTGTCGAGTTGTTCCCAGGTATGACCGAACAATTCTGTGTGGTTTATCTTCCTGATCTGCTTCCACACATCAGCCGGCAAACATAACCCGAAGAACAAGTCAATGTCGGCAAGTGTCATTATCGTGGACCCCAAAGCGGTACTTAGTTCGGTGTAAAAGGCAGTGGGATTCTTCCGTAAATCTGGAAGAGATTTACGGAATGTCAGGATGTCCTGCCTGTCCTATGGCTGATACACCCACTTGTACACTACCCTCCCTTTAGCGTTCTGGTGATTTATGTCATCATCAGTCCCTTGTCCTCCAGGGGGGACCCAATATGGGGCAGCCTCTTTTATCAGCATCATTTTATCTAGCTTCTCTATTGGGGGAGTCACTGGCTTCGATGCTCTGTCTGCATCTATCCGCCCTTGTTCTACGAGGTGGCGGAATACTTCTAACGTGGACAAGAAGAGTTCTTCTACCTCGCTGTCGTTCTCGTCTCCTATGTCGACTTTTCTATAAAGAGCCATTAGCCTCCCTGGTCCTACATCCTGATATTTCTCTTCATATGCAGAAAGTGCGTAGTAGCAGAAGCGCACAATGGAGAACCGCTTGTGGCTTGCGTCATAAGAATTGCAAATGTCAGTCACATACTCTTCTGTTTCTCTCCTATTCACAAGGGTTTTGACTATCTTATCAATGTTTGTCCGCTTGTGCGTTTGTTGATAAAGCACTTGGTGTAAGTGGCTCGATTGGAGCGGAAACGATTGTGGCGTCTCCGCTGGTACCTTGCTGTTCTTGTTGCTGTACTACAGAATGATTAGGGGCATAAGGAGGTGGCATGTAGATAATCGGGGGACCCAGTAAGAGGTCATCGTTTATTCTTTGTTTAGCCGGTAACTCTGGGTACAGAGTTGAAGGCGTTCTAACAGGGCACTGGCCCGATATTTTCGCTTCTTGTTCACTTTTATCGTTCTCTCTTTCTTTGATATCATCTTCTAACTTTTTATAGTTCTGGTAAGCAGACTTTCGTGTTTCCTTATCCGGCCTGGCTTCATCTCTTTTCTTTCGTTGCATTGCTTCTTTTCGCCATAGGCTGAAGATGTCGAGCATGGCTTGCGTAGTTTTCTTTTTAAGGAGCGCTATTTCTAAGATTTCTATTTTAGCGAGATCAAAAGATCCCGTCAATGGCCACTGATTTACCTGGTCCTTTCTAGTATATTTGTGCCATAGTTTGCTATAAGCAACAATGGCTACTCCATATTTGACATACATGTCCTTGTTAGAAGTGCTCTCCGGCGGTGCTGGATGACTGACCTCTAACAAACGTTCCGGTCCAAAACAATCAAACAATTTTGAGAAGACAGGCATGACGTACAAGCGGTCAAAATAAATATCTCAATAGGTCGTGGACAAAGGTCCACACTACCTGTCCTTCGCTGCCTGTAAAGAGGGAAGATTCCTATTTCACGTTTGTTTGCAAGCAGGGAATACCTCAATTACTACCAATAACTTCAAAGAATGGAATACTAGTATTCGAGCGAACAATTTCAATACAATCAAACAATTATTCTCTGTCATGTATCATGACCTTACCCAGGCCGTTACGGACAGTTTCTTCGTCATCCCCTTCCAGCGCCCGTTTGTCCTCTCACTCCAAAGATGCAGCGTTCCCACAAGGTCCCAGTCAGGACCGTAGGTCACTCGAGAGAGGTCCGTTCAGAACCGGTGAAGTTCGGATGATCGGCAGCCAGACGAGGATCTCTTTCAGGCAGGTGCACTTTCCCGATTGTTGCAGACGTTCACTCCGTCGTTAGGACCTCTCTACCGGACCCACGTGTCGCTGATGGCCCCCACGTTGGTGCGCCAATTGATGAAAAGCAGCGAGACTCCCAAGACTTTCGTTACCGCTTGGTGCAAACCACCTCTAATTCACTCTAAGACTAGTGATCAAAATAACAAGGCAGGCGCTGGAAGTTGGAAGGCGAAGAACAAGTTTATTGCTCTAAAGGAAAGTTCATCACTTCTGACACCGGGGCTATCGTCAGGAAGTGCTCTAACTACATCTCTGTGGCATGGCCTTTTATACTATTTTCTGTCTGTTTATTACATGGTAAAACATTCCTGACATCACTTTATTGCATATTCAAACATCCTTGGAATCCCCGCCTTAAGCTAATTCCCACACAGACCTTGCTGCAATCGTCCCCCACCCAGATGTAACAGATGATCGCTATCTCGCAGCTGGACATTTCAACAGAGTCTAAAAGTACGTGGGATCGGTCAGATCTAAGGGTTTGGGTTATTAAGTCAGGCTCCTTTGTTGGTGAAACAAGCCCTGCCATGTGTAGGCAATAAACAATGTCCACAGGAGTCTGTTAGTGCCTGGGACCGGACTGAGTGGCCAGGTGCAGGGAAGGAGGTTATAAAAGGGGCTTGCCTTTGCATGGAGGATGAAAGGACAAGTGCGTTTGGCGCGGGAAGTGACTCCGGGGCAGTGTCATGCTGACATGGTTTTATGACCCCAGTATGTGTGCTCGGGCTTAATCAGAGCGCGGGGATGATGGCGAGGTCAGGGTGACAACAGGTGACCAGCAGTGTATGAAATAGCCGTGATGTCCAAAATGGTAGCCTCTTATGCGCACGCAAAGGCCTATGTTACACAAGATGGTGCCAGCAATGTTCATATTTATCGTCTTATATTCAACACTGGTGGCAAAAGAAGTTCATCCAACTGCTGTTTAAGTGCCTGACTGTAAATACTAGGACTTTCTGTATAACCTTGTGGAGCTCTACAAAATCTAAATGAGCAGCCCCTTAATGAGAAGCCAAACAAGTATCTACTATCCTTACGTATAGGAATAGAGAAAAAAGCATTCTTGAGATCAACAACAGAAAATACAGTGGTTGTAGGAGGGATTAATGTCAACAAGGTCGTACTATCAGAGACAACAGAATATTGAGGAATTGCTATTTTGTTTACTTCTCTTAAATCAATCACAAATCGGTAAATCTTGTCCCTTGTTCCATCACCCCGTTTTAGGATCGGAGTATGTGGCTATTGAATACATTAGAGGAAACTTCCTCAACAACTCCTGTACATATCATATCGTCAATTATAGATATTAGCGCATTCTCACCTTCTTTCTATATTTTATATTGTGGGACCCTTGGTAAGGAGGCACCCTCCCGAACCTGTATGTATACTGGGGAAATGTCCATTCTTCCCACATCTTTGTCAGCAGTAGCTCAAACACATGAAAGAACAGAATCAAGATCCGAACATAAAGAGAAATTATATTGTTTAGGCAATGTCTTTTTCCCAAAAATGACGCGTACTTCAGATGGGGAACAATGTATAGTAGCATGGAAATATTTCAGAAGATCAAGTCCCATCAAATTATCAGAAGCGTTTGATGGAAGTAAAAAGGGGGCTGAAGCAATAACATTCTCAACCTGCAAAGGCAATTTTTGTGACACAGGGCTAGGAGTTGGTGTTCCATCAAACCCTATTGATGTTATCACTTTGCCAGCCAAGGGTGTCCCAGGGACCAGTATCTCAGATATCGCACTGTGTGTCGCCCCTGTATCCACTAAAAATTTCTGATCCTGCCCAAGTATGGTGGCTGTTATATAGGGTCCTGAATGGTCTACAGGTATCTCAACTGGTCCTCCTTGTCCTAGGCAAAATGCATTCCCATAGTTTCTACTGATTCCCAATCCTCCATAGAATATTGATTATTCCGTTGATCAAAATAATTTTCGGACCCATTTTTCTCTGGAGCTTGCGCTTGTTGTAGCTGCTGTCGGCGAACTGGAGTCCCCCGGCTACCATACAGTTGTCCCCTTCCTCTGCCACTACCAGCTAAAACAGGTAATTTCTCCTTACAATAAGCACATTGATCCGGCCCTAGTGGAGTTTGTCTACGTGGTGACCCTACTGGAGGTGCTTGCCTAAAATTCTGACCATAGGTTTGACCAGGACGTCGACCTTGGAGCCATAGACCTGGACGATCATTACCTTTGTTTTCAATTCTTTTAGGTTTCCTTCTTTCTGTTCTTGCTCAGTGGTCACTTGATTCTGATAACACTGAGCCATATCTAATATAGCTTTCAGGGCTACCGAAGTCCATGTACTCTCAGAATTTTTTAAGCAAATAGATATCCCAGGAAGTAAATTTCCTGAAAATCTATCTACAAACAACTGCGCACTCATAAGTGTAGAAGTGTCTTGCCCACTAAAATCGTGGAACACTTCCTCAAAGCGAGTAAAGAAATCAGGGACGGCCTCTCCCTGTTTACAAGCAGTGAGAAGTGCCCAATCTATTTTCCTTGCCGGTACCATCGTTTTTATATAAGTAAGTATGTTATCAGGCAGATCCAGTATGAGCTGACTAGGTTTCTGACCAGGTTTCCTATCCCTGTCGGCTGCTATGATGGTAGCCCAGTCTCCACCTAAATCAGCAGCATGATCCTGTTTTCGAGCAAGTCGCCACATATCTGGTGGCAGGATCATACCAAAAAACATATCAATATCAGCTAAGGTCACAACACAAGAATCAATGGCTGCCTGTTCATCATCATAAAATCCTCTAGGAGAGGCTTTTAAAGTAAGTACATCCGTCCTTTACCAGGGCGTACATATTCAATTATACAAAAAATTTGCTCTAGCACTGGGATCATTAGGGTCATCATAATATGCATTCCCTCTTTCAGGAATGAATTGTGGCGCGGCTTCCCTCATAGGTCTTATTCGAGGAGAGGAAGAGAGTTCATTACGATATCCATTTATTGCTGCTATAGAATTATTAACTCTACTTACAGGGAAGGCTCCTATCTGACACTGTCTATTAATAGCACTAACTTCATCAGGACCATTCTGCCCTGTAGTCATCTTATGAACTATAAGTTGATGAGAAAGTTAATTTATCAGACAAAGAAGTTCATCCTCTGAAAACTCCTATATCTGATCTATCATTTCTTGTACTTCCATTTCTAAATTACTTAACCACTTCAGTACTATCAACCTTATTGCGTCCTGATGAAACTGAGGTACAGTAGAACGAAGAATTTGAGGGGAGGAGACAGATACAGGAAGTACGGGATCATCAGTCATTTCAGGTGCAGTGGCCTGGGATGGGGGTGCAGTGGCCTGAGATGGGGTGGGTAAGGGATGTATGGAAATCGAAAATAGTTTCTGTTAGCATAAGCTGAAGCCATCTTGTCTGTGCCATCCATTTTGTTAGCTATGCAATTCTCCCATTCTCTGCTGCTCGTCTTTTTCCCTGCCTGTACTGTTTATTTTAGTTGCTTTCCTGACTCAGCTAAAAGCAATATGCATGCTTAACAGTTTGTAGCTGCCAGAACACCTGGTCTCAGATTCAACTGTCAATCTCTTAGTGCTGCCATAAACACTCCTGCTCCCCCTCCCACTTTGCTGACTAAGTGATTTCACATCTACCCATGTTTGTTGGTAACTATTCCTGTGTAGGCCTGTAACTTCTATTTGTATCCACATGCTTACCAGTGTAGAAAACTCAGTATATAAGCACCATGATCTGTGTATTCAAGCCACAACCTCCTGGAACACTTGAGGGTGTTGTATGGACGTGGTCTCACTGATGAGTGAATAAACTTGTTATTTTGAATTCCAGCTTCAGTGTCAATCTTTATTTTGTAGGTCTAAGGACCTGTGGGCAAGATAAGGGTGAACCCTGCACTGGTGTGCCTCTTAAAAAGGAACATTTCCATAGTTTGGCGCCCGACATGTGTCCTCATCAGAGACCCGGCCGCCCAAAGGAGTGGTCTTGACAGAAGAATGGAATGTTGCTGAGGAGACGTCCTGCATGAGGAGATTCTTGTCTTTGCACCAAAGTGATTTTTCCGGTTTTCTTGATCTGACCCTCCAGGTGGTGGCCGGTCCCGACTGAGGTTTCCTTTGGCGCAAGTATTTGCAGTGACCATTAGGTCGACCAAGAGATCGGCAGTTGAAGGTTGGATACTTTTGTTTGGTAAGGTCGCTGAAGCAGCACTCTTGATTTGCTTAGCCAAGATTCTGGTTTTATTTTTTGATGTATTTTTTGCAGAAAGTAAAGGCAGGTAATGTGTAGATTTTCTCTACTTTTGAATATATTTGATAAGTAATATTTTACACAAATTTAGTAGAATGCCTATTCCCAGCACACTCTGTAGGCTGTGTTGCTGTCTTGAAGGTACCAAAATGGATTTAAAAAGAAGTCAGCTGGCTCCGCCAGAAGGGACACCTAATAGGCATATGTACATTAAATACTGTATTTCTTCCAAAATGTACAGTACACTGTGGAACAAATATACAAAAAAGGATCCTGATTTATGATGGCCTGTGAATGGGTCATTTGACTTTAAAAAGACTCAGTATGTAGAGCAGTGTTTGTTTGAACATAAGAGTCGACAAGATATGTTTGATTATTGGAAGCAATGAAAACACCAATGAACTAACACGAAGAAAGAAAGCTAGTTTTTCAGAAATAATAGGCGAAATATTTAGTGCGTTGATACCTTCAGTGGGAGTCGTACCAAATTCACATAGAATCTGTCAATTGTCAACAGTAGTTGATCGTCTTTCGACTGATACTGCTGGAGGTTTCTTGATGATTAATACAGAAATGGTTGCAATTAGATCTATGGTTTTGCAGAATCTAGTTGCGCTTCATATATTATTGGCAAAAGAAAGCGGAGTCTGTAAAATGTTGAAAGTGCAACATTGTTGCACTTAAATACCTGATAAAAGTAAAGAAATGAGAGGATATAGTAGGAATATTACCAAACTTTAAGATAAATTGAAACCACTGGAGGCTGACAATGTATGGGAAAGACTAACAAAGAACATTTCCTCAATAGGGAATTAGTTTACTAATCTTGGGAGAGGTATTATAGGTTAAGTCATTTTTCCATTAGTTGGTATAACAATAATAGTTTTAACAATAGTAATATGGTGTAAGTGTAGCACAAATAAATTGAGAAGAAGAAGATATGAAGTAAATGGAAAGGGAAAGAAAATAAAGTATGATGAGGTACAGTTAGAAGAAATGAAGGGAAAATTATATGAAAGAATGAACGATTTGAAAAATAAAGATGAGAACAAGAACGAAAAATTGGAAGAATATGAAATATGTTAAAGTTGGCATCTGATTGGGATGGATGATTTTTGTGATGGCTCAAAAATGCCATCAGAGAGGGGATTGATGGAGCAAGGAGCAAGGACTCGTAGAAAAGAGATTTGATCAAAAGCAATCCTCTCATTTAACTTCGTATAGTGTATTAATTATGTATCTTGTAAAACTAATACGCACCACACTGAACATAAAAGACAGAGAAGCTTGCCTCTGTTTATTAATAAGTAACTTGAGTGAGATTCTAAAATGGCTGCTAACGGCAAATCTTTACTGTGCATGCGTCAGCTGCATCTACACAGTATGACGAGCTGTCGCTTGGAGGGAATTTCTTGTGAATAAGCAAACGCTATTAAGATGGCGGCTTGAAGGCTCACAAGCTTGGCATCTGCTTTGCTAATACTATCTCAAGCTATTTTACTAATGCTAATGCGGGGAAAGCATTAATAAATGAATGGGGTTAGAGTAGAGATAGGTGGTATACAGTGAAACATTTATTTTTAAAGTAACATTTGTTTTGTTGACTCTTTTATTAGTGCATATTTGGGCCTTTCCTATGAGTCCAGAGTCTGTTAACAACCTGACCTCCACGCATGTCTAGTGAGATTGAGACGGAAGAGTGACAAAACTTGAACGCCATCCAAGGACGCAAAAGATACATACCCTCGGAACCAGAATCTCAGACTTCAGAATGAATGGACGTACATGGAAAATGTTACATTTGTTGCTAATTTGATGTCAACACGGGTGGGAATAAAGATTTATGAGTAAAAATTAAGGGGTTGGATCTTTGAACAATAGACTGAGAGACTCAATTGAAAAATAAGCATAGTGTGATGATCTTCCCCCCTAGTCTGTCCAATCAGAGTTAGTATTTTTACGATATTGAAATATTAATGGGTGGTACATGAATATCAAAGAGTATAATTGAGGTAGTCTTAGTTAGTTAGGAAGTCAGAGATTTGCTGAATGCTGCACAGCTCAGGATGCTGTTGGAGTGACAAGAGGTGCTGATGAAGAATAGAATGCAGAACCATCTATCCTAAATTAATTACTTAAAAGAAGATCACAGAAGAATCTTGAGGAGGAAGTGAGTGTCAGAGAGGCGCGCTACGTAAGCTTCGGTGTTAGAGAGGTCATCTATCTTGTCCTAAATTCTGTCCTGAACCCTTTGTCGCCTGAACTATCCCGGGGGACCCTTCCCAGCTCCTTGGCGAGGGGGTTGGTCTTCACACCATCCTAGGTAACTATTATTTCAGTGAATGTGCAGATGTACTTTTCTCTCTATCCTCTCCTTTTCTGAGCATAAGTGATTCCAAGATCTAAAGTATGTGTTGATGATTGATTAATATAATCTTCCTTCCTATGAGTGACGGACATTGTGCTGTACTTTGTAAGTGGGAAAATTACAAAAAAACAATTTGATGGACAGAATGTAGATCAATGTCTTACATTCACCCCAGTACAAGGATCTGGGCCTAATCCATCGTTTTTTGCACTCCACACCACCCTGGGTCAGATAATGGCTTTATGCAAATCAGCTCTGACCCTGTGCCCCATGGGCGACAGGGCTGATGAGAGGTGTTACCTCGAAACCGGTCCGGTCCTCGGATGCTTGATTCCGTTCTGGGAAGGACATGGCTTTTGTAGTTCGGACTGGACTGTTCCCATGGGGCACAGGGTCAGAGCTGATTTGCATATCGCCATTGTCTAACCCAGGGTGGTGTGGAGTGCAAAAAAACGATGGATTTGGGCCCAGATCTTTGGACTGGGGTGAATGTGTGACATTGATCCACATTCTGTCCATCACCTGTTTTGTTTGCAATACCGCCATAAGTGCGCTGGGGATGCTCAGACGTGGGTCCAGGAACTCCACACCACTGGAGTCAAGCTAGCCGGGCTGATGAGAGGTGTTACCTCGAAACCGGTCCGGTCCTCGGATGCTTGATTCCGTTCTGGGAAGGACATGGCTTTTGTAGTTCGGACTGGACTGTTCCCATGGGGCACAGGGTCAGAGCTGATTTGTATATCGCCATTGTCTAACCCAGGGTGGTGTGGAGTGCAAAAAAACAATGGATTTGGGCCCAGATCTTTGGACTGGGGTGAATGTGTGACATTGATCCACATTCTGTCCATCACCTGTTTTGTTTGCAGTACTTTGTAAGTGGTTCACATGAAATTAATTTAGATGTAGATTTAAAATACTTCCTGAGTCTGTGGTCAATTATAAAATTAAGAAGATTCATTCATGTCATTTCACCATGAACTAGTTCAACTCATGGTCCATTGATACCAAAGGAAAGAACTTTTTGATCAGTGAAAGATTAGTTGAGAATAAGAGGTGACTAATCTTGAAATTATAGCAAATCATAAACTTTGACTCCAGTGGTTTATTGCCAGGCAGTTGTGAGGGTGTTTATGGGCCTAGGTGAGTATTTGGTATTGGAGTACCTGTTGCTGGTGAGCCGCTGGATCAGTTTTCCGCATGCAGTAAGCGCAGACTGACTTTACTTGTCCCAAGAGGTAGCCCCTGAAGGAGCAAAACGCCTTCTCCACCTATAGCTATGCAGAATCAGGGCCAAAATTAAACCCAACAAGATGCGATGATATCGGTATATCTAGGCTGGGGGTGGTCATGCGTGTTCGGTCCCTCAAATCTTTTCAAGAGCTCCAGAGAGAATACAATATGCAACGCAGTGTGCTTTATAAATATCTCCAATTCCAGCATAACCCATCCCCATACATTGCAAAACTTGAGACCCTTCCAGAATTTAACCCTATAAAGGCCAAAGTATTTCTGGGAGACCTGGAAGACCATAAAATTACTAAGATCTAACAGTCTATTGTCACAAATAGCTCTACCACGCTGGACACTCTCCAAGAGTCCTAGCAAGAAGACCTGGGCCCGTAGGAGAATGACTGGGCTCAGGCTCTGGTTTCCCCTAGTGGCGAAGCTATCGCCTCTCGACTGCGTCTCATTCAGTTTAAAACCTACATCGGGTAAACTTTACCAGCCATAAGCTTTGAAGGGCTCGCCTATTAGCATCCCCTACATGTTTACGTTGTGGTAATAGCGACTGCACCTTTCTACATACAATTTGGCAGTTGATGCACTCACTCGGTCTTGGAGGCGGTCATGACGGGCCTTTCCAAAGTTTTGGGCTTGGATCTCCCTATGTCACAGAGATTGGCCCTACTACACTTCGCAGATGAGATTGGGGGCAATAGGTATAAGTGCCACTTGCTACTTTTGGGCCTCACACTGGTGAAACGAGATATCGCTAGATCATGAAAAGCTACTTCCCCTCTTTTGATGGAAGTTTGAAAAAAGGGTGTGGATTTTTTGCATGGGCAAGGAAGAACCTATATTTAAAGCCAGGCAATGCCGACCGAAACACCCTAAAATCTGGCAGAGCTGGGCAGACTACAAAGGCCTTTATTTAGAGCCTCCTGCTCCAATGACAATAGTTATAGAGAATGCAAGACAATAGTGAGGATGGTGAATGTACTACCATATGATTTAACAGCATTTGAGACACTGTGGTGTGGGAGGGGAAACACTGGGGAACATAGCGAGGGCATACCACAATATGCTGTATTATGGAACGTTACATTATTTTTTCTTTCCTGTTTTGTTTTAGAAAGTATTGACGTTGACATTACAGCTAAATTGGTATACCATGCTGTATGTACCATAGATTCTGGCAGCATAGGCCATATGGGAAGGTTTGCACAAATAAAAATGTGTTCCGGGGGGGAAAAATATATCAAATCGAACCCAACAAGGTAGAACTCCACAGAGTAGTAGTGAATCTGACCCATTACGAGACCATCCCAATGGCTTTATACCGTTTTACCTAACCTAGAGATATCCAAACTGAGTTAGACAGGATGCGTAGGAAGTCATAATAGAGGAGGATACTGTTTGGCCCCAAGACTTCCTTGGGAAGAGATTCTTGGAGATAGCAAAGCCCTTCAACTCAATGCGCAAACACATCCACTCCTGCCTGCATTTGTGGTCCAAAGGTGGCCCTTAGCGTATCTGGGGCTGTCTTCTTTAACAAGTAAACCCCCAACATGGAGTTCCTGTGTCGACGAGGAGGATGTGTCTGCTACAAGCACAATAAGTAACTTTATATTCATCTAATTTATGTATTAATTTGATTTCTGTTATGCATTTATTTTATGCACCCACCCATTTGTCCGCCTTTCCAATCACCGTACTTGCCAGCCGCCACTGAAGGCAGTGGTTGCGGAGGCAGCCCATCTAGTGGTGGGTGCTGCTCGCGGCTCCTCAGGGCTCCTGCCTACTCCCTCACTGGCTTTAGCGTAACTCATCATTGGTGCATACTGCTGGACCTCCCTTCTTTACCCCGTCCGGAGTGCTGGTGCAACAGCTCGGCAGGATTCAATTAAAGATATTTCTGCAAGACATAGGATAAGCTGCTTGGAAAAATGAGGACATGGAACTCCAATGAAGCGATATTCATTTTTATTAAATACCTGCTAAAAATAGACTGTAAAGACAAATAAGGGTTTATATTATTGTATAGCAGCTATGAAACCAGGCTAAGAGAAGCCCAACTTAGAATGTCCAACTATGTTTTCAGGGCAAAATCGTGCGATAATCAATAAGAAGACTGATGGGATTAATAACGGTGCCCTCACTTGAGACTGCTTGTTCACGCGCTCAGAAGCAAGCATTACGATCAACGGATGGAGATGAAATTTAGAATAGGTAGAGTCTTCAGTCTCCGGTTGACCGTAGCTCTGCTGATAAGGCTAAGTGTGGGAATAGTCATATGGCAGCATTGGTGAAAGATCCTCAACCCCTATCCGCAGTGGCAGCAACGGTTGTAGTGAAACCAGTGGTACAAGTGGGCGGGGACGGAAGGGCACGGCGTGCCCCTACTTCTAAAAATTATTTCAGTCCGTTCCCCTACTTCTTTCTTTCAAAATAAGGTCCTGGGACGGCAAACAATAACTTTTTCATTCAGCTTCCAGGGGCTGCTCGCACTTCTCTGTTGAAGCAGCAGCCCCTCCCTGAGCTCACACAGACTGCGGGCAGGCCCATTGTCATTCCGATTGAGGCAGATTATCCCCTTTCGAATGACAATGCGCCGGGCCTCTGCCTTTAGCATATCAAGTGCCAGTGAGATCTGAGTTGGTGATTACAGAGGAGCTTTCCCCAGACAGAGTACTGTGGGGAATTTGACACCTTGTGTAATTTGTCAATGTTGTACACAGAGTGAACTGGGCAGGAGCAGTGACTGGACAGGAAAGGAGCAGTGACTGGACAGGAAAGGAGAGGTGACCGGGCAGGAGAGGTGACCGGGCAGGAGAAGTAACGGGCAGGAGAAGTAACGGGCAGGAGAAGTAACGGGCAGGAGAAGTAACAGAGCAGGAGAAGTGACAGAGCAAGAGAAGTGACAGGCAGGAGAAGTGACGGGGCAGGAGAAGTGACGGGGCAGGAGAGTTGCCGTGTCAGGAACAGTGACAGGACAGGAGAGGTGACAGGACAGGAGAGGTGACGGGCATGAGAAGTGAAGGGGCAGAGCGGTGATTAGGCAGGAGCGGTAACCGGCAGGAGCAGTGAACAGATAGGGGCAGTGAATGGATAAGAGCAGTGAACAGGGCAGGAGAAGTGATGGGACAGGAGAAGTGATGGGGCTGGAGCGATGATCGGACAGGAGTGCTAACCGGACAGGAGCAGTGAACGGACAGGAGCGGTGACAGTCAGGAAAAGTGACGGGGTAGGAAATGTGACGAGGCAGGAAAAGTGACGGGCCAGGAGCAGTGACGGGGCAGGAGAGGCAACATGAAAGGAGAGGTGACTGGGCAGGAGAGGTGACCGGGCAGGAGAGGTGACCGGGCAGAAGAAGTGACGGGGCAGGAGAAGTGACGGGGCAGGAGAAGTGACGGGGCAGGAGAAGTGACGGGGCATGGGAGGTGATGGGGCAGGAGAGGTGATGGGGCAGGAGAGGTTATGGGGCAGGAGAGGTTATGGGGCAGGAGAGGTGACGGGGCATGAGCTAGAGCGGTAACCGGGCGGGAGCGGTGAAAGGACAGGAGCAGTGAACGGGGCAGGAGCAGTGAATGGGGCAGGAGCAGTGAACGGGGCAGGAGAGGCGACGGGGCAGGAGAGGAGACGGCAGGAGAGGTGACGTGGAAGGAGAGGCAACAGGGCAGGAGAGGTGACCGGGCACAAGAAGTGATGGGTAGGGGACATGACAGGCAGGTGATGTGATGGGCAGGAGAAGTGACGAAGCAGTAGAAGTAATGGGGCAGGAGCGGTGATTAGGCATGAGCAGGAGTGGTAACCGGGCAAAAGCAGTGAACGGCGCAGGAGCAGTGAACGGGGCAGGAGCAGTGAATGGGGCAAGTGAACGGGGCAGGAGCAGTGAATGGGGCAGGAGCAGTGAACGGGGCAGGAGCAGTGAACGAGGCAGGAGCAGTGAATGGGGCAGGAGAAGTGAACAGGGCAGGAGAAGTGAACAGGGCAGGAGAAGTGAACAGGGCAGGAGAAGTGACGTGCCAGGAGAAGTGACGGGCCAGGAAAAGTGATGGGACAGGGGAATTGACGAAGCAGGAGTGTTGATCGAGCATGAGCAGGAGTACTGACTGGACAGGAGCAGTGAAAGGGCAGGAGCAGGCATTTCCCAGGGCGACTGGAAGGGTAGGGGGGTCCAGTTTAGTTTGGGGGGGACCGGTTTTGTACAAGTGCAGGAGTTTTAAAAACACTGCAAAATTCTTTGTATATTCAGCAGGTTTCGGTCAACAACTCAAGTGCCAAGATAACGTTGGTGATCAATGTACCTGCTGGAGAGAGATGGGAGCATGTTTTGTCTAGTGGCTGTTTTACTCATCTAAGGTAGCGCAGAGGGGTAATATGCCTGCTGCAAAGAACATGTACCATGCATATCAAAGAGCAATATGTTATGTGCATAGTGAAGTGGGTACTGCTTTGTGTTCACTTCCCGAATGGACACTTGAATACATATGGCCTGGCAGTTAGGGCTGGACTGTTCACATTGAGCGCAGGATCAAGACTGTGGCTGGATCCAAACTGGAATGGCATGGTGAGCAAAAAACATTGGATTTAGGCCTAGATCTCTGTACTGGGGTGAATGTATGACATTGTTCTGCATTCTGTCCATCAATTGTCTTTTTGCATTTGTCACCCCGAGTGGGAAAGGTATGCTCGGACATGAGTCCCGTGCTCTCCATGCCACTGGAATCAAGCTATCCTGGCTGATGAGGGCTGAAAGCCCGAAACCGGTCCTAGGATGCTTGTTTCCAGTCCAGGGAGGACCTGGCCTGGCAGTTTGGGCTGGACTGTTCCCATTGGGTGCAGGATCAAGACTGATTTGCATATGGCTGGCTCCAAACTGAAATGGCATGGTGAGCAAAGAAACAATGGATTTAGGTCCAGATCTCTGTACTAGGGTGAATGTATAACATTGTTCTGCATTCTGTCCACCAGTTGTTCTTTTTGCTATACTATGATTGAGCAGCTAGCTGGCTGACATGAATATGAAGGAGCCTTTGTGGGTTTCCGTGAGTCTAGATTCTCCTGAAGAGTCCCTTTCTCTTCTGAGCACTGCTTAACATATGTGTACAGGAGTAGCCCTGTATTCATGTCCTCAATGTTTGAGACAAAAAATAATCATGGATTTCTGAACAATGAGAGTAAAGGCATTAAGGTAACATGTTGTTCCTGATTATATTTCACACACTTTACATAAACCTGCATTCCCTACGAGTGTTTGCTTTTTCCTGAATTAAACCTCAAATAAACATGTTTATCTATTGTTTTAATTAAATAACGGTATAAGTTGTAACTGGTCAGTATAATGCTAAACATTCTAAAAATTGGTGTTTTGCTATTTCTAGCCACACCCCTGACTCCGCCCACTGATTCAATCTTCGGTTATTCCCGCCCCCTGATTCTCCACTCACAGTTCCCCTACTTTTTTTTCCCACTTCGATCACTGAGTGAAACAGATACGCCTGCATGGTTCAGGGTCAGACCAAGTAGCACCTATGCCATCCCCTGTAACACCATATCCAATTTTTGTAAAACCTCCTCATCCCTCAGGGCAATCTTCTTTGGATCAAACTGCAGTGCAGCATGCCATGCCCAATAGAGATTTTAATCTCAACAATTTGATGCATGAGCAGACATCCCTATCTGTGAGCATCGTGCCCAACAGCAGCAGCAGCCTCCAGGAAGCTCCCAGTGTGGACACTTCTTTTTAAGGTTACAAATCTACATACACTGCTTTATACATAGTTAATGTTAGAAAATGGGTTTCTAGTTGGCTAAAGTGTACACACAAGCCAGGCAGAACCCACCACTCTAGTCAGGGTAAGATAGATACACAGATGAGATAACCTGTGCTCACCCTCTGGTAGCCTGACGGAGAGCAGGCAGGCTTATCAAAAGAGGTGATATGTAAAGTATTTGCGCAGCACACTCACAGTAACACAATGAATACACCACAAAAAGACTACACACAGATTTAGAAATATAGAGTGGTTCCCATACATTTGACTTCTGGGGACCCCAACTTAATCATCACTGGAACCTGGGGACCCCCACTGAATCATCATCATCATTGGAATATGGGCACTCCTCCTGAGTCATTACTGGAAGCCGGGGACCCCAGCCTAGGCACTGTGGATGATTTGAACCGCAAAATACACAAAAAATACAGAAAAAAGCTATCATCAAACAAATACACAAATGTTGACACATTTTATTTTACTTGCAAACAGATTTAAATAAACTTTAAAAAATTTAATTTTAATAAGGTTGGTTCTAAATTCAAACGTGGCCACTCATCATCCATACTAAATTCTGTTTGCTGCACCTGCACTGTTCCCATGAATCAAACAGATACAAATGTAATTTTTAGTATGTTTTATAATTTTTAATTGTACATTTAACTTTCTTTGTATACACTTTATTAATATGTTAATATTATGTAATTATCTAATAAGCTGTGAACCTCCAGGGGTCCCGTTCCACAGTTTGGGAACCACTGTGTCACATTCTGAACAAATCAAGACCAAAAGGATCAAAATCACATGTATACTTTTAAAGTTTTGCAAGAATTAAAAAATAGCGGTGCTAATTAGCTGTGCTCTCAGAATATTTATAGTAATACTAGAAAGGGCACAGGAGCTTTCTCATTGTAGGCGCAAACGTGTAGTACTCTCTCCAAGTCCACACTGAGGATGTCTCTACTCAGTTCCTAGAGACCGTAAAGCTGGTAAATAACCCCCAGCCACCCGCTATGTCACTTGGCTGGCTGCGGAGACCTTGCGTGTCTCGGGGAAATCGCAGTACCTTTGTTGAAAGAAAGGCATTCATTCGGAGAGTTGTGCTGCGGCTCCCTTTATTGATGGAGGCGGGCATGACATAGTCCAGAAAGCTCTGACGGTTGTGTGGCAGGCGAGTCCTGGTAGTCAACACACAGGGGCTACGAAGCACACTAGAGGGTCCGGCCTGAGTGCTACAGCATCTGGTGTAGCAGTGGGGTGCTAAGGCTGGCACAAACTGAAGCGACTGGTCGGGGTCCCAGGGACAGGTATGCCGCTCTGAAAAAGGGGGTGCTCTTCAGGCTCCTTTCCGGAGTAGAAGTTCGAAACGGGAACAGACAGAACTCACTAAGCTCCCACCTCAAGCAGGGGATTCAGGAGCGGTTTGTTCTTTGTCAATAGCCCAATGCGGGGCGCACAGGGTGTGAAGTATGATGGCAGGGATTAGAGGGCAAAGCCTTTGATTGCCCTGAGACATCGGAGAACGGGGGGCAAGTCAACAAGCCCTAGGTGAATGCTTTTAGTCCACACAGCAGTAAAGTAGCAGGCCAGCCCAACAAGGCAGGTTGCAAAGTGGCAGTCCTTCCTGCAGCCCAACAAACAGCAGGTCAACATAGCAGAGCAGATAGCAG
This sequence comes from Lissotriton vulgaris, assembly GCF_964263255.1. NCBI lineage: Eukaryota > Metazoa > Chordata > Amphibia > Caudata > Salamandridae > Lissotriton > Lissotriton vulgaris. The sequence continues at coordinate 839,954,257 of NC_141691.1, read as the reverse complement.
AGTAGCAGTCCCTCCTGGCAGCACAGCAGTTCCTTCTGGCAATGTGCAGATGTACAGCCAGCAATGTCTGGTTACAGGCCCAAACCGTGTCTGATCGAATGGGGTCAGAGATCCAGTACTTTAACACAAAAATTATCTTGATGTGAAGGTGCCTGCTAAAGAACTCTCTGAAGTCCACAAGTCCCCTTTCAGCCCAGCCCTGTCAGCCTCGTTATGGGGGGGCGGGTAAATCAGCCCTTTGTGTGGTGAGAGGAAATTACCTATTCAAGTGAAGTCTTACCTCCTCTCCTCCCTCCTGCCCAGGATGACCCATCATTATGCAGATGGATGCAGATGCAGTTGAGTGTCCTGTGTTGTGGCTATCTAGAGGGAATGCACAAATGTAGTTGTCACCTCGCTAGCCCAGACAAGTATTGGAGACAGGCTGTTAGGCACACAGAGCAGTAAGTGCAGAGAATGTCCACTTTCTAAAAGTGGCAAGTAGGTTTTAAATGCCAAGTCGAAGTGGCAGTAAACTGCGCACAGCAGTCCTGCAATAGATGGCCTGAGACAGGTTTGAAAGGCTACTTCTTTGGGAGGCACAGTTCGTGCTGCAAGCCCACTTGCAGAATTTAATTTACAGGTCCTGGGTACATCGGGTACCATTTTACAAGAAACTTACAAGTAAATTTAAAAAGGGCAATCAGTTATACACCTATCACAAGCATGTGAAAAGAGGAAGCACATGCATTTTAGCACTGGTTGTCAGTGGTAAAGTGCTTAGACACCTTCGGCCAACAAAAAAAGGTCAGAAAAAGTGGAGGAGGCAGGCAAAATGTTTGTGGTAACCCTACCGAAAGGAACATTTCCAACAGTTAACATAAGGTCACCTTTTGCAGCCACGAGCAGCATTTCTGAATGATACACAAAACAATTGCATGCTAGCTCACCTATTGACATGCTCTCTTCTCTATCAATAGCTATAATGTTACCTCAAATATTAAGAGAAATTTGTGAATGGAGGACTGCCCAAACCCAGCTTAAAATGGAAGTTAAAGAGCAATTGCTTACCACAAATGATAACTTTATCCAATATCATTTATGTACGGAACAAGTAGAACAGAGGATTTCTGATATTGAAGACAGCTACAAGCAACTAGATACTCTGGCAGTACAAAACAAAGGGGAGCTAGACTAAATCAGAAAAGCAGGCACCGCAAGTGGAACGCCAAAAATGTTCCAGTGCGGCATGGACTGTGAAGTCTATGCTGTGCTGGAACCGGGGTATGTAAGCAGAGGTGGGGGCACATGTTGTCCCCCCTGAATACATCCGCATTCCGGAGGGCATGGGCGCTCTGTTGATCCACCGTCAGCCATTTCCTGGCAGACTCGGGCCCATGAAAAGGCTGGAACTGGGGAACTAGTAATATGCTGGGTGCGACTGCGCCAGTCCCGCTCCGCACATTGCACTGCCCCTCCGCCATGGAATCCCTGGCGCAGCAGATGGTCCACCTTCAGTACAACTCAGAGAGTTATAATCCGGCGGGCCGCCAGTGCTGCGCCATCGCGAGTGTCATAAGACTGCCGCACTCGCAATCAGGCCCTAAGACTTCACAATCATGTGTACTCACACAGTTTCCGGCACAGTTTCTCCCAAAGCAAAATATTCTTGAACAATTCTGGTCAATTTAGGAGATTATCATATTACAATGCAGATTCTTAGAAAAAGCATTACAAACAAAAGCCTTCCAAACAACTGATAATTATTTGTTTCAGATTTTTTCTGAGATGTTATTTCCTACAAACCAGAGACACAGGGAACTCAAGTCAGAGCTGTTCAGGAACGTTGGTGCACAGGCAGGCTTAGTCCAGCAGGCAAAGCTAAAAGTCATCCACACTGGAAGATTCCAAATCTTTACCTCAGTTTCGCAAGCCACTGTATTTTTGGAAAGTTTACGCTCTTCAAAAGGGTTGAAGGAATTGCAGTTTCTTTTTTTTTAGATTCTTCTTTTTCACTCTTTTCCTACTATCTTTTTGTGGAGCTAGACTAGCCTTAATGTCAGTGGCGGCTCCTCCGCTAAGGTGGTGGAGCGTCGCCCCACTGCTTTTCAGTGATGTAAGAAAAAATAAAATGATAATAGCTCAATGTTATCATTTTTTTTTTCTTGTGGCGGGCACAGCAGCTCTCTGAGGCTGGGAGAGTTACTATGCTGAAAGAGCTGGGAAGGAGTGGTCTTCATTCCCTATGTGCTCATAAATGTTTGGCCGGCCCTCAATTACTATGAAACTAAACCAGATAAAATACGGTCAAAACAAAAAAATACCATGTGTACACCATATGTGCAAAATTTTCAATGGAAAACGTATTATTACCTATCTGCCACAGCAGCAGAGAAGAAGTGTGCAGCAGTCAGGGTCACTGGAATTATGCGATTGTGCTGTGGTTTTGGCATAATTATGCATTTGGCACATAATGCATCATCTGCCACATAAACTGCAGATTTGAACAACAATAAATGTTGCTTCTAGCTCAAATGCTTCAAAGGTTAATAAAAATGCAGCAACGCGTCTTGCAGCGCAGTGGACGATCCTTTGCAAAGATGGATTGGCCATCTTTCTGTTGCTTATTGCTATATTTGGGTATTAAAGTGATACTAATGAGGTGCAACCACTGTCCAGACAGTGTTACCAAGGTTAAAAATGACAAGATAATAAAGTAATTGTACTGATGTTGCTTTATGATGTTATTATAACATCCCCTAACTCTGAACCTATGACGCTTTCTTTAGAGGGTTGGTAGATGGAATGTTTGGGGCTTTATCTATAATGTTCTATCTATGTCAGTTACTCCTGAAGCTGCCTGGGTTTTGGCTGCGATGAATAAAGCTCTTCACATTATTTTACATTTTATATTTATTGGCCGCATTAATACAGCAATGCTGTAGGAAGGGGCCCCTTTTTGTGTGGTTACCCCCTAACTTTTTGTCTGACACAAGATGCTAACCGAGTGTGTGCTTGGACCCTGCTAACCAGAGCCCAGCACCTGTGTTTTTTCCCAAAACTACCATGACTGCACGCTACTGCCAGTGGCACAGATTAATTAGTCACCCCTCTGGCATGCCTTACAGCCCTAAGGCAGGGTGCACCATACCACAGGCGAGGACCTAGCTGCATGAGCAATATCCCCCTACAGTGTCTGAGTCCATTCTTGGACACTGCAAGTGCAGTGAAGCCTTTTTGAGTACATGGTCTGGGAATTTGTCAACACTAACTCCACAGCTCCATGATGACTTTCCTGGAGACTGAAAAGTTTGGAATTAAACTTCTCAGCATAATAAACCCACACTGATGCCAGTGGTTGATTTATTATAAAATTTACTCAGAGGGCATCTTAGAGATGCCCCCTGAAGAATGACCGACTTCTAGTGTATTGGTTGACTGGTCTCTGCTAGCCAGTCACCACCAGACAGGTTTCTGATCTCATGGAGTGAGAGTCTTTGTGCTCTCGGAGGTTGGAAGCAAAGCCTGCTCTGGATGGAGGTGCTTCTCACCTCCCGCTAGCAGGAACAGCAGCACTTGGTGGTGTGCCTCAAAGGCTCTCACTTATGTTGACCTGAGCAGCTCCAACTAGTGGCGATACCCCCCATCCCGTCCTAGCCCCACTTTTGGCAGCAGGACAGGCGGGAAAATTGTAAGCAGAGTAGGAATGTCCAACTTAGCCTGGTACACTCCTAGAGTTGCCAAGAGCTGAGGTGAACACCCCTCTTGAAAATTCCCCATCTTGTTTTAGCGATTTAGGCTCAACAAGAATAGGGGTGTGTCCCTTTTCCCAAAGGAAACAGGCACCCAAAGGGTTCAGTCACCCTAGGGGAGAGTAGCCATTGACTACTGCCCCCAATACCTAAGTAACGTCCATAAATTTAGTATTTGAAGGCTCCCCTGAATCTTGTTCCTCAGATTCAATGACCTACGAAGTAGGATCGAAGAGCATTGCGACAGTGGGAAAGAATGCGACAACTGACTTGGCCCCAGCTCTACCGGCCTTTCTCCTCCTTCAGCGAACCTGCTCCAAGAAACAGGCGTGGCTGAAAGCCAGCAACCTCCAGGAACCTTTGCTGTATTCAGAAAAGTCTCTTTTCTTCAGTGGACACCGGATTGGTCCATCAGAAACCTAATCACAAGAACTCAAGATCCAGACGAATCCACAACACTTGCACCACTCTGCACCCGACACCCAAGTCCTGAGTCCAGGTGGCATCTCCCCGGCAATCCTGACCTGGGATCCAGCGTTGGACAACCTCTCCTGATCTTCCCCACGCCGCCTGCAGATTCAACATGAAGGGTCCCCCCGTCTGCGACCGGATCCAGTGAGAGAGACCTGACGCCTAAAGACACTCCTGCACCCGCAGCTCCCAGGCCTTGGTGTGCCCAACTGAGGGCGACCGGCATATCCACACTATCCAACTTACCTCTCCAGTCATTGGATTCCTTCGACCAGCCTCCTGAACCGAGCCTGCGGCCGTATTCTTCAACTAAGGATCTCCATTGGTTTCTACAAGGCACCCAACGCTTCCTTTGCCCTCAGCACCCAGCCACCCCTGTGCCGCTGGTCTCCGTGCTATTTGGTTGCCCCTCCATTGCTGATCTCAACACCCAGGGCCTGTGTCCTTGAACTGCAGGTCCTTACCTGCAACCAGTGCCTTTTCGAGGTGCCCCCAGCCTCCACAGGATAACGTTGGGCCCAGTTCCCTCTGCATCCGGATGCCTGAGTGCCGCTGGTGGTGCAGTACTGTGGTAATGTGTTTTGTACTTGTGTTGCAGTGCAAATTTGTTTAGTTAAATTCCTTATCTACAAACGAGCTGTTGTCATGTGTCATTCTCCATTGAGCTTCCACGAAGGCTCACTATTATTATAGGCATGTTATGTTAAGATTCAACTGTGTATTCTTTTAGATCGAGTTCCTTGTTAGTGCTCGCTTCTAACTGGAGTTTTTTTTTCTACTGCTGCTCTGGAAGGCAGTTGAGACGCTCCTAGAAGAAGCCATGTAGATGGGCTTCTTTGGATTAATAAACTGGACCTGTCTTGTACTGACCTACGTGGTCCTTTCATTCTTCTATTTGGTGACAAGGATGACTTCCCAGTTTTGGAGCCCATGGTTTTTTGCCTCTACATAATTTTCTTCCGTTTTTGCACCTTGATGTCCTTCAGTGGCTATTCCTGGCTGTCTCCCTGCCGCCCCCGTTTATTGCCATCTTTTCTAAAGTACCCGGGCTGCAGCGAAGTTTGTTAGTATATTTGAGATTTGTGTTATTGCTATTTACGCCACCAAGTTTGCACCTACCAGGAAAGTAACCCTACTGTTTAGTCATCTCAGGTGTGTGGGTCAACAGGTATTTGACTATCTTCCTCCAGTACCAGCATCTGGGGGAGAAGGAGAGGGATAGAATGAGTCTGTGGAGGACAATTACTTCTTTACAGAACAGGTTTGCTGAAAAAAACCAAGTGTCCTTTTGGAAAGGTTTCATTTCTTCCAAAGACAGCTAGCTGATGAATCTGTGGAAGAATTTGTTTCTGCCTTACTTTTGCTTGGTTCCACTTGCAATTGTGGTGCATCATTGGACACATTCTTTATGGACGAATTTGTTTTCACCTGTTTCTCACAGAAAATTCAAGAGAGACAGCTCAGTTGTAGGGATCCTTCCGCAGCTGAAATAATTGATGTAGCCATAGCGCTAGAATGCTCCATGGTCTCTAGCAAGCTAAATGTCTGATCATCCCCCCACTGAACAGGTTAATATGAATTATTGTGCTGCTGAATCTCTGATTAATGTGATTTTCAACAAGAGTAAGTTTGGTAGAGGTGCTCAAAAGAAATATCAAAGTGTTTGCTTCAGATATGGTTCTAGGTCTCATATGTTCAACTTTGGGCAACCGTTGCATCAACTGTAAGAAATTGGGACACTTCCAACGTGTGTGCAAACAGGGGGGTAGGTCGTCCATTGAGGTTAGCAATGTGGATGTCCCCGATGATGTTCCCCTAGATAACTGTTTTGGGGATTTCTAATTATGTTCTTCACATTCATTGGGATGATCCAACAGTATCCACATTGACTACTCAGGTGAAAGGGCCATGGTGAAAGGTCTGCATTGGAAATCATAGCATCAAAATGCTATCACCATTATTTCAGATGTGTTTTTCTTTTTTCTTTGGGGCGAAAAATGTGTTTTAGAGCAACCAGATATTTCAGGTTATTTTACTGATTTCATAACATGCCTGAGCAAAAATACCTTCACTATGATGTATTTCACGGTCAAAGGAAGGAATTTGGTAGGTTGGATGGATTTCGCAAAATTCGGTCTTATGCTGATTCCTGGAGCGGAAACACCTATAGTGTATATTGACTCTTATATTACCAATTTCAAACCAAGTTACCTTTGGTCAATTTTTTATAATTCTTTGTCCTCTGCTTTTCGCTCTCTTGTGGTCACTCATTCCTCTGTTGGTGGGGAGGGTGGGGGGTTCATCAATGGTATTGAAATGCATGACACTGATGTGGTCTCCAAATTTCCTGAGGTGTTCCAAGGATGAGAGAGGTTCCATTAGGAGTTTTGAACACAGAATTAAGCTTACGGTTGGTGCTACCCCTGTTGTCCAGTAAGTAAGACCTTCCCCGCCGAGTGTAAGGGATGACCTCAAGATGTTATTTTGGGTGAGGTAGCTGGTGCCCAGGCTTTTCAGGAATATGTACTTATTTTTCTATGTGTGAGCAAGAACATAAGTATTGCAAATCTTTAAAGTGTAGATGTCACCCTTAGAGCAGATAAGTGCAAGTTCCTTTTTCATGAGCTGGATTATTTAGGGCACTTCATAACGGCTGAAGGCATCAAGCCATGTTTTTCCTGGTGCAGGCCATTGTAGAGGTCCTTCCCCCAAAGATAAGGTTTCACTTCACTCATTTTTAGGGCTTTGTAAATATTATTCAAGATTTATTGAGGGATACGCCTTTGTTGTCCAGCCCCTGGGAGTTTTACTCAAGAAAGGTGCTAAGTTCATTTGGAACACTGTACGTGATGAAGCAATTTTCACCTGTTAAGAAGATTATCACCTTGGGTCCCACACTAGCACCTTTTGACTCTAACGGCAAGTGATTTCCAACTGTAGATGCCAGTCAGGTGTGTCCAGGGGTGGTGCTTTCACAGTGAGTTTATGGCAGAGAATAGACTGTGGCATTTGCCTCTCGCTGCCTTAAGCAGCCAAGGATCATCTATTGAGCGTGAGGCTCTTATTTCAGTTGGGCAGTGGAGAAATTCAGAACATTCTTGTGGGGTTCTAAATTTTTACTGATCACAAACGTATACATGTAGGAGGGGCGTGGCACCAGTAAGGCATTGTCTAAACTGGTTACACTATTGGCAAGTCTTCAGGAATTTTCATTCATCATGAAATACATCGCCGGGGGGTAAAACTGCAGGGCAGACTAGGTGTCTAGAGTTCCTTTGCTGTCTGATTCAGAGTTGAGTAATGATGAAGATATTGAGTGAGTCGTAGCTTCTGTTGATGACTTATTGAACAACAAAGGGGCAGTTTCCAAAGCAGGATGGTTGAAAGCGCTTGGATCTTGGTAATATGTTTTGTACTCACGCTGCAGAGCAAAGTTTTTTTAGTTACCTTCCTTGTCTGCACGTGAGCTGTTGCAATGGGTTATTCTCCATTGTGTTCAAGTGCAGGCGTAGTATTATAATAGACATGTTATGTTGTGATTCAACTGTGTATTTTTTAGATAGAGTTCCATGTTTGTGCTTGCTTCCAACTGGAGTTTTTCTACAGCTGCTGTGGCAGACAGTTGTGACACTCCTAGAAGCAAGTGGCCACATGCATGGGCTCCATTGGATTAATACACTGGACCTGCTTTATTTTCACCTGCGTGAACTTTCATTCCGACCCTAGCCCAGTGTTGACCAAAATTACGGGAGACTGAATCTGAATTTTTTTATTTACCTTTGTAGGAAGGTGGCTACCTGACTATGGTTACCCCAGATTTTTTGCCTTGTGTTTAGCTGGTTTTCGACTTAGTTGGCCTGGTTCCCTGCTAATCAGGGCCCCAGGCTATCTGCTCTCTCTGTAAAATGGATTCCATGTACCCTAGGTGCATAACTAGATTGGCTTGGGTCACCTTATCAGCCCCTGTACAGAGCACTATAGGTGCCCAGGGCATAGGTGCATCCAAGGCCTACCAGGGGCTGCAGCATATCTTTTGCCACCCCTGGCTGGCTATCTAAAATTGACACGACTGGCTGATCACTCAGCTGGGGCAAGGTGGTGTAATCACCCCTTGCTTAGATATAGTATGCCTATATCTAAACCTATCTGGACACATATAAACCTGTGAGCCACTCCTATGGCAGGCCTTAACAATCCTGAAGGCAGAGTGCGTGGTTTAATGTGAGATGGTGCTTTAGCATGAGCTGAGCCTGTCTGCAGCTGTCGGGACCAATTCCCTTAGCTGTTCCGGGATAATGCCAAACCATATACTATTAAGTGCATTATAATCCTCGCGGTTATATGTCAACTTTGGTTTGGCTTTATCAAAACATGTCGTGTAAGGTGTCATACGAATTGGAATACTACCCCCTCGCCAGTCCTGGTGACGGGGGTAGCATTCCGCCCCTCTAGAGGGGACGACATGTTACTTTTGCTAAAACGCGGTTGATTTTTAAAAGAGCCTCAGATCCACAAAATGGATGCTTCTGCCACAGACACATGTCTGACCTCCTGCTGCTGACCGAAACTCAGCAGAGGAGGCCTGGACAAAGGCTTTCCTGTCACAGGGAGGTGTCACACCACCCCAGACAGGAGATAGTGGATTGTAGCAGGGAGGTTTGAAAGAAACCAGACAGTGCCTGGGGAGCACAAGGCTTCCCCTTGCATAATCCGGTCAAACCGGTTCTGGGGCATCCCAGCCCCAGCTCCAGTGTGACCTGGACAAAGGAAAGGGGGTGTAACCGCCCCCCTTCCTGGTCCCACCCATAGGGAGGGACCTAGCAGGAGATCCACCCCTCAGATTGGAATAAGAGTGGGAGCAGTGCCAATGCAACTCAGATCATCCTGAAATCAACTTTAAACTAAGAAGACGACTGGACTTCGACATTCTGATGAACAGAAGACTGAAGAGCATCTCCCTTGTGGCCTAGGAGGGGCCACCCTGTGAACACAGGCACCATCCAGCACCTCGATGTCTGCTTTGCCGCCGCCTCCCGCCGGAGCCCGAGTGCAGAGCCTGACAGGACCCAGCTTCCCAGACTTCTCACAGCCCCTGCAAAGAAGGGACCCGTGGAGGCACCGAGAGACGTGGGAGCGGACATCTTGGAATATCCCCGAGACGCTGACAGCGCAGCACCCGAGGCACCCTCGACTCTGTGCTTTGGGGTTTGGAAAGCCCCACAACCGAGCAACATTTGCACCAAAGATCAGCCCTCCAGCATTTCCACGATCCGCATGGGGCCCTTTTGTTTTGTGCCACTTGACTCGCCATCCCGGCTGCTTGTCACGTGGTCAGCGGCCATCTTGGCAACGAAACTTACGATTTACACTGTGGGTCTGGTTGCTCCAGACCTGTCCTCGCTCCTGTAGAAAGGAGTACCCGCTCTGACCTTGCTGGTCCGAGTAATAAGCCCTTTCACTTTCCCCGTGGCTTGCATTAGCCAAGGCTTGTTTGCTTCAATCGAGTTGCCGACACCGCCATCAGCTAGAGCCTTCGAGGGACAGCTCGTGATCGACTCCTGGACGTCCTTGACCTCTTCGTGTCCACGTGGCTGCAGAGAGAAGCAACACCTCATCACCTGTTTGCACCAGACTTTGCCTGGTTCCAATCTGGTTCCACGGTGGTCACTGGTCAGTGACTTTGAACATTGTCCCCTCTGCTTTCAGGTCTTCACCACTTCAGATCCACCCTTGGATCCACCGGACACTTCTGCTTCCCATCGCCTGCAGCATCTTCAGCTTCAAGCGCCAAGAATCTGCGTGTCAAAACCCGACGCCACTTCGACCCTATGCACCCACTTCCTGTGGGTGAGGTAACATTGCAACGCCAGTGTGCCCACGTTGGTACACACCTCTAGGGTCTGTGTCTTAAGTTTTGTTCCTCTAGGTTCAGCGGAAGTGTCCTTTAACTAACTTTATGTAACTTTTACGCACCATTGACATTGCATTGGTGCAAGCCGCACTTTCCGTGCTGCACCCGAATTCCGTGGGCTACTCCCGACTTCAGCATTGCTAGTCCTGACTGCTCCCAGCGATTCTCTAGGCCCTAGGCCTAACCACTGTTCGATTGGTATCTCTTATACCATTTTTTTAGTATATGGTTTGAGTGGCCACCGGCCCTCATCCAAAATTGTGCAACTTTGTATGTTATACTGTGCTTTTGATTTAACGCTTGTGCCCCTTTCCTCATAAAGAGTACTGGGGAGTAATTTAGAAATAAATACATATTTTTTATAATATAAACTTGTGTGGTGTCCTTTCATTTGATTACAGGATTGTATGTGGTAAAACAGCTCGCTTAACACGACCTCTTAAGTTAAGCCTTTAAGGCTGCTTAGTCCATGCTACCACTAGGATAGCTTGTCTAACAAGGTTGACTTACAACCAGACATCTTTGGGGTTTGTTTGGACTGATACCAAGTGGTTCCAGAATTGGAAACACTATATATCAGGCCAACTTCTCACATTGGTGTGCAGCGGTGCGGATTTGAGCTTGCTGTTTGTTTTACCATTGCAATCTTTATATCGAATTGAAAGATCACATCAAGTACCTTAGGTACATATAAATCAAAAGCTTAGCATATTAAGTTCTACTGAACTTAGTAGTTGTAGATTAAAGGGATTAGCACACCCTGACTACAACTCACTAGCAATGTACAGTAGGAAAACACTTAGTGTAGGTAAGTGCACCACTTACACCTCACTAGCAGTCATGTCTGACACAGGAGCAGCCTCAGAGTCTACCCCTGTGATAGTTGACCCCATCAAGGCAACTTCCAGATATGACAACCTTAGCCACAAAGACTTGGGTGCCTTGTGCACAGCAAGGGGGCTACAAAAGGGTAGAAACCCTACCATCCCTTCCCTGATAGCCATCCTGAGAAAGGATGACTTAGATAAGGTGAGTCAGACTCCCTTAGAGTCAGGAGAAGGACAGAACTCCCCTGAGAATGAGGATCTTCCAGAAGATGAGGAGGAGGAGGAGGAGGAAGGCTCAGATGTAGAAGAGCCTGAAGATCAGGATCAGAGGGTGACCCAGGTACAGGTTGGCAGGCTTAACCAGGCCAATCTAGACCTACATGGGGGTGGAGAGGGCCAGCACCTCCCCAGATCCCATAACCTAATTCTCCCAGGCAACAGAAGGGTGAGATCTCCATCAGGGGACTCTCATGTTTCTAGTGTCTCAAGAGAATCTCAAAGGGGAATGACTTGCCCCCAGAGGAAAGAGCATAGGTCCAGGATGAGGGCTGTCCAACTCCAAATAGAAAGGGAAGAGGTAGCCTTGGCTCAAGCTAAACTTGCTTTAGCAAGAGAAAGAAAAATGTGTGGATTAGATTCCACTGGTGGCAGCAATATTCCTAAAGAGAAACCCAGGTCCTATGATAGTAGAAACCTGACAAAGATTATGCCCCCCTACAAGGAAGGGGATGACATCCACAAATGGATGACTGCTCTGGAGAGAGCCTGCATGGTACAGCAGGTTCCTGAGGAACAGTGGGCAGCAATCTTATGGTACTCCTTTTCAGAGAAAGGGAGAGATAGGGTCCTCACTGTCAGACATGAGGAGGCCAACAATTACAAAGTCCTGAAGAGTGTTCTGATAGATGGGTTTGGCTTAACCCCTGAGCAATACAGGTTAAAGTTCAGAGACACCCACAAGACACAGACTCAGGACTGGACTGATTTTGTTGATTGTGCAACTAAGGCTCTGGAGGGTTGGCTAAATGGCAGCAACGTACATGACTTCACAGGATTGTATAATTTGATTATGAGGGAGCAGATCCTAAGTAATTGTCAGAACCAGCTCTTACACCAGCACCTGGTGGACTCAGATTTGACCTCTCCCCAAGAATTGGGAAAGAGGGCAGATAAATGGGTCAGAACCAGGATTAGGCCTAAGAATCAGGACAGTAACCCGAAGAAGGAGTCTACCAAGCCTCAAGAAAAGGGTGGGGATAAAAGTAAAGAAAAGACTTCCCCAGGGCCCCAAAATTCCGATGAAAAGGGTGGGCCCCGCGACACTTCTTCAACAGAGAAAAAGCCTTATTGTCATGCCTGTAAACAGGTTGGGCATTACAAAACAGACAACTGTTGTCCCAAGAATGGCAATAAAGAGAATATACCTCCAAAGCCAGCTCCAACACCTCCTGTTACTGTCAGCAGTAATCCCCCAGGAAGTGGGAGCACACCCAGGAATCTGGGTGGGTTTACTTTTGGAGCCCAGGGGGACCCTGGCCTATCCAGGTCCCCATCCCCCAATGATCTTGTTCATGAGACTGGCATGGGGTTTGCCAACTTCTCTGTTTGCCCAAATACCTTGAGCAAATATAGACAAGAACCCATCATCAATGGTTTGAAAGTTGAAGCCTTTAGAGACACAGGGGCTAGCATCACCATGGTGGCTGACTGTATAGTCCCCTCTAAGCAACTTTTACCAGGTGCCACATACCAGGTCACAAACATTGATGGTATCCAAACAAATCATCCCATGGCAGTAGTAAGTCTCAGCTGGGGAGGTGTCACTGGCCCAAAGAGAGTGGCAGTGTCACCAAACTTGCCTGTAGACTGCCTACTGGGTAATGATTTAGAAATCTCAACCTGGGCTGAGGTTGAACAGGAAATCCATTCTAGAATGGTAAACTCCAATGGAAAGGTTAGTGGGGCTGTACTGGCTATAGCCCCAACCCAAGATGTCCTTCCTGAAAAGGTTGGTAGGGCTGAGCAACTCTCTGCCCCATCTTTAACAGAAGCTCTTCCAAAACAGAATAGCAAAGCTGTTATGATAGCAGCAGCAACCCAAACTGGGTCTCCTCCTGAAAAGGTTGGTGGGGCTGTGATGGCCACAGCCCAAACTCAAACAGATATGTGTGTTGTGAAGCCTGAAATGATGGATCACTCCACCCAAACTGAGAGCATGGAGGAGGAAGAGAAATCTCCCCCTCACCAGACATTAGGACAGGATCAGCCTCCTCAGGGAACTGATCTTACTCCTGATGAAGGAACTGCCCCAGAGGTTGTTAGGCCTGGCCTGACAGAGCCTCTGATGGCAGTGGACCCTTCTCAGGTGGGACCCAGTCTGGAGCAGGTAACCTGCCCCTCTCTACCATGCCTCAGTCAGCCCAGGGCTGCAGAGGACAAGAAGGACAGTGAGACCCAGAGGGCCCCCTGTCAAATAAAGCACCCCCATCAACAGATTAGGGGCACCAAAACTAGTAGGCCTAGTAAGGTGAAAACTTTAAAAACTCCTGAGGGAGCCCCCTTAAAAACAGTTAGGGACCACCCACAGATGGATTCTGTTGGGCACAGCCAAACCTGGGACCCAAAGGGCCCAAACCTGAACTGTCCCTCCAGCAAGCCACACAGAGGGACCCAGCCTCCAGCTTTAGGTAGCCAGAGGTTGACCCTGAGAGCTCAGTGCAACTCAGTTGAAGAAAGAAAGGCACACATGGTGGAAGATAATTGGAGGAAGTTGAGCCCAAAATTAGTGGAGCCTCACTTCAATACTCCATATCCAAACCCGCCTTTAACTTTGCATAAACACACCCAAGGTAGTGATTCCCTATGGTGGAGACCCTCTAATACCCCTAGGGTGAGGGACTGCTTAGTGGACCATGAGACAAGGGGTACCCATGCTAGTGCAGGTACTTCCTTATATGGCCACTCAGGCAATATAGGCTTACCTGGCCAAGGATAGCCTTATCTCCTTTCGTTTGGGGGGGGGTTGTGTAGGAAGGTGGCTACCTGACTATGGTTACCCCAGATTTTTTGCCTTGTGTTTAGCTGGTTTTCGACTTAGTTGGCCTGGTTCCCTGCTAATTAGGGCCCCAGGCTATCTGCTCTCTCTGTAAAATGGATTCCATGTACCCTAGGTGAATAACTAGATTGGCTTGGGTCACCTTATCAGCCCCTGTACAGAGCACTATAGGTGCCCAGGGCATAGGTGCATCCAAGGCCTACCAGGGGCTGCAGCATATCTTTTGCCACCCCTGGCTGGCTATCTAAAATTGACACAACTGGCTGATCACTCAGCTGGGGCAAGGTGGTGTAATCACCCTTGCTTAGATATAGTATGCCTATATGTAAACCTATCTGGACACATATAAACCTGTGAGCCACTCCTATGGCAGGCCTTAACAATCCTGAAGGCAGAGTGCGTGGTTTAATGTGAGATGGTGCTTTAGCATGAGCTGAGCCTGTCTGCAGCTGTCGGGACCAATTCCCTTAGCTGTTCCGGGATAATGCCAAACCATATACTATTAAGTGCATTATAATCCTCGCGGTTATATGTCAACTTTGGTTTGGCTTTATCAAAACATGTCGTGTAAGGTGTCATACGAATTGGAATACTACCCCCTCGCCAGTCCTGGCGACGGGGGTAGCATTCCACCCCTCTAGAGGGGACGACATGTTACTTTTGCTAAAACGCGGTTGATTTTTAAAAGAGCCTCAGATCCACAAAATGGATGCTTCTGCCACAGACACATGTCTGACCTCCTGCTGCTGACCGAAACTCAGCAGAGGAGGCCTGGACAAAGGCTTTCCTGTCACAGGGAGGTGTCACACCACCCCAGACAGGAGATAGTGGATTGTAGCAGGGAGGTTTGAAAGAAACCAGACAGTGCCTGGGGAGCACAAGGCTTCCCCTTGCATAATCCGGTCAAACCGGCTCTGGGGCATCCCAGCCCCAGCTCCAGTGTGACCTGGACAAAGGAAAGGGGGTGTAACCGCCCCCCTTCCTGGTCCCACCCATAGGGAGGGACCTAGCAGGAGATCCACCCCTCAGATTGGAATAAGAGTGGGAGCAGTTTAATGCAACTCAGATCATCCTGAAATCAGCTTTAAACTAAGAAGACGACTGGACTTCGACATTCTGATGAACAGAAGACTGAAGAGCATCTCCCTTGTGGCCTAGGAGGGGCCACCCTGTGAACACAGGCACCATCCAGCACCTCGACGTCTGCTTTGCCGCCGCCTCCCACCGGAACCCGAGTGCAGAGCCTGACAAGACCCAGCTTCCCAGACTTCTCACAGCCCGATCCACAGTCCCTGCAAAGAAGGGACCCGTGGAGGCACCGAGAGACGTGGGAGCGGACATCTTGGAATACCCCCGAGACGCTGGCTGCGCAGCACCCGAGGCACCCTCGACTCTGTGCTTTGGGGTTTGGAAAGCCCCACAACCGAGCAGCATTTGCACCAAAGATCAGCCCTCCAGCATCTCCACGATCCGCGTGGGGCCCTTTTGTTTTGTGCCACTTGACTCGCCATCCCGGCCGCTTGTCACGTGGTCAGCGGCCATCTTGGCAACGAAACTTACGATTTACACTGTGGGTCTGGTTGCTCCAGACCTGTCCTCGCACCTGTAGAAAGGAGTACCCGCTCTGACCTTGCTGGTCCGAGTAATAAGCCCTTTTCACTTTCCCAGTGGCTTGCGTTAGCCAAGGCTTGTTTGCTTCAATCGAGTTGCCGACACCGCCATGAGCTAGAGCCTTCGAGGGACAGCTCGCGATCGACTCCTGGACGTCCTTGACCTCTTCGTGTCCACGTGGCTGCAGAGAGAAGCAACACCTCATCACCTGTTTGCACCCGACTTTGCCTGGTTCCAATCTGGTTCCACGGTGGTCACTGGTCAGTGACTTTGAACATTGTCCCCTCTGCTTTCAGGACTTCACCACTTCAGATCCACCCTTGGATCCACCGGACACTTCTGCTTCCCATCGCCTGCAGCATCTTCAGCGTCAAGCGCCAAGAATCTGCGTGTCAAAACCCGACGCCACTTCGACCCTGTGCACCCACTTCCTGTGGGTGAGGTAACATTGCAACGCCAGTGTGCCCACGTTGGTACACACCTCTAGGGTCTGTGTCTTAAGTTTTGTTCCTCTAGGTTCAGCCGAAGTGTCCTTTAACTAACTTTATGTAACTTTTACGCACCATTGACATTGCATTGGTGCAAGCCGCACTTTCCGTGCTGCACCCGAATTCCGTGGGCTACTCCCGACTTCAGCATTGCTAGTCCTGACTGCTCCCAGCGATTCTCTAGGCCCTAGGCCTAACCACTGTTCGATTGGTAGCTCTTATACCATTTTTTTAGTATATGGTTTGAGTGGCCACCGGCCCTCATCCAAAATTGTGCAACTTTGTATGTTATACTGTGCTTTTGATTTAACGCTTGTGCCCCTTTCCTCATAAAGAGTACTGGGGAGTAATTTAGAAATAAATACATATATTTTTATAATATATACTTGTGTGGTGTCCTTTCATTTGATTACAGGATTGTATGTGGTAAAACAGCTCGCTTAACACGACCTCTTAAGTTAAGCCTTTAAGGCTGCTTAGTCCATGCTACCACTAGGATAGCTTGTCTAACAAGGTTGACTTACAACCAGACATCTTTGGGGTTTGTTTGGACTGATACCAAGTGGTTCCAGAATTGGAAACACTATATATCAGGCCAACTTCTCACATTGGTGTGCAGCGGTGCGGATTTGAGCTTGCTGTTTGTTTTACCATTGCAATCTTTATATCAAATTGAAAGATCACATCAAGTACCTTAGGTACATATAAATCAAAAGCTTAGCATATTAAGTTCTACTGAACTTAGTAGTTGTAGATTAAAGGGATTAGCACACCCTGACTACAACTCACTAGCAAGGTACAGTAGGAAAACACTTAGTGTAGGTAAGTGCACCACTTACACCTCACTAGCAGTCATGCCTGACACAGGAGCAGCCTCAGAGTCTACCCCTGTGATAGTTGACCCCATCAAGGCAACTTCCAGATATGACAACCTTAGCCACAATGAGTTGGGGGCCTTGTGCACAGCAAGGGGCTACAAAAGGGTAGAAACCCTACCATCCCTTCCCTGATAGCCATCCTGAGAAAGGATGACTTAGATAAGGTGAGTCAGACTCCCTTAGAGTCAGGAGAAGGACAGAACTCCCCTGAGAATGAGGATCTTCCAGAAGATGAGGAGGAGGAAGAGGAAGAGGAAGGCTCAGATGTAGAAGAGCCTGAAGATCAGGATCAGAGGGTGACCCAGGTACAGGTTGGCAGGCTTAACCAGGCCAATCTAGACCTACATGGGGGTGGAGAGGGCCAGCACCTCCCCAGATCCCATAACCTAATTCTCCCAGGCAACAGAAGGGTGAGATCTCCATCAGGGGACTCTCATGTTTCTAGTGTCTCATGAGAATCTCAAAGGGGAATGACTTCCCCCCAGAGGAAAGAGCATAGGGCCAGGATGAGGGCTGTCCAACTCCAAATAGAAAGGGAAGAGGTAGCCTTGGCTCAAGCTAAACTTGCTTTAGCAAGAGAAAGAAAAATGTGTGGATTAGATTCCACTGGTGGCAGCAATATTCCTAAAGAGAAACCCAGGTCCTATGATAGTAGAAACCTGACAAAGATTGTGCCCCCCTACAAGGAAGGGGATGACATCCACAAATGGATGACTGCTCTGGAGAGAGCCTGCATGGTACAGCAGGTTCCTGAGGAACAGTGGGCAGCAATCTTATGGTACTCCTTTTCAGAGAAAGGGAGAGATAGGCTCCTCACTGTCAGACATGAGGGGGCCAACAATTACAAAGTCCTGAAGAGTGTTCTGATAGATGGGTTTGGCTTAACCACTGAGCAATACAGGTTAAAGTTCAGAGACACCCAGAAGACACAGAATCAGGACTGGACTGATTTTGTTGATTGTGCAACTAAGGCTCTGGAGGGTTGGCTAAATGGCAGCAAAGTACATGACTTCACAGGATTGTATAATTTGATTATGAGGGAGCAGACCCTAAGTAATTGTCAGAACCAGCTCTTACACCAGCACCTGGTGGACTCAGATTTGACCTCTCCCCAAGAATTGGGAAAGAGGGCAGATAAATGGGTCAGAACCAGGATTAGGCCTAAGAATCAGGACAGTAACCCGAAGAAGGAGTCTACCAAGCCTCAAGAAAAGGGTGGGGATAAAAGTAAAGAAAAGACTTCCCCAGGGCCCCACAATTCCAATGAAAAGGGTGGGCCCCGCAACACTTCTTCAACAGAGAAAAAGCCTTATTGTCATGCCTGTAAACAGGTTGGGCATTACAAAACAGACAACTGTTGTCCCAAGAATGGCAATAAAGAGAATATACCTCCAAAGCCAGCTCCAACACCTCCTGTTACTGTCAGCAGTAATCCCCCAGGAAGTGGGAGCACACCCAGGAATCTGGGTGGGTTTACTTTTGGAGCCCAGGGGGACCCTGGCCTATCCAGGTCCCCATCCCCCAATGATCTTGTTCATGAGACTGGCATGGGGTTTGCCAACTTCTCTGTTTGCCCAAATACCTTGAGCAAATATAGACAAGAACCCATCATCAATGGTTTGAAAGTTGAAGCCTTTAGAGACACAGGGGCTAGCATCACCATGGTGGCTGACTGTATAGTCCCCTCTAAGCAACTTTTACCAGGTGCCACATACCAGGTCACAAACATTGATGGTATCCAAACAAATCATCCCATGGCAGTAGTAAGTCTCAGCTGGGGAGGTGTCACTGGCCCAAAGAGAGTGGCAGTGTCACCAAACTTGCCTGTAGACTGCCTACTGGGTAATGATTTAGAAATCTCAACCTGGGCTGAGGTTGAACAGGAAATCCATTCTAGAATGGTAAACTCCAATGGAAAGGTTAGTGGGGCTGTACTGGCTATAGCCCCAACCCAAGATGTCCTTCCTGAAAAGGTTGGTAGGGCTGAGCAACTCTCTGCCCCATCTTTAACAGAAGCTCTTCCAAAACAGAATAGCAAAGCTGTTATGATAGCAGCAGCAACCCAAACTGGGTCTCCTCCTGAAAAGGTTGGTGGGGCTGTGATGGCCACAGCCCAAACTCAAACAGATATGTGTGTTGTGAAGCCTGAAATGATGGATCACTCCACCCAAACTGAGAGCATGGAGGAGGAAGAGAAATCTCCCCCTCACCAGACATTAGGACAGGATCAGCCTCCTCAGGGAACTGATCTTACCCCTGATGAAGGAACTGCCCCAGAGGTTGTTAGGCCTGGCCTGACAGAGCCTCTGATGGCAGTGGACCCTTCTCAGGTGGGACCCAGTCTGGAGCAGGTAACCTGCCCCTCTCTACCTTGCCTCAGTCAGCCCAGGGCTGCAGAGGACAAGAAGGACAGTGAGACCCAGAGGGCCCCCTGTCAAATAAAGCACCCCCATCAACAGATTAGGGGCACCAAAACTAGTAGGCCTAGTAAGGTGAAAACTTTAAAAACTCCTGAGGGAGCCCCCTTAAAAACAGTTAGGGACCACCCACAGATGGATTCTGTTGGGCACAGCCAAACCTGGGACCCAAAGGGCCCAAACCTGAACTGTCCCTCCAGCAAGCCACACAGAGGGACCCAGCCTCCAGCT
The DNA here is from genome assembly GCF_964263255.1 of Lissotriton vulgaris. Classification (NCBI taxonomy): domain Eukaryota; kingdom Metazoa; phylum Chordata; class Amphibia; order Caudata; family Salamandridae; genus Lissotriton; species Lissotriton vulgaris. The sequence continues at coordinate 839,934,637 of NC_141691.1, read as the reverse complement.
TTAGGTAGCCAGAGGTTGACCCTGAGAGCTCAGTGCAACTCAGTTGAAGAAAGAAAGGCACACATGGTGGAAGATAATTGGAGGAAGTTGAGCCCAAAATTAGTGGAGCCTCACTTCAATACTCCATATCCAAACCCGCCTTTAACTTTGCATAAACACACCCAAGGTAGTGATTCCCTATGGTGGAGACCCTCTAATACCCCTAGGGTGAGGGACTGCTTAGTGGACCATGAGACAAGGGGTACCCATGCTAGTGCAGGTACTTCCTTATATGGCCACTCAGGCAATATAGGCTTACCTGGCCAAGGATAGCCTTATCTCCTTTCGTTTGGGGGGGGTTGTGTAGGAAGGTGGCTACCTGACTATGGTTACCCCAGATTTTTTGCCTTGTGTTTAGCTGGTTTTCGACTTAGTTGGCCTGGTTCCCTGCTAATTAGGGCCCCAGGCTATCTGCTCTCTCTGTAAAATGGATTCCATGTACCCTAGGTGCATAACTAGATTGGCTTGGGTCACCTTATCAGCCCCTGTACAGAGCACTATAGGTGCCCAGGGCATAGGTGCATCCAAGGCCTACCAGGGGCTGCAGCATATCTTTTGCCACCCCTGGCTGGCTATCTAAAATTGACACAACTGGCTGATCACTCAGCTGGGGCAAGGTGGTGTAATCACCCCTTGCTTAGATATAGTATGCCTATATGTAAACCTATCTGGACACATATAAACCTGTGAGCCACTCCTATGGCAGGCCTTAACAATCCTGAAGGCAGAGTGCGTGGTTTAATGTGAGATGGTGCTTTAGCATGAGCTGAGCCTGTCTGCAGCTGTCGGGACCAATTCCCTTAGCTGTTCCGGGATAATGCCAAACCATATACTATTAAGTGCATTATAATCCTCGCGGTTATATGTCAACTTTGGTTTGGCTTTATCAAAACATGTCGTGTAAGGTGTCATACGAATTGGAATACTACCCCCTCGCCAGTCCTGGCGACGGGGGTAGCATTCCACCCCTCTAGAGGGGACGACATGTTACTTTTGCTAAAACGCGGTTGATTTTTAAAAGAGCCTCAGATCCACAAAATGGATGCTTCTGCCACAGACACATGTCTGACCTCCTGCTGCTGACCGAAACTCAGCAGAGGAGGCCTGGACAAAGGCTTTCCTGTCACAGGGAGGTGTCACACCACCCCAGACAGGAGATAGTGGATTGTAGCAGGGAGGTTTGAAAGAAACCAGACAGTGCCTGGGGAGCACAAGGCTTCCCCTTGCATAATACGGTCAAACCGGCTCTGGGGCATCCCAGCCCCAGCTCCAGTGTGACCTGGACAAAGGAAAGGGGGTGTAACCGCCCCCCTTCCTGGTCCCACCCATAGGGAGGGACCTAGCAGGAGATCCACCCCTCAGATTGGAATAAGAGTGGGAGCAGTTTAATGCAACTCAGATCATCCTGAAATCAGCTTTAAACTAAGAAGACGACTGGACTTCGACATTCTGATGAACAGAAGACTGAAGAGCATCTCCCTTGTGGCCTAGGAGGGGCCACCCTGTGAACACAGGCACCATCCAGCACCTCGACGTCTGCTTTGCCGCCGCCTCCCGCCGGAACCCGAGTGCAGAGCCTGACAAGACCCAGCTTCCCAGACTTCTCACAGCCCGATCCACAGTCCCTGCAAAGAAGGGACCCGTGGAGGCACCGAGAGACGTGGGAGCGGACATCTTGGAATACCCCCGAGACGCTGACTGCGCAGCACCCGAGGCACCCTCGACTCTGTGCTTTGGGGTTTGGAAAGCCCCACAACCGAGCAGCATTTGCACCAAAGATCAGCCCTCCAGCATCTCCACGATCCGCGTGGGGCCCTTTTGTTTTGTGCCACTTGACTCGCCATCCCAGCCGCTTGTCACGTGGTCAGCGGCCATCTTGGCAACGAAACTTACGATTTACACTGTGGGTCTGGTTGCTCCAGACCTGTCCTCGCTCCTGTAGAAAGGAGTACCCGCTCTGACCTTGCTGGTCCGAGTAATAAGCCTTTTTTACTTTCCCTGTGGCTTGCATTAGCCAAGGCTTGTTTGCTTCAATCGAGTTGCCGACACAGCCATCAGCTAGAGCCTTCGAGGGACAGCTCGTGATCGACTCCTGGACGTCCTTGACCTCTTCGTGTCCACGTGGCTGCAGAGAGAAGCAACACCTCATCACCTGTTTGCACCCGACTTTGCCTGGTTCCAATCTGGTTCCACGGTGGTCACTGGTCAGTGACTTTGAACATTGTCCCTCCTGCTTTCAGGTCTTCACCACTTCAGATCCACCCTTGGATCCACCGGACACTTCTGCTTCCCATCGCCTGCAGCATCTTCAGCTTCAAGCGCCAAGAATCTGCGTGTCAAAACCCGACGCCACTTCGACCCTGTGCACCCACTTCCTGTGGGTGAGGTAACATTGCAACGCCAGTGTGCCCACGTTGGTACACACCTCTAGGGTCTGTGTCTTAAGTTTTGTTCCTCTAGGTTCAGCGGAAGTGTCCTTTAACTAACTTTATGTAACTTTTACGCACCATTGACATTGCATTGGTGCAAGCCGCACTTTTTGTGTTGCACCCGAATTCCGTGGGCTACTCCCGACGTCAGCATTGCTAGTCCTGACTGCTCCCAGCGATTCTCTAGGCCCTAGGCCTAACAACTGTTCGATTGGTATCTCTTATACCATTTTTTTAGTATATGGTTTGAGTGGCCACCGGCCCTCATCCAAAATTGTGCAACTTTGTATGTTATACTGTGCTTTTGATTTAACGCTTGTGCCCCTTTCCTCATAAAGAGTACTGGGGAGTAATTTAAAAATAAATACATATATTTTTATAATATATACTTGTGTGGTGTCCTTTCATTTGATTACAGGATTGTATGTGGTAAAACAGCTCGCTTAACACGACCTCTTAAGTTAAGCCTTTAAGGCTGCTTAGTCCATGCTACCACTAGGAAAGCTTGTCTAACAAGGTTGACTTACAACCAGACATCTTTGGGGTTTGTTTGGACTGATACCAAGTGGTTCCAGAATTGAAAACAGTATATATCAGGCCAACTTCTCACAACCTTTAAGTTACTCACTCTGCTTTCCTCCTATAGGATTGCTTTGGCTTCTCACTGTATCGAACTAAATGTTAATCCTGAATACAAAGTAGCTTTTTTTTCTACACTGAAAAGCATTAACTGCACATGAAAAGGATTATTTAATTTAATTATTTATAGAGTTTTATATAGCGCAAACATGACCCGAGGCATCAGAGCGCTTTACAAATCTTCAGGGACAAAAAAATAGGGAGACAAGTACATCAGAACAAGAGTATGTAAGATACAGGAGTACACAGGAGGGCTGATATTTCGCAACACCGCCAAGACTATACATACATTTGCCAGTAATAACTTGAAAGTATTGAATCATTGAAAAGTCTACTTACATGTAAATGAGTTCACCTTGGTTCTTAAAAATAAAAAGTAATAAATGTAATAATTTTAAAACCATTGTCCTGGAGTTAGTCATTGAGTGTGCGTTCCTGCCTTGTAGGAGTATGTATTTTTTTTTTCAGAGGTCTTGAAGTATTTATTTATTTATGCAATTTTATATAGCGCGAACTTTACCCGAAGGTGTCAGAGCGCTTTACATAAGAACCAGTTGAAAACATAAGGACTAACGGTTACATGAAAAAAATTGCAAATTTTTGCTTTACATAAGAACCAGTTGAAAACATACGGATTTAGGAGTACATGTGTTACAAAAAAGGTACAAACAGAAAAAATTGCAAATGTACAAGAGATAAAGTCACTCAAGGAGGATATACAAATGGATATACTCTAGGCATATACTAGTAATATCTCTATCTACATAGGGAGGGGATACACATGGATATACTCTAAGAGTTACATAGGAATGGTAGAGAGCACAGCGGACTACTGCATTTACAAAGTTGGATCTCAACAGAGTTTACTATCTGGTTAGAGTCAGAACGGGTGATGAGTGGAACACTGCTTTCTGTACTAAGTTTGGGTTGTGCTAGTATCAGGTCGTGCCTTTTGGACTGTGCAATGCTCCTGCAGCATTTCAATATTTTATTGATAAGGTATTGAGATGATTTTTGGATGTGTTTTGTGCTATCGATTTAGATGATATCTTTCTCAGTTTTGAAACCTTGGAGGTTCACCTTTGACATAAAAGGGTGGTTCTGCAATGTTTGAAAGAACATCCTCTCTTAGCTAAGATATATAAATGACTTCATCACACTACTACCACAGTGTAGTTTCGGGGGTACTTCATTACACCTGAAAGCATTCAGATGGATTAACAAAAAGAAGCTGTAATAGTGCAATTGCCCACACCCACATCAGTTAAAAAACTTCAGAGGTGTTTGGGTATTGTCAATTTTTATATGAGATACATTCATCAGATATGAAAAAAGCGGTAGCTTTTATTTGGTCAGAAGAAGCAGATCTGCATTTTAGGAATCTTTTCATAGTGCTTCCATTTTGCAAAATCTTAATTTGGAGTGTCCTTTCACATTTGAGACAGATTCTTTTTGTTCTGTGACTGGAGGTGTTTTGTCGTGGAGAAATACAAACACTGGCCAGGTTCACCCAGTATCTCACACTTCCAATAAATCTTCACCAGCAGAGTTATATTATACCATTATTGAGAAGAAACTTTTGGCCACGAAGAGATCATTTGAACGATGAGGCATTTTTTGTTAGGAGGATAACATACCATAGTAGTGCACAAAGAGACCATAAACCTTTAGATTTAATATCAGTCAGAGCACTTACCCATACAAACATAAAGGGACTTGGTTTTCTCTGACTAAAATCTCATGCTAAATTAAAGACCAGGTTATGCAATCAATCCATTGCTTTGATTATTGTAGCTTCGTTTTTTACCAAAATGTGTATAGAAAGTCCTTCTATAGACAAAAAGACATGGCTAATGAAACAAGACAATAGGCATGAAAAATATGGCTCGATGCATCATGAAAGTGCCTTGTAGGAGTATGTACAATAAATGCATTCACACTAGTCTCTGATTAGACTAACTGCTCAGCCTAGGTACCACTAAATTGAGAGTACGGTATTATCTACTGTATCCTCTGCTATATTGTTGGTGACTCAGTGGCCTCTGTACACACTATACCTCTTTTAGGTATAGTATATACAGAGCCAGCTCCTACAAATGCTATTACAAAACGTGCTGCATCATGCACTTATTCTTGCTGCATAATTTGCTTAAATCTGCTGCATAATTTGGCCCTCTCCTGCCATAGAATTCCAGGGGCCCTGAGCTTTCTGGACCCAACTAAAGGGTGTGGTGGCTTTGAAAAGGCGTGCTCTTTATTAGGTCCCAATTAGTGGTATATATCAATGTGACCATGTGCAAGCGTGCTCATGGTTTTTACAAACACTGCAACTTAAAGGGGTATTGTGAAGTAGGAAGGTTCACTAACAAGCAGGAACAGTCGGAAAGCGAATAAGTTGAATCAGAAGGTTTTATTCCAAGTAATCAGCGTATCCACAGGAGCATGTCCGCACACAGCAATCTCCAACTGTAAAAGTGCCTAAAGCCACAGTTGGAAACTACTAGTTGAAGACGCCTCGAGAAACGCATCTCTTGAAGATAAACATTCTTCAAGAGATGCGCGACCATTGATAAGAACATAAGGCACGTGTTACATTCATGAACAAACCTCACGTGCAAGTGAAAGAACACATAACTCACATAACTCTAAGAACTCTAACAACTCCTCCCTCCCCACAAAATAAAGAAATAAAGAAATGACAAGCAAACTTAACTTAAATAAAAATCTCTAAAACGAGAAGGAAATGAACAATTCCTATGAGACCTAGATGACAAATCAGAAGAGGGAGAGGAGAAGGAAGGACATGAAGCTTCAGCATTTTCCAAGGTGTCCTGAGAAGGAAAAGAAACTTCACTCAAGATATCTTGAGAAGATGAAGAAACATCATTTAAAACTGGAGCTTCTTGAATAGGTAAAGGAACATCATTTGAAACTGGAGTTTCAAGTTGAATTGGAAAATCATGAAAGGAACAGGAGGGGCTCTCATCCCCATGCTTAGTTCTAAGAACTTTCCTAGCCTGTTCAGATGTTAGCTTTACAAGGGAACGTTTGTTACGCCACCCTCTTTTATCTAAAAACAGTGATCCTTTAGACACTTTGAGGACCTGAGTTGGAAGTGAAAATTTTGACAAACCCTTCTTCACTCTATCCATAGTCTTCAACATAACCCAGTCACCTACTGCAAATGTTTCAGGAATAGAAATTATTTTAGAATCAAAGTTCCGCTTCTGCACCTCCTGTTGTCTTGCAACATTACTTTTAACAACTAATTTGTCTGAACAGGCTATACATTCAGTCTTTTCTGAAGCCAAATCCTTAATCCAGGAGGGACAGACAATACCATGTGGATTCCGCTTTTTCAATAGCCTGAAAGGGGATATGACCGTAGTGGAATGAGGAGTAACTAAATATGCCCAAACCTTTTCTCTTAGAAAATCCTCAACATTCATACTACATGAAGTTGCAGTCTGGATGCCCTCCTTCAAAAACCTGTTCATACGCTCAATCAAGCCATTTGACGCGGGAGAATAAAGAGCGACTCTTAAGTGTTTCACATCAAATCCCTTCAAAAACTCTTCCATGACACCAGAACAGAAATGTGAACCATTGTCACTAACGATTTCCCTTGGGGGACCTTCCATCCTAAAAACTTGTTTCAAGAAACGCATTGCTGATGCTGAATCTGGATTTGTACAAAAATCAAAATCAAACCACTTTGAATAATAATCTACAATAGAAACTATGTACCGCTGAGATTGTGAAAGAATCTCAAACGGACCAGAAAAATCAATGGCCAACTTGACCCAAACCTCTTCAGGAACAGGAACATTGTGCAGTGGTAACTTCTGTAACTTCCAGTGTTTATCTGAAACCAAACAAGTACTACAAGCATCAATCCACTCATTTACATTTCTCTCCATGGCAGGCCACCAGAAATGTTCCTTCAACTTACGTGAAGTCCCACCGACGCCTAAATTACCCTGGTGAGCTGCCAAAAATAACTTCTTACGCAAGGCTAAAGGAGGGACACATCGATCCCCCCTAAAAATAACTCCATTAGTAATTGTTAAATCCCCAGATACCTGCGCAAAAGACTTCAATGGGGCAGGAAGAGAACGTATCCTGGGCCAACCTGATATTATGAAATACTTAACTGCCAAGAGAACTTAATCATCAGAATAGCATTTAAACCAATCCTCCTCTGAAATAGAGAGTGGAGAAAATACCAAGTCTTCTAAAGAGGCTACAACACATTCAACGTCATCCTCGAGCACATTATCATTATTCTCTAAAGGCAACCTAGAAAGAGCATCAGCTCTCATGTTTTTATCTCCAGCAATGTGGTGAATGCTAAAGTTAAACTCATGTAACTTGGAAAGAATTCTAACCAACCTCGATGAGGCTTTTCCAGTGCCATTTCCGTTCAAAAGATGTAACAAGGGCTTATGATTAGTATAGAGGAAAAAGTGAGAACCCCAAATGTAGATCTTAAACTTTTCAACTGCCCAAGCACAACCAAGAGCCTCCTTTTCGATGGTGCTGTAATTGCACTCAGCACTGTTAAGTGACCTAGATGCAAAACCAATAGTGTGTTCCAAAGAACTATTACACTGGCAAAGTATAGCACCAAGGCCTTTCTGACTCGCATCTACATAAATACCACACTTCAGACCTGGTGTAAAAGATGATAATGTAGGCGAATTCACAATTACCTTCTTGATGTTATTGAAGGCTATATCCGCTTCTGCATTCCACAAAAATGCAATATCTTTTTTAATTTACAACCTAAGGGGTTGAACCAACTGAGAATAGTTCATGACGAATCTAGAATAATACTCGGTGAGACCGAGAAAGGATCTCAAAGCATCCTTATTACTTGGTACAGGTACATTTGAGATAGCTTGGGTAAGTGAAAGTTTGGGTTTAATACCCATAGTAGAAATGAATGACCCAAATAGTCCAATTCCTCCACAAAAAAATGTACATTTCTTTTCACCAAGGGTAATTCCAACATCTCTAAAACGTGTCAAAACAATTCGTAGATCCCTAATATGCTCATCAACACTCTTTGAATGAGTCAAGACGTCGTCCTGATACGCCTGGACACCCTTAACATTACACAAAACACTATCCATACATTTTTGAAATACACTTGCGGCACTCGCCATTCCGAAAGGAAGCCTCAAGTATTTGAAGGCCCCAAAAGGTGTTATAAATGTGGTGAGTTCCGCTGAACATTTTGTTAGAGGGATTTGGTGGTATTCACTCCTCAAATCCAAAAGAATAAACAATTTGGACTCTGCAATTCCAGTGAGGAGCTCCTGTATCCTTGGCAAAGGATAACAGTCAATTAAAATGTTTTGGTTTAACGACCTAAGGTCAGCACACAAACTAATGCTGGAGTCCTTTTTCTTCACGACCACAATCGGACTGACCCACAAAGATGAGTCCACAGCTTCAATTATTCTTTCATCCACCATCTTCATTAACACTTTCTTCAAGTCTTCTCTCACACTAAGAGGTACATTCCTCAACTTATGTATCACAGGGACTGCATTGGGCTTTAGGCGAATGCGATGTTCATAGTTTTTGATCATGCCAACAGAATCATTAAAAACTTCTGGAAACTCAGAAACAATTTTGTTAACAATTCCCACATCAACAGAATTAACTGAGCAAAAGTTACTTTGTTCATTTATCTGTACAGGAAATTCGGATCCAGGAACCAGTTTGAGGCCCATCTTTGCAAGGTCTTGCCACCCCACAATGCATTTCCCATCAGTGGCTACATAAACTTTTGTATAAATACTCCTGCCCAAACAAGTTACACTTGTAATGAAGAAACCCCACATTTCAATGTGTTTTCCACCATATCCTTTTGGTATGAGGTCCAAAGGTTCAAGTGTAATTCTACAAGACCAGTGAGTATTGAATAAAACATCAGATATAATTGTCATGGGGGCACCTGAATCTGCCATCATATCAATTGCTATGTGATCAACAATCACCTCACAAGTAGGATCCTTCACTTGTTCCAAACCAATGGAATCAACCATTAAAATGGAAACTAAGTGAATAGAAAGAATTTCCTTTTTAACTAAACTACTCTGTTGAGTTCCTTGAGAAGTACCAATGTCAACAGAACTAATGGCGGCATTTTTCATTTCAGAGTTAATAATCTGAACATCAGAGTCTTCACCTGTAAAGGAAGAAATATTATTAATTTGAAAACCTTTTCTGTTTCGACAAACAGATTGAAAGTGTCCATTCCTTTGACAAAAGGTACACTTTTTCCCTTGAGCTGGACACACAGGACTATTACCCAGGTGTGTTTTAGACCCACACCGAAAACAAAATGCACTTGACCTTCTGTGAAAAGGCCTATTTCTTGAATAAACAGCATTCACACTCAAGTCAGTTTGATGAAAAGATGAAATGTTTTCAGTAATGCACTTAGAAGATACAATTGACCTCTCAATCCCTTTAGCCATTTCTAAAACCTCAGACAAGGAAGGGTCTCTGCAACTTAATATTCTTTCTTGTATCTTTTTGTGGCAGCAATTGTACACAAATTGGTCTCTTAGGACCGTGTCCAAGTATGTCCCAAAATTACACTCAGCTGCAAGATTCCTTAGTGCAGAAATGAACTCTTCTATAGTTTCATCTTGTTCCTGACGTCTTTTCATAAAATTAAATCGTTCAAGAATGACACTGGGCTGTTCAAGGAACTTTCTATTCAACTTTAAAATTGCAGCAGCATATTCATTCATTTCATCACCACTACCAGAATGTATGTATGTATGTGTATGTGTGTTCTTATATAGCGCTCGATGACCCGAAGGGTATCTCGGCGCTTGCCTTGGGAACCCGTCCTGGCTTTTCCCTGTGAGATAGCCCCTACAGGGCATCCCCAAGGTGAAAGCCAGGCATCCCGCCGCGGTGGGCTGTTGTGGAGATTAAGCAAGCTTAATGCCCAGAGTTGCAGAGTGAGAACCCATGATTAGAGCAGGCACCGAAGCGAGAATTATCAAGTCCTTGGACATTTGAGCTCAAGACCCTGCCGCGTCGGGAATTGAACCCTGGTCCCGGGTCTGACCTCTGCTTCAGGGTCTGCCTGCTCTACACCGTGAGCCACACTTCTGGAAGTGGATTAGGTAAATTGTTAAAAATTTGTCTTCCTTCTTTGCCCAAATTACTGTAGAGAATTGCCATTTTTCTCTTTGCGAAGTACTCATCCGCTCCTATGGCAACCAAGTAGCTTTCAAAATTTTTAAACCAGAGTCTCCATGGTTCTTTTGGTTTACCAGGGACTGGTAAAACGTAATTTAAAGTCACAATTTGCTGATTGGTAGCCATTCTCCCTTATTTTTAAAATAAAGTTATTGAAGTCTTTAAATAAAGAAAGCAAGAATCTGTAAAATACTCTTTTTTTTTTTTAAATAAACTTCGCTTTAAAATACTTAAATTTTTAAAAGTTCCTCAATACGGGATAAAATTTGAGTAATCCGCTTTAAATTTACCTAAATCCTTTTGAAACCGCTCACCCTTAAGGCTCTGTAATCATACGATCGGTTATTTTCCTTCCGATCGGTAAATGGTTACGATGGTAACCCTGACTCTGGAGATCCAAAATGGCCTCAATGCGTAGCTACGTTCCTTCACGCATGCGCGTGATGACGTACGTTCGAGACGAGATTACGATCTCGCTCACGTCATAGAGGAAACGGAGAAGAGCTTGTTAATCCAGGAAAAGGATTAAAATAACCAATTTCTTGCAGAAGTTGTCGATTCGAGGCGGGTTTTCAGGGAATGAAGATTCAGAGTAGCCTTAAAGCGATGGGTGAGCTTATTTCCAGATCGTGCAAGGTAGGGGATACGCTGTTTTTGTTAAAAAGAGTCCCTCGTCGCCAAATGTGAAGTAGGAAGGTTCACTAACAAGCAGGAACAGTCGGAAGGCGAATAAGTTGAATCAGAAGGTTTTATTCCAAGTAATCAGCGTATCCACAGGAGCACGTCCGCACACAGCAATCTCCAACTGTAAAAGTGCCTAAAGCCACAGTTGGAAACTACTAGTTGAAGACGCCTCGAGAAATGCATCTCTTGAAGATAAACATTCTTCAAGAGATGCACGACCATTGATAAGAACATAAGGCACGTGTTACATTCATGAACAAACCTCACGTGCAAGTGAAAGAACACATAACTCACATGACTAAGAACTCTACAGGTATGGGGAAGGATCGTTGGGAATCATTGTCTGGATAGTAATTTTACATGAAGGCTGAATTGCGAATTAAACTACTTTTGCTAGCAGAAGTTTTTGGTTCTGTGGATTTATTTAAGGCAGCGATCTGATCGGCTTACTTTACAATTAGGACTAGGGTTAGTAAATTCAGGGGCTTTCATTGTTTTAATTTTTTTTTTAAAAAGCGACACCATTGGATGGCACTTCAAAGTTGATTTTCTTGGCTGATAAAGTTTAAAATGATGAAGCAGTAGTAATTATGGAGGCCAGAGTCTTGCAATAAAATGGGAATATCATAAATTACTCAATCCTGAACTGCAAGTAAACTACGAAGAATATTTTTAGAGCAACAACTACATCGTTGTCGTTGACGTTAGAGGTCTGCATGCACGTTGTGATACTGTAGATGTCGTTCTCAAAACTGTTTGGTAAGCGAAACACACTATCGCTGTCAATCCCCACGCAGCCTGTTTTAAGGCAAAACAAAGTTAAACTCATCTGCGTGAGAGACTTTCGGCTGCACGACAGAAGCGTCGCCTTTTTCGGAGAGGAAGTGTGCGAGTGTGCAGGGGCCGATGCAGGCAGTAAGAGAAGGCGCCTGGCAGCACTGAGCGGCTGTTTCTTGCGAGGTGACCTCGCAGTACCCCGCAGGAGGCACAGCCAGTCCCGGGCGGGCGTCCTGAGATGGCTCCGCCGCCCAGTGCAGACACGTCCCGCCCCTCCAACTCGAGGGAAGTGTGGGCACAGAGTGAAAGTCAGCATATCAGCACCCTCTTTCAATGCTCCATGGTGCTCTACGAGGAGCGTTCCAATAGGACGAAGCGGTGGGTATGTGCTTCCATTCCGAACACGTTTTCCAGCAAAGTTATTACCTCTCGGCCACCCCCACTTATTCGGCTGCGTCAGCTAGTCTGCGGCGCGGCACCGCTCTCCAGGATCTTTTTCGTATTTACACGGCGGGAGCGAGCGTATGGGGTGACGTCAAGGGTTCGTCTTGTCTCTTGCCTTAGACCTCTCCCTCTGCCCAGCCCTGGAGTTCCACAAGGACAATAAACGCACACCGCGTTTGACCAATCACCCGCGAGGATGTGGGCGGGGCTTTTATGTAGCCCCAGAGGCACCCTGGGAGGTGTGGTTCATGCGCGGCTGCCATTTTGTATTGGAGAAATTACAACTTATAGCAGCGAGCGTGAAGCCTATACCTCGGTTTTCCCCTTCTTCAAGGGCAAACGAACACACTGAAAGACACCGGATCCGCATGTTTTTTCTTCGATACAGGTCAGGCGCCGGACCAAGATATCCGACCTCCTATCCCGGTGTCACCGCGGAGCCACCCTCCCCCTTTTCCCCAGCAGCAGAGCGTGCCGTGCGGCCAGGGAGCGTTTCACGTTTGTCGACCTACTCGATTACATCAGCGACTTCAGCTTTTCCCGTGAACCTTTTACAAACTGCTATCTGAAAGTCACGGTTTTCCTACGCCCACTCGCATCTGTCTCAACCCCACTGCGGGACTGTGTTTTTCATCGTCCGCTGTACACGCCCCCATCTGCAAAACAGAAATTTGCGACGTTCCCTGGGTCCTGGAGGCTGGGAGCAGTCCATTTAAAGTTGCTCGAGCAGCTCGCTTCCTATTGGCCGGGGAGCTGCAAACACAGACACACACGGCACAGCGGCAGCCAGGGCAGCGCAGCCAGCACCGCGGATCCCGCAGCCCCCCGTAGCCGCAGGCCCCCGCGCGCAGCCCCCCCGCCCCCTTTACCCCCTTAGGATGTAGCCAGGGACCCCTCGCTGCACCCCCTCGCCCCGGATCTGCCGTCTCTGAGGGTGCAGGGAGCTCGGGGCGCCCCACCTCCTTCCTTTTTGTTGCTAAGCCTGGAAGAAAAAAATGCCCATCATGTCATGATAGTCTTACCGAAGTATTCTATTTTTAATAATGTTTTGAATACCTTTCCCACATCTCGTGTTTGCTAATGTTCGGACTATAGCAAGAAACCAACAACAAAGGATTACAAGACAAGCGCAAATTGAACAATAATAAACCAACCGAAGAGACGGGATCTATTTTTATTTTTGTACCTTCCCACCCCTTGGACTTTTGTGTTTCCGCGGCGTTTTCGTTTTTTAATTCATGCGATTTATCCCAATCCCATTATGGATCTCAAGATGAACAAGCAAAGGCCCAAGAGAAACATCATCCAGAAGAAATACGTAAGTGCCAAACGGGGTGCAGTGTATGCAGCGGTGCCTGCTGCACGGGGGCATTTTAAAGGGCTGCAATTCTGCCTTCCCACAATTGTCACTGGCATCAATCCGATTATAGTGACAGTAAGCGCTGTGGACTATGACTTTCGTGCATTGTGTGGGGGAAGGGTATGATAAACCTTGGAAATCATTATAAAAGAAAGTTTTAAAAAAAAAGTCATTAGAATTGCACGCTGAATGTATACATAATGGAAGGTATTTGTGGCACATTAAAGTGCATGGCATAAAATCCCTTTTTGCTTGACGAATATACTTAGGGTTTAGAGCGAAATTTTCTCGTGTTGTAAAATGAGATGTTTTGTGCCTTTTACAAGCAAGATAAAACTGTAGGCGTTATATATAAATTAGTACGAGTTATAGATAATTGCATAAGTAAGCAATGGTTGGCCCAGAAGATTCCTCGTTTGTTTGGACCGTTTCTATTGTACGTTTGCTAGCCGGTCTACGCTATGCTCCTTTACTTACAGTTGTCTCTACTGCTTTTTTTCTTACACCTAAAAATCTTGTTTTGGTTGTTACTACCAGCTTTGTTGGTGACGAGCCAAAGTGGCTTCGTTTGTTTTGCTATAAAAAAACAGCAAGAACTTGATCGTGGCAGGAGATCTGCGCTTCCGCAGCTGCAGAAAAAAATGGGGGTTGACCTGATAAGTGACATGTTAGTTCGACGTGCCGGAGAGCCCAGGGTGGTTTCGGTGCAATGGTCTCCGATCGTCCAGTCACGCTGCAGTGTAACGTGCAATGTCTGCATCCGTGATGTGATGCATGCCTGCATGGGAGAAAGTGCACCTCTCTGCAAGGCCGCGCGTTTGCGTTTGGCGTTTTCAGTGCATCGTTCATCCTCTGCTGCAATGCCGTGGTTGTCTTCGTGCTGCTCAAAGTCGTCTAAATTGACATTGCGGTGCAGTTCGTCATTTTGCGCGTTCCCTACAGAGTTAAAGCTCTATCTCTCGGTAAGAGGCCGAGGTCAGCTTCGTGGCTGTTGCCAGTGTTGACCCTTGTCCGTTCTATTGTTCCTTTTTCAAGTTGCACATTACGATGGTATTGGCGAAAATGCCTTCAGGCACGAGTCTCTGGGGTATGTTAATTGAAGTCAGTCTAAAAGGGTCTAGAGGCATCATAAAGGCAGCCGCATTGCAGCATGGCTCTGAAAGAAACTACAGTTTCCTTCGAGGTCCCCTCTTCCTCTGCTTAATTTGATCCGCATTTCGAGCTCTTGGGCATTCAACCTAATAAATCCCCGGTGGGACTGTGCTTGGCTAACTGCGGAGCTGAAGTACTTAGTCACTGGACAGTTGCAGTTTTGGGGTGAAAAAGTTGCAAAGAAAGTATTTTCTTGTATCTTTAAGTATGCAGTTGACCGCTGCGCTGCCCCTTTGGGGAGATTCGTGTACGTGCAGCACTGGCGCTGCTGTGCAGCCTTCCACCACCGCGGCGCTGCTCTATCTGCACGCAACAGGTTGTTACATCTTCCCCCCTAGACGTGTATGGGAAAGCCCAGCGCGTGCCCACAAGGTGTGCCTCTGAGTTGGCTCTGGTAATGACGTCACAAAGGTATTCGACTCCTAGTTGGCGTCAGGTCCAAAAGCTTCAACTTTCGTCTTGACGTCAGGCGCGCGGCCGGAGGGGGGCGTTTAGAATGGGACGGTGTGACTGGGTTTGTCGACGCAGAAACGTGGGTGCGTAGGATGGTTGTGACGTTTTGTTACCTGGGCTCCCTCACGTATCAGCTGATGCCAGGGGTCATCGAGACCCTCTTTGATGCGAGCACGAACACATTGCCTGCGATAAGGTACCGCTCCACAGTAGAACGGTGTGACACAGACCGCATTACAATGCATCATTTTGAATGTTCATATTGCAACTATGGGAAGTAGAGGTTTCAACGTCTGTCTTACCACTTAACCCATCGAATGCTCACATTACTACTTGGAAATACAATTTTAACAGTAGAAACACTGGAAGCACGCGATATTAGCGAAGTGCACGCCTCGCACTTGCTTGTTTTGGGTCAGATGCCTTGTTACGGAAGCTATTTTATTTCTCGGTATAATGGCAGCAGTTGCACTCAAGTCTCGACATCTTTTTGTACTTTTTTTCTTGAAAAATTGTATTTGAAATGGCACCAGTTACCACAGAAAACGTTTTATCCGTGGTTGCCCTCTATTAGCGAGCGTTAGAAATCCCTGGAAGGTGTTGACTAGCACTTGCTGCGCTCACCAACTCCAGTATTGTTTTCTATAGCAGGTTTCAGTCACGAACTAATATTCACAATGTCTTTTTCTGTGTGGTCTCTCAAATAGATTTAATTAGTCCTTCCAACCAATGTGGACGTATGGCAATGCCTATCGTGTTACGGCCGAGACAGTTGTGTCTGATTTTACCTTTTGCTCATTTTATTTCAATGTGAAGTAAATATATATTTAGACAATCAAGTCAATTGAAGGTCAGAGTACAGGAAACGCAGAATTGTACAAACATAAAGAAGTAAAAATGAGACTTGTGCAAATAAGCAGTGTTTAGCAATGTGCTATATTTAAAACTTTCTTTTTTAAACCCTAGGGCTTGGTTAAAGTGCAATATTGTAAAGTACTAGTATCTAAAAATATAAAAGACATGAGTGTCCGTTAATGATGCAGTGTAGACTATTTCACAAACGTCTCTTGAGTATTATGTTGTAGGCAGGATAAGTAGTGGTTCGTGCTCAAGTTCACTCATACCATAGTGTGCCCATGTACTCAGCTGCTGCCCCTTTTCTACATTTTTGAAAGAATTTGCAGTGGCTGTCCCAGGCATTGGGCAGTCTTCATGTAGGAACCGGCCGGCTTCCAAAAATAATTTCCCCTACTGAGCTAATTCTTTTGGTATTACTGTGGTGTAGATTAGCTTTAGTGCCTCTTTGCATGTTGCAAAAAGATTGGCCTTAGGTACTTTTGCTACTGTTGTAGCAGGCCTGCGCAGCATCATGCAATGTGGGCAGCCATTTTTGAGGGGGATTGGCACAGCCTACATTGCCCATGTGTCTGCTTTAAGCTCTTCCAGTGTGCCCTATTTTCTCATAAGGGCGTTTTTAAGAGACTAAGTGCTAGAATGTTCTTAAAAGCTTATTTTCCAATGGCTAATTTCAAGTATGGTTGAGAATGTGTGGCTTTGTGTGATGCCAAGAGCTCCACTGCTCTGGATGTAAGACCTATTCATGCATGCTTTTACAATCATGCCTTTACAACGCGGGCAGTTCAACTTACGTGTCGTTGCCACACGTTCCATTATAACGCACGCCTTTACAACGACTCGCAGTAGGGAAGTGCTGGATTTTGGAATAGTATATTTTACTATTCCTACTCCAGTCTGTGCAACATTTGGGAAGGTGTTGGATTTAAAATCCAACAGTGCACTCCCTAAAGCAACAACTTGCGTTGTAATGGAACCTGTGGTAATGATGCGTTTGTTGTAGTGCCTGCGATGTAATGGCACTGAGTAGTTCTGCCTGCATTGTAAACGCTGTTTCCCACCACTTCTCTAATATTTATGACTTGTTTTATATCTTGCTCTCTTGAGGCCAATGTGCACTTTTTCTTTAGTTGTGCTGTGGTAATTGCGAGGTCGGTCGAATTTTCTGCATCTGTATTTAATGTTTTTCTGGTCGCGCCAAGGTACTTCGTCCACTTGCTTTTTTCCATCCAGAACTATTGTGTTAAGTTCTCCTCGTAGTGTTTCTGGGTTTGCCCTGGTCACAAGGTGGTGACATTTGATTATATCTTTTTTTTGCACTCCATGCCCATACTCGCCAGGTTAAACTCAAGACTAATTAGGAGTGCATCAACTGTTTTTTGGGATGGCAAATATTTTTCTGTAGGTGGATATGGCTGCGTTCTAGTGGCTTGGTGAGCCTTCCAGGGAAAGCAAGGTGGCCATAATTTATTGTTGGTAATCATTTTGCCCCTATGACTCTTTGTATCACCTCTGGAGTGTGGATGTGGAGGTTATGATATAGTTTAGATAGGGCACATTTGGTTTTGGCTGCTTTTCCTGCTAATGCAGTTGGCTGCTATGTGGGTATTTTCCACTATCTGCCAGCCTGACTCCCAAGTTATTTGTATTTACTAGTTGTGCCTATTTTCAATGGGCCAAGTTGGTATTTTTTGGTTCTGTTGCCGAAAATCAGGATTTGTTTCCTCTGCGCTCTCTTGCGGAGCATTCCATGCACTGTGTGCATGCAGTATGTCCAGGGCCCACCTCATTCCAATACTGGGTTGATCTAATAATACCAGATCTTGTGCATATTGCATTATTGGTAGATTCATCTGGCCCAATTTCGTTGGGAAGTTTTTTCCTTTCAGTAATTTCTCCCCTAGATCTGCTGTATATAGATTGAACAATGTGGGGCAATGAAACAACCCTGTTTAAGCCCTTTGTTGGTGATGATCCTTGTCGTGGTGTGGATCTGTGTTATCTTAGTCCTCACCCAAGTCTTGGTGTATGTTGCTGTTATTGGCACAAGCAGTTGTCTCGGTATGCCCCATCATGACTGTTTTTTTTTTTAGAGGATTTTACGATTAATGCCATCAAAAGTAGTCTAGGAAACAGGCTTATAATGGTGGTCATTTCACAGGCCTTGGTGCCCACGTATGAGAGAGCAATGGCACTGTCCATTGTAGAGGAGTTAGGCCTAAACCCTGACTGATAAGTTGGAATGATGTTATTTATTGATCTAGCATTTTAGCTCGTGTAGTAGCACTTATGCATATGCTCGGCAATTGACATTTCGTAGGGCTATTAGCCTGTAGTTCTCAAGTCAGGTAGGATCGCCCTTTTTAGGTCTAGTCTACGCAGCGCGCATGCGCTGCATAGGAGGACCGTTAACTGTCGCTCTGCTCTTTTTGGAAGCACACATGTGCTTGTGGCGGCATCCACCTTGCGGGAGCGAGCAGGGGCGTGCCACAAGCACGAATATGTGCTTCCAAAAAAAGAGCAGATTGCGCACGCACAACTACCAATCTTAACCGAACAAACCTGAGTGTAAGTTCTCCTAACCTCACTTCGGTGCAGTTCTACTTTGGGAGGAGGAGGGGCACTCAAGTGACGATTTCCTAAAAGAACACCAAACACAAAAACTACTCTGCCGTCTTGCATGCACAGCTGAACACATGCAACTCTACTCTGACCTGCACGGCTCATGCCAATGCTATTTCTTTCATAGATCGTAGTGCCACTTCCATCAACTGTGATTGATGGCTTTGAAGGACGTCCATACACCCTCTAGGAATCAGGTGACAACTGCCACGCTCCCATGAATGGGTCTGTCTGGGCATTGCGGTGTGGCCCAACTATCCAGGCGTGTCTGCAGCTTGCAATTAAATATTGTAATCTTACCTTCTATATATTACGGAGTAGGTCAATCAATAAATATTATCTCTTAAGAAGTCTCTTTTGCGCCAATTATAGTTACATCCTACTAATAAAACAAAGCTCTCTCAATTTCAACTGCTTCACTTTCAGCACTAACTCCAGGATCAGCAGAAGAACACTTTTTTTCAAAGCCAGGGTTTACTTTTCAATTCTTTTGCTACTATTACCCATAAGGTTCAAACCTTTCCAACAGCAATATTAACAATGGTAAACAATTTATCGGATGTGCACCTAACTGTGGATTCTCCACAAATAAAATTCTCCGACATAAATAGTCTAATCGCTGCTTCTTACAGGCTGACCTGTTTAAATAAAAGCATTCGCCAATCACCATAACATCATAAATGGGGAAGAATTCTACAGACTCGCATCACAGCTTCCTTTTTTTGTAGTTTTACGTTTGTGAATATATGGTTAAACCTCAGTGATTTTCATGAAATTCAAAAATGGAGTTTTAAAATGTGCGGGAAGATTTTACAAATCGTAATTACTATAAACAAAATGTGAACTTTTTTCTGTGTATTCCTTATTTTCTGACCTGGAATTTTCCAAGCTGTTTAAAACAAGGTGTGGTGTTTAATAAAATAGATTGTACATGTCTGTAGTTAGCTGGAGTAAAAAATAAGTGAGCATAGAACATTTCGGACAAAAGTCTCTAATTAGGAAGAAATCATTACTAATTAAAAAAAATCTGTACCTATTGTTTATATAAAATCACAACAGCAAAAGTAAATTAAAAAAAATAGATAGTTTATACGGTCGTATAATGGCATTAAAAAGCTTCTAACGCTATGGGTAAACATAGTATCCTGCTGCTAGACAAGCAGGAAGCATTCTAGGTGCAGAGCAAAAGGTAATAAAACAAGCATTGGTTCATGTGCTACTACAGGAAGATTTAATGAGTACATTCCTGTTTGCACATCAGTGCCAGACCTATTGACTTTGCCAATGTTTGCTAATATTTGTAAAGTTTAGGAAAAGTTGATATTTTTTGTTACAAAATTAGGACACATTTCTCCTGCCTCCTTCTATTTCTGTTCAAAACCAAAATTTTCCATTCTATTTCTGAACAATATAGCCCAAAGTCAGCCTCTAATAACTGTCTTTTGCTCTTCGGGACACACGGTCTCGTGCACACCAACCATTGTTACCCATTCTAATGGGAAATACAGAGATTCAACTTCTGCTGCTAGGTGTTATCATTTGAGATGAAGATACATGCACTGGACAGGTCCACTAAGAGTCCTTTAAAGTTAAAATTATTGCAACACAGAGACTCGATCAAAATGAAATGCGTGCAGCATTCATACTAGGAAAAACAAATAATGGGCTTAGTACAACTCTCTAATGAGGGATGGAGTGAGCAAAACAGAAGTTTTCAGAAATATTTCTCTTTTTGCTAATTTGAAGCCTACATAGCAATGGCCCCGTAAATAAGCATTCTCAGTACATGCAACCACTGAAAACATATTTCACCCTCAAATAAACATTTTACGACTCAAAAAGGAATGCAGCTTACAATCCAGTGATATATGTATTCCAGTGAAGAAAAGTGCCACAAACAAAACAAAGATACAAACTGTGTCAGACCCCCATTATGACAGTATGGTGGTCATTCTTCAAATATTGTGCACAAAAGTCACCAATCCACTGTTCTCTGAAAATAGAGACATGTATTTTGACGACCAACACAATTCTCGTAATCAACAAGTAGGCTCAATATTTAAATCAGTTTCTTTAGCATGTTATCGGACTTAAGAAGATGGATTTTGCTTAAACATTTATGGGGTGAGATTTTGCACAACAGGCTAGTGGGTGATATCTCCGATTAAAATGGGGAGCATAACTGAACACAGAGGCATTTTGTTTGTTCAAGACGTGGATCTGATAGCAATAAGGATTATATTTGAATTCAACTGGCTCTTTGACTTTCATAGTTTTCAAACCACGTAGGTTTTGGGACATTTTATTGTCTCCGATCTCCAGCAAGCTGCTTCTAACACTCCCAAAGGTCGCACAGTTAGAGACGGCAACAGGTCCTTCTCCAAAATAGCCCCTGAAACCTAGAACGCCCTGCCCCAACACATTAGGACAGAACCCAACCATCTGAGATTGTGAAGAAACCTAAACCCCTGGCTTTTCTAAATCTTCTGACCACTGTCCCAGCTTTTGAGGATCTTCAAGCGCTCTGAGACCTTCGGGTGATTTATGCGCTATATAAATGCATATACAAATGGCAACAGGCAAATCACTCATGCATTGATCTTTCGGCTTTGATTTGTAGGATTCCAGGTGGTATGAAAACCTACTTAGGAGGCAATATCCATTCTTTTCTCATCCTCATCTCATATACTTCACAACCAACCTTTTTTTATTTCACCATCTTTATCATCAAAGGGTTCCTCATTCATAGTAATTTCTGACCATTACCTATTGTCCTATACAAACCTCTAAGTTATCCAGCACAATATCCTTGGTGCAACAACATCAACTGTTGCATGGCTAAACACTTACAAGGTCCCAAAGGCAAGACCTATTGGCTATGCCAATGCTTATTGTTCTCAGGTCCAGGTAGGATCGCCATTTTTTGTGTATAGGATGAAGGATGGAGCCTTTCCTAGCTTCATAGATGATCTATGTAGTGAGGCATTCATTGAACAAATTGAGCATCAGAGGAGACAAAAAGGTTCCATCTTCTTTGAAAATGCCCCGGGTATTCCATTCAGCCCATGGGCCTCATCTCTCTGAATGCTCTCAAACATCATGCTGGTTTGCGACTGTTATTTGACTGTCTTCCAGGCCTTCTAATGTGTTTTCCAACAAGGTTGCATTGCTGGATCTTGTTTTATCTGGATCTACGTACAGGTTTTTTAGGTACCCCTCTCGTATATTAGCCGGTGCGATGTTCTCCTTGCTGATTCGTTGTGTTTGTTAGACCGTTTACGTATCCCTAGAAATCCCAGGTCTTACTGGGTGGTAAGAAAGCACGTATGTGTTTCCATTGTTCCTGAGTTTATTGCCGTTTCGTGTTCCAGGCTATTTTATTATGCTGTTTCCTTACCTCTTTCATATTTTTTATCCGTGCTGTTAGTCTTCTCCTTTCTGTGTTTTGATTCCGCATATCATCACTCATGTTTGCTCTGACAGACGTGTCCTTCTTGTGGGTGCTACTACTAGTTGCTTTGTGTGTTTTTGGAGGATGAGTGTTCCATGTAGTTTTTCTAGCAATGAGGACCACTTCTCTACCAGACATGCTTCATTACTTCAAGTTGGGTGCATATAGGTTGTTTTCCAGCGAGAGTACTTATCCATGCTGGCTGGAGCTCATTTGATTCTTTTCGAGAGTGCAACCTAACCTGCTGGTTTGTAATTTGTGTCATTGCTCCCATATTGACTTCTATGCAAATGGGGTGGTGGTAACTTTCACTTCTTTGCTGGACTGTATTCATCTTTTTAACAGGTCTTTGCTTAAAAAGATAGTCTAGAGTTGATATGTCTTTGAAAGTGTGAATTGATTTGCACCCTTTGGCTCCTACTAGCTCGGCAGATCCTAGGTCATATTCTCTGAGGCAAGCTTGTAGTAAGGTTCGTTCATGGTTGTCTCTGATTGGCCCAGGTCTTGGCTGTTGAAGTCTCCAACTACTATGCACTTGTGCCTCAGTTTTTATATAAAAACGTTTCGATTTGTTCAATCTTGATATTGGCCGCTTTTGCATCTCTTTGGGGATTAACGTAAAGGTTTATATATGAGATTGTGGTGGTCCTTCCGTCTGGTACACGTCCATTCATGCTGACCATCTGTACATCCGTAAAGGTTTATATATGAGATTGTGGTGGTCCTTCCGTCTGGTACAAGTCCATTCATGCTGACCATCTGTACATCCCAAGAGTTGTAGGTCCATTCTTTGACTTTTATATGTAGATCCTGTTTCACATATATTGCTAGGCCACCCATTGGACTTCCAAACAGATTTATTGTGTGTGCCGGGATGTGATTTGTTTCGAACTCTAGGATAGGATTGATTGGCCATGTTTCTTGATAGGATATTGTGTTGCTGTTGTAAAGATACTCCAGTATCTGTGTAGCTGTGAGCGAAGATCGTCCTGCCGCATTCCAGGTGGTTATCTTTAGCACATCTTTTTGGAGTTTTGTGGTTTCTACATCTGCCCTAGGAGTTTGACCGCCCTTTTATTGTGAGAGCTGTGGGAAGCCAAACCCAATCAGATTGTTCCAAACAAGTGTGTGTTGTTGAATCATCCTTAAGGTGATTTGGCGTTATCTTTTGGGTCACTTAGTTTCATGTTGCTCATTGCTTAGGTAATAAATATGCCCCATTCTTTGAATTGTTAACTTCCTTTAAGAATAATCTGAACACCAGCGTTGTGTGTCCAGTCAATTAGTGTTTATTTTTTTTTGGCTGATCCCCGGGTAGCTATTGAATTTCACAGAAGTCAAGTGTGACGTGGTGAGGTAGGATAGGGTGGGTAGATTTTGTAAGAGGTACGTGATGTTAGACCTGTTTAAAGTGTCCCACCTTCAATGTAGGCACTCAAAAATGTAAATTGCTAGGATTCATTACTGGTATTGTCAACACTTTTAGCTCACAAGTGGCATTTGTAAATGCAAATCTAGACAAAATGGTTCATTTCTTTTCTTCATTCACAAGTGTAAAGCTGGTTTATGGACTTCCTGGGAAGGCCATCCTTGACAACTCGAATGTCAGGTGACAACACAAGACTCCTCTGTCAAGTCATCGAACACTGCTCAAATTCATACAACTCTGCAGTCACATTCACGCTTGATGCAGAAAAGGCCTTCGACAGAGTCTCCTGGCACTTCCTAGAGAAGTGCATGCAAGCATACAACCTGGGTGACAGTTTCACAAAGAAGGTCATGGCCCTTTACAAAAACCCCAAAGCACAGATTGCTATCAACGGAACTACTTCGACCCCTTTTAACCTCCAAAGAGGGACTAGACAAGGCTGCCCACTATCCCCACTGTTGTTCCTACTAGCACTAGAACCACTAATCAGGGACATACTAGCAAATAAGAACATAGCAGGCATTACCATTAATAACGCCACAGCCAAACTAGCTGCCTACGCGGATGACTTACTAATTACAACAGAAGATCCTGTCCAATCCATCCCGGCTCTCATGCACACCATTGACACTTGCGCATCTCACACCAGTTACAAACTAAACAGAGATAAATCAAAGTGTATGCCACTGAATATACACACAACTAAAGAGGTATTGGGAGACTCAGGGCTAGCTTGGCAAACAGGATCCGTCAAATACCTAGGAATCAACTTTGGGAGGAATCTAAGAATCACCCTCAAACAAAACGAGAAAAATATCCTAGAGAAGATAAAAGGGCTGCTGGAAAACTGGTCGCTCAAGTTTATCACCTGGTGGGGCAGAATAGACACAGTTAAAATGATGATCACCCCAATAGTTAACTACCTAGTGAGCAAGCTTCCCCTAGCACTAACGGACGACTTCCACAGGAAAACAGATCAAATATTTAACAAATTCATCTGGAGAGACAAAAAGCAGAGAATAGGCCTCCCGAAACTGAGATTGAGGAAAGAACAAGGTGGCCTCAATGTAGCAAATCTGAGAACCTTCCAGACAGCCTTTGTGGCCAGAAAGGAGATGCACTGGGTACTCCAGAATCAGCAATACTCTCCTACCTGGCTATTACTAGAGAGAGCCATCCTCGACAAAACAGACCCATTAACCCTCCTCACCACCAACAAACAGACACTAAAAGGGAATCCGATATTCAAGATAACCAAACATGCTCGTCTCAAGGTAGACCATAAGTTAGAGGTCAGCATCAAAAACTCATTGCGGGTAGCACTCTGGGCAAACCCCAAAATCAAATACAGAGGCAGACCCCTAGACATCATAACATGGAAACAATTGGATCTCTCACACCCAGCTCAGCTGGAGGAGAAGGGTATACCCCTCACATTCAACAACATGAAAGAAAATCACGCCCGCCCAGACTTGGAGCTATACAATTTTCTGGATATCAAATCGGCCATCACAAAAGCGAAACTAAACCAGCAGACTCCCTCAAACTTCCAATACATGGAAAACATAAACCAGACTGGCCACCATGTATCCCACCTGTACAAACTCCTCCGCCCCCAGCCTCCTCAAATCTCAACGCTAAAAGTACAGGCTACTGGGAAACACAGATAGGCTCCAAACTCACAAAACAAGAACTACATACCATGTGGAGGTCCTTCAGCGCATAACATGATCTCACCGGTGCTAGCCCAAACGAAATTCTGGCTGCTGCACCCAAGCGTACTGGACACCAGTCCGACTAGCGAAGCTAGGTCTGAGAAATCGCAACCGCTGCTGGAAATGTGAGAGAAAAGGGCAACCTAGCTCACCTCATCTTCTACTGCAACAAGGTCAGGAAATTCTGGAGGAAGGTGTTCGACTTTATTAACAGGGCCCTAAACTGCACCCTGAAACAGGAATTTGCCACTATAACTACAGCACACTTCAATACAGACGTTGCCTCACAACAAGACAGAAACCTTCTCGACTTCCTCCTGACCAGTGCAACGAAAACAGTGCTGGCCAAATGGAAAGACACCACCAAGGCCACTTTCAAAGGGTGGCTGAATTGGGTGACGTACCTAAGAGGGTCCGACATCACCGCACTAAGACACACACCCTGGAGAAAGCCCAGCAGAGAGATGTGGTCATCCTTAGATAATTTCCTAGACCCGTATAAACCACCTTAAACAACAGCGGGTAGGCAAAATGGCGAGAATCATCCAGTGTTCGACGGTCGATCCACAACCAGCTGCCAAACGCCTTTGTTATATGTTTACGTTATATGTTAAAACTAGGCACAGGGCCGAAAGACGAGGGTCCCTTGCAACTAAGCCATAAAGGCCGCAAGCTTACCGGGACATTGTAACAGCCATTCAATAACCATCTACAAGACGCTTTTATGTAATTTGTGTATGCTAAATGAAACAGCGAATAGTGTTAATTGTTATATGTATGTGTGTATTATGTCAAAGAAAAACCATAAAAAATATATTGTAATTAATTAAATAATACAGGCAAACTACTGTTTATGGCCAGATGAAAAGGAAGATATTTTTGGTTTCAGAACACAATGTGATGAGGGGATTCAACATGAAACGGGTTCCTGAAATTACTCGAGGTTTTGTTTAAGCAGGTATTTTAAACTCAAAAGTATAATTTAATTTTTTTGTTTACTGTGGGCTCCCTATGTCGAGTAACTCAATATGTAGAAAGGCTCTGCTAAAAGCCATTTGATAAGTATCAAATTGAGTTAGAAACTGACCCAGGTCAGAAAGATCATTTTTGGATTATTAGTCCTAGATATGGCAGTTCTCAATTTATGCACTCTGCACAAACAACACGAAAAGTGGGCTCCGTCAATTGGATGCCACTGCTGGTCTCTCCCTGTTTTCCCAATGGAGCATAACTGCTGTTGGTCTAACTGTTAGCAAAACGAGCCAGCTTGTCAATTCCAAACAACCCTGGTTTGCCTCACAGGCAGGTATTCAACAAGTAACCCATCACAGCAAATCAATAAGATCATATTCCCTACTTCCCTCTTTTCTCCTACCACCCAAGCTGATGGTCCCATTTTACACAGTCATATGAGTGGAGGATGGGCATCTACATGTTAAACGAGAGCAATCAAACTGGCAGGATTCGTCATCTAGACATTTACACGTAGGCCAGTGCGCCTTGACGCATGGACAGTTTCCCGGGGGCTCCACGAGCATATGGGCCCCATGCAGACCAGAATTTAACACTCATTTTCCATTAAACATTTTTAGTCCTGTGAGTGGTTGTGACAGCAGGGCCCAGTGCACTGCTTTGCCTGGGGGCCTATAATGCTGTTTAGACGCCCCTGACGTAGCCTGCAACTTTGATGACCAGACCATAAAAGAGTGTTCAAGGTAAAAATGAAAAAAAACATGCTGTAAGCTATCTCGTTTGCCTCTAGGTTTCTCTTTAGAAAAACATATGTGCAATGGAGAAGAAATAGGTTGATTTATTTGACGCTTATTGTATGATGATGTAGTTGCAGTCTGTAATGATGTGGTAGGTGTAATTGTTTCCCCCTTGACGAAACCTTCTAGTTCATGTATTTTTCTCCGCTCTTTCCTCCCACCACTTCCCAGAACTTTACTGTGCCCGAACAGCTCGTGTGTGTGTCTATGTGCAAACAATGCAAATCCTTCTAAGTGACACCTACGTGTTTTTCGCAACAGATGTTTCTGAGCTGGTGATTTGAGTCAACTGCGTGGTTATCTTGAAAACCTGTTATCTGACACGGTCACGATCTAGTTATTACGTTTGAGTTGAGAATAAGTATGTTTTGGAAGAAAAACGGTGTGGGTTCCGACCGTTTTCCGATGTTGTAACACTAACAGGGTGTGTGTGCCATTATGACTTGGGTGTCCAGGTCAAAGATATGTCTTAGAAAAAGAGACCTTTTTATATGAATCCCAAAAATCGATTCTTACTAGGCTTTGTTTGTTTTTATTCAGCTGGCTTGTTCTTATTCTTAACTTTGTACTTGCTCCGTTACTGGAGCATTCTTGAGTATGAGATTGTGCATAATTGTTATCGTTTATATTTCTTAAAGGTCTGATGCGTGGTTAGTTTCATCTGTCCCTGGTGGTAGTATGTAAGTTACAGTTCTGTTGCAACTTTTCTCCTGTTATACCTTTTATATTTCTGATGATTTTCTCTTTCTGGTTGAGTAAAAGGTTGCCTAACTTGTACATTACTCAAACCTACTTATCAGTTTTACGCAGCTTAACTATTAAGTATTGACAAATCCTTGGTGCCTATTTGACTGTAGTGTGCCATAGAGGTGAGGTGCACTCGGTAGAAACACTATCACGGTTTTAAAACATTAACTTTATATGTTACTAAAGCACATTTCTAGCCATAGGAATTCAGAAGGGTCTGGGTAAAGATGATTTTCCTATAGATCAAGCCAGTGATACCTGGGCTTTCTAAGGAGCAACTCTTGTCTCTTGTTTTGGCTCTAGTGCAAAAAAACGGAACGGTTCTTTCAGGACTCGCGTGTCATGGGACCTTGTTTGGGAGCGTGGATGCAGTCCTGGCAGTGTCATCTGCATTGAATGGCAATCATTAGTTGTTGGATTTGTTTCATCCTAGGGTGCTGCGTCATAGGCAGTCATCTAGTGGATTTCAACTTTGAACTCTTAAAACAAAAATGCAGTTTTAAGGTGTGTGTGTGTGTGTTTTTTTTTTTTTCCTCTCTCACCGGAGAAATAAAGGTTACACGGATGTTATAGTTAGGAAATATAATTTAAAAAAAATAGAAATTCACTGAAGAAACCAAAGGTTACAGGGACTGTATGGGTGAGTTACTAGGTTTTAAGAATGTCTGTATCTGTCTGTCAGAGGGTGTCTAAGTGGCTGTATGGGTTGGGGAGTGAGTACGTAAGTGGCTGTATGGGTGATTGATTGGGTGTATGGATTAGTAAGTCTGTAAGAGAAGAGCTGTATGAGTGACTGAGTGTATATGGTTGTGTCAGTGATTGAATGAACGTGTCCGTGGTATATGGGTGAGAACGTAGGTATGTGAAAGGCAGTATAAGTTAGTGTTGGAGTATATGAGTGACTGTGAGGGAGAGAATGTGATAGTGGTGTATGGGTTAGTGAGTGCATGTGTGAGGGGTGTATGGTTGAGCGAGTATGTTATAGTATGTGTATGAAGAAGTGACTGGGTGTGTAAATAACTCTAGGTGGGTAAATAGCTGTCTGCCTCTATAGGTGAGTGAGTAGATCTGAGTGACTGACAGTGTGTGTATGACTGTCTGAGTGGATATATCTGTGTCTGTGTTAATGAGTGAGTTGGTGTACGTGTGGCTCTATGGGTAACTGGTTGTGTGTGTAGACCTATGAATCTGTGGGTGGATGTGTAAGTACTGATGTGGGTGTGCCAATTGTTTTAAGAATGGTAGTGTAGAAGTTGGAATGGGTGTATGATAGGTTATAATGGGGCCTGAGTGGGTGTGTCAGATGATGTCATGAGTGACATCATTGCTGTCACCAACCATGTCATGAGTGATGCAATATGTGAAGTCATAAGCAGTTCATTGCGGGGGCGCAAATTATAGTTCGCTCTGATAACTAGTTGCAGAATTTCCCTGGTTCTGTACGAGTGAAACATGAGCCTAACTATAACATCCCTGTAACCTTCGTTTTTTTTCCAATAAATTTCTATGGTTTTTAAAAATTATATTTCCTACCTAGAACGTCCCTGGTACCTTTTTTTTTTTTTTTTTTTTTCAGTAAATTTCAACTGTATTTAAAATGTTATTTCCTAACTGTAACCTGAAAACTTTGAGAGCGTGTGTTAGTCACTGTATAGGTTGCTGACTGGGTGTGTGAGTGGCTGTACAGGTCTTTGAGTGAGTGTGTAATATTGGAGTAATTATGTAAGTGCATGACTATTGCAGGGGTAATTGTATGATTGCATAGGTAGCGCCTGTGTGATTCTATGAGTACATTTGCCAAGAACACACTGCCAATACCGGATGTTTTTTGACAAAGTGTAAAACACATATATGGACTTATTTTTCATAAAGTTTCAGTGTAGCTATTTAGTAAGATACAAATTTAACTTTCCCCTTGTATTTATTTGTCGAAATAAATACACCAAACATGCAATTTCCTTCTTCACAGCAACACCTGAGGTCGCAATGACATTAGTAGTCATGAATACAAATGACAAAGTGCAACACAGATATATAGGCATATATTTTACACCTATTAGCTTTTGTTAACAACATATTTCTAAGGGAACCGCTTCAAAAAATAACTTTCAACATCTGAACTCATAAATACAACATAACTACCACACAAACATCAAACTCTATCCATTGTTACGCAAATTCATGGGGAGCCAAAAACTGCTGCAAAACTAGTGCAATGCACAATGTGTTAAAAAACCCTCTCTAGAGGGATGAACACAAAATATTCATGTGGGAATACACCCATCTTATATTATCTGAAAACCTATCATAGAAAACGTCTCTAACTGGCGATCTACCAGACTGAAGCTGTAGGACCATCTACATCAGTGGCAGCAGCAACACTATATTTCAATTTTTAGGTCGAGCCTAAGGCGTTGCTTTAGCAATGCTTGTTGGCGAGATTATAGTAAGGGTTTTAAAAGTGTACCCAAATAGCGGATCGGGTACAGTGCATGTGAGCACAACCACGCGCATTCCATTTGCTACCAGACACTTTGTGCGCGCTGCGCTCCTCCTCTGCTGCCACACGCATTCAGCTCACCAGACTGCACACCCCCTCACCCCTCGCTCGCCAATGTCCCTCCCACCCTTCCTTTCATCTTGCCGCGAGTTCTCCGAGGCTAATGGCCCTCCCCCAGCACAGAGCGCGCATCTCTTGTTATCTTGTGTGCCTGCTTACATCTCTCTCCTCCCATCGTTCTCTCATTATCACCTTCTACTCTTTTATCTTTCCCTAGTTATCAATGTTTACTTCCTCCTTTCTTTTTTTATCGCGTGTTCCTTCTTTGATCTTTTCACTTATTTTCCTCTCGTTTCTTTGCATTTCCCTTTTGTTTGTTTCCCATTCTCCTTTAGCTCTAATTTCTTCTCCATTCCTTCTTTCATCTTTACCGATTTTGCTTTTATCTTTGGTGCCAATCGTGCGTGGATCAGATGCGTGGAAAATCGCAATTTTTTGTTTTTACCTCTCCCTCCCTCAATTCGCAGCCCGGTCAGTGCTCCTTTCACACCTCGCCATAGCCCTGTGCCCCAAAACGCTTGTATTGATCATCATGGGTTCAAACTGTTTGATCCTGGACACATCGCCCACCCTCCTTTGTCCCAGTTCTCTGGCAAAGGTGGGAGCGCTTAGAAGCCAGCTTTATACCTGTGTTAAGCGGCATATATGGAACTGGGCCGTTACATTGGCAGCTTTAGCTAGCGCCCCCCTCCAATACCTCCACAGCGCCCCCCCCCCCCATCCCAGATGTAAGTCTCCCGCGCCCAGTAGAGGCTACTTTACATGTCTCTGCCTGTGAGTTCACTCCGTAGGGACCCGGGCTCACTTAGCAGACGTCTCGGGGCAGGAAAGGATGTGCGCTGCCACTGTGTACCCTTCCTCCGCTCTCATATAACACATGTAAATACCTGCCTGCGGATGGCCCTGTCTTTGCATTCCTATTTGCATATGGTGCTCTTGCAAGGACATTTCATACTCCCACAATTTAAATCATCGCTTAAGGTAGAGCTTTGTGAGTTTATCAGGAGGCCGGTAAAGGGTACCAGAATGCTACAATAGAAGTCAGACAACTCAGTGGGTCGAGTGTCTGCTACAGAGATCTGAGTAACCTGCAGGCCTAAGATTCGAATATAGACAGGGCCAACTTAGACTTTCATCCTTTGGAAGTTGATGATATAAGAATCGTTAGATTTTACAATAGAAAAAAACCTTTGTTAGCAGGACTGCAACAATGGCAAGTTGTGTGGCAGCAGGGGCTCTATGAACACACACTTTGTTGCTGTTACAATCACAAAATGACTGCGGTGGTTCTCGCAGAGTGAACGCCGACGTGGCCATGTTTAACTGTGTATTTCGCAGCGCATTTCACTGTTGTAACCCATGTGGGCAGCACCAGTACTATGAGCCTCTGGTGCTCTGCCACAAAGGCTGCAGCACAGTAATTTGCTACAGTACAGAAATCCAAGCTTGTGAGCACGATGATGTGGTCCAGTCCTAGATATTCTTACCAGTCTGCCAGTCCTCTTCAGACTGCAGCTCATTTCCTCCCCCACTGGAGATCTAATGTAAGTATCGCGTCTGCAGCTGTCCATGGACTTCCGGCCGCGCTTGCCCCTACCCTCAAGCGCCACTGGCAAACCTGTTAATTACCCTTTACATGTACAAATCTGACCCCCTGGCCAACCAAACGCCTGAGTAATTCATCGTACCAGCCCCCTGCTTGGAATTCACGCTCCTCCCCGCGCAGGCACATTTAAAGGCTTATTGTCTGTGGAGCTCCCGGCCATGCTAAAGTAAAACCCTCCCTCAAACTTCAGAGGTCTCCAGGGTCGGTGCACCATCTCCCTGATGAAAAATTGTAGTCCAAAATCACATCCTAATATTGACAAGCGTACACAATGAAAGTGAGTTTTAACACTGACAAAACTGCCCATTGTTATAGCGCTCACCGTCCTCTTGGCGCTTGAATAATGCACGTCATTCGCGCCCGCTGGTATGTGCCTTGCAGTGACCTCAGAAGGATGCTTGCACCCATTTAAATAGTTGTTTGTGTTCCATTGACCCCCCCCACTTCATTTCCCCCTCCCCATTAGCCATCCTTTCCATCTCCTCCGCTTTCTCCTTCCCTGCTTTACCACCCCGATTGTTTGCCCCTCCCACCTCCTCCTGCTGCCCTGCTCCACTGTCATACCTCCTAAATACTGCTCCTCTCCTCTCATCTCATCTCATCTCATCTCCTCTCTCATCTTCTCCTTCTCCCTCTCCTCCTCCTCCTCCTCACCCTCCTCCTCACTTACCCCTCCCCTTCCTCCTCCATCTTCTTCTGCCTCTTCTCTTCTACCCCACTGCTACCATGCCCTCTCCACTCTTGCCCCACTTCTGCTCTTCACTGTCCTCTACCCTGGAAAACTGCCCCTAAGATTCCTCCCCATCTGCCCCGATGCTGCTATGTCCTCAGATCCCTCTTTTCCTGACTTGCTACCCTATTCCCCCCCCCCCCCCCTGTCCTGCTCCACGGATGCACTGCTCCCTCCTCTCCTTCCGCCTGATTATTTGCTCTCACTCTCTTCCCCTTTCACTAACTAACTATCTCAATCCCTCTCACTAGCTCTCTATCCAACTCTTTTTAAAAACACTAATTCAGGCTATCTCCAACGGACTCTCTCCAAAGTAACTCTCTAACTCTCTCTCATAGACTCTCTCTCTCAATAACTAACTCACTAACTCTCTCGCTCTCCTCTCACTCACGCACTTTCTAACTTTCTCACTAACTAACTAACTCTCTCATTAACAAACTAACTAACTCACTATCACACTAACTGTTACACAGGTACTATTTCCTAAGCTCCAGCCTCCTGTTATTTATGCCCCTCCCTTAACAAAACCGGCATTGGCATAGCCAATAGGTCTCGCCTATGGGACCTTTTAAGTGTTTAGTTATCCAGCACAATATGCTTGTTCCGACTAGCCCCCTCTCTTATACACCTTTCTTCTTTCGTCCCTCCTCTGCTTTGCCGTCTCCCTTCTACGACCATGCCACCTCTCCCCACCCTGTCCACTGTCCTCTCATCTCGACTCTCGCATTTACTGTAACCAAACCCTCTCCATCTGGTCTTCTCCGCCTGCCCTCTACGCCACCCCCTGCTTTCCACAACTTCCCTATCCGCCGCTCTCTCCCTCTCTACTTCCCGCTTCGCTTCTCTCTCCCTTCTCTCTCACTGCCTCTCGTATTCAGCCCTCCACACCACCGCGTCCATCACCGCCACCGCGTCCATCACCGCCACCGCGTCCATCACCGCCACCGCGTCCATCACCGCCACCGCGTCCATCACCGCCACCGCGTCCATCACCGCCACCGCGTCCATCACCGCCACCACGTCGATCACCGCCAACACGTCCGTCACCGCCACCACGTCCGTCACCGCCACCACGTCCGCCTCCACCACCACGTCCGCCTCCACCACCACGTCCGCCACCACCATCATGGCCACCACCACCATCATGGCCACCACCACGTCCACCACCACCACCACCACGTCCACCACCACCATGTGCACTCATCAGCGATGGGAAGGTGTGGCATGCCTCCGCTATTTCTGTTTCTTCCAGGTCTGATGGTGAAAAAAAAACATCACCGAAGAAAGACGCATGGACGAAGGGGATGATGGGGTTGAACATAACAAATATGGCTGGTTGTGCCAAGAAGCATCTGAATCGGACGAAGAAGGAAAGGGCACATCTACGGCATCTGGCAGCAATGCAAGCAGTGACAGTCAAGACCCGGAACTCATTGAGTCCATTGGTGAATACAGAGACCCTAGCACTAGTGACTCCGAGGTATCACCTGGCGCAAGTAGATTGGCCACATCTTTGGAAGATCAGGATGCTTGGGAACTTATGGAGAAGAGAGATCTCATCACTAGAGAGACTGTTAGCTCCTTAGGTTCGGAAGGGATCTCATCACTAGAGAGACTGTTAGCTCCTTAGGTTCGGGAGGTAGTCCGTTGACAGAACCTGAACATATGTCAGAAAGAGACACTATGGAAGAAGAGGCCAGTCCCAGTAGGTTCGGTTGCAACTTGGTTAAACCAAGGACGTACAAAGACTTTGTTTGTAACTAGTTATTTTTTTTACTGTGCTTCTTCCAGATATTGTTCCTCCTTTAGGGTTCCTTAAGGAAAGGAGATGTGTTGTGTTCCCTGATTATAACCCTTTGATCCCCCCCCCCCCCCCCCCCCCCCCCCCCTCATTGCATCCTAGCCGCTCCCTCGCGTGTCCCTTCCCTTGCGCGATGGTGATGTCACCAGCTGGAATGTTGACAGCTGGAAGTTCCACAGTGACAGTTGACAAGGCAGTTACAGCTGACGGTTTGTCAGTTCCTGCTTGCGACTCAGACTGTACACTCCTGTTTAAGGTGTGTTGTTAATATAACTTAGATAAAGAGTTAATCTATTATGCTGAGTCAGGATCTCTACTTTACATTGTGTTCTTTTACTTAGGCTTGAAGATTCCAAATCTGATTCTAAATCCTAACGGCATTGCCATGCTAATTGCCTCATTGAGATGCTTCAGTCCTCTGCCACAAACACATTTCATTAGGTTGGCAGTCAAAAACCAAATAAAGACTGATGTTTGAAAATACGTTTGAACTTTATTCGTTGGATTGAATTTCACATGGCTCAACTAAACCGTTTAGACGTATTTGCATTCTTGCTTTGTTGCAGTACTTACTGCGTTCCAGTAGCTTCTTTTTGCCTTGAGGTTTTTCATTACTCTGTTCCTGCACTGATACCATGTGGCATTAGTGGATGACGGCAATGACCTGTAGCCAAAATGTTTTGTTCTGTAAAGCATTCGGTGCTTTATGCATCCCAGTAAGGCTTTTATGCTTTTCTTTGAATAATTTAGTTACCTCCCTGAACCTCAATGGGCGTCTTACAGACCCCTCTTGTGTCCTTCTATTAAATGGGTTAAAAAGCAATGTGGTTGGGTTTAGAAAGCATGTAAATGTCCGGTAAGAGCATGCTGCATTAATGCAGTGGGTGCAAGAGAGCCGGGTTGTTTCTGGGCCCTGGCCAAGTCTTCTTTTGACAACATTCTAAAATGGAAAGTTGACGTTTGCTCATTTCCAGCCCAAATAGTTTTTCGAAATGTGAGCAGAAATTCAATACTCCTAAAATCTGACTTGCTCGTCCTACTGAACCCACACTCCCACAAAACCCAATAAGAGTCTAGTCTGTCGTGAAAATATACCCTGGACTACCGAAAGGCACTGCAATGCCATACTAAAGGCATCAAGCGATATACACAAATGCTGAATAACACTAGAATCCCTATTTAGCATGAATGTCCATGTCTGGTTTAATTTCGCACCGAGGATCGGGGTGTCACTCTCTTTGTAATGGCCCAGTGAACTGAATGTAAACGGGGGATTGTCGCAATCCGTACAGAGAACATCTGAGCTTTTTATTAAGGATTGTGGGGTATGTTTATATGTGCATATCTCATTAATCACTATTCTGCCACAACATGAGTTTTTTGGACAAGTCTATAGGTAGCACAAGCTGTCTTTTTGCAAAAGACCTGTTGTGGAAATTACAGTGGCTTACAGAACCCCAATTACCTACCGTTGCTTGGCTTTACTGTCACGCTCATTTTCTTAGGTTTTTTTCCCCAATGTAATTTCTTGTTCCTTTTGTTTGCCCCTCTCCTGGGGCATTGCGGCTTTACCTGTGTTGTTCCACGTGGATCTCCTTCTTTCTTTTTGGTTAATCCTTCCATTTCATAAGAATGCCTTTCCCTCCCTCAGCAAATGCCTGTCAGCCTGCCCTGTTGGAGTCACATGTGCTGCTTGCTCTTGTGTATTACTCCCCTGCGCCCTATGTTTTTTTTCCCCACTATACTCTT
Source organism: Lissotriton vulgaris (assembly GCF_964263255.1). Classification (NCBI taxonomy): domain Eukaryota; kingdom Metazoa; phylum Chordata; class Amphibia; order Caudata; family Salamandridae; genus Lissotriton; species Lissotriton vulgaris. The sequence goes on along the minus strand of NC_141691.1, from coordinate 839,898,396 downwards.
CCTACCACCATCAGTTGCTCGCTCCCTCGTTTGCTGTCTTTCTTTTCCCTGACCCCCCCCCCCCCATCCACTCCCTCTGTCTGTTAACTGTTGTCCTTCCAACACCTGTTGCCTCCTACTCTGACACTTCATTCTGCGCAACAGTACGCTGCTCCACTCAATGTCACTCAACTCCACTGTGCAACACTTAATTCCACTCTACATCCTGCTGCTAACTTTTAACCATGCTGATCAGCAGTCACACTGGTGTACAACATGGCTAACATATTGGCAAAGCCAATAGCTTTTGCATAGGCTAGATGTATTGGCTTTGCCAATGCTTGTCTTTGCCAATGCTTGTCTTTGCCAATGCTTGTCTTCAGTGCAATGCCCCAACTCTGATGGGTATGCATAGCTGTGTGTATCGGGCTCACTGTGCCACTGAACTAAGCTGATCCCCACTGAAAATTCTCAAAACTGATCTGGGGTTGCTTGTGTTCCAGTTCAGAGGGTACCTGGCCACCCGCCACTTTTTGGTTGCCTTTTGAAAGGGATACTAAAGGAGCAGCAACAAAGAGGTCCTGGAACACCCACTGCCTTACTTTCATCCTTTTACTTTCGGTAACATCACCTTAATTCAACAGTACCCCGCATTGATCTCCAGGGACAAATAGTTTAAAGGATGTAAATATTACTTACTATGTAACTCCCCTTTTAATTCCATACTAATTGGCAGTGTTTCTTGGTTTACAATAAATCAAAAAAAAAAAAAAAAATATATATATATATATATATATATATATATATATATATATATATATATATATATATATATATATATATATATATATATATATATATATCATTTTAACTCCAAAAAGTCTGGAAATAGTCTTTTTGGTCTTTTTACTGCTGTGACCATGTTGGCATTTCTTTTCGTGCATCATGCTGTCAATATTTTTTTATTTCAGGTGTTAACGCTTTGCTTCATTCTATGTCAGTTTTCAAGATGTGTGTGTGTGGGGGGGGGGGGGGGGGGGTTAAAATCACCCTCCATCCTTACACACACACAATCAATCCATCGCCCTTTCTAAAGGGGCATTCACTAAAACGAAGGAAGCGTTAAACTCAAGGCTAAAGGGCATTTTCATGATTATGTGACAAAGTAGGTGCACACTTTAGCGTTAAGCTACATTGCACACTGCGCTGAATGGCCTACAAAGTGTTTCTCGGAAAGCAGTGAGCTCAACATCAGATCTTAAAATCAGAAATGTGTGTAAGTGACATTCTAAAGAGCATAAAGGAAGTGCTGAATGGGACGTTAATATGCAAGACATGTAACGAAAAAGTGTTTCCTCTCTAAATGTATCGTTGTATGGTTCGAGGGTTTAGCTATCAATAGCAAGTTCAGTTGCACCTAAGAGGAGTGCTCCCAGTGAATCCCTTCACCCCAATAAGTGGCAGTTTCTTATTAGCAAACCAAATTATTTTGGGGAGGTGGAATGGTCAATTTCTTACCTTCCTTTAGGTCTCAATGTGTCCTTTTCAATGCATTAGTATGATTCCAGGTAACCTCCGGTTCAAGCTAGATTGCGCTTGTAAATAAAAATGTATTTTAAGTAGATTCCAGGTATGGCTTTGTGTGTTTTTTAATGTGTTTTTTCAAACACTTGATTACACTAAGGTGGCAGATGAATGTTTACGTGCTGGTTGAAGCTGCATGTAAATGTGCAACATGAGTCTTACTCTGAGGTCCATATACGTGTGAACGTTCACCAAACCCATGTTGATCCATGCAGTTCTTGCGCCCCATGAATAACTACAGGCAATGGTAATGGCAGATTGCTCTCAGCGGATCTGCCTATGCGGTTTATCCTATTGTACTTATTCATTTTTAGTAGTTGTTAAAAACAAATATTTTATCCGAACCAAAACCCAAGTGGTTTAAGTCCATGCACTAAAGGAAAATCACACTGATTGGGCCTCATGGATATTATTAGCATGGCTGTTATCTGTGAGGTTGTATGATTTCTCACATGATTATGCTGATCTGTGGCAATAACATGGAGTTTGCACTTTGCACTGTAGTAATAAACGTGATAATATTTACACTTGCTCAGAATGTTTTCTTGGGCCACAGTTGTTTTCACTGGCAGGGCATAAATACTGAACATATGCCCCAAAACTGCCGGTACACCATGCTAGCTGTGTTTTATTGTGTAAGGTGAACCTCCTTTTCAATTGCAGCTGGGTCTCGGGCCTCATTCATTGCCCTGTGCTGGGACCCTCACAGCTGCTCCCGGGCCTTCACAAATGCAAAAGAGCTGGAAGCGCTAGTTTCACGATGCATCCAGGCAAGTGATGATTTTAGGGAACCATTGCATTCGACATGCTCCAGGCCTTATTGTGAAGACTTTTAAATCACTCGCACATGCCCAGTTAGTGCAGATCCATTTTGAGGAGTACTTCCCTTGTTTGTTATGCTAGCCTGTTTCTTGTTTGTTATGCTAGCCTGTTTCTTTTGGTTTAAGTATCCTTGATCTAGTTTGTTAGGTTGGTTCACCTAAAACTGGATAGTTTTGTTTCGGGAATCTGCGTTTAACACAATTGTTTGACCCTGGCAAATGATTTATTCGCCCTGAGCTTCGGTCCCTGTATCTGCAAGAATTATTAACACTATAGGTACACCCAGGCCGAGAGTTAACCAATGATCAAAGGAAAGTTTTCCCTTTCTTTAACCATTCCTTCTTGTATTTTATAAATCTCCTCTTTTGCCGAATAAGAAGAACCCTAATGCCCTGCCACTTCAAGTGGCGGTGATTTGAGATCCAGGGTGGAACATGCACAAGTATTGAGCAATGGCGTTTGGATACTCGTTGCATTCTAGTTGTTGTTTTAATGCACAATTCCATCTCTAGAGCCTGAAAGTGTACCTCCCTACTGTACCAGCAAATAATTAGCTTAGTTTCTTACACTGGACATCCTGCTCCTGTCAAATAATACTAAACCAGTTTTGTATGTTGTTGGCCCAATTGATCCTGCTGGGATATATCCCCTGTATTATATACTTTTTCCTAAGAAAAATATGCCTTGTTTGCATTACTCATTGTCTGCTTTCCTTATCTTGGCTCATTTTTAGGAGCACAGAAAAGTAATGAGGTTAGTCCCGTCTAAAAATTCAAATACTTTTATTGGATTAAACTTGCACCAAGATTTGAAACCTTATTTGATAATCACTAGCCTGCATGTTAGTCTTTGTTTTTAAGAGTGTCTGCCAGTACAAAAGCACAAGTGTATGTGATTTTTACCAGGCCTGCGGCAAATTCAACATTAGTGTGCTTTTACGCAAATATATTTTTTGTCAGTTTGCTTTCTAAAGGGTATAGGGAATAACTGTATCTGCAGATGACTCTTAATGAGCTTGTAGTTAAAGAGGTCATTTTGTACTTGCATGCTGATTTCGGTCATACTTGAGGTACTAGTAAAGTTTCTTTTAACACGGTCCTTTGGCAGACCACTAACCTGCTGTAATGAAGGTTTGATTTTTACCTCTCCTCCCGTTTCAGTGGTGAAGGTCGCATCCAGGCGTCTACAGTAACCGAACAAGATACACCAGAAGTTTGAGCCAAGTTCAATTATGTGTTTGAACTTTAGATGTTAGGCTATTTTTCTGTTCTTTGTATGGGAAGTCCTGTCAAGCCTGTGTAATGTCTGGATGGTTGTGCAGAGCGACTGAATATTCTGTTTGTATGGGAATCATTCTTCTGCCCCTCTTATTTTCCTTCCTGCATTGTCTTCACTCTTATTTATGTGACCCATCTCCATCCTGCTCCACTCTCATGAATAAAGACTTGTGTTGACAGTCCAGCCAATAGAAACCTAAGAAGTATAAACAGTGGAGATTTCCTATAGTTGTCCTTGGTGAAGATGTCCATGTGTATATCGGTCACCCTGTTGTCTCTCGAATTATGGTGAGACCTGATTATAAAAAGGGTGATCCCCTTAAAGGGAATGGATGAAAAAAATGTGGGCGGTAATGCACGTTCCGAAATATGGTAATCTTTTAAGGCATATTTCTTTTAGAAGGGTGTGTATTGCTGAAAAGAAGGTGACCGCTGGCAAACGAGGGTGATTTGACAAATATGCATGTGAGGAAAGTTCCATTAGCCATAATCCTTGAATTGGGACGCGCCTCTCCTTTTGACCTGCCGCGTGCTGTGCGGGAGATTTACACAAACACTTTGGAGCAAGGTACGATGATGTTTTTACATCTGTATTTGCCAACAGACGTTGGTTGGCGATAGGCAATATTATGGTGCTTCTCCCATAATTGCCCCTCTTTATGGTGGGTCTATACACAGTCGTTCTAATCCGTATTTTACTTTATTGTTCTGACTGATTCATTTGTGGTGTGCTGAGGCTGAAGTTGGTCGACAGACGCCGCTGCTGTGACTGACAGAACAGCCTCAGACGTGTGTGCGTGGTTTATACACTTAGTGTGCGTGTGCGCCCCTGTACGTCGAACGGGCCTGCTGTTGTCGTGTGCGTTGTGCTCGGGCAAGCAGATAGCCGCAATAACAATAAATCCAGACTTGTGTCAGCACATCTCCCGCGTCATGCGCCGGCCTTTCAGCTGACCTGCCCTGCGCCCATTCAGGGCCTTCGGTTTCCATGCGGTGGGGTGAGCGGGGCGATGTGCTGGGCTTACAAACATATTGAGCTCTTTTGCAAGCTGCAGCCAGTCAGCTGCAGAAAGGCTTTCTTTCTATTTTATTTCATGTGCAACTTTGCATTTTATTTATTTTAACAGTGGGCTCGCTCAAACCTACCCGCCCCCCTTCTCTCAACATTACCCCCTTTCTCCTTGGAACCTTGCCCGTTTATTTTATTGCAACTCTTCAGCTGTGTGTCAAACACTGGGAAGAAAGACATTCTTGGATGGGAGCCAGAGCTTCTTACGCTGCTGGTTGCAAGGCTCGACCGAGCGCCGAGTTACAGCAGTGGTTCGATTTAGCGTGCGCCGAGTTACAGCAGTGGTTCGATTTAGCGTGCGCCGAATTACAGCAGTGGTTCGATTTAGCGTTGATGCTCACTCGATTCCTACCCTAGCAAGTTGACTTGGGTAATGTCGTTCTAATCAGTAAATGGAACAGCACAGTCTTTGTGAAGTTAAAAATATATATATATATATATATATGTTGCAAGCTAATCCAATACACGCTTGGATTATTTTAAGACAACCCAGTGGTAATTAGTTTCGTGGACACTTTTATTTAACCTTCGCTACCGCGCCAAACTATTCGGTTATTACATTGTATTATTATAATGGTTGTACTCGTAGGAGAATTGTTTTTTTCTTTTTAGTCAGATTCTGAAAACCTCTTCTGGTCATGTATCCAAAAGTGCTATCCGGCCAGTCCCTCACTGGTTCTACCCTCTCAAATATCCTAAAAGAGCATGGAGTGCCTCAAAGTAATAATAAGCAAGGTTGGGTTCACCTCGATGCCTTTCGATAGCGACAGGCTGTGACCCCATGTTATAATTTAGCAGAGAAGATTGAAAATGTTGCCTGAGGACTTCTTTTCTCCAATGTATTATAATGTATTATGGTTGCGTAATGTGTGCATCGACAAGACCGTGGCCATGGTTTGTGCTTTCTAGAATTAAAATCCAGATACATGCTATCTCAAATGGACTAGTTCAAAACGCATATCTGCCCAATGTGAATAAAATACAGACAATGTACAGGTATGCAATCACTGTGGTAGTAAAAGCTCAACCCAAGGCTTTAAATTTCAATCTGTAACTGAAGGAGGAAATTTCCTAGCAAAACACACAGCCCCACAGCTTCAGACTGTGGTTCAATTCTGGAGACATGGAACTGCTGAGGATTCACAAGGAGAGATTACATTTGTATAGGTGCAATATGGAGAACGTAATTATTTCTGTATACAGCAAAGGGCAAGGGGTTCAACATTTGATTGCATAGTGGTGTGGTTAAAAGGACTAGGCAAAGGTTAACTTGCAATACATAGTGACTCCGCTTGCAAAATTGTTTCACCACTGAGTATTTGCACCTAATGTACACTTTTCCTAGGCGGTGTTACAGTACAATCTTAAAGCACCAGTAGCATCACATAACCCTGTCACAAACACAAGAGCCCTGCTAAGTTATAAAATGGAGTTACAGCCAGTCGCTATCGAAAGGCTTTGAGGTTTCTTGAACACATTGGTAGCCAGATAGATGGTTTTATTGGTTTTGATTGATTGCTTTATTTATTTATTTTGGGTATGACTGGTGTCATGCTCTCCTGTCCTTTCTACTTATCTGCGGGTAGTAGCTGTTACAAATCCAGTCTTTTTGACCCATCCCAGTTTCATTGTTTTGAGGTTTGTGAAAGGAATCACTAATCTGTTGGGCTGTATATTTTCTTTCCTTTGAAAAAACAACGAAGGGCTCTAGAGTGTAACCACTGTTCCTTTCTATGATTAAATGACAAATGTATTTACAGGTGCTGTGTGCTTCAAGTTAATCTCTTTCTGACTCAGTTTTTCATCCTACCAAGATAACAAAGATGTGGGTATGCATCTTATTGATAACCGCACTGTTCTTTTTATAACTGTGTAACTGTCAGTCACCAAAACTTGACTGACGACAGAGTTTGCTATACGGCTGAAATAAAGGGGCACATTTCTTGGATTACGTTTAAAACCTATTTTTATCGTATCCTCCTGGTCCTACTTTTATAGTATCCTCCTGGTCCAGGGTGTTTACCTATGTTCTGAGGTGTCACTTCAGAAAAACTGTAGCACACAGACAGCATATTTCAATTGGCCACAATTTCTTGTCTGAGGGCACCAATCTCCTGATTATATAAACCTCTTAACCCTATTTTAATCACTTTCTGCAGGAAGCCTCTATCGGATAAGTCACTCCCTCTCCTCTGTTGGACATCCTGACCAGAGCCTTCAACATAAAAGACTAATGGCCTTTTTTGTGTAAATGGGAACATGGCCCAGCAGCCCTCTGGCTCGTTGTAGCTTATTGCATTGTAACCACAGAAGTGGGGCTGCTAGTCTCTGCTTTTCACACTCAAAGTCCCTAATCAAAAGCAGAGCCTCAGAGGGGAAGCATGCCTTTTCACAAACGTACAAATGAGATCTCGTTGCTGAGGCACCCATTAACAGTAAACGTGTTGCTTTAGAAGTGGATTTTTGTCGTAACGTTTGCAATCCTTTTACTATCATCACACCCATGTAACCAATGAGTTGTAAAGCACTTCCTCTGCTAAATTGCCTTTTCACAGGTTGTAAAGAGACAAGCGTTGCGTGATGATAAATTATGTCAAGTGTCTCTAACAGGGTAGACCAGCTACAGAAAGCTTAGCTGTTTGAACTCGATGTACTGTTAATGGGAATATTGTTTTTTCCTGATAACTCTGTGGCGTTGGGTGTGCATGCATCAGTATATGCCTCTAACTTCATGTATCAAATGTAGACTAATGTTGGTCAATACTTCAGATATAATTTTAACTTGCCGCCACTGCAAACCTTGTAGTGATGAGGACACATCTGAAGTTGAGGTAGCAGTAGAAGGAGAAAAGAGGTATTGAGATGTCTTGCGACCACCTTGGCTTAAAATACTGACCACACCGAATTTGACATTGCATATGCAACTAGTTTCTCTGTGGGTCCGCACTCCTTTCTTAAATAGAAGTGGCTAGGTCCTCAAACATAATTTGTTATGTGTATAATCACAGTGTAAAGTGTCTCTAAGAGACATTGCCAAAGGTGCTTCTCTAGAAGAGTAATTTTGTGGTTATATAATCCCTTCCAATGCGACTTATAACTACTACTTACTTTTAACTGTAATCATTTTTTCTGAGAAGTGGTTGCTGCTAAGACAGTCCTTAGCTAAAACTGTCATAGCTGGTAATGGACTGCCCGCTCGGAACGGCTACATCCTCCTTTTGAAAGAAATACTAGCAAACACATTTGTTGGCAATAGGCTAAAATATCAATATTTTAGCAACCCGTTTTAAGGGAGTATTTATCATGTTTAGGTGAGAAATAGAGCAAGCAACCCATGTTCTTATTACGCTTTGTGTGCTGATTAATAGTTACAATCTTTTTTTATATAGCGCTTAGTGCCTCTGACTGTTTCCCAATATCTCAGAATATGAAATCCATTACTGATAATATTGACGACTCAATGTTGCTGATGCAACATAATTACAAAACGTATCCATGCTTTCCTGTATTGTGTATGATGTCCTTACATTCTAAGAAGTGTTGGTTCTGGATATCGGCTTGTGCATTGCAGAATCATGATGACCTTGAACAAGGAACGGATGGGTGAGTGAGAAACAATATTTTTAGACGTTGCTTGGCCTTGAGTTGCATAAACCGAAGTTGTTTACTGAACATTGCCATTGTAGTGTTGAGAAGGATACCATGCTGCTCTGTTCTTCACGTGGGTTATTTACCCATTTATTGTAGTGGGGTGTACTCTATGTAAGTGTTAAATCCATGGTCTTCTGGGACCAGAATGCCTTGCTGTAGTTTTGTGTAAACATTGTGTTGGGTGTGATACTGGAGGAAACAACACAGTGTGTTACATTTCATTTTCAGACTAGTGACGTTCATTCAATACTTTAGGAAAGGTTGTAACTCGTTGGTGGTAGCCGGCTGCTACCTGCTGACTTTGGCATAGGTTGATTTGAATTACATAGTCCTTTGCGTGTAATGGGGCTGACTGATTTTATACACAGTTCTTGTTTACATTTCGACTGATCTCCTTTCAGTTGCTTATTGCTGTATTTGGGTGTTAAGCTGGTACTAATAGGGTGAAATCTTTGGGGTAAAGTAGGGTGTACTCTATGCAAGTGTTAAACCAATGGTTTTCTGGGACCAGAATGCCTGGCTGTAGTTATGTGTAAACATTGTGTTGGGTGTGATACTGTAGGAAACAACCCAGTGTGTTGCATCTCCTTTTCAGACCAGTGACGTTCATTCAGTCCGCTAGTAAAGGTTGTAACTCGTTGGCGGTAGCCGCCTGCTCCCTGCATACTTAGGCATAGGTTGATTTGAATTACATAGTCCTTTGCTTGTAATGGGGCTGACTGATTGTATACACAGTGCTTGTTTACTTTTCGACTGGCTCCTTTCAGTTGCTTATTGGTGTGTTTGGGTGTTAAGCTGGTACAAATAGGATGGAATATTTGCCCAACAGTGATAACATACAAATGGCAAAGAAATGAAGTAGCACTACCATTATGTGCTGCATTATGCTTCCTAATTTGCATTTTTTTGCGCATAATTTAATCATCCCACACTCATAATTTGGCTCTCCACTGTGACATAATTATAGTGGCAAAGAGCATCGCAGAAGAACAGAATTTAACATGGTTTTACTTCTCCTCTATTCCACATATTGCAGGAAAGCACACGCTTTGACACACAAGGACTTTTATGGTGCTGGAGGAAGGGTCACCTGCTGCACTTACTCAGCTGGTGTCTGAAGGGAAAGATGTACTTAACGCGACACTTCTCCTGGAGGCCTACAGATCTCCTTCTCCCTGAGCTTTTAGAGATCAAATGGCTGAATCATGTGTAAAGTAAATTGAGTCTTGGCAAGTGGTTTCATTTTTATTCTGACACACCCTTGTTATTTTAAAGTCCGATTCCTGATTGAAAAGTATTTGGAAAAAAAACATACCATTTATAACGGTGGGGCATTGAATTCAATGTATTGTTTTGAAATACTATAAGATATGTTTGCTTTTTCTCCGGCATTTAGAATTTTTTTGTTTTTTACTTTAATACTTTATATAAAAAGACTAGCAAAGCCAATAGCTCTGCACTTGCATTTGGCAAGACCCTTTGGCAAAGCCAGTGTGTGTCTGAGCTCCTTTCTCTGCCCCTTTTCTCTTTTGTGCTCTCTGCCCTACCACCACCCTGCAGGCTCACTTACTCTCCCCCAATTTGTCTCATCCCCTCCATTAGCTTACAAGTTGAGGAGTTTTAAGGGTGGGAGAGGCCAAGAGAGCAATGGCTCTCACTTGACCCAGCAAGTTCAAACAATACATGTATATAAACCTATTTTATTATGTAACAGTGGTGGCTAGCAGTGGGTTATTGTTGTACACTAGGGCTTCCAAACAATAATTTAGAGGCTATTTCATTGGAAGCTTCATTTGTATTACCCTTTATTTTGCACATGTCCTAACTAGTATTGAGCTTGCATTCCATTTGTGCAGTCTAGTAAACGTACTTTGACTCCCTACTCTATCCGATTTTAGGCTCCAAATACAGAGGTCTTCATTTTGATATCCACATGAAATCTTCAGCCTTCCCAACCACCTATTTGCCTCCGTTATTGTCAGTTGGCTAGCCACAGACCACTTGAAACTACATAACTTTGGGAGCTACTGTAGTTTTCTTGCCCCATTATCTCTACCCGAACCCTACTTCTTATGTCCCATCTTGATTACTGAGCTGCTGACTCAGACCCAGGAAGTCAAGTGCCTCCCTAGAAATTTAGATCATTTAAATTACTTAAATCATAATGCTTGGCCCCAGTAATCTTCAGGTTGAATCCTGCCTTCCAGGTTTACTTTTAATGCACGTCTCTACAGTACCATGAACCTATGCTACTCTCCCACCCTGTTGGTTCTCACCCAGTGGTCTTTGCCCCCCAGCACACTGAATCTTGCCTTCTACAGAGGAAATCAAATGAATTTTATTATTTCTACTGCAGTTACCCAAAACTGTGGTCTTTTTTTCTGCATGAATATGTATTTTGCAGAGCTTGCCACACGTGTGTTGCAAAACATGCAGTTTTCGACAAGACTTTTAATTCCTATGCATCAAACATTATCAAAAACTGCATGCGGGAGGGAGGGTGCCCTGCCCAGCTAGGCACCTTCTAAAAGTTAAGTCATGACCATTTTGCATGGATGGTTTTAAAATTCCAATTTGATTGACTGGCACATTTCCAGTAGGAAGAACTGAATGATTCATTCTTTTTCGACGAACATTTTTATTTTGTTGTTGTTCATTGTTACTTAGCAAATCTTGTTCTGAAAATGACCCTTCTTTCGTAAATGCTGTTCTCAAAGACCCTTATTTCGTAAATGCTGTTCTCAAAGAAGCCGTTATGTCTTGGTGCACTCTAAGGCGGAAGAATCCCACACGTGTAGAATCTTAAGTTTTGAGATCACAAACCTCACAGTACCGCCTATTGGGTCTCTCACATGATGAATGTTCAATGTAGAATTCTGTCCTGTGAGGCTAACCCTTAATGGACCATACGGTAAATACTAACTGAAACACAGTTTTAAAGCATACCTGAGATCCACATTGTCAGAGGTGCACCTTTTTTATATTTATTACAGAGTCTTCACTGAGGCTTGTTTTTTTCAGGAGTACAGCATTGCTAAATCTACAAAAAATATTTTATACTGAGTAGCAGTGATAGTTTTGATAAAATGTTGCATCTGAGCATTAGTGGAAGATCAAATCATTCGTTGCTGGTGATTATCCGATTGAAGAACATATTTATCATGAAGTCTGTAGATTCTGTAGCATTGAGATTCCTTTTTATTATGGTGTGGCCTTACAGTGGAAGCCCAAAAAATATCTGAGCATCTCTAGACAGAAGCTTGGATTCCGGCCACATGTTTGGAAGCCAGTAGTACATGCTTTGATTGGGCAGATGTATGCTTCCACAAAAAAAGTGCTTGCCCTCCAGCAGCTGTACTCATTTTGTTTATCTAGCTGCCTAAGTTTAAAATTTCAGGGGCGCACACATGCCATTGGAATGCTATTAAAGTGTCTTAGAAAATGTATGGTTTCTCTGGCAGCAGCAGCACGGATCGGGTAGTAATTAACTCACATGGCTGTGTAGGCCTGGCTTGACAGTGAAACTGTCACTTGACCTTTTTAACTTGCACCAGCATTATTCTACAGTTCTTTACTTCCATTCATATATATTTATTCTCCTGCTATTTATAATTCTTATGTTAATATATTAAGCATGTGAACCAGCTAATGCCACAGAATATACTTCAAGACACATCAAGTTTTGCTGTGTCACTTTACCTTCCTTCCTTTTTGTGGTGATGTCTCATTTTTGTCTTGTCCCATTCCCCAACCCCCTTTGTTTCCTTCTCTTTCCACTACTTCTACTTCATCTCTTATTTCTGTGTGGTGTATAGTCCACCCTTCCACCCCCTTTTTCGAATTCTTTGTTATCTCTCTCCCTCTCCTCTCATGCAGTCTTTTCCCTCATTCCTTAAAAAAAGCTTTTGTGATCCCAAAGGCTTGGTCTCTGTTTTCTTCTTTGCTCCCTTGCTCTTTCTTTTATGTTTACTGGTTTTGGGGCCTGTGGTGCCTTTCTTTATGTGAATGGCTATGTTCCCATAGAAATAGATGTAAACTAGAACAATATTAGTCCACTTCTGTGAACTTGCCTTATTTCTGCTAGTGAGTTTTCTGCTTCTTTTTCCCAGTTTCATTCTCTCAAAGAGAACCTTTCATTGAATTTGTCCAATGGTGAGGTGTACTCAATGAATTTTTAAATCATTGAGTCTGCATTCTGTGAAAAGTCATCATAACTATGTTCTATGATTTGCCTTAGTTCACAACTTGAAACGTACAGCATCATTTTTGTCTTCTGTTGCTGCATAATTCCATTAGCTTGCAGTTTGTCTTTTGCCTTGTGGTGTTCTCTCCACCACCATTCCACATAATCCCATCGCTGCCAATGAACTAATAAAACATATTGGTGCTATGTACATGAGTAAATAAAGTACATTAATAATTCTACTGATTAAATGAAAAGGAAATATACATTTTCTAATTATTAAGTTGGAAAGTTTCGCACAGGTTCTTTGCGGCTGTGCTCAACCCGCTTGGTTATGTATCAATGTTAAACTAAACGTCTAGTATGAATGCTTGTTCTTGAGACCACAATCAAACTGGCTAGGTGTTGGTACAGTTTGGGATAGTTACAAGGCTCAATTTCATACAGCCTATGTATTTTACATAAGTAGGTCTCTGAAATTTAAATAAACATGGTTAACTTGGCCAAGCCTAATGAATTAAAACTCACCACTTTATGGGCTATATATACCGATTGTGTCCAGGCATGAGATGAAATCTGCCAGCCTAGCAAAAGCTGTGTTTCACTTGTTCACCTTTTGACCTCGTTTGGTTTTGTAAAATGTGTAGAATACAGACACCCTCTTTATGAATCCTATGTCTTAATCATAAATCTGTTCCAACCCTGCAACTAATATTAAGTGTTTTCGAGTGGCAGATTGGGGTGCGATTTCATGTTGGCGGAAAGAGAATGCGTTATCTTGCTTATTGTTTTGTGTAATAAGAGGAAGGATAGGAGTACTTCTTTTAACTCGATATAATGGCTTCTTGTATATCGGTATTGAATTACACATGTCAACATAAGGCTTCCGGTAGATTGAAAACCTTGCCCCAGCGTGCAGCAGCTGATCTAGCTTTCGAGGGAACACACTTTTTAACGAGTCTCTGTGGCTGTTGTTTTTCCAGGAAGGAATATATGGCCTCTCATTGGCTTCTTGGCAATTTACTTGGTCCATGAAGAACATTGCGGCCAGTGGGGCCTCCATCCTTTTTAGACCTGTATTTAATGAAAAGACCTGCGTCTTTGGTTGGTTCACACAGGGCAGGGTTTTTCAAGTAGGTGAACGGGATCGCGATTCCTTTCTTCACCGGTTTGAACAGGAATAACGTAGTTAAGATTTCAAGCGGAGAACAACCGAATAAAGTTTCTGAAAATTGAGCTGGTTGGTAAGTTGGGCGATGCAGAATGGGTATTTTTGGGGACTGGCCAATAAATGGTACTGACAATCTGTTACAATCGCGCTGTACACATTAATTTAGTTTGTTTTTTCATTGCTATACAGTCAATTGTTAGGAACTTGAGTTATTGACTGAGAATTTTTCCTGAAGAGCTTGCCATTTGGGGCCTATACAGACCACCCACTTCAGGGAAGACATCTCCCTCAGAATGCAAATCCCTGCAGCACGCCCATTTGCAAAGCTTTACGGAGCTCCTTATGAAGGCATTTAGTTTCCATTTCATCCACACCGCTGGATAACCAAGATTCATGCACACTTGGTGCACTGTGCTCTATAGTAAAGGGGAGCTTCTGATATACAGGTATAACTGACAGATTTGGAATAATTACGATGATTTGTGTAATCCTCTTGCTAACACAATCTAGCAGTTACATGCTTCATTAAACGGGTGTTATTTCTCTATTTAATGATGTATAGCTTATCATACTCTTAGGATAAAAAATACTTTGTATACAGATGCACAAAAGCTACTGCAACACGAATATAACTCCTCGCTGCTACTGTATTTCTTGCTGCAAATATTGCATATCCGATTCCTGCTCAGATACATTTTTTTTCCTGAGGACGTAGACAATACATGTTTTTCTTTGTAATGTTAACTGTGTATGTTGGATCATTGATGTTTAGCTTTTCTACTGTGAAATCGGTAGGCACACAGGAGGTAAGGCACTGTAGGACCTCTCACTTTTATGGTAATTAACGGGGACATGAAAGCATGCTAGGACTTTGTAAGCCCATTTGGAGGATCTAATTTCCTTTCCACTTCCTGGGCTGAGCCAAGAGCAGTTGTGAGGAAAGGACGCTTCTCTGTACCAATAAATGGATCAAACGGACGCCAAAGCGTTTTATTGTGATAGAACTCCGGCGTACACAGTGGACAGAGGCTCAACACATGGGTGCAGTAAATTCCTTTTAAATCAGTCTTTACAGGCTGTGTGTTTGTGCTGTTGGTGACATGCGACTTAAAGTGGTGCTTTGTGAAAGTCAAAGGTGCTTTGTCTTCTGGTTCAGTGCGGATATTGGCCTCGGGTATCGAAGAACTTTGTATTTTTAGTTCCTGTTCTCCAGCACATGGAAAAAGACGCATCTGTGAAAACCGACATTTTTGCCTCAAATTGTAATCCTTATTTCACATGACACCACCGTTTGCTAACGTGTATCTCCTTTGCTATCTTCAGGTTTTCAAATTTATTTATTTCAAGCAAGTAGATTGAGCCCTAATGGCCAGCAGACCAATATTAATCTCTTCATGTAAACCTGTGTTGCATGTAACTAAACGCTATCCTTTTTCAATGTGAGGAATATGTGAGATCCGTTTACAGGCCTATAAACTTTCACCCGATGCTACATTCGAGGCCCATTTCTGTCTGTGAGAGTTTTCTAGCGTGTTCTATATTTAGTCTTTCACAGTGTCTTGAAATTCACGTAATCTGAATAATAGGTTGCCTTCTTCCCTTGCCCCCACTATCTCAATCTTAGCGTGCAAATGATTGTGAATGTGTGAACCTGAATGACTTGTGGGTGAATGTTCTTCATAATTAATTTGTGATATTGAAGAGCTTTATATATTAGACAGCAGTTCCAAACGTATTACCTTTTATTCTAGGATGGTATGCATGAAAATTGTATGGTCACAATCTGGCAGAAGTATGTGTGTAAGGCTTTTCGAGCAGTGAATGCTGTTTGTCATTATAGCCGTTTAGTGGCGTATTGTACTACGTTGGATGCATATTTGGTTTTCTGCTTTGTTGTATTCTGTTGTATCATCATGCATCATAAGGTGGATTGAGGTGAGCACGGTGATCTCCAGTTATGATGTTTCTGTGCTATTAAATGTGCATACTGTTCCGTCCAACGACATGGAGGAACACTGGTTACAAGCAGTGTCCCTTTGAGAGGTTTTGTGTGTTCTTCCCGGAAAGCAGAAATGAAGCTGCAGACAAACCAAGGGAACGAGACTGGAGCCAGTGGGCAGTACCTTCACACGGCAGCAAGGAGAACACATCTAGCACCCAGGGAAGAGAGGGTAAGTCGAACGGTTACGACCAGCTGCAGAACAGAAGAGGCAGGAACAAGTGGAAATTATTGGACGTAAATAGGATAATAATTTGCAACTGCGAGAGGGAAACTGGTGCATCTAAAGTTGTATGTGAAAAAATTGTTTCACGGCACATATCCCTAACTTTTAATAGAGAGCCTTGACTTTCATTGTTAGTGCTTGCAATTTGCAAGGTGTGTCCTTACAAAGTAAGACTGCAACCTACACATTCCCAGACGTATTGTCTTTATCGGGTCAATCAGTGATATTCGTATGACAATAAGGACAGAGCTGGGACTTGATGGATACATCAGTAATGGAGAAAAAGTGGAAATTAAAAACCAAAAGTTGAGCAGGTTTTAGCTGCCATCACTTTGCCTCCTCGACGTGGTCAGAAAGTCCATCCTGAAGCTTAAATGACCAGTTTTTAGACCCTAAAGAGAACTGGCTGAAGATTACCATCAATTTTGCCATCTTTTAATTTCTCCCAAAGACTCTAGTTAAAATAATAGGCAACAGCAGGACCATCTGTTTTACCCTGAACCTTTTCTGACGTAATTGCCTTTTCTTTCATGAATACTTGCACCAAATGTAAATTGATATTTATCTTCAGATGACTGACCATCTACCAAGCAAGAGATGTTGGTTCTGAATTTGAATCCTGCTAATCCTCTCGTCCACTTTTTTTTTTAATGGCCTTAGCCATTCTCATACTTCCTCTGTTTAACCCTTTACAATATTTAAAAGTATCCCATAAATACATAATCCTTGCAAGAGTAGGGATAAGATTTGACTTGCTTTCAGCCTACAACCTGTACACACGCGGATTGTTAACTGGTGAAGCATTTACAATGTCACTATTATGTAGACTATATCTAAATCCTTATCGCTAGTACTAAATTTGATTAGAACAACTCGATATTAGAATCATCTTGTCACTTACCCTAGCAAGCAGTCCACTTTCTGTGATGTGGTGCCCTGGAAGGTAAAAATAACAATTGATGGACAGAATGCAGAACAATGCCCCACATTTACCCTAGTACAGAAATCTGGACCTAAATCCATCGTTTTTTGCTTCCCATGCCATTCCAGTTTGAACCCAGCCATATGCAAATCAGTCTTGACCCTGCTCCCTGTGGCAACAATCAAGCCCGACTGTCAGACCAGGTCCTCTCTGGACTGGAAACAAGCATCCTTAGGACAGGTTTTGGGTTTCACCCCTCATCAGCCATGATGGCTTGACTAGTGGCATGGAGAGCACAGGACCCATGTCTGGGCATACCCGTGCCACTCGAGGTGACAAATGCAAAAAGAACAATGTGTCTTTCGAGTTCTTGCCCGAAGTGCGCCGGTTATGCCCAGACGTGGGTCCCGGGCTCACTGTGCCCCTGGTTTCAAGCTAGCCTGGCTGATGAGGAGTGATACCCCGAAACCGGTCCCAGGATGCTTTTTCTGGTCCAGGGAGGACCTGGCTTGGCAGTTCAGGCTGGACTGTTCCAATGAGGCATAGAGTCTAGACTGATTTGCATATGGCTGGTTCTAAACTGGGGTGGCATGGTGAGCAAAAAAACAATGGATTTAACCCAGATCACTGGACTGGGGGTGAATGTTTGATTTGCTCTGCATTCCTTTCATCATCTTTGTGTCTTTTGCTTTCTTACCCTGGAAGGATGGCATCTTGCTCGACATGGGCAGTTTTTTGCTTTAATTTTCTTGATAACAGAAAGATTTTGGTTTTATGTTTTTAATGAGTTATGTCTTTTAGGGACATCAACAAAGGCAATTCCCAAAATCTAACGCTTAATCCACCTGCAGGACAGCATTCCACAACGGTATCCATTTCACACTGCTGTGATTCCCCTAGATGTTGCCTACAAGAACTCTCAAATCCCTATGCCGAACAAATAATACACGTCTATGTGAGATGCCATATATTGAGAACCATTAAGGGTGGGCTTTCAGTTTCCTGTTGTAACAATTTACACCCAACTAAGTTGCATGTTCTGTGAATAGGATAGTTCTGTTACTCTTGAAGCACTCCCTCATGAGCTTTACTTGGTGACCGTAGTTTTAGAGCTACCTCTCTGCTTAAATAGTATTTTATTCATTATAATTACAGTGCACATACTTCTCTCGCTTGTACTCTACAGATACCAGTGACTTCGTACCGTTTTGTTGGTTCTGATGTAGACCATTCTCTATCATAGTAGATTTGTAAACTGTTCCTAATTGGTATTTTTGTTTTGACTGTGCAATGCAGCAGAGCAGACCGCAATATTCAAGTTAAGGCATTTTTAATGATTGACAAAAACGTGATTCCATTGTTCCTGTGGCTCTCGCATTGCTATGTCGTTCTATTTGGCACCATTGGTCCAACTGGGGCTAATTATCCCTCAAATCATTGATAGATTTCAGAATCCTTTCCCCTCGAACTTGCACGGCTTCCGAAATGCGTGTGCCTCTTATGAGGTTGTATGACGGAAACGTGCGTGGCTAAAGCATGCATGCATCTACTATGCGGCCCCAACAATAAATGTGTCTTAATTGCCCATGCCTTAACGCAATTTTGTTGTAAAGGCGCATGATTGGTAAAGGCACATCCGTGGTAAAATTAATTCTCCAGCTGACCCCACAAACCATAAAACCTTGCCCCACGTACTAAAAACTACCCTAACCCCCAGACCCGCCCTTTAGCCCTAAAACTGCTCCCTGCCCTGAAAACTGTTGCTCCCCCCCACCCTGAGCCCTTAAACCCAACTCCCCGGTCCAGCAAACAACCCTGACTCCCCGAGCCCTAAAAACAACCCGACCCCGCCCTAAAAACAACCCAACCCCATCCCCAGCCATGAAAACAATTACCTCCTTCAAAAACCCTGCCCCAGTCCAACTTACCAGACTGCGTCACGGAGTTTCCCCTCTCCCTCCTCGCCCTGTGCCCGCACATCCACATCTAGACTGCTCACTGCCTTAACCATGCATATGCGTGGTTAAGGCATATGGATAATTACGGCAAGCATGGTTCTGCTTGAGGTGAAACTGCACGTGTGGCTAAGCCTGCATTGTGAAGGCCGTTTCCCCTGTTATGAGAGGGGAGCCTTTGAAGGAATTAGGTGAAACGTCAATACTCGTTACAGTTCAAAGTGTCTTGTATCTATCTTCAGTTTCAATTCTGTAGTTGGGTGGGAAGCATGCTTATCCCGGAATATTCTGATAGTGATTCAATCATTCCCTAAGCCTTGCCCCCTTGCAGTGGTGGTGATAAACCTATTGAATACCTATTGAACCGTCCTGCTCTTTGTGCCTACCCTAACTGTACCCACTCGAAATAGCCTAACTTTGCACAACTTCTTACTTTTAGTGCCTTGTCTTAGGCAAATTGTCTGCTGTGTGGCTCAAGCCACTCATTTTGTTCTGGAAGCAAGGGTATTCCTCTAAATCGGTAGCATTCCTCTAAATCGGTTGCAAGTCCTCAGTTATGGTCTCCTAATTAAGGTTGTTGATTTCCTGTGTATCGAGGCACCAACCTGCTATTGAAGAATAAGAACATGTATGTGCTTATTGCTCTCTCATACACCTCAAACATCCCTCCGGGTGGAGCTGCAAGTACTCCCACATTTTCAGGCGTTTGTGAAAGAAACCTAGCTCCATTGTGTCATTTTTTTCAGATCTCTGGGCAAAAACACAAGCCCTCACCCCCAAAGACTACAGCATAATAAACTTTGAGAACCATTCTGCTCAGTTTGCAGGGTTGATGGTGCCCCCCCCCCCCCCCCGCATCCCCAAGAGACTACAATCGAAGAAAATATACCTATCCTGAGTTCTCTTTATGAGAAACTAATACCATTAAAGTCCTGGCTATCATTGATCTCCAGGTTTGGAACGATTTCCATTACCCTTCCTATATGAGCCATGATTAGGAGTACAGGCTTTATCGGAACAGAGAGGTGGCAAAGCATTACTAGCAGGAAACCAGAATTAATTTATAGACCTTCGACTCTACAGGGAAGGATCACTTCCTTGCTCGAGGACCTGCTCCTATGGAACAAGGCTCGCAGTAATGGCGAAATCACTGCATTTCCCTCCAGTTGGTAAACACCTTCAAGACATACAGTTTGCAGCCATTTGGGTATACTGATGTAGGCTGGTGAGTTACTTTTAAAGCTCTGAGGGTGCTCACAAAACATTTTACCAATCTATTGAATGTTTTAAATCCCCCTACTCCTCTCCTGAAGAGCTTCTGTGAGTTCGCACATTAGCACCGTCTTCTATCTTAAGCCAATAAAACTCGGACCAGTGGACTGCATTTAAATGCAGATCATTGGCGAGAATACACACCTGCATGGGATTATGAATATTAGCCACTTAGATTATCACCAGTGCATGAACTGGTGCTGCACATTTTTAAACTGACCAATTTAAAAAAAGTTTTCCTGCTTTCGGCTAGATTGCTGGATGCAGCCAGGTTGGGAATAGAAGTGGTTCCATGGATTTAGGAGTAAGCGAACCACCACAAATGTAATGTATTCTTGTCCTTACCACACACACCAAGAAAGATTGTGCTGCCTACGCTACTGGCCTCTACTCCCAAGCCCCCAGCTCCTCCGCAAAGTTTGCAAACATCTAAACCTTTCAGCAATACAGTTGGTAGCAGTTTTCTGCTTGAACCAGTAATCAGATGTACAAAATGTGTCCGCTGTGTGCATAGCTAGGTTCCTCAAACTTGATCCTCTTTTCTAATATAGCTGGAATTTGAGAATGTTTTTCTATTCGTAACTTAAGTAGCTTCATGCCCCTGAATTTGAATACTTAAACTGACATATCAAATGGCTGGTTTGACAGTCTGCCTCCTGTGTTTTTCGCTGGAGTACATCATGCCAATTCAGATTCCCAGGCTTTTTATTGCCGAGTCTGCTCCTCGGAGACCAGACCATTCATATACAGTTTTGGAAAATGCACACAACGTATGCATCGAACTACGTTGCTGTTGACCTATAGGTTACCTGCATATCTTTCTAACGTAAATATTCTCTTACGGCCACATGCATCATCCCGGCCGTTTGCGAATTCCAAATTGCGAAAAATAGGGAATCACAATTTGGAATTCCCAAAATGGGATGCATGTATATTTTCGCATAATATTTGCGATTCTGTAAAAATCGCAATTTTTACCGAATCGCAAATATTATGCGAATTCTAATTTGCGATTTCGCATTTCCCATTGATTCCTATGGGCCAAAAGGCCCATAGGAATCAATGGGAATTGCGAATTCGCAAACTAGAATTTGCAAAATGTTAATGCATTCCATGGGTGCAGGGGGGGGGTCCAAAGGACCCCTGCACCCCTGAAATGTATTTTAAAGTGGATGTTTAACACACACATGTCCTAAGGACATGTGTGTCTGTACCATGACAGTGTTTAAAATGCTAATTTGAGCATTTTCATTCTTTTTCGCAAATTACCATGAGGTTCACCCTCGTGGTAATTTGCACCCCCTAATTGCGAATTCGCAATTTTAAAAACAATCATGCGTTGCTTTTAACACCTTAGCTGCTTCGAAAGTTCAGCACCCAGTGCTGAAGGTTCGAAGAACGAATGCTGGCCCGTCGGCCAACGGTCGTGCGCAGCACTGGGGAGGTAGCGCTCGTGGCGACCGTTGGCCGACGGCAGCGCTTAAGGTGTTAAGGAATCGCAAATTTACGATTCCTTAGAAGCAATCGCATTTTTGGAAATCGCTAAAAATAGCGATTTTGCCAAAAATTATTGATGCATACTAAAAAGATATTTAGGAATCGCAAACGGCCGATTTTACCGAATCGCACCGTTTGCGACTCCTAAATACCTTGATGCATGTGGCCGTTGATGCATGCTATCCAGATTAAAATCCACCATATTTCAAGATTTGCTGTTTATTTACAGTTTAAAACATGTTCACTGTGGTTTGGCTGGTTGAGGAAGCAGTATGGAAATGTGGAGGCCTCGGCACTGGCCCGTTCTTCTTGGTGTACATAGTCGTTTGTTAATACTGAAAACAAGATGTTGTTGTTTAAAGAATCATCTATGTTTCGTGTCCCAGGTAGAGAAGTCTCCATTCCCTGCCTTCCATTTTCCCTTGAAAATGTGTATATTACACTGTGTTTTTTCCCTGCTTTTCATTGGTAGCTTTAATGGGTTTAAAATGCTGATGCGTGTAACTGTGAGTTGTGACCAGCTGGTTGCTTTCATGTTTTATATTGGGCCTGTTCACAGTAGAGAGCTTGTGCCCAAACGCGAGTTATTCTCTGGCTTTTCAGTAACTTCTGTGTGATCCAACTGTGGGTTTGGCATAAAGTGGAGGATTTAATGAGAGGAATTTGGTTTATATTTTAGTTTCCCATGTGAGCAACTGATGAATTTATATTTCTGTTCCTCTTGTGTTTTCTTTCCACAGCTGTTCTCGTAGAGCATTCGACTAGCATGTGCTATTTCTACTTCAGCGTTCATTCGGATCATAGAAATCTGTTTGTAACAAAAAAGCAAACCTGCAACTGAAGTGGTTTTTATGCTGGATAAATGCTATTCAGGATCTTTAATATAAATTTGAAAAGCGATTCCTACTTTTTTTTTGTAATCGCAGCCTCATTTTCATTCTGTATGATCACGGCAAAACTGGTTTTAAGAAGTTTTTTTTTTTTTCTTTTTTTTACCAGCTTTTAGTTATTTTTTTACCCTTAACTGTGATTTTCGTCAGATCCTTGTCTGTTCTGTGTTAAATCCCGATCAAATGTTAAGGCATGGTTTTATGCTGCTTCGTCGTGCTACATTCTTTAAATGGAGCACTTACTGACTTGAATGTGTACATCTCCTTTGCTCCTGCGTCGAGAATTAGTGGAACACGGAATCCTACAAATAGCCGAGCATGAAAAGACCACCAGTTGAGTGTGTCTTATTGTGAGTAATACTGAAATTATGATTTACCCATTCTGGTACTGTGATCTCCTTTTTAGCCTTGTTGTGCTATATATCGGTCATCTTTGTATCTATTTAGTGTCCGCCTTGCAATTACCATGTCACTTTAATGTAATTGGGCCAGTACCTTGATGACCACTAGGTATACTGAACTTTGCTAACTTGGGTGATGCTTTTAAATTTTGTTAGATTGACTAATACCGTTTTTGAGTTTAAAACGCAGACCTGAAGATAATAAAACTGAGCAGAAATTGGTTGGTGCAGCAGAAATAGAGGATGACGTTATAACATAGCATCATAAAGTATGATGTGGTAAAAAGGAAGCGACCATACTGGCAGCAAAAATAACAGAGTTAAATAGAAGTTTGGATAGCAGTAGATGAGAATAAAAAGTACCATCTTCATCAAAACCATTTCACTCTTATACCTCATTATTTAATTGAGGTGGTACAATCCTTGCATATGGAGCATAATAAATGGACCTATATCTTTGTTTGAAAAAGGTTTATCACTAGTAAGAGGAGGGGAGTGTCACTACAATAGTGTGCCAGAGGAAGAGGGGTTCATGCTAGGTAATTGCCAGGAGTCTAGTAGATCCCACTAGGATGGCAGTTCCATCAGCTGTACCAACGAGGAATGTAATTCATATGTTTTTATTGGTCAACTGTTCAAGGTGTTTTTTCTTCTTACGGATGTAAGGATCAAGCTTATTCCAGATGGACTTATCTTTTTGATGAGGTTCGATTGTTGGTGACGTATTGTCTGCCCTTCTCATAAAAACTGACCAAATCCTCCACTTATGAACAGAAAATCTGCTTGACGATGTCCAAACTGAAAGGTACTCTTGGTTCCTAGTATCAATAGTAGGTGCAACAACATGAAATCTGTATTTATCGGTGGTAGGTCTTATTTTGCTTGAATACCTGACCTAAGTTAATCTTTTCAAGGGTTATGTTTCTAGCACGGAGATCATTGATCTATTGTTAATATCTACCCACAGTTATTGAGCTATTGACACTGAAAAGTATATGACAAATATTGTGATAGAGACTTTTCTCTATACACTAACAAGAGAAAAGGCAAACCTAGAATAAAGTATAACTAGCGAGAAAGTGTCCTTTCTTTCAACTGCGCGTGGTGAGCATGTTACCCTTATAACCAAGGGTGTGCTGGAAGGAGATACAATTCCAACAGGGCCTGTGGTGTAGCTACGAGGGTATTTGGGGGTAATCTAGCCCATTGTTTATCAAAAGATGTAGAAATAAAGCTACCAATGGATTCACCATGTATTTTAAGGCTAAACCCACCACTTAGTAGACCATATGTGTAACGCAAGCTTGGGCAAGCAAGGAGATGAAGAAGTACTTCGCACTAGTGTAAGTGACTTTAGTAATCCTGCATACAGATGTTTCTCTGAAGTTGTATAAGATTCCCATCACACGCCATGCCAGTGATGTAGCACCCAGTCTGAAGTATAACATTTGAAAGGATGAGGAACCCCAAACATTCACTAAACTAAGGCGTGCAGCGAAGAAAACCATAGTTGATGCCATGAATTGCAGCCCAAGCCTACTTTGCCAGTTAAAACTCCTGACCTTATTCTGTATATTATAATCAAGATTCTCATTTTCAAATGTTTACTCATTTTTATAGAAAAGTACAAACCGAAAACAATGTGTGTCCTCTCTATTTTTAAATGCAGAAAATGGTGCTTCTTGTGAGTGTCTCTCCATGGTGTCTTTGAATTCCAGGCCAACAACTGAACACCTAGACAACATGGGAATGTAAACAAGCATTGGCATAGCCAATAGGCCTCGCTTTTGGGTCCTTATAAGTCTTTAGTTATGCAGCACAATATCCTTGCAGGGCTGAACAATTATAAGTTCCCAAAGGCGAGACCTATTGGCTATGCTAATGCTTGTTCTAGTCGGGTGCTCATTCAGATAGATTGTGCAATCATTTCGTGGTACAGCACAATGCTTTTAGAAGAAAGACTCTGAGGACTCTTTGTATGAAGCTGATAGGTGGCCACAATGTATAATTCTTATCTGCGAATCACTGTGCTCTTCACTACAGATCGGAGTAATAGTCCACTACATTAAATGTCCTGCATTCATAGCAGTGGTATACTGGTCATCATGCTGTACAGTAGCGAAGGCATAGTTCACTTTGGCTAACAGAAATGCAATTTGTGCTTACGATTATTACATCTCTCACAAAAGTATAATTACACTAAAGTTCTCTCTGTTGTGGGCCAGACAGGGGTAGAGTTCAATGTTGAAGGCTCCCTTATAACAGGAGACAAAATGTTCATGTTAATAACGCTGTTAGTGCCATCTGTTTTAACATCTTCAGAGAGAAGCATATATTTAAAACCATCCCAAATGCCAGATTATTCCTTTGGAAACTTCGGAACACTCGTTCAATTATAAGGGAAACTAACTCTAACCCACTTTCTGGAGCCTGGCGTTCACCCTCCATCGTTGGCATCAGACCCATCAGAGTAATGTATGGTTCCACTAGCTGCAAGAGTAATATTTTACACTAGGTCTTCCATCATACAAGCAAATAATATCTTTCTGAGTAGGTGCAGTAGAAGTCGTAGCCAAACAACTGTGTGGATGCAGGGACAGGTTGGCAAGGACATGTCCAAGTCCAGTAGGATGAACGTGTGTACTTGAGGAGTGTGAATAAAGACATGAAAGCCAGATTCAGGTGTTAAGTAGGGGAAGTGTACAAATTAGATAATTGCGACAAGATAGTACCTGCTCTGGGTCTGGTTGCAACTCTGGGATTAAAACGATGCCCGTTTTTGTTAAGTCTTAAATATAGTCAACAGTGACTCCTACTGTCCCACGAGGGAATGAACTGTAGTCCAAAGGCTCAAAAGCAAGAATGAGCTCGAGAATTTGTAGGTCAAAACATTTTTACGGAAGTATAAAAAATATATATTTGCTGCTCTTTAATTACGTTGGTGTTTAAAGCACCCAGGGCGATTTCAGATTCCATCAAACTATCAATTCTTCGGGTAATACAGCCCATATTCCTCAAATAAACAT
The DNA here is from genome assembly GCF_964263255.1 of Lissotriton vulgaris. Lineage (NCBI taxonomy): Eukaryota > Metazoa > Chordata > Amphibia > Caudata > Salamandridae > Lissotriton > Lissotriton vulgaris. Next base: position 839,872,472 of record NC_141691.1, on the reverse strand, counting down.
TTATACTCTGTCTTCATGTATTTTAATAGGCTCCCCACAAAACTCAACTAGTATCTGGCTTAGTGAACGAAACGTTTAGAACGTCATGTCCTAGAACACAGTGGCGCTGAATCCCAATACTGTCAGACTGTGGCCAAAGATTTAATTAACATCAATATGTATGCTATGTTCTTCTGGTTTCATTACGCTCACATGCTATTAAACGTTTGGTCAAATTATTTAAATTCAAGAAAAATGAAAGGTCACTCTGAATTCTATGATTGGCGTAGAATTGGACCCAGTGGAAAAAGAGCCTCCACTTGATTGCCCTGGATTTCGATCTCTGAACTGGAAAAGTTTCAGATATGGCTTAAAATATATATATTCACAACACCTAAAAACTTCCAAAACATTGGCATTTGTGTAGCACACGTTATTACGCTGCTAATGCCTCATTCATAGCACTTAAGTGAATCTCATCCTATACAGTTTAATCGTATAATCAAGTCCCTTAAAATATATACATTTTAATCATAAACCTGAAGATCCCGAGGCCAAGTGTCAGTATTCTTTACATTATGATACGCGTAGTACTGGGCGTATGACTAGGTCAGCAAAAACACATCTATCAGAATACAAATAAAAAGATAACTGCATGAGAATTGGCATCCTATAATGATGATCAATCCGACTAGGTGTAGTTGTAGCAGTTATTACGGCATTCTACAATCACAACACATGCGACAACTTAATAACCCATGAGGGCTATCAGCCAAAACCTACCTTGACTGTGGGAAGAGGGATTAATGGAGGGCGCCACTTCGGAATAGGGTCCGCAGCACAGTGGCGGACGATGCAGTATTTTAAGGGCGGGAAGCAGGCTGGCATAATGGTTCTAGTTTCTTGGCCACTGCTTGGTAAGAAATGAATACCGGCCTCTATTATATACGTGGACAAACGCCCAGTCGAGAAGTACAATGTCCATCGTGGTTTAACTTAGGTTAGATCACTATTGGTGGCTTTATCAAAGAGTTTTAACATAAAAATAGAAGATGAAAAGTGTCTACAAATCTGCAGCAATACTGCGGTGTCTGGGCAGCCCATCCTGCCTCCTAAACTCTAAGCCCGGCAAGGTCTAACCTTCAAGCACTGCATAAGAGCAGACTCCCTTACTTACCAAGTGTGCTCGTGACCCCTCCTCTTGTTCACCTTCCACAATGTAGACCACGGACCGCAGCCACTATGAGCCTCCCTGAATGACATACAACCAGCAGAGCAGTCAGCTGATGCCATCATGCGACTGGGAGGAGTTGCATGGTCACTTGACATAATACCGAAAGAATATAGTCTCATTGCTTGAGATTTCATAGAAGGAGAAAACGTTTTACCTATAAACTCCGATGCAGCAGTAAGCCTCACATTCAAAACCAGCATTGGTAGCGCAGCCCTGAAAGTGACGCGGCCGCGAAAGTGTTCTCATGCTTAATATGGAAGAGAGGGGGGGCGGGTTGTGTGTGTAGAGTTAATGACCCATGACGTGTAGATGACGGCTGCGCGCATGCACACAACCGTAACCGCAAGCTTGAGGCCAGCAAAAGCGTGTGGTAGCACTTTAAAAACCCCACTTACTGCGCTGGCTCAGGCGAGACCTAAAAATGGAATGAGAGGTCCTTAAATATAGGCTTAACATATATTTAAAATAGCTTAACATATATTTGTTTATACTGCTATTATTTACCTGGAGGCGTAGTATTTTGTTATTTTTGGATGTCTAATTTGCTAAAACGCGACGGGTATCAAAGTATGAGTGCAATTTTATCACTTAAATGTGGAAAGATACCAATTTATGACTGTTTGCTTCTTTGTCTGAGTATTGGTAGTTTTGAAATAGCCTCACACTTCCACCTGGTGAACACAGACCGAGACTGGTTTCGCTCTGTGCACCTGTATAATTTTACTTAAGAAGCCACAACCCTCTGGCGCGGGTGCTGTGTGTGGTTGTGGTGGGTCCGAGGTCAGCCACCAGTGAGAGTCCCATGATGAAGTATTCTTGCAGAAGATCACTACTTCTGTCTTGTCAGTGTTGAGCTTGAGGCAGTTGTTTTTCATCCAGTTCGAACCTTCGGTCATACAGACAGTAAGCTTGTTCCTTCTGTTGGGGGTCTTGTTGGGAAGGAGAGCATGAGTTGCGTTCCGCTGGTGGTAGGTCTGTGGTGGTGCAAGATGGGTATGCTGAAACGGACGCAGGTATGGTCTGTCCAGGTTATAGTTGCTAGCTTGTCTACTCTGATGTTGCTGATTAAGGAGAAAATAGGGTCCTATAGGGGTCTGGTGTAGTGGGTGGGTTTGGTATCGTGATTGGTGAGGCTACGGTTTCCGAGGTGTTCCAGAAGGGCTATTGAATTTGGGTTGCTGCAGTCTTCTAGGTGAAATGTAAGGTCTCCGAGGAAGATGAAGGTGCTGGCATTGAGGGTTGTGACGAAGTCTTATGTCACTGGCGAAATGGTGCGTGGTCCTGGTGATCTGTATTTGCTGATTCTGCCCAGGGAAATGTTGGCTGTGATGCGCATCTTGAATTTGAGGTGTTCCATTTAGGAAGTGGTACAGCAAGTGATATCTTTGAATTTGATGGGTTGTGCTGTTTGTCTTGCCTGGCAATCTTGTAACCGATGGGAATGGCTGTAGTGACCTCTGGTTCAGAGATGCTTCTGTGAGGACGAGCAGGTCCAGAGGGTAGGTGTGCAGTAGGTACCATATTTCCGTAGCTTGTTTGGTGAGTGAGCTGGTGTTAAAGAGCATGCATGCATGACTCCTGTGTCAGTGGTGTTTGGGGGTTGCGCGCTCTACTGGTGCATGAGTCATGCATGTAGGGTGTGGGAACTTGCTGGAGGAGCATATGAACGCTCCAACACAGTTTTGTGGTATGGCAGCAGTGCGGTGAGCAGCATCTGGGTTTAAGAGCATGGAGGAGCGTGGCAGGGTAGCAGTCGATAAGCAGACAGCCATGGTTCCTGGCACTGGGCAAAGATGGGCTTGTGTTCAGCGCAGAAAGCTTGTTGCGCTTCTGTTCTGCATCCTTCAATATGTTGCTTCTGTAAACTGTAAGGAGCGTTGGGTGCCATGGGTGGAAAACTAGTGATGTTGCTTCCTGTGCCGATGGATGATGGGAAATTCAGTGATATCACTTCCAATGCAGATTGGTGACATGGTAGATGTGAAGGGGGTGACAAAGTGTGTACATCCTAGCTCAGCACTACCAAGCTGGGTGAGGCTAGAGCAGTGGTTTTCCGCATTAATGTTGAACCGCCATCTCTTTTTATACCCATTTTATTTTTTGCAGTTAGCAATTGGCAAATACCCAGCAGCCAGGCATTTGGGGAATAGTAGGGGTGTGTTTTGGGGTTCTAAACACTCTCTGCTGACAATTATAAAGGCCATGATCCCTGGTGGGGGAGGGAGGGTATACACCCTTCTGAGAATTGTGCTTACGGCCCTGCCCTTCTGCCCTCTCGGGGACACTCCACACCAACATTGACAGGACCGTCCTTTGGCACCTGCCCCTGGGCCCAGACTTCCCTACCTTCAGGCTTTGGTGTGTTTTACTCTCTGCACTAGTTATACATGATACATGCTCTGCACACATTAGAGATTCCACCCAGTAGCGCAGCACTAATGCCTCATGATTACCACTAAGACCGTGGATTCCCTGTCACCATGATTGCTTCTATTGTACGTTATAGTACATAATGCCTTTGAATGCTCCGATTGTAACTGTGCTGGCAGACTCTGCTAACTTGTTATGACAATGTTTTTTATGCCAAAAAACGCCAATAAAATTGTGTTTTAAAAAGAGAATGCAGACTCCTTGCACGTTTAACCATCAATTGAGTAATGGTAACATATGTCAATTACCGGGCGTAGGACAAGTAAAAATGAGTTATTTAGCATTCTGCAAAAAAAAAAGACCATCTATGCCTAACGAGTTTGCTCCTTATTAACTTAACCTAGCAAAACGAGATTATGCATCACATGATTCATGTCATATTCCCAGAAAAGGGCGAAGGGTAGCTAGCTGTCCACAACAGTTGCATCCCGTTTTTGCTCTTCTCACTCGCAGAAAAAAATGTATTTCAGTGATTGTGAACTTAAATTATGACAATTGAAAAGAAGCACTCGCTAAACTGCCTCCACTTATTCTTGTTCTTGTTTCTGTTGCGCTTGCATCGGTCAGACCCATTAGGTGCAGACATTTATTTGATGCTTTTTCCTGAAACGTGGATTTTTTTTTCTACTCCAGTATTTCTGGAAACATATTGTGATAATTATCCTGCTTGGGTGGACACTAGAACCTGTAAGCGCGATGGTTGTGGAACCGCAGCTTCAGAGGTTTTTTTTGTTGTTGTTTTTGTCTCCATGCTTTTATGACCTGTCGCCCTTCGTCGCCATCCAGCCCGCACAGCTCCGTCAGGCCCGTGTGGAAGGTTCCATAAATCTGGTACTGGTCCGTCAGAAGCTGTTGTGCAGAGGGGCTTGATGCCCCCATCACGGAAGTGCTATGAACAGCCCTCCCTTTGATGTAAGATAGGAGTGACCTGACCATGGGATACCGTGAGGCCCGCCGCAGAGGCGACGGGCTTTCCTAGCCGCCATTTCCCACTCCCGCGGCCGCCATTACAGCCCTGTGAGGAAGGAAGCAGAGCAGACAGTCTTCCCTCAATGTCGCACTAATCATCAATTATTGGATTAGCTCAATGTCAGTGTTTATGGCAAATTCGCTTTGTCACGAAAGCCTGCAGATCTCCCTGCAGTGACTGTTGCCTTTATGATAACGGGCACCCACGTGACCAGCCCCGGGCCTGGCTGCGTCCTTCCTTTTAATCTTTTCGAAGTTCAGTAGCCAGCTTGCCACTGCAACCCTTTAAAACCTTCACATGGCTCTCAAGTTACCATCCCTTGCATACTTGTCAACATTCGCCGACCCGAAAGCAATAGGATTGGTCAAGTTTAAAGACCTCTAATTAGGGTAATGCTAGCACCACTGTAAATTATATCACAGGACATTGGTCCCATTATGTCATCAAGGGAAATCTGGTTAATAAATTTGTCACTTTGCTTCTTATCCAAACTGCATCATAATATCTTCGATGACGTAAAGAAACTTACTTTGAGGACTTGCAGAAAATGTAATTGTTATGAACACATCTATTTATAAAAAAACAATTTGATGGACAGAATGTAGATCAATGTCTTACATTCACCCCAGTACAAGGATCTGGGCCTAAATCCATCGTTTTTTGCACTCCACACCACCCTGGGTCAGATAATGGCTTTATGCAAATTAGCTCTGACCCTGTGCCCCATGGGAACAGTCCAGTCCGAACTACAACAGCCATATCTTTCCCAGACCGGAATCAAGCATCCGAGGACCGGACCGGTTTCGAGGTAACACCTCTCATCAGCCCGGCTAGCTTGACTCCAGTGGTGTGGAGGCTCTGGGACCCACGTCTGAGCTACCCCAGTACACTCAGGGAGAAAATTACAAAAAACAATTTGATGGACAGAATGTAGATCAATGTGTTTGCACATCTATTTATCAGCAGGCATACAAGTTTATGCAGTAATTTCTGTCAGTAATGCCAGCATTTTCCTCATTGACTTCTGTTGAAGTGTAGACAATTTTATGCTGGAGCCAGATCAAAAATATACTCCCTGAGAGCAGTAGTAGGACTAATATAAACATGTAGACCGTGGGGTTCACAAAAAACTGCTTGCTAACCCCTAAATGATTAGCTTGGCAGTATATGGTTGAAAGGATTGTCCCTACTCAACATAAGCCCTTTTCACCCACCGTGGTAGCAGCAAGTAGGGAAGGCTTCTGATTTTATGCAGTCATGTAATGGCTTTAAGCATCGGTCTTCTTCCTTCCTCTGACTCATTGACTCGCGGTGAATCCAGAAAGCAGAGAAAGATCAGAGTAAAATTCGTACTGACTCAGTATCCAGGTCATTGCAACAGGGTCCAGGTCTGGCCTCTTGCCAATACCAGGGAGAGATCATCTATTTGGCTGGCGTTGTATAGTGCAAGCCTGTTGTACGTTTTATTTGGAGTTCAGAGAATAACACAATTGTATACATCATGGAGTTCAGAGAATAACGCAATTGTGTACATCATACGGGGATTACAATTTTCCAAACACATTTCATACACTCGCAAGTGAAACATACATGCATTAAGTGTTTTACCAGATGGTGCGAAAACCAGAATTCAAACGCTGGTCATTAGGTTCTAAGGTCTTCCGCTCACCCATTGGACCAAATCGGAACCATATATTGCTTCTTTGACATTTTAGCTTCAGACTATTTTTGTACAATAACAATTTGATCGTTCGATTTCTAGGTTTTAAAGTCTCTGTGGTTTATATTAGTTAGCCGAGTATTCAGTGCTTGACCCAGCTCAGCATTTGGTCACGCTTCCTCTAAGATATTCGTATCCTTGTTACTTGTACAGAGAGGATAATGAGCATTATGCACATATTTGAAACTGCTAACTATTTGTAGTATAGCAAGTTCATAAAGCTCGTGCTGAAGACGCCTAATATTTATGAGGAGTCTTTTTAAAGGGAAGTCATAAAAGGAGCTAATTAGTTTCCGCCTGAGAAATTCGATTTGTGAGCGTCACCACTACACTCCCCCAGACTAGGTGAATGCCTTTGGTCACTCTTCATCTGCAAGTTTTATAATGTGTGCTGGATAAATGTGAGAATTCCTCATTTCACGGAGGTCAAAGGCTCTGGCTCTCACTCTCTGCGCTGCTATGAAAGATTGAGAGGTATGTGTTATGCAGCTCTCGGTAAGGAACTGCATTTTACCACGCCTCTACTGGTCTGCTCTAAATTGCCAAATCCATATATTCTAACATTTGTTGAAACGTGGGGGGGAATGTAGTGTAGAACAACATCGGAGAAATGTAATTTCCTTATTAATTTGCATTGAAGAATGTTTTTTAAAATTATTATTATAAATTAAATCTGGCTAGAGTAAAGTCATTTTTGGCTTAAATGATTTGGCAATATTGTCGGGTATGCAAAGACTCCTATTTGGCTCTTGACCCTGCAAATTGAGGCAAAGCCTATTAATGTAAAAGATTTGTATGGGTTAGGCTCTCACATCCTTTCTGACACCATCAAATGGAACTCTAACGTCATTCCATAGTTGGATAATGATGTCCTCTAAATTAAAATACTTCAAAAGTAGGGTTAACATATGAAGCTAGTGTAGCACCTTGTGTTGCTGGGATCCCAATGATCAATATTGTAGCATAACATTCTATGGGTGTTTTTATTTGGTATTGCAGCATTGAACATTCACAAATCGTTCACAATTGGCAAGTGCCGGTCAAAAAAATAGTTCTCATAGCAATACACTGTGGGGGGGGGGGGGGGTGTTGGTGTCTGCTCAGGTGCACAGAATGAGTAGAACTAGAAGCAGGTGCCTTTCGAAGAGGCCAACGTCTCATTGATCTATACAGTCACTCGACACAGAAAACATGGTCCTTAACACCTGTTACTTACAGGGAATTGCTACAACAGTTGGTTCATGTCTGCACAGCCAAATCCTAGGTAGGTAGGTTAGAAAACGTGTCAATGCTGTGGTGTTTGAAGTTTGAAAACTCCCCAAATGCCACTTGACAAGCCCTACACTCAGAAATATCCCTGGATCAATTTCCTTCATGGCAGCTAAGAGTTATCTAGACCACAATCTCAAATCAAAGGTTGTGACAAAATGTTTCAGTGCTCAAAAAAAGTCGGACTTGCATTATACTATACATGTTGGTGTAGGTGCAAGAGTGGTGCATCGGCTAAGGCAAGGTGATAGTGCAACAGGAGGGTGGGTTATGAGGAGAAGCTTCCTGCTGCAGACAGCCAAGACCTGGAACCTTCTCCCTATTACAATAAAAAATAGCCCCTCGCTAGTATCATTCAGGAAAGCTGTAAAAACCTGACTTTTCACCTCCTAGTTAGAGCATTATATCATCAGCGGTTCTGATTTTCTACATTGACTTTGTGCCAAGACGCCCCTGGGCATTCGTACGCTCTACAAATTTTCAAATCAAAATCTATGCAAGCCTTTGCCCGTTAGATTGTGTATTGTCTGTTCTGTGATCCTTCTTGTAAAAGCTCTTTTTTTTTTTTCCTTCCTCAAAGCAGATTTGTTAGTCTGGTACACAACGTTGGAGGATGGGTCCTGTTCACGCAGCACAAAATACTTCATTCAGTTTTTTACCCTGAGTGCAACAGCTTTGACTCAACAGTTCCATTGCTTACTCTTCACACTAAATGTCATTGCAACATATCACATGCAGCTGGTCTTCCATTCCCTCAATATACATGCAGAAAGGTTATTCACAAGTCAAAAGATATCTAAAGTAAAGACTCGAGTGGCATAGTCAAATGTATAGGTAGTGAAAGGCAATCAAGTGCTTTCAATTGTTTTAAGGGGCATATTTCTGTGCTTATCCCGCATTAGGAGGGGGAAGAGTGGCACATTAAGGGATAAAGATTCAAGAATAAGAGAAGCTGTAATGGTGGTTGCATCCATCAGTCACAATGGCTTTTCTCAGAAGGCACCAGCTCTTCTGTTCTCTCCAGTAGACCACTCACAAACCACCCAGAAGAAAGAGAAATGCTCAGTTGAGAGACTGATGCTGTTTTATTGAGCCTGTATGTTTTTCTCGCAGGGTTACAAAGAAAATGCTTGTAGCCCTTTAACCCTTTCGATGCTGATGACGAGCTCAGCTCGTCATGATGCACAGTTGAGCTGTGCTGATGACGAGCTGAGCTCGTCATGAATATAGCAAAAGAGGATTTTCCAGCACAGGGGGGGAAAACGCCTAGCAGCCAAGGTGTTAATAAAGTTTGACTTGCTTCTAAGGTTCCATCTCTTCACCATGACCAGATGAAACATTAGTATCCATCCTAGCTAGAGGTTAGGGTACATTTTGAGTGTACCTCTCCCTCTAGTATACATTGCTGCTAGAGGAAACGGTTACAGAAAACATGTGGTGCACATAATCACCTGGCACACAATTTACACTGTGCAGGAATTATAAAATGTTTGCTAGAACATGTAGAATGTGCAGTAATCCAGAGTCAGCAGCATTTTGTTTGTCTGCGGGTTCGCTTGGTAGATTGCTGCAGCAGTAACTCTTTGTTCATTTAGCCACAAGATCACATTTGAATCGGGGGTGGGTGGAACTCATAGGTTGCAGAGTTGCACAACAACTGCAAGTTTTCGCGAACTTCCGACAACAGGTGGAAAATATGCATGTTCTGCTGCTTGCTCTGTAATTTAACACTGGTGGCCGGAACAGCGATGAAAAATCAGCACGAATGGCTACATGCAGTGTCAAAGAGCGCACAGCCATTGGAGTTGATCTTGCTGCTGCTCGCGTAGAAAATCTCGCCAGCTCTCATTTCCTGAAGCCTCATGGGGGGGAAAAATCCACCACACAGCGATTTGAGGAATTTGGACAGAATTCTGCGTTAGAAGAGTAACATGGAGTCACCAAATTCCACGGGCCAAATGAAACCTTCTGCCCAGCCCAAATTTGAATGCCATCATGACTCGAATGTTATCCTTCCTCCCTAGCTTCAACGGCCTAAACATTCTGTCCCTTGTCTGTCCCTTTTACTGCTACTGTGCCGCATCTGTGGTAATAGGTTTCACAGAAGTCTTTCTCCCAGTGTTCGAGATGCATTTACTCAATGTCATCTGAGGTCTTGAAGGATTATGTATTGTGTGATTTGCATTCTTTGTTCTCCTACTGAAGAGACTCTGCTCGCGCTTTCAAATGAAGCAGTTACTGGTTTATGATATCTGAGGTTTTTCTGTTAGCCAGTCTCCTGCCCTGGATTGCTTAATGCATCCTGAATTTGAGCATCTATTAAACGTGTCTGCTTGGAGCAGACCACGGACATGGCTGTATCTCTTTTAATGAGGAAATGTTTAAATCCCCATGGACACTTGTTTGAAAGAAGAGTTCCGCGTCTGTAGAATCCACCATGTACTTGTGCATCATGCACAGTTTCTTTTTAGCAAGTCACGCCTAACCTAAAGATTGTACCATTAGATAGGCCTCCTACTACTATGTATTTAACAAAATAAGACTATTTCCACCCCCGTTACCATAACCCATTCTGTAACCATATCTTAAAGGTTGTTTGTTTTGCTGTGATTTGAAATGACGTGTTGGTGGCTTTTTTAAGACTAAATCTTGTCTCCCGCCCCCGACCCACCCTACCCCCATAAAACCAGTCTGTTTTGCTACTTTATTTCCATTAAAGACTTGATGTTGACAGTTGGGGGTTTATAGTCTGAAAATAGCTAGGCACCTATTTCTGCAGTTATCCTGTATCCATGCTTCAAAAGCTTTCACCATCTCTCTGCAGTGTTGTTGGTGTGATTCGAATTTTAGCAGCTTGCAAGATATCACAGTGGGTTTGAGCACCCCCTGCTTGCAAAAGTGCTTCTTGTAGTGTAGAATCTCAGCAGAGCTAATTCATATTCTTCGTCTGGTGAAGGCGTATTTGCTTCCTAAGACCTCTATCATACTACCTAAAGTTTTGCTTTTAGTTTTTTTTTATTGACTACATTTGTTTGGCTATTATTAGTGTTGTAAGTGTAGTATACAGGCATGATCCAAGATTGGCAAAGGCATCTTACACCGTGTGTACCAGACAAGATTACATTTAAGTAGTTTTTGAGTAACACACTGGTTCTGGCTAGAGTGTTCCAGTGCTAAGTGTCATGGGATACCAAGCACTTCATGCACACGTAAATGCGAACAATCATTTATCTACTGTCAGTAAAGATTGCTTGTGACTACATGTACCATCATTCATTTGGGGAGAACTGAGGCAGTCTTGCCAGCCAGTATGCAACTCCACCTATTTTAAGATTTAGATTTTGTGGAGAGACTTCTTGGAGGTTAATAGTGACTGTAGCTATTCTAAGAGCCAATATTCTACGTGTACCAAATGGTTTTAGGACTTAGACTTTTTAAAAATACTTTTTTATTTCCACTAATATTTTTGAGCCTTTTTGGGCAAACTTTTTGTCAGTTTTCTAGAGAACTGTATTGTCCCCATTCCTTATAGTGCTGCAGCTATCATTTTATCTGATTACTTTACGACTTCTACTTTTTCCACATTCCAGTTTATCAGCCATGCTTTTGTTGTGTTCCGTGCCCTTCCCTAATTGTATGATCTCGAATTACTTTTAAAACCTTGGCACCCTTTACAATTCTGGGATTCTTGTTCATTGAAGTTGTTGGATGTTGATATTGGATTTGATTGTGTTCTTTTGCTTACATGCAAGTTATACCTCCTAATAGTTTGCTTGTTTATGTTAAGTGCTACAAAAGCATATTAATTTTTTAAAAACTTTTTATGATTTAGTCGATGGAGATACAATTTGAGCCATTCTATATTTGATACTTGCATGTACTGAGTTATATCAGTGGCAGGATACATTATCCTAATAAAGCGGGAGACTTCACAGTCTTTATAGTCAATACATTAATGTGACTTCCTTTACCTAATCTAAGAGGCTAAGAATGGTGTGATCACCACACATTGCTTTGTTATATTATGCACGGCTTCCCCACCTCTGGTCCAGAATGCAATAATCTAGGAACAAGGAATTGCTAGGTGCATGAGGTCCACCCCCAAAGCTGCACAGCTTCCGCAGCGCAAATTATCGATCTTTCCATATATGACCATGCCTACTGGAATATAGTATGTCCTGTGTTTGTACTTGAAGTTTATTAATCTTTATTTCCCATTAGGGGAGGCTTATTTTGTCTGCTGACAGCAGTAGGCCCATTGCATTCTAAGATCGTGAAACCAAGATCCTGTGACCAGTCTGCTTTGCAATGCATGTCACCTACTACCATTTTTGACATTACTGCTTTTTACATTGTGGTAATCAGCCAAGTTGGTTGAGGATACGTCATGTTAAAAGTGAGTAGCTCCTGCTCTGTGGGCTCGTTCGGCATCAAGGGGAAGTGGTCCTTAGCTGAATGACGCACCTATGTGTCAACACATCCAGAGTTGTGTCATCCAGATATTCCCGATATGATTTCAAAAGTCCCAGCTTTTAGACCTGGGTCAAAAGCTGGCATAATTTGAGGGTTGTCCAATAGCGACATTGCAGGGAGTACATCAGTCATCATCGCACATATTGCAGCCAGTCTCAAACATGCCCATACTGTGCGTTCAACAATGTGTATTCTTCTGTTAGGCTTAAGGTGGGAGTCTGCTGTTGTGGAACCAGTGATGTGCAAACTGCGCCTGCAAGGCCAAGCTGTATACTTAAAAGTTAAGGCCCAGCAAACCTCTGGCCTTGGTAATTGCGTTTTGGTCCAGCTAAGTGTGGTTGTTTCCCTGCTCAGGTCAGTTTTATCATGAGCGTGCTAAGCTGTATAAAAAGGCTTTGGTCCGTGGAATGGGAATGTTTTGAAACAGTCATTTTTGCAGTATTACCATCTTCATGATAGCCACTCAGCCACTCTGCCTGCCACAGACATGGAGAGCTTAATCCAATTCAATATACCCAAATATCTGATTAGTTCAACCTGCTATTTTAGTGGAAATTATAGGGAGGGTGTGCAGATTGCTTTAGTGAGAGACCTCATTAATGACTGGGACAAATTGATAGTCCTGACCCCTCACAAAAGGGTACAATCTCCCTGAAAATGGCTTTTAAGTTGTGTTCCGGATCCTTAACCAACCGAAATTTATCATCAGTGTATATTGACATCAGAATTTCATGAGTCTCAATTTGCATGCCCCTTGTATGGTGTTATTCTATAGGTATGCTTGCCAGTAGCTCTAACAGTAAATCAGCAATATCGCTATAAAGGGGCACCTCTACTCTGTCCGTCTACCTATCCTAATAGTCAGAAGCAACCCTACATTTACTCACTCTGGCTGTTTTTTCCTAACCAAGACAACATGGGCCTCCCAATCCCCAGCCTCTCCTTCACTACGAGCCGGAAAGGCCATTCTATAGAAATAAAGCATTGGTGCCATCTAGAAATATGGCAACTGTTCATATTTGTAGGGCAATTTGTTGTCACCACAAACAACATACATAGATTATCAATAGTAGATCTGCCAGTATTAAATCCAGATTGATCAGGCTAGACCAGGCTCTGCATAGGTGGCAGTCTATTTCGCAAGATTTTGACTAGGATCCTATTGTTCAAGTTTATTAAGGATAAGGGCCTGTAGGGATCACATTGTTTAAGGGGTTTATCTTGTTTAAGTAAAGTGGTCACTATGGTTTCTCTCACCAATGTGGGAGTGCCCCTTATTATACACTTCTACCTCACATACCACTAATAAAAGTAGGATAAATTCTTCCAAGCACTCTTTGTAAAATCTATAGGAATGCCCTTGCCTCCAGGAACACTCCTGTTACTCTTTTCTTTGATTACAGCTTTTCTTGAAGCTGAATAAATTGACACAGTGGCAGGTGCTCCTTGTGTTATAACTATGCCAGGATGGACCTGTCTATCGGGTACTTCCTTTACAAACTGTGATGAATATAACCTACAGTAGTTTTTAGGTCTCGACTATTCTATCCCGTTAAGGATTGTATAGGCGAGATTATAGTAAGCAGTCCGATAAGTCTACTCAGCCTGCGGATCGCGTACAGTTCATGTGGGGCAGGCGTGTGCACATCAAACACCATCGGCCTCTGCATCGGACTTCAAAAGAATCCGCTCCCAAGCCGCTCCCCCTCACCTTCTCCCCCTCCCTCACCTTCTCACCCGTCCTCACCTTCTCACCTCCTCACCCTCCCTCACCTTCTCACCTCCTCACCCTCCCTCACCTTCTCACCTCCTCACCCTCCCCCTCACCTTTTCACCCCCTCCCCCTCCCTCCCTCTCCCTCCCTCTCCCTCCCTCACCCTCCCTCACCCTCTCCCTCACCCTCCCTCACCCTCCCCCTCCCCCTCACCCTCCCTCTCCCTCCCTCACCCTCCCTCACCCTCCCTCACATCCCCTCACTCACATCCCCTCACTCACATCCCCTCACCCTCCCTCACATCCCCTCACCCTCCCTCACATCCCCTCACCCTCCCTCACATCCCCTCACCCTCCCTCACATCCCCTCACCCTCCCTCACATCCCCTCACCCTCCCTCACATCCCCTCACCCTCCCTCACATCCCCTCACCCTCCCTCACATCCCCTCACCCTCCCTCACATCCCCTCACCCTCCCTCGCATCCCCTCACCCTCCCTCGCATCCCCTCACCCTCCCTCGCATCCCCTCACCCTCCCTCGCATCCCCTCACCCTCCCTCGCATCCCCTCACCCTCCCTCGCATCCCCTCACCCTCCCTCGCCCTCCCTCGCATCCCCTCACCCTCCCTCGCATCCCCTCACCCTCCCTCGCATCCCCTCACCCTCCCTCGCATCCCCTCACCCTCCCTCACATCCCCTCACCCTCCCTCGCATCCCCTCACCCTCCCTCGCATCCCCTCACCCTCCCTCGCATCCCCTCACCCTCCCTCACATCCCCTCCCATCCCCTCACCCTCCCATCCCCTCACCCTCCCCTCACCCTCCCCTCACCCTCCCATCCCCTCACCCTCCCATCCCCTCACCCTCCCATCCCCTCACCCTCCCATCCCCTCACCCTCCCATCCCCTCACCCTCCCATCCCCTCACCCTCCCATCCCCTCACCCTCACATCCCCTCACCCTCACATCCCCTCACCCTCACATCCCCTCACCCTCACCCTCACATACCCTCACCCTCACCCTCACCCTCCCATCCCCTCACCCTCCCATCCCCTCACCCTCCCATCCCCTCACCCTCCCATCCCCTCACCCTCCCATCCCCTCACCCTCCCATCCCCTCACCCTCCCATCCCCTCACCCTCCCATCCCCTCACCCTCCCATCCCCTCACCCTCCCATCCCCTCACCCTCACATCCCCTCACCCTCACCCTCACATCCCCTCACCCTCACCCTCACATCCCCTCACCCTCACCCTCACATCCCCTCACCCTCACCCTCACATCCCCTCACCCTCACATAGCATAACAATTCAAAGCATAGGATAGCAAAACATAGCATAGCATACAGTATCACTCCGCACCACCAAAGCATCACTCAGGGGCACCACAACATCACTATGTGCTACTACAGCATTACTGAACGCCACAGCATCACTCGTTCGCCATCACATCACTCAACGCCACCACAGCATCAATCTGTGCAACCATTCAACAACACCTGGTTCAAATATCTCTCAATGTTTCAAGCTTTATTACAAATGTAACAAAAAGATGTTAATATTTCACTTCTGTCCTTGGATTTTCGTCACAATAAAATACACAACATAATCTTCAAAAAAGTTATTTACAAAACTTTAAGCTATTGCCAATATAAATGACAACTTTTATTTAAGTATTAATAAAAAAAAAAATTAAAGCCATTGTTGTTTTTAATATCAATACATGGAAGTCACATAAATACAACACATTGCATTACAAATGCTATAGGTGTCACATTTGCGAAAGTTATAACTATTGGAATTGCAAATGACAAAGCTATTAATTTCGCTATTTTCAAAAACAAAACATAAATAAAAAATGTGTCATTTACTCAAACTTTCCTAATGCGAGACCTATCGCATTAAAAATGCTTGTTTCAAATTACACCAGTATTGCAACCGGGTTACTGAGCACCACACCTTCGCCCATGTCAATCTTTATGATCTCGGAGGCTTTGTGCTGTGGTCTAAACATAACAGTCAATGTGCGCCCAGGGCGCTCACCCGCCCTGTTTTATATATGCCTGAACCAGGATCCTAACCTCAACGTCTGTTTACGGTAGATGTGCCCCCTACATACGGTGAGGAGACGAGTTTTCTGTAGCTGGCCTACCAGCTGCTTTGTGGGTACCTGATTGGCTGCACCTTCCTAAGTGCTACAACTCCAGATGTCCCAATGACTCATGAAAATAAGTGCACGGTTTTCTTTTTGAAAGCTACTGCATTTTCAGCTAGTCTGGTCTTCATTATGCTGCGGTTACTAAACAAGATGTAACTCTGTAGTTAATGATATGAAATGCCTTTTACTAATCTAATCAAAGATTTGCCGTGGGCTTCCGGATTAGATTTTATTCAAATAAACACATTAAACATTCACATTTCATAAAACCAAAAGGCGCTTGTTTACCCGTTCAACAGAGGTGATGGATACGATCTCGATATTTTTGCTGTCTTTTACTGTTTGCAAGCAGTCTGCAGTGGTTAACTGCTTTCCTAGCTTATTGTGTAAAACTGTTTAGATCAGTGGGGTACTATGGCAGCCCTTTCCTGTACACACATTAAAGGGGCTGATCTGTTTTCCATTTTAAAACAAGAACATGGTTGCCAATTTTTTTTCTTGTCAAATTACTTTATTGCAATAATCTGGTCCCCATATCTTGTATCACCTTAGCTTAGAGGTAGGCGAGCCAACAAATTAAATTGGAGAGCAGGGCCAGTGATCTGCTGAGTCACAGCCTCCCCCTCCCATTTCCTTCTCCCTTGGGGCACTGGCATGTTGAAACTATGTTAAAAATGTAGGCTTTTCAATAATTGCCTGATAAAAAACGATCAGTTTCAGTGTGATTAAATAACACTGATCCAACCAGAACGTTTTGTTTGCATGTTGTTTCCTACAATTGTATTTTATTGTGATTTGTTTGTCTGACACTTTTGATGTTACAATACTGGGACCACCTCATTGTATACTGTCAAGCTCCTAGGTCCCAGTGATTCCGGGTTTACCCTTTTCCTTAAACCTTTCTTTTCCGCACCTCATGAATATGTGAATTTCACAAAGACCTTTCCTAGTCATGTCTAGTGTAGTTCCTCCATGCCTTTTAATATTTATGAGCCAGCCTAGGCTCAATCCCTTTTCAGGCTGAATGCACTGCCCTGGCTCTTGTCCCATAGGGCTTGGCTCACCAAAATAGACCCAGGCTGGCATCCCAGACTTGGCCCTTTTCATCCCTGATGCAGGTTTCGAAAGTCAAAAACTGCCAAGTTCATGAATGTTTATCAAGTTCATGTTTAGAAACTTTCACATGTAATAAATGCCGCTCATTGCAAGGATATAAGCTAATGTACTTAATTACAACTCTTCTAAGTAGTACAGAAACCCACTTTTTTGAATTATCATATTTGTGTTCCATACTTATTGTGCCAATCACATACCAACTATGGTATGCTAGGAAAAGCCAGACTCCTTGGTCCATCCCTGACTAGCCTTTCTATATTACTTTTTGGTTTACCCACATCTACCAGTTTTGCACTGAAGCCTGAAGGCTCTGTATTGCGACCATGAATCTTGTCGTTCCTCTTGACAGTTGAGAAGTGTGGAGTACCAGCGAGGGTTGTCGCACTGTGTGCTTGGCAGCTTGCCATTGCATAAGCATGCAAGCTTTGCCTTAAAGCGTTAACGCGTCTTATCTTTCAGTTTTGTTATAGGCCATTTGAAATCCGCTGAACTGACCACACAGAAGCATTAGAAAGGTGTCTTTTGGCTATGTTCTATTCACCTTTCCTGCCACTACAACAAATATTTCTAGATTGAGACTATAGTCTGCTGCAACATTACCATCTGCATAGCTGCCAAGGTTTCAGATCGCTTTTGTGTGACATTTTCATAATTTCAATGTAATTAGGAGTGACATTCAATGATTGAGTGACATTTTCTCGTGAGCAAAATCAAAGCTATGAAGACGAGGGAAACATAAATATCAGAAATTACAACAATTTGAGCACTGAGAAACTATAGGATCATCTTAAACTGCTTCAAAAAAGCACCAGGAATGGAAGGGAACTGTGAGACCGACTGACCCAAACAAGATGTGAGAGGCCCCAGTGCGCATGATCTCAGTTGCCTGTTAATAAATTATCACAATCAGTCTTGGTTTCAATCTGCAGCTGCCTGGTGTTCTGGAGGGTACTAGAATATTCTGCACATTGAAGCCTCAACTTTCGAAGAAAAGCTCATGAGTTTACTCATTTAATGCACCCCCAGCAGCGCTGACTGAATGTACCCCCAGCAGTGTCTGCATCTAGTGATCACATGAACTAAGCACTTCACGCCTCCCGCTGGTTTGCATCAACAACCTAGTGGCCTGTTCTATTGTCTCGTGATTGCTGAAGTACGTACATGGACAGACTTGGAAGTACTTCACAATCACAAGACACTAGAACATACCACAAGGTTGTTGATACAAACCAGACGTGAACTGCTTGGCTCCTGCGTTCACACTATAGATAAACTAATATCATTAAATCTAAGAATATTGAGGCTCTCACCTGACCTTGATGGACCGAGTCTTCTGGGCTCAGGTTCCTGTGCCCGCTATTCCACATGTATGTGGTAGCATCCTGCTACAAGCACACCCCTTTGAAGGGTGGTTGACTCTCTGGCAGCGTAGCTGCTGGTCCTTCGTATTTCACCAGCGCTGTGCGTGTGGGTCCTGAAAACAGTTTGTTTTATTTCCTTTGCTGGTGCATGATTGATAGCTGCACTGGCTGAGGCGGGTCCAAGGTCAGGCAGCCCTCAGCCTCCAGAGTGACCGAGAGACCCACAGCCATGACGAGGAGCCTCCGAGCAGCCTTGTCCCGGGTGAGACACAGAAGGGCACGAGAGGCACAAGCGGCGGGTGGTGCGAGCAGCGGGAGCTTCAATTGCTAAAACGAAAGTTACAAACATAACTTCAGCCCGCTCGCACCGCCTACTTAATGTCTTAATTTTCTGTGACTGTCTCGGGCGGAACATGTACAATGTTTCAATCGCTGCCGTGGTGTTGCCCCCAGTGAGAGCTCAGCTGAGCGAGCCTGGCTGGCCGGCATGACCGACCGCCTCCTGGCAGATAAGATTTACATTATAATTAAACAGCAGTGCAGTTGCTGCACTGCACTGAGTGACAAGATACAAATTAAACTTGGCATGCATGAATCACTCTGGTCGTCTCGGCTCCCCGCCAGTCTCTCTGGCAATGTGAATGCGGCACCGGGGGGTTTATTGCAGCGCTGCGCACCGCAGACGGGTCAGCAGTGCACCCGGCGAGGACTCTTCGACTCAGTTTGAGTCCCTTGCCACTTCTGCCTTTGACTTCAACTTTCCTCTGGACGTGATGGAACTAGCAGCATGTCTCGGAGCTGCACAGCCGGTGCACAACAGGCACCGCCGGTGGCGCGCGCTGGCGAGTGGCATAAATGCGTGACAATGCTTTTCAGTGCGGTGATGCGGAACACCACACTGAAATGCGTGAGTGTCACACCTGTTGCGTGATACTTGGCAGGCATGCATCTGGCTCACAACCGTAGAGCAAGTGAACTGTTTTAAACTGAAGGACCATGATGGCAGCAGGTCCGTTTCCATTGCGTGGTCAAAGTTTTGATGAATGCCATAAATGTAGCTCCTTTTATTGCTCTGATCTGGTTTGGTGTGGTGGAAGAGTCTGGCCTGGGAGACCGAAGCGACGCCAGGCATCGATTAGCTTGCAGTTAGTCGGGATGCACGGTTTTTAAGTGTTGTAGTCTTTGTGGTGGTGCGGGCATGGGGCGCTGAAATTGTAGTGCCGTTGCTGCTGTACATGATATGTATATTTTTAGGTTGTTTTTGTGTATTTGCCCAGTGTAAAGCTGCTGTGCTGTAGTAGGGCTTGCTACAAGCAGCTGAGAAGGGAGCAGCGGGTTTAAAACACAGCAAGTCTTTCAGAAAATGATGTATTCGCTCTCCCTCTCTAGGCCCCTCTTTAATGCTGCAGCAGATGTGCAGAGGCACATAGAGGGAGCACATGGCAACCTCAGTTTTCCCTTGGCAATGTCCTTGAACAGCTGATGACATACTCTGGCGCCATGTATACACCATTGTAATCTGTTTGACCTGAAAGGCGCTTTAGCCTAACAATAAATACTGCCGACACCTAGGAGTGTATTGCTGTGAACTGATTCGCCTGATGTGTGTGCTCTCTGCATGTGGCCTTAGGGGCCCGTTTGACCAGTCTCGACACGCAGCATTTGCAGAACGTGTCTGGATATATGTGCGTCTTCGTTGTATCAACTGGGGCAAACACGTTAGTTCTTTCCCATGTAGTAGATGCCCTGGGTCCAGGCAACAATCATTTGGCATGTTCATCACAGTTTTTAGGATGGCCGGATTTGTAGTCCGTTCAGTTCATTTCGTGGTGTTTGCATACTGAGCACAGAGGGCGACCATGGTTCATATGTCCCTGTGCGTGGGTAGGTAGTAAATCCCATGAATAAGCAGTTTGGCGCAAAGAGGACAATGCCAGAGCCGCATTTACGTTTGCACGCTTTCTTGGTGAAGACTGGCAAGTAAATCGTTCTGTGCCCCACAGTTGCTGCGAAATTGTGTTGTTTTTTTATGTACAGAATGTTCTGGTTCTTAGTTTTTAATTTATGGTCACCCTATCCTATTTGCCCTAGTGCTGCATCATAAGGCGCCCAGTAGAACAGAGCTGTTGTATTTTCTGAACCTGTTTTGCTATATTGAATGAACTTTTTGATAGATTACACATTACCATGGTCCTACTCTAGAATGCTCTTTCTGATGGCTTCAACTTGCCTCTACCGCATTGGGATCTGGCTTTTAGTGTTTTGCTACCAATTGCTCTAAAAAACCAGGGCTTGCAACACTTTTCCCATGTTTACCTGGTGAATTGGGTTTCTTGCCCTATACAACACACACAGCCTGTGAAATGTTCTGATAGTTTTACTCTGTAATTTGTCCGATCAAACGACTCTACTTTGGTAACCATCGTGCATTAAATGTTCTGCGCCTGATCTGTTGGTTTTTCTGGAAGTGGAACATGCAGCTGCGATTTTTTTTTTTAATGAATGCTAGATGCATTGTGTATTTTTTCAAAAGAATAAATATTTATATTCTTTAAAATGTTTTTGTGGTGTTGCTGCACCTTATCTTTGCAGTTCTTTGTTAATTAAATTGATTTATGTAATGTCATTAGGCAAGAAGGGTGGTTCAGTAAGTTAAATGCTTGCCACTGAAATGTTCAGAATCTGCAAGTTATAAGTTCCAACTTTAACAAACCCAATTCCACCTTTCGTCCTTCCTAGGTTAATAAATTTGGTACTACTAAATTGGGTAATAACACCGGGTCTTAACATCACTTAAGAAGGGACTGAAGTGCAGTGTGAATTTCTGCATCAGTAAATTAAGAAAATCCTTCACAGACGACCCTATTTTATCGCTAGGCCAAGACTTGTTAATGGAAGTAGTTAGGTCTAGCCTACCATACAGTTTAGCTGGTTGCAAAAGACCTATTGCCATGGCATCTTACAATGTGCTTACTTGTTGTGCAATGGCTTGCCTTGTCTATCTTGTGCCTGTCCCTTCCCGTGGCAAATCCTCTTTACTTGCGGCCTTCCACTTTAGAGAACTATTATGTTTTTCTTTTTTGCTGAAGCACTCATTAAGATTGTGTTTCAGCTCTCTCCTTCGTGTTCCTCTCTTTCCCACCCGACCTCACCCATGTGCTTCAATGCCTCCCCCACCGCCTCCCGCCACCCTCCGAGGCTCACATAGCGCTCTCTTGCTCTCCCCACGTGCTTCAAACCCCTACCCTGGTTGTTACTTCTCCCACCTGCACCTTCCATGTTGCGCCGCCCCCACTTGGGCCCTTTGTGCTGCCTCACCCCTCTGCCCTCTGTGTTGCCCCCACTCAAACCGTTCTTTGGTGGGGAAAACACTTTTGCACTAATTACTTCTAAGATCCATCTCGAATCGATCAGTAACTTAAAAAAACATGTAAACAATTTGTAGGTGAACCCATGCATAGTGACTCATACGCCCGCCTACTAAATTGTGAGGCTGCAGTAGCCACATAATAGCACTTCCGTCCCCCCCCCCCCCCCCCCCCCCCCCGTCACCTCCTCCCTCACACACACACCTTTTTTTTTTAGCCATATTATACAGCCTCATTAAAAATCTTTGGAAAAGTCAATGGATCCTAAAGGCGAGATCTATTGCCTCTGTCAATGTTTTTTTTTTTCTAACAGCAACTGGGTTTGAACATAGCACAAACGTTCATCTTAAAGCTTCATGTTTAGAACAGATGTGTGGGGTTATTTCCCATTGTTTGCTCTGTGCTGTCGAGCTGTATTTTCTAACGCATGGCTGGGTGCGACCGTGACCGAGTTGCTGGGGATGTCCCTGGGAGGCACATCAGCTGGCAGCCACTGTGCAGCAGATGATGCGCGGCAGGGGCCCGGTGACGTCCGCGGAGCTCGTCGGCCGATGGGAGTCAAAGGACTAATTGAGTCTTTTTAATGCCTTGCTGTCTATTCGACCATTGTATGTGGATTTAGTTCATGAACCGTGCTTAACCACCATCTCCGGCTCTAGGAAGGCAGATTGTACATCATTTTTTGTGTGCATATGAGAATGGTCCTTCACCTATATAAAGAAATATTACATATGCTTCGTTTTTAAGTAGTTTGCATCTGACCTATGGAAAGCACAAACCTTTTTCTAACGCTAGTTCCCCTTCCCACTAAATGTGAACCTCTGTATCATTTAGTACTGAGGCCAATAAGTAATTGTTGCTTCCACATGCAGCACAGAGTAATGGGAGAAAAATGACGAGTCCTTTCATACAGTGAGAGCTTGGAGCAATGCCTAGGGATGAGTAACCTGTCTTGATGTTGCCCTGCAGAACAGCAGGTTAGGGCAACCGGTCCTCCTTTCTGTAGTTCACCGCGGTCAGAACACCTATGTCATTGTGGCTGAAACCTGCTTGGTCTAGATATGTATTGTTTCCAACCCATTCCCTTTCACAGTATTAAGGAACCCTCTGTTAGCATGCAGCCTGCCTAGGAAGGAGACATACAGGTTTAGATTTTTTTGTACCTTTACTGTTCTTTACTCACATCGGTTCCTATTGCCACATAGATTTCGAAATGGGATTCCTCTCCCTTCACTAGTACCATGTGCACTGAGACCGCTTTTACCCATATTCCCCAGTTTCTGTAGGCCAGAGCTTTCTGAATGTCAGTGGAAAGTCTGAGTTGGCTTCTGTGTGTTTTTAGAACTTCTAGGTTAGTTTCAGGAACAATGTAAAGGGTCCAGTTTTTGATTGCTGTCTGAGAAGAGCATCACTGTTCGGTCTTTCTGATCCAATCTGCTTAAGAAGAGTAGAAGTAACATTTCTTGCCCGCGTGCATTTGAGTCTGTCCTCAATCACCATGTGTGTTGCATACTGGTGACTAATTGTATTTATGTAATATCCAATAGCTGCCCTGCCTAACTTTTTTGGGGTATTTCAATTCCTATATTTCATTGTGTTCGTAAAACTTCATGTATTGCTACTCTAAAAACTGAGTCACGGCAGCAGTGTCAAAAGTCCCCTTTAAGTGGTTGGTTGTCACTGTACACAGAATTTGCTCATCTGTAAGAGGTTGCACCAGCTGAGTTTGCTCTTAGTCACAATTTTGAGGGCAAAAGATCCTGCTAGGAATTCCGAATGCCGATTTGGTAAGGTCCATCATCTGAAGCTACTTGCCTGTGAGAAGGTCAACAACATTGGTAAGTGTTTGTAGTGATCTATGGGGGAAATCCTTTTTAGAATTGTTTCCATTTTTTAATTGATGGAGATCCTCCTTTCTCCCAGTGACTTGGTGTATTTACTTCAAATGGATTTGAGTATGACTCTCTTGGTGATCTGTAATGCGTTGCTATTATTATTTCTTTCTCACTTTCATTAAAGCAGAGTAAAAGTGGGTGGGAGTTACTCTTACCAGTATTCGGAGGGCAGGTTGGGCAGATGTTATGTTTTGCCGAAAAGTAGGGTGGTCGAGACGGAAAATGGTGGGGATGTGGAGCAAGAGGGGTGCCTTTTGCCTGACGCAAGATAAGGTTTCGAGGAAAGGAGTTGGAGGACATGGGGAAAGAAAGGTCCTTTGAGCAGTTGGGCAGCATCAGTTTATATCTTTTTTTATTACAGTATTGAAAACCTGTGGTAGAATGGTAGTAAATGGTGGGCGCCATTCATTCATGGCAGAAGGGATGGTGATAGAGTGGAATTGTAGATTTTGATTTCGAGTTACCTTCCATACTAACATTGCCATGTAAGTGGAGCAAGTTATTAGCCAAAGACTCGTCTGGGTTTTTTTTCCAAACGGATACCTGTATTGTGCAAAGACTTCTGTTACTTGGTTTCTAGTTCATAGACTTTTTGCGTTCCTAAATTCAAAAGTAGGAATGATATCCCAAATCCCGATTCACAGAATCGAGAACTGAAGGTATCTGCTCCAGTAAGTGGAGATTGTGAAAGGAGAATCCACTAATGATTCTCTGAAGTTTGGAATTTTAGGACCGGGAAAAGAGGGTCGTCCTCGTTGTAAGGGAGGGGTGGGGGCAGATTAGTTTTCATGCATAATTCTTGGAAAATCCACAAAGTTAGGCTTTGTGACAATTCACAAACATTTGGCTTTACCATTCTCAACCTGTAAGTGCTCTTTAATCCACTCAATAAAAATATTGAAAATTGTATGTTTCTGAAGAGGAAATGCGAAGGGGTACATACACCCCCAGAGTATTTATTGGCGGTTAGACCAAGTAGTCGCTTAATCGGAAACTCTGATCTGCATCTGTTTTCCAGTTGATATAAAGTGGAAAAAAAAGTGAAATGTGCAAGCGCACTTTTCTACTTAATGCATTTCTGTGGATAGCCCGCACAGCTGACAGTAGGTTGGAGTATGTTTAGTGGATGCATTGAAATATACAGCCTCTAATGATTTATGCAGTGATTACTGTACATTTTCTTAATAGCCTAAATGGTAGAACTGTATTGAAATCGTAAATTTATGTCTAGGATTCATAGATTTTCGACTAATAAGAAATCTAAAACTCGCTCTGAAGGGGATTGTTGAACCCTCATTGAGAATTAGAAAACTCGATTCGCTCTAATTTGACAACAGCCTCTTTCCTTATGTGACCAGATGGCTGAGGGTAAGTGGAGAGTGCTATCGAATGCTAAAGGAAACAGGCCAGGCATGTTGCATTGTTTTAATTATGCTCCACGTGTGTGGTCAGGAGATTATTTGGTCTGGTGATCTTTGCCTGAAGCCCGAGCTCTCATTAATGTTACCTTGGCCACATACTGCCAGAGTGATCATTGGCTCTAATCCGCTGCCTCACAAGGGAGGGGGCGGGCTGCCCACACCACTACAAGAGGAAACGTGATAGCTGTGCCCTGTCCGTACTCTTCTCCCTGCTAATTGTGAAATACTTCCGTCGTAACTGTGATCACAGCGTTTATTTCCTGTTTTAGTAGCACCCTCCTAGCACCGTAATGTATCGCACATTACTGTAAAAAGTACATTTCTATACGTAGGTGACCGTAAGATATAAAAGGGTGTCTCTTACAGTAACTTTTTATTTTCTCAAGGCAGTTGAGCGCATAAACTTTTAATGTGGTCTTGCCTGTCGCTAATAACATTGGAGAAGGAGGCCTTGTGCATAGAGCATGGGAAGGCTAAAACCAACTTTAGATATTTTTTATTTTTATTAAGTGGCAAACACTGCCTCTTGCACAGTGGCCATAATATGGTTTTAAGGGGCTGAGAATAGCAAACTTTCTATGGATCTAACTGTTTGGGCTTTCCCAGTGTTATTTGTTGCTGCTATTTTTATTTTTTAATTATTATTATTATTATTATTATATTTTGCAAAACTGTAGATTTACTTTGCAACTTGTTTTCTCAAATAACCTGGTAAATGCTTTTCATTCGTTATTTGCTTGTGCAGCACTCTTTCTTTGTTCCAGCCTGTCTGAGATAAAACGCTGAAGTAACTTTCAACATTAACTATAGAAGTTGTTTGAACAATTTAATCATCGTTCCGAACTGTTTTGAAGTAAACAGGTAGTCACTCATGGGCAGGGTCGGATTGGGATCACAATTCGGCCCGGGCACTGACGAAAAAAGTGGCCCACATTCAAGAGGCGTGGCCCATATTTAAGGGGCGTGGCCCACATTCAAGGGGCATGCCCTTTCATGAAACACCATTTGCACAGACAAGGAATGAAAGTGGGAGGATACTGTTCTTGCACAGGACACAGGGCCAAGGTGACAATGGCCTACATGCTGAGCAACTAAAAAAAAATAGCAAGGCCCCTTTTTGGCACAAAATTATTCCAGCCCTCCAGCACAGGAGCACCTGGAAAGCAGCAAAGCCCCTGCTATTACTAACCTACTTAGCCCTCCCCAGACCTTCAGCACAGGAGCACCTGAAAAGCAGCAAAGCCCCTGCTATTACTAACCTACTTAGCCCTCCCCAGACCTTCAGCTCAGGAGCACATGAACAGAGGTAAGGCCCCTGCAATTAGTAAATTAATCAACCCTCCAGGCCTTGGGAAAATGTCCTGGCAGGGGGCACAAAACACAGCTTTCTGGGTCATCCAAGGTAGCCAGGGGGTAGGCTGGTGTGAAGCTGGTGCATGGGAAGTGCCTTCCCAGTGTGTTCTGGCAGTTTGAGTATTTACCATTTACTGTAGTATTACCCTTGTACCTGTGTATGGTACCCTTTTGTAACTTGCACACGTCACTTTTCTCTTGTAACACACTGTTTTCTACCTCTCATTTTTGTTTTCTTTAGATACTTGCACAAGTGCCACCATTGCCTACGTAACATTTGTTCTTGTGCTGGAGTGTCTGCCATTAATTGCAGTATTTTACCTCTACTTGTATTTTGTACGCTTTTGTAACCTGCACACATATCACTTTTTCCTCCTGTAATGTATCGTTTGCTCCTCTTGTATTTTGGTTGCTCACTATAGTCACTTTTGATTCATGTAACTTAACGTTTGCTTTTGTAATTTGTCCACTTATAATTTTCACCTCATGTATTATTGCTGTTCCTAGTGTGAAGCGCTCTGACACCTTCCGGTAAAGTCCGCGCTATATAAAATCGCATAAATAAATAAATAAAACAAAAAAAATCCAAACATCACCAGGCCCCCACAGCAAGACCCATTCTTCCTCGCCACTATGCCCTGAATGTGAAGGGCTGTGGGCGAGGTGTTAAGACTAACACCGTTTCTGGGCTGCATGGGCGCCAGGGGACCGAGGTGCAAATGGCTCAAAGGCCTGAGAAACACCTGGCCCCCAGGGAGGCCGATTATTGCAAACAATCACCCCTGCCCAGCCTCAGCTTGATTGCTTGGCAGGGCAGGGGTGAAGGAGAGGCCACAGCTGACAATCGCTGTCTGGCCGTACAGCGAGGCTGCTTTCATTTTCTGTGTCTCTGTCTCCGTGCACTCTGTGGGCCGGTTTTTTTCTCCCCTTTCCTAGTCCACTCTCTGTGGACTGGGACAGGGGAGAAAAAAAACGGCCCACAGAGAGCACTGAGGCACCGGCCCTTCGGCCCATTCCCGAATGCCCGCCTTGCCAATCCGCCCCTGCTCATGGGACCATGTTACTTCCTCACTGCTGTCCCGCGTCCCAACAGCTTATCCTTATCCTCGTATATGCCTTGAGGAAGCACTGCCGGGTGAAACGCGCGTCTGCTGCTGTGTGAATTTGGAATAAAGACTGACTTTTGAAATCTCAACGTGGATTTGGATCGGTTTGTGGAGCCTTTTGTGTCATTTAGCACACCTGTTGAATGGACATCACAAAATTAAACATTTTTGCTTTGACAATTATTTAATTGTTCAGACAACTTCTATAGTGACTTTGCGTTGCTGTGCTGCAGTGCTTATGAGGCGGATTTGGATTTGGGCTATTTCGTAGTTCCAAAAGTGTAATACTCTAGGTGGATGAGTATTGGGCCTTATTAGCACCCAATATTAAATGGTTGGAGAGTGACATATTGCAATTTCCATGACCTCTGCACATATGGTGCAGATCAAGATAGCATATCCACCCATTCGTTTTATGTAAATATAACTTTCAACATTAGTTTTTAAATTTCTCTCTAAAACATTTTCGTCCTGCCTTTTCATCTTCCCTCGTTTTATCTCTCTACTTCGTTGTTTTCACCGTTGTTCTAAAGCCGGCCCCTAACCAGACTAACTTTAGGCTCCTAACAAGTAACACCCGTTTGAAACTTGCAGGAGTTATTTGTACTGGCCTTGTTCCAGTCTCTGACTGAAGTTACTATGCCCCCTTGTGGTGGATTCTGAAACCGCTTTTGTAGATATTTATTTAGAATTTCGAATGTCTGGTACCGACCGTACTTGCCAGGTTGCATTGTATTAAAGCATACCTCTTCCACTTTAACCTGTAGAGATGCTCCCCTTTACTAGTTCCCTTTTAGTCACCTTCTACTCCAACCTACCATGCAGTGGCTTTCCTCTGTTTGCTAGAAATGTTGGTGTGTTTTTTTCCTCTCCTCCTTTCCTTGAGCTTGAGTAGTAAATATCAAAACGTCCACTTTTTTTTAGCTTTGCGTGTCATGCCTCTGGCTGTTTGCTATAACATTTTCCCTGCCCACATGATGTCAATCAGCACTGTTATGAAGTACCTCCTGAATTACCTGATGTGTCTCAGAGTAAGGGGCAACCCTATTCCCAAGCAACTGGAATTATGTGGCAAGGGAGGATCAAGATATGCTGCAGGACTGCAAACATGGTCTAATGCAGCATATTTTTTCTTCATATTACCTCATTTTTTTTTTTTTTTAACGTTAACGCCATGTGGGCAAAAGTTTCAGCTTATTAGTACCAGTTTAACTCTCAAGTACAGAAATATGCAACTGAAAGGTGACTAGTTAACCGTTGAGAAGAGTCTTGCACTGTGTGGCAAGAAGTGTTGCCCTGTTTTTCGGAACTTTTGATCCATTTGCGCCAGAAACATTTTTTTTTTTGTGCGGAAATCTGTAGATTGTGCAGCAGATGATAGATTAAAAAGCAAATGCGGCAAATCCATAATTATGCGGAAATCAGCGGAACCACAAAATCCCATAATTCCTGTGACCCTGCTTATAATAAACACTTAAGCGTTTGATTTCCTCATTTGGATGAGGGATCAAGAGTTGAGAGCAGGGGCATGGGATTATCCTCTGGTGCATATGAACCCTCATGTCAGAGGCAGGCTCTCCAGGGACTTTGTGATAGTCTGATTTTTATTCCCAGTTTTTCCTATCAATGCTGTTGAGCAGAGTGCTCAGGGGCCAGGCAGAGCTCAGGAGCCTGTGATGTCCTCATTTGAGTTGATCTGAGAAGGGGAGGCAAGACGCTCCTTTTTTGACGGAGGCCTTCTGATGGGCTTCTTTGTGTTGGTAGCCCCCCAGATTAACTCCTGTTTTGTCAGTCATGGAGCCTCACTGATTTATTATGAGAACGGTTCAGTTTACCCATCCCGCAGATGTTTCAGTGAGCCAGCCTTGCTTCTTCAGTAGAATCACTGGTGAATACCAGAGGAACCCTGTCCGGGTACACTGCACATGTACAGCAGTATAGCACTGATGTATGTAATGGAGTATTATTCTTATTTCACTGATCAATTCAAATGACCGGTAGGACTATAAAAATGGAGTATGACGAGGACCTCGATGAGGATTGTCCTTGGTTTCAGATCGCAGCTTGGTCAAAAAGAGGAGAAAATCGGAGCTAGGATCTCATGGCAAAGAAACCCTGTAAGAGGGTAGTGACGCCGCAGTATTAGGGTTAAGGGTTATGTAAGGTTAAGTACTTTGTTGCTCACACATGACGTGAAGTCCGTTCTCGCAAGAAGTCCTCTTAGTCCCCCCAGCCCCTCACCAATATACTCACTCATTTTTCGTTTTCCAACATGCACTGCCTTGGAAGGGTAGCCTTCACATCGTTGCATGAAGATGTTTGTTTTGGGGTGGGGTGGGGTGGGGGGGATGGGAGGAAAAAGCCATCATATATTGGGTTAAGCGGAGTATTTGGCCCTTGTGTCCGTTTCTTGCTAAAGGTGTAGTGAACATAAAAATGTCTTGCACGCAAAATATGTGGAAGTGAAGTTATGACTGAAAGTATAGTGTGCTGATTAACATCTTCAGTAGTTAAAGTGGAGGTATTATATAAATTAAAGTTTAATAAACTTTACAGGTCAAAAAGTAATGTGATCCAAAGATAAATGTTCGCTTTGGATTTAAAAAGATTAGAGCAAGGTAGCCTCGGACTTATTTCTTAGAGAGTGAGACCCTGTTAACTATCCTAGAGTTTGTTTTCTGATTATCATAGACACCCATTTAGGCACCATATTCTTGCTTGGTGCAAGAGCTTGTTGAGAGTGAGAATGCAGCAGAGTTTGAGTGGAACGGGAAAGCATCCTACCTAATGTGTTTCTGTGAACCATTTGCTTTAGGCATACAAAGCATGGCAGGTACTTTTTCCCCCCTTGTATGTGTTCGGCGGCCAGTCGTCAGTTCATTTTTGTGGTGAACTAACCCATCGCTGCATACAGAAAGCTCTTCACTATTTCTGCCATCACATATGTTCTTAGGTGTATGGACTAGAAGCCAGATATTTCTATTCCCAAACTTGCCTGAATGCCAGGGGTGAATACCACATGGAAATAAACATGCCTCCCAATGTCCCTCCCTTCCCCAATGACCCTGGGTGCTCCAGCCCTTCGAACATAGACAAAGCACAGTTGGGCTCAGGACTTGGCTAGTAGCCAGACCCTGTGGCCAACTCCTGCTTCGGATGGCCATAAGGCTTTTTCTGTGGGGGCTGGGTAACCATGTCATGTTGGATCCCAAGCTTGGCCAGAGGCCAGGCCCTGCAGCAAAACCCCTATGCATAACCTCTATTCGCAACTGGGGTATGACAGCCCGTCAGGGGTATGAAATTAAGTACATCTCTAAATAAATGGGAAATTCAGGGGAAAAACACAAGCAAAAACTTGTTATGGTGCTGGCTCGGTCATGTAAAACCACAGAACTTCTTGTGTTATGGTTATGAACGCACACAAAAGATGCCAAAACTCGTGTCGCCCGCCATGCTAGAACAACAATTTGAAAACGGTCCAGAAGCAGAGAGAAGAGTGACAACATGGCATGGTGTGTATAGTGCGAGTTCATAAGTAGTAAATTTTAGTGTTGTTGAAGATGAGAATTCGTCGTATTTTGTAACTTTTTTTTTTTCATTACATCGCTGGCTCTTGTGGTTTTTAATTGTCGTATTTATTCTCTGTTCTTTATGTCCGGGAAGTGTTCCAAGCAGCATTATTCTACCCTTCTTTGTTTCAGGGGCCACTTGTCCCCCAAGTAATCGAATTGATTGTATGAACGCACACGGATGAGCAAGGACTTTAGCCTGAGTATATCATTTTGTATCTGGCCATCTGCCAGTTGTACTATTTGCAGTGTATTTAAATGTTGTGTGTGGTTAGGCATTCTTCTCAGCTTCCTGTTCTTCAGGGCTGTAAAAATCCGGCAAGCAAAGGCTAAAACATGATGTTTATTTAATACAGAGTGCGCTGTTGTTAATAAATGATGCCTTTATGATCTGCAATAATTGTTTCCATCTCCTCGCCTCGTGAGACTGGCAGCACTCTTGATCCGGTCAGTCCATGATGGGAGAGAAAGATCTTCTGGTGAAGGGTGGTGGATGCTCAGTTAACAATGTTTAGAAGTGGACGTGAAGTCCTTTCAGAATTTTAATATTCGGATAAACTCTTGTCGAACCTACGCACTAGTGTGCTATATTTGGGTGAACAAAACACACAAGGAGATGATGGACGGAGCTCTGAAACGTTTCAGACACTCGCCCCCAGTCACAGATCTGTGTTGTAACCATCCTCGCTCTTTAACTCCCTTCGCTACCTCAGTTAAGACCCAGCCATATGCAAATCAGTCTTAACCCTGTGCCTCATGGGAACAGTCCAGCCTGAACTGCCAAGGCAGGTCTTACCTGGACTGAAAACCAGCATCCTGGGACTGGTTTCGGGGTAACACCCCTCATCAGCCAGACTAGCTTAAATCCAGTGGCAAAGTGAGCAAGGGACCCACGTCTGGGTATACCCTGCCAACTTAGGGCAAACACCAGGAGATGAACGGAGCACTGAAACTTCAGACACTCTTTCCCCCAGTCACAGATCTGGCTTGAATCCTTCATCGTTCTTTAGCTCATTTCGCCACCCCAGTTAAGACCCAGCCATGTGCATATCAGGGTGTGCTTTTTACATTTGGGTTGGGAAGCCGATATTTAGCAAAATTGAATAATTTAGTCATTTAAATGCCATTGTGGAATGGTTTGTTTTTGTCTCAAATAAATGAATCTGATTGTCCAAAACTGCTGTAGTGGCTCTCCATACTGTGTTGTTCTCGACCAGTGGCACAGTGTGCAGTTCTCACTAATGTATCGTTACACTCTAGCCTTATGTGTGTCTGACAGATTCACTTTGTGCTCTCAACCAGCTTCGACACAAGTGGAATGCTTTTGCCTCGCCTTCCACTTGAATTCTAACCCCGTTTTAAACATGAAATAAAAAATTCAAACCATAAAGGTAAATCTGGGTGAAAATAAAGCCTGGAGTCTGCCCATCACCACCCCCTCTTGTGCTTATGTGATATCACTGTGAAAATTAGTCATTTTGAAGCAAAATGAACTATAGCCATGGTGAAGTTTGAGGTTATATAGCACAGTTTAAAGAGCATGTGGGGAGTGCTGTATTTGTAAATGCTTAGACAGTAGAGGGTTTGTGAAATACGCCAGTCATTCTCAGACTGTTGCTTCCAGATGCTTTTACAAAAGCGGAAAGAGGTACCATCTTTTGCTAAGATTTGTTGCACTTTTCATAGATAGCGACCAAGACCGAAGTCATAAGCGTGATTTACTTAAGTACAGTTTGATACATAAGGCCTATGGTACGTTTTACTTGGTTTGCAGGACAGACTCCTGAATTAATATGATCGGGAGTGAAAAGCAGTTTGTGGTGATTTCTCGGCCAACGAGTCGTTCAAAAACACTAGGAGGATCAGCGTACAAGCCTTGGCCCCTGAATGTGTTCAGGAGCCTCTCTGATTGAAGAAAGAGTCAGAAAGCAAGGTTAGTGTGAGCCTCTGAGAGTTGTATCAGCTCATAAGCAAAGTTGGCCGTGTTCCAGGTGCACTGGCTCCGGCTTCAGTGGTTCCAGGCAGGCCGGCACCATAGTGATTGCACCCGTCTGCACGAACCTCGCTCCTTCCACAGACAAGGTCAGCCTTGAAGAAGCTTTTTTTTGCTCTTCTGCTGTGCTTGTGCTCCTGCAACTGTCTGTGGGCCACAAACATTGATGCAGGACTGAAATAGCATCTATCGATGTAGCCGATTTCTTTTCACCATTAAACATGTTTTAAGCTCAAAGCAGACATACTGGCTGACATGCTATGTATGCATAATTATGGAGTGCTCAACTCCTCTGACAGGTAATTCTGTAGAACTACTCAGCTGCACGCAAGGGCACTTATGACTTGTTGGCCTCAAGTTCTGTTTTGTAAAACGCCACTTTAGTTGCTTTCCTCGGACACGCAACATTCCTTGGCCGGGTCTGTGCACTGCTGTTTCCCATCATCTTCTGTGTTAAACCTTGTACCTCAAGCAATGCTATGCCTTCTCCCGTTTCCAGTGCTTGGTGAGAGGGCACCTAACCTGTTGTCCCCATTCCCCCAGCAAAGTTTCTCTGATGGCCCCTTCTACCTTACTTCCTACTGTGTTGTATTGGTTTGTGCAGCCAGCTATCAGATCCTGCTTTCTTGGTGTTATTTAGTGTCTGCCGCAGCTTGAGCCCTAGACCTCGGACCTGCTTGTCCGCCCTTTATTTATTTGCAAGAATGACTGTGTGATTGCTTTTCGCCGAAGAAGGACTTGTTGAGTATCGCCTGCCTTGCTTGAGGCCTGTTTCTTCCAGGCAAATTTGAAGTGGTTGTGAGTGTCCATGAGACGAAATAAGAAACTCCCTTCACTGACAGTATAAAAGCAGTGCAGTATGATGATTTTTTTTTAAACGAGCCCCCCCTTCCCCACACACAATATAGACATGCTTTCGAGTTGGGCATCTTCCTGTTTAAATTGCCTTTGGGTCTTGGCTGGCGACCCCCCCTATTGATGCTTCTGCATGCCAATGAAACTCTGCAAGGGTTGGTGGGCTGTCAGTTTCTCCTTTGTCCTAAGTTCTGTTTTTGTATTCTATTCTTGCTGTTAGGTTTGTTTCTGGGGGTCAGTGATCCCGAGCCATAGCTGGGTGACGAGAACAGTTTCTAAAATCTGTGCTCAAGCCCGGCACTGTATGGAGTATAATGTAACGACCACAAAGGACAACGTGAAATACGAAGTTTCATTTTGTGGCATGGAAGTGAAGGGATCCAGCCATCGGAGTGTTTACCACATGAGTAACGTAATTTGCTTTGTGCACAGTTATTTATTTTCCTTTTTTTTTCTTCCTTTTTTTTTAATACTGCAGTCGTGTGTTTGGTCGGTGTGCGTACTTTTTAGCTAGCAACTACATAACTGTTAAATATGCCTGCCCTCTCATGCAAGCTAAGACACCAGCTTTGCTCTTCCAGCGTCCAGGTCACCCGAAGTCAAGTTCCTCCAAAGTTCCACCTGCCCAACCAGATGGGTGTACAAGCTCACCTGCCTGCCTTAACCCCTTCTATGCTCATGACGGAGCGGTTCCGTCATGGCCCTGCCGCCACGCCTGCGCGGCTCTGATTTCGCGCCTGCGCGGCGCGTTCTATTGAGCGGGCGGGGCCATGACGGAACCGCTCCGTCATGAGCACAGCGCAACCGCGGCTCGTGACGGAGCGGCTCCGTCACGAGCATGCGAACGCCGCTCGCCCCCCCCCCCCGCGCTGCGGCGGACTTGCCGCCGCAGCGAAGGGGTTAAGCCGCGTCATCCGTGTGAAACGCAATGCCCAATATGATGCTCGCTTGTACAGCTCATCCCGTCATCTTTGAAATATATTCAGGCTCCCCCTGAAGGTATTCTTTGTTTGCGCTGCTGTAGGTGAGCGTCCTTCTGTATGAAACTAAAGTCCATGGATGTATTATATTTGTTCGTTAGCTTTGTTTTTTTTTCCAATTCTTCCGAGGATGACAGCCACCTTATCTTCCTTAATGTGAGCCTGGTTTCTTGTGTCAGGCTAGTACCGGTTTCCATAGGGCCCCCTCTAACTTTTCTGTTGAAAATTCGGCTGCTTCGGACCATATGAATGCAAAATTGT
The DNA here is from genome assembly GCF_964263255.1 of Lissotriton vulgaris. Lineage (NCBI taxonomy): Eukaryota > Metazoa > Chordata > Amphibia > Caudata > Salamandridae > Lissotriton > Lissotriton vulgaris. The sequence goes on along the minus strand of NC_141691.1, from coordinate 839,837,252 downwards.
CAGAACAGTGATAATATGGCCTTTTAGGACATTTCTAATAGCATTAGTGATATGGATAACCTCTATATAGAGCATTAAATCCCTCCACTCCATGGTCACAAAGACATCATGCTGTTTTCTCTTCTAGCAAGTGGGGCTACGTTTTTTATCTGGACGATGAACACAAATTTGATATTGTGCTCTACTTTAGTGCTACGCGCTTTCCAAAATGTGTTGGTGGCCCCAAACAAAGATCTATATTGTTTCACAAATTTAAAAATATTTGCAAGCTGGCCAAGTTTATGTCTATTTTGTGTTCCTTCGCTATCCCTTTTTGGAAAAGAAAGATGCATTAGAGACTATTTGGTATATAATTCATTACGTTTATGACCATCAGAAGTCTAAGCAGAATCATCTATGACTTTCGCTGAGCTTCTGGGAACTCAAACATTTAGAGTATGAACAGTAAGTAGAGAGGGGTTGGGGAAGCTACATTGTACTTATAAAAATGTCCTGATCTGTGCAACGCAACTGGTGCTAGGTAAAGTGCTCTGTTACCGATACAGAGTTAAGTTTGTGCTATATAAAACTCTGTAAAAAAAACTATGTAGAAATGCTGCTGGCTTTTTTTCTTCTTCTGTAAAAGTATGAACATGTAAATGTGGTTAGTGCAGATCCTGAGTTGCTGAATGTTTGCACAAAACGAACATCCTATTTGCGTTCTGTATATCTGTGTTCGAAATGTCGCTCGGGCTGCTTGTCTTGGGAGGGAGGCTGCATCTGTTATGACGGGTAATAATTGGAATTCCTGCAGCTTGCATTGCTTTTGACAGGGTCAGATGATTGGCAATTATCAAGGAGCAGTTGGACTGCGCATCTGTCTCACGTTATTAAATGCGGCGCTAATCTTCCTGGCAAAGGACAGCGACCCTGTCGCTAATAACGAGAGACGGCACCCAAGACTATATTTGAATTTAGAGGAAGACACCATGCCTACCTGAGAGAATATTTTAATTTAGAGGAAGAGTTAAGGCGGACCTGACAGAATATTTGAATTTAGAGGAAGAAAAAATGCGTACGTGAGAGAATATTTACATGTATAGGGAGGCTTAGGACACAACGTGTGCGGCGTACCTGAGACAATATTTGAATATAGAGTAAGACACAACTTGTACCAGAGAGATTATTTGAATTTAAAGGAAGGCGGAGGACATAACTCGTGCTTGAGACAATTTTTGAATTTGGAGGAAGGCCGTTGAAGTAGACCGCATCAGACACAAAACAATAAGTTGAAGGCTTGCTTTTCGCCTTCTGGAAAGAAACCAGAGAACCAAAGATGAGATCCTATTCATGTGCACAACAGAGACCTTTTTGTTGTTTATGTGGCAAGTTCCGGAACATTACTGTGCTCGAGCCGCCCATTTCGTTTCCAACTGGAGGTTGGCAGTTTTATTTCGCTCTTGGCTTGAAGGCTGTATTTGTGCTTGAAGATTAACTGTCAATCGACCCGCTTGACTAAACAAGCAGGCGCTCGTGCTGCATATTAAAACAAGCCTGGGAGTTGTGTTTGCGCGCTTGAGGAGCATGACAAGGAAAGCCATATGGCGCCTCTGCTTGTACGCACGCGCCCGCGTACATGCACGCATGCTGTAGGCCGGCCATGGTAGCATTTTTTTGAAGCCCTTACTAAAAGTCTCGCCAGACCACCACACGCGCTGGGTCAGGCGAGACCTAAAAACGTGGATAGTAATTTTCACTCATACAGATGACATTTTCCGTTTAAAAACTGATGATTTTAAGAAAACTGCAGACGCTAAAGCAAACCTGAATATTAGGCAACAATACGTCCCTAAAAAGAACAATGCTGGCGTGCATTGACTAAGCCCGTACATATTTTAAATAGGTTTTAAATGCTTAAAAGTACACTGCTGATTAATATTTACTAAAAAATCTCAAGAGTTTGCACCGCAGGCTCATCACAGGGATAGACTAAAACTGAGTCCGTTTCGTATTGGCCCAAGGGAAAGCAGAGTAGAGATCGTATGGTTCCTAGTCAGAATCTCGTAAAGAGTGACCCCTCTTGAGGGCTCAAAAGCCAGCCCAGGCACTGCTCGACATTTGGCGTTGTTTGAATAACTGCATACTCTGGCAGACTGAGTTTTCTGTTTCTGCTCCCTGGAAGACTGCAAGTCGGAAAAAATAAGTGGTTTAACTTTTGGGGTATCTGCTTTAGTTGGGAACGAAGGAGATGCGCCCAATATCCTTTGACATGAGCGTTGCATAATTCAAACGGGATGGTAAGGCCCTTAACGCATCCCAGTTGATAAAGTATGATCATTCTGTTCAAGGATGTAAACGTATTGCCCAAACAGAGACCCAAAGGACAACTGGGACCAGACTAATCATCGGTGACATAGGTAATACCTATCTCCTCATGGAGGAAAAAATGCGGGGTCGAGGGCGGAAGCAATTCTCTTCAGCATGAATGGAAGCAGCCTCTTTATGTTCCCGGACCCCTGCACCATACATTAAAATCTGAAGACATTTTCGTGGATAAACCTCCAATAGGTGCTAGACTGGTTTATTACCCACTCTTTGTGAAAGCAAACCGAGCTCCCAGTGCTTGGTTAGTTTGCAGACACCGGTTTCCTAAACAGAGCAGCAAGCAGTATCTCTGGTGTGGAAAAAATCCAAATAGGGGATGTCTGAGACTTTCAATGCACCTGCCTCTAATCGGAAAAGAACCTTCCTTTTTAGATCTAAGGTACTCACTGTTGTAAATAATTGAAAGTACATTTTGGTGTATAATGGCATAACCACTACATGCTGACGGCTTATTTCGGTGGTGTTTTATGGGGCTGTTGAAGCGGCAAGACTGATTACTGTATCCTTTCTTCCCACATCTCGCCCTCCTGTCTAAGCTCTGCCATTTCCATCAGTATGGTGCATATCATTGTAGCATGGTTAAGTGTATTGCTTTTGCAAATACACCACCTTCATGTTGGAACAAGATGCTATGTTGTCGGCACCACTGATGTTGATAACCCCCTTACTGTCTTCCCAAGCACATGTAGTACTGGTGGACCGATTAGATGAGATAGGAGTTAAGGGCAATGCCCAAAAACTTCTAAAATCCTTTCTCTTAGAAAGAACCCAAACTGTCAAATTAGACAAATTTGAGGCGGATGCCTTCTCTCTCCCATGTGGAGTTCCGCAGGAGTCTTCATTGAACCCGAAACTCTTTAACGCTTACGTGTCCTCCCCTTGTTGAATCCTACGGTTTTAATTTAACATCATACGCTGACGACACGCAAATCGTAGTAACTATTCAACCAGAACGACCACAGGACACCATGGCCAAATCACGACTGTATGTATGTGATAGGAAACTGGATAGCACGAAACTGCTTGAAGGTAAATTCCAGTAAGACCGAGGTTGTGCTATTTGAGCAACAACCCAACTTTCTGGGCACCCAACTGCTGGCCGAACTCACTAGGACTACTGCCAGTCCCGACCAGGAAGGTGAAAAACCTGGGAATTTGGATCAATGACACTCTTAGTTTCAAGGACCAGGTGAACTCAGTGGCACCTTCTACCTCGTTCACCCTTAGATCCTGCAAAAAAATCATGCCTCTAATTCCTAAAGAAGCACAACAAACGGTAGTAACTGCATTAGTAATGTCTACGCTGGACTATTGTAACAGTCTCTACCTCAAGTTACAAGAAGGCCTAATTAATAAATTACAGATTCTCCAGAACGCAGCTGCCAGACTCATTACTGGAACGCCTAAATATGCATCTATCACAGGTTCAATCAGAAGACTACACTGGCTGCCAATGAGGAAGCGTACCAAGTTTAAGGCCTTGTGTCTGGTCTTAAAAGCACTGCATGGAACGGGGCCAAAATTCCTAAAACAACACTTCCGATGGTACTCGCCTAAAAGAACACTCCGATCTTCGGAAGCCAAATTGGTAATTATGCCCCGGACGAAAAAAGCCAATTGGCGCAGCAGAAGTTTTATCGCTAATGCAGCCATAGCCTAGAACTCCCTCCCTCCACATCTAAGACGCATGACCAACTTGATGGCATTCAGGAAGGCCTTAAAAACATTGCTTTTTACCAATTAGGTTGCATTTAGTACATTAATCAATCTCTCAGTTTCTGTCAGTAGGCACTTCACCCTAGCGCCAGGACACCTTTTTGGTAGTAGCAGCGCTTTACAAATGCAATCAACATTAACACATGGCTCCCATCTCTCGAACAAACACGTGCCCATATATTTGCCTGTATTCCAGCTAAACCGGCATGGAGACAAATCTTAGCACTGTAATGGGAGACTGCCTACAGGGCATGCCTTGCCCAGGCTTTGTGTGCTCTGTGTTCAGGGCCTGCTCCAGAAAGCGTTGATTTATGCCACTGCTTTGTTATATCGGGCCCATGTAGCCCTTAGCTCAGAAATCTAGGGAGTGCTGCAGGATTTTCAGCTGCATCTGCTCTGACATGCTGCCCATTTGTGCACATTGATACATTTGGCTGAGTGTTGTGTGCCGAGATTCCCATCTCCCTCGTCCACCTGTTCGTGCTCTCTGTAGCATAAGTTCCCATTGTGGTGGCTCCACTACAGCCAGCACATGTCCCTTGAGCACCGTGGACCAGACCTGCTGCTACGCTGTTGATAGGATGAAACACAGAGTTGAGCTAATACTACCAGTGGTTGGAGAAGGAGTGATTTGGGAGTATGGCAGTTGTGGAGTAACCAATGTTGGGCAGTAATGCATCTGTTTGTCACCTATATCCTTAGCTTGATTCTCCCTGCCAGCTCTCCACCCCCTTGCTCAGTCTTGCTTTCTCCCTCATGTGCAGCTTATCCCGTCGTGGCTTCACATTGCTGCCTGTCCTAAAATGCACTCTTGAGCTTCTTATTTTTATTACTTGGAAAAACACGAACTTGCCAATCTATCTTGGACAAGTTTTATTCTGTAGACAAGCGTGCGTCCACAGATAACCACCTTTTTTTTGGTTCCCTTTTGCAATGCTCCACAGCTTCTTGCTGATGTTGTACAGCATTGCCCAAAAACATTGGCAAAGCTAATATGTCCCTAAGGTGAGACCAATGCTTGTTTTATTCTAGTTACCCTGCAGAAATATCCGGCACAACAATGCAATTCCACATGCAGATTGTTAATAAAAAGTCATTAACACAATTAAATGTAAAGTACATCCTAATTCACAAACTTTTAAAATTAGTGCATACATTTTTTTCAATTTCGTACATGAAAAATCAGATCACCCATGTAACCAACCTTGGTCTCAACATTATATCGTATTTTCTTGGAATCCCTTCTAATTATTACACCATTTCTTAAGAAGATTGGGAAGCTTTAGTCTATCCAAAAACGGGGGAAGTGAGCAGAATATGCTCTTGGATAGAATCTGGGCCAATGTAATTATGTGGCAGTGAGGGGCCAAATTATGTGTCGGGGTTGACTAGATTATTCGGCAATAGAAAAATGTGGCAGCATTTTACTATTTTAAAATTTTCACTCACATTAATTCTGCCTAGGTAAAGGTTTCAACTCATTGGTAACAGTTTAATACCCGAATACAGCAATCCACAGCTAAACTGACGACCAGCTAAGCTAACCGTTGCTAAGGATCTTTCATGGCAATTGTGGTGTTTTTTAGGTCTAGCCTAGAGCCAGCGAGAATGCGCTGCTCTGCGAGACTTTTATTGTGGAGGAGTAGGTGAATAGAAACCCCCCCCACTCTCCGCCCATATTTGCCATTGGCTTGTCATTGTCCGTCCTAAATGCTGGCTTCTGATTCGTCGAAAGGCTTGTTGATCTCTCCTTAGTACCGCCTTCTCTTTATTTGTCACCTCCTATGTCGACTGGCCCCTTTACTTCGGTTGTTACATGGTATGTGTTATTTAGACTGAGCACTATTTTCTTTAATCAGGTTCTCCTACTGCAGGCACAATATGCTTTGGTGCCTTCGGTTACTCATTGTCTTGCCTCCCCGCCCTCCTCCCGTTGTCCGTGCCTTCTCCCATCCTCCCGTTGTCCATGCCTTCTTCCCCCGCCCGCCTGTTGTCCGTGCCTTCTTGCACCCCGCCCTCCTGTTGTTCATGCCTTACCCCCCCCCCACGCCTGCCCTCCCTTCCACTGCCATTTGCAATGCAATAGGTCTTGTATAAATGCGCAGACCTATTGCATTTCAAATGCTTTTTTTTTTTAGGGGGGGTTTTAGTAACTTTTGATCAGTCAGAAAAATGTTTAATAAAAATTGGCAAGTTATGCAGTTAATTACGTGGAAGTGTGGTAAATCCATACTTATGTGGATTATACTGTGGGTTCAGAATTGCACAAGTTGAATGACACAGATTCTTTTTTTTTTTCTGTTTCAATCACACTTTTAATACATCTGGCAGCCATTCTCATTTGGGTTTAATTCTTAGATGCCTTTTAAGCAGTTCTCTTCGGTTCTTTGAATCTGAATTCCTTTAGGAACCAAGGGCTAGATGTATGACTACTTTTTGTGGTGGCAATCGGGAAATCGACCTGTATGCAACCGCAAAATAGGTCTACCCTATGTACAAGCCCTATTTTGCAAGTTGGTATCCTGTTACTAACTCGCAAAATAGGGTTTGCGACTTGCTATTAGGAAGGGGCATGCCAAGGGCATCCCTTTGTAACAGCGAGTCACACTTCCATGTACGATTGTTGTGCGACCGCAATTGTGGTTGCAAAACACTTGCAGTTTACCACCCATTTTAAAAAGGTGTTAAGCCACTCTCAAACGGGTAAGACCCCAGGGGTACCCTTCTGCTTTGTGACTGTTAGCAAAAATATTGTATATGAGCAGGCCGGGGTCCCACGGACCACTGCCTACTCTTAAATTAAATTGAAACGTTTCCTTTTTATTTTTAAGTGCATCCCATTTTCGTTTAAGGAAAACGGGCTGCATTTAAAAAAAAAATTCAACCACTTTATTTAAAAAGCAGTCAGACATGATGGTCTGCTGACCCCAGCAGGCCACCACTCCTGTGAGTGCTGGCCATTCACAATGGGACGCAAATGATGACCTGCCTCATGATATGTTATGAGGCAGGTTGTTTATGACCCCATTGGGAATCTCAAACAGTGTCTGAGACACTGTTGTAAATTTCATTTTGTGAGTCGCAAAAAAACGCAATATGGAGGTCACAAAATGGAAGGGTCGTACATCTGGCCCCTGGAGTCTGCAAGTCCTGCAAAATCTGCCCATAATGTACCACATATTTATTGTCTTGTAGGCTGAGTAAGCCACTGGACAGACTTTGCTTGTTTTTCTTCTGCCACGGGGACAACTAACACAAGATCACCAAAAATTAAATGAACTTGAACGAAGTCTGTTATGGCCTGAATAAATCTACCCTATTTAAATGTTTTTCAATAGGTTACTGATATCTTGCCTCTTTCCTCTGACTCCTCACCTACCCATTAAATCAATTTGCTTTTGGCCACTGCTGCAGTACATATAATCCCCAATTCTAAACAAAACCCTTATTAGCACGTTGTAGAAGTGTGAACCCCTTTAAGAAGTCTCCGTTGACTTGCTTGAGATGCCTCCACCACTATATAGCAGAAATGGAACCGTGATAACTAAATAAGCATGGACAAGGAGAGCTGCAGAGTACCCTCGTACAGTATGTAAAAGCCTCCCTAAATGCATTGACCAGTGAGTATTCCAGTTCAAGGATGTGGTAGAGGTCAAACGCAGATGCTCCTACTCACCCGCAAATTCTAGTTATGGTCTGGCTTGACAGCAGTGCTGTCCCTAGACAGTTATGTAAGCATTACCTGAGCGGGGCTTCAGCTTAGCCCACATGTTGGGAGCCAGGAGTACACGTTTTGATTGAGCAGAAGTTATGTGCTTTTACAGAAAAAAAAGTGCTTGCCCTCTACACATCTGTAATCATTTTGTTTATTTATCCTGAACTTGAACTTTGAGGGCACGCACAAGACCTTGGCATGCTATTAAAGTGTCTTAGATACTACATCATTTATGTTTTTTCTCTGGCACCAGCACAGATGGGGAGAGAGCAGTTATTAACTTGCATGGATTTTTAGGTCTGGCTTGACAGTGCAGCTACACCTTTCCCTTCAACTTGTACCAATATTTCTCCACATTTCTTTGCTTCCACACAAATACATAGCGGTTCCCATGCTATTTACTAGTAATGCTTCACATTACCATACAAGCAAAAAGAAATGATGATGATAAATGGAATGCTGAACAATGCAAGTGTTCACCCCCCCGTCACAGATGTGGGTTAAATCTATTGTTTTTTTTATCCCCCAACGCCACCTCAGTTTGGTTCCAGCCATATGCAAATCAATCTTGACCCTGCTCCTCATGGGAACAGTCCAGCCTGAACTGCCAGGCCAAGTCCTCTCTGACCAGAAACACGCATTCTTGGGACTGGTTTCGGGGAATCACCCCCCATCAGCCTGGCTATCTTGATTCCAGTGAGCACAGGACCACGGGACCCGTGTCTGGGCAGTTCAGGCAGGATGAAAAACGATGGATTAAACCCAGAGCTGTGACGTGGGGTGAATATTTGCATTGTTCAGCATTCCGTCCATAATCTGTTCTTTTTGATTTTGTCGCCTTAAGTGGGAAGGGTATGCCCAGACGTGGGTCTGTTGCTCACTGTGCCATTCGCTTCAAGCTAGCCTGGCTGATGAAGGGTGATACTCTGAAACGGGTCCCAGGATGCTTGTTTCTGGCCCAGGGAAGACCTGGCCTGGCATTTTGGGCTGGACTGTTCCCATAAGGAGCAGGGTCAAGACAGATTAACATATGGCGGAGTCTAAGCTCTGGTGGCGTGGTGAGCAATAAACAATGGCTTAAACCCAGATCTGTGACTGGGGGTGAATGTTTGAATGGTTCAGCATTACGCCCATCATCTGTTCTTTTGCACTCTAGGTTATGGGCAACTTGCAAGAGGGAGCTGAGGTGAACCCAATGAGGAATAAAAGTCCGTAGGCCCAGAATATGTCTGTCAACTCGCCCTTATTTGCAGAATGTGACCCTTCTCCTATGTGATAAAATTCAACCTCCTAAAAAGCAACATCTTCGTCTACGGTTTCATGCTCTTTGCAAACCTGCACCACCCTGCTAACTTGCTGTATCTTTAATTCACTTTAGTGGTATCCCCTTCTTTAATATTAGACTTCTCATTTGCGAGCAGGCATGCTTGAGGGAAACCTGCAGCGTGCCTCTTGCTTTGGACAAGGGAGTGGAGAGAGAAAACGGGGTCTGGTTAGTGGAGTAAGCACCAAAATATCTGGGTTTAGCAGCCCCCTGTGCAACCAACCTTACTTTCTAGGCGTTTATTTTCAGCAGTTACGTTTTTCACCCCAAATATTCTTAGGCGAATCTATCAGTTTTTGTCAAACTCCAGTTTAAAGATGTGCATGCGGTCTGTTTTGATTCGTGGAATGCACACCAACACAATGTCATTAAAATGTTTAACACTGGTTTATGCTGGGGTACAGGACCATGGGCTTCTGTGATATTTTCAGTGCGCTCCCACTGCTTCCTCATCACGTGTACGCCTTTGTCACTGTATTACCAGGTTCAGGGAGGGGCCATGCAAATAAAATCATTGAAAGGGAAGTGAAGCTAAATATTGATAGAGCTGTTGGAATGTGCCCAGAGGATGGCGAGTGGGCGCCTCTGCGGTGACCTCTGTCCTCCATCTGCCGTACCTGTGTACACATCACTCCTAACAAGAGGGTGGATGCCTTACCTGCCCTTGACTCGCCCTTTTCCCTCTCCCAGACTCCTTCTCTGGTTTCCCATCTTCCCTTCTCTAATTAATCTGTTTTATGTGTTTCTGCTTAGTGTGGCCAAAATATTCTTGCTCAATTGATTTGTTTTTAGCAATGTTATGCAGATTTGTAGAGCGCAATATTACCGGGAAAGGTATCCAGGCGCTGAGCAGGTGCGAGTCTAGGCACACCTAGGGCCAAAAACATTTTTTTTTTTACCTTTAATTTATAGTTACGTACAGTAGTCTTTAACGTTACTGGCAAGAGTGGAAGTCGCAAAAGCAAATTGTTCTCCCTAAGCCCACACTGGCATTTCTCAGACAGGAGCTGCTCCTCAAGCCGGGGGCCCTCCCTCAGATGAACCTTCATGAGCTTGCCTGTGTCTGGGAGAGTCCAAGTTGTTTGATACCATGGACTTTGAAAGCACTGTGGAGCCAGTAAGCACCCCAATACCAATACCAGGTCAGAGCGTTGATCTTGCCGCCTCTTTTCATCCTGAAAGTCTTAAAGACAACATGTAACAGAGCACCAACTTTCCAGGGAGAGTTACCTCACCCTACAAGGGACTGGTTTGACCGAACAGCACAATTGAATCTTTCTAGCTGTTTATCTTTCGTTGCCTAAGTGGCCTTTGCCTGCTTAATGTGGTCTTGCCGCACTTGAGATGTTGAAGTTTCACTGCACCATGTTCAAGATGAATCTGATGGAGCCTTCTTTCGCAGCCAGGTCGGAGCTGATCGAGAGAGTTCCCCAATCCGCAACCCCTGCCTAGAAGCAAGCAAAGAGAAGCCCTTCCTATCCGCACCAGGCACTATTTGAAGCCTCGACGCAGCACCATGTGGAAAATGCAGCCGGTGCATCACCCAAGGCCTTCAGGCCCCTTTGCCTAATTATGTGCCATCTAGGAGCTACTATAAATGTATTGCGCTACCTCGTTTTCTCAGTCCTCTTTCCTGGAACACATTAAGAGAGAGATAAAGAGGTTCTGAGCCCCCCCCCCCCCCCTCCCCCACGCCCTCTCCTCCCCACCATTAATCTGCTGGATGAAGTACGTTTTTTAAAATACTTTTAAGATTGCTTTTCTCCTTAAGTTGCATACGGTAGGATGTTCGAGCCCTATTTAGTACAGTTTTCCATTGTAACATGGCTGTTACCGATGATGTGGAGGAGGTTGCAGCAGGCATCCCTACATGGCCAAATTTCTGGGGAGGGGTTCTCTGATGCAGACCCTGACAATGTAGGGGGGCCGTGCGCCTCCACAATTTCTTGTTTGTGATACATGCTGCTTACAGCACATAATTAAAAAAACAGTGTATGTTCTCGGCCTACTCCGGGGTAGCAAAGACCAGAGCTGGGCACCCTATGTATTATTCAAAACAGAGTTCCCCCGTGAGACTCTGCCTTACCGACAAGAATCCAGTAAACCACTGTTCCATACTCATCTTGTAAGTCAGATGTTGAGGCAAGCCTGCTGTGAGTTTGGTCCTCGGTTGAAGCAGGCCTGGTTTGATGTAGAGGTCCCACTTCTGCACGCATCCCACGCAAAGGCCAGTAGCCATATTTTTTTTGTCACGGTTAATAATGGCTTCTACGAGTTTATTATCCTTCTGCCCTGTCATTTTATTCTAAACATTTAGCAGATGTTTCTTTGTGCTAATGTTGCTCCCCTGTCACCCTTGACAGAAGCAGTGTCTGCTTAAGATCACTGTGTTTAGACTAATGGGCATTGAGCTTGCGCCAGTGAGTCAGGTTTTTAAAATTATACCAACACATCAGAATTCTAAATAGGTACAGTATAGTATGTATTGCAAAGGATGATGGAACACGAGTGCTGGTTATGAGGTATACTTGAAAGTGTCTTATTTGCTGAATTGGACAAGCAGAAAGCTGTCAAATTTGTGAAAGAAGCAGCATGCCTTACTCTAGCATGGGTTTTGACAACAATCATAGGGTTAAAGTGAGCTTCTGTGTACCTCTAGCTTAAATTGGAAGTATTCAGGGGTTGAGGGTTTGAATGACCGTAGCTGTACCGCCACATTTAAGTTCTGTTTAGTGTTTTTGGACAGTTCACCTGCGTTGTTAATGGATTGTTCATACAAACATTTATCTGCTCTGGAATAAGCGTTCGATGGATCTCAGTGGAACACAGTGAATTCAGCTGGCGAGTGGTATTTTCTTGAAATGCACAGAGGGATAATATGGTCTGCCTAAACCCTCTTCGGCCTAATTTGATTTAGCTTTGTGAAATAGACGTTTAATGAGGTCCCTCGCACAAAGATGCCTTGAAACATCAGAGTACTCATGAATGCTGTGCTTATTTGGAAAATAGTACCATGCTTTCATCCAGCTAGAATACATTGAGGATGGAGTGCAACTAGAAGGGTGGCAGAGAATAAAAAATTAGCTAGCATTCGCGCCAACAATTTTCCATTCTATTAAGGACATGGAGGCGAGGATTATGCTTTCTCTTTCTATTTATTGCCACTCACATCAGCCAATTAAAACGTTTTATTATGTAAATAAACTAAATTTCCCATGATGCATATTTTGCACAGCACATCCTGAAAGACCCTACAAGAGCCACCATTACCGGAAATCCTCCTCTTTCTTTGTTCAAACAGTAAAAGTCCAATAACAATAACTTAAGCCCAAATAACATCCTCCAACTTGGAAGAACCAACCAACTGGAAAGTGACGTCTCCTTAACCGGAAGTACTCTTATTCCATCTTCTTCTCAGAACCTGGAAGTAATGAAACACAGGAAAAATCCCGCAACTTCTGCTTAGACAGAATATGAATATATACGGGTGGGTAAACATTACATTTTCTATAATATAACTGGGTGGGATAATCCTTGCCTTGGTGTCCTTTATAGAATTGAAAATTCTTGGTGTGAATGCTAGCTAATTTTTTATTCTATTACAGGACCGGAGGCTTCGGATTATGCTAGTTTAGCGCTTATCAAATACAACTGAGGCTATATCACCCACCGGTTTATAGTAAAATTGTTTAAAAGCTGATTCAGAAGACCAGTCAGCAAGACCGCATGATATCCTGAACAGTAGATCCCAACATGAAAGTTTTGGAGGCCATAGCTCCACGCACAGAATGCGCTCCATACACATGGGAATGAATACCCACCTTTTTCATGACTTATTCTAACCACCTGGCTATAGTAGCCGCAGAGACCAGTTTGTAAGGTTTTTGCAGAGCAATTAACAATTGAACCACACCATCAGGTCGTATAGATGTTGTACATTGTTCATAAGCACGCAGACCTTGAACTACACATAGTTTTGCATTACCATGATATTCAACACTTCTTGACAAAGTCGTAGTTCTGGCTGTAATATTAAAGGAAACTCCTTCTGGGGTAAACACTCTACCTGTAAGGTCCAGGGCTTTTACATCAGAAGACCGCTGACCGGCAGATAGGCAAAGAAGCATCGCTAATTTGCACAATAGTTGTTTCCGCATCAACATGTCATTATGTGGCCATTTGTCAAATAAGGAAAGAGCTAGAGATGCGTCCCATAGTTAGGAGTACTTCGGCTTAGGTGGGTTCGCAACCTAAATACCCTTTAATAACTTACAGATTACTGGATGTATACCTACCGGTTTGCCATCTATCTGAGAATGACCAGCTGAGATGGCCGAACGAAAATTGTTAACCGAACGATATGCCAGACGTTGCGAAGCCTTTTCAGACAGAAAATTTATAACATGGGATAAGTCGGGCCCCCATGGGATCCACGTGTTCCACGCACCAACTAATCCAGCCTTTCCGGGCTGAAGAATACAGTTTCCTGGTGGAGGGAGCCCAGGCTTGGTTGATAGGCGTAGCTGCGCCCGAAAGGCCCGGCAGTTCCCATCTTTGCCTGAAAGTCTCCAGGCCATCAGAGACAATTGTCCCGCTAACACCATCCAATGCATTTCTCCGTGAGGGCCCTGGAGCGTTGTCGAGGATGACAGAATCATCCTGGAGAAGTCGCAGCTCATCTCCAATAATAATGAGAACCAAGGCAGTGACTTCCACAAGGGGGTTATCAAAATCACCAGATGGCGAGACACCTGGGTGGTCACCCTGGGAATCAAGATGATCGGGGGGAAACGCATAATTCAAGCCCTTGGACCAATCTTGAGAAAACGCATCCGTCGCCAGAGCTAACGGATCCAGTCTCCAGCTGAGGAACTTCTCCATCTGTCGATTCGGTCTGGACGCAAATAGGTCGATTTTGCAACTGCCACAGATCGCTTGCAACTACTGGACTGGGATTGGAGTTGCCAAACGCTGTAATCCTTGAGGTCAGGAATTCCAGTCCGCTACTATGTTCGACTGCCCTGGAATATATTCGGCAGTCCCAGATATCTGAAGATTTAGGCAGTAATGCCAAAAATCTTTTGTTATTTCTGTAAGCAGAGGGGACCTAGTGCCTCCCAATTTGTTGATGTACCTCACCGCCGAGATGTTGTCCATCCGAAAAAGGATGCAACATGAGGCGCCTGGGTGATCGTGCCTGGATTGCAAACGATCCTGCTAAGGGTTCCAGACAGTTGATGTGAAGATCAAGCTCGCGCAGGAACCATCGCCCGCCTGTGGAGATATCTCCGCAACGCGCACCCCAGCCCCAACGGCTGGTGTCAGATTCTAGAACTACCCCTGGCTGACAGCCGAAAAGGGCTCCTCCGTTCCACGTCTCCAAGTGATTTAACCACCACTGTATCTCTTCCCTTGCTTCCAGAGAAAGGGGAACAACGTCTGTGTAAGAAAGACCTTTTTGGAGATGCGGTGTATACTTTTTAAAAAAAAAGGTCTGTACCTTTATGATAGTCTTTTAACACTGGGCTGTTTTTATGGGGGAAACCCCTCCATATCGGATAACCAGCCTTAGTTAACCCCCAAGATTTGCTCAAACGCCAGTTAAATGTGGACTGGGTTGTAAAATGTGGTAGCTGAAACTGTAGAGGTCTTACTGTTTTAATAAGAACACTCTGGTCTATTCCAGCAAGTGGTTCAGATGAGTTGGCTTAGCATCAGAGAAATTGGCCATTCTGTGCCCGTTTGATTTTAGTCTGTCTAGAATGTCAGGATGTGTGGTGCCCACGTTAGTCATAAGGACCTGGCTGAGTATTTTGAATGCTCTGCTCTCTTTTGTTTTCTCTTGGAACTTTCCCACCTTCTTATTTAGTGAAACGAGACAGTACATTACCCAGCTGGGCTAGATCTCTGAAGCCTCGCGGTTTATCATTTCTTCATTTATTTACTATCTTAGTTACTGTGGTCAAAGTTCTGAAACCCAGGCAAATTAGTAATCTCAATTCATTATACTTGAAAAAGCTCCATCAAGGGGTTACAATGTTTCTTGTTCCTCATTTAAAAACCCTGCCATAGGGAGATGTTTATATTTGTTACTAACTTTGTGAACTTGTGTCAAGTAATGTCCAATCATTGACCATGCCAATAGGCTTTGGTTTATTGGAATAGCACATGCTGCATACCTTTATTAAAGCCATCTGTAGTGGACTGAGAGGGCTGTGCTTGTACAGTAGTCCTCGTTCAGTTGAATGCAAGCACTCAGGGGGTGGCCCTAGGATACACAAAAAACAGTAATTTTTGGGGAACTAAAACCTCATTAATAAAGCCTCCAGCCAATGGCTGCAAGAGGCTGGTTGAAGAAAGCCACTGATTGGGAAGAGTGTACCCAGAATCCGCTTTATGAATATTTTTAACAGTAGGTCTGTTTGACATCTGTGCTTTCAAAACTCAGACCAAAAAAGTATTTTGGACTGTTCGTCTGCTTGGTGGGGATCTCCCTCTGTAGCTTCTACAGAAAGAGACTTTCGGTGAGGCGCAGTAATGTCTTTTGCCATTAACATTATTGTGCTTTCTCATTTCTGTTAGACTTGTTTTTCCCTAGCTAATTCCTTTTACACCAGCTAGTTTGTTTTCATGTACAGTCTTGTTGCACAACTAGGGTATAAGCAATAGGCCCAGCACACTTGCAGTCACTGCACACTTGCAGTCACTGCACATGCGTTTGGGCTGTAGATGGCACTGACCACCTAGATCCAGGTGGAAAGCTGAATGTGGGTAATTGCCCACTACAGCAGGCCGCTACAGCTCGGATACCTTATCTACTTCGACTGGGTGTGTGGTTACACCTATGATGGAGAGTGGAACGAAGTAAATGCGCAGTGTTATTCTGCTGTGATATCCTAGAAAGGAGGCAAGTTATGAGCTGGTCTCCTTTCAAGATGAAAGTACGTGAGCTGGTTGAGTATTGGGCAGTTCAGGACAACCAGCCCAAGTCAAGTGACCACCGAAGTATTGCATTCTACCACAGGATTAATCTCAACACCACAGTAAAAACACAGCTCAATCTTTGCGAGTGCACTAAATTAATTTGCATTTCAAGCTACAAAATAGTGCAAAAAACACACGTGTCATGAAAGCCGTAGCTGCCAGCATTCTGGCAATTCATGTTTCTGTTCTCCTGCGCTAAAATGTTTTCATTTCTCCATGTGGTGTAATGGTGGAATTTAGAATAATGTGAAATTCACAAAATTTCAAGAGGATTACACTGGCATGATTTACATTTTGCCTGGACCTGGTAATCATGGCCCTAAAACTGACTGCTGGACCACTGGTATTGTGAGACCTACGTGCTTCAGGCTCTCATACTGTTGGTAGTAGATTTTTCCCAAGTTTCAAAGGGGGAACTGTTATTTCTTATGTCTTAGTATGGTTGCTATATTGAGTAACTCGCAGTGGACTATACTAGTCTCCGGCAATATCATTAATTCCTATATTATTTTCAAAGTGTTTACTCCATTGTCTGAGAATATACATATTCCTTTGTAATCATTTCTTCAGATGTATAAAACTCAGAGGACTTCCCCATGTCTTTTAATTAAGATTGCAAGCCAGTGTTTTTGGTAGTGGAGAGTTGGGGGTGAGAAGACTGGCAGCCCTCCATTCTCATACCTTTTAGTCTAGGAAGTGCCACAGTTGACCAGACACCTGTTGAGGCTTGAAATTAAAAGCTGATGGTAGAGTGGGAGGTATGAAGCCTTGGGTGAAATAGGAGTGTAACTTGGACAAGAGGGCACTGTGTAAGGCTTCTCATTGATTAACAAAGAAAGTGTTATCCTCGTGCACTCCTTTATTCAGGTTTTCTTCCAACGTTTTATGCTTTTTTAGTTGGCGCAACTCATGACACAAGGCGTCCACCCGTGTCTTGTAAATGAATATATGATGTGGGGAGTGGCTCCTTCCCACAAATGAGTGCGCTCGATAATCAATAAAACACACTAGTTTCTTCACTAGATTAAATTGATTTCTTCTAAATTTATTTCAACATATGGATGAATCAAAGTTTCATTTAGCTTTCAATTTCCATGATTCTTATAAAGCAATTTCCATATTTATCACAAATATATATCTCCAATGGTCAACAAATGTTATTCACCCAATGCATTTCGGGTCAAGTAAAGCTGACCCTTCGTCAGGGGTCTATAAAGAAATGAAACCGGACCAATTATTCACTGTCCTATAGTTCAATGTCACAGTCTACATCATATGCATTAACGAAATGAAATGAACCAACAAATACACCGTGGTAACATTATAACTTAATGATAGCTGTACAAACTCAAAGACTAACCACAATATGCAAAACAGTCTTGTACATGACGGGCATTTAGTTTCATCTATCGCGGCAGTGTCAACGTATAACAAATACGCGTGGAATTTTGCTAAATTACGCGCAACACTCTTACTTGCTTATCAATATGATCGGATCTACTTACGACGGACCACTGGGTCTATAGCAGCGGATGTGCAAACTTTTCGTCTTCGCAATGGGAAAGTTACGCCCCAAATATTTAGGGGTTTACAAGTGAACTAAATTCCGGTCACGTGATCGGCAGTAAGGCCAATCAACAACAGTCTCTAGCACTGACTCAGATGACATGGTAGAGTATACTAGGGCTTCGCAGAAGTTAATATGCTGAAGTCCGTGAAAGACTGTGTGATATCGAAGGTCAACACATACACAACAAAATAATAATAGAAAACGTAAAATAAATCATGATGCATTTCAAAAAATAATAATAATGAAATTCAATGTCAGAATAATGTGAATACATGACAATATTAACAGATTGTTCCAGGTCCCGAATATGTTTAAGACCAATGTTGTGTGCTGGTCATACTAGAGAAAACATGAATTTCCAATACGGTCATTGAGCCCAATGGGATGGGCAGAGTTTAACTTCTTAATCCTTAAGATTGATGAATTCTAAATCGACTCTAGCATGTCATTGGTTGGAAGCTAGACGCCAAATTTCTCAATTACGTTTCATGGTGTTAGAGAAAATCTCACAACGCCGAGACCAGGATCCATATAAACAAAGACTAAGATCTGAATATTTTTGGATTTTTGGAGATATATATATATCCACGGCCGTTATGATGAGCTCAGCTCATCAGGAGCACAGCTCCACTGTGCCTCATGACGAGCTGAGCTAGTCATGAGCGTCGAAGAGGTTAAACATTCTCCTTATAGATCTGACATCACAACAATCCATGCTGCCAGCTCTGCATGTCTCCACAGTGTGTTTGTGTGTTTTTTTCTTTCTTAGTAAGGGCAATAAAATGACAACAAAAACGAGCATTTCACACGAGAGCTTTCCTACCGTTTGCACTGGTTGAGGACGTTATCAAAAAACAGACTTTGCTCTCTTGAAGTGTGGACTGGGGGTGAGGAAAGGGTTTTCTTACTGAGAACACAATCACGTTGATTTGCTGAAAGAGCAATCGTTCACTCTAACTCACCTGTGTTAGCTTTTGAAGAAATAAGGTGCCTATCGAGCCACCATGATATTCCTTGTATTACTTACAAAATGAAGTCAGCCTCTGCTCTAAGGAAGGCTGCTCCTATGGTCCTCACAGCAGAGACCACTAACCTTACATCCTCGTCCTACAAATTTGTATTGTTTCATTGTATTGAAGTATTTGTGTTATTTCTGGAACTGAGAAACATGCGAAACGCTCTGCTCAGCAACTGTTTGTATGTCCTGCACTGCATACACTACTGTCGTTGGCATTTGTTATGCCCGTTGTAGACAGGGCTTTTGTCGCAGTTCTGCAGGGAGATTACTCCCCCAGCGGCCTCTGCGCTCACAGATGGCATTACTGTCATTCTTTTTGTCACGACAGGCTGCTTGATCAAGCATTGTCGCTTACTTGGCATATTGGCTTGATTTTCTAGATGGGCTTAAGCGAGAAACACTTAAAATTGTCTTCCTCCATTGTTGCAACGTTAATCGGGGGCTCTCGCTGCAGCAATTAAACTCGCCGGCTCCATCGAGGAATGGGCCTTTGTAAGAGAGCGCCTGCTCTCCCTAGGCGCGGTTAAGTTACAAGAGCCTTTCCCAGCGGGGCTCCTGTTGTGTTAACACGCACATGTGGATGGATGTGTGTGGCCTCGGTAAGTGCTGAACTGAAAGCGGCAGCTGTTTCTAAATCTAAGCATGTTTTCAGTGAATGGTAGCAGAACACAGAAAGAAAAAATCTTCCATTAAAAAAAATTCGCTGTTGAGGAACAACGCACACTGTAAATCCCACCCCAATAATTTGCAGGTGGCATCACTGTTGATTTATTGATCACAACCTTCACTAACAGACTGCACTTTTCTCAGAAATTCCAACAGAGGACGTCTGAAATCATGGATACACACAGAAAATAGAAATATATAATACTAATGTGTAAAGACGAGCAGCATTTAGAAGTGTGTGAATTGTATGAAATTGTCAGTTAATCCGATCTGCTTTTGTGCTGGCTAGCAGTAATAGTAAGTTTTATTTTGGGGGGGGGGGGGGGGGGGGGGGGCGGTTCGTCGGAGGCTCACCAAAATAACCCTGTCGGTAGTGCACATACTAGTTTTGCATTTCCTTTGATGAGCAGAGGTCCTTCATTTTTTCATCCATGTTTGCTGTGTTCATTTTATTGTATGGCACATTTTTACCGTCTGTACGTTACATAATGCTTTTCAGACTGGACAGCCATTGCACTTCTTGGATTCTTGTTGAATGCAGACACTTGCCTGCTAACATTATTTGTGTTTGTTAGGTGAATCAAGAGGTGATTCAATTCGAATTAATACATTGTCGATTCCTTCGTCTCTGTGAACAAGATTTCTTTCCATAGAAATACCAGCTGATTAGTTCCATGTGTAAGAAAAAAACACAGGCTGTTACATAATTGATTATGAAACCAGATCATACACAGAATCTATCAGTAATGTCAAAAGTAAATGGGTGAAATGCACTTAGATACAAATATTGAGGGGTGGGGGGGGGGGGGGGGTGGGGGGGAGTTATACACTGACAATAATACCATTGTATGTCTGACCCAAAACCAAATAGTGGTTTGTCGGTTCATTTATCTGCCCAACAGCAGAAAGCCGCAGGTCATTTTCAGGACTAAATATAACTTGCCAGCAAGCATCTGCATGCAACTGATGAAGAAAAAAGTAGGACCGTCCCACTGTCTAATTAAAAAGTAGATCTTGGGAATGACTGAATGAGGGCAATCCAGTCCTTTCTGAACATTATACGCAGTTGGTGGCAGAATTTGTAAGCAATTCAGGAATGCCTAATCCTAAAAATAGAAAATATTGTGGTGTTTAAAAGGCCCTCCCCCCAAAAAAATCTGAATGGTCTTTGTGGTAATAATAGGTTTACCTTTGCGCATTTGTGTTTTTCATATATAAAGAACAAGCACATTTTAGATCTTGGTGGTGGTAAGAAAAATTGCTCAGTCTCAATCTGCAGCGGCCCTCAAGAGATAACGTTTGGATTAGGCGCCATCACCAGGTATGGCATTCCAAAACGTTGGCTCGAGCACTTTGTGCTTGACTTTTATTGTTTCGTCTCTTGCAGCTAAAAGTGTGTGGAAATGTTTTTTTCTCTTACTTACTTGGCCTCCTTTTCCTGGACAGGGAGCTTTAGTGTAATACAGGCCTTGATTCAAATACTGCAGACTTTCATCTTCCTTTACATTACCGAGCTCCTGTTTCCAATTGGGACAGACGTACGCGCTTTAAGCCGTCTCTGGCTTCTTTCTCGCTCCTCCTTTCACCTGTGCTCCAAGCAGTCTGGACGGCTCTTTCACCCCCCCTGCGGGCAACTTTAGCTACTGCAAGACGGTGCCTACTCTCCAAGGAAAGGCACAACAATAGTCTGCGACAGCCAGAATCTGGCAGAGCCGGTTAATAATTCACAGATAAACTGTTCTTTGTAACCTGGGGTGGGGGCGGTGTAGCTCGGGGCATTCCAGAAGTGAGCTTTTAGAAAGCACTCAGCCGTTGTTGGTTTAAAAGGCTGTGGAGATAGTGCACCGGGCAAGAGTCTGACAGTCTGCGAGTGCTCCGCTGCGCTGTTTGTGTAGGCAGTAGGTCACCGGTTCAGTTCCAGGCCACGGCAGTTCAGCATTTCATCTTTCTGAGGCGGATCTTCGAACCTTTTCTAATTAGTCTGTTATAAAGTGCTGGGCTCTGTGTGCGATATGTTTTTGAAGGCTATTTATAATAGGCTGTCCCATTTTCTAAGTATAGCGCGATCCTTGGTTTTGATGTATTCTGCTGTTAGATGACTGGTGCTGGGCTTGTATGAATTTTGGTGGCAAGAGAAGGCGCCATGTTCTGGTATTTATAAATCACACTATTATACATTGTTTTGATTATACATTTGGATTTTAACGGGCCTATATTATGGTCCGAACTTGCAGCAAATGATTATCTGTCAATATCTTGTGCCAGAACCCACAGCTGTCTCGTGGCAGGAGGGTGATCCAAACTCTCCACTGCAAGCAACATTCTGGGACTATGTTTCTTAGTATGATTATGGCGCTATATTACCCGAAGTGCTTAGTAATGTTAGCACAACTAAGTGAAGAGCCATCCAATGACATGGACCTTAAGATAGCAAGAAATGAATGAATTGAAAAAGCTGTCCTCATAAATGTCGACTATTTTAAATTCGATGTTTTCCTGTTGCTAAACTACCAGGGGTATAAAATGTAAATACCTCTAGCACCCCTATATATATTTAGAAAAGAGAATCTTGCCCCCTCTGCCTCCTTCCAACTTTTGTATTTATCCTAAATGTGCCCTCCCAAAAACATTTTGTAGCTTGTTGTAAAAATTCAATCTAAAGTATTTTCTTTTTTCAACCAAAGTTAACACATGGAAGCGCCACAACTTTTACATTTTTTCCCCTTGCTAACACAGAGAGTAAGGCTATTGAAAAAATGCATACACATTACTGTACGGCTTACAGGCTGCAATTGGAGCATTTTAGAGCCTACCTTACACAACCAGATCGCGCAGGCCCTTAGTAGGTAAAACAACCCAGTAGTCTACTTTGCTAAAGAACTATTCACAGTTTATATGTTGTCACTCCCTCCAGCACATGCACTTCTGTAGCTTCAGATCAGGCGCTGTGTAGAGTTTGCTCTTCTTTTTTTTTTTTTTTTTTTTTTGACGATATGAATGCAATTAATGAAATTGTCTTGCAAGCAGGCACCTGTGAGCCTCTTCTGTCTGGAGCACCTTCCTGAACATCCTTGATTATTATACACAATGGACATTCTATCCTAAATTCACAAAATGGAGTTGTCGCTTCAGTCGTAAGTCTGGTTCTACTGATTCTCTCTACCTTGTTTCGGTGCCTGGGATGCTAATGGTACCGGTCATCGCGGAAGTCTGTCTTTACCTTTTCTTCATAGACCACAGCACCCTGCAGCTCCCCCACCCCCAAGCACCATAAACCTCCACTGGAGAAGCCTCTTTGGTACCTAAGTGATGCAGCCAACTGGCATCCAGTTTATCTCCTTCCCATCACTAAGAGGGAGGAGGTTTTGACCTAGTGGCTTCATTGCCATGCAGAGGCCTCTGCTTTGCTCGATTCCAATGATGCTGCACTTCTTCTATGAATGATAGTCAAGTCGTTTCTTGTAGGAGTGCTTGACAAACTTGACACCTTACAGAACTTGGTTCATTCCATTGGACACAGCTTCCTCTATCTCACCAGTGCCTTTGCTGCAGTGGTTCATGGTATTTTATCCACTGTGTGGTGGTGGCTGGTATGAAGTGTGCGTTCTTCTTGTGATTCTTCTCATATCCCTCCAGTTTTGTACAATTTGTAGGGTGCGTTCTATGACCCTGCAAGGAGATTTGGAGATTCACCAACGCCATTTAATTTTTGTTTCCTCCTTCAGTTATCATAAGTTTTGGTATATGGTCATATTCTGACAACAAGCAGCTCGCTCTGCTTTTATTTTGTTAAAACAGGCTCACTCATCATTGCTATTATTTGGCTGCCGTCCTTCATGGGAAAGGAATTAACACACTCAAGCTAGTCCGGACCAAAACAGCAGCAAATGTTAAAAATCTAATTTTTATTTTGGCCAGAATCTTTCTAAAGGCAGTAAAACTTTGCCATGTTATGCTGCTTCTGCCAAATGTCACCTACATAAGACTGCCCCTTTCAGTCTTCCTCACCAGAAAGGCTTTGTCGTTGGCTCTGTTATAGGTTAGACAAGGGCATTTTTTCTGCCACATCTTCCTGGTTAAGTGTCAGCTAGTCGAATATCCTTATTTGACGACAAGACATAAATGTATGACTAAATCTTTAAATTCAGGAAAGGCTTATGTCTGCTTCTGATCTGTTTTCGAGACACTACGAAGCCCATCAGGCCTTCCATTGGACTGGAAACAAATGTATTACATTCAGGCTGCAGGTTTAGCTTCCTATCGGATCACTTTGGTCTTGTGCCATGCGTCCTTCTAAGAACCATGCTTTATTTTCTCTAGATTGTATGATGCACATACTTATCGCTGTTGGTCCCCAGCCTTTAAAGTCATTCTGTGCTGCACCTGCTCTAGAGTTGTAAACGTTTAGTCTTTCTTGTTTAGTCTTCCCTGAGGTTTTAAAGACTTCTTTTACGGTAACTGATCTTCTAAATTATGCTATCCTTTCCTTCATTGTCGTAGTGCCATGAAACCCTGTGGTAACCTTGTGCTTTAAACTTCCCATTGCATTTCATTACGCCTGGTAATGCTTATATGCTTTCTACATGTTGTCTTTTAAGGCTGAACAACAGCCTACTTAGAGGCAGGAATTACTTTCCTTGGATTTCTCTCCAGCTCTTTTACAAGGGGATGAGGGTTTGATTCTTTGATAAGCCCTGTCATAGCAGCTAATCCACCCATATTACATGCCGCCATGAGCCTAGCCAGCATTTCTGAATATTAAGGCAGGCCCTCATCATTGATTAGGGAATTAAGATTAAGTTATAGGGTTCGGTGTGAAGAGTGGTTGCATTCCAGGTGCAATTTGTCCCGGAAATATGACTGTGGCCAAATTTGAAAAACAATTGAAATGTGTGTTGTTGTTTTTGTCAGGTTATGCTCCTGAAACTCGTTCTCTCATAGGTCCGATGGTCTGTCCTTTGACCATGACCTTTTTCCTCATTCCTTCTGCAGATCTTTGTAAGTCTACAGCTTTTATGATAAGTTTGAACAGCACTTGCCTTTCTTAAGAACCACTTTCAATTGGATAATGTGAACATATTTTCTCTAATGGACTTTTATCAAAATACTTTACATTGAACTTTTTTTGTAAACAATTATTTTAGAGCCCATTAAACACATGTTGCTGTAGGTCTTTACTTGGTGTACATCTCTTGGCTAACCAGTATCCAATTTGAAACTCACCTTCTTGAAGATTTTCACTAGTTTGAAACACCCATCATCGGCCTGGCTGAATCCAAATCCACCAGGGTTTCAGAAATGGCTCTCCCGGCTACTTGTGAATTATAACCTGGAAAAAGCTATTTATGCAAGGAGGGGACTAGCTCCCATATTAAAGGTCGCGAAATCTGGGCTCCATTGACTAGATAGTTAGAAAATAATGAGTGAATGATTAAAAGTAACTCAAAACATACATTTGAATCTGGACTGAGGCTGACCAACTCCCAGGTGAGTGGGGGGGGGGAGGGGAATATATAGGCGGGGAAAAATTACTAATCCATTCTTTTGTTTTCCTTTTGCTCATGATTTGTCACACATATTGGATGGTACAGTCGAATATATTGGTTACATTTTTGCCTTAAAAAAAAAAAAATGAAACCTCTGTCCTCAGTGTATTCGCTCAGAAATCGCTTGTGTTGTGCATAGTGCGGAAAATGCACTGATTTGTGGATCACCTACAGCAAGTAGCAGGTACTTGCTATAGACCCATGCCATCTTAAACTATTCTGCAGCCTTTAGGATGATGGGCTATTTAATCTATGGAAAGAAATTAATGGACATTACCCCCATCCAAGATGGAGAGCACCGCGCTTGGTCCGAATCTAGAACACCCATACATTTGCCCAGTACAAAAGGAGAAGCAATATCCTTATAGCCAAGAAAACATTTTCACCCCACCTAAAATTATTTTTTTCCATTATGTTCCGTTTTTTAAAAAAAGTTTGTGATCGTTTTTACCACACTGCATGTTGCATTTAAGCTGTTGTTTTTGTCCCTCTTTTAATGGGAATCCTACTGTGTGCCATTCTACTCTCAACACAAAACCATTCCCATTAATGCTCAGTTTATTTACTCCGTGCGGGTGAAAAGTGCATGTGCATTGTTTGTGTTAACCTAAGTAACTTCCCGTTTGTTTCAAATGTTTTCTAAGCTCCAGTTATTTCTTGAGGCTGAAAGAGATACGTGTGATTTACTCTGCGAAAATGGAATTGTATTTGTGCTTGTGAGTGTGTGACGGGAGATGTGATGGTGGTCCTTCGCCGCAAAAGTTTCTGGGGCCAGCAACCCAGCCAGTTCATATGCTATATAATGGGCATGGTCTGACTATGTGCTCGAGGCAGTGACTATTGAACCTTTCTTTGTTATTCTTTAACGAATATCATCTAACACTGTGCCTATTAGATGGGGGCGGTTTTCCACTTTAACTATTGTCATTCTTAATTTTGGAACCAGAGAAACCATCCTACGCTGTTCCTCGGTACTCCAGTTTCTGAGTAGAGCAGAGAGAAAGAACCGCCTACACGCAAACAAAAATAGAAATGTAACAAAACATTGATTTTCAAAGTTATTCTTGTCCTGGCTGCTAGCCTCTCTAGGTCTAGTTTCCGACGCAAAGCAAACACGCGTTGCATATAATGCATAGAGGTTTGTGTCTCTCAGTAGTACTTAATTTTCACAAGAATCGAAAGCATGCTACGTTGTTTCAAACTAGTGCAGTAAGTAAATATATATAAACAGCTGAATTATACTGTATAATGAGACATTTAGCGGAAGTGCACATTTTTTCTTAATATTGATAACTTTGAATGGCCATCTGGATACAGCTTTTTTTTTTTTTTTAAACCTTTATTGTGCAATTCCGGCAAACAGTTACGGGCCTACAACCACCTGGCCGGCCTCGGCTACGACATAGAGCACATTAGCGAATTTACGGTAACTCAATAGCACACCGATAGAAATAGCAAGCATGGCAAGTTACACTATAACCAGTGCGTCCACCGAGTATCAGGAGGAATTAAGGTTCATTTTAAAAATATATAGAATATAAAGGATCAAAAGCCGCACAGTCTAGCAGGGAGTACCGAGTGGGCAATGCATACAACAGAGCAGTTGAACAGCGAGCATTTTCAGAATATCGGTGCTAAGGCTATCATTAGGTAGCATAAACCATGCAAGCAACACACCAGCCATCGCCCATCCCGGCACGGAAGGCAACTCTGATACCTCCCCCAGGACCGCAAGAAGCGGAGACCAGCGAGGGGCATCCAACTAACCCAGCATATCGATCCAAAGGAAATAAGAAGGAAAAAGACAAAGAAAAGAAGACACAAGAGAGAGAAAAGAAGAAAAAAAGGCCTGTAGTAACTAAGGGAAAACAAAACAAGAACCCCAACCCCCAACCCCCCACCCTGCACCCCTGCAGAGGCTACGGCCTACCCCCCCCTAGCAGCGTGCCTGTCGCCCTCAAAACGAAAACCCGAAATGTAGAGAGAAAGACGTAGGCAAGATAAGGCCATAGAGCAAAGAATAGAGAAACCCAAGATCCTCACCTCACCAACCCCCCACCCTGCACGTCGAAGAGGCTACGGCCCACCCCCCAACTAACGTGCCCGTCACCCCAAAAATGTCCCAATGGAAGGGAAGAAACGGGGGAAAGTCATTACTACCAAATCTCCACCCTCCCCCCACTCACACCCAGTAGCTCAGGTTCGAGCACAAATAGGCCCACAAATCAACAAACAGTAAAGGCGTCATATCACAGATCAGAAAAGCGTCCTCAGCTCAATAGCAAACCGGGTATCCATCCTGCAAACCAAGGAAGAAAAGTTCACCCCTGGCCCATCTTGACCCTGCCATCAATACACGGCCACTGATAGTTAGCAACGCAGTACAACCTCAGACAGTCAGAGTAGCCAGGTAAACAAATCAGAACCAACTTTTTGGGAAACTCCAACAGCAGGGGGCCGAGAAGCCAGCAATTCCAGACACGTAGACGCAGCAAGAAGGTACCGGGCCAATCTCCCAAATCGCGACACAGTACAAGCAGCTTGGAGTGGATGGGCAAAGGAACAGTGTCAAGAAGGCAATCCGTCTGCTTGCCAGTGTCAGGCCTCAATGTCGCATGCACACAGTCAGTCGACTTTAACTCGTCCCCAACACTAGGCAGGGCCCCCTGCGGAGCCATCTGTGGGTATATGACAGTTACATCCAGTGCCAGTGGGGAGTCACTAGCGGCAGCACTCTCCCTCGGACCGTCGAAGCCCTCAGCAGTCGGTGGAGCAAGAATGGCGTCCAGTTCCCGCCCGAGTTTCCTGACCTCCCTTACCCAGGCAAGGTGGAGGGAGCCCAGGGCAGCAATAAGGTCCCGAACCGTGGGTTCCATCGCGCATGGCCGGCACAGACCCTCTTGCAATCAGTACAGCGTCTGCCCCAGCCGGCGCCAGCAGCTCACACAGTCGCCCCTGGTCACGGAGCTAGTAATAGAAGCAACAAACGAATAGCCACCACACTAAGCTATCACTAGCGATCCGCCATTCCGCAGTGGCCGCAATCGGGTCATTCTGTCCGTGGGCGCCTGATAGGAAGCGCATGCAGTGGTCGCGCTGTGCTGTCTGAGGTCACATCACAATGGACAGTCCCGCCAGCCGCATACCAGATTGCCGATCTTCATGTCACTGGGGTCCGCAAAAGTAACACAGGTCTGCCCCAAGTCCACGAGTGTTTGCAGCGTTACACCCGATCCAAAATGGCGACCCTCCGCCCGTCCAGCCGGCCCAAACAAGCAGCCCAAGAACAAAGAAACAGTCTTACTGGCCGATGCCGCAAAATCTCCAAATGCGGCTGTATCCTTGGCAGCGCTAGTCAAGCACAGCCGCCTGAGCATTGCAGATGCTGCCTCCCGCGATTCCGAGCGACGGGTGTCCCGGCCTGCAGAGCCGCGTCCTCGAGTGAACTCAGCCACCGGCATCAACCTCCGGCCCCTCGGACAGCGGACGGGCTCAGTCTCGGTCCGGGCGGAGAGGAGCAGGAAGGAGGGTTGCCGGACCCATCTAGACTCCGGAGTTGCAGCAAACCAATCCTCAAGTCTTCCGACGCCGCAGCAGGTCGGCCCCGAGCTTGTGCAAGCGGGGGAAGGCAGGATAGTGAAAGGATTAATGCCGTGGCGAGCGGAGCTCGCAAACTAAGCGGCCATCTTGCTTCGCGCTCGGCCACGCCCCCTCTGGATACAGTTTTTTTAAATAAATATGTGAAATGTTTAATTCAGCTTTAAAGAATAAGTGACATTTGTCATGGTTCTTCTCCTGGAACCAGAATAGTTACACGTGTGTTAAAATTGAATGAATGTCACGCAGTCCCTTATATATTATGTTATGTTATGTTAATTTCGATTTATATAGCGCCAAATCACCGACAGGTCTCTTAGCGCTTGCTTTAGGAACCCTTCCTGGCTTTCCCTGCGAGATAACTCCTACTGGGCATCCCCAAGGTGAAGACCAGGCATCCCATCGCGGTAAGGCCGTAGTGGAGATTAAGCAAGCTATTGCCCAGAGTTGCAGAGTGTGAACCCATGATTCGAGTAGGCACTGAGGCGAGAATTATCGAGTCCGTGGACATTTTGAGCTCAAGACCCTGTCGGGAATCGAACCCTGGTCCCGGGTCTGACCTCTGCATCAGGGTCTGCCTCCTCTAACCAGTGAGCCACACTTCTCCACAATTATAGTAACCTTTCAGCACAGTCGTTACTGTAGAGTAGACAATAAGTTTGCAAGTTGACTCGGTTAATTCTATTTTTCCCTTCTAGACCAATGAATGCAGTTTATTTAGTGTAAAAGAGGTGATGGAGAATAACTTGGTTGGGATCCCATGAGCCCGAATGCAAGCAAGGAAAAATGGGTCAGCCCACCCCTAATTGGGTAGAACAAAAACGCCAAAATGGGGTTGTTGTGGGTTCCTCAAACTCTCTGGGACCTGGTGCCACTGCACCGGCTGCAATTACAACAGCTATTCTTGGTTGTTAAAGGGCTCCACTGAAAAAATATATTGTACAGTGTAAGGTGGAGTTAGGGGAGGGCAAGATAAGTATGGAATAAAAGATTATCTGCTGGCCCAGGGCTCTTAGAAATGATGACCAGAGGCTGAAAATTCACGTTTAGAAAATACTGTCTTGCCCTAAAAAATTTTTTACACATGTCACCGGTAACCACTAACCACTAACCATCCAAATATGCAATCTACGTGGTAGAATTTGCCTTTTTATCCTATGAATTGATTTTGCTTCTTCTGATGACTGCGCTGTGAGATGTTATTAGCGGTAAAAAGAAGACTTCTTTGCCCCACAGCTACCCCGCTGACCCTGGAAGAAGCAGCTTGGGCCTTCCTGGCCAAAACATTGTAAAATGCATCTCCTCCTTTAAATGCCATGAACTGATGTTGCATTTCTATGAAGGCTCTAGCAGAGAAATTGCAGCGTGAGAAGTCCTTATTGATTTGATTATCCACTGGGCACAGGTCATACAAAAAAAAGTGGGGGTTTAACCAAGTTGGGCAAGTATGCAAGTGACATCATGGCATGTGACGCTCCTGACCGTCACGTTTCACGCACCATCACAGGCAGTGGCATCACAACACATGACTTCACAGGAAGTGACATAAGAAGTGACATCAGATCTTAAGACCTCACACATATTTTAGCAAGTATATGGCGAGTACATTTGAGCGCCTTACAATATTTAGCAAATTAGATTTAGCGTCGTAGTTGTGCCAAAAAAAGTGATGCAACTTCAACACAGTATCTTGACCTCAGCTTATACAATTGTTTTTTTTAACTCTGCCATGAATAGACTGGCAGCAAGAAAAAACGTGGCAGTAAATCTGTTCTGCCTAGTTGGTTGCAAAGTCTGCATTTTAAAATATTGAGTGGGGAAGCAGCTGCTTCATAGCTCTTTGTGTGTCAAGTAAATCTCAGGGAATAGTAATAATGGTAAGATAACTCTGGAGGTTAATGCGCTTGGTGGAGAGATCTATCTTTTGTCCAGTCACAATTTTAAATCAAAGTAGCATAGAGGGTTATTATGTCTCCTGCAAAGTACATCACGTGACACGCAGATGACAGATTTTTTATTTTATGTAGATGGGGACCTGGGTTATAACTTTAAGGACAGGAATCCTTTTGTTAATTGTAGTTTATCAATTGTAACCCTTCTAATATAGCACAGTGAGTTATAAAGGACATGTGACTCCTTCACCTTGTTTGTACCCCTCATTGTCTTATGTAACACATACATACATTGATTTACACACATGATTGTCAATGTTTAATGTGTACATGTGATGTAAAGCGCACCAACACCCTGGATTGGGATGAGTAGCACTCTAAAACAAATAAAACAATTATGATATTTAAACTGTGTGTTAATCCTGGGACAGACCAACACATCTGACCTGCATACATCTTACATACAGGGACGGAACAAAGTTAAAAGCATGTCTCTCTAAAAGTACCTGTGACGTAATAAGCTGTGAGTATTTGTTTCCCTTCCAGTGCATTTGCAGCTAGGTGTGAGGTTCCAGACTGCTCCCTGCAGACTCAATAAAAAAGCTTGATGGGCCCCTTAAATTCGGCCTTTGTTTTAGGCTCACTTGGAATTTAAAATAACAAAGCCCTCTCTCCTGCACGTTGTTGCTGGAATGAAAGCAGACAACGTGCATGTCCTGCTGAAAAAGACCCAGTGCTTCAAAATTACACCTGTATTAGTTAAGCATATTTCTGTGAGGATCAACTTCTTGGCAGGGGAGATGGCATCCACCCTGTGAAAAGAGTGAATACACGCTGTCTACCAGCGTCTATCTCTGGCTTATGTCCTGGTTATACAATAAGGAAATCAAGGTGGTCATGGCACATCTCAACACAGGTTAAGGGCTCCTTTCAATGGACGGTTTGTGGCCATCACTGCAGGAGGTACTTTTATATGCAGCCACCCTCTGTTCACCTGGTCTTGGATCACTGCCTCTCTACATTCATACTGCAATTGTTCTTGAAATAAAAGCTGCCTGTACCATCGTTTTGCTCAGCTGCTATACAGAGTTCCCTGATGTTCTTTATGAGGTTCAATATGTTCTGGACTTGCTTGTGGGAATGACTGCATTTACCATTCTAAGATGACCTGAACAAGGGCCTTGGTTGTGAGCGGTCCAAAACCTGTGTGTTGACAAACTCGGCTCCCCTGCCTGTTCCTGTACACAGGTAGAAGTTCAGTCCTGCAACATGCAATGACCTCTGTGACCAAAGGAACCAGGGCATACGCATCACATCTATATGACCTATGTTGAAATAAGTTCATTAAACAAAATACTGAAGCCATGACGAAAGTCCAACAAACCCGAAAAGCTAGGAACTACGTGAGACGTTCCAGTCTTAACAGGCTGTCCCAAAATGAGCATGCTCATTTATTAGTTTTCATAACTGAACACAAATTTCTCAAACATTGGGAATAGTTTAAGGACATGATGCCTCAAATTCATACGCTGGATTGAGACGTTTTTGATCTGCTGTATGAACAACTGTCACATCTCTCCACACTCAAAGGCCTGGAAGTATACAAAAATATTGCTTCATCAAGATTGAATCCTCTAGCCATCTTTGAAGAAAGACTGGTGAACCAGGATTTCGGGATGGAAAGCT
The DNA here is from genome assembly GCF_964263255.1 of Lissotriton vulgaris. NCBI lineage: Eukaryota > Metazoa > Chordata > Amphibia > Caudata > Salamandridae > Lissotriton > Lissotriton vulgaris. Next base: position 839,805,174 of record NC_141691.1, on the reverse strand, counting down.
ATTGTGATGGGATATTATTTTGTTCTATCTCAATCGCATCTTGTAGATTGAGAGTATAAAGAAATTCGTAGTTCAGCCCATCTCAGGGATGGACTTGATGGTACATTTAACGTCCAAAATGACCAGATTCAGATAACCATACAAAAGGTTGCTGCTTTTCTTGGGGCCACGTGCAAAATCAAGAGGGGTGACTTTCCTCAACATAATACCATTAAACATGTTAGCACTGCACAGATGACTTGTACTTCAAAGGGTGACAGAGTAAACACCATTACAAATTAAAGAGCTTAAGACACTATCTTATTCCGGTTTGGCTTACCTCCTTTTCTCTGTTTCCTTGTGTTATTTTCCTGGCTGCCTTCCCTTTTCTTTCTGCCCAGAGTGTTTTCATGTAAATCTGCCCGTCTCACTCCTTACAGGGTAATGAAGCAGACTGTTACTAGGCGTTGAAGCAGACTGTTACTAGGCGTACACCCCTGGACGACAAACAGCCTAGCAAATGGAGAAAAATAATAAGTAACTTCCATTTATACTCATGTGGTCAGTATCTCCCTTCCTTATTATTATATTATTATTATTTTTTGCACTTATAATGCGCGCAGATACCCACAAAGGGTTTCCCGGCGCAAGGACTGAGAGGCCAAAAACACAGAAAGCAACCCTTATATGGAATTCCATGGGTTTCCACTCATGAACAAATGTGTCTTACCGTTTACTTTGGACTAACAGAATATATATATATATATATATATATATATATATATATATATATATATATATATATATATATATATATATATATATATATATATATATATATATAATAAAAAAAATAAAGGATTGTAGTGATATGGTCCAAGTGATCCTGTAATGAAATGCTTGTAACTCTGCCTCTACTTTAAATCTATGGGCTGGAAATCCTGAGAAAACCGACATTGAAACTGTTGAGCAGCATCCTTTCCCATAGTTTTCTATTTCACTGGACCTTACAAAAATGTATAAAAGATGAATTAGCGAGGGGGTGTTCCTGACACTTGAACAGTTCCAAAAGCCAGTTAGGGTAAATCTTAGTTTCCATTGATTGTCTCATACACTCGCAACTCACCAAAGCTGGTTTTGGTTGTGTCTGTCATACTTGTTTTACCCAGTGGCCCAGGCTGGAAGTGCTTAGAGTGAGAAACCATCCTGGACTGTTAAAAATATCACAGATCTACCCTGCAAGCGCCACTACTATCCCTCCCGCACATATGAACTGCACTTGTTCTGAGCAGGAACCACCTGCCACATTTGTATGGCTGTATTTAACCCAAAAATATAATCCAATAAAATGTACAGTGTGTGTTGCAGTGGCATAGCAAGGGTGACATGGAACCCAATGCAAATTAGGAAAATAGACCCTCCTTCCCCGGTTCGGTAGGAGAAATAGCTATGATCTGGATGTAGTAGTCCACTGGCACTCCGAGCCCCTGTGCCACTGCACCGGTTGCACCATGGATAGTTACTCTCTCGTAGTGTCTGCCTGCTCGTCTTTGCAATGTTGCACCTGTAGCGACGCCTTCGTCGCGAGGCGGGATGCAGTCTCGATGACGGGGGCGCTGGCAGGTGCGGCGCGAGGACCCCTCCTTAACGGCAGGACCCGTGCTACCGGTTCGGCAGGCCCGCTGAGCTGACTGGAAAGTTGGGGAACGAGTCTCCGGCGAGACCCGAGGCTGGGAGCCAATGCCGAGCGCTCAAGGGTAACCCAAGGCAAAGCGACAAAGGGGAACGAGGAAAACAAAGTCTCTGTTTTTATTCTACAAGTAGGCGCCCCCGGGGGACAGTTTAGGGGTAGGGGCGAGGCTACGGGCTAAGTTGGAGGCATACATAGCATTGATGGTTGTTTTAACGCATCATACATAGGCTTGCGGCTGGAAAGGGAGCTTTGGCCTCCCTCGTGTTGAAGTGCGAAGTGAAAGGAGGAGCCTGCGTTGCTGGTGCGTAGTTTGATTTCTGGCACCGCTACGCAGCTGGGCTTTCCTTTAAATGGATTACTTGTTACCCTGCGGCGTGGTCATTGTGAGTGGGGTCATGATTGCCAGCTTCAAAATGAAATAAAAGCTATAGGACCATGCAGGCCTTACCTAACAATCCAAACGTGGCTTATTAGAACAGCCTGTGTCGAGCTAAAAAAAAAAAAAAAAAAAGTGCATTTTCTGAACTTGCAGAGCAAGGTGAAACACACAATTCCTAGCTGTGTCCATCCGTCAGAGACCTTCGCCTCCTTTGATCGCAGCCCGGAGTTCCTGTACCATAGAGATCGCGGTATTTTATGATTAAAACCAGGGCACTGCCAGTTCAAAGGGTGCACTGGAGTTAAGCGTGTCTGATTGGAAACAGTTCTGCGTCTGAGGACAAGAGCCAAACTGAGCGAAAAGCTTAAGTCAGTTTTTTGCTGCGATTGCAGCTCATCCGCCATAGCACTTGGTCGTTGCCTCGAAAGCCCTTTTCATTCTGTCCGGCGACAGCCGGGCTTAAGCGCGTTTTATCCGCCGAAGCCCACATCTGTTCGCTTTAAGGGATCTTAGTGCCTGGCCACGGATTCCGATTGTCCAGCAGACAGCAGCGAGAGGCCCCTCTGATCGGTTTAGTGAGGCATGGTGCATTGTAGGAGCCTCTTACGAAATGCAACTCCAGGCCTTCGGATTAATTTCCCTAATGAGTCAAACCTAGCTCTATCTAATTATGCATTTATTCTCCGTTTTCCGCTGACAAGCGAACACAAGAGACTGATTTTTAAATGGTCTGTGTAAGGAACTAATTTCAGCTGGCGAGGCCTAATTTTTATGGGCTCCTTCGTGACCATTTTAGATTTCCGATCCAGTGCTGTGGCCATTTTCAAGGAAATTCAGAAAGAAATCAATATGTGATCGCCTCAACTGATAATTGAGTTATAAATTAATTGGGTACGTTAGACCGCTGACTCCTTGTATGACTGGAAAAGGCCACTTTATTGAAACAGGTATGTATCACAAACATTTTCGGCCTAAAGCCTTACAGAACTAACGCCTTACTATATATTAAACAACCTACCTTCCTTCTCCCTTAAACCAGTGCTTTAAATGGAAAAAAATAAGTGCAGGTACTGATTAAAATGAGTTAGAGGTGTAATGAGGGGGCAAGGCTAAGGGCAAGACATGATGAAACTTAACATCTGCTATATTAGTTGCAGCACACAACAAAACACGATAAATGTGTTTATATAAACAAAGCAGGTTAACTTTTTATAAAAAATTAAAAAGAAATGAGATAATGTTACCTCTTCTTTTTGCAATAGTTGCACCTTCTTAATGTCATACTGTTAATTGCTGTTGTTTGGCACAATACTTGATATTTTTGAGCACACGAGTAAAAGAAACTGAAAATACTACCACGTCACACCATAGCTGTTATGACACCAAGCAAATGAAGCAACTGATCATGACCCTCCCCAGAAGATATGTTTTGTCTCTCCCATCAATCTATCCATTCATCCTTTCACCCTCCCCTTCACATCTATCTCGCTCGCATGCCCCTCTCTCTATCTCACACCCAAATGTGCTCTCTTCAATCCTTTCTTTCTCATGTTCACTCTGTATCTCTCGATAGCCTCTGTAGCTGACGTTGTGACCCTTGCGTCCATCCCAGCTGCTTCTCTTTCTGTCTTTCACTGGCACCCCTCCCCTCCTGTTTTACGCACTCCAGGAGCCCTTCTCTGTTTCTTCCACATCTCTTTAATTTTCATTTACACATCCGATTCTTTATCTGCTTCGCGCTCTTTCGCTGTCCACCCTCTCTCACCTCTCTGCTTGCCTCAACGGACCCTGCTCCATCAAGCACATCACAGCGTGATGGCGAGCACCCGGACAATATTCAAAAGAGCCCTTCTGAATAGTTCAGCTGGGGCTCAGTTCGGTGAGACAGAAGCCGCGCCTTGGCTGCCAGAGGCACGTTCCACTCCTGCTCCCCAGCACAGCCAGTGAACCTACCTTTTTCATGAGTACCGGTACTCTCAAGGGCAGTAGAGAAGTGCCGGTACTCTGAGTGATATTTCTAAGAAGTGCTGGTACTCAGTACCGGTGAGTACCGGCCCATTTAAAGCACTGCCTTAAACCCCTCCCCCCTATACATACCCTTCAAACTTAGACTGCCTAACCTCTTATACTTCTCTGATTAAATCACTTTAAACTTTCCCTTCAGCTTGGCAGTGAATTAATTAACCTGTACTCAACTGGCTATTCCTATGATGTAACATTTTTAACTCAAGGACTTCTGGTGTGGGCGTCTTGAGTCCCTTCCCTTTATGCCTGCTCAGCATATATTAACTAAAATAACCTTAAGTGAAGGCCAGCAAACTTGTGGTCCCACCACCACAAGGAAAATAAACCAACTTGACTTTTTCTGCCCCCCAATAAAAAAAAACACTCCATCTTGTCTCTTCAAGGTCCTGACCAAAAACTCCCTCAACTCCAACAAGTATCATCTCATCCCATACTCTGAAAGATCCACTCCATGGTCCCTGAAAAACTCTACTTCTTAACCCAAATCCACATGCTGTATGCTGCCTAATCCCTCATCCGTACAGCAGCAGCGCATTTCCCTATTCACCTTCCTTCTGACTTTATCTATAGCTGAGGGCTTGGCTGCAACTCTCCATCCTCTCCTAGGTATAAACTCTGTCCATGCTATGAAACGCCCTGACAATTGCAATCTTAGCTCCCTCAAGTCTTCTTTCATGGACCCTAATAGCACCGAACCTTTCTCCACCACCATGTTATCTCCTATGTGAATCCTCAAAATAACTGGACCAGTATTCCTATACATAATCCTGTTGAGCTTGGGCAACAACTCTCTCCATCTCCTATACCCTTACCAAACCACTCAGCTGTCAATGAGCTGTTGCGAAAACCCGAATTCCTATCCCAAGCACCCCTCCCTGCAGCCAGATTCTCCCACCTTATGAAGAAATATCCAATATTCCACACTGACAAGCAAGCAGCCAACGGACCTGTTAGAACTGGGGGTCTCTAGTTGGCAGAGGTAGGTACCACTGTCCAAATAGGGACCCTTGCTTCTAGTCAGGGCAAGGAGATAACCCTCTGGGATAACCCCTGCTCGCCCTCTAGGTAGCTTGGCCTGAGCAGTCTAGGCTAACCAGAGGCAATGCGTAAAGTATTTGTACCAACACTCACAGTAACACAGTGAAAACACCACAAACTGATTCCACAACAGTGTAGGAAAATAAAGATATTTATTCTAAACTACACAAGACCAAAACGTCAAAAATCCAACATACACAGTTCAAGAATATGGTTTCAAAAGAGTTCTTCAGGTTGTAATCAAAGTCCTTTAAGTTGCGTTAAAATAATCCACAGATGCGTGAACAGTTCACAGTTGCGTCACGTTTACTCACAGTACCTTTTAGATGCAACAAAGTTCCACAAGCGGGAAGCTGGTGCGGTGGAAACAAGCGATGCGTTACTCCTGAGACCCTGGGGAGGCGATGCGACAGCCCCGCTGCAGCAGCGGGCGTGTTGCGACGAACCCGGTCTGTATGGGGAGGAAGGCCGCTTGCGTGGATTCCGGTGGGTAGGTTCCGTAAGAAGTCTGTTCTCGCAAAGGCACGATGCGATGATCTCGTAGGGGCTGCGACGATCTCCGGGGCGACGATGCGCGGTCCAGCGGTGATCCTCTCTCAAGCAGCTCCTCGATGTGATGGTTCTGCGACGATGTTCGCAGCGACGTGATGCGGTCCGCAAGCAAGCAGTGCGGTGATCTCACCCAGCGACGACAGGCTCTGCGACGGCACTCGCAGCGATGTTCGATTCTCCTGCACCGGTCCGGTGCGTCCCGCAAACGAAGGGTGCGATGGCTCCAGCAGCGGCGTCAGGCGCTGCACCGTTCTCGACCTTTGTAGCGGCGGGAAATTTCTCGCACTGTCGGGGATGCGCTCCGCAAGCGAGCGATGCGACACTTTTCAGCTTCAAAAAGTCTCTCAAGCTTAGTTTCAAGCTTCCCAGCTCAGGTTCAACTTCCAGAGGCCCCACAACTGGATCAAGCACTCTAGGAAGGACAGAACTCTCTCAGCAGAGTTCAGGGAGACTGGGGGTGAAGTCCTTTTGTTCCTGGGACTTCAAAAACAGGGAGCCAGCTCTTCTCAGGCCCTTGGAGATTCCTTCAAGACAGGGTACACAGCTCACAGCAAAGTCCTTCCCCTCTCCTTGGCAGCAAAGCAACAGCAGGTCAGTCCAGCAGAGCAACAGCAGGACAGTCTTCCTTCTTCAGAGTCAGCTTTCTCCTTGGCAGAGGTTCTTTCTTGATTCCAGGATGATCTAATTTTCTGTTGTCAGGGGTCCTGTACTTATACCCCTAAAGTCTTTGTTCTCTCTGTGCATGTGGGCCCTGAGCCCGGTCTGAACCAGTTCTGGGTGGATCCTGAGCACTTTGTTTTGCTGGCTGCATCTTTCCTTTCAGAGTGAGGGGCAGGGTCCTCAGCCGCCCAGCAGGAGGTGGAGCCAGCATTGTGGCAGGCAGGCACAGCCCTATTCAGCCCAGGTGCTAACTCCTCCCACCACTCAGGTTGCAATTGCTTCATTCAGCCTAGTGCTGACTCATCCAGCCTCTGGGGGAATTCCCCAGCCCCTGTCACTCACAAACCAGACAGTCAATACACAAACAGGCCCAGGCACACAGAAGGGTCAGACAAGAGAACAGCAACTTTCTAAAAGTGCTGTTCTCAAACACAGGATTTAAAAACCACCTTTCCTAAAAGATGTATTATTAAATTCTGAGTTCAGGGATACTGGATACTTATGTCCTATCTTGTTCCTATGGGAAGAAATGCTGTTAACCACTGTAGCCAGCATCCCCCATGTTAACCTATGGAGCAAAATAGCCTTACAATAGTGAAAAACGAAAATGGCTGTAATTCACTACCAGAGCATGTCACCTGCACTAGTACATGCTCTACCTTTCACATACACGGCACCCTGCCCAGGGGGGTACCTTGGGCCTTCCATAGGGGTGACTAATGTGCACGAAAAGGGAAGGGTTAGGCCTGGTCAGCGGGGACGCGGACCAGGAGGACATGGCAGTTCTAAACTGCCCGTAGGCGCTGCAGTGGCAGGCCCGAGACACCATTTTAGAGCTACTCCTGTGGGTGGCACAATCAGTGCTGCAGGCCCACTAGTAGCATTTGTCATCACCAGCCCTGGCACACCCCGTGCACTTTACTAGGGACTTCATGGTGATACAAATATGCCAAACATGTATATCCAATCATGATAACAATTTACATAGGGAGCACTTACACTCTGGCACTGATCAGCAGTGGCAGAGTGTCCAAAGCATCTAAACCAGCAAACACGAATCCAGCACAGCATCGAAAATACGGGAGGCAGAGGCAAAAAGATGGGGGTAATCACGCCAAAGATGCCAGGTCTAACAGGACCTATAACCAAACTTGGAAAAGAAAACCGTGTAACCAGACCATCTTGCTTTGCTGTTCCTAACATACCTCTGGAAACAATCTGATACATAGCCCCATTACCTGCTCTCTAAGCCACCCTCTATTTCTTACCCCCGTCACTGCTTTAATACGAAAAGAATAAGTGCCAAATTCGTTTGCCACCAACCTCAGCTTTGTAACAGTTGCAAAGAAGTGATCTGATCCCCTTGTTGGTGTTTGAAAACACCCCATCCACTCTCTCAGCTTGCTCTCTGAGCTTTATGCCCCATGCCACCGGGCAAACCCCTACCTCCTACATCTGCAAAAGTACTGTTCCCTTCGACCTTTGGTCAGTCAGTCTAAGTAAATGGATTTCAATACCATTCTGCTGAAATTTAACATCCTCCTATTTCAAACCTTGTTTACCCCGACCTCCCGAGAGATCTGATATCCTGAATGCCCCCAAAAAACATTCACTTTAGTAATGTGGAAAGGAGAACAATTTCAACCTGAGAAAAACATACTTTTGGCAAAATATTAATCACCCCGCAAAAAACCTGCCAAGAAAGAGGCCTCCTCTTTTGACCCCCTCCCCATTTCTATGTTCCCTAGCCCAACCCTTTAGCATCCTCCTATCCGGTTCCCCTGCTGATGGCACATAACCCCACAAGAATAATCCCATGAAGGCAATGCCTGCCAACTTCACTGAAATTGTTACTCTGGAAGACCTTTTTCAGTCTGCCATAAAATGAACTTCACCACGCCCTCAACTCTGTTCCATTCACCTGAGCGGCGGCAAGCTCCTGAACTCGAAGCCTGGTAATATGCCTTACACATGGATGCTGCGAAGGACCCAACCACCAGCGGACACATACTCTGTCGCCCATTGTCCATAACACAGGTGGCATCCAAGTTCTGTCTCTGTCCACCTTCATGGCCAGCCCATGGAACCTCTCCCACTGCTAAGGAGACTAAGCATTCACAGTATAATTATTCACACGTGGTACATGCATTGCTGTATATAGAATGTCTTGTCGCAAACACTCCAGTACTAAAACCTTCAGCAACTTGAGGACATGTGTGTTTTGCCAGCTGTCTGTGAACCACAGCCATGTTGTCTATTCTAAAGAGTACCTTCTTGTGCTGCGACTATCCTCCCCACAGTGTGACCACTACCACTAGTGGAAAAAATTAAAGAAAACCTTTGTTACCTCCCCCTTGCTTCCATGCGTCTGGCCATTTCTCTGTACACCAGTGTCCCTGCCAATACAGTCTGAAACCTATACCAACTGATGCATCTGAATACTTTTTAAATTTTTTATTTTTCAGAGTTTTATATGACGCAAAGTTGACCCCAATAGAATATCCTGCCTGCTCCACCATGGCCACAGTCCGATCCACAGAGAAATAAATCACTGATGCTAGAGCTTCCCCAATTAAGTCATTGACCAATTTGGCCTTTTGGCCATGAGCGATTTTGAATGAGCCTAAACTGCCCTGCCTTCTTCTTGGCACCACTCCTATCAGGGAAACAATCCATTCCTCCAATGGCCACCTGACAAAAGGCCCTGCCACCCTCCCTTCCTGCACATCCTTGTGTAACTTGTTCAAAGCCACCTGCAGCTGTGTCTGATCTGACCCCAAATTCACTGCCAACGCCTTACTCTTGGGTCTGTGTACCCAAGCCTGAAACCCCATGTGCAACCTTCCTGCAAAATACATGTGTTTTCCTTATTTGGATAGGATCCCAGCCAGCACGTAAGCCTATCTAATTTAACCAGTGTAAGAGCTTTTCCACTGTGCTCCCCTGTGTAACCTCCTGTATTAGCTGTTCCTGACCCCCCCCCCCCCGAACTCTGTTGCTATTGTGGGTTGTGACCTCCTTGCTGAGTCCCTGACACCCCCGGTGTTTTCATAGCAGTTGACAAGTGGATGCCTCCGGGAGCACTTGAATCATTAGTGCCTGAATCTACAATACTCCTTCGTGCACATCCCCTTGTTGAAATCAGCTTGCAACTCCTCTCAGGGTCATGCCATAGGGCGGATAATCCCAGTCTTGTGAATTAATTCTTTATAAACATGAACCAAGGAATTTTAACAGCACTATGGTGGGTTAAAATTTCTTTGAGTTCTAGCCTATATTTTAGCAACTCTGGCGTTGTCCAGATCCTGCGCCAGAACCTAAGGGGCTTGAGTGCTATTTCGTCATCAATAGGTTTCAGCCCTAAGTCAAACCTCAGGGGGAGGAGTGGGGTACTAGGTGGGAGGGCCAGCAGTTGTCTTAGGAATTTGTTCTCTGTTTTAACAATTTCAGATCTACAAGAATATCCCCATAACTCACCGCCGTACAAGACTGCACCCCTTGCTTGCGTTTTGTACATCTCCAAAGGGGGACCAACAGGTTTAAATGTCGACGAATTGGAGAGCTTGAGGATTCCCCCAGCGAGCCGAGCCAATTTCATTTGCGACTTGATTTGCTGGGGGCCCCATGACAAGTTCACATTGATGGTAACCCCCAGGTATTCAAAAGTCGATACCCTTTCTAATCCGGTTGTGCCCAAGCTGGGATTTGGGCGAGTAGTTGTAGGTGGGTTGAAGATCATGAATTTTGTTTTGTTGGCATTTATCTCCAAGCCCCTGCCTCTGCAGAATTCCTCAAAACCCTCCAATATACGCTGTATCCCCATGGGAGACTTGGACAACAGGAGGGTTTCGTCTGCGAACATGATCACCGGCACCCTGCGGCCCTCCAACCTCTGTGCATCTCTGTGACGTACTTCATCTAAATGGGCGATTACCCCATTAACATAGAGGCAAAACAGGGTAGGGGCCAAAACACACCCCTGCCTTACCCCCCTGTCAACGGGGAATCTAGCTGATAACCCCCTGTTCTTCCCACACCAGACCTGGGCGAAATTCGCCTCGTGTAACCTCATCAGAATATTTGAAAGTCGAGCCGGTATCCCCAATTCAAGGAGCACAGACCATAGTTTACCACGGGGGGACCAAGTCAAAGGCAGAGCGCAGGTCCACAAACACCATGTAGAGGCTGCCACCCTCTATCCTCACCTTTTTCCAGAATAGTAAAGCTAGGCGGAAAATTTGATCCATGGTGGTGTTCTTCCTGAGCCCTGCTTGGTACGGGCTAAGAATGGCGTGCTCCTCAATCCAGTCCTGGAGATGGTCCAAAATGAGTCGCGCAACGATTTTTTGTGGGACGTCAATCAGGCTTATAGGCCTGTAGTTGGCTGGGAGCAGAGGAGAGCCCTTCTTGAATATGGGAACAATTTCTGCTCTCAGCCAAGTACAGGGAATTGCCATGCTCCTCAGGACTGTGTTAAAAAAGTATTTGTAAATATGGACCCCAAATCTTTGGTTCATGTCTAAAAAGGTCTCCCGGGAGTTTGTCAAGGCCCGGGGTTTTTCCCACAGCGAGTTTAGCGATTGCATTACATACCTCCTCTAATTGAATTGTAGTTCTTCAAGCTGGGGGGTCAATAACAGGAGTGCGAATGTACATTCCGTACCTTCTTCTATAGAGTATAATGCCTGAAAATGATCTTCCCAGACTTTGGCATCTATGTTTGGTTCGATAGTCATTACAGGTTGCCGGGAACCGAAATCGGCTATCGACCAAAATCTCGGTGCATCCTTTGTTTCAAGAGCGACAGTTAGACTAGTCCACTTTTCTTGATCCCAATCTTGCTTTGCAAGCTCGATTACCTTTTTATACTGTAATCTTCTGGCTTGAATTTGGAGTTTGTTGCTACTTGACTTTAGGGCCTCAACTAGCTCGGTCTTGGCCTTTCTGCATGCTGCATTGTACCATGAGCTTGCAGGAGCCCTTTTTCTTCTATTAACAACCTGGGAGTTAAATACCTCTACTAGGTTGGATACTAGGTCAGACTGAAGGGCCCGCATTTTAGCATCATGACCGAGAGGCGGGGGTTGGATGTTTAAGGCCTCGACCTCCACAAACAGAGGAACAATTTGTTTGTAAAGTTTGCAGAGCTCTTCCGGGTTTGCCACTATTTTATCCCACCTACCTCTACGTCTATCATTTGGTAGTGTGATCCCTTCACCTGAATCCCCATGTTTACAGTTCCAGTCTTCTTAGGGCCGGGAAAGGCCAGCTCCAAAATTAGAGCATTATGGTCGCTCTAGACTCTTGAACTTACATTGAAATCTATGACCTTAGGCCACAACCGTGTCTCTACCATAATATAACCAATGCGAGACAACTGTCCAGTTTTGTTAAATGTGCACTTAGACTTTTTGTCGGAGGGAGTGCGACCATTGCAGGCCCTAATAGAATGGTTTAAAGTTAGGGCCGTGATCTGGATTGCTAGGGGAGACCATGACTTTGGTGATGGGGACTGAGTCGATGGTATTGCCCAGTGTTCGTCCTCCATCAATAGAACGCCATCCTTCATCCCTGGTAGGGGCTCAAAGTGACAGTTCAAGTCACCCCCTACCATGAGATGGATATCACTAGAGAGGGTATGCAAAAAGAGCGACAGCTCCTCAATAGTTCTTGATTCACTGGCTACACTTACCGGTCGGGAATAGACATTGACAAGGGCAAGCTTGAAGGCATTTGGCCAAACAAGGACTATACACTGTACATCCTCCGAATAGGTATTCAGAGTTTTGGCAGTGCAGCCCAAATGCGCACCCACCCAGGTGGTAAGACCTCCAGACGGTCGCCCCAGCGAGCGGTAACATGAAATGCAGCGTAGCCTTGACGAGACTGTTCCTCTCGGGCCCAGGTCTCCTGGAAGAGACAGATGTCATACTTGTCTATGAAGGTTCCCCACTCTGGGCAAACTATTTTATTTGGTAGTCCTGCGACATTCCACGACAATATTGTTAGGGAGCCTCTATTGCAGACCCTGTCACTGATATCACCACTCCCCTATGAGCCTCCTTCACACAAACTTATCTTCGTGGGATCCAAATTATGGCCTATCCCAGTTCTACTAGATGTTTGATCACTACTGCCTGTAATAGTGCCTAAAATAGGCAAGTGTGTGTCTGGAAATTACCTGGTTGCTCGACTGCTGCCAACCTCCTCATCTCTGCCAGGAGATGCGTGGCTCATTCCTTGGATAACCCCCAAGGAACCCTCCCTGTTAATCTGCAGTCAGTCTACCATATCCAGGGCACTGTATTTGTTTTGGGTGCAGGTGTAGCTGGGTGCGTAATGTTGTGCAAACCTACCCCTGTCCACCCTGCCCACTCTTCGGGGCTCAACCAGGGTCCAATCCTGTTCGATATCTAATGTTTCAGATGGGGGATAAAAATAGGACAGTGGGAAAGGTTGAATAACTGACCCTGGGCTGTGGCGCATCCCCTCACAGATATGCGCCACAATCCATGGGTCTCTAAAATTTACCAGCACACAATCACCCTTTATAGACTTTGATCTGAGCCCCACCCAGGACACCCTACGTACCATCAAAATTTCGCTACTGATGTGGCCCCGGAGCGGTGTGTTTTTATTGAGCCAGTCGGAGACTTTTTTAGTGAGCTAAAGGATTCCCTGCTGGCATCACTTAGTTCGGGAACCCCTGTTAGGACCACAAGATACAGGCTCGATTCTGGAGGCAAATCTATTCTGAGTTCCTTAAAGGAACCTCTATCGTGCTGATCTTGGTGATCCTCCTTTGATTTGTTGCTATTAGCCACCGTCAGTACATTGTCAAGGGTAACCCCTGGAATAGCCTACTTATTGCTGGCCACATTAACAGAGGGTGGCTCGACTACCACGGTGGCATTTTCAGGTGATATCCCGCCCTGACCTTTATTAGTTTGCACATTACCCAGAGTCACTCGGTTAGGCTTTAAGCAGTCCGCAGTCGCCATTGTAGTTTTTTCGGTGTTGGACAACCGTAACTCAATCTGCAAAAGTCTAGTTTCAAAAGGTTGGAGTAATGACCAGTCTTAAAAAAAAGCGGATCCTCCATTGCGGGCGTTGTGGTGGTGGAATTTGCCACTCCTGGAGTATTTTCAATTAAAGATGGTATGTCATTTTTATCCGCAACACTCGAAACCTCTGGGACCTTGGACAGGCTAGTAATCTCTTGGTTATTGGTACGCTTTGCATGCTTGGGCTTCCTGCCACCAGCGGTGGCAACTGTCCCTCACTTCCTTTTAGGTATCGCCCCCTCTCTTCTCCCCCATAGCTGACGAGTGTTGGGCCTTTCCGGAGAACTGTCCGCAATTGACATTTCGGTGGACTCTATTGATGGTAGTTGCTGAAGCTCGCCAGCTAGAGATGGATGCCCCTGGACCTGAATATCGTCTGTGCTAAGTACAGTCACCGGGACTTCCACATTAGCTAGTTGTGGTGTAGACTCTGGTGTACGAGCGTTTGCAAAATGGCCCAGAGAGGATCTTTTTGCTAAGGCAAGTTCTTGTGAAATGCGATGCTCCAACAAAATTAGTTTGTCATCAATAAGAGTTAGCTCTAATAATAAAGTTATCTAGTGTCCCCACTAAATGACCTCCCGAAGTCACAGCCTTACTCCTGCTATCACGGCCCGCCATTTTGATGGCACCGTTAGTGAATCAAATAAGTACTTACAGGGCGCCGGGACAACCGCAATATCACAGGCCAGGTGAAAGAGGGGTGGCCCGGTCCGGGCAACAACGGGCTTAAACGGGCCCGCCCTTGGCGGAAATCTGTGCCTTAAGTACAATATCTATATACTTAAATAAAGCCACATTTCTCTCTGGGTATTTCTCACAGTAAATGCTGGTGTATATAAGGAATGCCGCTGTCCAGTCTTTAATGGTTATTAAACCATTGGGTGCTTTGCCAGTTAGTTTTTCTTCTCTGAGCCTTTGTTTGCCCTAAGTTCTCTATTCAGGAGTTAGAAACATCTCCACATACTCACCTTTCCAAATGATTTCTTTAATAGACGCCTTTAAATAGGCCCCCAGTGGCTTCGTAACTCCCATGTATGGTAGTTTCCTTATCTTGAACACTTTACTCTCCTTCCCTTCAGTCTCCTCTGCCTCCTTTTATCCCCTTGTTTGTCTTTCTCCCCTGTGCTTGTAGCTGTACCCCTAATCTTCGCTACGCTTGCGGGCTTCCCATTATCGTTCCAGCCACCCTCCTTGTCAACATCCATATTTTTGTACTTACTCCTGTGTGTTTAACATACCTCCCCTTCTGCAGTTGTACCTCCTGTTCCTAATCATACCCCGCTTCTACACCTGTTGAAATCATTACTGGACCTGCCACCTTATACACATTTGTACTCTTATCTGGCCGTAAGGTCGGTCCCCACTCCGAAGCTTTCCCCCTTGCCAGTGTGTTTTGCTGGTGTGCCCCTTGTGTTACAGCTGACCACATTTCCTCCCTAAACAAAACCTGATAAACAGCAGTAGAGGTGGATAGGAGGAAACCACCCCCCGCTCCTCAAGCAGTGACCTTGTGCCCGTTTGTCGGTACCGAGAGGTCCTGTACCTCGGTGTCCACAATTTCTCCTTCATCAAGACGGTCATCCCCCCATAATCCAGGACATGTGAGCCCTGCAGGGCCACTTCCCATCACCACCACACTCTGTTGCTCCTGGTGCCCTTCCCCCAGGCTACCTGGTATCATCTCCTGAGGGGCCGTACCATAACATCTTAGGAGGTCTGTTGATGCAGTCCGCTGTGATCCGTGTTGCTCCCCGTGGTAGATGTTCCATCCTTTTCCTGCATTCGCCATGGCGAGGCCTCTCAGGACCTTCTTGTGACACATACCGCTGTGTCCCACGATGCAGTCTTGTTGACCATCCTGGGCCACAGTGTATTTTTTTGTTAGGACATGCGAGCCGCACCTTGTTCTCCCAGGTCGGGTACCTGCTGAAACCTGGGCACCTGCAGTGAAGAAGGTGGGACTGATGTGCAACGCTCAAACACTTGCTGGCGGATCCTATCCCCTGCTGTCCCCTAAAACCTAACCTAACCTATCCCTCTGCTCCTTTTTATAACCCACTTAAGCCTGCCTGGCATAAACTTTGTGGGGTTTCCGTGAAGCAAACCCCAACTCAAATCCAGTCTCCTCCCCATCACGCCACTTGAGCATGGCTGCCACAATAGCTGATGCCTTGCTGCGTTGTGCCGCCTGTTTGTCATCAACCTCCTGTACTGTCCCCGTATGCCTACCTGACCAACTTTCTCCAGTGTCACTTGAAGCCAATGCCGCTAACTCCCCTGCTCTTCATCTGGGGCCTTTGCCACCTAGTCCCACCGCCTGCATCCTGCGCCCATGACACCCACTCCCTCCAGCTATCCTCTTCTAATTCCAAATCCCCCTCCAGGTCATGGCCAGCTCCCCCCATGTCTTCACAAGCATGCCTGAGTCCCAATGCAATGGACATCCTCCCCCTGGCCAGTCTGCAATTTCCTTGCTTGGGGCAGCACCAAGTCTCAATAAAACAGTGCACGCAGCAAATCGATGCCCCCAGACTGGCCTGCCTCTCCCGCACTTTTTGCCAGATCCGCAGACTCCTGCACACTGCTTAATATGTACCCCCGCCCCTGACCTTCACTGGCAGCATGGAGCTTACTACCTTCCCCCTAGAGGGCTCCACTTTGCCTCGAATAGCGGCCTTCTTGGAGACTTCCCAACTCCCCCACCCGAGGGTCTTCTATGCTGCTTGTCACCCACGGCTCCTCCCTAGCTCCATACATTGCCGGGGCCGCTCCAGATGTTTGTGTACGGTCCCTCACACTCAGCTGAGCTGCAGATTCCTCATGTTTGATTTACTCCTATTGAATGAGGTGAGTAGCAGCCTCAGACTTTGCTAGCATTCATCAAATATAGGCTATTGTGTATAGGTCCAACTATCTCAGTGGATGAAGGTGGCTGGTTTGTCTTGTACATGTGTTCTTTTTAGGAACACCATGCTCCCTTCGTTTCATGATATCCAGCTATGGTTTTTGGAATAATGTGTTCCAAACTGGCAATGAGTCTTGCTTTGGATCATTCTGGGTGTTAGTTTGAGACTCAGACTTCCAGGTTTTGCATCTCAAGATCACTGGTACCACCGTCTTTATTGTAAAGCTTTCCTTGCCCATGATAAGACCCCAAAGTTTATTGTATAGATGGGGAGTATTTTGGTGTTGCATGTTAGATCTGCAAGTGTGCTCTTATGATTAAGTGCCAGGACAAAATGAATAAAACCTGATGAGGTAAAGCAGAGTTATATGTATGTGCATAGGCCCGCATCTACCATTTTTGTGTGGATAATTGATTCTCCTGCATGGAATGAAAATGTCACCAAGAATGGAAGTGCCATTAGACCAGTTTATTGGTATATTGTGAAAAAGTTCAATGAAGCAGAAAAATTGAGCCATTGCAATTCCCACCCCTAAGTCCTCCACCGTTTTTCCTGTAGATTGGTAAAAAGGGTGTAGCACAAACAGTATTTACCTCAAAATGATAGTCTGCACAACCAGTTAATAATTGAGTAATCCTGCTTACAAGTGTGCCTGTTAAAAATCATGACCCTATTGCAGCAAAACCCTCATTCAACTTTGATACCTTTTTTTATTTTGCCTTCCCTTCGCCTTCATGTGAGGCCAACTTGAATTTGATACCTTAACTTGATTTTGTAAAATTGTACAGATTTTCCAGTGCACAGGTACAACTCATTTGGAAGAGCAGAAAAACTGCAAATACAAGCAGAATAGTAGGAACACTGAAAAGGTTTCTTTTGGTTGGCTTAAATTCTGTACTTCATAAGCCCAGCTTGATGCTTCAGGAGGCATTGTAATAATTATGTTATTTTGGGTAGCCATAGCAATGGATATTGACTAGCTTTGGTAAAGCATGCAATGTAATGGTAACAGCAGTCTTTTGGCAGCCTTTACCAACGACCCCCAGAGACTCTGTATCGATACAACAGTACTTTGGTTGGAGAGCTCCCCTGGCCCCCTTCTCCTCTGGAAACCTCAAGCAAGGATGTTCTATTCAATTCACTCATCCTTTGGCCCCTGTTATTTAACATGTATGATGCCCCGTAGTTTGATTTGACAACAGATGTGACACCCAACTCCTGGAGGTTTCGGAATGGATGTCTTCAAATTGCTTTCAAGTTAAATTTGAAGAACATTATGGAGCTTGTCTTTGGTGCACCCAATGTGTTTGCACCACACCTGTTGGCCCTCTGGTCTTAGCCCTATCCCATATGACCACTCTTAAATGTTGCAACGTAGAGATTGTATTTAATGTCACTTTGTCATTACCCCTCTTCCCCCAAATAAATGAATCTGCTTTCACATGTTTCTTCGTCTGAAGGTTCCTTCTGGATCATTCCTTTCTCCACTGAAAGTCCCTGCAGTGTTCATTCAGTAGCATTCTTTAAATTGGACAAGGGCAATGCCATTTATTTCGGGCTAGATACGTTTCTGGTCAATAGACCTCAGATTGTCCCGAATACTGCCCACCACCTTAAAGCGTTCAACAAACAACCTTTCTGCCTCCAGAACAAGCTCGGACTTAACGCCCACATGTGTTTTTTCAGATGTGTATTCTTGGCTTTCCTGTCTCTTCCTCGGACATGGTATGCTCCTCCGGGAGGCCGTCGTTTCTTTTGCTGTAGCCTGCCTCTGAAATGTGCTTCTTGTCTGAGGTGTTAAAATCTACTCTACTTTCTGCAAGATGCTGTAAAACATAATTTGTACATATTTTATATATTCTTTTTTTCCCTTCACTTATGCAGTCAAACTCCAGGACACCTCTGTTAATATCTGTTTTTATAAATGTAAATAATATCAAATATTGCGAGCAAATCAAGTGTATTGCTCACAAACCTGCACATCTCACTTGGGCAGTGTTCAGCTTGTTAATATAGTGCCATACATGGATTCACACTTTGTAGATTATCAGCTATTTTAGTTAATGTAGCATCTTTCAACAGTTATCAAGATATTAATGTAATTATGCATTGGTCAATAGCACTCCCTATCCATGATCTCCGATTAGATGGACAAGCCCGACCCACATATTCAGTAATCTCTTTGCTTGCTACGAATTTTCTCTTTTCTTTTCAGCTGCCTTAGTGGAGTCTGGATTTTGACAGTAGAGCTGTCAAACAGACCTATTGTATACAATTTACACAGTGTGCTTAGCTGTCTCCTCTTTCAACCATTTGCTTGAGTCTGTCAATCTGGTCTTGACTAAGCACACTGGAGTATGATTTTCTCACCTAATGCTATTGGCTGTATGCTTTCACCTCCAGTAGAGTGCTTGCACTGAAGTGCGTGGCAGGACTGCTTTAAAACTACATAGCCCACTTTATGTGATTAATAAAAACTATCAAAAACATTATCGGAGCCAAGGGAGTCTTTAGTACAGTTCTAACTTTTCTTGTCTGCCTTTAATATGCTTATTTCGCGTCTATTTGTACATTAAACCCAGGCCTATTGGTTTTGCCAAAGCTTGTCTAGCTATGGCAAAGCAGCCGTTCCTTTCCTTAAGCTTTAAATGAGTGCTGCTGATGAAAGGTTTTGATAATTTTAAGACCAGGATGTTTTGAATGTGAAGAAGTCAGTCATAGCTCCTGGATTCATTTTTAGTAGGGTTTGTTCGTTCAAGCTACCGTCGTCTACCAAGTTATTTAAGTTAAAAAAAAAAAAGCGGTCACTTCGATTCATCTATGATTAAGTCGGTTTTGTATTTCAAAACTCTGTCCTGACGTGTAAATGAAAAACAAACCGGTTATCCAAATAAAAATGCATAAAGGTGTAGACAGACACTTATCGGTCTAGTTTTAATTTTTAAAGACAAGCATGCGCTAATGTTTACATCTGTTTACACACTAAAACCAGGACGATTTACTTAGCTGGCGCTTGCTTTGTATACTCTATATTTATTACTTAGTAACGCGTTTTGACTTTGTACGCTACATGCACGTTTAAGGAAGGGCTTTTGAACATTACTGCCTCCTAGGGCGTCCGATTTGATAAAATTGTATTTTAGTATATTTACTTATTATTAGAGCGTATGCTTGGAAAATAAGTTATCAATAGGTTTTGTACGTTTCTAATGTTAATGTGAAATAGTATGTATTTAATTAAGACAGTGAGACTGATGCAGTAAAGTTGTTGTACCTTAAGAAGGGAAACCCAAACCATCCTAGCTGGGGCTTTGGAAGGGCTAATGCCAAGCAGACTCTTCCGCTGAGATCTGCCTGCTGGGCCCAGCGGAGCATTGGTATTTGATGGGCACTTAGACGTTCTCACTAAAGGGAACTGCGCGGAAACCATAGCAGGGCGGCGGCGTAAGACGTTGGATTTTTACTCTTGGGAACAGCAACCTAAAAGCACATTAGCTCTTGGAAAGCATTGTGATTTTGGGGGATGGGAGGTTCGGAATATTGCCTTAGTAAATAGCACCCTGTCACTCTTTTTGCCCCCTCTTTATTTTTCTGAGACCTGCGGGTCAGAGGGCGTAACCTTTTGTCACTACGAAGTCGACAAACTTCATAAAACGAACAAGGTTTCCTGTTGAGTTATGATGAACCCTATTATTGAAATGTCTAGCGAAATAGCGACACATTTTTAGTGGAAAACGAATTTCTTGATGATACCACATTAAGAGCACTTTTCGCATGGAAAACCGCAATCATTTAATTGTTCTATAATCTTTAAGATTTACGATTTGTTTCCGCTCTTGACTGTTTTTTTTGGGGGGGACAGGGGGTCTTTAGGGGGGGGGGGGGTGTTATTACTTTCGACGAGCAAGCGAGCTGTGTTCCGGCTGACAGAGCTCCCCTGACGTGCTGTGAAGAGCTGTCTCGGGTTTCACTGTGCAACAGTGGAGTAGTGTAAGCCTTCGCCCAGCTGGCGCTCCATGGCAGCGCTGCCACTACTGGGAAGCTGATGCATGAGCTCGTATGGAGCCCGAACTCCGTGCCTAGCTGTAGCTGGTCACATTTTTTGCAACAACGGCTTTGCATGAATATACTTCAAGAACATGCAGCCACTCTGTGGTTTTAGCGTGTCTATTTGTATTTTTCCTCTCTATCCGACTGTTTTCGTTTCGGCAGATCTTTGTCGTCTTTGATCACCCCCTGCCCAGCGTAGAGGCGTTCCACACATGGCCTCTCTCTAGCACCAGTGTCTGTTTTTGTGCCTCTGTTCACCGCAAGGAACTACGTTTGTAGTTCAGGATAATGGTGCAGAGGTTAAGGGCGTCCTTCTGTCTTATCTTCTCCCTTTGGACATTTTAAGGAGCAGCCCCTGAACCTTTGGCCTGCGTACACTTGGACTCGCATCCTTCTCCCACCCACACACTGCTTCTCCTTTATTCTGTAATCTATAGGCTCAGTTGGACACCTCCCTTCAGTTTGTTGATGCTACCTACTCCCATTAGTTGTTGTGACTACTCATAGGTGAATGATTCTTTACTACAGAGGTTCTGATTATAACCTCTTCGACGCTGATGACGGAACCGCTCCGTCATCAGCCGCGATGGTGCTGTGCTGATGACGGAGCGGTTCCGTCAAGGCCCGGCCGGCGCGAATTCCGCGCCTGCGCTGGGCGTTCCATGGAGCGGGCGGGGCCATGACGGAACCGCTCCGTCATGAGCACAGCTCACCCGAGGCTGATGACGGAGCGGTTCAGCCACCAGCGTGTGAGCGCCGCACGGCCCCCCGGCCCCCTTAGCGCTGCGGCGGAATAGCCGCCGCAGCGAAGGTGATAAAGCCTGCAGGCCTCTGTCAAACAGGAGCCTTTAAGGAAATTGATGCGGGCTGTGTAACCCCTAATAAGAAGGCCTGTAAACCTCTACAATAAAACACCCCGAAGAGGCTTGGAACCAGCAGGACTAAATATTAAAAAAGTGTGCTATTTTTGTATAGCACTCCATTAAGCACTTCTGTTTCTAAGCACTGTAAATATCATTGAAATTAACCAATTCATGCTTATCAATTTACTGACCCCTGAATTATGAAAGTGAATTATGACCCCCTATTTACGACTAAAGTTTGGACAAAACTTGTCTGTGGTGAGACGCTTTGATGGCCATATAGTTTATCTGAAAGACTTCTAGCCTCCGATTCCTTACCTGGAATTTCCCCCAGGCGTCGGGCTGGATCTGGAAGTTTTTTCGAGAGCAGTACTCCTGCTCACTGGTAGGTGACATCGACCTGCTCTGCTTCTACTGTTGGCGTCATCAGCGCCAGAAATGACATTGTTGTACCTAATATAGGCGCTACCCAAGCGCGCTGATGCAAGTTCATTTCTTTCAGCGCCAGCTATGATCTGAGAATGGAGCTACTCAGCCAATTTTTGACTGAACTTTTTTGAAGTTTTGTCGACCGTTTTGAGGTTTTCCTCCTGGTGTGTCCAGGGTGTCATTGCGTAAGACTGGATTCAAGCCCTGCTGAGCCTGTCACCACCCGATGTCCGTTACGGATCCGCACCTCGTCTGACTGTGGTGTTTGGAGCGTGACCATGACCCGAAGTTGTGCTCAAATTGCAGGGCCATGCACCGAAGGCTTTGAGGTAGATCTTCAACAGTTTACACACACCCCTGTGAAAACCAGCAATTGCCCATTGTACCGAATGTGAAGTTAATTTGTATCTAATTTCATGAGAATATGAAATGTATCTGTTGGCATTATACAGGATCAAGGTCAAGAATGTTGTATCTTCAACAGTTTACACAGTAAAAAAGAAGAGTCCCATATTTGAATACTAACCTCTAAACATATAGAGCACCAAATTCCTCATTAGTGAATGGGACCGCTTGAGACTACTGCTGGGGCTCACTCGTCCAATTCTTCTACACTAATAATTATACAAATCTTTTGACACTTGGAATTAGCCCTAATGAAGTGTATTGTGACTGTAACAGCAACAGACTAAGCCAGTGTTGTCAAAAGGGCAAATGTTGGATTAATGTCGTAATAAAGAACTACTGAAACCACAATTTCTACCTTTGGATTTGTGTGTGCCTGGAGAATCCTTTCATTGACCTTTTGGAGTTTTCAGTTGAGGAGTAAAAAAAAGTGTCTCTTCCTCCTCCTGAGTACCAGGCGAATTTTGGATATCAAATAGACATGATTGACATTATATGATACATTGTGGTAGTGTGCACCCATTCTCCCAGCCGTGCTAAACAAGTGTTCACGGACAACACCACCAGCATGTTGTACTGTAACAAATGGGGCGGGTGGGGTTGTGGACCCTTTGTCAAAAGCCTCTGGACATGGCTGGAGCAGCAGGGCATATTTCTGGTGGTTCAATGCCTGGCGGGCTCTCTGAGCACCAAAGCAAACAAACTCAGCAGATGATATCTAGCGAAATCCGAATTACATCTCCACCTGCAGGTGGCGCAAGGTCTCTTTCAGCAGTTGGGAGAGCCTTGGATAGATCAGTGTGACCCAGCTGAGAACACACAATGTCAGTAGTTTTGGGGGTAGGAGTTTCCAAGGCATCTCTCTCTCGGAGATGCTTTTTGTCGTGAGTGGAGTTCAGGCCTAGTATGCACTTTTCCACCCATACTACTATTGCCCAGAGTTCTCGAAGATCAGGAACGACAGGTCCCAAGTCTGTCTTGTGGCACCGGACTGGCCATGGAGAGTCTGTTATCCAGAGCAACTGAGCATGGCCCTAAAATCTCCGATCAGGCTGCCCCTTTGAGAAGATCTTCTGTCAAAGCAGCAGGGGAGGGTTCTCCACCTGAACTTGTTCACTCTCCGCCTTCTTGCGTGGAGATGAGCAGAAACAGTTAAAAGCTTTTGACCTTCCTCCTGAAGTCTGTAACATCATTTTGGCAGCCAGACACCCCTTCACCAAGACTGTATATGCCTGCTGTTGGAAAAAATGTGTGGCATGATGTGCAGAAAAAACTATTGATCCCCTTTCCGCTCCTCTTTCTGAAGTCTTACTCTTCATGCTTTACCTGGCCCAGCAGGGCTCTGCTCAGGGCACTCTTAATGGCTATCTGCCAATTCTGCCTTTTTGTGGTTGCCTGACTAACCTCTTTTGTTCAAATCCCTACTGCGCATAGGTTTCTCAAAGGTCTTACTCGTCCCTCCATCATTCATTATGCTTCAGTAGGACCTTAATTTAGTTCTGACTTTTTTAATGTGCACTCCTTTCGAGCCTCTCCACGGTTGTCCCCTCAGACTTCTCACACTGAAAACAACCTTTTTTGTGGCAATTGCATCTGCCCGTTGAATTAGTGAGCTGCAGGCCTAATCATCTAAGCTGCCTTACCTCTTTCTATCCTGACAAAGTGGTGCTTCGCTCAAGGGCCTCCTTTCTACCAAAAGTAGTCACCCCATTTCATGTAGGCCAATCTATCACCTTAACTACATTTTATGCAACTCCCCATCCCTCTAAAGAAGAGGAGCAACTCCACCATCTAGACGCAAAAACAGAGATGTTGTTCTACCTTGATTGCAATCAAGAGGTCCGGGTGGACAACCAATTCTTCGTGGGATATGTTGGTGCAAAGAAAGGTTGGGTAGTGCAGAAGCGGACCATCTCCAGATGGGTGAAGCTCTGCATCAAAATATGCTAGGCACTGGCCAAGAAGCAACCTCCTGAAGTTTACAGGCTCATTCCACCAGAGCTAAAGCTGCACCCACTGCGTTAGCACGTGGAGTTCCGGTCATTGATATATGCCTGGAAGCAATGTAGACTTCCTTGCACACGTTCACAAAACATTACATCCTGGTCCGTCAGCTCCACAAAAATGGGCACTATGTTTGTTCGGTCCTGCAGGACTTTCTCGTTTGAAATTAGTTTGCAGACCTTCCTCCGATTATGGTATTGCTTGGGTATCTATTCACAGATAAGGAAACTGCGGCTAGAAGTCTCTATCAAATGAACAAGTTACTTACTTTTGGTAACTCCTTATCTGGTAGAAACTATATCTAGGCGCAGACTCCTTACCGACTCACCCATCCACCCAACTCTACGAACGGATTTCTAAGGACAGGGCTGACCCCTTTCAGGGCCATAGTTTTAACACACCAGTGGTCAGTGTTCTTCATGGCTCTGCGCTTCTGACGTGGAAAGTTGTGAAAAGAAACGGCCATCAGCGTGCCTATATACGTACAACGATTTCACTTCTACTGCAGACAGCGCAGACTATAGATGTGGAGCTGATAGACGCCGACTACTGTCTCACAAGGGTACTGCTCACAAAAAATCTTCTGGATCCAGTTTGATGCCTGGGGGAAATTCACAGGTAAGGAATCTGCGGCTAGATATATTTATTCTCTACCAGATAAGGTGTTACCGAAGGTAAGGTACTTGTTTGTTAGGGTGTTTTATTAAATTATGGGCAGTTGTGGTTTAGGTGGTCATTACCTGGCTACTATCCCATTTACCCATGAAACTGATTAAATCCTAATACTTTATGAATTAAAATGGCACTGGGCAGCTAAGGAGACAAAGTCAAAGAGGTAACATTATATCCTCAAGCTCAAACATTTTGGCCCGTAGGATACCCAAGTTGAAAGTGCACAACTGCTCCTTTCATGATTTAACTTTCCCCCTGTGCTACATTTTAGTGAATAAACTAAGACTGTCTGCTGTCTCCCTTTTGGTTTACATAACACTTGTTTTGGGTTCTAGTCCAGTTTTCTTAGTATTCACTTCCTGCCACAGTTTAGCTTGTTTATAAGAAGTACTCCCAAGAGACAGGAGCTCAGGAAAACGTTCAAAAAGTGATTTCCCAAGTGTATATTATGGTCACAGGGGGAAGGTAGGATTAAAAGTAACGCCTTTTGGGTCCACAGTGTCCAACTTACTCACTACACCACCACTTGAGTTGGGGTGATTTTAATGTGTAGGTCTAATGCCTGCCTTCATGATATAACTGCCACTATGTTAGTAACCTGGTGATATTTGTTATACGGTTTACTGCCAGCATATTTTGGTAAAATGGTGAAGCTAGGATTAGCTCTCAAATCCTCTAGTACCATTGGTGGTGGGTTGTGATGTCTAAAGACATTTGAAGTACCCACTTTGTTGAGGATCCTGCTGATGTGTTGTATAGCACTCACTAATTCAAGTGAGCCTGTGTCTTAAGTGCTTCAGATGTTTACAGGTAAGTAAATGTAATCCGAAGGAGATTTTAAGGCCTTTCTCTGGGTCCTGAGGCAGTAGTTTAATGGACAGCATTCTTTGTTAAGACCATTATTTACCATTGGTGTGCTAATAACTACTTAATTCCAGTAATTTAACGAATGTACTCCCTTTGCACACATGACTTCTTAAGGTAGGCTGGTGATAGCAAACAGTAAAGGCTAAAGCTGGGAGGCTGTAAAGGGACTGAAACTTGGTCATTACCCTTGATAAACTCAATGTCCAGAGAGATCTTGATCTCTTGAAGAAGATAGTGTCCTATTTTAGAGAAGGGTGTCCTGGAACGAAACTACAAAAATGTGCCCAATTCTCACAATCCCTCCTATAAACTAATTTTTTAAACCCCCTCCATCCCTGCTGGCAACAATATGGCCCTCAATCACACTCCAGACCTTACATTTTGGCCCCTGAGAAAATGTTCCAGAGTGCCATTACTTTAGACTGAGCCATCATGAACGTGTGGTGCCTTTTTAGGTCTCGGCTAAACGCGCGGAAGCGCGTCTCGCCGAGAACTATTGTTAGCGAGTGTGCTTCCCAGGAGACACTCCTGGCCGCGCGCATCGCCTTGGAGGTGCTTTGAAACGCGCACGCGCTCGCTGTGGGCAGCTGCTGTCGCGCATTCATTCACACGCATGCGCTAACTTGGGGCCACGGGCACACACATCACACTTGGGACCCCCCTCCTGATGCTCGCACTCACCGGGATTCCTGTTGCGGGTGGAGGCCGTTACCTGGCTTCTTGCACCGGCGAGATTCTCTCTTCCAGGCGGGAGCCTCGTTCCCTTCAGCACTCCTCCGGTAGCTGCTCTGGTGTCGCGGGCGGGGCTCCTCTCCTCTCCTCCGTAGGAAGTTCGGTGAGTTCCTGTTGTCCCTCGGTCCCGCCCCCGGCCTCCCTGACTTCCTACAACGGGCCGGGTGGCGGCGGGGATAATCTTTTATTTTTCTAACCAAACTCACTTCCGTCTCAAGTAAAGCAAGGGGCATACATTTTTAGTATGCACAATTTGTCAATAATATTACAATATTTGAGTCTTAAGCTGCACACAACGTATGTTTTATTTGTTTTGGGCTCACTCTGAATTGTATCGCTTCTACATGTGTGCAGATTTTGCAGTTACGGAAAGCGAAATACAGTGGGCTAAATCCGTTTTCTCCTGATCACAGTCTGGGTGACTAGTTAACGAACATGCCGCTTTCAGCCCAGGTATCATGATCAGAGTTTCCAGTTCAGCCACAGTGGTTATCTCTAGAGTTGCACAGGAACAGCAACATGTTAGTGCATAGTTATCTTTCAAACACAACATTACTACACACTGATCAATGACTTTGACTTTCGAAGTATGATTATGTGGTGCATCTACCAAGCACTTTGTAAGAAGTCTTTCTGGCACTGAGAGCTAAATCGCAGAGTAGTGAGTGCAGAGTGGTGAGTGCAGAGTGGTGAGTGCAGAGTGGTGAGTGCAGAGTGGTGAGTGCAGAGTGGTGAGTGCAGAGTGGTGAGTGCAGAGTGGTGAGTGCAGAGTGGTGAGTGCAGAGTGGTGAGTGCAGAGTGGTGAGTGCAGAGTGCTGTGTATTGGCAATGTTAATGACAATGCCATTTATTTGTGATTTAAAGAAGAAAAAAAATGTCATGAGCAATGCCAATAGCTCTACCTTTAATGATGCCGAGACCATTGCATTGCAAATGCTTGTTACTTCTTGGGCTACTACACCATTGTTGGTTACATAATGTCATTCAAACAAGTTGCTCAGCTGCAGCAGGGTGTGTATGTTTCTTTTCCCTGGGCTTCTTCTCTGCCACGCCTGGTAGGTCACATCAGACCATGTTGAATGGCTGGTTATGTAGTTGCCATTCCTGTGGGCTGCTCCGCTGCCCCCCTTGGTAGACTCATCAATTTATCTAGCATTGTTGATTATAGCATAACTGGTCCCATGGAGTGCTGTCTCGCTCCTGGCTGGACTCCCTAGAGCAGATACCATGGCTGGTTGTATAATTTCAAGTTCCTGTGGTTGCTTCCTCCTACTTGGGTTCGTTCCTCCCAGCATTCTCTTTGTCTTATTGGCATTTTGTCTACTCTTTTGCCACGCTCGATACATTCCAGGGAGCATGTACCAGGGCTGGTAGAACAATGATCATTTCTACATGCTTCCCTCTGTAGTTCCTGTATTGACTTTTCAGGCATATGCTAGAAGCGCTTGCATGCGGTACATCTAGTTGGATTGCATTGCCATATACTTTGTCTAGGACTTGTAATGTTTGCTCCTCTGTCACTCCACAGTGAACCCAAAAGGACATTGCTGTGGTTGCTTGTATAATGCCCATTATTATTATGGGTTTGGACTCTGCCCCTGCATTCCAAACACCAGGACTTACATAGTACAGTTGATGCAATGGTTGTTGTATGCTTGACCTGTGAGTGCTTGGTATGCCCCAATTTCAATCTGGTGATAACTGTATGATACAGATCCTTCCAAAGCTAGTTAAATATCTACATGCACAACTGTGTCTCTTTTGGCTCTTTTTCTCATACTGTGCACAGGTACAGCTATATACTTATAATCAACACCAGACTCCTGGAACCACACCTGCCACACAGTTCTTTTCAATTGAATACTGGTGCACTACATCCAAGGTGTCAGTTGTTCCTTGACACTACTGCTAAGCAGAGATGACTAAACCTACACAGGATGGTGCACCCACAAAAAAGTCCAAATTCCTTATGTAAATTTGCTAATTTCTTTATTGAGAATATATTTTCTTTCCTTTAAAACATTGCCCAGGTTGCAGCCAACACGTTTTGTTCAGCTGAACTGTACTTCATCAGGGCTTGTTTGTGAGTTTGACTAGTAAGTCTTTTTTCAGAAAACTTCACAAAGAATCAATTCCAATGTATACCAACTTAATGATTTGTAGCACCATTTTCATTCAGTTACATCTGAGTTAGACCATTGTTTCCCAATCCCAACGCCTGAATCTGTATCTCTTGTCGTAACCTCATATTCTCCTTCAGGTCGGGACCGGCAACAAAAAAAAAGCTATATACTTGTTACAAAATACCTTGCACAGCCTTTTCACCATACATACACACACAACACAAAAACACTTCCCTAGTGCACCGGAGTTCATTTGCACAGTTTCCTTCCGTCTATACACTAGCATCTAATGCTTAAACGTCCCCATCACACCTTTATGCTTCAAAGTCAGTTAGACAAAATGCTATAAAAGCACAACTATTGTCATCAACCACTTAAAAACACTACCTCTATAGGCATTTAACAGCCGCGCTTCCATTCGTTGCCCTTTCACATAGTAGCTGCTACCCTCCCACACATCTTATTTGGCACTGTGTAGGTATATGAAACTCCGTGTAAATACAATACTAGTTAGTCTACGCGCCCCTCTTTCGGGCAGAGAGGTAAAGGAACTGATAATACTGAATTGTAATGTTTAACTGTGAACAGTGGGATGCTAGGATTCAAAAAAAAAAAAGTTTCGACCTCTGCTTGTTACCAAAAGGGCCACATCGTTGAATCTATTTCAAGTTTATGTAGCGCTTCATGGTACTATTCACAAAGCACGCCTGATGCCCAGACCTCGTGGTTCTCAACTTGTTTCAACAGTGCCATCTTGTGGGTAGGACAAGAACATTTGCCAAATGAACTGATATCAAGCCAGGTACCCTCAGTGGGTGTGTCTCACGTTTCCACTGCGGGCAAGTAATTCGTGTGTCACAATCGCACCCCGTTCACCACAACTCGAACTGTGAGGTTACCTTTTTCTTTCTGAGCAATTGTGTGCCTTTTCTTTTAGGAAGGGATTCGGGGGCGGGAGGGGGGGGGGGGGGGTGTTGGGGAGCAGGGGAAATGTGCGTGTGGCTTTTTTGGGCTCGTTTCCCCATCAGGCACGTCAAATGGAAGGTTATTTCACTTGCGCCATTTACAATTCGAATTGAAATAAAAGCAATAAAAACGACGAATTCGATGTATTTTGCATAAGGTTGAACTCAACGTAACAGACAATTGCTTAACATACATAACTGTTTTAGGGATGAGACTCCCACGGCACTGCTCTGCTCTATAAATAATAACTGGACCAGGCATGCCAAGATGTTGAATAAATAAATGGAGGGCATCACATGGGTAGTTAGTGGGTGGAAGCAAAAGTAAAGAGAAATGCAAGTCTAACCCCCATACACATTAATATTTTTCTGTTTTTATATTTAATTATGTTGCCGTTATTTATGTAAATAATGTAAATGTTTTCCTATACTCTACATAATTGACGAGGCCTTCCCTCATGCCTTGTAAATTGCAAGGGATTGGAACTAGTGTGAGACAGGAGTTTGAAGGGGACATACTTATAAATGGCCCAGGATACAAATGTATGAGATGCAGAAAGCAGATTAGTGGGTGTTGGATACGGCTTTTGCAAGGGTGGTGTTAAAAGTAACGCGAGGATGTGATTTGTCACGCAAGTGTAGACGAACCATACCAGGTGTCTTTGTTAAAACTTCCTGTGCGGTGTGCTGTCCCAGTGACCTCGGCCCGAGCCTCTTAAAGGCTAGTTTTTTTTTCCTTTCTATAATACAGTTCTGTGACCTTGTTCCCGAAAAAAATGTTCTCTCAGGACTAGTTGGGGCTAGACCAACACTAATAATCAAATATCTTAAAATTAAAGAAAAGACTTTGGGCTGAAGGGGCGTAGTCTTAGGTGCTGAGCAGGAGACTGAGGTCCAACTATGAGTGACCCTTTAATGGGACTAGCAATCCGACTCCCGGAGTTACACTGTACCAGCAGGTTGATTCCCATGGTCGGAAGCCATGGTATCGCAATTCGGACCCGGAGGGTCTTATAGGGAATGAGTCTGTTTCATTTACTTCCTCGGACTCTCCTCCTAAAGCCTCGTTCTTATATGCGGTGGATGCCTTGATTATCCACTCCTTTCGGCTGTCCGAGTCGCTGGGTTCACCGTATCCTTGAGGGCCCGATGATGACCCATGTTACCTGCCATCGGAGGTTACAGGCAGCATCTTGCATGGTCTCATGTACTGCAGTCCGTGCCTGATTTATGTAGCCCGCTGCTGGCAGGCCGGGCGGCTGCGGTGCTGGGCTCCAGAAGCCGAGTTTGGCAGCGCTGCACCTTTATTTACCGTGACAGATTTAGTGTCTCTCCTGGGCCCTCATCCGCTGCGCCCCCGTCCGCCCCCCTTCACTTCCCTTTTGGCTGCTAATTGCTTCTCGAGCACGCCTGGCTTCGGACTAGTCTCCCCCCACCACCCCCTCCTCTTGAGAGGAGGCGAGTGTATTTTTAACCTCGGGCGATTTCCTTTTGTTTCACTTGCGATGACTGCATTTGTCCTCTAGTTTCACACGATGCATTTTGTTTTTGTTGTGCTTTGTTTCAGTTGCCATGTTTAAATGTGCCATTTAATACAGCAGCTCTGAGACAGTATTGATTAGTTCCTTCCTTTCCCCGGCCTTCTTTCAGATTTAGCAGCTTTCCACACTTCCAGCCTTCCGTTTTACCGTGGATTGAACACAAAAAAACAAGGTTGTAACTTGTAATGTTGATGATGTGGCTCAGCGAGTTGATGCACATGGTACGGAAAACTGTGGGCAACTTTAGGACCCTGGAGTCGGAAGTGTTTTGATCAAACATTTTCTTTTTCAGATTTTTTTTTAAATGGGGCCATTGAGGTGGACAACACCCACCTCTCATTCGCAGTGCAGCAACTGCGAGAATGTAGCGGCAAGCCCTTATTGGAAAGCAGGGTTTCGTATAAATGTGGAGGGAACATGTGCTAAGCCTATACATTTGCCTAAATACTTTGAATAGACGTGGATCTTTAATGCAAGCGCAAGTATCCGTGCAAGCAGCGATAGTTTTATTTGCATTGAGTGATCCGTTTGTTTATTTTCGGGTGGTGCATATCCTCATTTAGCTTTGGTGTTGACCATGTTTGCCTCCATCTTCAGTAAGACGCTCTGCTGCTTTGTGGTGTTTGGCCAGCAGTATAATAAACGAAGTTTTCCCCCACTCATTGAATTCAGCCTTAAGGACACGAGTATAAAGACCGCATTCACGAGGAGTCACTGATACCAACGTGGTTGGGAGCACTGCAGGACAGCATTATTAAAACGAATGCACCCATTCAACTGCATATGCTGATACACTCTACACAGAGGGAAATGGAGGTGAATCGGAGGGCTGTGTTTTAGCGTACATTTTGAAATCTTCCTGACGGTAATCCACATATTTCAGCAATGTATTCTCGGAGTGGGGAAGCAACAGCGCCCCCAGTGGCACGTCCGACTCTTAGCCAGTAAAATGGCCGGGGCCGCGATTCTCCGCACTACTGCAGGAACATGACGGAACAGTCCCAAAAGGCCGACTCCGGGGTCTAGTGGAACAGTGTTCCGCCATTTTTGAAAACGTATCAAACACTTTCCACCAGAAGTTGTTGGTTGGTAGGGGGACACGCCCATGCTAAGTGCATGAAGCCAGCCTATGGTGAGACACCTGTAGCAGCAAGAATCAGTCTTAAGTTTACTTTTTATAGGGCTGAGAGGAGTGTGACAGATCCTATAGAGAAACTTCAAATGAATTCTCCTCAATCGAGTATTGGGTGTCGGGGCTTCGGGCTGAGCACAACAGAAGGACCAATCCTCCCTCAGTATGAAATGTCAACGGTCTTTATTCAGTTTGTCCCAGGCTGAGGACTGTGGTATGGGCATTTCAGATTGCATGGAGGAATAAAGCCTTGGCACGAGGCGTTTAGTGGATACAATTTCGAAAGGTAATGCTCTGGTTTTAGATTGTGGAGGTTCACCTGGAAAGGTAGGCAAAACTGCCTTCCATGCCAAACACAATCTGTAATACCAGAATATCTCTAGTGGTATGTGTCCCTTCCCCACTACAAATTGGGAAGGTGAAATGAATTCTCCCTTCGGGGTGAGATCACCCATCCTCAGCAGTTTGAGGGAGTGTAAGTGTCTGAGAGAGTTTCCTTCTCCTAAAGGTATTGTGGGTGGTGCAAGAGTGGTAGGACTGGTGTTATAATGGATCATGGGCAACTCTAAGGCCCAGTTTCCGCCATGCCAACACTGCAAGCCACTGCATCAAATGCTGATCTATTACAGGTTGTCTGCTATTCTGATATGGCTGAGAGCGGTAATGGTGAGGCATTTTATTTTTCAACTGCTGTGTGCTACAAATTTGGAGTTTCCAATAATGGGCAAATTACGCTTGAGCACACTAGTACTAGAGCTCTAAGTCTGGTGGAGCAGAGACTCTCTCATTTGGTAAAATCAAGGTTTCCGATTTGAGCCTCAGCCGGTTTCTCGCCTAAGCGGGATCTGAGATCATAAAAGATTGGAGTTTGGTTAAAAAAAAAAAAGGTCTTTCAGGAGTGATACAGATGCATTATTAAAGAGGTGTATGAATTTGGCAAAACAACCATTTTCATTAAGGCTATTTAGTCTACCTGCCGGAGACAATAGCAACAAGCACCAGCAACCAGCATTCTATTAGTGACTCCAGTTTTGAGATGACCGTGCCAGAAATTGCTGTAATTTACTTCACAGCTGACCCGCATACCCAAGTACTTGACTGGTTCGGAGCAGTAGTCCAAAGGGTACTCAAGCACATTTTTGTTTGGATGGAGTAAGGACTTGACCCAATTTGTATCCAGGCTTCATAGGAAACTAAATTGGATACATTTCTAGATAACAAATGAGAAATTTTGTGCGTCCCAAATCTACACCACTATATTGTATGCATGTATAGTATGTATAGTCTGTAAAACTCCAGCACATCTGGCATGATGATTTAAAAAGCAGGCCAATCGGTCTAGTGCAATGGGGAACAAGAGCAGGGAAAGGAGGCATTCCTGCAGGTTGCCATGGATTATGATAAGATGGTTCAGATGTTACCTAATTATATGCTTACATTCTAGTGGGTTTGTGTAGAGTGGGGAAATGCCCCCCAAAGGTATCGCCAGACCAAGCAGCACCTATTTTATATATATTTTTTTAATTAAAAAAAAGAAGCCCCCTTGTACCAAGTCAAATGCTTTTATGGCATTCATCAGGATGGTGACAACCTCCAGCAACACAGTCCCCAAGACCATGTCATGCGACCCAGGTCAAGCCCAAACCAAAGGTACGCCCACCTCAGAAGGGCACAAAGTCACGGTGGACCACCCCAAAGCTAAGTCAGGCGGGAGCTATGTGACCCATCAGGGCGTGTAATTCACCGTCCACGAGCAATAACAGCCCATCTGGGTTAACTCAACAGCCCACCTATGGGGAGATGCAGAAGCACAGGAGCTCCCTATGTTCCTCAGCATTACTGTAGTGTAGGGTCTTCTACTGTCCTGTGACTACTTCCACTAATTGGATTCATGTTTCAGTGCCATGCCAACTGCTGCCTGTTGGACAGTTCTGTCGGATTTTACCTCACAACCTACTGAGCCCCACTAGAGTGCGGCCATTTTGGAGACCGGCACTTTGGTGGCTCACCAACCGCACAAACACATTCTCAGAATGCAATCTTTAATATTAATTTGTGCGGATTCCTGTGCATGTTCAGGGCTGGAGTCAAAATGTGGCACACTCTCATTTGGTGAGTTTCCACATAGATTTGCAGCTGCATGTACACAAGGTATTCTATCCTCTTGCTTATGAAAGCAGTATTTACAAAGAGGCGGACAGCTTGGAAGGTCTGCATGATGAGGTATTGCCCACAGTCCCCTAAATAAATTACCACAGCAGAACCAAAGATTCAATAAGAGCATAATGGGGCAGAATATCTACCCAAATCTTCAGAATAATGATCCAGGGATTGAGGCTCAGCAATCATTTTTAACAGCACTCTTGCTACTCCTTCCCCCTCAGACAGGTTTGCGGGTGCACTGCCGTCTGAATTGGAAGTGTTCCTTCATGTGCTACCGTTATCCATTCTCCTGAAAATCTGTTGCAAGACTGTGTCCTCAAGGGTGATAAGGAAGAGGCTACAAACTCGCAGGCTGGAGAGGTTGAATTTTGAAAAGCTTCAAAAGGACTGCTGATCAGTGCTGGCTACTTAAACCGCTTAGCACTAGAAGGCTTTATTTATTTAAAGATAAAATGTAATTTAGCAAAGCTCCCTCTAGGGAATTCTATAAACCAGTTTGTCTGACAAGTGTTCTAACCTCAGTTGGTCGGTTGTTGCTCCCTGTGGAAAATGATGGCCTGCACAGTATTTAGTTGTTTTATGCATTCATGTAAAGCGCAGTTGACTTAAGGTTATGTGTGCACACTGCACAGAAAACCGCGGTAATGCAGCCTTACATCATGTTGCATAGAAACAGAAGATATTTAAAGGTTGAATTACAGCCAGCAGTAACTATAACTAGGGTAGGAAATAAGCACAAGCAGTTGGCACCGGAGCGCATGGGGAGCATAAAGAAATGTAACATAACAATTAACTTACCCTGTACACGATTTGGCAGTCTTGCAGAAGCAAGAAAGCTAAGGCATGAAGTCAATAAAACTTTAGACGCATTTAATTCTCAAATGATAGACACAGAGGAATAGGGTGGAGTATGGAAGGGGAAGGGATGATCATTATCTGATTTAAAATAAATTATTGGGATGCATAATGTGAAGTGAAGAACGGCAATAAGGCCCAGGAGGCATCATCGGGTAAGGAAAAACAGCATTAAAGGAGAAAGTGAAATAAGGCAGGTTAGGAATTGCTTAGGAGGAGAGAACTAACCTGATAGGTGAGTGAGTAGTGTAGAGATGACAGTGTAAAATGAGATTGAGAGAAAGTTATGTTGGTCAATCAGACAAGTTTTAGGTTATTCTAAAATGTATTTAATTTGCCTCAATTCTTAACTAAGCGAGTTCCAAATTCATCTTGCAGCACTGGTGAAGGCTTGAGGGAACTTTTTTTAGGTTTAGTATGTCTTAAACTTCTAAGACTTTGTTTCCTTCAATGGTATTCAGGTTTGTTTGCGACTATTGATTTCCCATGAAGAGCAATTCCCCAGAGGATTTCTTGTAAGCTGCAATTAGTACATGGGTAACGCCTACATTAAATACACTTGAAAGCCCGATAAAGCGAAGTACCGAAGGAAAACGCAACTTACTGAACTTTGTTACAGAGTACACTGAATAACTCCCGGGATGTTGGCGGCAGTGCAGTAACCTCTTTCATTGTAGGTGGTGGCCAGCCATTAAAAATAACCAAATAAAACCCCAGTGCAGGCCCAATTTAATCAAAACTGTTCGCATTCAAGAGGTCGGTGCCAGTAGGTTCTTGAGGTAGGTAGCTTGGGACTCTTGCCGCGTATTTCCTGCTCCGAGTAAAGCAAGCTTGCAAAAACACCGTGGGGTGCTTTGTGTGTCACTGTAATAATTCTGAAACCAAAGTCGACTTCCAAAATTCAAAGGAAGTTCCAGATGCATGAAGACGTATTTTCTGCTAAGACCGGTTCCCAAACGATAGCATTATTAAGAAGACGCCATTACCGGAGCAAACAACACTCGTCACACTTGCGATATTAGTTTTGTGGTTCCGTTTCAACCCCGCAACCAGGTTGGCGGAAACCACGTGGCTATGATGGTGTAGCATCGATCCGGGAGCTTGGCTATCTGTCATGTACAGAGGAGGCAGTGTTTGGCTTGTGTCCAGCTGGCACGAGCAACACTTGGTGGCAAGCATTTTGCTGCTCCTTCAACCCCCTGGCACTGAATGTCGTGCACACGTGCTGTTCTGTGGGGAGTCCGTTCGTCTCCTGTGTGAGTGCTGCTGCCCGTGGTAGACAGTAGTGTCTGACTGATACAAAGCCATAGCAAGCCACTGACTATCTCGCTAGCACGGGCGGAATGCGCCACACTTATGTAATCTTCTAATATGGAAACCGTGGCCTGTGCTTTCTTTAAAATAATACAAGACAGCTTGTTGGCTCAGAACTGCTGTACACATTACTATGCTGGTCTCGATTGTCTACACTTGACATTTGGGGGGGGGGGGGGCATAAATCAATTGGTCAAGTTTGCAGAACTGGGGCATTGCACTTTTACTGCAGTTAAAGTATTTAACACATGATTTAGAATTCAGAGGTTATAAACCGTGGGCCTTACTCCATGTAGTTAAGTGACTGCACAGTGTACTCACTTTTTAGACTTTAAGGTGTAATGACAAAGGGAAGATGGAGAAGAGTGAATGTGGCTATACAGATGCACCAACTATCGAGAAGGTAATGGTTGCCATGCACACAAAGGACAAAAAACAAATCCACCCAGGTTTGTGTAGAGAACACAGTAGACTAATTTCACGGTGTATATGGTTACTCCAATTTACATGTAAACAAATTCTGTCCAAATAACTGCTGGATAAACATTAACCCCAAACACAACTCAGTTCCACTAACAGGATTAGTAATCTCAGAAACATCTGATGCCTGCACGTTGTCGAGAACTAAACCATGCCAGTGAAAACTCCATCACCAACCCAAGTTCAACAAGCATTCACAAAGCCAGTGGGTCTGGCGTTGGCTGCAGCCTTTTGGCTTTGTTGATGCTTGTTTTGTTGAGTCATGGCTTTTGTAAAACGTAATTTTCGAGGAGCTGCTGGGCCCTCGCTTTGTGAAACATTTGCTAAAAACCAAAATATTTTTTTGGGCCTAACAAAGCAAACTTTGCCATACCAGTGTTTGGTAGAGAAGAGAACTACTTTGTGTGAATATGCTCTTTGTGATAGAGTAGAATGTTACCACTCAGTGAAGTTAGCCAGTGGCTGAAGTAGGATAACCATATGCTGTAGTGAGTAGAAGAAAAAAGTGAAATGCCCAATAGCAACCCAGTGGATGAAGTGGGCTGGCTGAAACCTCCAATATGCATATTACACGTATAATTTTAGTAAAATGAACATATCTTGGTTAACAGAAGACGTGAAACCTAAGCACATTTTTTTCCATTCTATATTTTCCCAGTTTAATGTACCTTCACGGTTCATTCTGTGACTCCTATCACCAAGTACATGTGTTTATATAACCATGTGAATCAATGTTTTCAAACATTTATTTTTGTTTTTGCTTTAGACATTCAAAGATTTTTTTTATTTTTTTTTTAGAGTTGTGGTATATTGTTTCCTATGTGTCAGTCTGTCTGTCCTGGTGTGAATCCATGTTCGAGTACATCTTCTCCCCTATATAGTGGGCAACTCCAGGTGAAAATAACCTGTGAAGTTTGTGTACTTTCACACAGTTGGGGTGTTAATTTGTATTCACAAACTTTTCCCAGCCGAGTCCGATCTCGGACACAGTCTGATAAGTACTCCTATCAAGGGTAGGAGTAAATCTGTCTTTAGGGTGGGGATCGAAAGGAAACGTATCCCTAAATTTGTGGTGGTGCAGGGAAAGTGTTTTTGCGTTGGGACAGTTTTTGCCTGCGGAAAAGAGGGGTAAAACCTTGTTTGCAAGTGTAGCGCATGTACACTGCATCCTTATATGTATTCATAGATGCATGTACACAGACACGCATGCCAAAATGCGTTATGAGTGGTTCTGAACATGAGCATGTAGACTCTGCTGGAGCTTTTTCAAATTCTTTTAATTTTGGTCTTACATAGGAAATCCACCAGAAAAGTGCTGCCTAATATCACAATAGGGTAACTGACCATTAAGATTTTGGAGGGAAATAAACCTATTCTAGACTAGAGCAAAATTCAATTTGAGCCACTACAGTCTTTTAAATGAATATGGGAGATTTTATGGTCTTGCTTCAGCATTTGCTCTTGACTTTCGATGTTAAGGCCATATATAGCTTTTGTACAATGCGATGGCACTGGTTGCATGTACTGAGGGTAAAGTATCTGTTTCTATATCTAGCTTTCTTGCTGCCAAAGGTCCGCTTCAGAACTAAAGTGAATTACTTAAGAAAAAGTACTATTTATAGTATAAGAAAAAATGAATTGGTAACATTTTTTTAACCTTTTTTTTATTTTGTTTTTCATCACAGAATGCAGGTATAAATGTTTATCGTGCTGCTTGGTATTTAGGTAGCATTGGTGGACGAGGTTACTATATACAGACTACAAAACATGCAAGACACAAACTAACGTGGGTTGGTGCGCTAAAGGATGCAGCTTTTTCGGTGTATTAGAAGTGGTAATGGTGGTTGAGAATGCTTATGTGGCGCTCCCATAAATTAGACTCGTCTGTGGAATTACTGGTTTGTTTAGGACCACGTTTTTGTTTTCAGACTGTTGCTACCTGGGTTTGGCCGGAGTCATTCCACACATAAAAAGCCCATTATATTTCAACTCTGACTCATAGGAACTCTGCATCATTGTGGTTTATAATATAAAGTCATTCCCAGTGAGCTTTGCCATTTTCACATTAAGCCAGCAGTATTGGGGTTAGTGGATAGTATTTCTAGGGCTTCATTGAAAACTCGCATTGTTTTTTATGAGGCAGAACCCCTTGGATACACTGCTAACATTAGATGTCGTTTTTTAAATTCTTTTTATTATACCTGGTCTTTTAATGCAGAAAAATCGGTGTTTGCCTACTTATGTGATCCTGTGGATTCTCCCTCTAGACTACCCATCTTTCATGGCAAGAGGTTACTGATTTAACGGTTCCGTAAAGTGTAGCTTTTTTTATTATTCAAGAAGAACTTTTGGTTGACGAGTTTGAACCACAAGACGGATGACTTTTCTTGTGTTTTAGGAAATAATCGCAACAGCCTCGGAATGAACTTGCATCAAATTATCTCTATAGTCATCTTCACAAAGATAGAAATTTGTGTGCAACAGCCTCAGCATAAACTTGCATCAAATTATCTCTGTAGTCCTCTTCACAAAGATAGAAACTTGTGTAATCACAGAGTGAAAGTGGAATGAGTTACTGAAAGGAAAGTTATGTCATTAATACATTGAACAAAAGATGAGATTTCGTATGGGGGGCAAATATCCTAGTGTCTTGGTTATGGCACTATACATGTGAGTGGTCTCAACAGGCTATTTGAATACTGACTCTAAGTGAAGAAATGTGATGGGGAAACTGGACTACTAATTATTGACCTCATCAAAAATTGGTGCTGAAAATTCTCGTTATTTAGAAAGAGCCAAGCAATCCATGTTCTATTGCAACCGTGGCATGACGTGTAGCTCCATCCCCCAGATCGCCATTATTCAGGACAGCTGCAGATTCCACAGTGCAACTCACCCACACTGGGCTCACTTGAAATACCTGCTGGTCTTTTTCAGCTTTTTCTATGAATTTTTGAATGGGCTGAGCATACAAATTGGATTCGTTTGACCGTTAAAAGATTACGCAAAGGGGCGGGGTTGAATGCTATGCCTAGCTTGTCAAATGCATAAGCAACAAATCTTAGATGGTGAACTAGTAGGTGGGAAGTATATCTGATGACATTTCAAGCATAAGTCTGAGTTATTCCTAAGTTATTGCTGCTACTCCGAAAAGTATCTCCAGAGCTTTGTTTAATGTTATTGAGTTTGTTCCAGCGAGGAAACCGAGTTGAGATCATTTACATTGTAGGTTATATGTTTGTCTATAGGTGCTTTATTCTACCCTGAGCTACTTGTGTAAGAAGCTGGTATTAAGCCTAAACTTTAGGAAAGTGAGTCTACTCACAGTTCCGCTGTAAGCACATTCCAGAACTTAGCTCACTGACTGAATAGTCTGCCACCTCCCATCCCATGGTGGCCAATCAGTAGGTTACCAGTTGCTTAACAACCAGCTGGCTGGGGTTATATTTCATCATTGAGGAATTGTAGGGCCAGTCTCAGTGATGAAGTAATGTATTGTAGCATTTATATAGTGTGTCACACCTCAAATGAGGTCCCAATGCACTCTTATTTGCTTTGGGATACTGGGCACTATTTTTAAGTGCATGGGTGATAAAGCTCCTAGTTGTAGATAGAACCATTGAAGATGTGTTAAGTGAGGTGCTAGAGGTTTGGAAATATGCTATAAACATGGCGCAGTGCCATAGCTATGCATAAGCAAGAAATGTTTGACGTGTGACAAAAACAGTCGCTCAAGTAGATACCTACCCTTCTGTTTAGGAATAAATATTCGTTTTGTGTGAGGCTACGTTTTTAGTGTCCCTGGAATTTAAAATGGTAGTAAATAATTAGTGCAGCAACGATTAACACTGATGTTTTTACCATTTGAACTGAGCTGTTTCCTCAAGTTTTAGATTTAAAAAAATGTAGGGATAGTCCAGCATGAAGCCAATCAATGAAAAAGCTCTGGTACTGGGTTTATCCTGAAGAAAGATGCTCCAAGCTGTGGCTTGCATTACACACAGTGCTTTGAAATATATATATATAATGTGTATATAGTCCTTATTACGCTCGAACATCTTACTGGCGGATTGCAACAGACATCACCCACGGGAGGGCAGAAAGTATAAGGCTGACTACAGGTACCAGAATGCTTAATTATCGCAGTCCACTGCGACGCCCACTAGAGGAAAATCACTGAAGAGATTAAAGGCAATCACCTGATACCTGGATGTACAGCCCCTAGATGCCTGTATCTCCTCCTCTGCAGAAGGCTGAGACGCTGGCTGAAATGCATTAGGATCATCGGAGCTTTTAAAACTGCTACTAATAAATGCTGCAAACATCCGGGATGTGTGTGGCTCATTCTTACCCAGGCGGAGAGGCTGTTTGTAATAAATAAATATATATATCTATTACTATTATAAAGAGAGAACACAAACCTTTTGGCAAGGTAAACTCTGGAACCACAACGCCAATCCACACACCCGATACATTGTAGAAATTGTCAGGGTGTGCAGATGGACATAGGCTATAAAAAATAAAAATAAAACGTACATTTAAAAATATAACTTTTAAAAAAAACGGTAGTGCCCTGAAAGTTGCGCCGGCCGCAACGCTGCTCTGGCCGTGACGTAGCGATGGCAGCGACGTGCGTGATGAGGAGGAGAGACATGGAGCTGCGGTGAAGTGAGCATGGAGCTGCGGTGAAGTGAGGAGCGCGGGCGCGTTATGGCGAAGAGGAGCGGCGGTGAAGTGAAGATCGCGGGAAGGAGCGGCAGCTCAGGTAAAGTAAATGCTCATTGAAATCAGGGCGGGAGGGAGTCTGGCCGGGTGGGGGCGGGAGCGGGTGTGCACAGAGGAACAGGAGGGAGGAGTGGGGGCGGGAGGGAGTGGGGGCGGGAGGGAGTGGGGTCGGGAGGGGGTCGGGCGGGAGCGGGTGTACTGCCCCCAGCCCCTTTCTGCCCCAGGCAACGCTGGGGCGGGCTGCTAGTATATATATATATATATATCAATTCAAAAGAAAGTTGTCCCCTCGAAGAAACTACACAGAGGAGGTAAGTATTCTTGCTTTATTGGGAAAGCTGCCGCATGGAATACAGGATGCTCACCCAGTCTTTTGCGCCCTGGCGCGTTTCGTGCTGACACGCACTTCTTAAAAGGGCAAAGGCATTCTTTGTTAATCACATCACGTTGCACGGGCCACCAATTAAAGTTTTTTAGTCCCGCTTCAGTGGGCGTTGCCAGGCGCGCACTGCCTGCTGGTTCTTGTAGTTCTCCCAAATCTTCCACAAGTGAGTTGTGGTGTGTTACTCAATTCAGCTTCAATGTTTCCCAAGTGGGTTGGGAGAGTGCCCTGTAACC
This sequence comes from Lissotriton vulgaris, assembly GCF_964263255.1. Classification (NCBI taxonomy): domain Eukaryota; kingdom Metazoa; phylum Chordata; class Amphibia; order Caudata; family Salamandridae; genus Lissotriton; species Lissotriton vulgaris. The sequence goes on along the minus strand of NC_141691.1, from coordinate 839,762,937 downwards.
TCCAGGCGGCACATTATACCTTTCCTCGCAGCCTTCTCTCCCATCAACAGCAAAGCGCCCCTAGGCGCCAGCATAGGACCGATATTCACGGCGGGGTTTCCTCATGGCAGGACTGGCCGTAATACATCAATTCAAAAGAGTTGTCCCCTCGAAGAAACCACACAGAGGAGGTAAGTATTCTTGCTTTATTGGGAAAGCTGTCGCATGGAATACAGGATGCTCACCCAGTCTTTTGCGCCCTGACGCGTTTCATGCTGACACGCACTTCTTCAAAGTGCAAAGGAATTCTCTGTTAATCACATCACGTTGCACAGGGCACCAATTGTCAGGGCGCAAAAGACTGGGTGAGCATCCTGTATTCCATGCGGCAGCTTTCCCAATAAAGCAAGAATACTTACCTCCTCTGTGTGGTTTCTTCGAGGGGATAACTCTTTTGAATTGATATATATATATATATATATATATATATATATATATATATATATATATATATATATATATATATATCTTAAGTTTCAGAAGTTGCCTAGCAGCTGGATAGTTAATTTTCTGTAGTTTTTTAATCCCATGGAGAGAGTCTCCAATGTTTACTCTGATAGCAGTCTAGATGGGAGAATAGTAGGTTGATGGGGGCTTTTACTCTTTGAGGGAAAATTAGATGAGGAAAAACGTGACGTAGCTCATTATGCTAAAGGATCTACTTGCAACTTAATCCCCTTCAGGTTTCCGAGTGTGAAGGAATTGGTGGTAGGCTGATATCTTTTGGTCTGATGATGGATGGGAGTTAGCTGGTCCGTGGCATGCTTATCTTGAAGGGATTGATTTGAGCAACAACTAGACTCCTTGGCTAATTGGGAAGGAATCCGAATAAGAAGGGTTCTCAAGTTTTAGTCTAATTTGCTTGTTGACAAAGTTTTTGAAGCCAATAAGGCTGAAGCTGTAACCTACACAATCATACACACACAACCTAAACATCAACACAATGTACCTGGTTAGTGATGCTGTCTAGGAAACCGTCTGCTTTGACCAGTTAGTGGATAGTCCACCACCCTGCTCCGCCAAAATGGCAAAGCCCTTTGTCAAACCCAGCTCAGGCTGTCCAGCTGCAGGAAGGATATGGTTTCTGTGTCGTCTACGGAGAACTCCCTTAAAGGTAGGACTTCCATCCTTCTGTACAAGATGATGTAACTTTAGAGGATAGCACAAATTCATTAAGCATTTTTTTTAAATGGCGGCTATTTGGCCGTAGCCCCGAGTTCACCTGTCTTCATGAAAATTGTTTTCTTGGTAAAACGCTGCAGCCAAGATTTATCTACTTTACCCTATTCTTTATAACGGACGTCAGAAATTATTTAATTCACCGCAATGAGACATAAAGCCCAAGAAAGGATTAGGGTGAAAATGTTGTAGCCAAGTGTTATTTATGAATTATAGTCTAGTTTGACAGTCGACAGAATTCGAAAATTGCTCGACCTGTGGGGATTTACTGTCTGGAGGGTTTAGGATTTCATGAAGTGTTTATCCTGGCAGGGCAGCAAGGGCAGCGGCACGCGGTGTGGTCTCGGCAGCTCAACACTGTAACTGGCGCAACCCGAGTTTAGGGGTTCCCTAGATACAGAATAAGGGTTCATTGCTACCTCACCGCGGCTGGGTGTCTTTTGTCGGACTGTCGCACGTCCGTAGCGTGAAAAGTGAAAAGGGCAGCACTTGGGTCCCTAACTTGTTCCAGGAAATCAGGCAGTGTGTTTTTCTGCGGCTTTACACGCCATGCGGTTCTATCTGTACTGGGTTAGTGGGATCGGGTTGACAGACATGTTTATAAACAGGGCTCCTTGTCACTACAAGAGATTAAACTCATGCAACTCCGATTCGATCGACTGCCGGCGCTGAAGGCTTGCCTGCTGCGTTGTCACGCTTCTGGAGAAAATCTAATCAGACGAGCAACAGGGTTCTGAATTAAACAATAGCACATTCGTTGCATAGCTCTGATTGTGTCCCCCCCCCCCCCTCCCCCCATGCAAACAGACCATTTTGTGGCCATATAATAATGTAACCGCAAAATGGCTGAAATGGCTGAAGAAAAACGTCGTATACCCATCTCTATTAGCCCTGCTTCAACTCGCCATGAGAGTGAAGGTTTTTTATGAGCAAATATGAGATTTATAGCTGTGGAGCAGGCGTCTGGCGAAACCTTTTTTTTTTTTATCTCTGTGTGTGTGTGTGTGTGTGTGTGTGTGTATATATATATATCTCATGAAAAAGTAATTTCCAATACACTAGGACATATTTTGCGACATTTATCATATATTGGACATGTCTAACACTGAAAACAAACAATAGAGCTGAAGCAACTCTGATATCGAAAAGTAGAGTGCTGCAGGGATCTCGAACACTTAAAAATAGGAAGATCGGTTTGAAGTGACCGCTGCATTCACCTAGGGTGCCACACATCTGGCATCCAATGTGGGTCACTGGAAAGAAAATTGCAAGTCCATACCATTATAAATGGAATGGTGCACCGGAGAGGTCCTTATCCAAATGAATGATCAAAGCAGTTTATGATGACTATTCCTTTTTATTTTATTTTGCTTCTTCTTTCACTCCTAATATGGACTCTTTGCTTGAAATTGGAGTGCGTCTTATTCCAATATAACACTTCTCTGACTTCCACTCAAAAAGAGGATTCTTGTCTAGCCCTCAATCATAGACTGGGCATTCTATATGTGGGGTCCTCTCGGTACCAGATAAGAAGAACTAGGCACCATCAGCCGGATGTACGTCAGTACAACGCGATCTTTTAGATCGCGGTACTTTACAACGCTGCCATTACAACGCAAGTCGTTACAGCGACTTGCGTTGGTGTGCGCGGATTGAGGATTATTATAATTTTGTATTCCAACACCATCCCACGTAACAGTAGGGAAGGTGTTGGAATATAAAATTACAATATTCCTTATCCAACAGCGCCATCCAGCGCAAGTCGTAGTAACGACTTGCGTTGTAATGGCATCGTTATAAAGGTATTGCGGTGTAAACACCGCGTTGTAAACTATGTTTACCTATCAGCCTTCCAGACCCTTTTCTTCAGCAGCTTTGCTGGTCACCATCCTGTTATTTCTGCAAGACTTGGTGGCTGGCTTTTCATGGTATTGGCGGGTGGCAAATGGGACCAGTTACCACTTTCTCAACAGTCTATTTTCCATTAACGTTCCTTTAAAAAGTCTTGAAAACCTCCTCTTTTTTCAGCACGTTAGCACTACTTTTACTGTCCTTATGCTTGAACTGTAGGGCTGGGACACTCCTCAGAATATCGTGCGTTTTTTAAAATAAATTTGTACATTCATATTCTTAAAGCACACACTGTTGTCACTAGTGTGGTTCATTTGGATACTGGAGCTAACCCAGAATTAGACCTCTTCAAAGAACATATTATTGTCTACATTATTAACAGGAGATTTTTGAACAGCACCCTCCTATGTACTTGGCAGCCAGTGTAGATCTTTCAAAGCTGCTGAGGCAGATAATCGTCTGGGGAGTTTCAAAACCAGTCTGGCTGGTATGTACGGAACTAGGAGTTTTTGGAAAGTCTGTTTAGAGGATCCAGCATACAGACTGTTCCTGTAGTCCAGTCTGAAAGTTGTAAGTGCACATGCCACTGTCTTTTTGGACACCAGTGGAAGAAGATCCAAACATTTTCTCAGTGATTTTATTCAATTGAAACACATGCCAGCTCTTCAAGGGACTATGGACTGAAAAATAGGGAGGCATCAAATGTAACTCCCTGATTGCTTACAACCTACACAGTGGCAGTAGCGGTTTGGGTGGCTGAGTCTGGCCACCATTTGCCTGTGGCAACAAGATTGGACAGGGCAAGATGCATGACCTCGTTTTTTTTATTTTTGGTATCACATTTTAGATTCATCTTGGCCACTGTTAATTACTCTGAGCTGCTTCCAGTCCACTTTTTGCCCATTGCGCAACTCCAGGCAGGGAGCAACCATGGTTAAAGTGGACGTAATCATGCTCCAGAAAGAACAGCCCAGCCTGAAGTGCCAGACCATGTTTCTCTAAATTGGAACACAAACCATGCCAGACCGGTTTCAGCCTTGTTGTGCCTCACCAGTGAGGTTTTGCTTGAGTCCCGTGGCACCCATTGAGTGACCAACATTTGTGAATATCCGTCCCACACTGAGAAACAAAACCATGACGGCTGGAATACTAGAGATCATCTCAGCCTCTCTGAATTATTCTGAGTCCCATTCCAGTCCATTTATTTCACCCATTGTGCCTGTCCAGAGAGTAATGAGATGCCAATCACACCTTGTCCTGCTTTTTTAGGAACAGACCAGCCTGAACTGCTGGGCCACATCCTCTTTGAAAAAGAGCAAAAGCTATACCAAAGCGGTTTCGGCTCGCCACTTGGTTCATGCACTTTTGGTCCAGTCAGCATGAAAAACGTCCCAGCACCCTTGCCTCTAAATGTATGAAAGTTATAAAGATCCATTGTTATATAAAAAACGTTTTCAGTTTGGCTGTATTTCACAAGCTGTCGGATATGATGAGTGTTTAGGAGTGCAGTGGATGATGTCTTTTGCGGAAAGTATATGTACCGTTTCCCTGGTATGCAGGGGATATTGCTTCGCCCGTTGCTTTGTTGCTGTTTCTGCAGTCCTTTGATTATCGCTCAACCACGAGGCATCGTGAAGGTCTCCCAGCCGTGCCCTCACTGTGCCCCCACCATAATATTTAGAGTCAGATCTGCAAACTGTTATCTTTAAGAAAATAAGGCCGCCTCTCATTGGTCTTCGTAGCCCGGAGCTTCGTGAAGATGGGGGAGGCCTGAGTTCTTACAAGTTTATCTGGGGCCCTGGCAAGAGATTTCTGTAAATATGAACCCCCTCCTTCTGCAAGAGGACTGTGTATATATGCAATACATGCATTTCATATCGGTTTAAAATTCTGTTCACAAACGTTTTCTGGTTTGCATCCTGTGTTTAGTTTTGCCTGGTGTGCGATTTAATTGCCTCCTGGATTTTGTATGTACATTTTACCTTCCAGTGTATTTTTAGTTTTCCATGTATCTGCTAATTTAGTTTTAGAAAAGATGTTTGCATAAGTGGGCCTCACGCGGTTTCCTTAAGAGACTCTTCCCTCTGCTGGTGAACAGAAGCGGATTTAGGCTAGAGTGCCGTCAGCACTAGACCCTAAAGATGGTCCACAGACTGCATATTTTTACAGTCCAGTTCAGGGATCATTTACGGCCCAGGGTTACCTTATCTCATCTCTTGTACTGCCATGGAGTCACTGAATATGGACCACGAATGGCGAAACTTTTATAGAATGGTTACAATACAAATAGTTGCTTATTGGTATCTCTTGAATGTGACATGCTCTGCACTCGGGGTAGAAAGGCTGATGGCGTGGCAAATGTTTCCACGTGGTGGACTCTGTTTTTTTTTTTGTTAGTTGATGCCCGGAGTGTTTTGACCGAGCACAAACGGTTGGATTAGGTTCTGTGTTGAAATGTATATATTTTTTGTTACTATCTCGACGTCTTCCGCGTTAATTTTAACAATCTGGCCGTCTATGCACTTGTTTCATTTGTATGCGCTTTGACTGTTTTGTCTAACTGTATCTATAGTCTGTTGGGGAAAGGTTTAAGCAAAATCGTGGCGGGGGGAGTTGGAAGTTAAAGCTTACGCAGGAGACGGGCCCGGCTCCCTCCCCCTTTCTGTCCTTCGAGTTGAGTTGAAGGTCAGAGTAGTCGGTTCAGGTTTCCGCTGGGTTTCGGTTGTTAGTTTAGAGTGGAAGATGGCGGCATCTTTGGAGATTTACGTCAGGGCGCAAAGCCGGGGTCGTGCATCCTTTTTATCTTCACATGTGTGGGGATATCTGCTAAATTATGTATGCTGCGGGCTGTATCGTTGTTTGCCCCCAGGGTGCACTCTGACACGGACGAACTACAAGTAACCGTGCGCAGTCCATTCTTAAGTAGTGGTGTCGAGCGTGTCCTCTACTTCCGGGGTATATCTATCGGGTTTACACCTCCACATGCGCATTAAACCCAAGTGTCGCAGTTCTATAAATGACCCCCCCCCCCCCCCAGGGGCCTACCACAAGCCCTCTCGTCTAGTGCTGCCTTCTTTGATGGCCTTGAACCCTGACGAGTGTGGCCCACCCCGTGCCGACTAAACTGAGCACGCTTGCAGGCATAGACTAAGCTGTGCGCGTGATCACGTAAATGCGCACCTAGAAGCGCCTCCGGTTTACCTCTATGCGCACCGTGGCTGCGCCGCCATAGCGGGAACTCCGCCGTCGTGCTGTTGCTATTTTGCCAGCTCATTTCACACTGTGTGGGAGTCGGGGACATTTACCGAGCTCGGGCAGACGTATTCTTAGTCTTTGACGCTCTTTCTCGTTTTCATTATTGCAGAGTTTCCTTTCACCTACTCCTACAACTGGGTCAGGTGTTCGCGCGGGGAAGACCCTGTGTAAGTGGAGCCGCGCCAGACAGTGACTCACGGCGCGCGCTAGATGCAATGAAAACAATATGCAAGCCCTTCCAATGAAGCTGTTCAGCGTTGGCTTAGTAACCGTATTTACGCTAATGAAAACACATGGCATTTGTCCAGGGCACGTTGTGCCTTCGAGACATGTGTAGTACTTAGTACTTCTGTTTCCCAAAGGCAAGGTCTATCCAGTCTAAAGTTCGGAACATTTTGAGAGATGAATGTCTGTTAATAGTTTACTATGAACGGTTCATTAAAATAGCCGTTGATAGCAATACCATGTAATTCTTGGAGATCACCGTGTTTCATAAATCCTAGATCGACTGATATTTGTGAGGAGGTAGCAGTCTTTATAAGGCCTCTATTTCCGTCATATAGTAATTTTTTGGTTGGTGGGAGCAGGCACTGTACAGCGTCTTAAGGTACTCCAATCGCCCTTGAATGCACTGCTTGTTCAAAACCAGAAGTAGACGGGAAAAGACTTTCCTGTTCAGGGGCAGCCAGACGTAAATTGACCCAGTGATAAGAACTTGGCGTTTAGGGCTCAACCTCCAGATGTGTTTAACATTGAGATGATCTACATCCAGTGTTGTATCCCTGATTTGGAGCTTTGAGGGGTTGAGTCCTTGCTTTTATACACCGGAGAACAGTAGCCCAAAAGGCACTGGTTTAAACCCATTAAGCTCTGTGCATGAGGTCCATTTGTTGACGGACGTGCCATGCATCTCTCCATCTTGGTTCATCAGTTTGCTGCACCTTGTGCACAAAAGTATTCAGTGAACCATTTGGTGCCTGATTACCCGTCTTTTTATTTGCCTCGCAGCTAATTATTCTGCCCAGATCGGACGGTGTTCCCTAAGGGGGTCGCTTCTCTGCCATGTTTGAGGACTGGAACAATCTGCTCCTAGAAACAATACTTTGAAACTCACTATTGATACCAGTTTAAAAGACTTGTTTGAGTTGATTAAATAAATATCATTTGGGTACGGCCAGTCAACCCGTAGATAGTGTTGGATGTGGCTCAGTGAAAAAGTCCTTTTGTGGATGAAGTTTTTCCTCTTTCTCTAAAATCTTCCACACAACTGTGTATATACTTTGTGATTTTATTTGCAATTTTATTTTACAAATATGCTCCTCATCATATTTTATATCGGGCAACTCGCCTCTTTAGTTTGTGGGTGATTGTTTCCATTAAACTAGATAAAAGGCCTTTCTGAATTCATGCTCATGTGTACTAATGAAATTACTTTTCCCTTCCAGATGTGCAACAGTGTAGCTAGTGTGTAGAAAATCAGTTTGAAGTGTGTGTCTCTAAAGTAGTATGTTTATGGTGGAATCGTTTGAGACCTATGGAAAAACTTTGATTACTCCTATAGACCCTTACCAGCTCTCACTTGACAATCCGTTTATCTTGCAGGTGGGTTCGAGACAGGGTAATCGTTAACTTAGTTTCTTAAGGACACTCTTCTGCATCCATCCTCTAGCATTTGTAGAGAGTCTGAAGGTGACTGGGGAACGAGGATCCCCAGTTGGACAACACACTATATTGAAAGTCCTTCTGCTATCCTCTGCTTTGGATCACCCCTGTCCGTCCTTGGTTCAGTGATGATCAAGAGACCTCTCTTTTGTATGATCAGCAATGAAGGTACCTGTCCATGCTTTCCAGAGGACAAAGAGGGATGAACCACTCTGTTTTCTCACCAATAACGTTCAGAGGCACAACCAGTGTAAGGACTCCACTAGAGTAGTGTGAAGTGTATATAGAAAAAGAGAAACAAATCCCAGGTCAGCTATATTTTCACACGTGGTTTAGTGCATAAGGGACCTCACAAAATTCCGGCCAACATGTGCTTGCCAAAACACCTACCCCTATTGCATTAAAATTTCACTTTTACGCTTCAAATGCCAGTGCAAATAAACTGGGAACAAAACGTCAGTGCAGATCATTCTCTGAAGTTCAACATGTGATCTTGCCAATTTACCAATTACATGAACTGAAATGGAAATATTGATATTAATGTACTGTATGCTTGCAGTGGGTCTTGTTTACTTTAGAAGCCCTACCCACACATAGAAGCTGTTGGCAGTGCACTCTGAACTTCACTTCATGCTAACTTCTGATTGAGCAAACAATAGTTTCTATACAAGTGGCAATGGAGTTTCAAAACGCTAATCTTTCCCTGTGCTGTGACTGCCCATATGATACACATTTTTAACCATAGACTGTAAACTCATTTAAATATGAGGACGGGGGAATAGCTCCCCTTCTAGTGTTAATTTCCCAGAGTGGTAATTTTCTGTGTTTCTGTAATGCATGTGCATACCCAAATATTTTACAAGTGTATTTTAATCAGAATTACTTACTGTACAGTGATTCGATTAAGACAGGAATAATAGTAACTTCCATTATTTTTTAAGTTAAGAAAAATCCTTGCCTTATTGAAAATCCAGAGGGGGTAACCTTTTGTAAGTTTATCATTTGCAAGGGTGGGTATGTTCTGTATTTTTGTACATCCTTGAACCATAAACTATTAAATGGTTAGAGCTTCATCTGCTAGCATCAATAAGTGACGTCAGCTGTGTGGTTGCACTTTTGCACCTGCTCAATGCACCCAGCAAGGGCCAGTAAAACACTTGTGCAGGCTTACCGCCTCTCTCGGGCTTGTTGAGTCCATCTATCACACTGTTTGATTTGGGTCTTCCTCATTTTAAGGTCGAGCCTACAACAGCGCTTGCGCTCTAATCTGAGAGGCGTATTGTTTATCCTCTTCAATGCTCATGACGAGCTGAGCTCGTCATGAGCCACGGCGCTCCGGTGCTCATGACGAGCTCAGCTCATCATGGCCCGTGGAACACTCACACGCGGGGATAATTCCCCCGCTGTGCTGAACGTTCCACGGAGCCAATGCACCTGTGACGAGGTGAGCTCGTCATTAGCACAGGAGCACTGTAGCTCATGACAAGCTCAGCTCGTCATGAGCATGCGGGTGCTGTGCGCGCCCCCCCCCAGCACAGCGGGGGATTAACCCCCGCAACGAAGGGGTTATACTAAAAGGTTTGGATCGCAACAGCTCTGCTTTGCTGACTCAGCACATCCCAAGCGTTGCCTCCTTTTCTTTCTGCGGCACATTGTCCAGGCACAGATTGATGGAACTTTAATCAGTGCCTGTGCGCTGCTCACGCAGTGATTGAGATTCTATTTCTTTCTCCACGCCCCCTCATCTTCCTGTCCACTATTGCTGTTTCCTCCCCCTCACCTCCTTCGTATTACTTTCCCCCTTCCATTGTTGCTGCTCCCACCCTCCTCTCCCACTCGTCCCTCATGTTACTCCCCTAACCACTGTCTTGTACTGCTCCCCACCTCCTCTTCCGTACTCCTCTTCTGTGGCTTGCCTCCCCATGCTTTTTTTAAACATGTTGCACTGCAGTGCAGACTGCTGTGCAACATGGCTTAAAAACAAAAGCGCTGTGATGCAGTCAGCCTGTTTTTTTTCCTTTCCCTTGACTAAGCCATTTTGCACACCACCTCCGGCTGCTGTGCAACATGTCTAAAAAAAAAAAAAGCATTTCCAAATCTAATCGATCTGACATAGGTGAGACCTATTGGCTTTGCCATTGCTTGTTTGCTTCTCCTTAATCAAATGATTGGGCAGTTATTTCCCTCTTGGAAAATGATGTTCAGGAGGTTACTGATGTACTAATAAAGTGCAGGTATGCAAAACAGGACCATTTATGCACTACTGTTCCCTAAATCTGACAGGCCACTTTTAGGAGGCAGAAAGCTTTTTATGAACTTGTGCTCTGGACAGACCACCATGACCTGAGTTTTTTCCATGGTGCACGTTATCTTTGGGGTTTACACCGAGGTGAGAGCAAGAGAAAGCAATCTAGCTAGACAGCATGTGGCACAGTCTGCTAAGCCAATAATAGAGACTATAGATGGCCCCGTTTCTGAAGATAGATGTGACGGTTGTTCATGTCTTGTGTGGACATGGCTCTGAAGGATATCCTTGCTGGGTGTGGTCACATCCTAATTCCATTGTGCTTGCAATGCCGGATAGCTGCATTTTACTGCTGTTCTACAAGATTTGGGGCTTTCGTAACCTGGCACTGATAAGGTCATTCCAGAATTTAGAAGGGAGCTAAGAGAAAGCAGGACTGTGGCTCTGGGGATGAGTCTGGCAGATCAAAGGTGTCTGGTAGATATGTGGAAGGTGATGCGGCTGTTGAGTTAAGCAGGATGTAGGTTTTGTAGGGCTTTGTATGCTAGTGTTAAGCTTGAAGACTGCACGTTTGTGAATGGGGAGCCAGTGAATGTTTTTGAGGTTCAGGGTGATGTGTGTGCATGACTGAATCCTGTGTGTGGGTCTGGCTGCTGCGTTTTGTGCTGTCTGTAATATTCCAGTCAGTTGTGTGGTGATATCCATGTATAGAGCATTGCTATAATGCAGCTTGCTGGTTATGAGGGCTTGGGTGACTGTTATGTGTGTAATTGGGTTCCATTTTTAAGATTTTCTTGAGGATTTTGAGGGTGTGGAAACAGGGGGCAGGTGTGACTGGGTTGGCTTGGAACAGCGATTGGCAACCAGCTGGCAACAACCAGCCAAGGTTTCGGCTTGGAGAGCTGGGCAGGGTATAGGTCCACTGGCCACCGGATGTCTGCCACAGACTACTACTTTGGTTTTGTCTGTGACGAGCTATAGGTTTAAGAATTTTGGATGCTGAATTTAAAATTGAAATTAGACAAGTGGCATGTCTGGAATTTTTGGGTCCATGTTTGATTGCCACCCAGGGAGCAATTCCGACACCAGGGATTTTTGACAACTAGAGGACCATTGGAATCCAGGCAGCTGTTACTTATGTGGACACGATTAGCCATTGTGACCCAGATTGCCCTACAAAACTGTGCTTGCAAAACGGTATTTTGTATGAGTTTATTGCTTTGTATTTTGGCCTGGGACAGCTTCCCAATATGAAAACCTACCAGCAAGCAGTGAGCTGACCCAAAGCCTATTTCAAGTATTGATTTTGACCAACATAGGTCTTCCAAACCAGATTGCTACATCTTCTGTAGGTTTTACTTAACAAGGACTTTTCAATGGGGAATGATAATATGTATGTGCAGCCTTCATTAATTGCTGCCGTCTTCTGCTGTACCATTTCACACTTACCTCACTGACACGTGTCATGTCAAAACTCACAAGTTTGTCTTTGATATCTTTCCCACAATCATCCGCAACGTTCAAGAAACCTAGGCAAAGTCATTCGGTCTCGTTTTTTAAAAGCAGTGTATATCAATTGACTTTGCTAATGCCTTTACCGATGCTAGTTTGCAGAGGCTGAACAGCATCAGAAAAGAAGCACAATGACGTGTACACAATTGTGTTATGTATACACATGTCTTGCTGCTGTGGCAGCCCAGAGTGGTGTCTTGTACATGCACGTCTGTCGTCATGCATGTGCACGCATATTATTTTACTGTGCCAAGATTGCTAATGCCTATTGTGGAGCTGCAAATTATTATTTTTTAATGAAGTGCGTGATGTGCAAATGTGTATTTTAAGATTGCATCTGCTTGCCCATTTTGAAAAGAAAAGTGACAAAAAGAACATAACATAGAGGGACAGGGGTGCAACAGAGTAGCTGGTTGGGGGTAGGAAGTCAAAACTGCAGAGCGGAAGGGGCAGTGGGCACACAGGAGAGTGTGGAGGGAGTAGAGGAGCAACATTTTTATTTGAAAAAAATGGTGTGGCAAGCAATGGAATAGTGATGGGAATGGGGGAAGCAACACCGAGAGCAACAGTATGTGGATTTGAAGAGGGGAAGGAACCCGAGAGAAAAAATACATGCACTCTGTGGAGTGGTGAAAGGCCAGAAGTGCTCCATAGGTGGCCATCGAATAAGAAGTAGGTTAAATTAGGCAGATAGTCATCCAATCAAGGGCATAGGTCTGACCCAGTGCCCACTATATGTGTTTATTTTAAGTATGAGAGGCAATAGTTTTTTTATAACTGACCTCTAAACCTATGTGGTGGTGAGATCTTAAATGGAGGAATGTAAAGTGCCTTGGGTTGAACAAAACAAAAAGTATTTCTAATCTACACTATTCCCCCGCAAGTTTCTGACTACTCAAGCATTTCGTGTCTATGCATGTACAGCAACTTTAAAAGACTAAAGTGCTCATGGTCAAAACTGATTTTATTTGGATTCCTCTTTTACCAAGGTGAGGATGTAGGTCCGCTCATTTGTGATTGCATCTTATTATTTGAACCCTTAAGAATTAGGCCGTTTATTTCCGAAAATAAATTGTTCTTCGTAGCCCGTACGTTTAATGAAGTGAAACCCGGTATTTGTGATGCTGTGTTATATTCTACTACCGCCACTCAACCACGTTACGGTCGTGCCAAATTATGCTACTTTTTTCGTTGCAATTACTCCAATAAGCAATTTTAAAGACCTCGGTATTAAGCGGCTTGCGTTTTTTCCCCTTTGGTTTCAACTTTGTCACCGCGTGCCTTTTCTGCCTTCTATGCCTTCTATTCTGGCACTGAAGTCTTGATTTGTGCATAGCCTACTGGAAGGCCGGTGCCGTGTTTTGACTCCATCTTCCAGCTGATTGCTGTGGGTCTGACTAGCAGTGCGGCTTCGAACCGTTTGCTAATAACTTCTTATCTCCAGCTTGCATTCCTTCGGAGTTGTTTTATGGGGGTTTTGTTTTACAAACGCAGCTCGGACGGTTACATTTTAACGCTTCCTGCCCACCAACTGCTGGAGCAAATTACCCATCTTTTTCCACTGAACCATTTATCAGGTCCATTCTGTTGTTCGTTACTACATCTGCTGTTTCCGAAGAAAGCTTGTTTAGCAGAAGTCTTTTAGTTACTAGTGGTCAGTGGTTAAAATAGCGCAGGGCAAGTCAACGTTTTTTCCCCCTCTTATTAATCGTTGTGGCTTGTATTATCTCCCTGAATGTAATGCATTGCTGGTTTTGACTCGCCCCGTTGGGGGTAGCTGTACGCGCTCTACAAATTTCTAAATAAAATAAATAAATAAAATAATTCCATGGATATAATTATCACAACGGTTAAACGTTGAGTTTGTGGTGAGCTTGCCTTGAAACACTGTACTTGTCCCTTGGTTCTCACTTCTCGTCTGACCAGTATTCATTTCTCTGCTTGGTTTTCTACAGCCATCGTCGCATTTAGTTTCCTGCTCAAATATTTTTTTCCTTTGAGTGTAGGGTCATAGCCTGATTTTAAATATTGTACTGTTTTGTGGGTGCTTAACTCATTGTAGTTATCAATGGCGTGATTAGTGTCAACATGACACCCTGCCTTTGCGGTAAATTAGTTCTCGAATACCGTCACATTTGTTTGATTCCACATTTAGGAATAGTGCATTTAGCGCGGTTGAAATAACGATCTCCTGAACATGTGCTGGTGCGATCTACTTTCGCACTCCAATGTGTACTGTGTCATTTTGCTTCCCTAATGAGTTCGCCATTCTATCCACTGTCGGCGTCTTTAAAATGTGGACAGAGCACATCGTGAACCTGGAGTGGCGACCCTGCGAATCCTTTTGTGTAGCAATGCAAGGGCCTAATGCACATATGTGTCGAACTTGATTCTCTTGCACCTCCCAGATTTAGGCAAATTGAATGCCATCTTCCAGGGAAACATATTTTTGAGAATGAAACTGAAAATAAAAAAAATCAAGATTTGGTAAAGCCAATAAATAGGTCGCTTCTTTGCACCCTATGCATTTGATGATGCCTTTTGGAAACACTATGCATCATGGCCAAAAAAAGGCAACATGACACTGCGACTTTGTTAGTTTGTGAAAACGCATGTTTCACTATGCCAGCCAGTGCCTACAGAATAACCAGAGCGGTCCTATTTCATTGTTTTTTTATTTACCATGCCAACTCTGAACAGTAATAAAAAAAAATAAAAACGGGTGAATGTGCTTTTATTCTTGTTGTTTTTGTTTGGTTTAAGATCAATGGACCAGCAGCAATTTGCTGTCTGCTGCTCCCAAAAATAAAATCTAAACAAAAGACTGGTGGCTGGGTAAGCAACTGGGAATGGGCAGGAAGAGAATAAATCCGCTCTCATGGGAGATCAAGGGGGGGAGGGGGGGGGGAGGGGGTTAGCAACAAAAGGTACTTGAGCTTGCTACACTCGCCACAGGGACTGATTTTGGGAAGGGGGAGAATAATAGGAGGGAGATAACTGGAAAACGTGTGCACTCTCATGAAGTGCTTAAGCAAAAAGAAAAATATAGTTTCGTAAAAGCATACAGTGGAAGGATACAAGTCGCCAAAGCATGGTAAAGAGGCTTCCGCTTCAATGGAGGGACAAACACATGAGGGGTAAGGAGCACTATAGAATAAAGCAAGTAAATGAGAAGGACAAAACCAACCACTGGTAGGCGATGGACAGACTGTTAGCCCACTGTGAGTTCTTGGTTAGAAGGAGTGGGAGAAGGGGTGGATCCTCCGCAATGGCGAATGAGCGTCGCCCCACTGCTGCCTGGCTCAGAGCCAGCAAATGTAAAATAAAACAATGTTCTTGCACTGATTTTATTCTACATTTGCCGGCTCTTAGCCAGTGCTGTTGGAAGGGGGAGGGCTTGAGGCATGGGAGTGGGGGGAGGAGGAGTACCAAATGGCGTGCACTCTACTCCTGTGCTCATATGTGTTTGGCCGGCTGTCTTGGGCCGACCATAACACACACACGCACTTAGATTTCTCCAACCTGGCTGCATTGAGCAGCTGGGCTAGAGAAACCCCACAGACTCCCTGGCCTGAGCGGGTGTCTTTCTAGCCTGCTCAGGCCAATCCCCGCAGTGCTCTGCAGCACGGGGATTGGAGGAGAGTCTGTCCCAGAGGATGCTGGGACCCAGGAAGAGGGGAGGCAGCGCGATGCTGGAGGCAGCCGGCGGCAGCTATAGGTAAGTTTTGTTTTTTAATGTATTGTTTCTAACACCCCTCCTCCCACCTTGCGCGTGCTCCCTCCAGCCGCCTCACCACCCATTACATGTTGCGGCCGCCACTGAGTGGGAGGCATTCTAACCCCTTGGGAGGAATGTGCAGTCTGCAACCTCGGCCAAATAAATAGCAGTTACTACACTAAAAGATGTAGTACGTGTGTGCGTTGCCAACTGGCACTTAGGCATTGGAGAGGGGGAAAATATTAAAGGACCTTGCAGCTCAATATCACTGCCAAATCCCATGTTTATTAACCAGCATCCTATTCTGGAACAAGATCCCTTTTGATTTTTATATATAATTTTTTTGCTAGGATATGTGGCTAGGGAGACTGAAGTATATGTAAAGTTTGACCTCTAGTCTAAAATGAACAAAGTCACTCTACTGGCTTGATCTAGCTGGAAGTGTGCATAGGTGTTATATGAACATGAAGACAAATGTTGCTATAGGATTGTTGGTCACTAATAAACTGAGTTTGGTGTTACACAGAGACTAAAGCATTAATATATTGTGATCAGACAGTCCTATTTGGCAACCAGATAGTCTGACATCTATATACCTTTTTGCCCATGCTTTTTAACCTCTTTCATTTAACCGTTCTTACATGTTTCCAGATGTTAAGTGTCCTATGAAGCCTTCCATTAGCTAACATCTTAGCAAATGTAACTCTAGAAGGAAAATCATTGGCATCTTGGTTAAGACCAGGTAAGAGTCTGGGTCGATTTATGTGCTTCACCCACCAGAACGTTTGGGTACAGTTTGCCTGCCATGTATCCAGAAGCCCATGTAGAGCTCGTTCCAGGTATAATTCAACAGATCCAGCACTGGTTTTGTGTTTAACAAGGTCTCTTTCCAGCTTGTGACCATGATCAGTAAGTGTATGCCAGAGAGTGTCTTGTTTCCATGTAAAGTGTTTCTTTAGAAGGTGCAAGCCATTCCTTTAGACCTTTCAGAAGTGAAACTTTTTTTAGAGGCCCACCCCCCGCCCCACCCCCCCTCCAATTAGGCAGAGGAAAAAAAATCCCTTGAGTGCGCATCCTTGTTGTAGGATTTTTGTTGACCACTTATTTAATTTATTTATCACCAATATTTGTTGGCCAAAATGATGGAGTATGTGTTTAGCATACCCACCTCTCATTGCGTCTCCAGTGGCCTATCCAGATATCATGGTGCTCTATTGAGAATAAAGAGTATGTGTCTACTTACATTCTCTTTGAGCCCTTGGGCACTGGGCATTGTTTATTCAGTTCTATGGGCAGTTTTATTCATTTGGTTTATTTATTTTCATCAAAAACATCCCATTAAAAAACCCAATTTCAGTGATCTTGACTGTTCTGCAACAGAGCGTCTTTTCATCAACCACACCAAACCCTTCACTATGCATTTACAACACAATTCAGTTCTTAGCAGGCCCTTCATAAGAATGTCATCTGATGGATTCAATTACACTTTTTTCCCTCCTTGCACCTCCCACTTTCAAGGTGGTCTATTGTTCGAGATTGTCCATCTAGTCATCATTTCTGGCCACAGTGAAAGATCCTTCGCCTCTTTGTCTTCTTTCCCTGAAGCAGTAGTCGTATGCTCTTTGTGTGCCACTGCCCATTACATCAAGTCCCTCTTTCCACCAGGCAGCGGGCATGGCCAATGTATTACTATTTGCCTCTTAGCCATGACTGTTCCCAATGATAACATATGTGATTCGATTTTACAGCCATTCTTAGCAAGAATTATAGCTCAAGAATGTATTGCTTTATGGACTTTAGGTGCATTACACTGGTAGTCCTTCTCAAACTGTCCCAGCACATCCCCCTAGACATGCTTAAGTCCAGGACAGCACCACGGAATGTGCAGAAAATCTGCTCGCTGCGATCCACACCTACCACATGCTGGAAATTTTTCAGGATAACTTATTGCCTGTTTTTTCGGGGTAGTGTATGAAACTGAACTGTTAGTTTACATCTAGCATTACGGCGAATCTTTTAACTTGCTTGCATGATGTCGTCCAGTCAACGGTTTCGGGCAGGCTTCAGCCCAAGTCCTGTAGGACTGTTGTGTGCCTCCACCCCATCCTGTACCTATGCATTATAATGTTGCATTATTAGTTGTTTGCTCCCAGCAAGGCTAAGAATTTGTTTCATACCCTACAGACTGGTGAGCAACCAGAAATGTTTTTCAGATTGGCATTCTTGCATATTGCAAACTGCCCCTCAGCCATCCCAAACATTCCCTCTGCTTGCTCAAACAACATAAGCCTGTTGATCAAAACCAGGTTGTTCACCATATGGCAGCAACCCTCTGTTATGGAAAGGCTTAATGGACCATAATGACATATCTTCTGCGAACCGAAATCTTCGGAGTATAGTGATCACCACTTTGTGCCACACCTCACTCACATCTGTCTTGTGAGGTAGGAGGAACTCTGTGGTGTACCCCACCTCACCATGAAGGCAACGTGTAGTGCTCATATGTGGTTCCAAGATGAGTGTTCTCCCAATTAACACAATCTTTAACCCGTTGCACTGTGTGCCAGTACTCAGAATAGTTTGATATAAAAAGCACCTTCTGTCTTTGCGGCACAATAGTATTGGAGTTTTGAAAGGCATCAAGCTTTTTTTGGTAAAGCAAGCTGCTTTCAGGGATGGGTTTGCAGGTGATAAATGCAGTGTGGTGTATATTGCTTATTTGTGGGTGGGGGTATGTTCAGAATCCACAGGCCTAGTTCTCAGAATAATCTCACTTGTATTCATTTTTAGGTCTCGCCTGTCGATGCGCATGCGCATCGAGCAAGGCGAGAGTATTGCGAGTTATCCACTCTTTATCCACACTGCAAGGAATCGTGGCGATTCCTTGCAGTGCCCGTGACTTTTAAGGTCAATGCGCATGCGCATTAAGCTTATGCGCATGCGCATTGACCTTAAAAGTCACGGGCGCATGCATGTCCGTCTTTGTTTACCCGCTCCGCCCCCTTCCCGCCGTCTCGCATTTCCCCCTGCCGCATCAAAGGCTTTCACGGCCGGCCGGCCATGCTTTCAGTTTCACGACCGGCCGGCCGTGTCAATTACATTTCTCTCCCCGCTCCGCCCCCTGCTGCGGCCGTGTCGCACTTCTCCTCCCCCCCCTCCCCACAGCAATGCCCTCCGTCTTGTTTTCGGATAGATACCATTATCTCTCTCTTCCTCCCTTTGTGGTCTCGCTCCGCGTTGTGCCTCTCTCTCGCCCTGTCTTCCCTTCGCCTTGATTTGCCCATGCATGTCCTCACAGCCAAACACCACACTCCAATGTGTCTTTGCAGCGCTCTGTGCATACAGGTAGATTGCAGCGCTAAGAACCCTTCCATGCGAGGAGAGCTCATCATTCCACCCTCACACAGATACAGGTGTGTATTGCAAACACAAAGGGACATATATCACACAGGTCATGCGGACTAAGAGGCAACAGCGAGGGGTGCGCCCAGCCCCGGATCCGCGGAGCCCCCTTACCTCTGCTCCGTGGGAGACGCTGCGGCATGTGCACAATCCAGGGCTTCGTCTTGTCACCGATGCTTCGGCGGGCAACATCCACCAGAGACACGCCAGACAGTGGGATCTGTTGCTTGTCCGCCCTCCTAGGCTCGGGATGTCTTCTTATTTCCCCTATTTTTTTTTAAAGCGTTATGACACAGCAAGAGTTGACTGTTTTCATTTTCTTAACTTTCAGCCCTAATGCACACCCGCTGAGCTTCTGTGCAACAAGGTTAAATAAAACCATTGATAACGCTAATGCTTCTCTTTTAAGGGACGCCCGTTGGCATTGCCAATGTTTGTTTTCTGTGGATGCTCCTCTTTCATGTGCCCTTGTTTTGTTCGTACCGAGAATGTATCAAGTTCCAAATGAAAAACACAACACCGCGTTTTCTGTTACATCTAAGATGCTGGATGTTGATTGGCTATTCCATTCCCGTCTGGCACTGAAAACAAAAATGTTTTGACCCATGTGACGCAGTTTATATTTTTATGTCTTTCGTTTCGCTTTTTTTTCTCCTCAGCTTGCTAGCGCTCAGGGTATGACTGTGGCTTTAACGGGCATGCCCTGGGGCCAGGAATTGTCTCCCGGTCTGGCTGACGCGCAGGAATGTCGAATATTTACAGCCTGGGCTGATTGGCTCCAGAGAAGGCAGTCTGCTGCGGACTGTGGACTCCTCACATAAACCCACACCACATGGGCACCAGCACGTGAGCCACCGGAGGATACAATTACATCCACCGGCTAACAGCACTTTTTATCGCTGCTCAGAGCAGGGTCTTTGTACACCGACATCTTCCACAGCACAGCCACTGGGCGGTCTGGCTGGTTTGACTTTGACTGCGCAATCGGATTACGGATACTCTCAAACCCCTTACGAGACATGTATTCGGAGTGATCATGCTAAAAATATACAGCAGACGCAGCGTGCACGCTGCACATGGAGGGCGTGCCTGCTGCCGGCGACACAGCCACAGAGTGATTTATTTAAGCGCGAAACACAGCGGTATCTGGGCGTTAAATCAGAGTCCAGGCAAAGCAGAAATATTTTATCAAGGAACTAGCCGAGATTGTTCTAGTTCTCTAGTCAGTGCGCTGCAGAGGGCTGGCGCTGCATCAGAAAATGAAGAAAACTACCAAACGGGCCAGATCTCAAGAAGTTTTGACAGGCGAGGAGTTGTGGGCCGAAAATAGAGGGCATGCGGTGGGCGGCACATTATTACACTTTTGACAACTTTTCTATGGATAGTAACAATAATTCGAGGGCTTGTTAAATCTGTTAAGTGATGTGTTGCGCAAATGCCAGCAAGTGATAGGTAAAGTATCATTGGTTCTTTATTTTTATTACTTAACCCTTCTCCCGCATATCTTTGTGGCATCCATTTGAATGAAATTTACCATTATTCAACGAGAAACCCCATTTCTACTATCGACGTTGCCGGTTTCTCTCACCCTGATCATTTGTAAAGCACTCTGATACCCTTTCTGGTCACGTTTGCACGATGTAAAACTATAAATACATAAAAATGCATTCATGAATAATGTTGAGTTGGTTGACCTTTTGAGCTATTTAGTCGGCAGGTTATTTTCTAATAAAGAAGGAAAAAATATATTTTAGTTTTATTTTTCCGGAAGTATTCTTCAAACCTATAGTACACTCCGGAATCTGTTTTCACGAATCCCTGGGCTAATCTCCCATAGTGGTATGTTTTTATTGTGATGACCAGAATAAACCATATGCCAATTTTAGGTTGAAAGTTTTATGCTTTGTTATGCAAGTACAGCAGCAGCAAGGAAGGGCATCAATATGTGAGGTTTGCTGGTGTTGCAACCACTCATTCAACCAATGTCTGTTTGGGCTCCTTTTTGTATCAGATGAGTTGTACCCGTGCCTCCTGTTCCTGAGATTGGGAAAGGAGCTGTACCTCTCCTACTTGAAAGTTGAAGTGAAAAGCATCCATACTCCATGTCAACATGAATGTTTTTACTGTTGCACCGGGTAACTGTGTATTCCTCGGTGATACATTTATTCTTCTCCATTGTTGTCTGTTGCGTCTTAAAACTAAATCTAGTATGCTTAGTCTAGACAAATGAAAATTTGAAAAGGGCCTTGATTGTACAGTCTGTTGCAACTGCTGTTAAAGGCCGCCCGAAGCCACCCAAGTCAATCCACCTGCATCAGCTGAATTATGTTGCAGCTTAAGAATTGTCTCATTCGCAGGGTTTAGGATTTTTTTTCAGAAGCAGTCTCTCTCTCTCTCTCTCTCTCTCTCTCTCTCTCTCGCGCTCTCTCTCGCGCTCTCTCTCGCGCTCTCTCTCGCGCTCTCTCTCGCGCTCTCTCTCGCGCTCTCTCTCGCTCTCTCGCTCTCGCTCGCTCGCTCTCTCTCTCTCGCTCTCTCTCTCTCGCTCTCTCTCGCTCTCTCTCGCTCTCTCTCTCGCTCTCTCTCGCTCTCTCTCGCTCTCTCTCGCTCTCTCTCGCTCTCTCTCGCTCTCTCTCGCGCGCGCTCTCTCTCGCGCTCTCTCTCGCGCTCTCTCTCGCGCTCTCTCTCGCGCTCTCTCTCGC
Organism: Lissotriton vulgaris; assembly: GCF_964263255.1. NCBI lineage: Eukaryota > Metazoa > Chordata > Amphibia > Caudata > Salamandridae > Lissotriton > Lissotriton vulgaris. The sequence goes on along the minus strand of NC_141691.1, from coordinate 839,741,375 downwards.
GCTCTCTCTCGCGCTCTCTCTCGCGCTCTCTCTCGCGCTCTCTCTCGCGCTCTCTCTCGCGCTCTCTCTCGCGCGCTCTCTCTCGCGCGCTCTCTCTCGCGCGCTCTCTCGCGCTCTCTCTCTCGCGCTCTCTCTCTCGCTCTCTCTCTCTCGCTCTCTCTCTCGCGCTCTCTCTCTCGCGCTCTCTCTCGCGCTCTCTCTCTCTCGCGCTCTCTCTCGCGCTCTCTCTCTCTCGCGCTCTCTCTCTCTCGCTCTCGCGCTCTCTCTCGCTCTCTCGCGCTCTCTCTCGCGCTCTCTCTCGCGCTCTCTCTCGCTCTCTCGCTCTCGCTCGCTCGCTCTCTCTCTCTCGCTCTCTCTCGCTCTCTCTCGCTCTCTCTCGCTCTCTCTCGCTCTCTCTCGCTCTCTCTCGCTCTCTCTCGCGCGCTCTCTCTCGCGCGCTCTCTCTCGCGCTCTCTCTCGCGCTCTCTCTCGCGCTCTCTCTCGCGCTCTCTCTCGCGCTCTCTCTCGCGCTCTCTCTCGCGCTCTCTCTCGCGCTCTCTCTCGCGCGCTCTCTCTCGCGCGCTCTCTCTCGCGCGCTCTCTCTCGCGCGCTCTCTCTCGCGCGCTCTCTCTCGCGCTCTCTCTCGCGCTCTCTCTCTCGCGCTCTCTCTCTCGCTCTCTCTCTCGCGCTCTCTCTCTCGCGCTCTCTCTCGCGCTCTCTCTCTCTCGCGCTCTCTCTCGCGCTCTCTCTCTCTCGCGCTCTCTCTCTCTCGCTCTCGCGCTCTCTCTCGCTCTCTCTCGCTCTCTCGCGCTGAACTAATCTTTTGGGTCTGTTTGCATCTAGCACAGAGGTGCGGTTTCCATTTCGGGCACAAGAGCTGCTCAGTCGTCAGCTGAACAAAGTGCATTAGACTCGTACGTAACCCTTTCGATGCTCATGACGAGCTCAGCTCGTCATGATGCACAGTTGAGCTGTGCTGATGACGAGCTGAGCTCGTCATGACACCAGCAAAATGGCAATTTCCAGCACAGGAGGGGGAAAACGCCTAGCAGCCAAGGTGTTAACACACAACAGCAGCCTATAAAGCTGAATAGGAGCTCATCAATTCTGAGAGCATGAAGGTGGTGAAATCTTACTATGCATGCTAGTTCTCTTTTGACAGCGATGAATTTTGTATTCCTCAACCTCTTATAAGTTCACTTCACCGGTATGAAGTTTGCCTGTGAAGGGGGTTGCTGGTTTCTGTAGTAATTGCTCCCAAATGCTTAGTCTGGTTTTTTTTGTATAATCCTTACTGATGGGTTTGCAGTTCCTTAATGAGGAACAAGGGTGTTAATTTTACTCCACATCCAAGGCACTCCTTTTATTGAGGTCTGCCAGACCAGTTGCGATTTCAACCTGTATCCTGAAGTCTGCATAGGCTTCGAAGGTTGTGTAACCTGAAAGAGAGTTCTGCTGACTGAGGTGTTCTGAAAACCTGTGATGGTCTCCTACATACAAACACCAGAAACCGAGTTTGCATAAAAAGCAACATTCCAAAGCTATACTGGTTTGCGTGCTTTACAGACAAAATGGAAATAGAAGAACTCCAGATCACTAGAAAGTCTATTTGGAGCTTCAATACTTCTAGAAACCACAAGATGTGGCATAATCTTGTTTTTTTATCATTAATTAATATTATTTGTAGTTACTGGAAAGGGCTGAACATAATCGGAGAAGAATGACTAGAAAGACTATATTAAAGATACCTGTACCATTGGCGACAAATACATCGAAGATGATCGTAAATAAAATCAGGGAATTGTCCTGAAAATTAAATTTCAAAGGGATACCTAAGGAGAACATTGTGGAAGCGAGCTTTCTGAGTTATAATTTTGTAATGAAAAGCATGGATTGACTGTAGTCTGATGCTTCTTCCAACTCTACGTGAAAAACTTTACCAAACATTCAAATGGGCCTTTAACATTTGTTTTTTAATGGTAATTGGGTCATGACGCCGAGTGAACAATTATCTTGTATGTGAGGACGTCATACAAGACAACACGCATACTTTGTTTTGCTGTTCATCTTTGGAAACAAATGCGGGTTGCTGCAACTGGTGCGATGGCTGGTTGCTTCTTGTGTAATATGTAAATGAACAATCCTTGTTGTAATCTTTGAACTTTTTTTAAAATCCCATCTGGCGTGTTAAAACTCTCTCAACTTGGGTTGTCTTCTATACCAAGTATTAAACATTCATTCATTTTAGGTATCATAAAGTGTCTGACAGTCTGCACTGAAAGTATTTTCGTGTTTTTATAAAGAAGTCATGCTGCTCTGTAAGGCACGAAACATTAGCTTGTCATGGATTAAAGTGTTGGCCATAAACTTGGGGATCTGGCTTCTATTTTCCTTTTATTCTTCCAAGAATATATTCCTGGCTTTATGAACACAACACAGTAGTTGCTCCCCTCACTTCCGCCTTCCTCAGAAGCTTGGTAGCAGCTTGTCCTTGACTAGTGCAATACTAATGGTAAGCTGGGTAATGAAAGAACCTATTCGTCCTCACCGCATTAAGACACTGGACACCTGTGTATACCCCTTGTTGTTTTTACCCTCAGTTGCCCCATCATCACTCACTGGCTAACTGGTAATTTAAATGGACATTGGCAAAGTGTGTTCAGGATTATATGCATTTTTCAATACCTCTTGTTGCAGCACGCTCCTTGCGCAGCATTCATGTTACGTGTCTGCCAGCACTATTTGCTGACACATAAATGAATCCACAACATACCAGCCCTCAAGGACATTAATTCAGGTTGTTAGTACTTCTGGTCGTGTGACATGATGGTCCTCCTGTTACCTTCTATGCGCCTTACCACAATGCAGTTTGAAAGAGCCTACGTCCCTTCTGCCAAGGCCCATGGACTCTGGCGAGCCGAGCCGTGCCTATGACAGTGTGCTGGTCCGTGCCGGAAGGAGCAGGGCTGGTGATGGTGGCAAGTGACGCCGCCGGCACCTATCCCTAACGTGCTCTGACCCAGAAGTGCATTAAGGACTTCCGGGTCAGAGGGGAACCAGCTTGTACTGGACCCCACCCCTTTTAATGGGGCGGTGGAGCAATGATGCACTCTCTTCACCACTCGAACACTTCCAATAGGCCTTTACGGCCAAACCCTGCATGGGTGCGTGGATGCCAAGCTAGCAGCACAGCCCATTGGGGGTGGTATTTGAGGGTGTAGGGGGTGCCTGAGGTAGGTAACTTTCTGGGCGAAGGTCACTCCAGGGGGACCTCACAGGTAGTTTGACCAGTCATGAACTTATGCATAGGCTCAATGCAGGATACGCAGAGACAATGTATAGTTTATGGTTACGAATGGGTATCTATTAGAGTCTCTGTGAAGGTTAGCCATCCACGAATATGTAAATAATACTGTATGGAGTGTTATGGGGGTTTCTGTGTGTTCATGTGAAATTCTAATTTTCTATGATGTATTTTGTGTAAATAAATATGGCCGGGGTTGCTACGACACCTAACCCAAAAAGTTCTGACTGTATTTGTGTGTGATCTGAGCCGGGGGAAGGGGGGGAGCTGGTGGGAAGACCCCAGGGTGGTTGGGAAATCCCAGGGTAGTTGGTCTGGGGTCTGCTATGTAATCAGGTTGTTTGGAGGAGGGGACTAGGCAATACCTGACCATAGTCCTAGACCTGAAAAGAAAATTGCAAACGCTTACACAGGTGATGAAACCTTGGCATGCGCCCTGCTTGCCCTGTAACAGTAACTGCCTTTTATTTACTGTACAAACAGTTCTAGTCATGGGATCATTAAGGTATTTTCACATCAGTATTTGTATCACCGGGGGAGTGGAATTTTCGCTCCTCTCATGTTCACAGTCCACAGTAAGGCAAAACTGCTCAATAAGTTAACGCTCGTCATTGACACCTGCAGTTATCTACAGGTCATTGTTCCCATTCCATCCTCTTAGAGTCGATAAATGTAATCACATTCAGTTTGATAATTGAAACATGTTATGTACAGTGTTAAGGGACGGCTTAAGCGCGCTATGCAACAAAACGTAAAGTAATTTTGAATGCCCTTAGTGGAGCAGCGCCTTTCTGTGTCATTAAAATTTTTATTTTTCGTTTTATTAGGATGACAGCGACGGCATCCCATGGTCAGAAGATAGAATGCTACGTAAGGTCCTTTACCTGTCTCTCAAAGAATTCAAGACTGCGCAGAAGAGACAGACTGATGGCATTAGCGGGATTTTGAAAAGTCCAAACGGTAAGCAGCATGAATTTTATGTATATTTATTGTTTTATTGATCGTGCTGATGTATTGTATGTGCACTTTTATGGTCAATTGACCGAAATAAAGTTATCAATGAATGAATGAATAGTGCACAAACCTGACTGGAAAACTGCAACTAACATGTATTTAAGAGATACAAGCTGGTATGCATGAATATTTCTTCTGGTGGTGTTTTGGAGTACTTGAATGTCTCCAATGGCTAAAGTATAGCAGGTGCTTGGATGTTTTCTCCAGTGGGTGGGAGTCCACTGCCTCAACCGGAGATTGGGGGCGGGGATAGGTTTGTGACCCTAGTTTAGGCTCCTAGAGTGCGAGTTACTCAATATATAGGCATTTGAAAGTGCTACGAAATCTATATGGCAGGATGAAGCACTATATAGCAGCTGGGCCAGTACATACTTTTAAATGGAGACGTAAGCCCTTTCGATCTTAACTTGCTGCCTGTGCCGAATATAGAAACATCAGTTTGTAGAAAACCTTTTTTTTTGGCAGTACGATTACATTTCCTTAGCCTATTAAAGGCAACGTGTCGGTCTTAACTCTTTTTTTGCACTAAAATCTGCAAAGCGCACACAAACTGCCATTCACAATGGGAAATCCTCAACATTTATTCACATAAATGTTTTAACTTGTGTTTCATGCTCTGCATTTGCGTCGTCTGTTACGAATCCCAGTTCGCATTCTCTGCCAGTCATTGGTGCACGTCTTTGCTTTGCTGCATGTGGAAAGTTCAAGCGTGGTTCACTTCCACTTATGCTGTTCAGCAACACTCTGTCCATAAATAAACAAGAGCACATTGAAGATAAGGTACATTTTCATTCGCAGGCGTTTTTTTTTAATGTAATCTTAATATAGCGCATGACAACCCAGAAGGGACATCTCGGCGCTCTGCCAGGCAGGAGATGAGAGAGACAACTAGCTAAAATAGCCTGGTTTTAAGATGTTTTTTTAAACCCATAAAAACTGGGACCTGTACGAATAAACAGAGGAAGCTTATTCCAGTGGTGTGGGGCGGGATGGGAAAATGCACAAATGCACCGAGGATGTAGCAGGGGTTGATTTTTAGGTCCCCGGTTCCTATCACGAAGCTATGCAGTTAGTCTGTCCTGAAGATATTTTGGAGCTAAACCTGACAGATTTGTAAGTCAGGCAGAGGAGTTTTAACAGTTTTCTCTTTTTTTTGTGTTGCAATTCTTTATTAAGAACTAACAAGGATACACAGCATGGATAATCCTCCTCCTCCAAACAGGTACAATAACTATGTACAATAATAATATGGATGGAAGGGTACATCATATTTAGTGCTCCTGGTTTTATGATGTATATTTTTTTAACATTTCCATCTGCATTTATCCATATTCATGTTGTGTTTTGTTTATAAATGAAGTTGTAAAACAGTACATTTCCATATTTAACTGATAGGACACGCACCCATACTTTGATCTCTGTCGTCATTTAGGTATTTAAGCTGACAAATATTACGTAATTATATATCCACTGAATATTAGCATTATACCACAAATGTATGTTGACATATGCCATTATTTAAAGATATTTCATCCTGTTTTAATTTTGTCCATCTGCTCAGCTATTGGGTTGCAGTTCATGAAAGACCTCTCCGAGAGTCACTTTAAAGAAGCACAATTTTCTGTATTTATCCACTTTTAAAAAATAATGCAGGCATAAAACACATTGTTTTCTGTCTGTATTTATCTGTAAAAACAAAAAAACGGGGAGCCGTAATCATATTTAACAGTGTGGGGTGAGAGGTGGGGAGGGATCTGCATAGGGGGAGCAGACTAGGTATGAGCTGGGTGCTCCTTGGGGTGGGGGGTGCCCACATACATACATTCGCGGACAGTGTTAATGATCATGTGGGGGGGGGGATTCCAGGTAACGAGTAACCAGGTATCCGGTGTCCGTGTCTCTGATTTAGAGTCTGCTCCCCTAAAAGGGATATCTGAGATGTCCTTTGTAACACCGGTTTGTGGTTTGGGGGGCGGGTGAAGGGTATTCCTGGGGAGACAGACCTATATGCCGAGTAGCAAGGATACAGGGACAGCAGTGGTATGGTTGGAGTCGTGCACTTTCGTGTATGTGTGGATTGTGAGAGTGGAGTGAGTGATGGGAGCGTGTAGTTGGTAAGGGGGTGGTTAGTGGTGAATGGCAGCTATTTACGCCATGCCTGCTATCATTGATGTAGGCATACGTTACTGCCAAAATGAGTGCGGGCTACCGGGGGGTGGGGGATGCACAGTTCTATCTGGCTGTCTGGCGATGTTGGTGCTCTCCTCTGCTGTCATCTGTGTGGAGAAGGGAGGGGGCATTTTACTGAGGGTCTGCATGACCAGGGAGGTGGGGGAGGGAGGAAAGGGGGGGGAGTGGTGAGGGGGGAGAAGTTGTGAGGGGGGTTGGACATACTTAGGGGTGTAGGAGGGGGAAGGCGAAGAGGAGAAGATGTGGCTAACACTAGGAGGGACAGGGTGACCGAGAGGAACAGTGCTCTCTTTTTTATGGGGAGCCAATCGAGAGCTCTAAGCATGGGAGCCTATGGTGTCTGTGGCTGCAAGTTGTTGACCATGCGGGTGGAGGTGTTTTGAACTACCTGCAATTTAGCTACAAGGGAATCATTTACAGCGAGGAACAGGGCATTGCCGTAATTTTAGAAGCGGATTATTAATGTCTAGAAAAGTGTATTCAGAGAACTCCAAGGAAGCCACTGAATGATTTTTCTAACAATGCGCAGTATGACGAAGCAAGTGTCGCAGGTGGAAGTGATCTGGTCTTTCATGGACAGTGTCGTCCAGAAGTATAACCAGAATTCCTGGCTGTTCTGCTGGGCAAAGGGGCATGGCCAAGTACAGTCATTCACCAGCCATTCGACCAATAGAGTTGGGCTTTACTAAACCGAAGAATCTCTGTTTTGCCCCCATTCAATTGAAGACTGCTGTGGGATATCCAGATGGCAATTTTCTTCATGCATGTGGCAAATCACTGTTTTATGTTCTCAATGTCGTGCCCGAACGAGATAACCAATTGGTTGTTGTCTGCAGAGGAAAGTATCACAAATCCACAAGACTTGACCAACTGGGCTGGGTGAGGGGGGCACATAGATGTCGAAAAGCGTGGGGCACCACCTGGTCCAAAAGGATGGTTTTAGAGTGATGGGTGCAAATATAGACAGTCTGAACCCTGCCTGTAAGAAAGTCATTGAACCAGTCAAGGACAATTCCCTGGATACCTATCTGATGGAGACGTTGTATCAAAATGGAATGAGAAATGGTATAAAACGCCACTGACCGGTCAAGCAGAACCAGCATGGCGGAAATTACGGCATCAAGGGATAGCTGCTACTGCAAGATTGGCAGTCTCCATACTGTGGGAAGGTCTGAAGCCCAATTGAGAGGCATTAAACAAAATGTATGTCTCCAGATAAGAGGAGAGTTTTTTGTTGACATATGTTTCCATAACTTTGCACTACAGAGGGAGGAGAGATATGGGCAATAGTAAACTGGGTCGTTCAGAACTGCATTCGTTTTCTTCAAGATTGGTGTGAGATATGCTGCTTCCCAAAGCCGCAGTCGCACAGCGTTTGTTGATTGGCTCTCTCCCGGCTCCTTGTAATTTTTTGACCGTGGATGCAGAGAGGTGAATGAATGAATGAATGAATGAATGAATAAATATTAGCTTGCTAAAGCGCAAACGTTGCCCAAGGTCGTCAAGGCGGGGCTATCGGCAGCAGTGCGGTATGAGGGGGAGTTCTGCGCTAATCACATGTCCCAGAATTACTTACCTGGAGTTAGAGGTCCGAGTGGTACTGCTCGTGGCCTCTGAAGAGCCTCACTTGAAGGAAGTAACCGGGTCCTACAAGTCTAAATGCTGGGCGCATTGTAGTTACAGCTATGGCGCCTTAGAATGCTAGGGCTACCCTCAACTGGGCAGAGGTACTGGCCCGGGGTGTTGCGCGGTACACCCTTGCACAAAACAAGATCGTGCCAGCATTGAGACCACAGGTAGGAGAGACTAATCTGGCCACAGCAAAAGCACTATGGACTTAACTGGGAAGAGGGCTGCTGACTCAGATACTGTAATGCATTTGCAGCGCGAGGCACCCTAGACCGCCATTTTTTTTGTTCCCACAAATATTCCCTCTACTAAATTGGCCTCCCAATCTGTTGCGTAAAGTAGGCACCTTCTCAATGGAGAAAGGAGGGGGCGCATGTGCCCCTCTCTATTGAGTAGTGCTGGATTTGTTGAATGTGATTTGGCCCTGCTAGGTAAAGTGGGGGGCATCAGCCCAATTGTCACTTAAGCCTTTATTAACTCAGAATCCGGTATAGAGCACAACAATCTGAAAGTAAACTCAGGAGTGCACCTGATGGATAGAGATGTCAGCTGAGCTGCTTGAGGATAGTCTTTTCGATTTGAGAGACTCAACTCTGGTCACAGGCCGTCTCAAAGGAGGTCAATCGCAGGAGTCCGAAATCATCAATGGGCTGTACTTCAATCTTACGGATATCTTTGTTGAGGAAAGTACTGATGTGACTGGTGTGATCCAAGAGACTGACTGGCTTTGGCACTAAGGATTCCATTAAAGGTGCTTTCAGGGCTAGCGGTTCTGGTCTGAATAAAAGCTTTGATAATTCTCGAGATGGCAGGGAGGTGGGGGTATGTTCTATTCCATCACGGAGGTCTCAGAATCTACAGGTCTTAGCCCAGCTCTAATGAGGATGATTCCATCTCTTCTCTGTCTGGGCCCAGAGAAAGCAGCTTCTCTAACGCACCAGAGTCGATGGTAAACCATCGAAGACGCCAAAAGTAAAGACAGGTGCATCTGCAGGAGTGGGGGAGTGGGGGCCTCAGGTGGCTGCTGCTTTGAAGTGGAACTATTCTGCTAAACAGCAAATGTACCCAGATGGTGAAAGCGTGACTGTCTCGCCAGCCACAAGGAAAGAGCCTATCAGCTACTATTGAAGATGCTGAAGAACCCACATTAAAGCTTATCTTTAGCTTTATAAAGCAACCCCAGATGGAAACTTGTGCTGATAGTGGAAGGGCCCAGCTGGCAACTAAGCAGCTGCAAAGAGCTTTAAAGAAAGTTACTCAGATGTGCTTGGAGATTGGGGAAAAGCTCAAAGTTGTTGAAGAGAGGACGGCTGCATTGGAAACTGATGAAGGGGCCCTTACAGGCTGTGTGGAATCCCAGGTGGTGCAGATTTCTGATATTATGTGGAAGATCGAGGATTTTGAAAACTGTCACAGGCGGAATAACTTGAGGTTTTTTCGGATAGCGGAGGGGGCCAAAGGCAACAACATCAGTACTTCATGACAAATTTTCTCAAGGGTGACTTTCCTGAGCTCTATTCTTGGAATTGAGAGATGGACGTATAAAGAGTTCATAGATTTCTGCTAATGCTCAAGAGGCAACGCCACCCCGCCGGAGAAAAGTCAAGTCGGCAAAGAGCTGTTCTGGTCTATTTTGGGAACTTCCTATAAAGACAAGCTATATTTGAGAAAGGCAGTCCAGATTCCCAGTGGTCTCACAACGTACAATCATTCTTGGTGCACCCCGACTTCTGCCATGTCACTGTTTAGCACAGAAAGTTATTTAAGAGAGCTCATTAAGCCATTTCATAATGCTGGTGCAGAAGAAATTCCACTCTACCCAGCCCATTTGAAAACAGTCTTTAAAGGCAGAGTACTCAAATTTACATCCAAAGGTCAGGCCAAGCCAAGGAGTACTTGAATGAACTTGTACCTAGGTAGCCTTTCCAGAGCTGAGAACTTAATGCAGACTTGGCTTGGGGTTGGGTATTGGAGCGAAGGGGCTGTAGGAGAGTAGGGTCTGCAATCCTATGATCACCCAGATTTTTTGCTTTTGTTTCACTGGTTTACGACTTTCTCTGGCTGTGGGCCTGCCAATCAGACCCACAGCCTAGCTGTTCTCTCGCTAAATTGACATGTGTACCTTAGGTGCATTACCCAATTGGAACTGGGCCACCTTGTCAGACCCTGTAACTCAGGGCATCGGTGTACCCAGGGCCTACCAGGGGCTGAAGCATGTATTATGCCACCCCTGGATGGCCATCTAAACCTGACACAACTGGCTGCACGACAGCTGGGGCAAGGGGGCGTACTCGCCCTTTGCTTTAGATATAGTATACCTATATCTAACCCTAAAATGGACACCCGAATTCCTATCAGTCACTCCTATGGCAGGCCTTGACAATCCTGAAGGCAGAGTGCGTGGAATTGTGTGAATTGGGCTCTGGCACGAGCCGAGCCCGGTTGCAGCTTGCGGAACCAAGACCCAATGGCTGTTCCATGATACCGCGTACCATATCGCTAACTTCGGTATCGCGTTATCAAAACATGTCAAGTAAGGTGTCATACGAATCGGGATACTGACCCCTCACCAATGCTGGCGACGGGGTTAGCATTCCACCCTTCTAGAGGGACACGACATGTACGTAACCGTGAACCCCGGTTAAAGTTAACTGAAGCCTCAGCTCCACAAAATGGATGCTGCCACCACAGACACGAGTCTGACCTCCTGCTGCTGGGAGTCCTTCCAGCAAGGAGAGCTTGGACAAAGGGTTTCCTGTCCGGGGCGGTGCTCGCACCATCCCAGACAGGGTTTTGTGTATCCTGGGTAGGCAGGGCTTTACAGGAAGGTGACTGCGGAGTGGCACCCCGGTGCTCACTACGCATCTGCCGGCTAGAACCAGTTCCAGGGGCACCCCAGCCCCTGACCTGGGGAAAGTCCGGCATGGGAGAGGGGTGTAACCACCCCCCTTCCTGGTCCCACCCCTAGGGCAGGACCTAGTCGCGTACCCACCCCTTTCTTTAGGATAAAGGCAGGAGCGGGGACCCTTCCAAATTAGATCATCTTTGAATCAAGAATACTTTCTACGAAAGGAACTCTCGACTTCTTCTCAAGATTTCTCCCTTGTGACTAAGGAGTAGTCACCCTGCATCCGCAGGCACCATCTAAGAACTCTGCGGTTTGCTGCACGTCCTTCCTCAGGAATCCGACTGCCCAGCTCGACGAGAACCGGCTTCCCTGGCACCTCTGAACTCTACCCACATCGTCAGCTCAGCTGAGATCCGTGGGTGCGACGAGACCTCGAGGGACCGGCCATCTTCAAAACCTGCACGCTTTCTTAACCAGCACGACCGCCGAGGGATCCTCTGGTGAGTGCTTTGGGGTCCGAGAAGCCCCGACCCTGAGCAGCTCCCGCACCGAAGTGCAGCCTCCCAGCAGCACCCCGGACCCTCCTGGTCCACTCAAGACGCCATTTTAGGTCCACCACGTGGCCCTGAATTTGCCAAGGCTTGTTGCCCCAATCCTGGGCCCAGCGACGCCGACGGCATCAATCTTCGTGGGACAGCTCGCACCTCCATCCTGGTCGCCGACAACGCCTCCTGGTCCGTGAGACTGCAGAGCCTAGCGTCGCCCACTCACCTAGTCGAGGTGACGATCATCCGGTGCCCTCCTGGTACCCTCTGACTACTGGCTAGTAGTTACGAACTTGGTCCCCTCTGCTTCCAGGTGTCACCCATCCCTGATCCAAGCTTGGATCTCTACGAACTATCTACACTGGTCGCCGGCCAGCAACTCCTTCCTTCCGGCTACTGGTTCGTCAGCGAGGATTCCCGACGTCTGTAAAGACTTATGCAGCCGCAGCCCCTGGGCTAGATAACTTCGGCATTTCGGTGCCCGCATAGCCTCATTATCTAAGGGTCCCGAGTCACTGTCGCTTCCGACTTACCTTATCGGGTTCGCCCGAGAACACTAAACTTTCCGTGCCCTCGGGCATTTGTGTAGATTGTGCACTTGAAGTATTTTCTTAAGAGTTTTGTTGTGTGCTTAGTACCCTGTCCTCATTAAGAGTACAGGGCTGTTGTGATTCTAATAAATACACTGTTTATTTTCATAACACTTGTGTGGTGTCCTTTCACTTGGTGTTCAAGGGGTATGTGATGGTATAACAGCTGGCTTAACACGCCCTCTAGAGTTTAGCCCGAAGACTGCTCGTATCCACGCTACTAGGATAGCTGGTCTAAGGTTGACTTACAACCAATCACCATAAGGGTCGTTTGGACTGATGCATAGTGATCACTAGAATAGTGAGCACTGCATATCAGGCCAACTTCTCACAGGGGGCATCCTGCCTCTTTGCTTAAAGAAAATGGTTCTGGAGTAGGCTTCACTGCACCCCCTTGCTTCTTAGTTTTGGTTTCTCTTACATATCTGTCTTGTGGGGTTTTTTCGCCTCATGTTTTAATACTTGGATAGGGATTCTTTTTCTACTGTGCTAGTTTGGCTTTCTTTTGGGAATACTTTCCTGTTTTTTTTCTGATTTTCTGCTCACTGCAGTTATTTCTGGTGAAGGTAGGCATGGAGGTCGGGGGAAAGCCCACAGAGGAGGCACATGTGAGCCATCATTCAGGCAATGGGTGGTCTGATTTCTTCATTAGTTTGGAGGGGTGCGGGTGCAGTTGGGAGATAGGGGGGTGGCAATGTGGTTTTGGGTTGGAGGGGCATGCACATTGCTGGTATCTGGCGAGGGAGAGAGCACACTTTAAGGGGGGGTTCAGTAAGGCATAAAATATGTGAAATGATGGTTTGGAATGCACTAGTCATTAAGTCAGATTCAAGAGCTGTGTTTGTGGGTATAATTGGTGCGGTCTCCAGAAGGATTGCTGATCATGACCTACTTTGTTTAAGGTACGTATAGCCTCCCTTAATATTTGTGGTGTGAACGATGAGGTAAAGAGAAGAAGGGCAGCAGCGGATTTGAAAGCCTTAAGGGCAAACAAGCCCTACTGTGTAACAATAACCAATTTAAGATTTTGGGGTTCTCTGGTTTTAACATTTATCGTGTGATGCCGAGTGACTTTGATTATATAAATATGAAACCTTTTTTAACGATGACCTTGATGAAGTCGCAACAAATCTTATCTAACATTTGTAATCCATTCACGAGTTTGGGGATTAGTTTATATATAATATTTACATAGGACTTTATCGTTTGGAGTATCTGTTGTGAATCATGCTGTGTTGCATCTTATCTCTCCTGCTTTCGGCAGTTGTGATGAAACAAGAAAAGATCAGAGTCCTTGTTTTTTTTTTTATCCCAGATGAATTTGTTTGTGTGCCTGAAGTTTTATCGTCATGATTTATGTAGATACGCCGTTATTTAGCTTTTGTTTTTCTTGTTATGATACTTGAATGGACTTTTCCTTTTGATGAATTGGCACAGTGCATTCTTTGGCTGCTGAGTGTGCTCTATCCCCCTGTGCTTGGTAATTATGAAGGAAATAGTAAAAAAAAAAAATACTCGCACTCTCTCTCTACATTTTCAAGGCATGCAAGATGTAGAATCTAGTTTAAATTAGATGTTGAAGGTGTGTGGAGCCTGCTTTAAGGATCTGTCTAAAGTAAGTCGTAATCTTACAATTTGAGCCAGACAAAGATTTCCACTCGAGCTAGGTTGGATGAAATGAGTGTTTCCAGGTGTGGTACCTGGTATTGACCAATTCCTTGGTGATGCAGTGCTTGGCAAAGGTAACCAACTTCTTCAAACATGACCGGGAACTCTATTGGGAAAGCATGGAGATTGGATGGACAGCCTAGCTACACTATGGCTAAGGTCACCGAAGAGGTGAGATAATTTTGTAGATTAGCCGGAGTTTCAGTCTTGTTTGCTTAATCTGCAAAAGAACCATTTCCCTCATCTATTGTTTTTAGGTAAAGAGTGTGGATATCAGTTGCAATGATATGGCCAACATTAAGCACTCTTTGCGTGTTGATATGGAAAATTGTCCCAGGCCATACATACATAAAGATACTTACCACAATGCGCTTTGCATCCAAGTTGGTACCTTTTATATAGCTCAGTGAACCAAGCACACTCTTGGTAATTATATTTCCAAATACTCACCTGAAACCAAGTTCCCCACATGTAAAAGCATGTCACTGATTGAGACTAGAGATCAATGATGGATGCCTCGTAAATAATCCCAGCACGAGTTGTAGCATGTTGTGCTATCGTCATATTATTGCGGTAATATCCGGTATATTTCCAAAACATCAAAAGACGCTGAAATCTTTTTAGAGAAAACGAAAATGAACAGGTGTCTTATTCTTTCTGTATTGTTATACCGATGTAGGTGAGGGTGTTGAGTCAGACAAAACCTATCCGACAATCTCGACTTGTCAGGGGATGCATAATCCCACACTTACAGTAGTTTGTATTTTTACACAATATGAATAAATAGTATGTACCATTCGGTGCAAATCATGTGCATTAGAATGCTTATAATTATGAACAACTCTGCAATTACTATACATATTAGGGCAGAGGTTAGATAACCCTTTCCCATTTCATTACACGTCTGTAATTGATTAGTTTAAAATCCTACCCAAGTTATAATCGGCTGTCGAGGCGCATAGTTAGATTAGTCTATAATACACCAATTCATGTAAAGCTTCTTTGCATGCCTTTCTGTGCCATGAGGCCCGAAGTCGGAACCCTACGCCTACACTGGTATCGAGTATATATTTCTTGTATATATTCTATGGAGAGAGGAAGTGTCAAGGTTTTTTTTTACACAGGATAGTGCATAATGCTTTTTTTTTCAAAATACAGTAGTGTACAGAATTGTATGCCAATTACCATCATACACGACAGAACTGGCAAAATGATTTCGGTTTATAGGCACATTTCAGCTGCCATACTCTGGAAGAAGCATCAGAGGATTCGAAGCTTGAAGCTAAAATGGCGATCAAGCACTCCCTTTATTTGCACTATTCAGGTAGGTTTTTCTTAGAAAACGATAACGCCTGCTTTCTGACCAGTCAAATACATTTACTGCACAAACCGTGGCCATGTTAGAATGACACTATCATATAGCAGCCTTTCCACAGACATCGGGGTATCTGGAAACTGCATCCGCTTCAATGCATAGCCAGCAGCCTAAAGTTAAAAAATATCTATAAATCCTGTGACCAATGTTGCAGGGACCCCATTCTGCAGAGATGACTTTCGATGCGCACCCTCTGCGTTTCAGTTGGGCTAAATAGACCCATATAATTATGAAGACCAGCACCTTGATGTTGGTGTCTCCCCTCTGCCCACGAGAAGTTGGTGTGTAGTTTGGATTGTCCAGCTGAGCTGTCGTTTAGGAAGTGCCAACTGAGGCAATTCCAAGAACTGCTGAAACTTTTAATCTTTTACTTTCTTTCAGCAACAGTGTGCTTGAACTCTTCCTTAGGCTTCCAAAGCGAAGTTCTACAGCTGAGATGGAGGAATGTTGTTCAGGTCCTTAGGATCAAGCTATGTAATTTGGAGGTAGACCTTCACTGGACCAGTGTGAAATTTGAAATCCACAAACCAGGCTACTGGCTGCAACATTCCCCAAACTGTGTTTTTAGCCTCTGATTTGCCTCGCTTATATTGTGTCTCGATGTGGGAGATGCAGCAAATCGAGCGTCCCTTCAATTTAAATGTTTGGCCAAAAACACAATTTACCTCTATGTGCTTTGTTGAAAGAGAAAATGCAATAAGTAGAAGATTGCAGAATGGGTTTGAGAAATATCCACCTCAAGAGGAAAAACAATTAACCCTTTCGATGCTGATGACGAGCTCAGCTCGTCATCACCCACGGGTGTCGTGTGCTGATGACGAGCTGAGCTCGTCATGGAAACAGCAAAATGGTAATTCCCAGCACAGGAGGGGGAAAACGCCTAGCATTGGAAAACAAATAGAGAGAGCAAGGGATAATGTCACTTGGGAAGTGACAAGAGATATCTCCTATTCCCCTGGTAGGAATATTTATGCAAACAAAAAGAAGGAGTATCCCCAGCGTCAGGTTTTTTGAAGGAAAAAACTTTCGGAGGGTGAGTTGTTTGGCACAAGAAAAGGAAAAAGTCAACCTTTTTGGTAGGAAACCCCTCACTCACCACCTAGTGGTGACTTGCTTCATCATCGGGGTCCACCCTGGTGACCTAGCGTCACCAGGATGTGCTTCGACACCTGGATTACAGTGGAGCAGGTGTGACTGTTTGTGCAAAAAGAGGTGTTAAAAATTGTCCTGGTAATCTTAAAAACAATCTTTATTACAAAGTAATCAGAACAATGTTTAAAAAGTTATTGGCGAGATGTACCTTGGTGAGTTACGGCCAAGGTATCTCTATATGTGTGTGGATGGCTTGGTCAACATGTTTCTACCTTTAGGGCAGTAGCCCGGTATTCTTCAGGACCAAAAACAGGTGGATGGGGGGTGTGTGCCCCCTAAAAGGCACACCCTCACCTATCCCCTGTGTACCAACTGGAAAAATTACCAGCGGTTGATGAGCTCTATAGAATTAAGAGCAATATCTGGTTACAAAAAAGACCTGTGGGGGGAAGTAAAAGAGTACCGGATTCAGTAGAAATTCTATACTTTCCTGTTACGTCGTGCAGTGTCTCTTGTGTAATGGATAATCATGCCATGGGACGTGCCCTCCGAGTGATCAAGTATAGTGTTCAATACGGGTGGTTGGCAGGGAAGTATTATCCGAGTGTGCACTCTTATCATAAGGTGCCTAGGTTTGTCATGCAGTACGTAATTAATGCCTTCATGGAAGTATATACAACCACGCATTTCATTTCAAATGCATACATACTTAATTTAACATTCGTCTCATTCAACCATCTATCGTGCCCAGTGAATTTCTATGGGCGTCTATAGGTGGGCGTGGCAGGTAGTGGCATGTCCTGGTGTATCCAATGATGCTAGGTAGTGCCCAGAATTATACTAGATTGTGCCACGATTTATATATTTATATACAGACAAGACACACAAACAAAAAACATGTAGGAGTGCTCATAGGTTTCATGGTTAGAACATGGGGCTTACTTGTTTTAAGTCCTTTGATTACTTCAACGGGCAGGGGGTAGGGTTTTATAATCACCGCACCTAGTTCTGAAAAGGCGCGAAAGGAATGAGTAACAAGAGCGCAGGGTCCATTAGGGATCGCACTCTTTGTCGGTTTTGGGTTCCATCTCATTAAAGAGCTACGCGGTGCATTCTACTTACAGTTGGCGGGAAATAAAGCGGCCATTCACCTACTCCTCTCCTCCTCTGCTCGGCTAGTAATGCCGTGTGGAGGTCCTTCCGTTAAATGTGAAAATCTCTTCCTGGAAGGGCGTGGTGCCGTGCGCCGGAGGGGGAGGGGTTACAGGGCGATGCCTGATGACGCGGCGAACGCGTATGTTTGTAAACAAAGCGCGTCCCGAGTAATAACAATACAAAGGGAGGAGCGCGGATAATAGATATTTACAGATAACGGATGTTGGTATATATAATTAGATTACAGATTATGGCAACGCGGAAGCACGCCGATGTTAGTAAACATGAGGCGTGTTCCGCAGTGAAATAGTTGGAGTAGAGTTAAGCGCATGCAGAGATCGCCCACAGTAGCAGGTGCAGCTAGAAGATGCTCATTAATATGAGTGTCATTACCTAAGTTTAATATCAGAATCTGATAACGTTGAAGCACGTAGATGTTAGTAGACATAACGCGTGTATCAGAGTAGTATTACGCGCATGGAAAAGGGACATTAGCAGTTGGTGCAGCTAGATAAGGAAGGTAGTAGTGCCGCTTCCCATCGTGGGATATATGAGCTCATTTGAGCACACTGGCCCATGGGATATTGTCATTGAGTCCAACTTTGTGCGTGGAAAGTCTATAAATCCACCTCTGCTCTTTCTCATATAGGCGTGACTGTATGTTGGGACCCTGCTGTATTTGCTCAATGATAGTCCACCACATGTTGTTTGGGGTATGACCCATTGTTAAGAAATGGTCCGTGAGTCTTGTGTTGTTTTTCTTGCACCTGATAGTGCTACGATGTTCAGATATCCGTTGTTTTGCTTTCCGAGTGGTCATTCCAATGTATGGTATATCACAGGAGCATTTGATCAGGTATACAACATTTTGGCTATTGCAATTTGTGTGTGCCCTCTGTTCCCAAGTTTTGCCTTCCTCAAGGTTCAGTGTTTTTGTGTTAGTGGTCAAATGGCAAACACTGCAATCCCCACATCTTGAATGTCCTGTGACACGTGGGAGCCCCCATATTTCTGTGATTGTTGGATTGGTATTGGCCAAGGTGGGTTTGGGTCTGGTGTTCACCAAAGTATCTTTTAGACTGCGTGCTTTTTTGTAAGAAAATAGTGGTTTTTCCCATTTGTAGTTTCCTGTATGGAGTATGGACCAATGTTTCTTTATGCTTTTGCTCACCTGATTGGATACAGCATTGTATGTCGTTACGCAGGCTAGTGGGACCTCTTCCTCGTTTTTAGTTGTGTCTTCCAATAGAGCTTGACGTGGCTGGTTACGAGCTCTTTTCTGACATTTGCTGGTAATGTTCTTGGGGTAGCCACGTGAGTGAAGTTTTTTTGTTAGATCCTCTGCCTGGCTCTTGTAATCCGTCAGTTTGCTGCAATTCCTTCTGAGGCGAAGATACTGCCCATAGGGAAGGTTTTCCCGGAGGGGACGAGGATGGAAACTCTCGTATCTAAGCAGGTTGTTCTTCGCCGTCGGTTTAAAATGAGTTTTGGTTATTAGATTCTCATTTTCTCTTTGTATCTCAATGTCCAGAAAGACCATCTTGTTCCTGTCTATGCAGTGGGTGAATCGTAGATTCCTGTCACGGGTGTTCAGCCATGTTATGAATTCCATAAGGGTTTCTTCTGAGCCTTGCCATATGGAGAAGACGTCATCTATGTATCGTCGCCAAAATTTTATATGGCGGCCAAATGGATTATCCTCTGTCAGGATGTATTTCAGTTCGAAGTCATATACGTAGAGCCCCGCCACACTAGGGGCAAAAACACTGCCCATAGATGTACCCCCTACTTGTAGGTACAGGGTACCCTCATACTCAAAGTAGTTCCTTTTTAAGGCCAGGGTGGCACATTGTATGACGAACTGTTTTGGTGTGTGGTAGTTCCAGGTGGTGTTTTCCAGGGTTCTTTCCAGCACATTGATGGTAGCGTCTTGTGGGATGTTCGTGTAAAGGCTTTCGATGTCAAAGCTGAGGAGAATGAAGTCTTGTTCCATTTTGATGTCTTCCAACATTCTCAATAAGCTTTTGGTGTCACGTAAGTACGTGGATGTTCCCTGTACAATCGGTTTCAGAAAGAAGTCACTGAATCTTGATAATGGTTCAAGTAGTGAGCCGATCCCTGAGACAATGGGTCTGCCTGGTGGTGGGATCTTGCCCTTGTGCATTTTAGGCACTACATAGAAGTAGGGAATCTTATTGTCGGTTTTACACAGATAGTCTGCTTCTTGTTTTGAGATGTTGCCACGGGCTTCTGCTGTTTCCACCAAATTGGTGATCTCAATTCTCAGGTCTTCAGTTGGGTCTCTGGGTAGTATTTTATAGTTTTTTGTGTCGCCTAGTAGGCGTCTGCATTCTGCATCATAGTCGTCCTTATTCATCACAACTAATCCTCCGCCTTTATCCGCTGGTTTTATGATTATGGTTTCATCATTTCTCAGGTCGGATATGGCCTTGTTTTCAGCTCTGGTGTTGTTATGGAACTGGCCTTTTGCTTCCAATTTTTCCACATCATTGAATACTGCCTGTTCAAAAGTGTTAATCTCGACAGGGACCGAGTGTGGTGGAGGTATGAAGGTTGATCGTAATCTCAGACCTGTTTCATTGGGGGAGTCTGTCAGGCCATTGTTGACGTTATCAATGGTAGGGTTCTTTTCGAAGAAGGCTTTCAATTTGAGTTTACGAAAAAAGGAAGCCAACTCACAATGTAACTTGAATTTATCTAGGGATGCAGTTGGTACGAACCCTAGTCCCTTATTAAGCACGTTTGTTTCCGTGATAGTTAGTGTACGTGTTGATAAATTCGTGACTAACTCCTCGCATTGCTGGGGCCGGCCTTGTTCGCTCCTGATTTGCTCCTGGTGATGCTGCCTGTATTGTCCTCTTCCTCCCAGTGGACGTTGTTGCCTCTTCTGTTGCGTCCCCTTCCGCGCCTGCCTCTGTTGTGAAAAGGAGGACGGAATTGGTCTTGTTGGAAAGGGAATTGCTGGAAGGGCGGTTGCCATCCGTACATTTGGAAATGTGGAGGTATTTGGTATGGGTTTGGTGGAGGTTGTTGGTAGGGGTTCTGGGGGGGATAATTGTATTGGGGCCACTTGTTGTTCCCTCTAAATCCACCTCTCTGTCCCCTTCTCGGGGTCCCATTACTGGATCCGGTGCTGCTGTTTGAACTGGAGGAATTACTTGCAGCGTCAGAGTCTTGATCTTGTGGGCCCGACATTTTATAGTCCGGGTCTGAATAAGGATAGACTTTCACAAAAGAGAATTTTTTCAGATCTTTTTGAAATTTCAGTGTTTTTTGTTGTAGTAGGTTGTCTTTGTATTCATTTACTTCTTTGTTTAGGTCGTCCAATTTTTGTTTGTAGCCTTTGATGCTAGCTTTTATTTGGGTTTCTGTTACTTGAATTTCTATCTGGATTTTCTCAGACAGACGTATGGCAGTTTTTAGGATCAATATAATCCAGTCATGCGTGCAGTGCCACGCAATTAGGGCCCAATCTTTTCTAAATTCTGGATCATCCAAAAAGATGCGTGGTGCGTTGGTGACTAACAGGCCTTTTGGAGCTATATTGTTGGTGACATACTCCTTCATGATGGTACCATGTAGTATGGTTCTGATTCGGTTCCGCTTCATTTCTGTAAGTTTTTCCCACTCAGATGTTTGAGAGATGGTGTTACTGATGTTAGCATCCGCAAAAACATTCAAGTCACTCATGATTGAGTCTATTTCTTCCGTAGAGAAAGTTAAGCCTGTGTTCTCTGCCATGTTGCCTATGTATGTACTCCGTTATGCCAAAAGTCAGTGTGATTTACTCTCACAGCTGTGCGCTGCCAAGAATTGGAAAACAAATAGAGAGAGCAAGGGATAATGTCACTTGGGAAGTGACAAGAGATATCTCCTATTCCCCTGGTAGGAATATTTATGCAAACAAAAAGAAGGAGTATCCCCAGCGTCAGGTTTTTTGAAGGAAAAAACTTTCGGAGGGTGAGTTGTTTGGCACAAGAAAAGGAAAAAGTCAACCTTTTTGGTAGGAAACCCCTCACTCACCACCTAGTGGTGACTTGCTTCATCATCGGGGTCCACCCTGGTGACCTAGCGTCACCAGGATGTGCTTCGACACCTGGATTACAGTGGAGCAGGTGTGACTGTTTGTGCAAAAAGAGGTGTTAAAAATTGTCCTGGTAATCTTAAAAACAATCTTTATTACAAAGTAATCAGAACAATGTTTAAAAAGTTATTGGCGAGATGTACCTTGGTGAGTTACGGCCAAGGTATCTCTATATGTGTGTGGATGGCTTGGTCAACATGTTTCTACCTTTAGGGCAGTAGCCCGGTATTCTTCAGGACCAAAAACAGGTGGATGGGGGGTGTGTGCCCCCTAAAAGGCACACCCTCACCTATCCCCTGTGTACCAACTGGAAAAATTACCAGCGGTTGATGAGCTCTATAGAATTAAGAGCAATATCTGGTTACAAAAAAGACCTGTGGGGGGAAGTAAAAGAGTACCGGATTCAGTAGAAATTCTATACTTTCCTGTTACGTCGTGCAGTGTCTCTTGTGTAATGGATAATCATGCCATGGGACGTGCCCTCCGAGTGATCAAGTATAGTGTTCAATACGGGTGGTTGGCAGGGAAGTATTATCCGAGTGTGCACTCTTATCATAAGGTGCCTAGGTTTGTCATGCAGTACGTAATTAATGCCTTCATGGAAGTATATACAACCACGCATTTCATTTCAAATGCATACATACTTAATTTAACATTCGTCTCATTCAACCATCTATCGTGCCCAGTGAATTTCTATGGGCGTCTATAGGTGGGCGTGGCAGGTAGTGGCATGTCCTGGTGTATCCAATGATGCTAGGTAGTGCCCAGAATTATACTAGATTGTGCCACGATTTATATATTTATATACAGACAAGACACACAAACAAAAAACATGTAGGAGTGCTCATAGGTTTCATGGTTAGAACATGGGGCTTACTTGTTTTAAGTCCTTTGATTACTTCAACGGGCAGGGGGTAGGGTTTTATAATCACCGCACCTAGTTCTGAAAAGGCGCGAAAGGAATGAGTAACAAGAGCGCAGGGTCCATTAGGGATCGCACTCTTTGTCGGTTTTGGGTTCCATCTCATTAAAGAGCTACGCGGTGCATTCTACTTACAGTTGGCGGGAAATAAAGCGGCCATTCACCTACTCCTCTCCTCCTCTGCTCGGCTAGTAATGCCGTGTGGAGGTCCTTCCGTTAAATGTGAAAATCTCTTCCTGGAAGGGCGTGGTGCCGTGCGCCGGAGGGGGAGGGGTTACAGGGCGATGCCTGATGACGCGGCGAACGCGTATGTTTGTAAACAAAGCGCGTCCCGAGTAATAACAATACAAAGGGAGGAGCGCGGATAATAGATATTTACAGATAACGGATGTTGGTATATATAATTAGATTACAGATTATGGCAACGCGGAAGCACGCCGATGTTAGTAAACATGAGGCGTGTTCCGCAGTGAAATAGTTGGAGTAGAGTTAAGCGCATGCAGAGATCGCCCACAGTAGCAGGTGCAGCTAGAAGATGCTCATTAATATGAGTGTCATTACCTAAGTTTAATATCAGAATCTGATAACGTTGAAGCACGTAGATGTTAGTAGACATAACGCGTGTATCAGAGTAGTATTACGCGCATGGAAAAGGGACATTAGCAGTTGGTGCAGCTAGATAAGGAAGGTAGTAGTGCCGCTTCCCATCGTGGGATATATGAGCTCATTTGAGCACACTGGCCCATGGGATATTGTCATTGAATCCAACTTTGTGCGTGGAAAGTCTATAAATCCACCTCTGCTCTTTCTCATATAGGCGTGACTGTATGTTGGGACCCTGCTGTATTTGCTCAATGATAGTCCACCACATGTCGTTTGGGGTATGACCCATTGTTAAGAAATGGTCCGTGAGTCTTGTGTTGTTTTTCTTGCACCTGATAGTGCTACGATGTTCAGATATCCGTTGTTTTGCTTTCCGAGTGGTCATTCCAATGTATGGTATATCACAGGAGCATTTGATCAGGTATACAACATTTTGGCTATTGCAATTTGTGTGTGCCCTCTGTTCCCAAGTTTTGCCTTCCTCAAGGTTCAGTGTTTTTGTGTTAGTGGTCAAATGGCAAACACTGCAATCCCCACATCTTGAATGTCCTGTGACACGTGGGAGCCCCCATATTTCTGTGATTGTTGGATTGGTATTGGCCAAGGTGGGTTTGGGTCTGGTGTTCACCAAAGTATCTTTTAGACTGCGTGCTTTTTTGTAAGAAAATAGTGGTTTTTCCCATTTGTAGTTTCCTGTATGGAGTATGGACCAATGTTTCTTTATGCTTTTGCTCACCTGATTGGATACAGCATTGTATGTCGTTACGCAGGCTAGTGGGACCTCTTCCTCGTTTTTAGTTGTGTCTTCCAATAGAGCTTGACGTGGCTGGTTACGAGCTCTTTTCTGACATTTGCTGGTAATGTTCTTGGGGTAGCCACGTGAGTGAAGTTTTTTTGTTAGATCCTCTGCCTGGCTCTTGTAATCCGTCAGTTTGCTGCAATTCCTTCTGAGGCGAAGATACTGCCCATAGGGAAGGTTTTCCCGGAGGGGACGAGGATGGAAACTCTCGTATCTAAGCAGGTTGTTCTTCGCCGTCGGTTTAAAATGAGTTTTGGTTATTAGATTCTCATTTTCTCTTTGTATCTCAATGTCCAGAAAGACCATCTTGTTCCTGTCTATGCAGTGGGTGAATCGTAGATTCCTGTCACGGGTGTTCAGCCATGTTATGAATTCCATAAGGGTTTCTTCTGAGCCTTGCCATATGGAGAAGACGTCATCTATGTATCGTCGCCAAAATTTTATATGGCGGCCAAATGGATTATCCTCTGTCAGGATGTATTTCAGTTCGAAGTCATATACGTAGAGCCCCGCCACACTAGGGGCAAAAACACTGCCCATAGAAATACAGCAGGGTCCCAACATACAGTCACGCCTATATGAGAAAGAGCAGAGGTGGATTTATAGACTTTCCACGCACAAAGTTGGACTCAATGACAATATCCCATGGGCCAGTGTGCTCAAATGAGCTCATATATCCCACGATGGGAAGCGGCACTACTACCTTCCTTATCTAGCTGCACCAACTGCTAATGTCCCTTTTCCATGCGCGTAATACTACTCTGATACACGCGTTATGTCTACTAACATCTACGTGCTTCAACGTTATCAGATTCTGATATTAAACTTAGGTAATGACACTCATATTAATGAGCATCTTCTAGCTGCACCTGCTACTGTGGGCGATCTCTGCATGCGCTTAACTCTACTCCAACTATTTCACTGCGGAACACGCCTCATGTTTACTAACATCGGCGTGCTTCCGCGTTGCCATAATCTGTAATCTAATTATATATACCAACATCCGTTATCTGTAAATATCTATTATCCGCGCTCCTCCCTTTGTATTGTTATTACTCGGGACGCGCTTTGTTTACAAACATACGCGTTCGCCGCGTCATCAGGCATCGCCCTGTAACCCCTCCCCCTCCGGCGCACGGCACCACGCCCTTCCAGGAAGAGATTTTCACATTTAACGGAAGGACCTCCACACGGCATTACTAGCCGAGCAGAGGAGGAGAGGAGTAGGTGAATGGCCGCTTTATTTCCCGCCAACTGTAAGTAGAATGCACCGCGTAGCTCTTTAATGAGATGGAACCCAAAACCGACAAAGAGTGCGATCCCTAATGGACCCTGCGCTCTTGTTACTCATTCCTTTCGCGCCTTTTCAGAACTAGGTGCGGTGATTATAAAACCCTACCCCCTGCCCGTTGAAGTAATCAAAGGACTTAAAACAAGTAAGCCCCATGTTCTAACCATGAAACCTATGAGCACTCCTACATGTTTTTTGTTTGTGTGTCTTGTCTGTATATAAATATATAAATCGTGGCACAATCTAGTATAATTCTGGGCACTACCTAGCATCATTGGATACACCAGGACATGCCACTACCTGCCACGCCCACCTATAGACGCCCATAGAAATTCACTGGGCACGATAGATGGTTGAATGAGACGAATGTTAAATTAAGTATGTATGCATTTGAAATGAAATGCGTGGTTGTATATACTTCCATGAAGGCATTAATTACGTACTGCATGACAAACCTAGGCACCTTATGATAAGAGTGCACACTCGGATAATACTTCCCTGCCAACCACCCGTATTGAACACTATACTTGATCACTCGGAGGGCACGTCCCATGGCATGATTATCCATTACACAAGAGACACTGCACGACGTAACAGGAAAGTATAGAATTTCTACTGAATCCGGTACTCTTTTACTTCCCCCCACAGGTCTTTTTTGTAACCAGATATTGCTCTTAATTCTATAGAGCTCATCAACCGCTGGTAATTTTTCCAGTTGGTACACAGGGGATAGGTGAGGGTGTGCCTTTTAGGGGGCACACACCCCCCATCCACCTGTTTTTGGTCCTGAAGAATACCGGGCTACTGCCCTAAAGGTAGAAACATGTTGACCAAGCCATCCACACACATATAGAGATACCTTGGCCGTAACTCACCAAGGTACATCTCGCCAATAACTTTTTAAACATTGTTCTGATTACTTTGTAATAAAGATTGTTTTTAAGATTACCAGGACAATTTTTAACACCTCTTTTTGCACAAACAGTCACACCTGCTCCACTGTAATCCAGGTGTCGAAGCACATCCTGGTGACGCTAGGTCACCAGGGTGGACCCCGATGATGAAGCAAGTCACCACTAGGTGGTGAGTGAGGGGTTTCCTACCAAAAAGGTTGACTTTTTCCTTTTCTTGTGCCAAACAACTCACCCTCCGAAAGTTTTTTCCTTCAAAAAACCTGACGCTGGGGATACTCCTTCTTTTTGTTTGCATAAATATTCCTACCAGGGGAATAGGAGATATCTCTTGTCACTTCCCAAGTGACATTATCCCTTGCTCTCTCTATTTGTTTTCCAATTCTTGGCAGCGCACAGCTGTGAGAGTAAATCACACTGACTTTTGGCATAACGGAGTACATACATAGGCAACATGGCAGAGAACACAGGCTTAACTTTCTCTACGGAAGAAATAGACTCAATCATGAGTGACTTGAATGTTTTTGCGGATGCTAACATCAGTAACACCATCTCTCAAACATCTGAGTGGGAAAAACTTACAGAAATGAAGCGGAACCGAATCAGAACCATACTACATGGTACCATCATGAAGGAGTATGTCACCAACAATATAGCTCCAAAAGGCCTGTTAGTCACCAACGCACCACGCATCTTTTTGGATGATCCAGAATTTAGAAAAGATTGGGCCCTAATTGCGTGGCACTGCACGCATGACTGGATTATATTGATCCTAAAAACTGCCATACGTCTGTCTGAGAAAATCCAGATAGAAATTCAAGTAACAGAAACCCAAATAAAAGCTAGCATCAAAGGCTACAAACAAAAATTGGACGACCTAAACAAAGAAGTAAATGAATACAAAGACAACCTACTACAACAAAAAACACTGAAATTTCAAAAAGATCTGAAAAAATTCTCTTTTGTGAAAGTCTATCCTTATTCAGACCCGGACTATAAAATGTCGGGCCCACAAGATCAAGACTCTGACGCTGCAAGTAATTCCTCCAGTTCAAACAGCAGCACCGGATCCAGTAATGGGACCCCGAGAAGGGGACAGAGAGGTGGATTTAGAGGGAACAACAAGTGGCCCCAATACAATTATCCCCCCCAGAACCCCTACCAACAACCTCCACCAAACCCATACCAAATACCTCCACATTTCCAAATGTACGGATGGCAACCGCCCTTCCAGCAATTCCCTTTCCAACAAGACCAATTCCGTCCTCCTTTTCACAACAGAGGCAGGCGCGGAAGGGGACGCAACAGAAGAGGCAACAACGTCCACTGGGAGGAAGAGGACAATACAGGCAGCATCACCAGGAGCAAATCAGGAGCGAACAAGGCCGGCCCCAGCAATGCGAGGAGTTAGTCACGAATTTATCAACACGTACACTAACTATCACGGAAACAAACGTGCTTAATAAGGGACTAGGGTTCGTACCAACTGCATCCCTAGATAAATTCAAGTTACATTGTGAGTTGGCTTCCTTTTTTCGTAAACTCAAATTGAAAGCCTTCTTCGAAAAGAACCCTACCATTGATAACGTCAACAATGGCCTGACAGACTCCCCCAATGAAACAGGTCTGAGATTACGATCAACCTTCATACCTCCACCACACTCGGTCCCTGTCGAGATTAACACTTTTGAACAGGCAGTATTCAATGATGTGGAAAAATTGGAAGCAAAAGGCCAGTTCCATAACAACACCAGAGCTGAAAACAAGGCCATATCCGACCTGAGAAATGATGAAACCATAATCATAAAACCAGCGGATAAAGGCGGAGGATTAGTTGTGATGAATAAGGACGACTATGATGCAGAATGCAGACGCCTACTAGGCGACACAAAAAACTATAAAATACTACCCAGAGACCCAACTGAAGACCTGAGAATTGAGATCACCAATTTGGTGGAAACAGCAGAAGCCCGTGGCAACATCTCAAAACAAGAAGCAGACTATCTGTGTAAAACCGACAATAAGATTCCCTACTTCTATGTAGTGCCTAAAATGCACAAGGGCAAGATCCCACCACCAGGCAGACCCATTGTCTCAGGGATCGGCTCACTACTTGAACCATTATCAAGATTCAGTGACTTCTTTCTGAAACCGATTGTACAGGGAACATCCACGTACTTACGTGACACCAAAAGCTTATTGAGAATGTTGGAAGACATCAAAATGGAACAAGACTTCATTCTCCTCAGCTTTGACATCGAAAGCCTTTACACGAACATCCCACAAGACGCTACCATCAATGTGCTGGAAAGAACCCTGGAAAACACCACCTGGAACTACCACACACCAAAACAGTTCGTCATACAATGTGCCACCCTGGCCTTAAAAAGGAACTACTTTGAGTATGAGGGTACCCTGTACCTACAAGTAGGGGGTACATCTATGGGCAGTGTTTTTGCCCCTAGTGTGGCGGGGCTCTACGTATATGACTTCGAACTGAAATACATCCTGACAGAGGATAATCCATTTGGCCGCCATATAAAATTTTGGCGACGATACATAGATGACGTCTTCTCCATATGGCAAGGCTCAGAAGAAACCCTTATGGAATTCATAACATGGCTGAACACCCGTGACAGGAATCTACGATTCACCCACTGCATAGACAGGAACAAGATGGTCTTTCTGGACATTGAGATACAAAGAGAAAATGAGAATCTAATAACCAAAACTCATTTTAAACCGACGGCGAAGAACAACCTGCTTAGATACGAGAGTTTCCATCCTCGTCCCCTCCGGGAAAACCTTCCCTATGGGCAGTATCTTCGCCTCAGAAGGAATTGCAGCAAACTGACGGATTACAAGAGCCAGGCAGAGGATCTAACAAAAAAACTTCACTCACGTGGCTACCCCAAGAACATTACCAGCAAATGTCAGAAAAGAGCTCGTAACCAGCCACGTCAAGCTCTATTGGAAGACACAACTAAAAACGAGGAAGAGGTCCCACTAGCCTGCGTAACGACATACAATGCTGTATCCAATCAGGTGAGCAAAAGCATAAAGAAACATTGGTCCATACTCCATACAGGAAACTACAAATGGGAAAAACCACTATTTTCTTACAAAAAAGCACGCAGTCTAAAAGATACTTTGGTGAACACCAGACCCAAACCCACCTTGGCCAATACCAATCCAACAATCACAGAAATATGGGGGCTCCCACGTGTCACAGGACATTCAAGATGTGGGGATTGCAGTGTTTGCCATTTGACCACTAACACAAAAACACTGAACCTTGAGGAAGGCAAAACTTGGGAACAGAGGGCACACACAAATTGCAATAGCCAAAATGTTGTATACCTGATCAAATGCTCCTGTGATATACCATACATTGGAATGACCACTCGGAAAGCAAAACAACGGATATCTGAACATCGTAGCACTATCAGGTGCAAGAAAAACAACACAAGACTCACGGACCATTTCTTAACAATGGGTCATACCCCAAACGACATGTGGTGGACTATCATTGAGCAAATACAGCAGGGTCCCAACATACAGTCACGCCTATATGAGAAAGAGCAGAGGTGGATTTATAGACTTTCCACGCACAAAGTTGGACTCAATGACAATATCCCATGGGCCAGTGTGCTCAAATGAGCTCATATATCCCACGATGGGAAGCGGCACTACTACCTTCCTTATCTAGCTGCACCAACTGCTAATGTCCCTTTTCCATGCGCGTAATACTACTCTGATACACGCGTTATGTCTACTAACATCTACGTGCTTCAACGTTATCAGATTCTGATATTAAACTTAGGTAATGACACTCATATTAATGAGCATCTTCTAGCTGCACCTGCTACTGTGGGCGATCTCTGCATGCGCTTAACTCTACTCCAACTATTTCACTGCGGAACACGCCTCATGTTTACTAACATCGGCGTGCTTCCGCGTTGCCATAATCTGTAATCTAATTATATATACCAACATCCGTTATCTGTAAATATCTATTATCCGCGCTCCTCCCTTTGTATTGTTATTACTCGGGACGCGCTTTGTTTACAAACATACGCGTTCGCCGCGTCATCAGGCATCGCCCTGTAACCCCTCCCCCTCCGGCGCACGGCACCACGCCCTTCCAGGAAGAGATTTTCACATTTAACGGAAGGACCTCCACACGGCATTACTAGCCGAGCAGAGGAGGAGAGGAGTAGGTGAATGGCCGCTTTATTTCCCGCCAACTGTAAGTAGAATGCACCGCGTAGCTCTTTAATGAGATGGAACCCAAAACCGACAAAGAGTGCGATCCCTAATGGACCCTGCGCTCTTGTTACTCATTCCTTTCGCGCCTTTTCAGAACTAGGTGCGGTGATTATAAAACCCTACCCCCTGCCCGTTGAAGTAATCAAAGGACTTAAAACAAGTAAGCCCCATGTTCTAACCATGAAACCTATGAGCACTCCTACATGTTTTTTGTTTGTGTGTCTTGTCTGTATATAAATATATAAATCGTGGCACAATCTAGTATAATTCTGGGCACTACCTAGCATCATTGGATACACCAGGACATGCCACTACCTGCCACGCCCACCTATAGACGCCCATAGAAATTCACTGGGCACGATAGATGGTTGAATGAGACGAATGTTAAATTAAGTATGTATGCATTTGAAATGAAATGCGTGGTTGTATATACTTCCATGAAGGCATTAATTACGTACTGCATGACAAACCTAGGCACCTTATGATAAGAGTGCACACTCGGATAATACTTCCCTGCCAACCACCCGTATTGAACACTATACTTGATCACTCGGAGGGCACGTCCCATGGCATGATTATCCATTACACAAGAGACACTGCACGACGTAACAGGAAAGTATAGAATTTCTACTGAATCCGGTACTCTTTTACTTCCCCCCACAGGTCTTTTTTGTAACCAGATATTGCTCTTAATTCTATAGAGCTCATCAACCGCTGGTAATTTTTCCAGTTGGTACACAGGGGATAGGTGAGGGTGTGCCTTTTAGGGGGCACACACCCCCCATCCACCTGTTTTTGGTCCTGAAGAATACCGGGCTACTGCCCTAAAGGTAGAAACATGTTGACCAAGCCATCCACACACATATAGAGATACCTTGGCCGTAACTCACCAAGGTACATCTCGCCAATAACTTTTTAAACATTGTTCTGATTACTTTGTAATAAAGATTGTTTTTAAGATTACCAGGACAATTTTTAACACCTCTTTTTGCACAAACAGTCACACCTGCTCCACTGTAATCCAGGTGTCGAAGCACATCCTGGTGACGCTAGGTCACCAGGGTGGACCCCGATGATGAAGCAAGTCACCACTAGGTGGTGAGTGAGGGGTTTCCTACCAAAAAGGTTGACTTTTTCCTTTTCTTGTGCCAAACAACTCACCCTCCGAAAGTTTTTTCCTTCAAAAAACCTGACGCTGGGGATACTCCTTCTTTTTGTTTGCATAAATATTCCTACCAGGGGAATAGGAGATATCTCTTGTCACTTCCCAAGTGACATTATCCCTTGCTCTCTCTATTTGTTTTCCAATTCTTGGCAGCGCACAGCTGTGAGAGTAAATCACACTGACTTTTGGCATAACGGAGTACATACATAGGCAACATGGCAGAGAACACAGGCTTAACTTTCTCTACGGAAGAAATAGACTCAATCATGAGTGACTTGAATGTTTTTGCGGATGCTAACATCAGTAACACCATCTCTCAAACATCTGAGTGGGAAAAACTTACAGAAATGAAGCGGAACCGAATCAGAACCATACTACATGGTACCATCATGAAGGAGTATGTCACCAACAATATAGCTCCAAAAGGCCTGTTAGTCACCAACGCACCACGCATCTTTTTGGATGATCCAGAATTTAGAAAAGATTGGGCCCTAATTGCGTGGCACTGCACGCATGACTGGATTATATTGATCCTAAAAACTGCCATACGTCTGTCTGAGAAAATCCAGATAGAAATTCAAGTAACAGAAACCCAAATAAAAGCTAGCATCAAAGGCTACAAACAAAAATTGGACGACCTAAACAAAGAAGTAAATGAATACAAAGACAACCTACTACAACAAAAAACACTGAAATTTCAAAAAGATCTGAAAAAATTCTCTTTTGTGAAAGTCTATCCTTATTCAGACCCGGACTATAAAATGTCGGGCCCACAAGATCAAGACTCTGACGCTGCAAGTAATTCCTCCAGTTCAAACAGCAGCACCGGATCCAGTAATGGGACCCCGAGAAGGGGACAGAGAGGTGGATTTAGAGGGAACAACAAGTGGCCCCAATACAATTATCCCCCCCAGAACCCCTACCAACAACCTCCACCAAACCCATACCAAATACCTCCACATTTCCAAATGTACGGATGGCAACCGCCCTTCCAGCAATTCCCTTTCCAACAAGACCAATTCCGTCCTCCTTTTCACAACAGAGGCAGGCGCGGAAGGGGACGCAACAGAAGAGGCAACAACGTCCACTGGGAGGAAGAGGACAATACAGGCAGCATCACCAGGAGCAAATCAGGAGCGAACAAGGCCGGCCCCAGCAATGCGAGGAGTTAGTCACGAATTTATCAACACGTACACTAACTATCACGGAAACAAACGTGCTTAATAAGGGACTAGGGTTCGTACCAACTGCATCCCTAGATAAATTCAAGTTACATTGTGAGTTGGCTTCCTTTTTTCGTAAACTCAAATTGAAAGCCTTCTTCGAAAAGAACCCTACCATTGATAACGTCAACAATGGCCTGACAGACTCCCCCAATGAAACAGGTCTGAGATTACGATCAACCTTCATACCTCCACCACACTCGGTCCCTGTCGAGATTAACACTTTTGAACAGGCAGTATTCAATGATGTGGAAAAATTGGAAGCAAAAGGCCAGTTCCATAACAACACCAGAGCTGAAAACAAGGCCATATCCGACCTGAGAAATGATGAAACCATAATCATAAAACCAGCGGATAAAGGCGGAGGATTAGTTGTGATGAATAAGGACGACTATGATGCAGAATGCAGACGCCTACTAGGCGACACAAAAAACTATAAAATACTACCCAGAGACCCAACTGAAGACCTGAGAATTGAGATCACCAATTTGGTGGAAACAGCAGAAGCCCGTGGCAACATCTCAAAACAAGAAGCAGACTATCTGTGTAAAACCGACAATAAGATTCCCTACTTCTATGTAGTGCCTAAAATGCACAAGGGCAAGATCCCACCACCAGGCAGACCCATTGTCTCAGGGATCGGCTCACTACTTGAACCATTATCAAGATTCAGTGACTTCTTTCTGAAACCGATTGTACAGGGAACATCCACGTACTTACGTGACACCAAAAGCTTATTGAGAATGTTGGAAGACATCAAAATGGAACAAGACTTCATTCTCCTCAGCTTTGACATCGAAAGCCTTTACACGAACATCCCACAAGACGCTACCATCAATGTGCTGGAAAGAACCCTGGAAAACACCACCTGGAACTACCACACACCAAAACAGTTCGTCATACAATGTGCCACCCTGGCCTTAAAAAGGAACTACTTTGAGTATGAGGGTACCCTGTACCTACAAGTAGGGGGTACATCTATGGGCAGTGTTTTTGCCCCTAGTGTGGCGGGGCTCTACGTATATGACTTCGAACTGAAATACATCCTGACAGAGGATAATCCATTTGGCCGCCATATAAAATTTTGGCGACGATACATAGATGACGTCTTCTCCATATGGCAAGGCTCAGAAGAAACCCTTATGGAATTCATAACATGGCTGAACACCCGTGACAGGAATCTACGATTCACCCACTGCATAGACAGGAACAAGATGGTCTTTCTGGACATTGAGATACAAAGAGAAAATGAGAATCTAATAACCAAAACTCATTTTAAACCGACGGCGAAGAACAACCTGCTTAGATACGAGAGTTTCCATCCTCGTCCCCTCCGGGAAAACCTTCCCTATGGGCAGTATCTTCGCCTCAGAAGGAATTGCAGCAAACTGACGGATTACAAGAGCCAGGCAGAGGATCTAACAAAAAAACTTCACTCACGTGGCTACCCCAAGAACATTACCAGCAAATGTCAGAAAAGAGCTCGTAACCAGCCACGTCAAGCTCTATTGGAAGACACAACTAAAAACGAGGAAGAGGTCCCACTAGCCTGCGTAACGACATACAATGCTGTATCCAATCAGGTGAGCAAAAGCATAAAGAAACATTGGTCCATACTCCATACAGGAAACTACAAATGGGAAAAACCACTATTTTCTTACAAAAAAGCACGCAGTCTAAAAGATACTTTGGTGAACACCAGACCCAAACCCACCTTGGCCAATACCAATCCAACAATCACAGAAATATGGGGGCTCCCACGTGTCACAGGACATTCAAGATGTGGGGATTGCAGTGTTTGCCATTTGACCACTAACACAAAAACACTGAACCTTGAGGAAGGCAAAACTTGGGAACAGAGGGCACACACAAATTGCAATAGCCAAAATGTTGTATACCTGATCAAATGCTCCTGTGATATACCATACATTGGAATGACCACTCGGAAAGCAAAACAACGGATATCTGAACATCGTAGCACTATCAGGTGCAAGAAAAACAACACAAGACTCACGGACCATTTCTTAACAATGGGTCATACCCCAAACGACATGTGGTGGACTATCATTGAGCAAATACAGCAGGGTCCCAACATACAGTCACGCCTATATGAGAAAGAGCAGAGGTGGATTTATAGACTTTCCACGCACAAAGTTGGACTCAATGACAATATCCCATGGGCCAGTGTGCTCAAATGAGCTCATATATCCCACGATGGGAAGCGGCACTACTACCTTCCTTATCTAGCTGCACCAACTGCTAATGTCCCTTTTCCATGCGCGTAATACTACTCTGATACACGCGTTATGTCTACTAACATCTACGTGCTTCAACGTTATCAGATTCTGATATTAAACTTAGGTAATGACACTCATATTAATGAGCATCTTCTAGCTGCACCTGCTACTGTGGGCGATCTCTGCATGCGCTTAACTCTACTCCAACTATTTCACTGCGGAACACGCCTCATGTTTACTAACATCGGCGTGCTTCCGCGTTGCCATAATCTGTAATCTAATTATATATACCAACATCCGTTATCTGTAAATATCTATTATCCGCGCTCCTCCCTTTGTATTGTTATTACTCGGGACGCGCTTTGTTTACAAACATACGCGTTCGCCGCGTCATCAGGCATCGCCCTGTAACCCCTCCCCCTCCGGCGCACGGCACCACGCCCTTCCAGGAAGAGATTTTCACATTTAACGGAAGGACCTCCACACGGCATTACTAGCCGAGCAGAGGAGGAGAGGAGTAGGTGAATGGCCGCTTTATTTCCCGCCAACTGTAAGTAGAATGCACCGCGTAGCTCTTTAATGAGATGGAACCCAAAACCGACAAAGAGTGCGATCCCTAATGGACCCTGCGCTCTTGTTACTCATTCCTTTCGCGCCTTTTCAGAACTAGGTGCGGTGATTATAAAACCCTACCCCCTGCCCGTTGAAGTAATCAAAGGACTTAAAACAAGTAAGCCCCATGTTCTAACCATGAAACCTATGAGCACTCCTACATGTTTTTTGTTTGTGTGTCTTGTCTGTATATAAATATATAAATCGTGGCACAATCTAGTATAATTCTGGGCACTACCTAGCATCATTGGATACACCAGGACATGCCACTACCTGCCACGCCCACCTATAGACGCCCATAGAAATTCACTGGGCACGATAGATGGTTGAATGAGACGAATGTTAAATTAAGTATGTATGCATTTGAAATGAAATGCGTGGTTGTATATACTTCCATGAAGGCATTAATTACGTACTGCATGACAAACCTAGGCACCTTATGATAAGAGTGCACACTCGGATAATACTTCCCTGCCAACCACCCGTATTGAACACTATACTTGATCACTCGGAGGGCACGTCCCATGGCATGATTATCCATTACACAAGAGACACTGCACGACGTAACAGGAAAGTATAGAATTTCTACTGAATCCGGTACTCTTTTACTTCCCCCCACAGGTCTTTTTTGTAACCAGATATTGCTCTTAATTCTATAGAGCTCATCAACCGCTGGTAATTTTTCCAGTTGGTACACAGGGGATAGGTGAGGGTGTGCCTTTTAGGGGGCACACACCCCCCATCCACCTGTTTTTGGTCCTGAAGAATACCGGGCTACTGCCCTAAAGGTAGAAACATGTTGACCAAGCCATCCACACACATATAGAGATACCTTGGCCGTAACTCACCAAGGTACATCTCGCCAATAACTTTTTAAACATTGTTCTGATTACTTTGTAATAAAGATTGTTTTTAAGATTACCAGGACAATTTTTAACACCTCTTTTTGCACAAACAGTCACACCTGCTCCACTGTAATCCAGGTGTCGAAGCACATCCTGGTGACGCTAGGTCACCAGGGTGGACCCCGATGATGAAGCAAGTCACCACTAGGTGGTGAGTGAGGGGTTTCCTACCAAAAAGGTTGACTTTTTCCTTTTCTTGTGCCAAACAACTCACCCTCCGAAAGTTTTTTCCTTCAAAAAACCTGACGCTGGGGATACTCCTTCTTTTTGTTTGCATGAAAACGCCTAGCAGCCAAGAGGTTAAACCTGCTGTCTGTCGTAGTGTATTTGTTTGCTGAATTTAGTTATGTTCTTTTTTACAAGGGACACAGCCGTTGGCGAATGTGCCTGAATCCCTCTCCACACCCTTAACCCTTTGCATGCTCATGACGAGCTCAGCTCGTCATGAGCTACAGTGCTCCGGTGCTCATGACGAGCTGAGGTCGTCATGGCCTTTAGAACGCTCGCACGCTGGGCAAATTCCCCTGCTGTGCTGAGCGTTCTAAAGAAACGGGTGTGGCCGTGACGAGCTCAGCTCGTCATGAGCACAGGAGCACTGTAGCTCATGACGAGCTGAGCTCGTCATGAGCACCGGGGCTCGTCATGAGCCCCGGGGCGCTGCGCGCACCCCCCCTCCCCCCAGCACAGCAGGGGAATGTGCAGAGCAGGGAAGGGGTTAAGGTAACCACCGTGGTTTCTGACTCAGCAAGACTTGGCCTACTAATTTGCTGTTCTGCCAGTTCTTACTTCCTTTCATCTAATTAGCTGGGAATGGTTGACTCTTGATGAAGGCTTCTCTCGTTGTAGATACTGGATTTTTGATACACACTTCCCTGCTTGTGACACTTGGAGAAGCTTCATACTAACCCGTCGCTACCGGCAAACAAGAAGTAGTCAAGCATTTGGAGAAA
Organism: Lissotriton vulgaris; assembly: GCF_964263255.1. Lineage (NCBI taxonomy): Eukaryota > Metazoa > Chordata > Amphibia > Caudata > Salamandridae > Lissotriton > Lissotriton vulgaris. Next base: position 839,703,994 of record NC_141691.1, on the reverse strand, counting down.
CAACATGCCCATGCACTTTGTCACTCTTCTTGTCTTCTGCTACAAAAACCCCTTTCATATACGCACAAACTAGGCACAAAGGTGTGACCAAGCAAACTCAACCTTGGACATGAGAATCTAACTCTAGCCACCTGACATTTCAGCCCAAGTAATCAGAAGACATCGGATGAGCAGAACCTTCAGGATTCGACGTGCGCAGAGGGCTGTTCAGAAAATTTAAAAAGCCCTTGCCTTTTCCGCAAACAATACGCTTTTGTTCCTGAGCTCCTCTGGAAAGTGTGGGAATAAAAACGAGAAAGGATCTCTACGGGTCTGTCCTCAAGTTGTCAGGAAATCCTTGATAGTACGAACCCGAGCTAGGCTTCTGTCAAGAAAAGGCACTTAACAGCTGGCCGGAACAAGCGCACTGCTGTGGCTTGTTCTTTTTTTCATATCGTGTATATTTTTAAAGTCTGGATACTTTTAAGGAAGGCTGCCAGGCATTTTATATGCTGTAATTTATTAACTACTCTTTTGTGAGCTTGTTATGGTCATAAAAATAGTTTTCAAAGACACATATGCTTTGCTGCTAGACGTCTGAAATAGCTTATTGCTGTTTTTCCCTATAGTGCATTTGTCGCTGTTAGTGTGTTTACCTTACATAATTGAGTCGGCTGAAATTTTTTTTAAATAAAGAAAATCTTTTATAAAGAGCTAAATTGGTCTTAATGAGACAGAGTGTGGAGTAGCCGATAAAAGATAGTGCCCACATGAGCAGTTCTAGGCACTTTGCCTGCTGTACTCTCGAGCCTTTCTTTCATTGCAGCGCTGTTCTTTGTACTCTCAGATTTAATCACTTCGATCATCCATTTTAGTTACTCGGTGACCAATGTTGGTTTAAGGCATAGATCTGAACTTTGGAATATCTTATTGCAAAAAGTCCACAAAGGCGCAGTATAATATTATGACTGAAGCGAAGCGCAAGCGTTGTTGGCTATTTTCACTTAACATAAGGTAAATACAGACACCCATAACGTTTAATCACACATCCAGCTTATTTAAGTCATATTTTTAGGTTTGTCTACAGACGTGTTCAGAGAAGCTGATTTGAACAATTCTTTGAAAAAGCACAGTAAGTTGTAGTAAAAAGAAAGACTGGGCTTTGCGTTAGCCCTCTTCATCCATTTGTTTGCATAGTGTGCCAGCATGCCTTTGCATGGATATTCTATCCATCACGGTCATGCCATCTCGATGATCGCTGCATTGTTCTGTTTGCCTTACCATTAGGTTTTGGTAATGGGGGGTCAAGTGTTCTTTTTGTCAGACTGCAGATTTATTGGATCTTACTGCCCATCGTTTAATTATATATTTACTCCACTGACCAACCAAAAAAATATTAATATCTCCTTTTAGGTTTTGTTGTTGTTTAGGGAGTGCTTGCTGTTTGAGTGTCTCAGTCTGTCATAAGTGAATGCACGTGGGTGATTAGTGAATAGCATGGTGTCTTTGTTTTGACTGTCTAATCATGATAACATTTTGTTGGGTTTAGGGCTTTTTTCTCCACTAAGTAAAAATGTGAGCACAAGAACTTTCTAAAGATGAAACAAAAATACGGACTCTCTCAAATGTATATGCACTATATAGTTTAGCTTCGTAGGCCTTTACGCTCTCCATTTTGTAATGTAAATTTCTTTTTCCGGCTCTTTTTTATGACCCTGTACATGAACACAGTTTTTAAAGTGTACAGCGTAACTCTGCTGAAGTTTGGTTAAGCAGTAGGGCCCACACTCTGCGGTGGTCTCATGCAAAGTAGCTATCCTTGAACCAAGGAGTTCCTAACAAAAAGTTCGACCTGTGGGCTTTGCAAGTGCTTGTTTTGCATTGCTTTTCACATATAATTTTATTTTGAGTACGCTTGACTAGCGTTTCCAGCAACAAGTGAAGTCGGACTGAGCAGAGATCCATGCAGGTGTTTGCACCCATTTTCCAGTACTTAGTCTGATCAATCTTTTCTGGGGTTAACTAGAATTTCAAACGATTCCTTCCGCAAATGAACTGTAAATTAGAAACACACCAATGTATTATTAGTTGTTGTGGACGATGTTAGATGTTGGACCAGGGGCGTAAGGGGGGGTGTGGTGGTGGTAGGAGGCGGTCCGCCCCGGGTGGCACAAGTTTTGGGGCGGCATCCTCTCCCTGCTCTTATCTGCTGTCTCAGGGCGGCAGTAGCAAGCACCCCCTACCGGCTCCTCAATGCGTTTGCAGATAAGTCGCCAGCCCCCCCCACCACACACCCGCTTTACTGTGGCCAGAGGGTTAGCTATGCTACTGTGTTGAGCAGAGTTGTCTGCCTGCTGTGAAGTCCCATGACATACCACAGCTCTGTGCTCGTATAGTCTTAGCCACACCCTTCCAGACAAGCCTTCCAGACAAGGGGTGCTGATTGTCTGGAGGATGAGAGAGCTTCCATTGCTGCCAGGGTTTGATAGGCACAAGACAGCCAGAGAGTATTTACCAGCTGAGCAGAATGCAGCTTTAGCGATGCATTAGAAGTGGGCCATTAAAAACGCGAGTACTAGATGTTGCCAGAACGTTTTTGCCCATAGGTCTGATTAGTCCTTTCCTAAAGTCTACACTGAACATGCTGTAGCACACCCTAGCACCTATGCTGAAGGCCGCGACTTTGAGTATGCACTGGATGGGGAGTGTTAGAACTGGTTATGTCCGTATATACTTTGACATTTTTGAAGTCCTTTGACATGGCAACCCGTCACACATACAATAATGCTGCTACACTGATGGAGACTTAAGGATTACCCAGTGCTAGATATTTGAGGGACGCTGGGTATGGTTTGGAATCTGGTACCATCGATCCTCTCCTCCTTAGGGAGGTCGTTTCTATAATACCTCGTAAGCGACTTAAGTGGATGCCCCACATATCCCAGACTGGTCTCAACGACTGATGAAATAAAGACAGTTGTTGAATAGCGACCCTATGGATAGCATCATGGAAGTACTCAAATGACTAGTCTTTTACAGGCCATTTTATTTTAGTTTATGAGCACTTAATTACATTTGTTTGGGTTTGTTTAGTCTAGATTTGGTCATTTCTGGTAAAAATGAAACATCTAAAATGTTTTTTGATACTTTCCGATCAATAATATACCCCTTTTGTTACTTAATACTCAGTGGAAGTATGTTGTTTGAAAACCTTTTCATAGAAATGTAGCAACATTTTTTTAACCTATAAAATTGTGGTGCTAGATTCATTCTTCTGATTTCAGCCCAAAAACCCCATCCTGCAGCAAGGTGCTTGTGGATGCCCCTAGACATAGCAGGTTTCACCATATAGTAATATATTTTTAAACAGGTTGTTTATTTATTGTGGTGATCTTATGGTGGTTTTAATATCATTTCACATAAGAACTCTTGAATATATATTAAAAAAAAAACCATCAAAAATATATCCGCTATTTTATGAAAACTGTTTTCTATTTAGACCCAGCACCAATCAGTTCATATGTAATGTAGGCTAATTGGAAAGGTCCTAGTTTGCCCCGTATAAGGCAAGTAATGAGCTTAAAGGCAAGATATGTAAAGTACAATTACGACTGAAAGACCTGTAACCCACATGGCATTAAACATCTGTTCACCAGGATTGTTAGCCTGCAGCAGAAATATTTGGTCTCTTAATCTCAAACTAATTTTGTCTGGCTTGTCTTTCAGAATCGTGAACGTTTTGTACAACAAGCAGTCAATGGGATTTGTGAAATTCTTTACTTTCAACCCTTTTTATAGAGAATAAATGCTAAATGTTGCTATACTAAGTAGGAGGCTTGTGCTTATTGAGTCAATGAGGATAAGATGCCGATCAACAACTTGAACAAATTGTAACTAGAAAAATTGAAATTGTAAACCTCTAGCCTGGAAAATGGTTATATTGATATGAGCATCGCAGAGAATCCAGAGGGAGCACATGCACGATTTTGATAATGCACCTGGGGGTAAAGGGCCACGTGGTTTTCTAGAAGATTAGTAAAATAGGTTCAATAAAAAAATTGAGGCTGTTAATCCTTCAAGTACGCTGCTTGCAGAGTTTAGTGACATCTCAGCGTTTATTTTACATCTTCTACTTCTTCCTAGACACAGAGGTGTGCACACATGTTTTGTTTTATGCAGTTCTATACCATAATGTGCTGTCAATAAAACTAGAGAGCATATATTACACTATGCTATATAAATGCAAACAGTGATAACCCATGCAGCATATAGCAATTTAAGGGATTTTGGCCAAATATCCAGGCACAAACTGCGATAGGGAGTGTCTGCTTTATAACTTAATTATTTCCAAGTACAGCAGGGGATTATAATTATTTGCTATACTCCTTTAACTAAAATTAAACATTATGCCTCTTCTATAAGAATGTGAAGTGTAATTTTGTTTATGGCGTATAGTGAAGATGCTCTCGTTTGAGAGGATCTTCGAACGCGAGAAAATTTCATAGTTGGAAAAGGCCAATGGTGCAGTTTGCTGCAAGAAAATTGTACCTGTATGTAAATAATACCTTGACTGCTTTGTGGATAATGGACTGGTGAAGAGGTGCAGACATTTGGCTTGGGTAATAGGTATTGTATTCCTATATTTGGGGCCTTGAGGATGGCTCTCGGATCCATCTTAGGAGTGACCTTGTTAGGAGGCAGAGCCATGTAGTTGTGCAGGGGTTAGCTGTCCCAATGTTTTTGCTTAGATCTTCAACATAGATGCCTTTGATCAGTCTCCTTGAAAGTGCACATACTTAAAAAAAAAAAAAAAAAAAAAAATCCTAACTTGACTATATAAGTATTTTCTGGAAATCTGGTTCTTGATCCGACATTAGTTTTATCTCATTATGAGCATCAATATTTTTTTGTGGCAACTTGGGAAAGCGGAGTGGTTGAAGATGCACAATGATCGCATTTATGTGAAACCCTTTTAGGTCCTTTGACACATTTCCTGGACGAGTAGTGCCTTTGTTTGACTGTCCGGGCCTTAGTGTTCATAACACGGATGTATGTTTGGTTATGGTATTACAGTCTGCTCTTTGATTTCTGTGTTTAGTTGATGGTTGGAAGGGGGTGTTTAAAAAGTATAACAAAGACCCAGGGTTGCCGCATACTTCTGTTGTTCAGAGCAGCTGAAGACCCATCTCCTCAGGGAGCACCTCCTCCGTCATTAATAACGAACCTGTCTGCTTACAACACTGACCTGAGTCCAAAACCGAGAAAAGACTACTTCCCCTCTTCATTCCCCCAAGTATTCAGTATGCGATAGTCTCTTAACTCCCCTCGGTGTACAGTACTGCTTTGCTTCCCAGCTAAATCTGCTCCTTTATAAATACTAACACATTGATGCATACAGACACCAGAGTTTGTGCAGTTTTACAAAAGATATCGAATACCTAGAGTGCATTGTAGCCTTTCTTAGAAAGACTACTTTGAGGGAGTGTACGATTCATCAGATATCTGCGAGTGCCTCAATGGAGGTCTCTGGGCTTAATGAAAACTAGTAACAACTTGTGGCCAACTTTGATGGCAGGGCGTAATCAAAATTGGGGTCTGCTTAAGTGTGTACATGACTGAATACGTTTCTCATGGGTCTGGAATATCTGATAATTTGTTCGAGTCCCTCTTCCATGACAGGGTGAGACAGGGGAGAGCTGGAGATGGTGTGATCACGAGAGACTGATGCAGGGTCTTTTGCGTATTGGAAGGTTGCAAAGGATAGTGTAAATCCTCTTTCTAAACATGTCCCTTAATGAGTTATTCCCCCTTCACTCACCCTGACCATTTCTGCTTCCAAATCCTCTACTCTCCGACTTTTTATGCCACCACCTCTGTCTCCCATTCATACCGTCTCTTTCTCCGGCAACCACCTACAACATTTCGAGTCCGCAGTGTAACCGCTTGTGGAAAAAAAAACAGTATCCCTATTTACCAAACTACCAACCTGTCTCCCAACTGCCTCTTTTCTAAAGTCCTGGAGCGACTGGTGGTCAGCAGGCCCACTCTCCTGTACATATCCACAGATGATTTCCTCTCCATTTCAGTGCTTCTGTTCCACCAAGATTGCACTTTCTGTATCTTTCATGCAACTTGACTCATCTTTTCAAACCTTCATAACGATCCACCAGTCATACTGTCCATTGCCAATCAGTAACCTTCATCAATGGGCTGCTTTATGCTAATTATTGGAATTGGTTATGGCTGGCACCACCCCTAAATGGTTCTCCTCTCTCACACGTTGGCCAACATGGTGAACTCTTTGTACACCTTGTCCCAGAGCGCCTTTTCCTCTTTTGCAGTTTCTCATTCAGGTTGATGCTAATGAAATCCAAATCTTCTCGTTCCCCATTTATTTGAAGCTGTTTAATAGCTTCATGACTGTGGATGGTTCTACGATCACTACTACTTAAACCTCCCGAAAATAATTTCCCCGTTTCCCAGCCTGCTCAAATCCATCTTTATTTTCCTTGTGCTGTTCCAGTCTTCAATGTACTTGCATTGCTTTCAATTTAATTTGGCAGCTACAGCTTGATAGCAGCTACTTAACGTCCAAAAACTCCAACCCGCCTCCCGTTCCATGCCTTTAAGTTCTTCATTAGCCCACTTATCCTTGTGAAACCTAGACTTATGTAATCTACTTGAATGTCTCCCAAATGCTGCCTTCTCTTCCCTCAAGTCATCACATTTGCAACCTGCAAACTCTTCATACTTCTTCGGCCTCATAACCTCTCCTCCCCCTGTTTTGTATAGAACCAAATATTTAATGTTATCGGAGCTTAAGGTTGCTTTGGACATACATTGAGTAGTACATTTGGCTGTTGACAACTTGTTTAAAGAGAGCATTGTTAAATAATTTCCTTAACAAAATATTGTGACTTTCTCAGTGTGGATAATAAGTAGTTCCTATGCAGGAAAGCTGTATTACGTTTTTATGTGGTTTTGGGGAATATTTAGTTTTAATGTGACTTATTTTGGTGCCCAAAGCAACACATAACCTGCATTCAGTACATCATAGTCAGCTCTCACCGCACACAACCAACACACCTTAAATAACTATTGTTTGGGCTTTCATCTGGTATCTAGGAGCTTTCAGTAGCCAACAGTAACATTCAACACTTTTGATCCACTGTCCTCTAAAGGGGTCATACTAAAACAGCATGTGATAGACAGAATCCCCATATTATGCGGATAATGCTGCACCATAGCCAAAAACGTAACCAAACCTAGTAAAAACAACATCACTCTAATGCTCTCCACAACATACACCCAGGAAACACTCAGAAAATATTAATATAAATGCAAGAGATGCACACGTGAACCACATTGCACCCTAAAAATGTATGATGCTAGTATAATAATCTCAATACATTGTTGGTGATCCAAGCGGTTGGGTGCTAGATTTATCAGGCACTGTTGCAGAAGATTTATCCTGCACTCGCTACGGACCGGCCATTAAATTCGTACCAGTCCTCACATGCTCTGTTTATAGTTTCCCCCCACATTGTTGGGTGGAACCTTGACAGATTTTTATTCCTGTTATGTTTACCTTGCGTGGTCCTTTCCAAGTCATGCTGGACGTCTTGATTGATTTCAGACGTTGAGTGAAAATTACCAATTGCATGCTCTGAATTTTGTCTGGTCTGCCCTGATGCTGACCATACTAGTTGTTTTGGTTGAAACGCCATCAACGCTCATCTTTGGCATACATTGAAGAGGAAGCATCTATTGCCAATTCTGCTTTTGCGATTTTACGCTTCATTTTATTTTGCTTCTGCCATTGTTTTATTGTTTACACTGTCAATTGTCTTTTCTGTAATGTTGGTTGTGTAACTGTATGAGCACTTGTTAAGCTATTGTCTTATTGCTTTAATGTTACTTTGTATTTCTGCTTTAGTCAATTTTTTTTGCAAAATCAACCGTCTGTTGGTCCATGGGTATAAGTTTCATGTATTTGGTCTTTACTTAAATGTTTTTTTGTGTAATTTTGTGCTTGAACCATTGTTATTATAAATGCTAGTATAATAAAGGCACTAATCTCGTTGAACACAGGATATCTGATCACTGCCTCCCATCCATTGGGTAACAAAATGGAAAGTCTTTAGGCACATCCACCCATACCTATAGAACACCACAAAGACCTGCATAGCTCCAGTCTTCTTTATTTTACACAAAATCTTACAAACCATTACAAGTTGAAAAACTGTATAATCTTTCTTCTAACCACATACATCAAAACACCAACACAACAGACACTATGAAATTATAGTTTTGCAGCGTGAATCTTTTCTGGATTCACTATGCTGTGCATTATTCTGCCATCTAGTGTTTTTTACCGGACCCAACCACTAGATGGTGGAATAATGCACAGCATAGTGAATCCAGAAAAGTCTTCAAGCAGCAAAAACTACACCGACTGGTAAGAAACTATACGTTCCTCCAGTGAAGTTGATGGTCTTCCCAGATCTGCGTGAAAGAGCACCCTGATGGGGAGTACTCTACAATAACATCACAATAGTAGTTGGTGCGTTGCAGATGTGACAATCCTAACAGGCCTGATGGCTTTCAGAAGCAGCACAGCCTACTGCAAACTCATTTTGGGGTTTGTCGAACCCTCCAATTCTTGTCTGATTCTTTGCTAACACCCACTTTGTTGCTGTTTTCAAACATTTTTGTGCACAATATCTTTCTCTTAATCCCTTTCTCCACCATCTTGTGCATTTCATTTAACACTTTACCTCCTGACCTTAGTTATTCCCTACCTCCCATCTTTTAAGTTTGCTCACAAAACTTACTTTCTCTACTGGTAGGTAGTCAGGCCTTGGTGGACATGCCCAACTAATTTTGCCCGCTTCCCTCAGTCTCGTGCTCTCGTCTCCACTTCCTGCTGTCTTGCCACATGCGAATACTGCAATGTATCATGAATAACATGCAGTGTTTAGAGCATTTTAATACATATACTGCTCATGTTTGTTGTTGTCGCTTCTCATCTTTGATACCATTACAGCTTCACCCAGCCTCTCTTGTTATGTTCCCTTTGTTACTGTGTAACATCTTTCATTACACAGTTGCAGCTTGCCCCTAAATAAATAAAATATAAGCAATTCGTTCTAGTCTGTTAATTTTTTCATATGGGGTCCTGTAGGAGCACATTTTAAGGTCACTGCATGTTTAGAGGCTTAGGCTATTGGTGTGATGAATTCACTTGTGTTATACCTGCATTTGCCTTCTGAGTAGTTATATCCTAGCTGGCAGTTCACATAACTTGACTTAAAGCGGGCTTGTTGAGAAATGGAAAACTGGGTCACAGGCAGGAGTTTGAATGGTCTCTGGTAAAGTATGTTCTGTGTGTACATGCTCAAGTATAAAATGGCCGTGCTCGTGTCTCTTTGACAGGCATGTTCGAGGCCGAAGACCAGGCCCTCGAAGTTGCGTTATTAAACCAATTTTATTATGGACATTTGCTTTTGACAGGCTGACAAAACATCTTGCCCAGTAATGTCATGGTTGCTTGACTTCCATGATAATTGTGCCCAGGCAAGACAGCGCACTCTGTGTTTTTCCGTCCAAATGTAGCAATTGCTGCTGCTAACGTTTTCTGGTTGATGCGGATAGTTCATACGTACGCTTTGTAGTATGAAGCCCATCCAACCGAATGTTCCAGTGCGCGTCAGTAGAAATGTGTTGCCAACCATTGGTTGTGTTGCCGCTGGCATCTCTGATAAGAGACCGTGCTGTTAACTCTTGCATTGTAAATACAATCTGCTGGTCAGCTGCTCTTTGCATTTAAGAGTGGTGTTTTTCAAGACCTACTGGGGTTTCTGACTTTACGTATATTTCAGTGACTATTAGTTGCACAATGAGAAGTGGCGCCTACACCACAAAATGAAACATTTCCTAGAAGACATGAAGAAAAGTTTCCATTTTATTAAGGACCCAAAGGCGAGGATTATGCTCTACTTTCTTTATTTTGCTTTGCTTATCAAAGGCAGGATATGACACAACTTTGGAATCTTTACTTTACTTTATTCATTTATAAAGCGCAAGCGAATCATCCCCTAGGGGATCTCTCGGCGCTTTGTGCGCCTAGAAATATGAAAAGTGACCCACTGGGGAGGTAAAGACCTTTCCAGAGACGTCCAAAGCCTGCACATCTGAGACTTTCCTGCATGATAGTAGACATAAGAGCATGGCGAGCTTGTCCGACAATGCCTTTCGTGACTGGTATTTTTCCAGTTGCCAAGTTCGAAAAAGATGCAAAACCTTGTTAACATCCCACAATTTGGAATGTATGGGTTATGGGGGGAAGTGACAAACTAATCCCTCATCAGCTTACATATGAAAGGATGCTCACCCACTGAAGCAACTTGGATGGGAACATGAGGCGTGGAGATTGCCAGCCTATAAGAATTAACTGTATGGTAGGCCAAATCTTTAGATGCTAATGAAGCCAGACGATTCATGATGCGGACCATTTTGCACCCCATGGAGTCCTGATCATTCCGAAGGCACCAACCAACCCATCGGGCCCACGCAGACCTGTACTGCTTGTTTGTACTGTCTGCCCAGGCCATTGCCAGAATTCTTTCAGACTACTGTGAAAGGCCGCAGAGTCTCCAGTGATGCCTGAAAGCTGCAAGGCCGGGAGAAGCATCCAACCTTGAAGGAGCAGAGGATGGTGACTGCCCTAGTGATCCCGGAGGATACCCAGATTTGGGGGTAGAAGGATTAGAGAATCCCAGAAAAGCTTCAGAAGAACTGGAAACCACACTTGGGACCTACAATAAGGCATAATCGGAACGACCTTCACCTTTTGTCTGCGGATCTGGGTTGAGATGCGCATGATCATGGGTAATGGCAGAAAGGCATAGCCCTCCACTAACGACCAATCTTGGAGGAAGGCATCTGTTACTGCTGCCATAGGATCCGGCTTCCAACTGAAATATTTATGAAGCTCGTGCTTAAGGCAGGAAATAAAAAGATCCACATAGAACGAATCCAAAAGTGTGTGCAGTCTCCGGAAGACTCTGGGATTTAACCACCAGAGACTCATGTCTGACCATACCTAGGAGCACGAATCCGCAATCACGAACGCCCTGGGCAGATACTCTGCCATCACTGAGACACTGTAGTAGAGGCAAAACGTCCAAAATTCCTTTGCCAGGTCCGCAAGTACCTTGGATTTGTTACCTTCAAGATAGTTTATGTAGCGAACTGCTGACACATGTCCATCTTGACAAAGACACTGCAGCTGATCTTGTCCTTTGTCCAAGACTTAATGGCAAACTATCCCGCCATAAGTTCCAAACAGTCGATGTGGAGTTGCTGCTTGACTGCGGACCATTTTCCTCCAGTAAAGAAGTTTCGGCAGCGAGCCCACCAGCCTGACTTGCTGACGTCTGATTCTATCACCTTATCTGGGTCGGAACTGAATATGGCTCGCCCATTCCACGTCTCCATGTGGTCCAACCACCACCTCATCTCCATCCTCACTTCTTCTGTGAGTGTGACTGCTTAGAATATTGTAGACCCCTTCGCAGGTGGAAAGCCTTGAGGCATTGAAGGGCCCTGTAGTGGAGAGGGCCCGGAAAGACCACCTGTATATTGGATGACAAAAGACCCATCAATCTGTTGGAGAGACGTCTTGGGCCTAGCCAGAATTTTCTTTATATCCCTGCTGATCTTGGATTCCTTCCAAGAAGGTTGGCTCATGATCTTTTGCAGTGAGCCCATAATGAACCGGAGTGAAGTTGTCAGTTTTTCTGGGGTAAACGGGGACTTTTTCTTGCTGATGACGAAGCCCAAGTAGGTCCACTGCTGTCTGTAGCTGCTCCAACAACTGTGCCATGCACTGATCCAATTGGAGTAGATCCTCAAGATAAATTATAGGTGGAACCCTTGACCCCTGAGGTTCTCCAGCACTGGCTAGAGGACCTTTGTGAAACACCAAGGAGCTGAGGAAAGACCAAAAAGAAGGGTTGTGAACTCGTATACCTGATCCCTCCATTTGAACTGCAGAAACCTTTGTTTAGGGGAAAAAATGGGGATTGCCAGATAGGCGTCCTTCAAGACCAAACGCACCATCCAGTCGTCCGGTCAAAAAGATTGCGCACCAGGTGGATACCCTCTATTTTGAAGTGGCTGTAATCCGCCCATCCATTGAATTCCTTTAAATTGATGACCGGGCGCTGCCCCCCTTTGGTCTTGTCCACCAAAAATACGTTGCTTAAATAACCCTGTGAGTGGAAGTGGGAATGGGGTATTGCCCCTTGATGCAGGATATCCACTGCCTGCCTGTCTACTAGGGCTGCCTGAGATTCTTAAAAAACCAGCATGCAAATGGGGGATTCTTGAACCGGGCTCCCATAAAATTCTAGGTGGAAACCCCTGATGGTCTGAAGGACCCATGCATCTGAAGTAATTTGCTCCTAATTGTGCGGAAACAAAGCCATCTGGTCCCCACCCTTAGCTGGGGGCAACGGAAAGCTCTCACTAGATTGGGCCTGGAAATGCCCTCTGAAGGTGCCTTTGGAGCCCTGACCTTTGTGGCCTCTCCTGCACTGGAAGAATTCTTCCTGCCTGAGCTGATCCTGTGCCTTCTTGAATCCTCTGGGAGGACCTTGGGTGTAAAAGCAGCCGGCCACACGCCCCCTGCCACAGCTGGCGCGGAAAAAACATTTCAGTTAAAATGTTCTTAGTTTTAAGCTTGCGCCTTATCCAGTGAGGTGAATGTAGTGACAAACTTGCCTAACTCCTTGATAAATGGCTCACCAAAGAGCCCGCCTTGTGCCACAGCGCATGCCTCTGAAGCGAAATTCCGCAGTTTGGGGTCAACTTTTAGGAGGAGGGACTGGCGCCTCCCGGTTGATAGGGCACAATTTGAGTTCCCCATAAACACTATGGTGCGTTGCACCTAACCCTAAATTGATTCGAAAGAGCGGGGTCCAGGATTTTCTTGATTGGGCCACAGCCATCAAGAAGCTTGGCAGAACACACCGCCCCCCCCACCCACCCACCCCCCCAACCCGAGAGGATGGCTCCACGTAAGCATAGGCAATTTCCATGAGCGGCGCTAGAAAGGCCCCATGGCAGCTGCAACTGCCAAGTGGATGGGGGCATCCACCACCTCACAAAAGTTGTTGTCAAGAGGGAGGACCTGTGGGGGACTCCTCCTCTAAATAATCCCCCTCCATGGCCATGGCTTAAGGCTCGGAGATGGGGGGCCGGGGAAAAACCCACACCAACCTATATCAAGTGTCAGGGCCGAAATATACACCTAGGGAGTTTCTTTGGCAAGCCAGAGGGTCTGAGATTTTATTGACTGCAGCAGTCTGGTGGAATTTGTCACGCTGATAGCTTGAGTCTGGCTAATGCCCCAGGGCTGACTCACCCTGTTGCTACTGGGTGTCACTCGCCTGGGCCGGGTTCCAAAAAACAGCCCAGACAATTCCCAGATACTGCGAATGGAGCAAACAAAAAACTCCCCCGTTCTCACTCATCCGCAGCAGAGGCGGATCAATGTAATATAGTTAATAATCGCAGTGCGCCTCTACGATGGCCTCAGCATTGGCCAACAGGGTTAAGGGAGGGGGGTGGGCCCGGGGTGGTGGGGTAGTGTACTTCTGAACGATCCATTCACTGGGTGAGTACTCCAATTGTAATGTATGACTTTCTGTGGACTGCAGGCTTATGTTCCCTCTTCCAGTTGATTTGGAGATGATGGGGCGACAAGCACTCTGCGAGTTTGGGAGGGTGGGGATCCACTGTGCAGGGAGGCCTGGAGGGGGTGTGGGCTGGGGGGGGGGGGTTCTAGGGAAAGTTTGTTTGGCTCATCGTGACTCTAACTCTACATGGTTTTCTGGTTTTAAAGATACGCAGTGGGACATGACCGATCCGAGGAAGTGCAGGCCCCTTTCCACGAATGGGTGACCAGGCACAAATCAGGATATGGACGTGAAACGTAAATGGACTGGGCAACAAAATTAAGCGGACACTAGTGCTACAACACTTGAAACTGCACTCCCCTGACATAGTCCTCCTTCAGGAGACACACTTACGTGGTAATAGGTGTAAGGCTCTAGACTGCTTTGGTTGGAAGATGGTGGCCCACTCTGGATTCACGTCTGGCTCTAGGGGAGTGGGGCTCGTAGTTCGCAATACCCTGCCTATGGTAATCTCAGGCAAATGGACAGAATACTCTGGGTGTATAGCTGCTGTGGCGGCCAGATGGGAGGGGCGAACAATAGTTATGGGCTCGTTTTACATCCCACCCGGCCTGCAATCCATGCTCTTCGCAAAACTGCGATCCTTCTTGGCGGACCATCCCAGAGGAATTCTCTTGGTTGGGGGGGGGGGGGGATACCAATGCGGTCATAGACGCTGACTTAGATAGTTCAAGTGAGAGGCAGGGTTACAGGGGGAATGTGGCTTGCAAAGCTTTGGCGCCTTAAAGACGACTCCATAAGTGATAAGCTAAGGGAGGGTTCCCAAATTTACTTTGCTGAAAATCGGGGCTTGGTCGACTCGCAACTAATTTTGTGGGAAGCCTATAAAACGATCCTAAGAGGTCAGGCCCAAGCACTGATTGGTGCCCAGAAAAAGGAAGAGTCCATACAACCCGTTTCCCTTCGGGGAAGCTACCATCACCAGCGTTGACTGAGGCATGAGATAATGAGACAAAAGAACATGAATTGCTCGTTATGACTTCATGAGTTAAGTTGAGGGCTTACTGCGTACATAAAATGCCTTACTGCTTGGCCGGAGCACTTCCCCATGCTCATCTGTTCTGATACTTGGGTTGATGTTTGAGTCGTCATCCAGGTCTTTCAAGCGAGGCTTCTTGTCTGGAGCCAGAGTGGATGCTGAATCATAATCAGGAGCCAACCCTATGCTCTTTCATTTTTTTTTTTTTGTTTTAAACCTCTTTTTATTGAATATTTTTGTTAGAACAATATGTTGCAACTTGTGCATCCTGCATGCAGTTGTAGCGTTACATTTGACAAGTGATCTAGGCAGCAAATATAAGTGCATTTCTAAATGCATACTCAAGTAAGTTGACAATCTAGTGCTTATGCAAATCACATGGTTAGCCTGTTCCACATTGACTGCATATAGTAACGGTAACAGAAATAACAATTAACAAAACAGTATAGGGCAGTAGATGCTTTCAGCATTGGTTTACATTGTAACATGTGACAAGTAAGGTAGACAGCAAGAGTCCGTGCATTGCCTGATGATCTCTCCAGTTTACCATCAAGCAACTGCAGCAAATCAAACTATATGGCTAGCCTGTTCCGACGGGCTACATATAGAAAAGTTAAACCAAGAGAAGCAACATGAAGCCATGAAAACTTGTTGGGCCTGAGGGTATTGGTAGCCAAAAAAGTATAAGGTGAAAGACAATCGAGGCGTACAAGCAAGTGTAAATAGTTTGAAACAGTGAGTAGGTACACTTTAGAACCAATCTGGGTAAGAGGACATTCATCTAATTAAGAAAAAGGAACCATATCCGAGGCGTAATCTTTTCTTGCTGTTGTGCAGGAGAATGCATGGAGGTGACCAGCAGATCTGAGTGTGGGCAGGTAAGAAGCACAGTGAGTTGTCATGAAGCAGCGTAAATCCATTGCGTTTGGGAGCGCGTTTAAGGAGGGAGGTGACAATCTTGGTTCCTCCCTGAAGATTTGAGACACTTTAATTCCATCCCTGCGACAGGAGATGTTCTCGAGACCCTTGGTTCTTTATTCATGAGCACTTTTCTCTCAGATTCTTTCCACGCCATTACTGACTGGCGCCACAGAGAAAATTGAGGTGGGGACACTGACCTTCCAGTGCTGCATAATGGTATGCTTTGCAAGCGAAGGGCAGTGTCTGAAAATTGGGCTAGAAGTTTGTTCTTAGTGAGTTTAAATCACTCTAAGGCGCAAACCTCCCAACCGTGGAGCCACCCATGACTTGGATGAGGTGACTGCTAGCCAGGTTTGTGATAAAAAGGACATGACCATGGGATACCTATATTATCTGCGCTTGTCAGCTGAAAGTGGTGGCTGCAAGCATTGGCTCCCTGTAAGAAGACATTTATTTTCCCTGGTGCGAGATACTGTGCAAAATGTTAAATTGTATAAGCTTAAAATCCAGCTTACCTGGAAGCTACTGCTGTATAAGCGAATGCTCTTTCCCATTCTTTGTCGTAAGTGCTTTCTGCTGCTCTTTCTCACTTATCACGGAGACCCTATAGAGAGACCTGTTTGTGGTAACCAAATGATTTGGTTAGACAGCTGATAAGGTGTCTAGTCACTACCCATTGCATTACCCCATGTGTGAGTGGCCTCTCCTAGGTAATACACCAATCAATGCGAAGCTTGCCAGCCTAGACACTAAATGGTAAAAACTGTTCTTTATGGATATTGAATTGTTCCATGAGCTTTTCAAAGGACAAAAATTGCTTATCTTGGAAAAGATCACCCATGATACTTGGCCTTCGAAATGCCATTTTGATAAGTCAACCATGATTATGGCTTGCACTGGACACTAAGTCCATGAGTGGAATTGCAGTCATGCGGGGCCGGTGCTGAGCAGTGATTTGTTGCCTCCATGAAAGCCGGATTATGCCTCTTGCATTAAGCGGGAATGTGGGTGGGGAGCATGCCCTGGGGTATACAAGACCTATAGTACTCTCTCCACTCTCTGTCCATGGCATTATCCTCAAATATGAAAGTCTGACAGCCAAATGCATGCACATTGCAATTGTGATGAAGGTAATTTGCTTGAGGTTTGGTGCCCCCAGACCGCCTTTATCAACGGAGTGCTGCAGCTTGACCTTACAACAACTATTACGCCAGATCAAATCGCCAATAAGGGCGTTCAGGGAGCGAAATAATTTACCAGACAAATGTATATGCTTGATGATCCTGCTAGTGTGTTTAGGAGCAGGGCCATAACAGTGAGCCGGGCTGGTACCAGCGCAGGACTAGTAGTGATTCACAAAGCACAGATAAAAAGGCTTTATGCGACACAGCTGTACCAGTAACTTTGCAGGCTCTAGGGTGTATGGTTCAGAAAGAACTGAAGAGACGACCCTTCACTACAACATATCACTTCATATCCAGAAAGGATTCCAAAGCCACAAACCACGAGATAATTCTTTCTAATCCTGTGCACTGGTTGGGCCCAGAGCATGCCAATCAAAATCCGTTTTCAGCTGTTCCTTAACAAAAGGAACTAAAATGTGTGTTTAAATGAGAAAACACGTCAGTTGCATACAGTCCTCATTCTGAAAAGTGCACTCCAAAGCAATGGAGTCACAAGAAGATACATCACTGGGTGGTGCTAAGGTCCGGAGTTGGGGTTGGTGCGGTTTTGCTTCACTGGTGTAAGCGGTAGCTTTCACTAAGCATTATCTAAGTGACTGTCTTGAGAGCTGGGCATTTGCCCATTAATAAAGGTGCTTCAGTTTGCTTCAGTGCAGTGTGTGACTGCACCAAAAATGTTTGGAGGCGGTTGTTCTTCCTTTATTTAAATTACGTAGATAGCTTCCTAACTCAGTGGTCCTCTTTCTCAACAGCTCTCAGCACCGAGCTGGAGTTAGATTCTTATGCAAGGGGAGGAGTAAGGAGTTTCATCGACCTTTTCATCTGGTAGGACACTACTAACTGCATGAAATAGGCTGCACTTCCTAGTGCAACCGCCCCCACAGCCCATGAGGAGGATGGATTTTTGGGCCACGGTGCATGCCCAGAGAGAGAAATGTGTTTGGCATCTTGTGCAGCTGATCAGAAACAGTACTCCCAGAAGCTGAAGCTTATCTGTTCTTTTTGTACAGTAGTGACTTGTAACCTCTGCACCTAGACGGAGTTTAGACCTACAGGAACTGTGCAGCAACCGTTCTGGAGGGGGTTTCAGTTGGTCTTTGAAAGGGCTCCTGCTCCTGGTCATTTGATACATGTTCTCTAGACTGCGACACACATTTTTCATGTCAGCTGAAACAAGCTGTTTGGTTCTGGCTGGAGAATTTGAATGTGCTCAAGATACCTTACCATTCCCAGTGTTTCTTGCACATTTGCACGTGGCCAGTTACTGTGCTTCCCATGCAGGAGCATGGATGGTCCATCAACAAGGTATCTTGCTGATGTACAGGGATCCGAGTACTGCTCCCAGTTTTAAAGCCCCATTACACATCACTTGATTCCTCTCGACTCCTTCTTAGGGTTGCAATTTTTAGTCTCCTTTGGTAAAAGTTTTGCCCTTGCTCTGTGTACAAGGCAGAGACTGTTATGGAGAGATTTTGTGCCATGGTATCATACAGGGTACAGGTGATTTAGATAATTATGCTCTATGCTGGAAAAACCGGCGATATGCAGATCAGTAGCTCTGGCATGACTTGCCTGTTTGAATCGTCCACCTGGATGAGCCAGTGAAATAAAGGGCTTTTCTGTGTTTTTTGACCGAGTGCATTTCTTAGCCATTATTTTATAGGAGATCTCCTGGGCAGGATCTGTGTTTAGGTCTCGCCTTTACCATTCCGCAGGAATGGGAAATGGGGAGAATTCAAGTCGGCAAAATCTTCTTCAAACCACGGGCTTTCAGCCGCGGTTTTCTTTAAGTTCACGTGAATCACGTGATTAAACATGCACGCGCATCGGCAGCATTTCTCCTGCAGGCTCGCAAAAGGCTCTCCTCCCTCCCCACATCAAAGGCATCAATCACCCTCCCACAGGCTTCCCCAGCGCTGCCCCGCCCCCTGCTTCACAGCCAGGCCATCTGTTCCCTGCCAGACCTCTCACACCTCCGTCACAGCATGCCTGTGTACTTCAAAGGCTTATCACTTCACACGGCAGGCCGTGCAACCAGAGCACTTCAGTTGGTGTGCAGCCCCCCTCCCAGCACTGCCTTGTTACTCTCGGCAGCCGTGAGTCCCTAAACACTTTTTAGGTTTTGCCTGGCCATGCGCTTTGCGCATGCGCCAAAAAACCTCTTGAGTTGTGTGTGTGGGTCGGGATACGCCCCCTCCTCCGATTGGCTAGCTCCATAAATGGAGGCTAGCCATTGGGAGAGGGCTCCGTCCGTCAATCTCGGACCAGATTCGGGGGCGTTCCCGAGATTCTTTGGCTTTTGCCGACGTCACGCGACGTCAGCCAAAAGCCGGGAACGCCCCCGAATCTGGTCCAGCATTGCCGGCACCTGCCTCTGCCTTCCTGCTTGGGACATTGCACAAAAGTCGCTCGATAGCCCCTCCCTCCCGCTCCGTGGCAGCCCGTCTCCCTCCCTCTCCTCAGGCCGGCCAGCCGAAGGAAGCAGCCGTCCGCCTCCAGCCAAGGCCGCGCTGGGATTGGCCCAGCCGGCCGAGCCTCCACCACGTCATCGGGAGGAGGAGTGGAGAGCAGGAAGCAAGAGATCTGCCGGAAGATGTCCAGGTGAGTGCTTTGTTTTTTAGTTTGTTGCTTTGTCCGTGTGTGTGTGTCTGTTCCCGCCCCTCACCCTCCCGCTGTCAGTGTGTGGCCGTTCCCGACCCCCCTCCCGCTCTTCGTGCCTTTCCGCCCCCCCCCCCTCCTCCGTTTACCTCGTGTGTGGCCGTTCCCGACCCCCTCCCGCTCTTCGTGCCTTTCCGCCCCCCCCTCCTCCGTTTACCTCGTGTGTGGCCGTTCCCGACCCCCCTCCCGCTCTTCGTGCCTTTCCTCACTAACCTTTCTCTTGTACCCGCTCGGTGCACTCTTGTGAGGACCCCTCACAACACCGATTCTGCCGAGACCGGCCCTAATCATGCGATCTGCCTCCTCCCGCCAATCACACTTCAGATGCCAACCCCATCTCAGCCCTACCCAGAGATCCCTCGAGACAACACCCTGCACGGGACCTTCGCCCACCTAACCCTCAACTTCTCCCTCCACCAGTTCTGCCACCTTCTCTCCCACTGTGCCCCTCCCTGCCCGCCGAAGGTTCATGGTGGTCGCCGAAGCATCGCGGAACATGCAGGAAGTCGAGTGCGCTCCTCTTTAACAAGAAAGTTGTGAAGCCCGAAGCGTTCCTGTGGGGTGTCTTCCGAATCGACGGGGTTCAAGATGCCGCCGCCGCCGCCTCCTCTCTTCCCGATGGGGGCGTTCTCACCCGACCGGTGCCTAAAGGGGGAGATGTCACGGCTGCTCTCTAGAGGACGCCCCACGACATCAGCTGACCTCTGCATGGATGTACATTGACCCGAGAAGAGGGCGCCGAGGATGACCTAGTCTCCTGTGGGTGCACGGTGTAGCCTGTCGGAAGACTTTATGCCCACCCTGCAGCATGGCACCTGTTCTGGGGCACCCGACAGTGCCCGAGCCTGAAGAGGGCACATGGTAATCATGCCAAAGCATGTGTTCAACCGAGGAAAGGCAGAGCAAGCGTGGGCAAAGGTCAAAACTGACAGATTTCTCAACGTGGACATGTGATTTACAGGTGATACAGAAGCCACAACACTCATTTACAACCATACACAGAGTGCCTCATGCCACCTCACCCCCTCTGTGCCAGCCTGTCTCCGAAGACACCCCCTGCTTGTTAATGAATGGGGCCGTGTGTTTTACAGGTGGCACTGAAGCCAAGCCCCCCACACGCACACGGCCACATAAACAACCCTCTGCTTGAAGGGCTGTCTGTCTGTGCCAGCCTCTCGCAGGACGGCTGCTCGTGAAAATGTCTCACTATGTTGCTAAACGTGTCCCTGCGATCTGAACACACATGGAAGCGTGCACTCCTGCCTGCATGTGTGTCTTCTCGGGTCAATGACCCTGCGATTCAAACGCACTTGGTGAAATCTAATTATAGCATCCCATGTGCGCTTACAGGCATTTGCATGAAAAATCCCTCGGTATGAATAAATACAAGCTAGGAAAAGGACCGTGCATTGACTTTCACCCGCCTTTGTCCCATTTCAATTTACAAATGTGGGAGAAACTTCATTGTTTGAAGGGTGCTGAGAAAGGAACGACGTAATTTACATTGCAAATGTAAATGACACCCATAGCGGATTCCGAAACCCTGTGCGACCTGTGATGACCGTGACGATGACACCGACGGTCAGGTAAGCTGATTGCATGGAGTACGGGAGGTGGTTGTGTGTACTAGTTTGTAGGTAGCAACTTATTATTCCCCTTTGAATAGACGCGTAAGAAGGAGCTTAAGCGTCAAGAGATTGAGAATGATATTAGACCAAGAGTCCACTGTCCCAAGAACGCATTATTGCCCCAATCTGAGTTTAGATGAAGAGCGACTTTTCATTTGTAATAGCACACGTGCAGTTACAGGCCAGTATGGGAATGTTTTTAACGTTTATACAGAGCAGGATGTTGCTGGAAGCAATACACGTCCAGATAGAAATCGGGACATACTTAATAGAGAATTAATAGTTATAAAGATCGATGACTCATCAAAATAAAGAGCTTATAGTAAATTGGGTCATTTGGTACCAAGACCAGTTACTACTTAACCCAGAGTGCATTATACCATGCATAAATGCACACAAATCAAAAATTAAAGAGACATAGTGTAAAATTCTGTTGTAAATAATGTGCTCAGGTATGTGTGTATTTGGTAAATTGTTATAATAAGCTAGAAGACATTAGGAGAGGCAGGGCTTCAAAAAACATGTGTTGCTCTGCTTTTTAGGTTTTGACTGTTCTGTTTAAGGAAAGCAAAACAAGTGATGGGTCGACTTCATAAAATAATGTCAGCCACCAGTAATCGTGTGCCCCTGTTGCCTGCGTGTGCCTCCGTGTGCCCCTGTTGCCTGCTTGTACCTCCGTGTGCCCCTGTTGCCTGCTTGTGCCTCCGTGTGCCCCTGTTGCCTGCTTGTGCCTCTGTGTGCCCCTGTTGCCTGCTTGTGCCTCTGTGTGCCCCTGTTGCCTGCTTGTGCCTCCGTGTGCCCCTGTTGCCTGCTTGTGCCTCCGTGTGCCCCTGTTGCCTGCTTGTGCCTCCGTTTTCGTGCCCCTGTTGCCTGCTTGTGCCTCCGTTTTCGTGCCCCTGTTGCGTGCTTGTGCCTCTGTGTGCCCCTGCCTCTGTGTGCCCCTGTTGCCTGCTTGTGCCTCTGTGTGCCCCTGTTGCCTGCTTGTGCCTCCGTGTGCCCCTGTTGCCGGCTTGTACCTCCGTGTGCCCCTGTTGCCTGCTTGTGCCTCTGTGTGCCCCTGTTGCCTTCTTGTGCCTCTGTGTGCCCCTGTTGCCTGCTTGTGCCTCTGTGTGCCCCTGTTGCCTGCTTGTGCCTCTGTGCCCCTGTTGCCTGCTTGTGCCTCAGTGTGCCCCTGTTGCCTGCTTGTGCCTCCGTGTGCCCCTGTTGCCTGCTTGTGCCTCCGTGTGCCCCTGTTGCCTGCTTGTGCCTCCGTGTGCCCCTGTTGCCTGCTTGTGCCTCTGTGTGCCCCTGTTGCGTGCTTGTGCCTCTGTGTGCCCCTGTTGCCTGCTTGTGCCTCTGTGTGCCCCTGTTGCCTGCTTGTGCCTCTGTGTGCCCCTGTTGCCTGCTTGTGCCTCTGTGTGCCCCTGTTGCCTGCTTGTGCCTCTGTGTGCCCCTGTTGCCTGCTTGTGCCTCTGTGTGCCCCTGTTGCCTGCTTGTGCCTCTGTGTGCCCCTGTTGCCTGCTTGTGCCTCTGTGTGCCCCTGTTGCCTGCTTGTGCCTCTGTGTGCCCCTGTTGCCTGCTTGTGCCTCCGTTTTCGTGCCCCTGTTGCCTGCTTGTGCCTCCGTTTTCGTGCCCCTGTTGCCTGCTTGTGCCTCCGTGTGCCCCCGTTGCCTGCTTGTGCCTCCGTGTGCCCCCGTTGCCTGCTTGTGCCTCCGTGTGCCCCTGTTGCCTGCTTGTGCCGCCGTGTGCCCCTGTTGCCTGCTTGTGCCTCCGTGTGCCCCTGTTGCCTGCTTGTGCTGTGTGGGTGTGTGTGGAGGGCTCTGTGTGGCTGTGTGTGTGGGAAGCTTTGTGTGGCTGTGTGTGTGGGATGCTTTGTGTGGCTGTATGTGTAGGAAGCTTTGTGTGGCTGTGTGTGGGGGGGGCTTTGTGTGGCTGTGTGTGTGGGGGCTCTGTGTGGCTGTGTGTGTGGGGGGCTCTGTGTGTGTGGGGGGGGGCTCTGTGTGTGTGTGTCATTTGCGAGAGATAAAGCTAGTGGCATTGTAAATGACAATGCCATTTATTTATGTTAAAAAAACATAAATAAAAATAATGTCGAGAGCAATGCCAATAGCTCTAACTTTAACAAAGGCAAAACCATTGCATTGTAAATGCTTGTTATATTTAATTAGCAGCAGCAGCATTTCTCCTGCGCCAGGCCACATCAAAGGCTCTGTGCCACTTTCAGCCACACAGCAACACTTACAGACACGCAACGCCACTCACACCCACGCAAGCCCATTATCATCCACGCAACACCACACTCACCCACGCAACGCCACTCACTCACGCAAAGCCACTCACACCGTGCCACTTTCACCCACACAGCACCACTTTCAGACACGCAACGCCACTCACACCCACGCAAGCCCACTATCACTCACGCAATGCCACACTCACCCACGCAATGCCACACTCACCCACGCAATGCCACACTCACCCAAGCAACGCCACTCACCCAAGCAACGCCACTCACCCAAGCAACGCCACTCACCCAAGCAACACAACTCACCCAAGCAACACAACTCACCCACGCAACCCCAGTCATCCACGCAACCCCAGTCATCCACGCAACCCCAGTCATCCACGCAACCCCAGTCATCCACGCAACCCCAGTCATCCACGCAACCCCAGTCATCCACGCAACCCCAGTCATCCACGCAACCCCAGTCATCCACGCAACCCCAGTCATCCACGCAAGGCCCCTCACCCACGCAAGGCCCCTCACCCACGCAAGGCCCCTCACCCACGCAAGGCCCCTCACCCACGCAAGGCCCCTCACCCACGCAAGGCCACTCACCCACGCAGTGCCACTTTCACCCACACTGTGCAGTGCACAATAGGTCTCGCAGTAGGAAAGTTGGAGCTATTGGTTTTGTAAATGACAAAGCCCGTTATGTTTTTAAAATGAAAACAAAAATAAAAGGCATTGTTATTTGCAATTGTAATAGCTCTAACTTTCCTACTGCGAGACCTATTGGCAACGCCAGTGCTTGTTTTAAAGATCCTGTCATTCATGACTTTCTGGAGGGGTAACAAAGAATGTTCCATCCTGTCCGCTAACATGCACCTCCATTACAACATAAAGTGGTGCTGCTGTCTAGGGTGATTGGATTGTTTTTCTAAACAAATGTCCAACCATGGCTTGAAATGAATGAGTTGGAAAGTCGTGGGTGATCCTTTTACGGCTTGTCATTGAGTTCCTTAAAAAATCCTCCTTTTTTACAAATCTTCAGTCATCTCATATTTCCAGTTTAACCAAACCATATTCTCACCCACTTTTTCCAAAGATTTTTGTGAAGTGTGCCTTATACTCTTTGGAAAACAATTGAAATACGACTAGTAGTTCAACCAAACAGCTTTTACCTTGTGGGCCTGGTTACTAAACAGTCAGTTTCTGGGTGGACAGTGGAGGCTAACCAGCTTTATTTAACTGCAGATAAAAACCTTCCTTGGTGTTAAAGAGTTTTCTTTTTTGGAAACAAAGCCGCAAATGTGTCATTTAAGGTCGCGCATACCAGACTGGTTGTGAAAGACCTACTGTGAACTTAGTGGGCTAAGAGTCCGCCCATTGCATTGGTTGGCTTTAAATTCATTCTCATTTGTTAGCTTCATATTCGATGGCTTACCTTACTCTTACCGTTCGTCCCATCCCTGTAGCATAGCCTCATTATGAATCTTCAAATTGACTGATTTATGCCTTTACCCTAATCATATTAGACATGTATTCTTAAACTCCTTAACTAATTGAAACCATTCATACTAGCTTCCAACCTTAGAAGAGCAATAAAATCCTTGGTTTTATCCAGGCTTCACTATGGGAATGTGACACTGTTGGGAATTTCCAAATAACAACTGGCACCACTAAAGACAAGTCTAGCTGCAGCGTTGAGGGTTAACAGGACTGAGGGGCTTTGACCATATCACACTGTCACTAAGGTCCCTACAATTGCTTCCATTTGAAGGAAGGATCGTCATCAAGAAAGCCTGCCTGACTCACAGAGCCCTGTACTACGGTATACCAGAGTACCTAGCCCACAATCTGACTTTATCAAGAGGTAGTCTCTCCCTTAAGAGCATGGGAGTGGTTCCCAAAAATCTTAAGCACCTGCATTTTTTTTAAAGTTAGGGAATCCACAGCCGATTTGAGGTTTAAGCAGATTGAAGGAGGGCCCCCCGATGAAGAAACTGAGCTGTGTGTTTTAAAGGTGACTTTTATTGGGGCTTTGAATGGGAAGGCAGGCAAGTGGTTTCGCAAAGAACGTGGGCATTGAAAGTGCACTCTAATTTAACGTTCAGCTTTCTTCCTATAGGCAGAGCAGCATTATCAAAAACGTGGGTCAGCAAGTCTGTTATATTTTAAATCGTCGTACCTAAGACCCCGGTAGTTGGAGAAGTTACCAGCTCTGTGTTTTTGCTTTGCTTTCTGTATTCGCAGTACTGTTGTGATCATGACTAGGACTCTTATATTGCAAAGAAAACAATCGGGAGCTGGTATAGGTTTACTTGTGAACTTCCAGGTATTTTTAAAGCCAAGGTGTACCACATGTGTGGTGCAAGGATTAGTTTGTTGCATCACAGGTTGCGCACACTTGTTCTGGCCCATGTGTACGTGTCAGAAAAGTGGCACTCTTCGGTGTGCACTATATGCAGTTCTCTATATGCTGCTGTGCTGCCTATGACGTCCTTGGTGATCAAAGCTACTGCACACCGAGCATTGCTTGATGAGGTAGTGCAGTGAGAACGGTGGCGCGTGTATCACACCTGCACATGTCCTGTATGTAAGCAAGATTAGCACGGGTCTTCGGTGGCAGATGTTCACAACCCAATGCATTCTGGGGATTGTAGTTTTGATTCACTTTGTCTGAACTGAAATAGTACCTCAATCGAATGCTGTGTCAAAGAAAAGTCAAAACCATTGCGCCATCTTGTAAACTTACAGTTCGAGGCATATGGGCTGCAGATGGTACATTATGAATAGATCGCCATCTGGTGTTGGGCTCGGATGATTGCACTTGTTTTTCTCTTGGAGAGTCTTTTGTAGCTTGGTGACTCCTCCTTTGGTTGCTAGTGCGCATGGGCATCGGCTCCATCCTTAGATTGTTTTTATCCGCCATCGGGTTCGGATGAGGATTGAAGCGGTCCAGATCGACTTCGGAAAGAAGTGACTTTTCGGCGCGTATTCCCTTTCCAATTCGACGGTATTATTATCGAACGCGATTTCATTTCCATTCCGACGCGTTTCGACTCCAACATCAAAGAAAAACTTTGATCCACGTCGACGAACAGGAGGCCTTTCTCGACGTGGTCAAGCCCGGAGTCCATGGAAAGGACTCCATTTAAAAAATGTCCAACGTGTGGTGCTAAGTTCCCACACAAGGACCTACACGAGGTGTGCAACCTCTGCCTATCGCCTGAACACGAATCCAGGGACTGCGAAGGCTGCGCAGCATTCTCCTCCAAGTCGACGATTAGAAACCGTCGAGCTCGAAGACACGAGGGCTCCGGCTCAACTCGAGCCCATGACGGAACCTCGAGCCCATGACGGAACCTCGAGCCCATGACGAGCTGAACATTAATCGGTCTTCTGCCTGCCCCCCTCGCTCTACCCAGATTGTGGCTTACTGGCCAAAGCTTACGACTTTGGAGCTGGGTAACCAGGTTGGAGCTTCAGCGTTGGCTCAACATACTGCGATTCTGGGAAAAACACTTAATCTCCCCATGCCTGAAAAATTTAATCTGACATAGTGTAATATAAACTGTGTTTATGTAAAGCGCTGAAATAGCTTCCGGTCGAGTTCCCTGGTATATACAAGCTGCAGAAAAATGCACAGAGGTAAAACAAAGCATGACATAACGAGCACTGGCATAGCCTAGGTCTCCCCTTTGGGACCTTATAAGTGTTTAGTTATCCAGCACAATATCCTTGGTGCAACAACATTAAATGTTGCATAGCTAAACACTTATAAGGTCCCAAAGGTGAGATCTATTGGCTATGCCAATGCTTGTTTGCTTTATCTCCTGCATTCTACATATTGCGTAAAAGCGCCAGCTTTGGCATACAGTCTTTTATGATGCTGTGGGAAGGTCCATCTGCAGCA
Organism: Lissotriton vulgaris; assembly: GCF_964263255.1. Classification (NCBI taxonomy): domain Eukaryota; kingdom Metazoa; phylum Chordata; class Amphibia; order Caudata; family Salamandridae; genus Lissotriton; species Lissotriton vulgaris. The sequence goes on along the minus strand of NC_141691.1, from coordinate 839,676,766 downwards.
CTCACTCGGCGTGCCACTCAGAATGATGGTGTACTTAGGATGACACTTTTCCTGGAGGCCTACAAAACTGTTCCATGGACTACCGTCGAAGACTGTCGCCGAATCCTGTGAAAGGCCTGTCAAAAATTTACTTTATATTCCGGCACAATATATTTTTTTTTAAAATATGTTCAGCGTTTCCTCAGTGAAGTATATTCGAAAAATGTACTCTGGCATTTATAACGATTGAAAACGTTAGAATAAATGTACAGTTTTGAGACCCCATAAGATTGTTTTTATCTTTTTCAAACAATACTTTAGACCAACATTTGCCAGGCCGACAAATCTGCATTCATATTAGATAGACGAGACCTATTGGATCTGCTAATGCTAGTTTATAATAACCCGCTTATTGAGACCTGTAAAGCGCCCACTTGAAAGTAAATGTGCACTTTTCTTTGCTCATTGTTTGGACTAAGATGCTAGAGCAGATGGTCATGTACGTCAGAAAACCCACAGGATGTTCTGCCTGATTAAACCTTCCAGCACCTAAATCCTATCGTAGTCAGGGAGGTAAAATACATTCTATGGTAAATGAATCTGTTGAAGGAGTCTTGATGGAGAAGGAAGTGTTGCATACCTGTACAGTTTTTTATCGACAGATCCTTCCTGAATGGCACATCTCCCCCATCCACGTTGTGGTTTAAAAATATTTCCCCGGAAAAAAACAGATCTGAGTTTCAATTGGCTTAAATGTAAGCGCCACTAACTGTATCTAAAAGCCTTGGATACAGATTTTGTTGTGGGTACTATGTCTCTGAAGTGTTATGCTTTAATAGGGTTTGACTTTTAAATGTTTTTTTTCTTTTTGAAGAAATCATGGAATGTAGAAATAAACAAAGTATAAAACATTTTGATGTTTCTAACGTCAAGCCTGGCAGCAAGGAATTATTCAGATGTTATGAATTTGGAATGAATCCGTCACTGGAGAACAATAATAGCATATAGGAAACTTTTCTCGTCTGAACTTTTAAAATGTTAAATATTGCCTATGCTTAATGCATAACCATCGTGATATATAAAAGGGTTATTTGTGGACAAGTATTCATACGTGTTACTCATCTGAAATAATTCATATGTAATGCTTGTTGCATACTGTGTGCTATGCCTCAATCTATTAATAACATTTTCTCCTAATCATAAGAATCTTTTTGTAATATGGACCAGAGTAAAATCTGTTACGGCCCCTCTGTTTCAGACTCTGAAGATCTGATATTGAATTATTAAGTTGGACATGTCCAAGTAACGGCTATTTATGTATGCCGAAAGATACGCGTTATGCATGACATTTCTGCGGGCCTACAGTAGTTTAAATTCAAACCTGACAAGTGAGGAAAATTATACTTTATGAGTTTATACCCATTGGAACCAGATGTTAAGCGTTCCTGTATCAGTTTGTTGCTAGCTCATTTTATAGGATTTATCTACTTATATCCCTGCTTAATCTTTGCAGTGAGAGGATGCCTTTCTCTATCCCAGAATTCACTAAGAGCATATTAGCTGCTCCCTTGCTTTACAGCACTCCCAGACATCCCTCTAGTTCACCCTGCATCAAAGTACAAAACACATAGGTACTACCTTCAATTGGCATTCTTTCAGTAGAATGGATTAAGAAGTAAATGTGCATTCTATTAGTGCCATCTGTATTCCAGTTGAGGCTGCCCCACCTAACTAGGTTTTTTCTTCCCCACCCACCTATTCTCATTACTGCTTTGAAATTATCCCTTCATGTTGCACCTTTCATTTTGTTGCCTTGTTACTCTCTTGTCTCATCGTGCTTGTTGAATCTCTTCACCTGCCACCTTTGCCTATTCTCTTCCCTCAATTTTTAGGTCGAGCATTCAAAACCTCATACTTAAATGTGTATGTACTTTGTGGGCTCTGGAGATCAGCCCTCGGACTTGACTGCTTCCGCTTATGGACTTCTTTTTCTGTTCAACTGCCTCTACATTTTTCGTCTCTTTTCCTTTTAGTATGCTTGATGCCTTCTACTACGAGTACATATAGTCTACGTTGCTTAGTCTTTAAAATGGGAATTGACTTAATATTTCTTCTTTTGTCCTCGGGGCTCCGAGGACTTTAGGGTTTTCTATACCGGACGTTGCTGGAGCTGGTTCGCTCCTTTTCTATTGATACCATTCAGGTATTTTTATTATACTGGTACTCTCTGGATTTGGTCACTATTTTGTTTTTTTTTCCTTGAAAAGGACTGTATCTCTGATTCCCAATGGTGCATGTTTTATTTTGGATCTCCCTGATTTTAAATATAAAGGCTTTGGGTATTTTTCTAATTACTAAAACACTTCCTTTTGGGTAATTGTTTTTTGGGGGTCACGCCAAAGGCCTGTTTGGTTAATCCGGTCATCCTTACAAATTTTTGCCCTGGTTTCTCGCAACTGATCCTTTCCTTTTTTTATTTACTCTTCTTTGTTTTGACAAAGTAAATGAGCAAAAAGAAAAAATAACTAAATGACACTATTTTCAGTAACATATGCAATATTGTACAAATGTTGTCTTTTTTTAATTTACATGAAATACGTGCTCCTAATGATACATTAGTTGCATCCCTGTAGGCACTCTTATGTTCCTCTTTATGAAATGAGGATTCCACAATAGTTCATATTGAAAGGTACTTCATTTAATGTATTTCACATTAATTTCTTTGAATTTTCCTTCTTCATTCAAGAATTGTAAACAAATTCAGCATTACTGAAGCAAACTCCAATTCCAATGCATTTCGGGCATGTTAAAGCCCTTCATCAGGGAATAGTACTGAGAAATTAAACAAAAAGCAATGAACATAGTGTGTTCTAATGTTGTATAGTATAAACAATGTGCTACGTGTGTCAACATGATTCCAGTCGTTAACCCGCTCTAGAAAAAGTGGTAAAGCTATTAAGATATGACTTGTGGAGCAAATGTTTTATAAAAGGTCTGGAAAAAGTATAAGGGCAACATACTGTACCGTAGAGTTCCATTGTTATGGGACAAATTATTGCTTGCAGTGATTAAAGTTCGTGGATATCGTAGAAATCTAGGACGTGGAGTAAGTAGGAAGGGGTTGGAGACTATGTAGAGCCAGATACAAATGAAAGAATCAGGTGGGGTGTGAGCAGACCATGAACATGTGAGCACCAATTGAAGAACACATCAGTGGAGAAGATAGGAAGTTAGCATGGCACAGAGGTGAGGAGATCAAGCAGTGGTGGCAAGCTTGATGAGGAGGTGAATGGTAGAATTAAATGGACACACGAATAACCAGAAAGGCTGATGAATAGAGAATAGAAGCTGAAGTAAGAAAAAAGAGCAAGGATTATAGTTTTAGCAGTGTAGGTTAGACACAATCTTATTTTAGAAAAGTCTGCTGTGAAATATATACATCTTGTTAGTGGTAATGTCACCTTCTTCGGTCCTCCAGATTTGGCTGTTGATTATTCTGTTTTGCAGTGCGCTGAAAGTTGTGGTTTTTTTTCTTCCCTGCAGGGCTTTTGATTAAAGTCCAGGCTAAGGAATCAGAGTTGTCCTCAGAGACTGAGAAGGATGATACATCGCAAGGATCTTCGCAAACAAATAGCGTGACCTCATCAGATTCAGAAGATGGCCCTCCCAAAAAAAGGTTAGCTTCTCAATAAAACTCTCCAACAAGTTTAGTTGTGAATGAAAATGCAATAAGTTATGGTTTTACCTTTTTTTCAGACATGTCCTTCACACCCTGAGTGTTAGAAATGGGGGTCTCTAGTTGGCAATGGTTTGCACCTTTGTCTAAATAGGGACCCTTCCTTCCTGTCAGGATGAGGGGATACACTACTGAAATAACTCCTGCTCACCCTCTTGGTAGGTTGGCACGAGCAGTCAAGCTTATCTCCGAGGCAGTGTATGAACTAATTGCACATAACCAACAGTAATCCAGTGAAAACACTACACAAGGACGCCACACCAATTTTAGAAAAATAGCCAATATTTATCTGTGAAACAAGACCAAAATATGATACAAGACCAACATACAGGTAATCAAAAATAGGCACTCTGCAAGTTTGACTTAAAAATGCAGTTTATTGAAGTCGGTAGCTCTGTCCAGTGCTACTGCGGTGCTGTAATCAACAGAATCAAACCGTTCTGGCCGACCGCGTCAATGTGGACCGGCTTTAGTGTTAGGAGACTTGTAAAGGGTACCTTTGGTTCCAGCCTACCGCGTCGATGTGGACCAGTCGTGGCAGCCCTCGCGGTTGCGATGTGAAGCATAGCGATGCGGCGTGTGGTGCCCTCAAGTCGCAGTGCAGGCAGCGGCTCATGACGGTCATCCAGCTGCGTCGGTGAGACCAGTGCTGTGGTGCAGAGTGAGGTGGTGCTCGTGGCGGTGCTGACGTGTCACGTTGCAAGCGACGGTGTCTGTTGATGGGAGCTGGCATTGGTCGGCCCAGACTGCAGTGTGGGACGGAGCGGTGCGTTGTGTAACTTGTGAGCGGTACCCCCAAACCATGGTGCGGTCACAGGTGTCGCGGTCAGCGCAAAGCGACTTAGTCGGTGAGACCAGTGCGGCAGAGTGAAGCGGTGCGGTGCGGAGCTCACAGGTTGCGGTGCAAGCAGTGGCTCGGTGCCGGCGGTCGTCCGTGAGACCAGGGTTGCGGTGCAAAGTGGGGCAGTGTCCTTTGCAGTACCTTCAGGACACGGAGCCTGCAGCGGTGTCTATGACTGTGTTGGCTGTTTTACCCCTCTGTGGCAACTGAAACCCAGGGTTCCAGAGCCGGTACCCAGAGCCAAGTGAAGTCTTTGCTGTCCCTGAGACTTCGTGAACAGGAGGCAAGCTCTGTTTCAAGCCCTTTGAGATACTCCTCAACAAGTAAAGAAAGTTCAGTCCAGTCCTTTCACTGCCTAAGGCAGAAGCAGCAACTGCAGTCCAACCCAGCAAAGAAACAACACAGCAAAGGGGCAGTACTCCTCCTGGTAACTCTTCCAGCTATTCTTCTTGGCAGGTTACTTGATCCAAGCAAGTTCTAAAGTTCTGGGGTCTGGGCTACAATATTTATACCACATTTTCCTCTGTTCATTTGTGGCAAAAGTATCTCAGCTCAGTCCAAACCAGTTATGTCCTCTCTGGCCCAGCTTCTTGGCAGGGGGTGGAGACGGCATTATGTAAGGTAGACCGGGCCTATTCAGGCGCAAGGGAAATCTCCTCCCACCACTCTAAATGTAGACCAGACTTATTCAGGTGCTAGTGAAACTCCTTCCACTACTCTGAATGCAGCCGACTCGTCCAGGAGAGGCAGGACACACCTCGACACCCCCAGTGGCTGTCCACAGGGAATTTACATTCCCCAGGCCCTGTCACTCCAAAACCAGACAGTCAAACACAAACAAGCAGAGGCACATAGGATGGCTAAGGAAGAAAATACTCACTTTCTAAAGGTTGTATTTTCAAACACATAACATAAAAATCATCTTTACTAAAAGATGCATTTTTACGTTCTGAGTTTAGGCATACTAAACTCCATTTCTCTATCTCGTCCCAATGGGAAGTTATACTTTTAAGATGTAACAAAGCACCTCCCATTCTATCCTATTGGAGCCTTTACGTAGTGTAAAACTAAATACGCTGTATTTCGCTATCTGAACATCTCACACCCACCAGTACACGTCCTACCTTTCACATAAACTGCACCCCTCTCACAGGGGTACCTTGGGCCTTCATTAGGGGTGACTCGCATGTAATAAAAGGTTAGGGACTGGCAAGTGGGTGCACTTGCTAGGTCGACATGGCAGTAAAAACTGAGTGCAGCCACTGCAGTGGCTGGTCCGAGAAACTTTTGCAATTCTGATTGTGTGTATGGCATAATCAGTGCTGCAGGCCCACTAGCAGCATTTGATATACAGGCCCTGGCACCCAAAGTGCACTTTACTAGGGACTTAATAGTTAATCAGTTATGCCAATCAGTGAAACACCAATCAATAAACGTAACTTACCTGGAGAGCATATGCACTTTAGCACTGAATAGCAGCGGTAAAATGCCCATTGCCCTAAAACCAACAAAAACAGGCTCAAAAACAGGAGGCCAAAAAACCAAGTCTGGGGTAACCCTGCTGAAAAAGCCAAGTCTAACACTGAGTCAATCATGGCGTAGCATTAGGAGCCCCTATTTTTTATTTTTTCCCTTTTGATCTGCAGCCCCAAACAGAATTAGAATATTTAATATAGAACATAGGAGAAAATATGCAATACATATGTAAACTGGTAACCATTTAGAAGGGAAGTAGAATTTTCTGGGGTAAGAATGAGGGAGGGGTAAGAGGGTCGATCAGGAGACAAATGAACCTATTCTAGTCTGGAGCTCTAACATCAAATAACCTTTAACTGAGGGTATCTGGGGACCAAAAACCCTGGATTAGTGACCGACTCTGTGAGGATGGAGGTCTTTTTTTGTTTTGTTGCTATAACCAATTTTGTACGAGAAAACAAAGACCAGCAGTATAAGCAGACAATAGCGCATATAAAAAAAATGGTGTCCTTACAACATCGTGTATGATCCTGAAAGTTGAGGAAAAGGCAGCGGAACACCCACCAAAGCTCACGGTACGTCCATGAAAGCTTCTATCACCCCTACTCATTTTCCCCACATTTTGCGATACTTCCTCTGGCATCCCCTGGCTTCATATAAGGGCTGTTCCTGCGCAGTGCACCAATCTACCCCCCTGCGCCATCGGGTCATGGTGGGAGCCGTCTAGTTCAGCCAGGTTGCCGCAATGTCTCTCTTGGCCACCATCAGAGCCGTATTCAAAAAGAGTTTGTCAGCTTTGGAGCCAACCATCCCCTCGGTGATTCCCAAGAGCACATTCGTTGGGTTAAGAGGAACTTCCCATCCCAGCATCTCAGGAAGCTCCCCTACCACTGATTCCAAATAGTGCGCGACTAAGAGAGCAAAACCATACCATGTGCTAAAAGTCAGCTTGTGGGTGGTTGCAGCAGGGGCAAGATGCATCGGGTCTGAGCCCAGCACGGTGGAGGAGAAGCAGTGTGAGATAGGCAGCCTGCTAGTAGTATATCTGGGCTAGGGGACGCCTCGGCGAGGCAGTGACCGTCTTGGGGGCCATAGACGCTTCTCTCCAGTCGTCCTCCTCTAAGGACCCAAGCCATCCCTCCCATCTGTCTCTGTGTGTTGGGGTGTTTGTGAGGGAGCAATAGATACGGGATATTCCTCCTTTCCCCAGGTTACCCGTCATGATTTGAGCTTCGGGCGGGCTGTATTCAAGTTGGGAGGTGCCCGCCGAGATGTGAAGGGCGTGGCGCAGCTGGAGGTAATGGCAAAACTGTGAAGTGTGGAGGGAGTATTGGTTTTGCAAGTCCTGAAAGATGTGAATGTCACCGCCCCCGTGTCCTCCAATTGTGAAATCCCATGCTCGAAAGCCAGAGAGGTTGACAACCTCCCAGAGCCTAGCGCCTGCCAAAGCTGGGTATATTGAGTCAGTTTGCCCGACCAGTGGGTGTGGCACAGAGAGGCCCGCCATGGCAGTAGCACCATGCGGGTAACTTCGTGCAGGGTTCTGGGGACAGTATTCCCGTACAGCATCCCCTGGATGTTGAGCAGACCGAGGGTCTGTAGTTCCAGTCGGTATGCCAGATCCGACCAGCCACCATTGAACCAGTCGTGCAACGTAAGGAGCCGAGTAGCTAAATAATAGAGATACAGGTTTGTCATCCCCAGACCGCCATCAAAGTGCGGGATCCGGCACTGAGTGCGGGCCCTCCCACCCCCCACAGGAACTTGACGGGCAAGATGTACATTTCTCTAAACCATGTCTGGGGTAAGGATAGGGGCGTATTCTGAAGCACGTAGAGCAACTGGGGCAGAATAATCATTTTAAATAAGGCTATTCTGCCCATAGGGTTCAGCGACTGCCGTTTGAGGTGATCCGCTCGGGCCTTCTTCACTGCCACTCAAAGCACTCCCTCAAGAGATGAAGGGAGACCAGGACGGACTTAGCGGAGTTCGGCCGGAGGTCCTTTCGAAGAGACAATGCCCGGAGACACCGGGGTCCCGATTTTGCTGGCTCCACCAGAAATAGCAGAACGTCATCTGCATAAAAAGAGCAGTTTTGCCTTTCTCCAGGCCAGGCCGTTTCCACCCCGTGATTAACTCATCCGATTGTATAAGGCAGGCAAAGGGCTCCATCGCCAATGCGACGAGGCGGGGGAGTGGGGGCATCCCTGTCTCATGCCCCTCCTCATGGGAAGGGTCGTGACAGAGCTCCGTTAACCAGCACCCGGGCCCTCGGTTGGCAGTATAACGTCTTTACCAATTTGCGGAAGTTCTCCCCAAATCCCATTTCCGTCAACACCGCATCTAGGTACCGCCAGTCCACCAAATCAAACTTTCTCGAAATCGACGAGAAGAGACCAGTATTGGGTAAGTTGCTGGCGGTTCGCTAGAGCGAGGTAGAGACGCCAGAGGCAATGCAAGGTGCCCCGGGAGGGCATGAAGCAGAACTGATCCGGATGGATCAATGTGGCGCTATGCAGACGTAGGCGGTTGGCGAAGACGGAGGCGACCACCTTGAGTCCTGAGTTGGAGGGAGATGGGGCGATAGTCTGAGCAGTGCCTTGAGGGAGGCTGAGACTTGAGGATCACCACGATGGTGGACACATCAGTTTTGGAGCGGAACGAGCCCTTGTTGGCCGCCTCAAGATGCATCTCGAGGAGGTGGGCAACCACTGTATCGCGGTAGGCCGCATAAAATTCCTGCGGAGTCCGTCCGGCCCCGGGGTCTTACCAGAGGCCATGCGAGTGACTTTGACATATGACTTTGTTGATCTCCTCTGTAGTGATCGGGAGATCCAGCGCCTCCGGTTCACTGAGCCGCGGAAGAGGGATCTGCTCACGATGGAGCAGCACCGAAAGTGGGAGACTGGGAGGCTGCGCAGAGTAAAGGGCAGCGTAGTATGTGGCGAAGCATTGGGCCACCGCCACTGGGGATCGTTGTACCATACCGTCTGGGGCCACCACCTCAGAAATTATGCGTTTGGCCATGGGTTAGGTCGCTAGACGATGACTGAGTTTCCCATTTTTGTCTCCTTTCCCATAGACGCGCACTACAAAGGACCTCCACAGCAGCTTGGCAGCTTCTAGGGAGGGCTGCTTAATCTCATCCCTCAAAAATGCCAGTCTCCTTTCCTGGGCCTCGGTTCTCTCTTCCAGGGGTTGGTCTTCAATTAGGATGGCTTGAGCTTCTAGGTGCGTAGGCCGGGAGTCTTGGGTGGTTTGTTTGAGTTTGAGCTGGCCCTTGGCGAAGCCACAAATGGTGGTCTTGCCAGCCTCCCACAGGGTACCAGGGGAGGGAACAGAGCCATGATTAGTGATAATGTAGTGGCAGAGCTCATCGGCCACAGAGTCTGTGAATTCTCTATGCTGGAGAAACCAGCCGTTCAGCCTACAAATAGGGCGCAAGGACTCAGGGAGATCTCCCATCCGCAACACCACAAGGGAGTGGTCCGATAAATCTCTGGGAAGTATGTTGATATTAGTAATTAACCGACAGTCCAGGGCAGGCATGACAATTTAGTAGTCTGGCATGCGTGTGGTGGGATGCCGAAGTGTGGGTGTATCGTGGGGCCGTCTGGTGCTAAAGTCTCCAGGCATCGCAGAGCCCCAGGGCGGCAGCCCAATTCGATAAGATTAGAGTAGGTAATTCTAGAGGTCGAGGGGGTGTTAGTGGTGTTGAGGTCAGGGTTCGTTACTGCATTGAAGTCTCCCCCAATAATGGTCATACCTGGGGGCAGGGTGGCAACCAATGCTGCAACTCTCATAAGTGTGGGGGCCATCAGCCAAGGTGGGGAGTAGACGGAGAGCAGGTTCAAGGCCCGGTCCTCTATGGTGCCTTCTGAGGCGACGAAGCTACCCTGAGGATCATTAGTGACCTTGTGTAAAACAAATTGGAGGGCGCGGCGCACAAGAATAGCCACCCCTCTCGACCCTCGATTGAAGCCAAAGTGCCAAACACTGCCATAGCTGTATCTCGCCAGGAAGGGGCACTTATTGCCTACAAGGTGGGTTTCTTGGAGCAGCAATATGTCAATAGTGTGGCGTTGTGCGTAGCGCAAGATCGCTATTCGCTTGATCCTGTCTAACAGCTCATTAACATTCCAGGACATTATATGGAGTGATCCCTTCCTGTTGCGGTGTCAGTCATTGGGACTGTGAGAGCAGGGTGAGACACCGAGAGCAGGTGTCAGGTGCGGGTGAAGTGTTCCGCCTGCGTGAGGTAGTGGATGGGCCTCCACAGTACTGGGTTTGTGCATGCTAGCCATGTTAGTGGGCAAGAATGCTGGTGCAGTGAACAAAGTGTGCCAAAAACAAACTGGGACAACATTCCCCTTCCCCAACCCTATCCCCTCCCTATACTTAAGAAAGGGAAGCATCTGTCGACCCTAACAGAAGAAACTAGAAGAGATACCAAACTAAAACGCTTGAGAATGGGGAATCATGGAGGACCCCTCCTCATAGGAGGTTCTGTGATGTTCATCGAGAGAGATAAATGATGGTTAACTTAATTGCAGTACTGTAGGTCACGGAACTGGTTTCGGCCCGTGGCTAATACAGCCTCAGGGTTGATCCGTGAAAAGGCCCGGACTCCGGGACAGATCTATGTCCACTAGTTCTGGAAGAGACTGCCTGGGTGAAGTGCCCCCTGGGTGTGAGTGATTAGAGGAGCCAGAATGACGGAAGGTGAGGAGATCTCTCGGGATTGCTCCGGATGGTGGAAGCCGAGAGCGATCCGGCGGCAAGTCCGATCTGGCCTGTCTGGGACCTCGCCCCCTACGTGAGTGGTTGCGCTGCGAGCACAGATCTGTCAGGCCCCGATGGGCACCCCCATCGCTGACCCCGGGGGTGGACTTTGGGCGTTGAGTCTCAAGGGGCGCTCCTCAGTCAGCCATGTCCAAGCCTTCTCCGGAGTATTGAAGAACAGGGTTTTGTTTTGTAACACCACCCGGAGGCGGCCGGGAAAAGAAGCCTGTACTGGAGGTTGAGGGTGCGCAGCTTTTGTTTGACTTCTACGAAAGAGCGTCGCCGGCCTTGGACCTCCCGGGTGTAGTCTGGAAAGATCATGATTGTCTGGCTTTGGTATTGGAGGTGTTCCTGCTGGCGCGCCTCAGACAGATGGAGTCCTGATCTGAAGTTAAGGATCGCACTATTATCGGCCTGTGGGGTGCACCAGGCAGTGCCTGGGGCCGAGAGATCGATTGGCCCGTTCGATTGCAAACCATGGGGAGAGGAAGTCCCTCTGGGCATCCACATACGTAGCCAGTGGTCAATGAAGTCGGATGTCTGGCTCTGCTCTGAACCCTCTGGTAACCCCAAGAGGCGGAGGTTATTCCACCTTGACCTGTTCTCAGCATCTTCGGCCCGCCTGTGGAGCTCCTGGGTATGCGTCTGAATGCAGGCGACCTGGCTTTTAAGTTGCTGGACATCATCCTCCACCATGGATATGTGGGACTCCGTCTCTTTGATCTGGGCCGTAGCATTAAGGAGGTCTTGACTGAGAAGTCATGTCAACAATAGACCTCCGCAATCTTGCCCTCTACCGAGGATTAGGAGGTGTGGATGGCTTGGAGGATAGTGGCCAGGTCATGAGCGATTGGGACGTTCTCCGTGGTACCCCCATCGCCCCAGGCTCTGTGGTCGTACAATGGTCCATCTTCGTTTTGGAGGCGGGGGTCTATGATGCCCGATCTTGCCTCATGGTTGCCGCTCAGCTTGAACGGAGTGCGTGCAGGTCAGTAGCCACTGCTTATTCCAAGCCAGGAGGAGAGGAGGCGCCGGGTCTCAGGACCACGCGGCCCTGCAGATCACGAACAATCCGTGGCTCTCAACAGGCTCTTAACAGTCCCAACCACGACTCAGCCCCGCTGCCAGTGCACCCGTCGCCTACAGTAGAGCGCAGGGGGGTAAGCGGTCATCCAAGAGGTCGGGCGGGGGTCCTCTGCAGCACTGACAGGACCCGGGTCCCGCACTATCAAGATCCACAGGTGGCGGTTGGTGCGGCCTCCTGGGGCAGGGATGGAGAGGCAACAGCCGGGGTGGGGTGGGGGGGTCTCCCCTCTAATCAGAGGCGTCCTCGTGCAGCCCCCAAAGGAAGAGCAAAAAGAGAGGGAGAAACAGCCCACCAGGCCCCCGCCGTCAAGTCCGACGGCCAAAACGCTGTCTCAGCGTTATCCCCACGTGCCGTCTGGTGCAGATATCGCACAGCAGCGTCGGGCCCGGGCTGCAGGGTCCAGCCCACAGCAGAAGGGATGCAGTTGCCCCACATGGAAGAGACAAGGAGCAGGCCAACAGAAGGGGGGGGGGAGGAAGGAAGACCTCAGCCACCCCGATGCGATGGCATCCAAGGAGCAGAGCCAGACCCAGGCCACAGCCAAGCACGGTAAGGCCCCGCGGCGATGCCGTAGATAGAGGACCGCCCAGCCCCTCCACTGCTATCCGGAATGACAGCCGAGGTGCTCCGGGTCTCTGCTGCCGCCTCTAGAATGACAGCGCAGAGGCAAAGGAGCGCAGTCCACGCGGGTGGTAGGCCCAGAACCCAGGTGCAGACATGCAGCCGGGGCGCAGGAGGCAGACCTGGCAAGCCTTCATTCGCCGTTGGCTGAAGGGGAGGAGGGCGGGGGGCAGGAGTCTAATCCCCTGCCAGCCGAAGCGACGGCCGACCACTTGCGGTTACCCTCCATCCACCCGGGGACCCACAACCGAGCGCGGCAGACGGGCCCACTCCAGGCCACCCTCAGCGCCTCTCACCTCCAGGGGTCCGGGTCTGCACCGGATTAGTGGGCGGACCTTCGGGACGAAGGGGACCAGCGTGGGCAGCTCTGCAGTGCCGCTCTTCGACACGCCGCAGCCAGGGCCGCCAGATCTCACAGGGCCCCCATGACAAGCCAGGACTTGACTCCGGTGAGAGCGCCATCTTAGGCTTGCAACGGGCCGGAGTTCTGCAGCAGGGTCTGCCTGCGGCGTCCAGGTGGCCGCATCGCCGCTCCCAAGGTAACGGCAGGGATCCTGACAGCAGGATTGCGGGACAATCTCTCGTCGATGGTGTCGCATGATTGAGGGGTCCAGAGCACTTCTAAAGTGTGACTGCCATCTTGACGCTCCTGGCCACGCCCCTGGGATGGAGGTCTAAAGGTCATAAAGGGTAGCATTCCCTTTTAGAAAGTGATTTCAGACCAGTAGCGTCTGCCACCTATGCACCTCTTGAAACTGTGAGTCTTTATCTCTTCTCAGACTTGCAGAGTTTGATGGGATGTTCGTAATAAGGTCGGCAGCGAGATGAAGGTGGTTGCAGAAGATACGGAAAAAGACTGAGACTACTGCCTTTGTGATTGCGCTGTTCAGAATTTCAGAGTTTCCAGTTTGAGAGTCTTGGCTTTTGAATTCTGTCAAGCCGAAGCCATTTCAAATTGTCAGGTCAGCTAGATAGCTTTCCAAATGTTTGTCTCGGTGGCGTGCTTTGAAAGTGAGACACAGAAATGTTGACCTTTATACGAGCCTATAAGGGGAGCCATTTCAGATCCCTCTGAGTTGGGATGTCAGACCCTGTATTGGGAGGCCCAGGGGGGTACACAGGGCTAACAGGGGCTACTGGACCTCAGCCATGGGAGCCAAGTTAATTGTATGTGAAACTCCTGTGTGTGCCCTACTGTGGCCCAGCAAACTGGCTGAAGTAGAGCTCCTTCAGCACTTGACTGTCAGTGGTAGCAATGGCAAGCTATCGCAACCTTTTCAGGCAGTGTGGGGTGGATCAAGCTCAGAACTCCTCAATCACCCAGCAGGGCAATAATTGATTTTCCAACACCTTGCTGGTCTCTTATAAAAAAGAAAGTACTATAATATACACAAAAACGAAGAGCTACAGCCAATATGCAAATTACATATGAACATCCACTGGCGTGGGACCACTGTACCCATGGTGTCCGGTTCCCTTCTCTGCATGGGGCCAAAACGGACATTATGCTTCTGGGCTATAAAGCCCCAATCAACTTGGACCCCTGGTGGC